>NW_027211704.1:5870000-8270000 GCF_022749685.1 Semicossyphus pulcher
AAGTTGAGTTCAGTTTCTACAGCGACAAACGTTTTACACATTTGCAAATCTTATCTGTGAGCACAAAATATTTCTACCTTAAAACTTATTTACAAACTTGAACGTGTGAGGACATTTTTTTTTTTACGTATTCCCAAATTTAGATACTTGCACGCAATTGTTTTACATGCACACAAAACATAAAATACTACGGAGCCCGGGAGGGGACATGTGGGGGGGGGGATCGAAGGTGGAAAAAAAGAAAAAAAGAAAACATGAATTTTCGCTAGATCTCACAAAGTTGACGGAAAGGTTTTGTGAGATCTCACAAAAGTTTTATTTAACTCTGCGTACTACGTCTGGGTCAGTTCAACCACAACAATGGAGTGCACGCACCTGTGGGAGAGGTTCTTTGAATTTTATTTAGAGTTTGGCCTTAAATACAAAGACATTACGTCAGTGCTTGGCAGCAGGCACGGTTTTCCTATGAGCGAGAGGCATCTGAATAGAACACTTAGCACAAGGGGACTATGCCTTCGCAGACCTGACTCTGACCTGGCGGTGTCACAGTTTAACTGGTGTTGAATTAACCAGTGGCGGTCACCGGACTCATAAGCCACGCCCACACACATCTGTGAAAACTAATCTTTTTATTTTTCAACCTTAGATTTTTTCCCCTTACACGTCTCCGTAAAATAAACCTGCAGGCTGTGAACATTATAATTTGACTCCATAAGAGCCTGGCTAGTTGTGTGCAGTTTTTTATGCTATGCTAAGCTTACCGCCAGCAAGGTTGTAGCTTCCTGTTTAAGGAGCAGGCGTGAGACAAGTATCAATGCTCCTTTTAAACTCTCCACAAAGCAGCTATTAAACATCATTCATCATTGTCCGTTCACGGTCAAATTCTCCATCAATCAGTTCCCTCAGCTCTGTTCTCATGTGCTGTGACGATGACGGAGGTTTTATATTTTATCAAGTCTAAAGAAGGACATGTCTCGAAGACCAGAGCTCTGCTGCAGGTTTAATGAAAGCTTTGATCATGATATATTAAAGTTTCACTGGAGGGTTTAACTTTATTTAAAGGTCAAATACTTTTGCATTCAGTGGAATATGAACTGACAGAAGCAGTTCTTTAAGTGTGAGAGTATGCCAATTAGACTTGATATTTAAGAGGGGAAGAAGCTGCAGGAAAGTTTTGGAACAAAGTGGATTTTTTTGTGTTAATCAGACCCAGAACTGTTGGAAATGTTGCAATGATGTGTCAAAGCTTTTGACATATACTGTTTGTTGTATCAGACGGTGCAACACAGATTATGACACTGATGAACAGAGACATTCATTCATCTTCAAAGACATACATGATATATACTTTAATAATGAAATAAACATGGTGTAATGAATCTCACTTGGTGCCAGGGTCTGCGACGAGGACGTCATCCTGCAGCAGATTGATTGCAGTTTGTGTTTTTCCTTTCCAGAGCAGGTTTGTGGCGCGGAGTCTCCGAGGTAGACCTGCACCAGCCCGAAGCAAAGACGAGTACAAACAACAGGATCGTGTGTTAATACAACAAGTTTAAAGATATTCACAAAACATGTCTTTCTTCCTGGCGTAATGAGAAACACATTAACTTTTCATTTCTGTTGTTCTGTTTCACTTTATCGTCGGTGACAGACGGTGACTTCTCTGATGAATATGATCAGCCTTCACACCTCGCTGAAGTCACGGGGGGGAAAGTTAAAGATTAATGGATCTTCTCACCGCGGGCGCTTCTCTCATCTGTTACATTAATTCATCAAGTATTAAAAATTGAAAAGCTCCTTCAGATAAACAGGTGCCTGTTTATGCACGACCAGCTCTTTTGCTGCATCAATATATGAGTGAAAATTCAGCTTAAATGATTTGAAATTAGTTCAGATATTGAATTTTTAATGCGGATTTCCGTTTCAGTCTCCGATCCAAACTAGGGGATTAATTTTTCATCTTATTTTTTACCAGTTTTACCTCAGTGTTCGCTCATATCAATACGACAGAGTAGTAGGGCCACACTGAGGGAAATAAATTAATAAATAATAATAATCCATTTTATTTATATGGCGCTTTTCATGATACATAGTCACTTTACATTATTAAGAACAACTAAAGAAACAAAATAAGAACAGAAGACACACAATAAGAAGAAACCAAACAATTAAAACAATGAAAAAAAGTCAGCATCAGAGGTTAAAAGACGTTCTCTAAAGGTGTGTCTTGATCAGAGATTTGAAGGAGGTCAGGTTGGTGCAGTCTTGGTGGAGAGAGGAGGTTTGCATCAGAGGAGCGGAGGCTGCGGGAGGGAGTGTGGCGACGGAGCAGGTCTGTGACGTATGGAGGGGCCTGGTTATGGAGGGCTTTGTGGGTGAGAAGGTTGACTTTGAACTGGATGCACTGTGGGAGCCAGTGGAGGTTCTGGCGGACGGGGGTGATATGTTCCCGGGAGCGGGTGAGGAGGCGGGCAGCAGAGTTCTGGATGCATTGGTATTTATTGAGGGCTTTGGAGGATGAGCCATGTAGGATGCTGTAGCAGCAGTCGATTCTGGATGTGATGAACGCATGGATCAGAGTTTCTGCAATCTCGAGCTCGAAGATTTCAAGGATAAAGTCAGAATATTACGAGAATAAAGTCGTAATTTTAGGCTTCGGTCAGCCTGTATCATGTTTTGAAGGGTAATATCAGAAGAGCAGCCGGCTAAATAAAAACACTTTTCAGAGTCCTGATTAGTATTTCCTATTTGTGAAACCTAATGTGTTGATATAAAGCTGTTGAGTGTGCTTGAGCGTTACTAGGCAGGAGATCTTGCATGTTCTCACGAGGTGCATGTATGTTACGCTTAAATGCTACCGGGTGTGTGCAATAAATACAGCTGTTAAGCCTCCTGTGCAATCATTTACAAGCTTCACAGGATATTCACTGTGAAGTTATACTTCACACGTTCCTCATTTTAGTGCAGGCGGCTGGCTGTAGGCTTACAATACTCTAATATAACGACATTATTCTCGTATTTTTACGACTTTCTTCTCTTATGACTTTATTCTCATAAAATGACGGCTTCTTTCTCGTAATCTCTGTCGTATATCAATAACGACATAAAACAGATGTTCAGGACGATCATTTGTTCATTCATCACCGGGACAAGTTCATCCTTTTGATGGATTAGCTGTTGTGTAAAGCTAACCGGCTAATGGTTGTAGCTTTATGGTCAATGTGCACACATGAGCGTAGTATCAATCCTCTTATTTCATTGTTACGAAGAAAGTAATTACACGTGTTACCTAAAATGTCATATTGTGTCTTAAAAAGAGAGAGATTACACGAGCTTTGTCTATGTACAAAATCTGTTCATGGTCACATTCTCCGTCAGTTCTGTCCCTATGTGGTGTGAGAGTGACGGTTCTGTAAGGTTTACATTTTTGATCTTTTACACCAGAGCTCCTCTGCAGGTTTAATGACAGCCTCGATCATGAGATATAAAAATGTCACTTGAAGGTGTCACGAGCTAGCTCAAAGTCAGAGACAAAGAAGGGAAGAGAAAATGATGTAAGTCAGATATAGGTCAGTCATGAGTGCAGTGTATGGATGACAAGCTGGGGGACGTCTGGGAGGAAGAGAGGAGAGACAGAGGAGTGGAGGCCACTTAAACAAGCTGAGGACCAGTTGTTGTGTTACATGTTACATATTACCTCATGTTATGTTATATATGCTTTCTATGTCATCTTAATTTGGAATGTATTACCATCATTTTTCAGGTCCTTTTAATGTCCTTATGTTGTGCATTTTATGTGGGTTTTATCCTGTTATAAAGTGGGTTATGACTTTCAGTCTTGTGTTAAGCATTTTATTTTTGTCATTGATTTATCTATTATGTGTTGAGTTTAACACCCTGTACTTTTTTATTATTTGAAACAGTTGTTGCATGTATCATCTTTATAGTGACGCACTTTGAACTGCATTTCTCGTGAGAAAGTTGCTGTACAAGTAAGATATTATCATTAGGTATTATATTAGGTATGATGCTGTGGCTCAGTGGAGGAGTCGGCCATCTTTTAATCCAAAGATTGGTGGTTCAATCCCCCGCTGCTGCAGTCTACAGGTCGAAGTGTGCTTGGGCAAGAAAAGGCATGGCCCATGGCTACAAAATATAAGTGCAGTCCAATTATTATCCTTTTTTACCCAGCAACAGTAAATATTAAAGAAGAGAGCTCACATTTTCAGCATTTGGAGTTAAAAAATGATTAAAACAATTATCAAAAGAGTTGCTGATTAATGTTTTATCCATCAAGTGAAGGTTAATCAATAAATTAAAAGAACAACTTCTCAGAAATCTTGTTAGAGAAAATTGCAACAAGCAAATCCATCAGACGTAAATGAAAACTTTGTCAAATATATCAGAACTTCTTCATCTTGTGTTTTTTAAATGCTGCCCTACTTTCTAACTTTGGCTGATAGCAGAGCCTCATCGTCAAACAAAACAAACTGCCTCAGATGTAGAAGAGATTTAAGACTTCAGGGACAAACTGTGTCGGATTAAATCTTAAATCCTTGTATCACATCGCAGCAGCTGAATTAAAAAGTTGCTCTGTATAATCCTCCGTGCTTACCTGAGAGCTGGCTGGCCATCCTGCGCAGGGTGACCGACGACGAGCGGATCTGAACCTCCCCGCTGTCCAGAAATATCAGGCCATCTGTCACGTACTTCAGCTCCGAGTCTCGCGTCTTCCCCAGCGGGTTTTTGATGGTGAAGTTCTCCACGTATTTCTCCAGAGGGTCGTCGAGGGAGCCGATCTTTCCATCCTCCCACAGTTTGTAGAGCATCAGCGTCGGGAAGATTTTGGATAGGCTGGCGATCCTGAAAGACAGATAGCAGAGCGATCTGATTGTTTTATAATCTGATGGAAAACTCTTCAGACAGTTTTTGTTAACTGCAAAGTCCTGTTGTACTGTTTACATTTGCATCAGTCCCTGTCTTTTGCCTTCTGCCTGACTGTCACATTGTTCCAAACTGACTCGTCTGGTTAAATAGAAGTAAAATAAACAACTACGTTAGTCGAGCCAGATAAAAATAAATGTTCGTTATCGATTAATCAAATAGCAACATGCTAATCTGTAACGTCCCCGCTTGGTTTTCCCTGCATTCACTTGCTCCTTGGATGGTCTCATTTCTCGAGATTAGACATTGTTCTTCTGACATCGGAGTGTTTATGTGCTTTAAGTCATAATGTAGAAACAACATTGATGCTACAAAGAAGATGTGTTGTATTTTATTGGTCAGAACCAATCGTGTTACTGTACCTGGACAGCAACTAACACTGTAGGTGTGTTTCAATTCAAGGGCTGCATCCTACGTATTTGAAGGCTGATTGCGTCACAGCGGCGTGTTGAAGGCCGTCGTATTTCAATGGCTCCTTCAGATGCGGCTGACAAATGCGTCCTCCTTTTCCCGGGCCACGAAGGATCCATCTGTTCTGCCCCGACATATCCCGAGATTCCTCGTGCGCTAATTCAAACGAGATGGTGGACTCTCGAGCGGCCGAGAAATACACTTTTAAATGTAAGTTTTTGGTTTCAGCTCAATCGAATAGTTAACGAAACAAATCTTAAAAAAAAGGGGGCTTGAAACTTCAAATTATCTTTAAAATAATTGGCTTACTAGCTAACAAAACTGACATCTTGTAACTTTTAAAACCTGATAGCAACCTGTTGCTAGGCGACAGGAGCAGCGCTTTGTGACCGAGGGTAAGGGCGGGAACAGCTAACAAACAGGAAGTCCTTAGAAGGATGCAGCCCCTGAATTGAGACAAAGCTTATACGTATAACAAGTTATAAGTAGCAAAACATGATATGTAATGCGTTAATGAATGGTGTTTTTTGACAATGAAGGCGATCTTACTTTCCAAAGTGTTGGTATGACTTAGAGGGGCATTTATGTAAAATATTTTATAACTCTGCCACCACATCAATTGGATAGTTTACATCTGAATCACGTCAGGACTGAAGCTTTATTCTTCAGAGATTTGCTGCAGTGGTTCTCTTGGACTGTCAAAGTTAAAAGATAGATGCCACTCTCAGTCAGTCACTACCAGTCTCGCTCTGTAACTCATTAGAGTGTAAGCCACATTGACCCTGGTGTAGACCTCAGTTGGTGACAAAGTGTCGGCTATTTTAAACACATATTGCCATGTAAACATTCTAGAGTGAGATCACATTTTACCCCTGCAAAAAGCCTTTCACCAGATGGAATAAGCACAGCCACCCAGAGTATACAAAAAGCATATCTGAGATTCTAAACTGAGTATCTTAAATTGGTATGAGAGCTTAAATTGTAGGGATAATAAAACAGCAACTTAAAGTAGAATAAGTCAGAAAGGGTCCCCTCGATTCAAGTACATTTAAACTAAGCAGAGACAGAAGGGATAGAAATACTTGTTTCCCACAATATGGGTTCTTTGTTTCAAAAGATTTTCAGGGGATTTAAAAGCACAACTCTTTTTTTCTTTGTCATTTGGTACCAATTTAAGTGCACACGTCAGAGCCTGGAGGCAGGATAAGAGGAACAGGGCCAACATGCAGATAAAGGAATGCAGAGCTGGTGCAGATGGAGGGTTTATTCAGAAAATAAAACATGTACAAAGACTACAGGATAAAGAGGCAGACAGGTACAAAATACCAAGTTCAACAACTTCAAAGAAACACGTTGATTGACTTGTGAAGCAACATTGACAAACAGACCGAGGATAGACACCAATCAGCTGTAACATTATGACCACCTGCCTAATATTGCGTTTTTGTTGCCAAAACAGCCCTGACCCGTCGAGGCGTGGACTCCACTAGACCTCTGAAGGTGTGCTGAGGTATCTGGCACCAAGACGTTAGCAGCAGATCCTTTAAGTCCTGTAAGTTGTGAGGTGGGGCCTCCATGGATCAGACTTGGTCCGGCACATCCCACAGATGCTCAGATTGAGATCTGGGAAATTTGGAGGCCAAGTCAACACCTTGAACTCGTCGTCGTGTTCCTCAATTAATTCCTGAACCATTTCTGCAGTGTGACAGGGCGCACCATCCTGCTGAAAGAGGCCACTGCCATTAGGGAATATCGTTTCCATGAAGGGGTGTACTTGGTCTGCAACAATGTTTAGGTAGGTGCATGTCTGAAAGTAACATCCACATGAATGGCAGGACCCAAGGTTTCCCAGCAGAACATGGCCCAAAGCATCACACTGCCTGGCCCTTGTCAAAGTCGCTCACTTCCTTACGCATACCCATTTTTCCTGCTTCGAGCACATCAACTATGAGGAGAAAATGTTCACTTGCTGCCTAACATATCCAACCCACTTACAGCTGCCATTGTAACGAGATAATCAATGTTATTCACTTCACCTGTCAGTGTTCATAATGTTATGGCTGACCGGTGTGCATGCTAAGTGGCTGTTAGGGGAATAAACCCTGGGTGGGTGGAAAGCTCAGGTGGGGGGAATGAGGAGATTGCAGTGAGGCGGTGCTGATGGGAGAGGCAGCGTCTAAAAAGGAAGGACATTCAAGGGCATCTGGTTGATTGGTAAATAATGGGGAGGGACCTGGGGTCTGGGAAAGTGATTTGAGAGCAAGGACAGGAAAACAGACAATTTGTTGGAACAAATAAGCCAATAGTTGAAATCTGCTCCTCGGTCTGTGGTCTGTGACTCCAGCAAACCTCAGCTCTGGTCATAATTAAATCATCTGCAGCACCTAAATTACCACAAAATATGTCATCTCTATAAATATGTTCAGCATATAATTGCAGAACCTGGAGGCAAGGGACAAGATTTGTAGTCCGAGTAGTAAGTAGCATTTCTGCGGTTGCATGCGAGATAAAAACGTTGGATTTTTTTGTCCTGGAACGTGTGGGTTGCAAAATGGGCCGAACGCAATCCCCCATGCCATCCCAGAGATAGGCGACGTGTCAAAGTTGTAAGTAAAAACCTTTTCTTTTTCAGTGTATATAGATCTTTAAAGGATGCTTTTCCTCATATTACACACAGAGAAGAAAAGTCAGACAAAAATGAATCTCTGACACAAACCTTTCAGTCTGACGCTACAAGGAAATCAGTCCTCACCTGTGTTTTTAAGCCACTTAGCCCTTGATTCAAACATGTGGCTCGCTGGTGGTAAGTATGTGGAGCCCATCAGAGGCTGCCATGATTGATTGAGAGCTCGTACAGCACACGTCTTCAAGCACTCAATAAGTCTTTATGCGCCTTCCTTTAAATGTCACGTCGTCACAAATATAAATGTGCTGGAGACGCTCGGCTGCGGACTGATCGCCGCCGTGTGCTGTAAATGATGTGCTGATACATTTATGTTGTCTGTTGGCATTTTCCCGACGAGTTTGACATATGGAGCAATTCAATGAGGACATTAAGGTAACTTTTTCTTTGATTTCTTGTGTACATTTGCAGGACAGCTCATTTATCACAGCTCACTTATCAGCTGTAAGTCAAACACAAGTGCTTTATTTCATTAAGGAAGCCTGCTCTATACAGTTTCGTTGTCTTTTTCCTCCCCTTTCCAATCTATCGCTACTGCGATTTTGTGCTTATCCCTCTGGGATAACTTTGAGACACCCCCGGGTCTGCACCTGCGTCCGTCCCCCACCCCCCCTTTCCTGACAGGAATCGTGTCCTGCATCAGCAGCAGTTCCACACCTGGAAATTGTACCCGCAAGAAAACACAAAAGTATTAGCTTCCACTCCGCCATTGTTGTTGACAAAGTTGATAGTTGGAAGTCCTGCCCCTTCTTGATTTTGATTTGTCGCTGAGGGAGAATTGACATTGACAGGCGTGGCGGTGTTCCAAAAGTTGAAGTTTTTTCAACTGAGAACGCTGTGAGCGCAGCGACTAAAAACAGCTGACGTTGAGAACTTAGGCGCTGAAAACGCTGAGCTGCACTGGTTTCAGAAAATAGGCACTGCCCACAGGCCCTTCGAATTCAGAATAAAAATCCAGAGCTCCAGGGTTTCTTCCAGTTTCAGATTGATTTGGTGAACTACAACAGGCTGGTAGGTTTTAGTGTGTAAAGCTTATTTAGCTAATTCTGGACCGCTTCATGTTGTCGCCATGAAACAAGCGAGAGAAGATGAATTGGTTGGGGATGATCACAGACTGCTAATTTAAGCAATGAGGATGCTAATTGCTAACTTGATTAGGGACATTGTGTTATTGCATCTTAAGGTGAAAGCAAGCTACTTCTGTAACTATTCACCCCTGTACTCATTACCCATTACAGTAATCAATTAATTAAACAACTATATTAACTTCATTAGGGGTTATTGGTTTGAAGCAGCTCTTAGGCCCCGTGTCCACATAGCTCCTTTTTCTGAACGCTAGCATCTTTATTTAATTGTTCCTAATGAGGACAGAGCGTAGGCGGCCTTCCAGAGAAAAAGCGCTGCACCCAGTGCAATTTTTCAGAGCGCTCCGCTTTTTTGTGCGGATGCTCTGAGCGCTGGTGTCGTCACCTACGCTTTTTTTCAGCCAACCAACCAGATACTCCGCCACTTGGTCACCTGGTAACCACCAAACTTGGAGGAGCTACTTTGGCCGTTTCTGTCTACCCGGAGCTGAGCGCTATGACAAACAAACATCATAATAGAGACCGAAAAGCCTGTTTGTAAGAGCAGATCGGCCGGACACTACATGTTGTTGGTAAGTGCTTTTATCACTCTACATGTTTTAGGCTTGTTGTGAGCTCTGTAGTAAGTTAAACTTATTGTTGTCATAGAAACTACTGGGACTGAGCCAGGTGTAACTTTTCACACCAATCAAATTCATACTCGTGACTGTGACAAACTTACTCTGTATGACACAGAGAGGAGAAGGACTCTTTGTAGAGGTTATTGCACAGCAGCTCACTCACCTGAGGCTATTTTTTTATATTTGAACATATATTTCATACAAGAAAATACAATTAACTGCCAATTCCAACTGGTTTCCCGTTGCTCTCTGCTTCCCAGGAGTCACCTGCACTGTAACACACTCACAGCTGTTACTTTTGCCTTTTTCAGGCAGTCATCAGACGTCCAGGGGAAACATGATCCGCGTCATGCTGCGACATCAATTACACATCAAAGTCAGGAGCTTCTGTGCAGATGTAGAGTAATATTCATGTCCACAGCTTATGTCCCCATAACAATGACCTAAGATGATGCAATGAAGCTCATCCTGGGATTAAAACACACGTCTACCTCTGCAGCACAGGTGTGTGCGTATGTTTCAGAGAGCAGCGACAGAATCAGTAAAGAAAAGCTGGTAAATGAGAGAGCAGACATAACCTGTGCGGTATGTACAGATAACTACCTACAGAGGCTCACTGTGTGATGGTGTTAGTTTGGCAGTGTGAAAAAGGCTGAAACGTCATTCAAACTTTCACTAACAAATAAATATTCATAGTGTTGCACAGCGTTATGAGAGAGTTATTGGAGTTGGTAAGATGTGCAACATTTGAATAAAACTTACAGAAAATATTGAATCTGAGAACTAAAAAACATTGTAGAAATTTTTAAGGAGTTTTTAAATAATTTCTCCCATTTATTTTATATTTTCTGTCTCAATTTAATACTAGAAAATTAAACCCACCTCTTGCAGGTCACCAGTTTAACCAAGTACGCTATAGAAGGAGTAGATGGCGACGTGTGTGATGTTTGCGCTGTAGGTTTAAGCGCAGGAGGCTACTAACCTGTAAATCGTGTACTCATTGGGGGCTCCTGAGGAAGGGTCACTGATGTTCCTTTTCCCAAAGTTTCCGGTCCACAGAACTGTGTCGTTTAAGATCACGATGGCCGACAGAGAGGGGAGGCTGATGGGGTTGATGTTCTGCCGAAGCAAAAGGTCCACCTGGAGGAGACAGAGCAGGAAGCGAGAAGGTTAAAAGGAGGATAGTTTAGGATACTGTTTCCCCTGCATCCAGGCTTTATGCTAAGCTAAGCTAACCTTAGAAGTTGCTGGTTTTAGTTTTATATAAAGAATACAGACATGAGAGTTATCTTCACATATATCTAATCAAAGTAAACAAGAACACTTGCCAAAATAAATGTAAACAACTTTTCCTTCTTTAAAGGCGGCTTGGAACTCAAGTTGTATTCCTTGACATGAAAAGATGATTAATCTAAAAAGTAGCAACAAGAAGACCTTAATATTCAGAAAGTGGTTCTACTGGATGCAAAATCAAGGTCATTTTCAGGCCTTTATCTCGGCAACAAAGAGAATCGCAGCACCCACATAAGGATTTAAAAACTCAGGACTTCAGCAGCATGTTCATTAAGTGTCCAAACTGCCAGCGTCCATTCTGCCATTTTCAAACGTCTATGAAAGAGACGTTTGAAAACTATAAAGTGATAACAGTATGCATCATCGACTTTGGAAAATAATGACCCGGACGTGGCTGCCTGTTTCGGTCTAATCTGTCACGACTTGACCTTGCTTTATTCGTCACGCCTACATCACATAACCCAGGAACAAAGCAAAGGACACCAGCCGTGACTAACAGCAGTTATTTCAACATGGAGGACACATTATAGCCCTCGCTGATAGGGCTGCCTTTGCTACACACTTTAATTCTGTATTTCATAATGGTTCTTCATGCACAGGAGGCCAGCTATATATTATTCTAACACTTGGAGACATTTCAGCTGATTTATCAGCTTCCTGTTTACACCGACATGAACATAAGGCTGCCAAGAAACCCTGAATGTGACAATGATGAATTGTGCCGAGGAAAATAACTCAGTTTATGAGGGAAGGATTAAACATGGGCTATTTGGGAAATTAATTAACCTGACAAAATGTGCTGCTAATTATAATAAGTCACATTATATTGTAAGTGGATAATAGACGGTTATTCTTGTGCCAGTGTGCTCAACCTCGTTGTAATTAAGCAAGTCAAAATTGGCTTCACAAATGCCGTTTAAAGTGTAAACCTATTAGTGTGGAAAAAGCATTAAAAATAACCCATCAGTAATAACCATTTAGACATTTTGACCCCAAATTAGACCCCAGAAAAACTCCAATGAAAATCTCACAGAGTTTAAAGTAATAATCTCGAAGATTTTCATGTAAATAAATGTCTGTTAAGTCTCTATCCATCGCCGAATGAGGTAACACAATGGTGACTGAGCCTATGGCCCACTGATGAAAGCCTTTGCATTTGCCCAGCAGTGGTTGGTCTGCCAGAGAGGGTAGGCGGAGCTAAGCGGCTGCTTTTCTGCTCTCTGCAAGTGTTGAGAGTAAACAGTAATCTACTATGGCTGAACAAACAAAGAAAAGATGGATGACTACAGATACAACTTCAAAAATAAGTGAAACAAATTGGACGCTCAGATGAAGGCAAACAGTCTAAAAAGGAAAGCGATCGTCAGCGAGGAAAATCAAGAGTTACAACCGAAGCCAACCGTTGACGTCACACATGCAACACTGTCTGGATATCTGGGACGTGTGCTCCCACAGTTACCGTCTATCACCATAGGTGCCGCCAAAGAGAACAAAACTGAGATCTTTGAGATTACCACTTTAGAATATTAGGTTCTGCCATCAAATAGAAGATTTAGAGTCCCACAGGCTCGACTGAACAGACTGAGGAACTCTTTTGTCCCTCGGCCTGTCAAGCTATTAAATCAGCGCTTGGGCTCGAAGTGGGGCGCAGTGTTCATGTATGGACTGAGCACGGGGCGTTAAATGTGATGCACGACAGCCACTTTGTAATGTCTGATGTAATGCAAGATACATTTCAGAAAACTCTGACAATAAAGTGAAATCTGGTGTCTGAAATGACAGAAAGTGGAATATTAAACTTTGACTGTGGAGAAGTTAAACTGGAAGCTCCTCAAGGTTATTTTCTAGTATTAATAATAAATGTGAATATTGAACTTAAGCGCTGCAGAGAGCTCATTTTCTAAGAGGAGTGTGTTTTGTCTGCAAAACTGTAGCTTTGTTTGACCTTTTAAACACTGTTTTGGCATGATCATGGAGGCTGCTGCTGGATAACAGCCCCAGTCATAGCTTGTAACTGCAGATGTTAATTTCCTGCACAAGCCTCGTCTACAGTGTTTCCTGCTGCTTCTCCCTCACTTAGGAACTTGATTTCATCGGGATAGAAAGCACACCGTATGTTTGAAATCAGCAAACAAATAGCAAACCAGTGAAGCACACAACCAGATATAAAACCAAGAGAGCTGTCAATCAAAGTGACGCGATCTGCTCTGAAGAATCTCAGAGCCGTTGGGAGTATTTCAATAAGGTTGTCAGTTTGAGTGTGAAGGCTGTTATAACATGTCCTATAAGGTTACATCATCTCCTCTCTGCACATGCTCTGACGTGTCATCTTTTATTCTATGTAATCATGTCTAACAGGGCAGCAGCGGCGGACAGCCTCGAAATACATCGATACAGGTCATTAAATGCACATATGATGTAAAATTTGAGAACCTCATTAAGCAGCCAAACATTCATAACTAATAAAAAACCTTGATCAAAGACAGCTAATCACGTTGTAAAGACCTTGTGGGCCTGAGGGATCATGTTTTGATTGACATCTGCCTGCCTCTGCACACATCAACACCTCTGAGCAGCATGTTTGAGTCAGAGGAGGGAAAGAAGCTCTGCCATCTGAAAAGTATTCATTTCAACTGGTCACTCAATAATGAGTAACAAAATGCTTTGCTAGCCATATCATAGTTAGCAGTTAGCATACACATGCAACTTACGCAGAGGAACCTCTGTTTGTTCTCAAAGCGCCGGATGTTTCCAGGACTAAACTGCTGATGCTTAACACCCTGTGTCAAAAATAGATCCTCACCGGCCCCAAACTAAACTCCTGCTGCCAAAAATGTACAACTCTGGTCGACACTCAACAACCCGTGGCAGTCAATTATCACCCATGGACAACGCTGAGCGTCAATAGCCAATTAGCCGCCATGTGCCGACTATAATGATTGGTTCGTTGAATTAAATTAATGTCCGGAATACTTGTCTCCATGCCTGAGCGTGCTCTTTTGTTCGGGTATTTGTTGTTTATTTTTTTGTCGCTCAACCTCTCCTCTCGTGTCTAATTCATGCCACAGTGTTTTCCTGCCTGGGTGACTGTGTTCCCTGCCTTGATTGCTCTCACCTTCGCCTGATAAGCCTCACTCTCACAGTGTATTTTCTCGATGGTTGAGTCCAAAATCACTCACTAGTCTCGAAACAGTCCACTGTAGTGAGATGACCACTTTGTAGTGCTCTCCAAAAGTTTTGTGAGTGTATTTCTTGAAGAGGGGGTATTTTGCTGTGTCACATTTTAAGATATAATGATGCAATGTTGGATGTCCAGACTAAACGTGGGCGAAGTTTCAAATCTGTAGGTGAAAGTATGTTGGAGTAATCCCCAGACTTCTCCAGAAGTCTGCAGGCTGCTGTGAACGCCAGGTGTCACACAGCTTTTTCTACACGCTGCACTTTGTGACATCAGAAAGTGCAGCCTATAGACTCCATAAAAAGATGGACGACATGACGGCTCCCTAAAAGTGCAGCCAAAACCTCTCTATCGCCCCCTGTTGACTGGCTGCAGTATAGGTCATAAAGCCCGCCTCCTCCATGTTAACAGATGGGACATGAGTCAAACTATAAAATCAAAATACACATGTTCATTTTTCTGTACAATGAGAGCAGCTGGAGACGTGTCGTACATCTTTATATACAGTCATTGGTGCAGCAGGCTTCGGAGAGCTGGCCAATCAGAAGAAAGTGGGCTTGTAGGGGGCGGGGTTTCTTAAAGGGACAGAGCCGACTGAGTCATTTCAGACAGAGGCTGTATGACGGCCTACACAGAGCACCAATGTGAGAAATATGAGTTTGTAAATTATGCTAAGCTACTCCACAGGTATCACAGAGTGAAATATGTAGCTTAGTGAAAGTTCAAGCAGGAAGACTGTTCTCATTCATTCATTCATCATTAACTTCATTCATACTACACTCTCTCTCTTTCCCCCCTCTGTTCCTGTTTCGTGATCAGCTGATTATGGGCGTTTCCATTTAAGCATTAACCAACCAGAGTTAGACACGACGTCTGTGAACCAATCATCTTACTGCTGTCAAACTCTAAATCTGCTCCTCTCTTTTCCGCAGTCTGCTCATCGTTTCAGACGATTATTGCGGCCCTCCTCCATCCCAGTCACCTCCATCCTTTTCATCAGTGTCCAGTCAGCTCAGCTCATCCTGCATCCTCTCTTCACCATCATCACCACCAGTGTCTAGACTCCATCGGGGGGGTATCCTATCCTGCTCTCGGCCTCTACACCCCTCCAGCACACGATGACATCACGATGGAGTCTAATCGCCAAAGACTTTTCACATTTCATTTCAACTTGTAAATAAATAATTGTTCAAACGTATTAAGTCTCTCCTGATTGAAATGAAGTTTGGGATTAGCATGATACCCTCCCTTTAACTATATAGTGGACTTAAAGTTTCCTGAATGCATCATGACAGGTAGCGTACAACTGATGGTCAGCAACCCAGCACTAAATACCATCATGCATTGCAATAACTTTAAAAAAAGCGATAAAGTAATGATTAGCACAGACTAAATGACCTGAGAAGTGTCCGAAAGTGTCGTTTCATTTTGTCAATGAGCTTCCAATATAGTCCTCTGCATTGGACTCTATATTAAGTGAGTGAATGTAATTGATTCCAACACAATCTTTGTCTTCCCCCATCTCAGGGCCCGTTCGTCTTCATACCTCGTGTCTCGTGCTACAGCTTTCAGAACATGTTTTTTATTCTTATTTTTTCTGTCTGCGCCTCAGATTACCGTCTTTTATTGGCTTTCCTGTATTCTTCCCTTGCCTTCATCTTTAGCTTTCAGCTTTGAGTTATTATCTTTTTTATTAATATAAACTTTGTTTTTCACAAGCTCCACCTTTATAGTCTGTTTTTTGACCTCTCAGTTTCCCCTTCTGTTTCTGCATTTGCAACAAACATCAAACTGGTTAATCCATTAATCAATTTAACATCACAGCTTAAATATAATATTTTGTTCTGTGTGCTTTCCTTTAATATACTTCCCTTTTAATAACAGCACTGTGAAACCCCACGCACTCACTCTGATGTCTCAGATTAGTTTTTAGTTCAGTCTGCAAATTATACTCGCATGATTGTAAGGAGTAACTGTAAAAGAGGAAAAGAAATCTGTAGGTGTCAACAAGTTATTCTTCAAAATTCACTGAAGCGGTTCAGAGGTTTGATTTTCAGTCAGGAGTCGAGTCGGAGTGATGAAAGAAGCTCTTTCATATGCAAACCGAAACGTAACCTGCAAACTCTTGAACTTTAAATGAATGATTTGAATTTTGATTCTCTTTCTCTGTTACATTTTATATCCTTACTATAAACGCGCCTCCACTACCTTTTACTCCCAGACTCTCTTGTGGTGCACAGAAACTCAACCTTTTGCTCGTATAGACTCAGTTTTTCATCCGACATATCTTTAATCTCCTTCTGTCGACTGCAGCGGCATTTGGTGTGAAGGATTATTGCGATCAGCCTGTAAATTTCCTCAGGCTTGACTGTGGGCAGAAGGGAAATACGATCTCCGGATTTAAATCTGAGCGTGATGAACGACTCCCCTCACCTTTTCCAGGGCCTCTTTCAGGCTGGGGATGGGATGCTCCAGCGGGAGAGGCTCGGGGAAACGGGGACACATCATCTCTGCTTTGGCGTTGAGACCGTTGTCTTCTTTCAGGCGCCGTTACGGAAATGAGAAAGAGAGAGAAAGAAAGGGTGGAAGAAGCACAAGGGGACAGCCTATTATAACACCCATTTGGTATTTGATAGAATAATGTATAGCAGCACAAAGGCCTGCATAATGTAGCATCAACGGCTGGTCCAGGGCTTCATTAATTCCCTCTGCATGCTGATGAAACATGTTAATCTTATAAGATATCATTTGACAGAATGTACGACATGTAAAACAGATGAAAAGAAGTGCGTTCTGGTCCCACTGTGAAATCTGCATGGACAGGGATCTGTGAATATGTCACCCTGTAGCTTCAGGCCAGCATTTGCCTTTTCATTGTACAGGACAACTATACGTGAAAAATTAGTTTTTCCCAACATAAAAAGATCTGTAGATCATTGGAAAATGTGAGCAGGAGCCTGCAGGGCCGAGCTTTTCACCATCAGTGCTGCCACATGATGTTCCTTTGCTTTATATAGAATCAGATAATAAACCTGGATTGTGTTTTGGACATAAAAGCATCTTGGTTTTGTGCTCTGTTCGAAAGAAATGACACCACAGAGCCTTATGAGCCTTACATTAAACGTAAACTTATAATTAAAAAACACAACTTGTACTGAATGATTGAGCAATATCACACTCGAGGTCGTGATGTGCTGAATATCATCATGGCCGTAGGCACAACCTCGGGTGCTTTTACACAACAGTTATACAGGCAGCAAATAGTATTTACCAGTAATATCAACAACAAATTACTTTTTGCTCCACCAACTCAACTAGTTCCACAACTTAACTGAAACTGGTCTGTTGTTGCCGAGCAACCCAAACATTCTCCTGCACTCTGTGTCTACAGGTTACCGCACATCAGCTGTTTAATTGATCATCAACCAGTCTGCTGTGTGATTCAGAGGCACCAGCTTGTCACTGCTGTAATGTTAATTAACAGTATTCACAACACCTGGCTGAGGCGGAGTGATATACACAGTGAAAAGTCCCAGTGAGTCAGCCTCTTGTCCAATCAGATTACTTGGTCCGAACTAACTGTTTGTATAATGTAGCGCCGTGTTTGACGTCTATGTCGCTGAATATTTCACACCTCAAATCTTGAATGTCTTTTACAGTCTTTGATCTTTAACTGTAAACTGCACTTGTTTTCTCTGATTTAACTGACACTGCCTTTTTTTGATCTTTAGTTTGTGGGATCTTTTAGTGTATGTTGCCATAGTGACATCATCCATCGCTTTGTTAATCCCCTTTTGGGCCTCGAATCCTTTAGGTTGTCACCATCTTTTTTTTTTGGAACAAGAAGTGACCATATTTGGACGACGGGGTGGATGCACATCGCTACATCACTATCCTAATCGCTCACCTTGAAGGAACTAGCCAAAAGTACACCATGCTTTATTAAAGATTTTACCCTGGGACCATCCATCCATCCATCCATCATCTAAACTGCTTATCCTGTTCAGGGTTGCAGGGGGCTGGAGCCTGTCCCAGCTGTCTTTGGGCGAGAGGCGGGGCTACACTTGGACTGATCGCCAGTCAATCACAGGGCTGGCACGTAGAGACCGACAACCTTTCAAGCTCACATTCACACCTACGGACATCTAATTTTAGACTCACTCTGAACCTAACGAGCACGTCTTTGGACTGTCGGAGGAAGCTGGAGTACCCGGAGGCAACCCACGCATGCACGGGGAGAACATGCAAATATGCCACCACCGTGCAGCCCTTAATAGGACCATCATTTACTAAATTAACATCATGCTGTGTTGAAGATGATAAAATCAACACCATGAGCTCATTAAGAAAATGTTTAGGTGATCAATCAGCTGAGAAGAAGGTTCTTGTTGAAACCAGTGGAGTCTCCCCCTGCTGGCCAATAATGAGAATGTTTGTATACTGTCCATGGGCATTATGTTGCTAGTTATACACAGAGCAAGAATAACAACTGTGGGCTAACTTTGTAGCACGCTAACGCTTCAACATCTCATCATAATACGATAAAGATCACTCAATTAAGGGACTGTTTTATCTCTTAATTACAAGGACAGTGTCTCTTAATTGTGAGATAACGATCTATTGACTATCAAAGTTGCAGACTGAACTGAGGTTGTGTCGCTGCGTCAGAAAGCGTTGCTACGACTCAGCGATGACTGACAGCAACAAGAGCGAAGTAACTGGATGTCTCGGCTTCACAGATTCAAACACCAAAGTTTGTTTTATTTCTAAAAAGATAATAAACTGTGTGTTGGTGACGGGACTGTTCACTCGCTTGATGTTCAACGACTCATTGTTTTGAGTGCTATTTGTCAGAGCTGTTTCTGAAACAGTCAAGTAACTCTCAAGTTACTCACAACAAGTGCAATTCAGCTCAGGAGTCCTTGAGAAGAAGTGACAGAATGCACACTATCATACTTGGAAAAATTTTATTATCGACTTGCTTTTTTTAAAGTTTCAAAGGATGTTTTTTCCTCATGAAAGTCTCAAGAAAGGTCAAGTTACATTTAAATTCACCTGAATAAAAATGTGGTTTGTAAAAGTTGTACAGTATCTCAAATCCTTTATGTCATAAAAATTGGCTGAAAAAAAAGGTGTCACTGCTTGGATACAATCGTCCCCTGCAATTATATTACAGAACCCTGTTTTCTCTCCTCATGCAATGTGCGTCAACGGTGTTTGTTCTCACCTGCCGGAAGTTTTGGCATCTGATACTGCCAGAAGAAGCATCCTGTCATCACCAGAGATAAAACGAGGAAGAACACCAAACCCAGCTGGCTCCACTTCACCTTCATCTTGTTGGTTTTTGTGAGTCCTTCGAACTTGACGGTGGCAGCAGGAGCAGCCTCAGCAGGGGTCGGCTTGAAAAGACACAAACACACACACACACACAGCAGGTTAGTAAAGCGTGTGTAAAATTGTTTCCAATATTTGTAGACGCCTGGGTCAGATATTCTCCTGCATGTTGTCTAAAGCAGAAATCCGTGTCACACTTACAAGTGATCCCTGCTGCACTTAACTCTACTCACCACCTGATGCTTCAGAGCTGGGAGGACTGGATTACCAACAAAACAGAAATCTTCTTATCCCTCAATCGACATTCCTGCACATTTTTACTCAGCTCTACTATGGGAGTGATTCCTGCATCCCAAATCTACTAAATGGTATCCCGTGGAGGTTTTCCAAAGCAGCAGAAAGGCACAGACACGGACTCCCATCTCTGATTTCTCACTGACTGTGCAGTAATCCCAGGCCCATCAGCGCTCCCGTCTCTCACAATTCAATTTCCTCTCCTGCAGCCCACAGGCCGTTGACATCATAATCCCCAGATTTACTCCACCAAAGCGGTCGGGGGAAGTCTTAATCCCTAATCCCCGAGAATCAATTCACTCCAGTCCAGCCTCGCCTCGTGAAGCCCACCGGAGAGCCGCACGAGCGGACAAAGATGGCACCCAATCAGCCGACAGGAACGAGGGGAAACAGGGCGATGTGCTGCTCCATGCAGCCTGAGCATGACCTGGAAAGTGCAGCCACTCGGGTGCAGCGAATTTGGATCAAGTGGTTGAGAGAATGACAGAAAATTTAGGTTGCTGAGGGGAATTCAGATAATGATCAGGGATAAGATGAAACAACGTGTACAATTTCTACAGTCTAGCTGCTGCAGCTTACACACAGCAGAGATGAAGAGATGTGTTTGTTGGCTTACTAGCATAAATATGCACAAGTTATTGGCTTGTTTACTTTGCACAGACTAAGTAAAAGAACCATTATTGCAAATAATAAAAAAGAGTATTTATTTTTGGGGCTCTTTTTCTTACAATCAATCAATGCTTCCTCTGATCTGGAGTCTTGTCGTCTCAGTGATCAACCATGTGAATGCTTGATAACGGCCTTCTGAACCTTCTAGTAGGTGCAGTGTAGGGCCCGACTCGCCCCTATCTATGTGCCTGATGACCACTGATAACGCCCATTCAATCCAGTGATAACAATCAAACGGGTGTCCTCTGGCGCGTCCTGGTAAAAAAACAAAACATTCACCTTCCTGTGCCCTCCCATGCTATCTCACCTTGCCATATAAACACGTCACCCAGTGCAAAACTACCAATTCTATCAAAATAAAAGCCTAAATACTCAAATATATTAATAACACAAATGGTATCAAATGTAATCCTACGTCTTCCTTAAACGCGATAAGAATAAATAAATGACTAAATGTAAAATAATCAAATTATACATTACAATGTGAATAGCTCCAACAATGATAAATGGCAGCAGTAGCTAAGGAGGTCTGTATAGTATGACAGAGATATTCTTTACTGTTTATACTGATGATTTATATACAATAACTCTGGTTGGCACTTTAACCCTGGAACACTTAAAACATCCACTACTTACAAATATTAATACTACAGTTTAAATAGAGACCGTTTTTAGCATGTATGTACATCTAACAACACTGTATAAACTATGTGTAGACATGTATATATGCATGATGATGAAATGAAAATAAATAAATAGATAATCTTCTTCCATACAGTCTGTTCACTGCATGTTGGCGCCTGTGCTGTTTGTTGGCTCTTACTGACTCTTGATTGTAGCTTGTGTTGTATTAACTCTCAGATGTACGTCGCTTTGGACCAAAGCGTCTGCTAAATTAAATTGTAACATTGTAACATTGCACATTACGAATGGGACAAAATATCGATGCTGCAATAAATCGTTGCAATACAATTATCAGTAGGCTGGCACCAAATATTGATATCTTAATTTACAAATATACGGCAGCGCTTGAAACAGATTTCCCTGCTATTTTGACTCACTGCATCACTACTTCCTGACACCTCACGGTGGTGCTTATGACATGAATGAGGGTAACATGAATGTGAATTAACTGACCAAAGAAGAAGTTATTAAGATATCGTGATGTATCATGATTGTCTTACAATATATAATTTATCGCAGAATCGATGTATCGTGATATTATCGTGGGCCACGTATCACATATCGCAGTGGTTCCCAACCTTTTTTCCTTGGAGCCCCCCCGCTTGTATCTAAGAAAGGCTGAGCCCCACTAGCCCACACACAAACAATAAAGTGATTCATTCCAAATCTTCCAAGCAGCCTATAGTTTGCAGAGGTGCGGCCTACAAAGTAGCTACTATATTTGGATAATGATAATGATAATGAATAGTTGAACAGAATTTTGATTCAGTGCTTTTTTAATGATTTTATTTAACGTGTGCAAACAGTGCAGACAAAGCACTCACGCACCCCCATCGATCTTTGGCGCCCCGCCTAAGGGGGGCCCGGACCCCAGGTTGGGAACCACTGCTGTATCGTATCGAGAATCACCTTACAATTCCCTGCCCTGTTGCTGATGCAGTACGGTAAATTGACACAGATTGCATGTATATCAGCTATCACTTTACCCATCTTATAAAATACTGTGTTGTTGTTGCTCCTTGTACATATTTATAAACCCATCCAACTACTATTTTTTTTATACCTACTTATATGTATTATATTCTTTTTCAAGCTCTTTTTTCATCTTGTTTTTGTCTACAAAGCAGAGTCAGACTCCTTTTACACAGACAAAACTTAGCCAATAAAGGGTGGCAAAAATATCATATTATCATATTTATAATAATGTAACATCTCTTTATTTCCCTCACTGGGGGAAATCAACATCTCTAAATATGCATCTGTGGTTCATTTGAAAAGTTTAACTCGGCGAAAAGTCCGTCCGTAGTGGACTTCAAGGAGGCTTCAGGATTCCAGTCCGAGCTGCACTTTGGACCACATTTTGCTTCCAAACCAAGTGTCTAAAATCCTGCACATGTAAAGTCAGATTTAAGGTGAGCTCAGGGGAACTGCAAAGTGAAGGAACAATAAGCCAAAGATATACTGTATATTTTAAGTCTTAATCCATGAGCAGGAAAGCCTCAGGGTAAAATTGGATTTAAAGGATTTTTGCATCAATATAACCTTGTTGTGACAGGTATTTATTTCACTACAGAGCCCCAAAAGTCATGAAAAATGTAATTTGTTTATCACACAAGTTAAAAAAATATCATCCTTCAGGGCTTTGGGGACGCTGCTGAAGACAGAGCAGGAGGAAATCTGTCTTATCTCTAAATGGCTTTTTGATTGAATCTCCAGAAAAGTTACGATCATCATATCTGTGATAATTTAATCCATCTACATCTTTCAATTATCAGATATAAAGAAAACACACCAGAGGCAGCTTGTGGACTTTGTAGCACTGGGAACATCCAGTGACCATCATTCTGTCACTCCGCTTAATCACAAGATATTAACCCTGAGTCCAAAGGTCAGTGATGTATTTCAGTGATGATACGGTCGGTTTGATGATGAAGTGTGAAAGCACGCTGCGGCTGATCCTGGTTGCATAACCTGTGAGAGCTGGAGGGCACAACAGCTGTCCCATTGCACCAGAGAGACACACACACACACACACTCCCCTGTAACCACCACGGCACAAATCATCACAGCAACTTAATGTGTTTTTAGTTTAATACACTTTTTTGTGTGTTTGCTGCCTCAGTGTGTCTGAGTGTGTGTGTATGTTTGTGTGTGTGCAGACATTAGTTTGCATCACTTGTGTGTGTGTGAGGTTTTACCTGCGCCTGAACCCCGTCCACTGAGGTCTCCACCAGGACTTTACTCCCCGCCTTGCCCATGGTTTCTCTGCACCAGCTGTTGGCTAAAAGAGAAAAACAAGTAGTTAAAGATTTTTGCTCAACATCTGTCTGCTTTACTCTGCTTTGATACTATAGTGTGATAAGGATGTTGCTGCACTGTATGACACTGCATTCAGTGCAGAAGGTCCACACACTGAATAAGGAGGAGGTGAAAGCAACACAAGCACGTTTTGATCAATTTCTGACGCGTGTCAGAGTGACATAACAGAGAGGGAATTATATTATTCAAACACTGTTAAGTACCAGCACTTTTGATATCATGTGCTCATATATTACTTTTCTATATCGGGTTATATTATGTTCATGATCATGTGCAATACAGCTGCTTATTTATTAGCACCATGTGCAAATTACTTGAAAGCATTTCGAGTCCACTATATAGTTAAGGGGGGGTTATGCTAATTTTAAGCTTCATATTTCACTCTGTGATACCTGCAGACCATAGCATAATTTACAGTTAAAAAAAACTCACACTGGTGCTCTGTGCAGGCCCTCGTACGGCCTCTCCCTGACACCACTCAGTTAGTTCTGTCCCTTTAAGAAACCCACTTTCTTCTTAACTGAAGCCTGCCGAGGAGCAGAACTCTGTGCTTAAGGCACACATCCTACCCTGTGGCCGTGTTACGGAGTTGTCTGCAAAGATTAAACTTTGCTTTTTTGGTTTGAAAAGAACGTCCGGTGCTCTCATCCTTTGGAAAAGTAAACACTGATGTCTTTCCTTCACAGCCAAAGAAACACTTTCCGTTGAGTGAAAAAACATGTCTGAGGCAGACTGAGCTGCCAGGTGGGTGTTTCCTTGAACTGTACCACGGGCAGGAAGTTCTGCTGTGTCTCGGGCAGATTCCCATATTTAGAGTTCCTCCACTTTGTGACATCACAAAGTGAAGCGTCTGGAGAAGTCTGTCTGAAAGCAAGCGTTCACAGCAGCCTCCAGACATTTTAGAGTTTTTTAGCAGGGGGTTTCTCCGACATACTTTTACCTACAGATTTGAAACTCCGCCCACGTTTAGTCTGGACATCCAACACAGAAACATTGTATACGTCTTACAATGTGAAACAGCATAATATTTTATTATATTTGAGTTGTTATTTTGTATTACTCTGTAACTTTAGAGCAAATCTGCCACTAGAAGGATAAGAAAAACACTTAGCACCCCCCTTCTGCTTTAATTTCCATGCTGTCAAATACTGACACATTGTGACCTGCCTCAACGTCTCAAACAGACACACATGGTACCCATTAATTAATATTTTATCTAGTATTAGCATCCTGTTACTCAGAGCAACCAATCCAGACTCCTAGCTAATTGCATGCAAGGTGAACAATCATGTTCAAATGGGGTGGCTGGAGGGAGCAATGGATGGGTCGGTTGGTGCTGATAGAGAGGTGACCCTACATGACCACCAAAGACAGACACAAGAGCAGAACAGCGATGGAGAGCTGCACTTTTTGGGAGAGTGATAGACAGCCAGACACTGAATTGGTAGAAGGTGTCTGTCAGAGTTGGTTGTGAGACAGAGAGCTCCTGAAATGTAAGGTGCAATCATCACACTGCCTGACGACCTTTTGAACTGCTGCTGGATGGACCCAACAGAAAGGGGAGAAGGAGATTGTGCAGGGACTTCTTTGGAAAGTAAAATACTTTTTTTTTAATTAGACTTAATCCCACGATGTAAGTGCTGTCTTGCACATTTTTCCAAACACATTTTGTGTCAGTCTGGTTGTTTGCTATGAATTGCTAAACAGATGTGGCCTTACCATTCACACTTTGCCTTCAGGCTTAGGCTTGAGATGAATTCATTTTCTCTGACAAATGTTGAAGGTGTTTTTACCCGTACAGAATGGCCACAATTCAGGGCCTGGTGAAGCATACACGTGGGGATAACAACTCACACCTCTGGACATGTGGTGTTTATAATGGCCCGGTGTTCTCCACCTTTAACTCTTAAATTAAACTGTTAAAACCAGGCTGGTCGTTATTTTTCCTACACTTTGTTTCCCAGTACTTTATTAGTTCACAATACTTTATGTCTCCTTTTGTTCTCCCTATGTTCTGTTTTCTCCCATTGTAAAGCTGCCTGATGCATTTGTACAACAAAATGACTGTAAATCTCACACTGTCCTTAAACTGTTAGAATATAAAGACATTACATTCCTCCTGACTGCAGGTGGCTTCACTTGATTCCACACTACATTGACATAAAGTACCCATCAGACTCACTGTGTTACATTAAGGAATATATTTATTTCTCATTTACTTCAAACTACACGGTTTGGTCCTTATTTTGCACGTCCCTAAAACACAGTATATCTTATATTATATATTGTTCATATTTTGATTAATATTGTTCAGTATCACTTTATATAAAAAGGTACACATATTCACCATTCACTAGCTGCTTATTAGCATGCATATCGGGTCTTTTTAGGCCTCTTTTAATGCCTTATGCTGCATGAACATATTCTTACTTTGAGAGAGTTACAAAGTTGTTTTACATTAATTATTATGTCAATATTTTTTGGCCTTAGAACAGTAGTTCCAAACCTTTTTTCCTTGGAGCCCCCCCAAGCCCGCACACACCAAAACAATAAAGTGATTAATTCCAGATCTTTAAAAACTAACACCATCAGCCGACAGTTCTTTGTCGTTCATAAAGTTATCATAGTTATTATAATAAACACCACTTTTAGTTACATTTAAATATGTGGATGTAGGCTCTTCTGCATGCATGTATAAATGTATGTCAAAAATAAGTCTTTTTGATTATCTTTTTTAATGATTTTATTCAACATGCGCAAATCGAATCTTGACAGTCTCAGTGCAGACAAAGCCTCGCGCACCCCCAGCCATCGTTGGCCCAGACCCCAGGTTGGGAACCACTGCCTGAGAAGGTGGTTTGTCCCCAATACTGAGTACAACATTTTGATATTGTAGCTAAAGTGTTACCCATGGTTGTTCATTACTGTATATTACCTAAACTCCTGTCACTCTCCTTCATAAAGCTTTCTGCTTTGTTTCCAATGGTTCCAATTATAAATCAAAGACTGTCCTAAAAACTAACGACTCTATGAGGTATATAAAAAACATGTTTTTGACTTAAATTCTAACACTTTATATTGGAAATGTTTGGAAATATTTTGGTCAATTTTTTACACATTCGTGCAAAAAACTGTAAAAACAGTTATTTCTTTGTCAATAACGGCCTTATTACAGAACCCACTGTGCAGACATGCATCCATACATTTTATTTATAATAATAATAAACATAATATTTATTGATTTATTTAAGTTATTTACTACTGGATCCTGTGATAACAAGTTCATTTACGGTTGTTTTCTCAAGATCTCGACGTGTTTATCCCGTTATCACAAGATAACAAACGTCAGACGATCATAGCTCGTATCCCCAGAGCAACACAAACATAGAAACAGGCTTAAGTTACCTCATAATGTGGGCGATGGCACCTGCTCTGTAATATCACAGTGTCTGTTTCGTTTTCTAGATCGCCAAAAAATTTTCCTGTTATCACGAGATAAATAAGTCCAGATCTCGAGAAAACAACCATACAATACTCGGGAAAAACAAAGTAATTAAAATGTATGGATGTTTGGGGTGCTGTTTAGCTCATTTGGTAGAGCAGGCGACCCATTTACAGAGGCTACAGTCCTCGATGCACTGATCACAGGTTCGACTCCCGGTCTGCCAATCATTTGGTGCATGTCACCCCCCACTCTCTACTCCCAACATTTCCTGTCTATCTTCAGCTGTCCTATAAATAAAGCCAAAGGCCAAAAAAATTATCTTAAAAAAAAAAAAGGATGTTTGACCTCTTAGGGCTTCCATACTTTATTGTAATAAGTTTCCATGAACATTTTTCATAGTGTTGTCAGTTTTCTATCACTTATTCATGCTTCTTAACTTTCAGTCCTTGCTTTTATCTTTTTCTCTGTACCATATTTTTTTTGTCAAGCACCAAAACACCAGACACAATCCCATCTGTACCAACCTGTTAGGCTTCAAAGCCAATACTGATCAAGTCTGAGGGGAAGGTGGGGGCGCTAACACATCAAAGAGCTTACAGTAAGTTTAGCTTCTTTTGTAAAAGCAGGTTCAGCTGTTGGTACTGAAGGATGACTCTGCTTTACGGGGACGCAATAAAAGCTGTCTACAATGATGTTGATGTCTGGCCTGTTTAACTCCACATACTTAGCCTTGTCCTTTATTGACTGATAGAAATGCCTCAAAGAAAAATAGACGTCAGCAACATGCACACTATGAGACTGTGTTTGATAAAGGGTTCCCTTACTGCGTCCACAGAGCTAGGCCTGAATAGTTTGTTTGAAGTGTACTTAGCAGCGATGGGGAAACTTGGGTAAAGGTTGCTGAACAAAAAAGAATAGTTTAATCTGCGTGGCATTGATCGTGCTTTGCAATTATCTCGTCGGAAGGAGTCTCTGAGTCGTGCTGTCATTAACAACACAGTCTTTACACAATTTGTAAACCACAGTCTCAAAGACGGAGAGTTCACACGAGGCCTGCGCTGCTGCCTTTGATAAACTCACAGTGTACAAAGGAAGTGAAGTGACGCACAACAGATCTCAATCAGAACTTTTCTTCAAACCAGAGGAACAAAAGCTCAGGTGTGCTTATATAACTACACTTCCTCAGAAACTAACTTTGATGAGTTTGGTGACTGTCAGCAGGACTTTCATTCAAGTCATCACAAAGCGATTCTGAAATAATAACTGCATTCTGACTTGAATGGACTTGAAAATGATTCGTATTTTCACACGAGGTTAATAGAAAATTGATGGATGAAAGATTGAGATGGAACGTGGGCACTAAAGTCAGTTAAACCGATGGATGTTTGATTTCTTCAGACGACCTCTGACAGTCATTAATTTCAGTTTCTGTTCGAAAGAGTCCAAAGCCACCGAAGCCCGTTCATAAAAAGACTGAAAATATAAAATTAAGTGGTTATTTATCTTCCTTCAGGGGCCGTATTACTTCTAGATTACAACAGTTCTCAATGGATGTGCAATGGAAATCATTTTCTGGCTAAAATGAAAAAAATAAAGCGTTTTCAAATTATACAAGTTGCATATTAGTTTTTAAAGCCATTATAAAGCCCTTATTATGCGGCAGTGGGAGTCACGAATCCCAAGAGAAAAATTATTTCTAAAAGGGTTGATCATAACTTTTACGTTAAGTTATAATTAAAGAGCATTTTAGGCTCTGGGACCCATTATGCAAAAAGTTCTGGGAACCAATTAACTGATGAGTTAACTTTTTCCTAACACAAGCCCTTTTTACACTGCGGCTCCGCTACAGCACGTAACGAAGTTCTGCCGCCATGCTGCTTTTGTCATTTTACATTGAACCAAGCAAAAGCAAAACGTGCACAAGGTGTAAACAAACAGTGCGTGCTTCAAATACATACACACACACAGTGCTGTTCCGCCCTCCGCCGTTTGCACGGACGGCATATTAAGGGAATATATCCAGAGAATCGTGACATGTTGCAGTGTATGTGTCTCCACCTTGTGTTTTTAGAATTTCTCTTCCTCTTTATATTTTATATTCACTTTTACACCTTGGATGTTTGCACTGACAAGAGTGCGTCCAATTTCGTTGTACATGTACAATGACAATTAAGAGATTCAGATTCTCCTCCGTTACGCCTCCGACGCTGGCTCAGAGGCGGAACGAGTTCGCCCCACCAAAGTTAGGAGTGTTGACAAATCAAGGAGAAGTCATGATACAAATTAAGGTAAATTATAACTGACAAGTTATAATTAAAGAGAAAGTAGAGTAAGTAAGCTTAAGCATGTACTGTTGCACCTTTACCTGATCTTATATCTTCATAGAGTTTTTATCTTAATGTGTTATTTTTGCTTAATGTCACACTTCTTTTAATGTTCTTAACGCTCTGTTTTTAACTGTGTAAAGCACTTTGAACTGCTTTATATATGAGTGGTGCTCTATGAATAAACTTATAAGCGCCTTAATCTGCATGACTATATTCTAAAACTACTAAAGACTCCAAATTACTCTTTACATTAAGAGTAAGGGAGGACCTTGTTTTACATAGTAATAATAATGATAAAACCCAACACACAGGTATCAAAGTGTTTTACAACAGATAGATCAGCATAATAAAAAGGAAATGTCACACAGGGGGAGATATACTCCAAAAAGTGATCCACAGTTTCACACATATACTGACTTAAATGTGCCATGATCGAAGGTGTAAGGTTATCTAAAAGCCAATTTAAAAAGGTGAATTAAAAGTAACTTAAAATCAATTCTGAATGTAATTAGCAGCCCGTGCAGTGACGCTAAAACGGGTGTAATGTGAGATCTGCGATTAGTCCGAGTTAAAAGGCTGCTGCTGTTTGAGTTGAAGTTGTGACGGATTGACCGAGGCAGGTGAATAGAGAGTTGCTAAAATGACTTACTTTGCCCAGCGTGTGCCTGATAAGGTGGCGGTGACACAATACTCAGTAGAGCATATTAAGATTCATAACTTATGTACAACAGCTTCCTCACTTTCTGTCAATGAGTAATAATGAGGAGGTTACAGAGGGAAAATTAATGGCTGAGTAGATGCAGAATATGAAATTAATACGTGCTTTAAAATGATTAATAAAAAGCCAACATGGTACTAAAATGCATGCTCACAACAGCTAGTTAATACTACAAACAATACCAGTTAAATATGTAAAATATATCATTTTTTCTCTCTAAAAGACAATTTATTAATTAATTAATTAATTTATTATTTTTATAATCTGCTCAATGCCCCGTTTGGTCAGTTAAACTATGAATGTAAATGAGATAATTCTGTGTTTACCTGTTATTCTACTGCAAAGAAGCACACACACACACACACACACACAGATACACTCACTCACACACACACACAGGTTGACATTTCTAGGCTTCCCAGCCAATTCAGTTTTCATTGAATATTCATCACGTAGCTGAAACCTGACCTGGCATTTCAGCACTTATTCAGCGTTTCGGAGCCAATGAGCAGAGTAAGTTGTTGCTTACGGAGCAGCTTCTGATGTGCTGACACGCTGCATCAATTCACCGGCACTGTCAGGACTTTGTTATAAGGAGTGTTCATGTAGCTGGATATATTTATATACAGTATAATGTTAAATATAAGTCTGACAGACATCTAGTTTAACTGTGAGAGCATGGTCCTGCAAAGTCCCCAGAGTAAGGTGGGTTGAAAACTGTATTTTTTATCGCCTACATGGAGGTTAGAGCTTCCTAGAGTTGCTGAAGGCCTAATTTGGGTTTAAAAAAAAGAATGCAGTTTAAAACAAGACTAATGTCTAAAGAGTCGGTTAAGAAAGAAGATTGTGCACTTGCAACTCTGTGCTGTATTTTTTGAGCTATCTGGCTCTATAATTTCCTTCGTGATTAATAAAGTTCTGTCTTATCTTAACATAGCAACCATTTAGAAGGCTCATGTTTGGCATTTTGGCCATTGCCATCTTGTTTGTTTGGAGTCAGGTGCCGTGTTCGAAATGTCATATTATACTAGCAGTACGTACTTATTTGACCAAAATGTAGTATGCAGTATGCAAACAAAAAGTAAATGTGCAGTACGCCAAAAATCCCCGGATGTCTGATTCAGAGAAAATCTCCAGAATGCATCGGACCAGTCTGCCTCGCCTACTGTATCCCACAATGCAAAGCACTGGAACGTCACAGCGGCAGTTGAAATGACGGACAGCAGCAGCATTCCAGCAGAAGGGGGCGCTATAGCTAAAGAAGCGGCTGTTATTGTTTACTTCCGCCTGGAAAATGACTTTGAAAAGCTCCTCCATACTACAGACTACCGCCGAATGCAGTATGCAGTATATAGCACGTAGTATGTGGGTAAATGGGATGCTAATTTTGGCGAACAAAAATAAAACTTTCAACTAAACGTACTTACAAGAAAAATCATTGTCATTTAAAATGTTTTAAATGTTGAAAATACTTTTTACAGGTCGTCTTGGTAGCAACTTGTTAAGCATACCCTGCTTTATTAAAAGGGACCTTTGTTTAACTTTACTACAGAAATAAAGCTAGTGAGATGATTGTTCATTTGCTGAAAGGCTTTCATATAACAGCCTTCTTTATACAACCAGAGGGGTCGCCCCCTGCTGGCCAATAGAGTGGGCCTAAGCTTTCATTTTTCAGATCTGGCAACTGTTACCTCCTCCTCACAACAAATCAACCATCTGCTGACGCCTCTTTCCAGCACATAAACAGAATTCATTAATTTTAGTTCTGTAAGCTAAATGCTAGCATCTGCATGCAACAAGCTATCATGACGAGGCCATCATGATGTCAGCAGGTTGACCATGTGTATAATCTCAGTGTAGCATGCTTACATAATGACATAATGAGAAGTATTTGGCTTCAGTTTCGTACAATGAGAGCAGACGGAGATGTGTTATCAATCTATATATATATATGCAGTCATTTTGTTGGACACATTAAGAAACTTAAACTATGATGTGAGATGAAAAGAAGCTAAAAAGAGTGCCAAAGTTAATTCATACTTCTCTTATTGTCATGTCCGTCCATTAGGTTAAGTTTTCTCTTATTTTTCCTCCTGTTTCACGTCTGGTATATCCTGTTTTATTTTGAAATCACTCACCCCTGTCTCTGTTCCAGGTCTGTGTCCTCCCCCTCCCCCGTCATGTGCTCACCTGCTCCCGATTGTGCTCTCCCCAGCTGTGTCCCATCAGCCCCATTACCTCGTGTATTTAACCCTCTGTCTTCCCCCGTCTCGTTGCCAGTTCGTTTGTACCCGTGTTGTCCAGCATTCTGTTTCCTAGCTGTCGTTTTCTGACTACTGATCTGACCCCCACGTTTTTGGATACCTCTGCCTGATCTGACTGCTCATCTGCGTATCGAACCCTGCCTGTCATTAAACCGTTTCTGAATTTGGGTCACCCGTCTGTGTGTTTGCAATCCTTCCTCTTGGTCCCCGGTTCTTAACACTCATATAATTACATCAGGTGGTCCATTTGTTCATTCATTCATGCTGACTTAGTTTTTCATTTGGTCTGTTGCGTATTTAGGATACATTGCTCACTTATCTTATTAGCTCTGTACGTATATTTTAGCATACATTTGCTTATTTACTTATTTTTATGCTGCTGTAGCACTTTAAATTTCCCCGTTGTGGGACGAGTAACAAATAATTATCTTATCTTAAACTATTTCTTTACATGAAATGTGTAGCCCACTATTATGCTAAATAAATTATTATTTTAATTAGAATTAGCTCCTGTTTAAAGAGAAAGTTCAAGTTCACACCGCCAGTGTGTCATGTGTGCTGACATGAATATTCAGTTCAATAACTTGGGTAATGGAGTCACTGGACTGCCTGGTTTATAAGGCTAATGTAATATTCGTCATTGTAATACATTATGCAACATGAAACCTGACGTTGTAATTACCACCGTCTTTATTTGCCCTATATTTTCTTATTCGCTGTTCTTGATCCGTTTTCTCTGTCGCCCGATGCGGTGACCCAAATTCTTTCCAATCACTAAACTTCCATTTCATCAATTAAAAATCATCATGTCCACCTGTCATCCCGCCATTTACAAAGCAACTTGTCATACTGAGATACCAGGCAAAACATTTACGTAGTCTTTGCATCGTGCGCGCACTGGCCCTTTAAACTTTAAGGATGAAAAGTTCAATGATTTCCTCGTTTTCTGTGAATTTAAGGAGGCCGCACCTTTCATCACCCTGTAGGAGTTTCTAAATGTTTATAGAGTTCACGGAGTGTTTCCTAAGTGCATCAAAATACAACTTTTCAATTACTGTGTTTAATTATGTCGTTTAAAATCTTGACAGGCTAAAGTGTTCATTAGGCTGCGTGGTGCCCATCATAGTGTCAGACATGCAGCACAGCGTGTTATCATGTAATCAGATGTAGACATGATGAGTGCGTAATAAAGCATGTGTCGACTGATAAGATACAGGCTTTAAAGAACGTGATCTCATTAGACTGTCACCCCGAATAACCTGCAGTCAGTCAACAAATCAAAATTCATAAAAAAAAGATAACTTCATCTTTAAAGCAGTAATAAAAATATGAATCTCTCCTAAAGACGAGCAGTGTAGCGATGAATAACAGCAAAAGTATGTCTTATTATTTCATAAGAACAATCAGCGTTAGACCAGGTGAAACTTATCTCTAAATTAAAACATTTATATCTATATTTTTGCAATAAAACCTGAACATTTGTTTCATTCAGTTCGGTGCATTCATGACACTGAAAGTCAGAGTTATTGAGGTTTTCTGTCTGAATCAGCCTTTGAAGTTGCAGACACATCCCCTGCTACAATGACCTATTTAGAAGACAGGTTCGAATGTTTTTGGGTTTATTCAGAACATTTTTAAATAAAGCGATATACGCCACATGCACTAAGCGTCCAGAGTCGAGCCTGAGGGGGAAAAACATGTTGCATAAGCCGTAATGAATCTAGCACCTCTTTTCTAGGCCACCAGCCCTCCTCCATAGATCACCTCTCTGCACACTTACCTCAGGTCCTGAAATCTATACTCTGCTTTTCCCCTCCTCTTTATCCAAACGACAGGACAAAAATATTCCACTGTTGTTGCGTCTGTGTTTGGGAGCTCCGAGCGGGATCCTGACAGATGTTAGAATCATGGTTATGACTAAATCCTGCTTGTATCAAACCCAGAATGCTGGATTAACCATCACAGCCAATGGCCACATCTGCCATGGCACAAAAATGGGTGCCCTGTGAGTGTGTGCGGCGCTGGTTTTTGTGTGTGTGTTTGCATGGCATGTGGTTTTAAGAGGACAAGTGGTTTTATGAGGACAAGTTCACTCAAAACTAAAAGCCAACTGGTGCGACTCACCGAGCTGAAAATAGTTTGTACTGACAGGGAGGGATTATTGAGGTTAAGGGTTTTGCAGCTGGTTTTGTAAAGAGAATATCAGAGTAGAAATGATGTAAAGATACCTCGAACATTACCATTTTAAGGCCCAATAACATTATTGTTCTGGATTCTTTAAACAGCCTGGCATATACATCTAACAAATGTATTCCTCTGCCTCGTGAATTTGGCGCCATTTTTTTGGGAAAGTGCTCAAAAAACATTGGCCGAGGGTGAATCCAAAGACGCCCAAGCTAGCCGTCTTTCCCCCGGCTCCGGCTCTGTTTTGGATTTACAGAAGGCGTGTGACCCATTTATCTGCAACGTTCTGTGCTGAATAGGAATGTGGAAAACATGTAGTTGTGGGTCAGATGCATTTTTAATACAAACTGATGAACACAGATAAGGACCCAGGCTGGACGGATTGTTGTCCGTGACAACGCTGATGCAGAAAGTGGATGACTAACATGCTGCACTGCTGCTGTACAGTTTGTTTCATGCCTACGAGCAGTAAAGGGCATTACATGTTCGATTTATACATCTTGAAAATAATGACACTTATAGATGAGCAGAAATGGTGACTGAACAATACCTGCTTGTTTATTGATTGAAATGGCTTATTGTATGGAGGCTTATATGCTGCGCTCACTGTGGCTCCTATGAGACGGTCTGTTGTATCAGTGCTCACTATAACATGAGTGGCACACAATCCTCTTGTCACAATAATAGCTTATTTATAGGAATAATGACAGAGGACAAAGGCTTCATGGTGGACTACATTATGTGAAATAAAATACACTCCATCACAATGCTAGCCTCAGTCCTGTTCGGCCCTCTTCAGCAACTTTAGACTTCTTAAAGGGCCAGTTCGCCTTGCAAAACTACACATCCACAATCTAGGACGCCCGCCTCCGATGTCATGTCTCGTTCAAAATCGTCAGGTTTGAAATGTAGACTGCATACCTGAAGATTTTTCAGACGATCCACCGGTGTATTCTTTCGTATTTCTGATTCTGTACTGCTCTGAGCCGTTGCCTGCAGCGAAACGGTCGTATTTCAGCTCCTTTCAGAGGGAAGGGCGCAAAGCATGCTGGGTGTTGTAGGAATGTAGAATGGGCGAAACCACGAGTTGTTTGATAAACTTTCTCCACAGCTATGGCGCCAATTTCAAATATTATTGCATCTATCGATTACGGAGAACACCAGCTTTGACTGACAGTGGCTTTTTCCAGGGGCGAACTGCTCCTTTAAGTCCCTGCATTTCTACTGTTCAAGATGGGACTGTTAGGCCGTTATTGTGCCTCAGTGTTCTGGAGAAAATGTAAAAAGATGGAATGAGGGGGCAAAGGAGGGAAGTCGTTCCGACATTAAGCTGGCAGTGGAGGTAAAGAGGTGACAATATGACAGTACAACAGAAGCAATTTACCAATTTATTGATTAATGAGATAATGATGCATGGACGCGGAAAGGTTAAAGCTCTTGTGGTCAGCGTTCACTGGTGTTTCACTGGTGTTTCGGCGTAACATCCGGGCACGACGAACCCTCTCAGGGCCCTGAGGATAGGAGGACAGAAAGAAACAGAACAAGACTAGGTCAGAACCTAGTATGTGACTGACCACATCAGGTCAATGTGCGCTTTTGTGGGCAGTGTGTTACAAGGACTGTCCTTATGAGGCCGATGACAACGTGTTTGAAAGCAGGTGCACGCTGCGGACGTAGGTGAGGACATCAGACAAAGTGAAGAAGTAACCAGAGCCGTATAGGCAGAGAGTCGCGTCAGTGGAGGTCCAATATGCTCCATGATCTGTCATGGTGATGTTGCAACTCTCTCTCTATACGGCTGTGAAAGTACCGTCACTCAGTCAGTCAGTCAGTCACATACAGACCCATGTGTAGGGCTGTCCCCGGGGGTCAGCCAAAAAACGCAGGGGTGGGAGGGAGGGGTGCAGAATGAGAGAGCGTAAGAGTAGGTTGGAATTTATGGGAATGCTGGAAGAGGTGCGGTTGAGGCGGGGTGCTGCTCCTGAAACTTCGCTATATAGCATCAATTTCTGAATCTCTGTATAAAACGTGCGATGGATTCGGGAGCAGGACCCCCCCCCCCCCCCCCCCCAACCTGTTTCTCTTCTTTCTTTCTTCCTGTCCTACCTCTCCGGAGGGTCCCGAGGGAGTCTGTCGTGGCCAGGGTGTTACACCGGATTCCGAAGGATTCCCCACAACACCGACAGCAAAGATAAGACTCCTAGCAAGTCCAACCCGAACACAACAATCTTTTTCATTAATAAATGGTTCAGAAACATCTTGTTGATGCATCGTCCTCGCCAGTGAATTATGCGATTCTGTCTGCCAGACATCCTAATACTTTCTGTTCTGAGACCCAGGTGCAGACACAGACAGATGCTATGACATGCAGGCATCTGGTACTCTGCATAAACTGACTGGAGGATTCAAGGAGGGAGGCTTAACACCGGGCTGGAGCTGGAGATGATTGTCTGCTCACTGGAGAGCATGGAGGACGGCAGGTGAGTGCCAAGAATGAAAAGGTGCTGGGAAAGCTAAGAAGCCTTGGGCACGGGACACAAAAGAAACACTCAAAGCACAAGAAAGTGAGCAGCTTCAAAATACTGAAGTGGCCTGAAGGATGTAGCTACCACACTGTTTGACACAATGATCCAGCAATGAATGACAGGAGGGTCGTAGTAAATGTGCTGCAGGGGGTATCAGGTGTTGACAAGCAGCAGCAGGTGTGGGTGGTGTATCAATCAGGGAGCCCAGAGTGTCACACCTACACATACAAGGTCACGCTTTCCAGTCTCACCTCCCTGAACCTTTTACCTGTCCTGTTCGCCGTTTGATCCCAAGCTGCCTCTGCCTGTACGTTTTTTTGTCGTCATTTTACTGTTAAAATCACTGAACTGTTCCGGCCTGTCTAACAATCTGCATTTGGCTCCTATCTTTGCTTACAAACGTGTTAGAAAAGTCTCTCCCCTTCTTAGCAGCAGCCTTAATATTTATTCCGCGCAGCAACAAAAGTACAGACGCAGCGCTATCTCTAATTAACAGCTTGTAAATTCAACCCTTCAAAATAAAACGCCGTCCTAAATTGTCTCTGCCTCCTCTTCCTCTTCTTGAAGTCTATTCGCATAACCATCCCATCCACCTCTGATCTGCTCTCCATTTAATTAATTCTCTATTCATTAAATGCTATATATAATGTATGATTACCGTCCACTCTCTGCATTATTTGCTGTAGCTGAAATCAGTAATCCTTAGCATTAACAGACTAATGCTACTGGAAATGGAAATCCAATCCTCTGTTTTCCATCAACAATCAGAGACACCAGCGTGTGCATTAATAAAATGACCTCTGTTGTGGTGTATAGGAATAGTACTATATTCATAATATGGTTTATGGTATTTATTGAATGAAGAGTTTTCTTTAAGCTCTTCTCCCTGAACGATAAAAACAAAGATACAGGTATAAAAAGCATCTTTATAAAAACATTTGAGAGCATCACATTCTTTATTTAACAGATATTTTGATATAAAATGTGTTATGGTGGACTTTAGGTCAGGCAGGGATCATCCACAGATACCATATCAGAGAAAAAGGAACATTTTGGTTTTGTCTGGTTTTTGTTGTTCAATAATTGTACAATCAACTGTCGCCGACAAGGGCAAACGCGGCACAAAAGGTTTTTCCATTAGGAGAAACATGCTGCAAATTCAGGGACAAAGCCAACAAAAGGAGAACAATGAAAACATGCTTTAGCAGAACAAAGCAAAAGCAAACACACACACAGACAACACACAAATCTAAAACAGAAATAAGCAGAAACAGCGTACAGTTTGACAGCAGCAGTGGCAGTTACTCCAAACTACAAGCACAGTAGCTCCGGAGGTCTTATTATTGCTTTATAGGTACCAGCACCGAACAAGAACCCAGAAACAGATGCTGTCTAAGGTGTCCAGTGTGTTAAAGCGGGCCTTTGGTTTGTGTTCTCAAGTTAATTGGTCCCAGTAAATTCCCCATGGATTGTGGATTCTTTGGATTTGCAACTAACCTCGCGGTCAGACTTGAGTAAATCCAGTTGTCCTGTAACTGCACAGATCAATTTGGTGCTTCTGGTTTAACCAGTAGGTCATTTGAAGGGAGATGCGGGGAGGATGTCGACCTCCTTGTAAGCCAAACAGCTGAATACTCAGTCCAGCCAGATGATTCGTTTTATAAATTATTGATTGTATTAAAAAAGGTTTAATAAACAAGTTGTGATTGCTATGTCTGGATTTTATGATCACTAGACTTTAGCTCAAAACAATCCAAGAATAAACTCATTTTACCATTAGTGAAGTGCTGCCCCACGAGAAGCTCAAACACAGTGAGTGCAAGGAGAGCAGCCTTTAAATAAGGAGAGATCAGGCCAACGAGGGGTGACTATGGGCCTTTCCCAAACCGGACCCTCCCCACTCCCACTCCGTCGTGGAGTGAACTCCGTTTGACGTCACACTCGCAACCGAACGGAGCACCCTTCGTTTAGGTGAAGGGATTAAATGCACCGCTGAGCTTTGAGACGAACTCCCCTCACTCCGGTGGAGACAGGAAATGTGTGTAACCATGGTTTCAGGTCACCTATCAGGACGTAAGTACCAGTGAGGCAGAGTCATTAAAATCCACATCATTAGGAAAATAAACTTCATCTCGAGCTTCCATGGAGGCTTTCCTATTTGTTGCCTAAAAATATTCTTTAAACATGCTGATGACCTGCTGAGTTTTGACAGCCGTCCCTGTTGATATAAAACACTTCAGGTCAGGACATTATTTCATGTTTATCTTAATTAAAGCAGTTCTCGTTTGTACGGGTGATAACGCGGAACTTTAATTTACGTCTCTCATCTCATGACGAACTTAACACAGCGCTGCACCTGTCAGTAAGTCAGCATCGGCGCAGACTCGGAGTAAAAGGTAAAAAAATACTCGTCTTCACTGCAATATTTAATCATTTACAATTTCTTTATTTAAGAAACATCAGAAATTAACTTTAAGCATTCACTGAGTGATGTATTAAGAGTAATGGAGTTACCAGGATTACCTGACTGCTCTCTGCTTTAAACAGCTTATACTGCCCTCTAGTGGACAATGTGTAAACTGCAACGTTGTCTCTGGTCAATCAGAGATTAAAATGTGTAATTATAACCAAATGTTATCTCCTGCTGGGTGGGCCTGCTTCCATGCTACAGTGTATTTAAACAGAGCTGGTCCTTTAATGGCTTCCTGCTGATGAACTTCAAAGTAAATGTCAGAACGAGTGAGGTTTAATCTTTGTGAAATTGCTCATGCTTTACGCAGACTGATTGATTTGAGGTCTATTTATACTCGCTGAGCTCAATGGACGGATGAATGACGTCAAAGGTATTGTTGTCCTCACCTTGAGCTGATAGAAGGCAAACATTTCTGAGACGCAATAAAACATGAATTCAATGTTTGAAACTAAATCTTAGATTTAATGTATAAAAAGTCTGTTTTAGGGACCAGGGCCTGGATCGGAGTACACTTGTCCGGTTCGTTTGATTAGTGTGAACAGTGTGTACACTGATGACAGAGCTGTCAATCATGAGGTCACACCCCCTTGTGTGTCAGAAAAATGAACACTTGAAAATAAATAAGCATAAAAACCAACTATAATGACAGAAACTGTGTTTGAGAAAAAGGTATGTGACGTGTATTTTGATTTTATAATTTAAGTCCTACTTCTGGCGTCGCGTGAGTGGCAGCCAGTTTCGGCAGCTCCATCCCACTTTCTGTGGTTTTCAGTGTTTTTTTTGCAATGGTCTGCTGGGGAGGAGGGAGCACAGAGAGGGACAGAAAGAGACTGGTCAGGAGGGCCGGTTCTGTCTGGACCGTCCTCTGGACTCCCCTGCATGAGACTGCATGGGGGCCTGAAGCAGCTCCTTTAGCAGCAGACTGAGACACCCACCCTGCAAGAAGGAGGTCCTTCATACCCACTGCTGTCGGACTCAATAACACCTCATTATAGTGCAATAACTGTACTGTAACTATCATCCAACAATCATACTTCAATTATACATATTCAACTTACAATGTTGCTTTTATTACATACAAAGTTCATAAATGCTGTGCAATAATTCAGTGCAATAATCTTTGCTCCACTGTGCTATACTACTGCAATGTTTACACCATGTGTGTTTTTATCTTTAAACATGTCTGTACAATTTTCTGTGCAGAAAAATCATCCCATGCAGCTCTATCAACAATGAAAAATGTGTACATAGCCTGTATAGTTACTGTTATCTTTCTATCCTTTGCCATGTGCTATTGCCACCTGTACTTTCTGTCTAATTTTATTTTATAACTGAAGTACTTTTTTAATTTGCCTGTCTTTTGAGCTGCTGTAACAACTACATGTCCCTTGTGGGGGATCATTAAAAGCTCATCTTAACTCATGTCCCATCTGTTAACATGGAGGAGGCTGACTTTATGACCTATACTGCAGCCAGTCAGCAGGGGGCGATAGAGAAGGTTTGGCATCACTCTCGGGGAGCTGTCATGTCATCCATCTGTTTATACAGTAAATCTTACAGACACACAACTCCTGCAAAATATTATACGTTTAAAATCAGCTGCTCGGTCATGTTTTCAGGGCAGCTATTCAGACCTCATTAAGAACGGTAACTTTTCTACATTTGTCCTCATTAAATCAGTGATGCCAAGGTCATCGTCACATCATTATGTCAGATTAGATGAACTCTCACAGATTGATGACTGCCATGTTTTGACAGACACATCATCAGTGTTGTTAGGAGTAATGAAAGCCGACATTAAACAGCCTTCCAGTGCCACCCTTCTGAAACCTTGATGACAGGACGGCCTGAAGATACGAGCACTTCCTGTCTCTGTCTGTGTCCTTGTGCTTTTTACCTAATTCAGTCTGATGACAGATCATAAAAGTTGAACAAAAAGCCAATTACTGCTCCAGACATTTTGACATCCAAGTGTGTTCCTGGACGTAACATTGACGGGCAGCTTTAACCAGCTAGGAGCATTAGACACATTCGGAAACAGTTTTCCAGGATGGTTTCACCTCTTTGACTTATTGTTGTATTTCCTCGTATACGCTGTTGACCTGTCCCACTCTTTCACGACTTCACATGGTTTAAAATTAAACTTTAAGACTTTTAACTTGAATAAAATGAATGACAACACGTCGCTCCTGTTCTGGTTGACAGTGAAATGCAGAATCAACCGTATAAAGACCATACCACCTCGCTTAACCTGTTCAGGGTCACAGGGTACTGGAGCCTATACCAGCTGTCACTAGGCGAGAGGCGGGGTCCACCCTGGACTGGTCGTCAGTCAATCACAGGGCTGACACACAGAGACAGACAACCTTTGACGCTCACATTTACACCAATTTAGAGTCACCAACCTAACGGGCATGTCTTTGGCCTGTGGGAGGGAGCCGTAGGAAACCCACGCATGCACGGGGAGAACATGCAAACTCCACACAGGAAGGCCCACTACGTCCTCAAATCAATGTCAGATGTTAATACTCACTTGGACAAATCAGACACACCTCACTACATTGGATTTAATTGCTTCTAATATTTTATATTAATATTTTTATGTAAAATTGTATGTTATATATGTTATATTTTTTTCAACAGACATGCGCCATCATTGCAACCGCCACCCTTACAACAATCAACGTATGCTGCCAGCTACAGCCAGCTACAGCACCGGTAACATCTGAGTTACTGCTAACTCATTGGGATGAGTTATGTCAAATTTCTTAGAGGATTGAGTGAAGTTAACAAACTTCTTTTATTAAGATAGACTGTTGTGTTTAATTAATTCCTGTGTAAGTTTTCATTACCTGTTAGTAAGTTTTTGCATGTGATTTAATTTAGTGTTCAGTTTTCACTTCCTGTTTTATTTTGTAATTCATCCTTCTCTCTGGAGGTAGTTGTTCTACTTCCTTCCTTTGTGTCTTCTCCTTCCTGTGTGATTGCCCTTATTGTTTTCACGTGTTTCTAGAATGAATGAATGAAATAATCCTTTATTGCCCGATAGGGGAATTTGTTTTGCACCAAGAGCATGAAACATACAGAACAAAAGGCATTAACAAATATACTGGACAGTACTTACTATACATGAAATGTAATGTCATACATCATAAAAGCATCATGTGGAAACCTGTGAAGTTAAATAAAGTGCAGCCGGTTGAGACTAATTTCAGGGCTTGTTGAGCAGCTGAATACGGCATGAACCAAAGGAAGTCCTCTTTTAGTCTGCATCCTGTCTTGCCTGTCCCTGATTACCCTCACCTTCAAGTTTAGTCTTTGGCTGTGTCCGAAATCCCCCACCAATCACTATATAGTCCACTACAGAGAACTCCCTATGTAGGGAGTACTGAATGAGTGTGTGATTTCTGATACAGCCTTGTCTGTTTGTTTGTTTTTGTCTTACCTTGTACTTTGTTGGGACGCCTTCCTTTCGATTTTCCTGGCGTTCAAAGTGTTTTTCTTCCTCCTCTGGATTCCCATGAACAACAACAGCAAGGCTTTTTGTTTTGGTCTTTTTGTGTTACAATTAATTTATCTCGTTGCCGGCTATTGGGCCCTCTCTCTTGTCAAACTTGATGCATGTATACATGAACTGGCACAGATTCTAAACCACCTGCAGGACTGTAAAGCGCTTTGGATCACCTCCTGTAGCTTTTATGTGCTTGTGAGGGACCAAGCAAAGAGGCAACAGGCAAAAGTATAATAAAGAGAAAATGTACTTTAAATTGTAGAAACTCAAAGTGAGTTTTTCAGAAGAAATGAAGAAAACTACAAAACATGGCCCAAACTCAAAGGAGGTCAACTAAGCAATAAAGAAGTCAAGCTCAGCCTTACACACCTGTGGGGGTTTTATACACAAAGACCAGTCTAAGACGGACACAAAGGGGAAACTTCAGTTACTACAAACCAACCGCCTAACAAACTTAGAAGTATATCAACATAAACTAACGAATGAAGTGTCTGTGGTGAAAGACAAAAAAGTAAACAACAACAAAAAAAGGACTTTTGGCCGATCAGAAGTCGGAGTCTCCCCTTCTCCAATCCCTCTGGGTGGTAAGTTCCACTTCCTGTGGGCGGGGCTTAAAAGGCCATCTTTGACAGGCAGCAGGCCTTTAGTCAGGGGAGCTCGGATAAACAAAACTGAAAGACAGGTAAGTACATGAAATTAACCAACTAAACTGTGTGCACACAAATTAGAAAACACAACTGCCATAAATGTAATATCGATTTATTTGGTCAAAATAAAGTGTTTTATTTAACGGTAATTAAATGGCTGAGAGTAAAATGTGACCAACAACACAAAGAAATGCTAACACCAGTTGGCAGCTCAGCCACAGCGCTACATAATTAAAGCTATTTGATATGACATGTGGAAAAACGCTGGTCTAAATATGAAACATAAATGACTGAACTAGATTTACACATTACTCTTTAGATTTTAAGGTCCTGAAATTGTGCAAACTACTATAACAAATACTTCAGATAGATTTCACAAAGCAGTTCAGTTCTTGACTTTCTTAAGCAGGACTATGGTGCATTGAATTCTGGGAAAATTAGGAGTGTAACAATAACAAACAACAAAAACCTGATATGGAAACAATTTACAGCATCAGTAAACGGTGTTAATCTACGTGTTGAAAGGACAATCAAAGACGTTCAAAATTTGCTGCTACTGGTCAGCAGGTGTTGATTGTTACCATGGTAACGTGGGTCCTAGAGCTGAGTTAGCCTGGGGGTAAGGTGTCTAATTTTTTTGGCTTAAAATTATTTTTGTGAAACGGTAACTTACATTAGACTAATCTATGTGCAAAGTTAAGACTGGCCTAACACTACAGACCAGTCTGAAACATCTTTGTGAAACCGGCCCCAGGTGCTACACGGTTTTTAAAAAAGCCTAAGAAAACATTTGTGTCTTTTGAAAACATTCTGGCTTTCCTCAAACATCACTTCTTAAAAAAAAATCCTGATACGTAGTGACAAGTATGTGCCACTAGATGGCATCGCTGCTGCACTCTGGTGTGAACGCCCGCTCCTCTGAAGCAGCAGCAGTACTGAATCTCTCTCACATGCAAATAATTTTGAATGACTAAATATCTTGGAGCTTCTTTTTGGCGAATATAAAACACTGTGACACAAACTTGCGTGATGAATTATCCTGGGACTGTAATATAAGCATGCTGCGAATCCCCCATTGTGTGCTGTTTAGCATCATGTGTTTTCCTGCAGAGAAGAAAACACTATTAAAGTAAACAGCACTGGTGGCTTCTGTTGCATGTTGGCTTCACAGCCTCTTATTTATTTCTTTTTATGTGATGTTCTTGTGCCAAGTCTCTGCCGTCCTGCCAACTGTTGCCACCAACACGAAACCCACAAGAGTTTCCATCGCTGATACAAAAATTGCAATCAAGTCGTGTCCTCGGGGAAAAACCAGGGTGCATGAAGCGTCTTGGTCCTAAATGTTCTCTCGATGGCAACATGTTGAGCTGCCTGCCAGCATGACGAGCCGAGAGAATTAGAGAGGGAAAAGTGGAAAATTAAACGGTGACTATTGCCAGAACGATCGCATGGGAGCAGCGGTGAGGTTAAAGACATGTGACACTCGCATACAGGAGCACTAAATCCTCCATGTTTTCTACCTTGACCTCTCTGTAAACTATCCACTCTGCACGCTGAAGGTCAGAGCGGACGATAAAACAATTAAAGTGAGATTCAGGGCTGTTATTAAGAGAGGGAAGAAACCCAAAAGCAATCAGAGTAAAGACACTGCAGAGAAGTCGGAGATAACCCATTTTTCCAACAGCAATAGCCTCATTAGACTTAAATGAAATGCAGCTTTTTGACCCCTCTCTCTCTCTGTCTCTGTCTTCTAAAAGAACCCTGCTTTTTTGCTCTTACTTTTGCAATCCATTTTATCATGTAAAAAAAAAAAATACCTCAGGAAACGAGAACATAAGCTGTGTCTCAGTTCAGGGGCTGCATCCTTCAAAGGACGCAGGCTAGGAAGGATGCGTCATTCGTAAACGAAATGAGACGGTCTGGTCTACGGACGATTTCCTGTTTGCCTCACCAGCTGTTCCCGCCCCTTACCCCTGCGTCTCAAAGCACTTAGCTATATGAGTGAGTTGAAACCAAAAACTTTTAAAAGTGTATTCCTCGGCCGTTTAAGAGTCTGACATCTCGTTTGAATTGGCACGCAATGAATCTTGGGATACGTTGAGCCACGAAGGACGCACCTGATGGATCCTCTGATGGTCATTCACATGCTCAAGCCATCCTGGTTTATTGGGCCAGGTGTGGCTACTTCTTGTCACCCGGGTAACAACCGGAAGCCACACCTTAAAGCATACCGTCAAGCCCTCTTAGAGAAGACATGAAGCCTGGGATTGATACCATAAACTCATTAGGAAAATTACCAGCTCAGAAATATTTTGTTAATCCTCCATTCACACACATACACGACACATTTGTTGGCCGCATCTGAAGAAGCCTTAGAAATCATCACATGATGTTTGCTGTACCTTTCTGCATGTGATGCTCTGAGGTTTCTGTTATTAGGTTGTTTAAGAAAGAGAAATGGTGGTGGACAGGGGCAGTGAAAGGTTCAAAAACTAAGAGATGTTTGCAAACCATCCAATTCTTTTGAACGCCTCTTTGGTGGGAACAACGGGAACTGTCGTAGGTGAGAGCCGTTCTTTTTTAGTTTTTACTGCCGCCTTAGATCCACTCCCCTTGATGCCAAATTATTTCAACTGCAACGCCGCAATACAAGGTCAGTTACTAGGTAACTTTATTTACAACATTGACTGACAAAGCAGAGGGATATGACGTCCAGATGTTACCCTATCATTATCCCAGTGATTATTTAGTGATTAAGGAAAAACAGAACCATGACCCGGCTCTCAGAGAGGAACGGAGCCATAAGATCTGTCTTCCTTCAAAGAGCCGTAATTTCTAACACTAATAATCAGATGCTTAACGTTAACCGCGTGTCAGAAAGGGAAACCATCTTTTTGTGTCTGTATGAGAAGCCAAAGAGACGTGACAAAGCGTCTGTTTTTAAGGGACCCGGGATGAGAATGTTTTGCCTTTTTCAAATCAACAAAAAGAAAATAAGCCAAAAACAAGTCAAAGAAGCCCTCAGCTAACATCCATACATCATATTTACCCCGTTTTCCCGTAATAACAAGTAACTTTTTAAAGTTATTTTCTGGAGATCTTGACTTATTTATCTTGTTAATTAGAAGTAAAATATTGTGAATCAAACCTAAGTGTTCAGTCAGATCAGGTGAGCTGAATCGTCCTGAGTTTCAAGTATTTTCCCAGCACTACAAGAATCTCACCTGCAGACGCTGTGTGCACACTGTGCTGAGGCACACACTCATTGATTAGTCATGTCCTCTGCAGTGAAACAGTTTGATGTTTACAGACAGAACTTCTGTCGACCTCTGTGAGAAACAAGTGATCAAGTTATGTTTGCGTTTGGAGAGAACAGTAAGCTGCTTGTTTCCAGTGAGAGTGTTTAACTGCTCTGGTTTTGGTCTGAGTCTGTGTCCCTCACCAAGTTTCTACTAATAGACGCAGTATGTACCAGATGTTTCTGCAGTTAGGGCACAAGAAATCTAAATACTTTCATATTAGTAGCTCTAACAGGAAAAGATTGAAGTGCAACTAGATTTCAGTAAAAAGTCGCATTACAAATGTGGTACTTCTAATGAAACATCTCAAAGAGGCAAGAAATGATTGGACAAGGACTTTCTCTTATTTTTATTTATTTTAAATGATTACGATCTTCCAGGAGCTGTCTTTTTGCCATCCACAGTTTGTTTACACCTAAGGAGCTCAGACATCCGGAGGGAGCCCGCTACTCCTTCGCATCGAAAGGAGCCAGTTGAGGTAGTTCAGGCATATGATTAGTATGCCTCCTGGGCGCCTCCCTGTGGAGGTTTTCCAGGCACGTCCAACTGGGAGGAGACCCCGGGGTAGACCTAGAGCTCGCTGGAGGGATTATATATCCCACCACCTGGAAATGTTGCTCAGGAGAGGGACGTCTGGGCTAACATGATTAGCATGCTGCCACCGCGGCCCAACCCCGGATTAACCTCTATTTACAGATTCTACATAGAAATGTAGAATCTGTAGGCAGGGATGTGGATTTCCCGGACGGCAAGTGTTCTGGTTTCTGTTTGAACTACGCATGTAGTCCGAGTAATATTGACCAATCACGATCATGTCCATGTGGAGAGCAAAAGCAGGCGGATAGTAATGCACCGTAATGACATCCCCACTCCCATCAGCATCGCCTGACGATGATTTAGCTTCTTATTAATTTCTATACACAGAATAATCCAAATTTAACTTGAGATGAATTCCCTTGACGCTGTGTCATGAAAGCTGTTCAGCATTCAGATTTCCCGACTTCCTTGAATGCATCAGAAAAGATTGATCCGACCTCCGTTCAACAAACGAGCAGTTTAAAGTAGTTTTCTTCTCCTCTTGAGGACAGACCTGACAAAGCTTCATTTTGACTTTTTACTAATCTGCATCATGATGTTAATTAATTAATTAATTAATTAATTAAAGTCAATCACAAGAAAACGATGTATCTGTAAACAATGCAGCACGTGGAAAAGAAGGCTATATCGTCGTCCGGCTAGGGATTGAGAGATTGATAGGCAGAGGAAAATGGATGGATGGCTTTTCACCTCAATTCTCTTATTGACTTGTGGTTGTAGATTTGAATTGGTAAATTGATTTTTATAATTTAGTCAATTTTCTAGTGTGAACCGAATCATGAGAGTAGTATGTGGTGTGAAACTGGGACACAGCTGCTCATTCACTATGTGTTTACGCTCTGAGGTAAAATGTGTTAACTCAGATTTCAGACACAATCAAAACATCTTAATAATATTGCAACTTAACATCACTGACAGATTTAACTTTGCACAAGCATCAATTTTTCATCTAGAAATAAAGACGGTGTTTCAGTTTCTTTTAGCGCACTTTACACAGCACTCATCTTACACCTAAGTTACATAATGGGACGAATTAATAAAGTAAATAGAGTCTGATTTCAGACACTGTGTTAGCTCAACGACACTTGTTCTCTCATTGACTTGTACTTGACTAAAGTGCCCGTGATCCTCGCCGCTGTCGTCTAATAATGCTTCATCTCACCATCAGTACGAAGAGCCTGAGTCTATAAGAAGCCCTTTAAAAAGCACTCGATGTCAGACCCTTAAATCACTCACTATTGAACATTTCTGAGGCTGAGAAAGATTCACGCCCGAGGTTTAATGTGTGTCCACAGACGAGCTGAGCACACTGCAAACATGGCACAAACAAGCAGCCCGGGCTTTTTGTTCTCCCGCACGGAGCCCGTTGACGATTGTGTGAATCCTCCTCTGTCATTGGTTTGCTCCACGACCTCTGACCTATTTCCACTCCAGGGCCGAGAGAAGGGCATCTGGACGCAGCGTTCCCACTAAACACAGAGGTCTATGTAGGTCAGCGAATGGCCCTCAGTGTCACACAAACCATAAACAGATAGAGAACGCACGAGAGACAGCGTGTGTGTGTGTGTGTGTGTTGTGTGTGTGTGTGTGTGTGAAGAGTACAACTAACTAATCGCGGGGTTGATGTGCATTTCGCTGGATGTCACTGCACTGAAGGAAAATCCATCTGTTGTCGATGCTTCTTCATGCGTCATGCTTGTTCATCCATTCATAAGGTTCATGTAATTATTTCTTTCTGACATGCAAGGCTCCACGATCAAGCTGAACAAGCACTTTTCTATTGTTTAATACGTCTAACAGCCTTACTTTTACACTCAAAAAATCCTCACATGTGGAAGTAGTTTTGTGTAAATGTTCTTTGGAACTTAAGTAAATTAAATAAATATTTGATTAAAGCTGCATCATGATAGTTTTGACCACTAGGGGGCAGACAGAACCTAAAACGTAACCAAACTTAACTTTAAAACGATCCACTAATCCACCAAACATTTGCCTCTAATCTCAGCTCTGTGAACTCATCATCTTAGTTGATCATTAACAGTACCTTATATTTAAGGTGTAACGTATACTTGAGTACAAATTTGAGGTATTTTTACTTTACTTAATCTTACATCTTACACCTCTACAAGAGGGAACATACTGTACTTTTTACTCAATAACAATTATTTGACAGCTTTTGTTACTTTCTTAAAGTAATATAAATTGTGCAAAAGCATGATTCATGCAAACTTGCAATAATTGTCGCTTCTTAAATGTGAGGACTTGTTTCTTTTTTTTGTAGTCACTTCAATTATTTATACATATTTTAATATTTCTTTAGGTTTAAAAGTTAAAAGGTTAAAGTGTTACTTCAGGCTCTGGGTGGTTGTAAAGAGCATTTTTAGCGATGTTGTTCGTGTTTACAAACCACAGATTTACTCGATAATGGAGGAAATAACAAGCAGATTCATCTCTGATGAAACGGTCTCTAGTTACAGTCTGTTATAAAATAAATGAGGTCACTACAAATAAACGTAAATTCCTGCTTTCACATTAATGCGCATGTAGTAGTTTAAGTTAAGGTAGGTATCTGAATACGTCCTCCACCACTGCAACAAATAAATAATCTCTAGTAAAGTTGAAAAGACGGGACTATTTTATGATTTTGCCTGCAGTGTTGATTCGGAGTAACTCTATAACCAGGCTTGAGGACAGAATACAAGTAACGGCGTTACGTAAATTAGGATACAAAAAAAGGCAACTGAATTCTGTTGCAGTTACAGAAAAAAAGAGGTAATTAGATTATGGATATGTTTAATAATGGGGATTACTAGCAGGATTATAATTTTAAAATACATTTTAAAATGAAGACATTTCTCTTGTCTTTATTTGCAGGTTTAGTATCGAAGTAATCTAAAAGAAATTAGTAACTGTGTCAGAATACACTTTTAAAGTAACCCTCCCAACCCTGTCTGTAACATTACAGTAAGTCATTTCAAGTTTGTATCCAAAGACAGAAGATGTGGAGTGATGCTGCACACATGATTGACTCACTGGAGCTTAAAGGTCGTCCAGAGTGCATCTCCAGGCCGTGCGATGCTGCTCTTTCACACTTACTAATTCTGTCGATTGTCACTTACACACATTAATAACTGTGGGTGACCCATTGATCAGCCTCCCTCCAACCAGAGCCAACAACCGATGCCTCTCATTATTTCTCTGTGCAGAGGAGCTGCAGCGGGTTCATGTAGTTTGACACAGATTTAGCGGGCAGCGGTGCCTCCGGGGGTGTTAGCATTGATGCCTCCATGCTTCAGCTAACATCGCAGAGTTCAGGGGACCAAACTCTTTGTGACCCCTGTGTGACTCCTCGTGCAGCCAGGGAAGCTTATGGTGAGACTCGGAGCTGAGGAAGCTCGGGCACCAGGCCACCGCCCAGGGTTAGCCGTCACCACGTCGTGAAGCCACCCAAACAGACACGGATGAAACCCCGCTCGTCTTTGTGTCGTCACCATTTTGTCTCCTTGTATTTATTAAGATTTTAATTTGTGATTGAAGTGGGATCAAATGTTTGAAAGTTTCTTTGTGCTGTTTTGTTTCTTGTTGATTTAAAACAAAGTACGAGACGGTATACCTTAATTATCCATGTTGTGAAATTTGTTTGCATGAATAAAAACACACCAGATACATTGTAAACAAAGAATATACTCACAACCACATATTTTTCATGCTGTTGAAAGTGTGGGGTCTGTTTGTTTCTGCATGTTTTCACAGGTTTATCATTGTTATTGTATTTTTTGTAAAGCTTTTAAACTTCATGTTTGTGGTTCCAGCTTTAATCTGACCTTTGACTTTAGATACAAAAATGAAAATGTATGTGTGTTTACATACGGTATATGTATGTGTATATGAATATGTATTTTATTAATCTTGTTTTATTTAATTGTGTTTTCTATTATTATTATTATTTTGATGTTTAAAATATCAGTTTGTGGATTTATTTATTTTTCCTGACTTACTTTGAAATTAATTATTATTAAGACATATCCCACTGTACTTGTTTTGTGCAGCTCAGGCAGAGACTCATGGGAAAGGGCAAAGTTAGGGGTTAATAAAGGTCAAAACTTTAATCTGTTATGTTGTTCTCATCAGTTATAATCACATGTAAGTATTGTTACTGATAAAAGTAATTTAATGTTCACCTGCAATCCTTTTCTAAAACAAATAAAAAGTTGGTTAAAAAAAGATGAAAATCTGCATCTTTTTTTGCTCTGTCAGAAATATTAATATTCACTCTCCCTCTCCAATAAAGTCATACATAAATTAAAAATACACGTTTGTCCCTTAGAAAATCTCACTGTCCAACAAACACAATTTATACAGTAATTTTATTTTATTTATTTATTTTTTCTCTGCTTTTTTTATGTTTGACTTTTAGACTACATATCCAAAACAAAACATTATCAAATACTGATTTTAAAATAACTTAATTTAAACACAAAGCCAAAACAAACAAATATAAATTAAATGTACGAAGGAGGGAAGCCACCGGGCTTTCTTCAGGCTCACTCGCATCGAGCCGAGGATGTAGTTTAAAATGCCTTTATTGAATCAGGGCGTCTCTCGTAAAAAACATCAATGTTACAGGAGAAAACGCCGACCGGTTTCAACCCTCACCGGGTCGTCCTCAGGGCGTGGCCTCAGGGCGTGGCTAGGAAGAGTCATGAAACAGAAAGTTAGGTGAGGTTCACTTGTATATCGTCAAGTAGCCTGGATATATGAATAGCATTTAATAAATACATACATATTAATAAATCACAATGAAAAAGCATTCCCATCCATAGTTAACATGAACAGTGTTTCATCATTAATGTTACCTATAAGTAATCATTATGAAAAACAAGTACATAAATAATCAGTAGGAAACATTTTTGGACAAGGAATTGATGGTATCAGCATGTTAACTACACATATCATAATGTTTATTGTAGTCACAAACACTTTAAATGTATATAACTCAAAAATCCATGATATAGTAAACAAACAGTTTTCAATTAATACATAAGGGGGAGTTGTGTGGACCTGGACATTTCATAGGAAATTTAAAAATCCAATAGGTCTTTCCCTGAAGTAATTTAAATGTAGTTCTATAAGACATTCTTTAATTCTCTGGAAGAAAGAAACAATATGATAAAAGCCCAATTTTCACCCTAAAATAGGCTTTTTAATGGGAACTAATGAATTATTTAAACCAAAACTCTCTGATTGTTTTCTTGTGCAGCTGTAAAACTTTTTAATCAGATTGTAAATTTAATTCAGTCTGCAGCTTTAAACAAAGCCTTATTATATTTGAGCTACACAGACTTTAGTTATTTGTAGTTTTGTCTCCTCACAGTCTTCAATATAAACTTATAAACAAACTGTCCACGCGGTCACATCAGGACACACCTGAGAAGTGACAGGTGAGTGCATGTAAACCTGCAAAGTCTCTCTCTCACTCCTCACCTGGGGCTCGTCCTGCGCACAGATCTGCGTGTCTTACACCTCGTCAACGTCCCCCGTGGTATCTGAAATGGCATTGTGTTGACAGCGATCGATCGTCGTGTCGGCACGCTCCACGGCGTCGTCCTGAGAGAGACATCACACGAGGAGCGACGCCGACTGAGGAGCCACTTAGTGAAGACAGAGAGCTGGAATCTGTCCCAGAGAGTCTTTGTACATGTTCACATTAAAGTCTGTTTTAGCAGTGAGGAAGCGGAACAATGTTACAATGACCATGCAGTATTAACAATTATGGTTACAATATTTTGTGGCTTCTTATTTTGAGTTTCTTAACCTCTGTACACATTTCTCTTAAAACACGATGAAAGGATGGAATTTTCAGATGTCAATCAAGATTAGCAAACATCTGAAAGTCATGTTGTGTTGTTTATTTTCTACTTCTTTCTTAATGTTACCGTCAAAGCCATTTTGAACAACTTACTGTTTTTTTAAGCCATATCCCCAAGCTAATGCTAATGCTAGAACTCTGAGGCTTGTAAAAGGCTTTTCAAAATCCACAAGATGCGCAGCTAGCAGGGAACGTTCCCACAACACTGGCTAACATTACCTACAAGTTCTAATTAGGTTTGAAAGAAGACGTTTTAATCGAAGATTCAAAGAACGTTTTAAGGATGTTTATCATTTAAAATAAAGTTCTTGTAACGTTAAAACTTAAACTGGGGCCATGTCCACACGTACACGGGTATTTTTCAAAACGTAGCTTTTTAAAAATAACTGATCTTTCGTAATACTCCGGCTAGGGTGAGGACTTTAAGAAACTCTGTTTCCACGGAGACGTGTAGACGGGGTAAACAGCGTTTTTGGCTCATGACGTCAGGCTGTGCACCGTTATCTCCTTTGTGACGTGTCACTAATGAGGCCACATTTCCCTGCGAAATGACGGACGTGACAAAAACAGTGATGCTTAACGGAACTTTTTACGTGTTTACACATATATGTCCTGTTACTCGTCTACTACATTGAGGAACAGAGCTGTCGGGGTAGATTTTTTCAGACTTTTGATTGGCTGTGATTCTTCTTCTTCTTCTTTGCATGACCGGGTTATATCACCGCCTGTTGGTGTGGCATCCTCATGACATCGTCTCCGTTGTGTTTTTGCGATTTCATTTGGATGGGATTTTTTATAACCGTGCTTGTGTGGACAGGATTTTTTTTGGAAACTGATGCAAAAACTTTAGTTTCAATAATACCGTGTACGTATAGACATGGCCTAAGACAAAAAGTTTTAACGGCAACATTCTGAAGATATTTTCGGGATGTTATTGAGGCCTGGGATGTCAGAACGCCTTTTATAAAACATTTGCTCAACGTTACATAAAAACAAAGGTAGAACATGCTGACTGCAACAGGATGTTTCAGGATGTTAGTTCGGCCTAAACTATCAGAGCGTGATTTATAAAACGTTCCTGAAATGTGATTTGAACATTCACACTGCAACTTTCTAAAGATGTTTTCAGAGAACGTTCTCCTACTATCTCACAAATACAGCAAGTCTTTGATCAATCACAACCATTCAATGCTTTGAACACTTATATAAAAACATGTATGACAGGTAACGTGCTGCTAAGATCTGTGCTCAAATGATTGTATTCTCGTAGATTAGGCTTAACTGATTTGAGAATCATGGGTAAATATTGACTTGCTGTAAACTCTCATGAACATCTCGGCTCTCACTGAGTGCATGTTTCAGTCCTGAACAGGAAACAATATAACCTACGACTCAGGAAAAAACACTGTAAAGATAATATTTTGACTTTCTATAAGCGTTAGCTGGGTATGCTAATGTCTGCAGCTAACGATAGAGACAATAAACTCTCGCTCTTTTAATGATAATGTTCTTTTTAAGGCCACAAACTGTCCTCCAAATTCTTCTATCGTCCCTTCAACATGTTGACAGATCCAAAGTTTGACAGGCCTGCTGGGCCTGCAGGGTTTACCAGGCGGTCAGTTATGTTTACATTATGTGCTAATCAAAAGCACCGACTTGGGTTTTTTGTACAAGGGAAAACATGACCAAAGAAATTAGCAATTTATAAAGTAAATTCAGTTTAGACAACACAGCTGTGATGTGTGCTGCCTTCCAGAGCGATGTTGAAAAATCTGAGTGAATGTAAGAACAGATCAGTGAAGCAGAAGACATGATGAAGCTGGAATCGGCTTTTGGACGGCAGAATGATGAGCCAGAATACGCTGAAACACCAGGGCCAGTTGAAAGGTACTTTATGTCTTTATATAAAAAAATAACAAGAGCGCCATTATTTAACTTCCTTCTCTGTTTGTGATTTAAGCTCATTATAGTTGTTTATTTTCTGTCTCTTCTTGTTATGTCTGTATGTGTTCCCCTTCTGTTGTGTCTTCCCACATGTTTTGTTGATTTTGTTGGTCTTCAGTTAATGATTTGGTTGTTTGTGTTTACTTTAATAAATCCCATGTGTGTTTGAAGGTGATTCACGTGGTAATTTTTGGGCCAGATTGTGGACAGTTGTTTGCCCCATAGGGCCCCCTTAGGGTGGGGTGTAACTGTTCTGCTCTGCAGTAGAAGTATTGCATGTAACCTTTGATTAGGATGTAAGTACCGTGATTGTGTAAGGATAAAAAGGTGGCAGATATTTTTTGAGTGGTACACGGGTAAAGGTCGGGTTTAGATTTTTAAATTGGTTATGAGAGGACCGAGAGGATAGAATTCATATTGTAGTTTGTATAGTGATTGTCATATTATCTTTTCCTGTTTGTTTTGTGTGCAGGGTAGCCCTTTTTTCCCCCGTGGTCAAAGAGAAGGACAAAAATTGCTGGGCGAAAAAAGTTTTTTCTTTTACATTTTTTTCTGAATTACTTTTTTTTTTCCTCAAAAAATTAATTACATTTTTTAATCTTTGAAAACTACGACGCCGTATTTGGGCCATTGTAAACAAAAATTACGGAGATGAAGGCGAGGAGTAATATTTCCAGAAAAAAATGGCAAATTTATGACACGCAACAAAGTAAGATAGTGATTATAGGAGTGTTTAAAGTAGTTTTGTATACTTTCTCTCCGTAATGTTTGTTGCAGCAGAGGGTCGCTCAGTCTTTCTCTGCTATGAAGTCTGCTTCCATGCGCAGAGAAAACAGGCTACATGTAAATATGCGGCGAGCTCCGTGTCACGAGTGGCGGTGTACGTGGCAATGCGCCGAAGAGGAACAGGTGAATGAAGAGGGAGGGGACCGTGAACCCCAACCTACTTTTTTTTCTGGCACATTTCTAACTTTTTTTCTCAGAATATTACTCTTCTCCTTCGGCTCCCTTTTTACATTATCATTTGTTTTTACAATGGCCCTAATATGCTGTCGTAGAAAACAGTTGAAAAAAGTTAGGCTACAAATCTGATATTCTTTTTCCTCACTTGCCTCTGAGCTTCCGTAACTGTGAGTCAATAAATAAAAGATACCAACAATTATACATTTTGAGTGTTGTTCCTTGTTATTGCCCCTCAGCTGGAACATGTTGTTCGGTACAATTTGTACTTTCATTTTAAATATTTGATTTTAAAGGGGATTTTAATTGCAAATGACAGAGATGCGCGTACTCCATAGACCTTAACTCACTGATTTACGTTCAGATGTCTGCAGGGAACTTGAGATGCTGAAATCGCACAGTGTTGGAGGAATCTGGCTCTAGATGATTGAATAAACCCGAGCTCACAAACAGCTGAATAACGGTCCTGTTTGGCTTCACTTGTCTCTGTTCTCAGCAACGGATCGACATGTTCCCTCAATGTGTCTGACAGCTCCCCAACTCTCAATAATACATGAGTTTGACTGTGTGTGTGTGTGTGTGCCAGCAGTAAGAGATGATGCTTCAGGTTTTTACCCCACTGTGACTGAAACCATCAATAAATACTTCTATCAATGAGTGCTGTCACACACAGTGTACGTTTGTTATTTAACACCCACTGGAGCTTGTGAGAACTCTTTGTAAGCTTTAAATATTTAAAGATGAAGGGAAAAGGGGTTTTAGAAGATGCACATTTAATGTTGTGAAACCTAGTTGGTTTCTGGAGGGCTGAAAACTACTTGAACTTCACCCAGATATGGTTTTCTCTCACCCACTGCAAATGTTACCAGAAGTACAAGAGAAGCAAAATATCTTATGCTGCCAAGTCTCACATTTACTGGTGTATTTTTAGTTTTTACCAAATCTAGTGAGATTTAAGTGCTCCCTTTAGCTGCGGAAGACCTCAATTACATCACATTAAAACTTCAATTTCATGTCATCTCAACAATTTTCCATCTCCTGCTTCTACCTGCACAGGTCAGTGCTGCTGGGGAAAATACTGAAATAAATTTTGCCCATTTTTTTTTTATTAAGCGTGCTTTATATTTACTTTAAATGAAGTCAGCGCCTCTCTGTGGGAGTAAATCACACCTGTCGGACACATTTAGACATTTTATTAAACGTCTGAGCGACTGTGTTCAGGTTTCCTCTAATAGCAATCTGAAGCGACAGGGTTATGCTAACGTTACAGCTACAATAACACACTTTACTGACACAGACTGATAACGTAACGGAACTAATGCAGAACTTCATTTTCTTCAACAAATACCTGAAATATAATTAGAAACAAGATTACTTACCTGCCCAGAAGAGTGTGTTTGCTCTGAACAACAGCATCCTTCTCTGTAGACCTGTTTAATGCTGACCATGTACTAACGTTAGCAGAGCACAGGTGTAATTAATAACACTGATAACGACTACAATCCATTAAGCTGGGTCTGTGCCAGGAATTGAACAGAGACACTACATCATTAATGTTATAAACACCTGTGCTTTCCTGCTGCAACAAATAAAATGTCTTTATTTTGGTTTTGCTCTGAAAACTTCGTCCAAAGTTTGCTTAAAGAAATTATTTGTTTGCAACAGTTTTTAGTGAAACAGCAGAGATAAAAATCCACAAGGTAAATTTCTTCTGCATTCAAACACTCCCATTTATACTTCAATGCGGTGCATACGAAAAATCACATTTTGCGTGCAGGCAAAATGCCAATTCTTATAATTAACTTCTGTGGAGAGCAAATGCATCCAAACATGAAGCGTTATCTTCACAGGTCACAAAAAACTATGTTTTTTTTATATAGCACATTTCAGCAACAAGACAATGCAAAGAGCTTTACACAAGACAACAATATAAAACAAGACATTAAAGGTATAATCTGGAACTTTTTATTGTAAATAAATGTCTGTTAAGTCTCTATCACCGAATGAGGTAACATAATGGTGATCGAGGCTATGGCCCAGTGATGAAAGCCTTTGCATTTGCAGTATATAGTGTTATTACAGACCGGGTGTTTGGTGCCAATTCGCGTGACAATCGCGTAAAAAATCACACAAGTTAGTGAAGCGTTTCCCATCACCCAGCAGTGGTTGGTCTGCCAGAGAGGGTAGGCGGAGCAAAGCGGCTGCTTTTCCGGTCTCTGCAAGTGTTGCGAGTAAACAGTAATCTACTATGGCTGAACAAACAAAGAAAAGATCGATGACTACAGATACAACTTGAAAGTGTCCAAAGAAAAAGAAACAAATTGGACGCTCTGATAAAGGCAAGCGACCGTCTGAGAGGAAAGTCAAGAGTTACAACCGTGACAAAGGGAGCCAACTGCAGACGTCTGGTTAAATCGGGAAAGAGCCAAAGCGCCAAAAAATAATCTTAAAAGAAAAAAGACAGTTATTAAATATAAGAGTAAAATTACCAGTGCAGATATATAATTTAATAAAAGCAGCTGTGAACCGGTGAGTCTTCAGCCTTGATTTAAAAGACGTGTTTCAGCGGACCTGCATGTTTCTGGGAGTTTGTTCCAGATATACGGAGCATAAAAACTGAACGCTGCTTCTCCATGTTTGGTTCTGACTCTGGGGACAGAAAGCAGACCTGTCCCTGACGACCTGAGGGGTCGGGATGATTTGTACTGTGTCAGTAGATCAAGTAGAAGTCTATTCTCTGACAGACAGGCAGTGAGTAAAGACCTCAGAACTGGAGTGATGTGATCTACTTTCTTGGTCTTAGTGAGGACTCTAGCAGCAGCGTTCTGAATCAGCTGCAGTTGTCCGATTGTTTTTTTTTTATCTGAAGACACTGTTAGAGTTATCGACTCGACTGAAGAGACATGCTGAGACATCAGTCCTTATCCCTGATATCTGTTCTTGAGGTGATCGTATGCCGACTTTGTAATAGTTCTAATGTGGCTTTGAAGTCTGAGTCCGTGACATCACGGTTTGGTTTGGTTGGCATAGATCTGTTAGTTGCTTCAGTTTAGTTTTGTGCTTAGGGTTTAATTACTTCACGCAAATTGTTTTGTCTCTGCATTCTGTCAGTTTAGAATAAATGCCATTAAATGAGACACAAAAAGAAAGATTACATTGTGATAAAACTGAGAAATAAATGGATGTTGATGTGTTTTCATATGCAATTTAATGAGACCAGACTGATTACGTCCCCTACAAATGTTAGCTGACTCTGCTCTGGTGTGCAGCTAGCTAGCTAGCTAGCAAAGCTGTGTAGCGACACACAGATATAGAACTGTAACTATACTGGATACTGACCTAGTTTGTAAAGATTAAGACCCCTTCATTGCAATGGAAGTTTGGACTAAGCACATACAGACATCCCTCCATCAGGGGAAGGTAAAGTATATTGATTCAGGACAGTTTTTTTCTTTTGAGTTAGCAGTCATATTGAAAACGTTATTAGAATGAATTCAAAACCTCTGCTGCTTTTCTTCTTGCTATGAGAGTCAGCGAAAGTCTTGTATAAACACAATTCTGCTGTTAGTTTGGAGACCCACTTTTAGTGTGAATACATTTTAGATTGTAATGTTCCTTCCACTAGGGGGCTTACAGAAGTTAGAAGGGGGCTGAAAGGTAGTGGCCGTGCTTTATCATTCCTCGAGCGGCCTTGTTGTAAAGTCGATGTCGAGCATGAACTGCTCATTGGTCTGCCCTTTTGTCTCCCTCCTTCCTCCCAGATCACTGTCTTTATCTGCTCCGGCGTCCCGGGTGGAGCGCGCTCTCATGTTCCAGATATTAAATTACTCATGAAATATTTGCTTGGCCTCCAGGGTCTGCTGCAGCCTGCTCCGAAACCTCCACTTAGCCCTGAATGGTCTCTGAGTGCGGGCTTGTGTCACCTCTCAGAGGAGGGTCAATTTTTCCAATTTAGAATCGGGGCATTACAGGACAAATCAGATCGGATTAACTTTAGATTTCTGCTCTTGTCACCTTCCTCTCCTCCTCCCCGCCGTACCTCTCTTCCTAGAGCTCAGACCGTCCTAAAACAGGCCCACTGAGAGGTGGAACATTGCATGATTCAGGAAGAGGAAAAGCCCCGATCACTCACGCTGTGTGCACTTGACTGGACCAGAAAGTTCCATGATGCTCAGTGAACCTTGAAGACATTTTAAAGAAACAGCCGCAGAGTTCAGAAGGACAACCTGAGCGCTAGAAACTGTCCAGACTGACGTGCTGTGACCAAACCTGACGGCTGCTCGTTCAAATGTTAGCTGTGCAACATCCCTCTTTTTGTTTTTCATTTCGTATAAGGTCGAAACTAGACCCGTATACGACTCCAAAGAAGCTCATTTACGATAACATAAAAGTAAGAGTTTGTGATGTTTAAAGATTGTTACAGCTGGATGTCTCATGTCTTACATCACACAAATACAACCATGCACCATGTTATTATGGCCTTTGTATCTCTTCCTTACATTTTACTACAATCTGGTCTGCAGAGACGTATTGTGCCAATTATAATTTAATTTACATCTACATTTATATATCATATTTATACTAGCTAAAATCTAATACAAATAATCAGGATGGATTAGGGATAGACCGATAGACCGGCCGGGCCGATATTCGGCATTTTGACGCATATCGGCATCGGCCTTTTTTTTAAATTAAATTAAAAATTTTTTTTTTTTAAATCTGACGGCCAGTAAGAGTTCATTTCTTTGCAAATTTGATTTAACTTTGTTTTATTTACTTAATAAAACTTCAGGAAGTTATTTATTTATTTATTTACATTTTCAGTTAACTTTATAAGAGATGCTGCTGACCCTGGGAACTCCCTGAGCTTTTTGTTTGTTTGTTTAATAAACATATGCTTAAAGGCATTTAAACAAAGTTAAGAGTTGGAGTTTGTATTATTCAAAATTTTGACGCCAATATTTTTATACTTTTACTGCAAATGAATATCGGCTCCAAATATCGGTTATCGGCCTCCTTGACAACTAATAATCGGTATCGGTATCGGCCCTGAAAAAACCATATTGGTCTATCTCTAATCAGGATGCATTTGAAAGGTACAACATAAAGAATACAATGTAAAACAAACTGAAGGTAGAAAAAGACTACATACAGTGCTTTACTGCTTTATAACAAAGAAAAATATTCGACTAAATTTGAATATTTCCAGTCCAAAAAAACTTAATAAAAATTATTGATTGTTTGAATATTGTCTATTTAGGAAAAAATTTGGACGGACAGTAAAACACTTAAATCTAGCACAATTGCTAAGAGGGCCGAGATTTAGTTTATTTTATTCGTTTCACACAAGAATATAAAGATACCAGGACTGCTGTAATGAATAAAAGAATATAAAGATACAAACACATGAAGTAAATATAACATTTTGTGTATGGATGTGGTAGAAACTGTAAATGGCTTGTACAAAGAACACACCTAGAAGACATTTAAAGGGTGAAACAAACCACCAAAACAAACTGAATAAAAAGTTTTCACATATTAAAGTACAGAATTTAAGTTAACATTTTTTTTAATTAGAATTTATTCTTTTTTATGTCTGCCTAAATGGTTTTATACTTCTGCTGGTAATAATCAAACCACTCTGAGTCTGTACATCAGATTAAACATTGATTTTCTATTTGATTAAAACATGTAAATTAGTTTAAATAAATCATGTTAATGACAAAGGCTGATCTGTTAACAAAAGTTAGGGACAAAAAAAGTGACACTGTCCAGTTTGAATTGATCAGTGTGTGTGTGTGTGTGTGTGTGTGTCAGACTGGGCGGTGTGTAGGGTATAAGTGATTTTTGTGAAGGCAGACGTCACGGCTGGTGAGCAGAGTCACTCCTGCCTCTTGGGCTTTGGGTTCACACACTTACACTGTAAAAAATGACAGGTTCGGGGCGCTGCTTTAGCTCAGTGGATGGAGCAGGCGCCCCATGTGCAGAGGCTACAGTCCTTCAAGCGGCGGCCGCAGGTTGGACCCCTGCTCTCGGCCCTTTGCTGCACGTCATCCCCCCACTCTCTTCTCCCAATATGTCCTGTCTCTCTTCAGCTGTCCTATCAATAAAATGGTCCAAAAATAATCTTTAAAAGGTTCAACTCTCGCAGGAGACACACACACATAAAACAAATCCCTCCATATATTGCATTACTTTCAAATTATACTAAAAAACAGACACACTTTGCCTCCAGGAACGACTGAAACATGCAGGTGAAGTCAGATTTCCACATGAAATAGTTTAAACACCTGCTGGTACTTTTCTCAAATATTTCAAGATGTGTGAAATTATATTTGGCTTTATGATGTCACGGTTTAAAGCTTTATTCTTTTCCAATATGTTGTAAGAGATCCAACAAACATCACCAATCAATTAACACACTACATTTCTTCTAGAACAATAGATCACATTTAAATTTCTTAAAGTAATTACAGATATTCTCTCTTTATCGTGACCTTAAATTTCTCCACATTGGAAGCACATCAGACGCAGATAAGGCAACGCAAAGCAGATGTAAAGGCTCCCGAGACTCCAGGCCTCAAGCGTTCCCATATGGCCCCCGAGTGAAGCTGCTCCTTCGCTTATAGATCCCAGCGAAAAGGTGAGAATTCAGTCACCCATGATTATTACCAGCTCACTCATGAAATCAGCGACCACGGGGCAGCGACGGAGCGCGGAGGGACGGTCAGAGATCAGGAGCTGCTTCGTGTCAGACTGAAGGCTGAAGTCGACAGATATCTGACTGAAATCAGTGTCTCAAATTTGAATATGCAAATGCTGGAAAAAAATCCTCTGTCTTCCCTCTCTTTATATTCCCACATTAAATATTTATACTCCTCTGAGACGCGCTTCTTTTTCCTCCAGCGTCGTGTTTATTACATCCAGATTAGCCTCTGTGTTTTTATCAGTGTGAAGGAGTCGGTGCTGAAGGTGAATCCGTCTCATGGAGGGGAAAAAAACTTTCTCTGTGCAGAAAATTAAAGTTTCCCCGCATACAAACCAAGCTTTTATTAATGCATAACTGAGTGTTAAGAATTTAGATGATCCGACCATGAAGCTGACTTGACCTAAAATAGGATTTAACAGCTCTCTGAACCTGAAGGAAGCGGGAGTTTTCATACGCTGCCACATCTCTCTCTCTCTGTGTGTGTGTGTGTGTGTGTGTGTGTGTGTGTGTTACAACAAGCCACATAAAACTATAAGCCCCCTCTGAGGTTGGCTCTCCACACGGTCCCCAGAAACACGACGTATAAATCATTCAGATCATATCTGTGTTCCTGCTGCCGGCTCTTGAATCTCTCATCCTGACAGAGAGCTTCACACAGAGCTCCTCACACTGACGACTCCGCAGGAGGCTGCAGTTACATTTGGGTTCAGAGACTTTGGCTTTTAAATGCCCCTTTTTATTTGAGTAGAGGTACGTTTGTTCTAACATGTGTTTTCTTTTTGCTAAATTGGCCTTCTTTAAAACCTCTAAGAACAGACTGAACTCTGGTGTCTTTATTGTCTTTCACATTGATAAAACATTTAGAACTGATGACATTACTTCTCTACTACAGACTTGAACAGGGTTATAATAAATGCAGTTTTTCTGCTTTACATCTGAGATGCGCATAGATGATTTTATAATCAGAACGTCACCTCAAACAAACTGTTAATATTCTGATTTATTTCAATGTTTTATGACAGACAGTCAGGTGTCTCTGGGGTCTAATTTACCCCAAACAATGGTCACTTTGAGTGACCTTACCCCTCTCCAACAACATTCACTTATACCTGATTGATGTAACGAAAAAATATTTGTTTTTGTTATTTAATATTTGTTAACGCCCAAATAATTTCTATTAATTAGTTAATTTAGCTAATAGTTAGCCAAGAGGCTATTTTTCATCTGCAGTCCCTGGACAGATGTTTCGAGTCACCCTAACAAACATAAAAACACAAAATAAAATTAATTTACAACGTTATTGAAATCAATTTAAAACAGTGAACATTTAATATTTCCATATTTGGTGCATTTTAAAATGAATTATATTTGCCTATTTCTGCCCTGTTTTGAATAAATAAAATCCAAGGATCTGAAGGAAAAAGTATTTGAAGGAAAAATTAAAAGGAAATTTAATTTTTGAAATTGACAAAAGTGAAATTTGTAGAGCCCATAAATGAGGAAGTAAAACTACTGGTTAAAAAAAAGTATGAGGGTTAAATAAAATTTTATTTCATACTATCGGGAATTTTGAAATGTTTGAGACAACATGCAAAACAATGAGCTGTTTTTAATATAATTCCTGTCACTTAATGTTTTACTCCTAATTGTCATTGTATGAAGACACCTTTTAAACCTCATCTGACATGACTCTGCGCACACTGCTCATGAGAAACTATCTCCCTATGTAACAAACATTTTTATTGTGGTGGCAATTCCTGATGACGAGACCAATAAAGTTCTTCGGGAAACAAAGATGTCTTTTGATGTCATTTAATTGAAGAATATTAAAAGATGAGTAAAAGCAGTTAAGAACTCGAGCTGGGTCAGACCAGTACTACACAGAACGCAGCTGTCTAGCTGACTGACACAGACTCAAGGTTCACAGAGTATGTTGTACATTACAGAAAGAACTCCCTCTCACAGAGACAAAGCAAGGTGTTATTGTTATGACTTTAGCTGAGGCGCCTGACTATCTAGAGTTTACCCCTTGCCCGGGAGCGCTCAGCCCAGACAAGGCCACCAACTATCTCTCTGAGACAGAAGGAGCTACAGTAAATCATGCACAAGACCCTGGAGAGGAGTAGACAATACATATCCTTAAAATTAACTTTAGCTGATTATACCATGATTATTGACTCTATAATATTAAAGACATTTAAACATATGAGCAAACAGGTTAACATAAAAATGTCCTTCACATTTATCATGTTATTTCAGCATCCTTTGCACTCCTCATCATTGCACTATTGTCTCTTCTAGCATGTACATATTAGTTTAATATCTAATGTTTAATGCTTGTATTTATAGAGCGAAGTTAAACCAGAGTCAAATTCCTTGTATGCGCACACACCTGGCCAATAAAGCTGATTCTGACTGAAGAGTTCTTCTGTATGTTTGATGGATGCTACTAACCTCACAGAAGCTGGAGATATCTCATTGGACTCTTTTACCGTTGGACATCATCTACTTGGAGCTCTTCACAAACGGTGTGAAGGAGAGTTTAATAAACACTTTGTCCAAGGCTCCAGAGAATATTAAATTAACTTAGATATCACAATGTGTGCAATAACTGAAACCTTAAAAATCAGCTTTCGTCCTCCAACATCCTGAAGTTTCACCACTTGGAGAGGACAGGTACAGTCATCACACACACAGACTTTTAATCCAAAACCAACCCAGTGAGAGCTGATTGATGTTCAAAGCTGCTTTTTGTTTTATTGCAAAAATTTGAATATTATATAATATATATTCACTTGAATGACCAGATTTTAAACAATGATCATGTGGAAGCCAATCATCAATTAACCTCTGAGCCTGCGGTCAGTGACGGTATGTGCCGTGACCTGTCTTCCTCCATCAACATCAAGCGCTCCTTCTTATAGGTTAGGGCACCTAGGTTATAGGTGCCTAAGGTGCACAAATATATTTGCAGACAAGTAAATGCAGAAAAAATAACAAACGAATGTAAATAAAAGTAAACTAAAATGCAGATCCTATAAGAACACATCATTGAATGTATTTAGTCCCTGCAAGGTATGAGATTAGGTCTGCTTTATATATATATTTAAACACTTTGTTTGTTTTTGTTGTTTTGTTTTTTATCTGTTTTTCAGCCTTTTTTAAAATGTAAGTCTTTATTTCTTTTTTAATCTTTATTTTCATTCATTTGCTTGCAATTAACTATCCTAGTTTTTGTACATGTGTCATAAAGAAAGGGAGGGGGGAGTTTAAGAATGGAGGGGCAAAAAAAATATGTATGTATGTACACGCTTATAATTTGCTGTTATGTTTGATTCCATTTTCGAAAATGAGATATTTGATCACAAAAAAGGTCAATTGTCATTTTAAAATTATATATAATTATTAGAACGTTCATTTCTTTGAATACTTGAAAAGCGTATTAAGTGTATTTTTGTGCATTTTATTTTGAAAGGTAAAAAGAAACAGACTTCCACTCAGAAGAAAATTAACACAATGTACACATTTTTATTATAATTATATTTCATTTGATTGATTTCAGAATTGTGAGTAAAACATTGTGATTAAAGAATTAGAACAAACACGCTGAGTAATGTTTGATTATATCTGCACTCATCTCTCTGTCAGCAGCTCACGGCTCAGCAGGTTATCACACACTCCTGATCCACTGTTGCTCCTCACCGACAGACACAACATACATTTGTTGACATTTATATTTAATGGGTCACTTCATGAACGAGCCATAAACGTGCCCGTTACATACAGTGGAGATAAGCTGCAGTGTGAACCAGCTCTGCGCTGTAATTTATGACCCACAAGTCAAGCCAGATTAGTCCTGATTGGATCGCTGGTGCCATATGTGACCTACAATCTGCGCTCTGCTTGCACCGCCGGGCGGGAGGGTCAACCATCTCCCGGGGCAGAGGTTGCCATGGGAACGACCTCTGGATGCTGGGTTCTCGCGTGGCTCTTCGCAGCCCTCGCACATCTTAAGGCGGAATTATCCGGGATTTCTTTATATTCTTCTGCTCTACTTCCTCACAGCTTCCCTCTGTTTCCTCTCCGCACACACGCACGTTTACATGCAGTGGCATTTAGACACTTTGCATGCAAGCTGACGCACACTATGCATATACATTCACAAGCACACAAACCCAAACTCTCAGACACACACATCACTCTTTGCATCCAGTTCCTTCTGATCAAACCAGCACATTCAGCTGCAGGACATCCCTGACTTGTTTAATTTTCAACTTCTTGTGGTCCAACAATATTTCCCTCTTATGTAACCTTTATCTTTTCATGGTATTTTAAACACTTAAATACCAGATTTACAAAGTAGCATCATTTTCTTGTTTGGAGGGGAAGTCATCTCAGCTAAACGTCATCCGAGGATCCTGAAGCCTGCAGACAAATTCTGCTCGGTGGCCACAAATTTGTGCTAGACTGAAAGAAAGATTGTAGCCACGAGCTAACGGAAAGTTATCATGTCTGCTCATGCTTAAACTTCACGGCTGAATTCAACATGCTCTGCAGGGACAATGTTCACATCTGAATTTTAAGTGTTGCCGTGCAGATTTTAAAAGAGTCTTATTAAAGATTGGCTTTTAGTTAAGAATGAAACAGCGGTAAAAGTACTGCACACCCTGTTATTATGTTCTTTTTATAGCTTTAAATTGTGAGATGGTCACAGAATAAGAAACACCGCGGTTAGATAAAGAGTCTCTTTGTAAACTAAACCTCTATATTCTACTGAGATCAAATCTGAGACAACATTCATAAGCAGAAAGAGACCTAGCTGCAAATCACTTCATTGCAGCAAACACAGGAGAAACTATAATTGGATCCCTCAGGAGATTCCCATCTTCTCCCCGCGTCCTCTCAGGGTCGAGGTTAAATACAATAAAGAGGTAATATCCCTCAGAGCAGCGACTGAGTTAAATTAACCATTCCTACACTCTCCAACAGGGTAAGTATCTACATCCAGATCCCATGAAGTCATTACACGACTGCAGGAGTTTTATTAGATCTTTATTCAACTGTGCAAGTGTGAAATACCTCCACAGTACTTTACAGACTGCGCTTAAAATCACATGCACAACATGGTGTGAGAAACACTGACGTAAAGACATAATTAACATACTAACGCTACAGAGGAGAGTGAGCATTATGAGTCATAAAGCTCACAAAGGAAATGACTTTAACTCATGTGATGATCTGAATGCAAAACTACTCTCATTTGTAATGGGGACACCGTAAATCAAAAGTAGTGACGGCTGAAAACTAAAAGGTGTGATGGATATCTGCTCATAAAACACACGTGAGGAAAACACCATATAAAAGCAGTGACACTAAAAGAACACCATAAGAATGCAGTTACAGCGTGCAAACACACTTTTATAGGATGCATTGAAAAGAACATAAAGGACGGCCCCTTGAGTCCTTCAACAGAACCATCAAACCATCACACATGCCTGAATCAATGCACAATCATTCTGTAGGCAGGTTACCCTCAGTCATACTAAAGTTTCACCTGGTTGTGTGTGTGCGTGTTTGTGAAGAGAGTAAAGCAGCTCCTCTTTCAGGAAGTGCGTGGAGAAAGAGACACTGATAGGGTCGGCATGTCAGCATGCTGTGTGCACCAGAGGAAGGAAGCAGCTTCCGGATGCGTGATGGCACAATAAAGATTATAGAAGGAATCAAGTTGCCGCCTTGACCCCTTTTTTAATCTTGTATTTCCAGGACTTAGTCTCCATTAGTCTGATAAAAGTGCTGTATAGGATGTCTGTTTGCAAACTATTGTGAAGATGTTCACACAATTTACCTCCAATACTCACAAGGACCTCTTTTTAGACCATGTACCATAACAGACTTGAGATACACCACCTCCCACTGCCGATACCAAATGTGTAACACTGAAAGCGCCACTTTTCCTATAATAATCTTAATAATTATTACAATAATAATAATAATTATGATGACATAATTTCCGTGAGGCGAACAAGCCTGTTTTTGGCGTGGTCCTGGAAGGTCAGAGGTGACTGCAGTCAGCTTAAACAACATTTTTAGTGAGTAAATAAGTAAGAAAAATTTATTTGGTACCTAATTTAGTACATAAATTCAATAAATAAATAGAAATATTAATAATAATAATGACAGATGGTCATTAAATGAGTCTTCAGCTGCTTTTTAAAGCCGTCAACAGACGACGCAAAATGTGTGTAGACCGGTTCCACAGTGTCGGAGCCTCAGCTTGGTGCTCATGGTGGATTCATGTTGGGTCTCTCTCTTAGTATTATATAAAAAAAACGTACCTGCTCATTTTGTAAAGTCTCTTGTTGGTTATCATTTGGCGCTATATAAGTAAAAATTGAATGATGTTTGATTGACAACTTCTACAGTATGACCACGCTTTGTTTTCAGGCAGGTCTGAGGGACCTCCAGTCGGCCTGTTCAGAAGACCTATAAGATCTACTGGTGATGTAGGACCAGTGTTGTCACTGTTTATGTCGCGCTGGCCTTTTCAAAAGTCCATTCTGCTTTAATCAGCGACTTAAGAGTCAGAATCCAACTGCGTTTAGCTAACGTTAAGGTCGCTCATTCATGCCATGTCAGATATCACATCACGTACATGCTACGCTGCTCGGCACAGGCACATTTATTCATAGATTATTGAGATGATGAAGAGCTAATTTAAACATCATTGTAAGTGTGATGTACTATTGGTAGTCAATAACTATTATTGTAATAAAAATAAATTTAATGACACATTTTTGGTTTTATGTCCAGTATTCAGCGTTTTTATGGCTCTTGCGTTCCTCCACGTGAAGCTCACGTATCACCAGTAGAACACGTAATATGACCTCTAACCCCTGAAAACTACTCAAGCACTTAATAACAAACATCTCAGTCAGCTTTTTCAACAAGTTAATGTTTCAGAATGATTTCGATTGCATTATCTCTAACAAAACGGAATCTCTCAACAAAAAAAACGGATTGAAACGTCTTCGTCCCGTCAAAAATTGATGTTGTGAAACGGTGCGAGAGTGTGTTCATATCCATTACGCGGAAACACTTCTTACCTCCAAATAAGACATAAAAAATAGTCTCGGAAAATAGAAAAGATACTTTATTAATGTTTTAATGCTGGGAATGCTAACAGAATAAACTGGCACTAATCAGATATGTTATTTTGCTGAATATGTGTTTAAAAATCTTGTTTTAAAACCCAGATTTACCCACATTCACTGCCTGTTAATCAAATGAAAATGAAACATTTACCTGCCACAGTGAAGCACACACTGCTGCTTATGTTACCGTGTTACTCGACAGGTGAGTGAACTTGACACCGGTCCATTCACATACCCAGAGCTGGCACGTACCTCAGAGTTCTGCTCAAAAGGTCAGAGGTCAGAGACTCAGGACACTACAAGGACTTTCTAATCCCACCTGGCTGCTACTTCTTTAATGTACCTCACAGCGGGCTCGATCGGGGATTTCTGTTTGCCAAGCAGGTCAACACGGGTAGAGGCGGGTTTCAGAGGGCTTATCTGACGACTCCACACCCCATCCGGTAAGCCAGAGGAGCTGGGTCACGATGAAAGAGTCTGTCCACACAAAAAAAAAGTCCACAGTGATGGGCAAAGGAAGACGAATCCTCTTAGTGGGAATATCCTGTTGTGCACCTCCATCTGTTGCTCTGTGATGGCCGACGGTCTGGATGGAGAGAGGAGAGGAGATAGATCAGAGGAACACAAACTGTATTCTGGTTTCCATCGAGTAAAGAAGATTTAAGACGTGACAGACTCGGCTTTGTCATCAAGGAACTAATTAAAATATTGAATTAGTGAACGAGTATTCCGGATATTTAATAGGAATTTAATTTATAGCGACAGATTTGGCTCTTGTCACGGCCCAAAGGATGAGCTATATTTAATAAACCATGAGGTAACTTTTTAAAATGTACTTTGGCAGGATTTTTCTTTAATGACAATAACCTTTATTAAATGAAACCAATGCTCAATATAAGTTTATAATTTACAGGTGCGGGCATGACAACGAAAAAGAGAAGACAGAAGAACGAGCTTTATTAGAATAACACATAATATCATATGGTAATTGTTGGATTTGCCCAAATATAAGCCACCAAATTGACATTTTATACAACACAATTTTTTACACTTTTTTAATGTTAATTTTGTTCATATAATTTGTTAATAAAATAAAGTGTGAGTTAAGGACATATCAAAGCATATGTAGTATTTGGACCTGAATCGTCTGTTACATTTTGCTCATATAGACGTCAAATATGCTTAAACACCGCTCTACCAGCTATGCAACTAAAGATATTTCTATTTGGATATAAGGTAACATGTTGTTGGTGGATTCAAATATACAAAAGAGGAAAACAGATTGAGATTGAGTGAGTGAAGTCTCATCTTCTTTTCAGAATCAGAATCAGAAATACTTTATTTATCCCCAGGGGAGAAATTCAGGCGTTACAGTTGCTCTGATACAGAGAGAAGCATGGAGAAATACATGGCATAAAAATAGACGTCAGAAAAATGTGCATTATATATACAATAAAATATCAAAGATAAAGATTAAATTCTGAGAAGTGGATCTATGGTGATTTAAATATGTTTAAATGAACACCGGCGTTTAATATACAGGTGAAGGAAAATTTGAATAGCTGTAAATATAGTAAATATTTATTCCAGTATTTCTCTTGTTAAACTTTGGCACTGATTTATGAATTTAGTTAAAGACAGTAAAGGTTGAAGTATCCTGTAAAAGTGAGCGCTCTCATGTTAGCTCCAGCACCTTCTACAGGACGATCTATGTGAAGTGTTACTTCTCGTTTTGACTTTTAACCTTTTATTTGGAAGAAAACAATATAATTAAGTGAGTATTATTTTCCTCAGGTCCAATGAAATGCTTTGCATTTTCTCCCAGAGAGAAAGCAGTATATGTAGCAGCGTAAACGTGAGTCTCAAAGTCCTTCTGTAGCAGACTGTAGCATTTAACCTCTGTATTGACTACAAGCAATACATGCGATGCAAGAATCAAGCAATGAGGAGAGTGACCCATATGAATTGTAACCATAATCAAGTGAGTTTCTAATGTACATAAAACTGCAACTAACTTTTTTTCTTTCACTGCGGATTAATCTGTTGTTTATTTTTCTGTGGAATGTTAATTAAGCTCATAGTCCTCGCATGTTTAGTTCTGCCCACAACCCAAAGATATAGAGGTTAGTGTTTTAAATGAGCAAAGACACCAGAAAGAAATCCCATTTAAGAAGCCAAAATGAGAGATTTTAACCTTTTATTTGTCTTATAAAATTCCTTAAACCAAGCAGTAATTTGTAAAAACAGTTGGCGATTGATTTAATGGTTCACTGATTAATGGCTGCAGCATAAGAACCATCCACATCATAGCAGAGCGACTTGAACACATGTAGTCCTCTGCTCAGTACGCGCGATGGGAAAATTTATCTCTGGTTCTGAAATGCAAACCACAGCGCCGACAGCATCAACACACAGCGGCTGATTTATGCCCACAGTTCTTATCAATTAGCAGAGAGCTTAGACGCGACGTTAGCATCCAAAACCGACGCCATGATTGATGACTGCCATTTCATCAAGGCATTCATTTCGTCATGACTGTCAGCCCAATCACGTTTTACTGGGCCAGTGTTTTATGGTGCTTAGATTTACTATGATGATAAAAAGTGTTGTCTGCCCGGCGACAGGCGCGCAACATCCAAACACATTTCTTTTTAACTATCAGGAAAGCAGCCGTAAACAAAAGAGGACAATGATTTGTCCTCATCTGTCGGGAAAAACACAAATAAGTGCTTTAAAATTGTCTGATTTAATTCTAACGCAGTGGAAGTTAAAGCCTCCACCACTGCAGGTCTGCTAGTGAAAGTTCTACAGTGTCCGTAAAGTTCACTTAACAAGGAAGTAAATTAAATCCTGCCAAGGCTTTAGGTCTATTTAATTAAAGCTGGAGCAACTTAGTGGGATTGAATTAAATTTTTGGCAGGGGTAAACCAATACGCTGGGAAGGTGGTGGCAGGGTCGGGTGCAGTGGACTCAGACTCATTCAGGAAAGATAAGCAGGGATCCCATTTATTTATTTTTTTTCAGCTGTATTGAATAAATATTTTTAACTAAGAATGTCTTTGTGTCCTCTGTTGCAGTGCAGTTTAATTTAGGACAAAGTCGATAAGTGACATGCCTCTTCTGCTGAGACGTATTTAAAAACTTTTTTTAAGTGAGGTTTGGTTCCTCCTCCTCCTGCCTGTGAAAACGTGCTCTCGGCTGAGGTTAATCCACGCACTAAAGGTCCCTTTAGATCAGAGGAGTCCATGGCTCTTTCTCAGCTCAGGGTCAGGGATCACACACCAACTTTTATGGAGAGACGGCCATTTTATTTCCTCGTTCTTTATCCAGCTGCCGACGCCGACTGGGGGGCAATACTTCACCGTAAGCCCTCTAAGGCTCGAGGTGAAATCGATTCCAGACCGGAGTGGCCGTTCTGAACGGGTTTAAGTTCAAGCTAAATATGCTAAAGGATGAGAAAGGCTTACGGACTGCTGGAACTCATTCTCACCCTCATTTCATCCTCGCTGACAACTAGAGGCATGTGTTTAACTTCAGATAATGGGGTTCAGTGACAGACAGGGGTCAAATTATCGGGTTTAATTTAAAGTTTAAATCCATTTAGGTGAATTTGCAGAAGACCTGATTTGAGAGCACAACATATTAATTCATGTTTGTTTGAATCTGAGTTTAAACAACAATTCTGCACCAATAAACATAACTGCATGATGAACTTACTACTCTTTTTGTTTTCTTACAGCATTCAGTTACCCCAAGTCACATTAGCTCTGCGAGTATCTCTCTAACTCCTAAAAACCCTAACTTTAATAAGAATTAAATGTAAGTTTAATTATAATTATTTATTTAAAAAATATTTAAAAAGCTTTGTCTAAGAGAAGACCCAAAGCCGTATCCCTGTTTTTAAAGAATTCAACTATTCTCATTTTCAGTTTTTAATCTATTTTCCGAGAATAAAAATAAGTTCTAAAATTAATTTACAAAAACTTATATCGCCTGCATCTATAAATTAAAGCTTCACTTGCAAATGAGTGTTAATAAAACAGCTGACCTGAAGCTAAACTGAAATTATTCCTCTGAATAATCTCTGTACAGAACTTCCAGTGTTTCTAATGAGACACCAGGAGAGTTCAGCGTTTGACCTCTAGGTGGCAGTGTTGATGCAACGACACGTCACACACGGCTCAGGAGAGAGAAATCAACCACCCTTCTTCTCACACGATCCAAAACATTAAAAAAGTTTATTTTTCTGTACTGCTGGTTGAACTGATTTCATCACATCATTATTTTTACATAATGTTACATTTTAGTCCCTCTTTCAAACTGCTGCTGTTAAGATTTGCTTTAAGAAAAATAAGCATACAATTATAAATCTTGGTGTATTGTGTGTATCCATCACTATCATACTCAGATGCAGATGCCTTTAATGTCATTAAATAGTTCTATTTAATTTCCTAAGGGCGTTAAAAAGAATTTCTGATAAATAAGATATAATTATAAAAATGACCTTTTTTTTTTTTTTTTTTTTTCGCAGCAAGTTTGAGAATAACTCGTATAACTAATAAAAACAAAAACTGGAACCATTTTTTTATTATTTTATATTATCCAAATTATATATTTATAATGTAAAAGCAATACTAACATTTATTTCATACAAAGGCTGCTTTAAATAACACAATTTAAATATCAGTTTTAAAGGGCATCATGAGATTACTCTCATTATATAATCTAAAAGTTTATGACACTCAGTTTAAGCAAAACTTCCAATTAATTTATTTGTCTGATTATATTAAATTTAATTGCGTCTGTTTTATGATAAACTCCTAGAACGTTTATCTATGAAACACAAAATAAATGCTTGTAAAGAGGTACATTAATTACAGTAATGGTATTAAATGAATGCGGCACGGGCAGCGGTTCATATGCAAACACTATTAAAACATTTCCTCTATATGACCTGTATATAAGTATATCATCTATTAATCATTATTTCTCTGAATAGTAATTTGTTCGAAACACAGAAACGCAAGAACATGCGAATGAAAACGATGAAACAGCATTTTAAAAGATGCTAACATGCTAAATAATTCCACACAAACATGCAGCTCTGCATGACTGCTGCTACGTAGCTTTAACTCCCAGCATGCAATGGGTCAAAATGATGCCCTCACATCATGTATTAAGTGATAAAACAGATAAAGTGCATTGTGCGATTTTTCAAGCATATCTGCGCTTAAATCAGTTCTCCTCGGTGCACCTTGTGTGCATTATTAGGACGCGATTTAACAGCTTATTTGTTGCACTTATTATAACGTTTGTATCGTGTTTACTGTGGATTTCTGTGGCCTGTCTTACTGTAACTGTTGTGTATCTGCTGTGTAAAAGGGGACATTATAGGCACTGTATGTTTCGCTTTTGCTGCATTAAGGAGCCACGTAGGAACATGTGAGGATTTACGCCACATCCAGACATCTCTGCTTTGCATTACACATATTTTATTACTCTGCCGCCATTATAACATAGCGTGGCAGAAAGATCTCTGTGGACAATATTGGAGGCGTATTAATATCATTTCTTCAACATCTTTCACTTCTCTTCGGGCTCAACTCAATATCGAGCCTGTATGGAACTCATTACAGGAGGGGAAGGCTGCTCTCTCAGTGCCCCGCCGTTTTGTTCCATCTGTGTTGTAGTCACCTGAACACGATCTGAAGTCAGCCAGTCAAGTGACCTGGAATCAATACAGTCAAACCCAGCAGAGGCAAATAAATCAGCCTGGCTCGTTTAACCCATGAGAGTCCTGCTGCTTAGCTTCAGCGTGGCACGTAACAAGAAAGGCATGTTTGATGACAAATAATTTATTCTAAATTCTAGTTTCTCATGCAGCTTTCCGTACTTATTTATACCCATGAGGCATCTCTCGTACTGTAAATCCTCCTGAGTACATCTGAAGGCCGGCTTTATTTCCCCCTGCCCCTCGATGTCCATCACTTTCTTTGTACAAAAAGAAATTTGACAGCTCTGTGTATATTGGAAATTTTCAGCATGCTTTCTCTCTGGGTATCTTTATATCTCAAACAAAGCAGAAATGTTTTGGCGTATCTATAACGTCTGCAGCTGCTGCAGTGTATCCCTATGGCATCTGTCTCTGTGGCCTGTCATATAAAAAGCAGGCTGTGTTTTATTCTTTAGCCATCATACGTCTGTGTCGAAAGATACCGAAAAGCTTCTTTTTCATTAAACTCTTTGGAAATGTCCAAAATATGGCTTTCGATGTTTGATTTATCCCAACTTGGACCCAATTTGAAAAGAGTAATCCCATAAACACAGAAGAAAATCCTAAAAGTTTAACGTCTTAAGATTATTGAGACGCCTATTTACTTTTAAATTCAGCATTTTTATTGATTGTTTCAAAATTATTGCCAGTAAAGTTGCTGCCAAACTTAATTGTGCCAACTAAAAGCCACTTCCTGCAAACAAAGCTTCCATTAAACAATTTCCAGAGATTAATTATGACATGACTGAAAGTTCTTTGAAGCCAACATCACATCAACTGATTGTGGTTTTATTATGATTCATGCACAGGAAGGAACATTTTGCATGCTAGAGGAAATTACATTGCACTTTGGCTTTGCTTCTTTGGAAAAGAACCATTCAGGTCTACGAATCTCAGTATCAACTTGGCCTGTTAAATCACATGACGCCGTCCTTGTGATGCATGGATGATGGTTTAGCGGGTCTCAGTTATGCTACAAGAAGTTTGAAGAAACGTATAACTGATTATGTTTCAAAAGTAATGCCTGCTTTAATTTAAAATTTAATATGAAATGTATCCTGTTGCCATATTTCATATTCAAATCAGCATATTTTACAGCGTAGAGTAAACTTTATCCATTATATACTTCTTAAATACCCTTTCAAATGGATGGACACCCCCTCTAATACAAACCTTAAGCAGACTACTTAAGTAACAGCATCAGAGCTTTTTTATTGTATCTTTCCAAGTTCTTAACGTGACCTAACAATTCTTTTTAATATCAATCAATGTTTTTCAAGTGAGCAGATGCAAACTCAGCTATGCAGACTATTACATTCAATCATGGAATGAATTGTAAATCCTACGCTTATTTTTCTGACCTCGCTTTAATACCAGGCCACACTCTTTTATCAGACTGCACTCTTTAATCAGACGGTAGGAACAGAGTGCCATAACCATGACCAAGTTTGTAGTGGCCTTCAGTCTGATTTTCATTTCTTTATTAGCAGGACACTTTAAGCTCTATGACTCATTGTGAAGCTTGTAAAAAAGGGGGAGTAGTACTTATTTACGTCTGAAAGCTATAAAGTGCAAAAAAAATATACATACATTTTTTTTAATGGCCTATTATTTTGCCTTGGCATCTGTTTACATACACACAGCTGACAGACAAGCCAAAAAAAATCTACATATATTATAGCCTATGTTTTATATACAATTTATGGTACATTCGGTTGCTAGTGAGTGGTGAAGATAATGTTTTTACTTGCTTAACAACTAACTAACTAAATAATTAATTAAAATCACCTTAAAATGGAGACGATATGTATATAAATAACTGTAGATATCAATCAAACAAAAATGTAAAACTTCAAACATTTAATGAACACAATACAGAAACGCATCCAGAAAAATTACAATAATTAGAAAACTATATAAGTGTTACAAAAATATTAACGTTTACAAACTGTCGTTCATTAGAGTTATGTTTCAGTTTTCCCATAAAAAAAATCCCTCATAAGGCCTGGTGGAAGGCTTAGTGGAAAACTGTGAATTGGTAACACATAAAACTAAAAATATCAGAGGCAAAACTGGAAGAGAAAATGTTTAACTTACTTTAATTGTTCTCCCGTGTTCGTCACCTGTTACAGCGCCAAAACTCCTTAAATGGCCCACAGCAGCCTCATAGTGAACCCCACACACATGTTCAAGCTTTGTCTGATAAAAAGCATAACCAGTATTTCCATTTCCAGCGGTGTGACTGTGAGAATTAGTTGCTCGATCTTTTATAAATGCTGCACAAAGTCCCAAAACACTTAATTATCGCTAGGTAAGGCAGTGTGGACTGTCCTCCTCTGGATGATTGACAGCGGGGTAAATTGAAGTGGCTTGGAAGGGGATGAGGGATCCTCCTAACGGGCGGCTTTGTTGATAATAAAAATATTTAAAACCTTCTATCATATGTTATACTCAAAAAAGTATTGTTTTTGATTCACAAGACACGCAGTGGATGAATGTAGCGATAAAATGCGTCCCCTTGCTTCTGTGTTGCTCTGTGCTCCCCTCTGTCTGTCGTTTTTTTGGTTTCGCCCAAACTTGGTTGAGATTTGAGTTCGTTTTCTCTGCTATCTGGGATCGCTCTATTGGAGGTGAAGGACCGCCTGTCCCCACTCTTGCTTAGCTGTCAATGGCTTTCGGGACGTATTTTATTTGAATGTCTGGGCGATATAAGTGACCAATAATGGATATCTTATGGATATTATGGACCATACCGGCCGTAATAGCTGTTGAAGGTAAGCTCGTGTTTTCATCCCAACGGTTAAAGCCGCATCATTTTGCCGGCTTGGAGTTTGAGACAAAGCGCGTGCATGTACGTCACTGTATTCTATCAACAGAAGACTAACGGAAAATTAACGGCTTTTCAGATCCTAAAATATCTGTTTGTGCGTTACATTATGGCATTTACAGCGCTTAAATGCACTAAACAGCAGGCATGGAATGACAGTGGGGCAAAATACACACACTCCCGCATCTTCCGCAGGTACACGGATGTTGTTTAGCGTTAAACACGGAATAAAATAACGACTTTTTTTTCAACATACAGCTAGCTACGCCAGGTTAGAAACGTTAAACCACAGTCAGGCAGGTCACATCATATGTGTCCGTGGAGGTGTGTCACCGGTGTTGTGTCACTTGGTGGTAAAAACCTGAAAGACAGAGGAGCACGTCTCCTAAAACCCTTTTCAGTATTTCAGAATCTACAGTGGTGAAAATGATCTAACTGGTTTAACTTATTAAAAGCTCTGTTTTGTCCTCAATCAGGCATTTGTCGAAAAGCTTGGCTAAGCAGTAAACTGCAGCAGGCAGCGTGGCTCAAAACACAATGAAACAGGTTGAATGGTGAAAATAATCTCTAATTTACATGCTATGCGTTTAGATGTGGTGCTCCAAAGTAGCCTAACTGTATAGCTGTTTTACCTCACTTATGGCTAGAGTAATTTAAATACCACAAGACATCTACTTATAGGGACCATGTAAGTGATTTTTGGCCATAATCTTTGCAGATTATGAAAGCTATGTTTTATACTTTCTTTTAATTGCGGGTATTTCTGTCTGTAGGCTACTTAAAGTTATAATTTGCAGGTGCTTTTATGTAGCTGGACTCTGTTTGCCCTGTTGACAGAACAGTGGACATTCATCAAACTGACCAATGGAAAGTGTAATCACAGTCATACTTTTATTCAGGCTATTTTGAGGATCTTGTCAGAAAACAAACATGTCTTCTTCCGCTGGTCAGTTTAACTAAACCTCATAATTACAGGTGGAGCTATGGAAGTATGTAGAAACTCAACAAAATGTAACCGCAGGATAAAACACCAACAAAAAGAAAAACAGGAAAAAGCTTAAGCTGCTTGTTTGCTGTAAAATTTGCACATGCGTAAATACAAGCATCCCAGACTTGTAGCAAAGAGTAGACCTACATGTCTGGTCCTTTATTTAGGACTGACACACACTTTGACACACGTCATGTGTATTAATCCAGACTTCTGCTGACTGCTTTTGTTCATCGTTACAAATTCAAAAAGCATTCTTCAAGGCGTACATTACGTTTCACAATTGACGCTTTAATATTTGTTGTAGCTGTTTAATTTATTTAAGGGTTTATTATCACAAGACATCGTTTTAACACACCAGTATTATTTTAGAAAATGAAAAAAATCCCACCGCACAAATACAGGAAACATTGTAGAGCAGGCATTTCATTCAACTGAATAATTGTAGTTTTTATTTGAAATATTTAAAAATATGTTTCCAGATTTGCTTTCGTGTCATAAAGCATTTTGCACGGATATAAAAACCCATCTGTAAATAATAAAACTGCCTAAATTATAATGGCAAGTTCCACAGCTTTATTTAAAGTCAATATTTAATATAAATATATACAAGATTTAGGCCTACATGAAATAAAAATACATTCTATGATTATTAGGTTACGGTGTATTGTTATCCTATGCATATGTAAATAATATTCAATATGTAAGATTTGTTTTCTTTTTATTACTGATCTCATGCGGTTTGGTTGCCATTTTAGTGCTTGTTTTTTTTATTTTATCCTTGCTGTTTCGCCAAGAGCAAAGGAACCACAGGATGTGAAAAATGCCAATAATAACAACAGATTCACACCGAACAGTGTTTCTCTTCCCCATGTTTATCTCTTTCTCTCTAAAATGCAAACATGGCCATTGTTACTGTTTGACTGTAAAATCTGCTGTGTGGCGTATGTGTAAGCTGAGAGCATGCAGGGCCTCAACCACCAATCGGCACAGTTCTTCAAAGAGGTATTTCAGTGTTTTGAAGTACATGTCTTACACGATTAGGAAGGTGTGGTTATATTTAGTGTTACACTACATATACAGTATGCATGTTGCAGTAGTGTACCTTTCGGGCCTTTCGTTTTCCACCTATTGATTCGGAAAAACAGCTAGTCCCGTTGCTAACCGACTTCAGCCCCCCCTCCATTTTACCCTGTGAATCACCCTAGTCGAGCGTCCAATGAAGTTGCAAGGATGCCTTACGTATGAGAAATAAAGGGTTGAAAAAGAGGTCAGTGCAGCTCTAATCCGACGAAGAAAAAAAAACATCCCAGCATGCATCAGAAAAGAAGCCTCCAGTGGATCGTTTTGACACGTTTAGTGCTGGGACACCACATTTCCTCCATTGTTGTTTTAGTTTAATAGAGAGTGACATCTTCGCATAGCTCGGTGTTCTTGTTACTCACGAACGTTACTACCGAAATATGTATTTAATTATTCTGTACCGTCGCATTGCGTTAAATGTTGATCGCCGAAGCATTGCGGGAAAGGGTTGGTAAAAGGAAAGCATTTAATATATTGTTGGCCCACATTTCTTGAAGTAAAACTGATTTCTGTTGAACAAACATAAGAAAGAGACTACAAATAATCAATGAATCAGCCAGGGACTATACTTGAGAGGATTAGAGGATTAAAACTCGGGCCAAAGTTAAGGAAATCCGAGTTTTGTCACACGCATCCATTTTGCCGATACTGTCGACATAGACTGCACACTGTGCAAACCCTGAAACGCTGTAATGGAGCCTTGAAATGCTAATGTTTGGGTTTTTCGTCTGCATTTTATCTCCATTCTACTACATTATATACTCCCTGTCTCGTATTATCGCCACGTTGGACAAATATAAATGGCGTTCATTAATCAGTGGCATTCAACCATTTTTCAAAGGCATTATTTACTCCGTGGAATGTGAAACAAGTCCAAATTGTTGATTAGCTTTAATGTAAGCTGCCATTGATGCCACGTCTTATTGGTTTAGTTAACAGGAACAGACAGGCCCCTTATTCGAAAATTAATGGAGGTACTACTGCCAAGGAAATTAGCTTAGCTATGTCAAACATGTCTATGAAAACACACTGTGGATTTATCCCTTCATTAGTCCACCCATTCATTGTCATCAGTGCTCGGTTGACAGCCATGCTAAGAACTGCGCTCATCTAATTCTGTTGAGTGGAAATTGTCCAATTCATCCTCGGCCATAAAATTGAAGTAGCCTGTATTGTTCGGAGGAGATGAAATTTACTAGACGGATCATTTGGCTTTTCCGATGCCCCCCACCCCTCCCGCTCTCTTCTGTTGTGGTATTACAGTTTGTACTCTGCAAACACAGCAAACGTTTTCTGGCGATGCTCTGATTCAATAACAACCTCCTCCAGAGTTGTGTACAAGTTGTTGTTGTTGGGGGTCAGCAGGATGATAAATCGCTTTGATGCGTCGTTTTTTCCTCTTTTAGGGAGCATAATGGGACAGAAACCACAGCAGAGGATGGTGAAGTGGGGTAGAATGAGATCACAGCATGGAGTCTTTAAAAAATGTCTAGCAGATTTGATTGCATTTCAGTATGCGCTGCATTCCTCCAGCGCTCTGTACAGCACTGGAGCCCATTCAGCCGAAAGTTGGCAAACACTTGCCATGCTGATGTTTTGAATTTTCCATTTTTTGCTTTTGATTTAATTTAGTAAATGACATCTACTGCATTTGTATTTCGCATAAGCTTTTCAGTACCATTACTCACACGATATAAGGAAGTCTTACAGTTCAGGACACATTGTTAATGTTTTGAATATCCTGCCAAGTTTGGTAAAGTTGCTTTCATATGTAAATCCAGTCACTGTTTTTTAACCGGAATTGTTTTGTAAGGAATGGACGTTTTGAGTGTAACATGGAAGTATTATGTTTTGTGGAAGAGTAACAAAAGACAGACGGAGGCGGGCTGCGAAATGGGATTAGATAAAGGTAAAACGAGCGAGCGTATACAATCCGGTGTTTTCTCAGTCCACCCAATGAGCAGATGCAGGGAGCTGGCCTGCACGCCAACCGCCACAGTAGGCTTTCACAAAGAATCTGTCTCTATTCAAGCCTTAATCCATGCTGCCGAGGGCCCGGGCATTGTCACTTTGCATGCAAAATTTCAATTAGTGCTGGTACCAGTTGTTTCACTTGAAGGGGGGTGTCACATTTCAGAGATATCTATAGCTACCTTTAGGCTGAGATTAAGGCAGAAGTGTCACCGCTTTGCTTAAGAACATTTTGCATTGCATAAGGTTACTGTCACTGAGCTGCTTTGCTTTCATATGACCACTGAAATGTATTGGAACTAGACTGTGGTCAACTTACTAGTGGTTTGAAAATACCCTGTGTACAGGGTGTACGTGTTTTATTATCTCAAATTTAATCAGGACAAAAAAGAGGATTGTTCCGTTAAGTGGACTTTAAACCTTTAGACATGAGATGGCGTTTCACCGTCGTGTTGACGTATTTATTGTAAAATCAGGAAGCTATGGAGGGACCTTGTATTGATGGGCATTTAAAGTAGTCGAAAGTGCTTAATGTCACAACTTTCAATGAAAAAAAGTCATGACCTATAACTGCTAGCCACCCCGTAGGTCCTGTGCATCAGAGTGTAGCATGTTGCAGCATAGAAGTTCATGAAAGCGTTTTATTGCACACAAAATTTGTGAACGCCCTTGGGTGCAGGGTGAGTAATCAGCATAAAAAAAATGTTGATCATTCATCCTGTTTTCCAGGAAATGTCACACTCTAAATTATTATCAGGAATTCCAACAAAAAGGAGCGCCGCTCAGTCGGTAGAGCTCATGCACCATGCAGAGGCTGAGTCCTCACCGTGTAGGTTGGGGATTCGACTCCTGTCTAAATTCAGCTGTCCATCAAAGGCGAATGCCAAAAAAAATCTTAAAAGAAAAATGAAAGATTACCAGGATGTAATTGGTCCACGGTCTTGTGTAAAGGTGCCAATCAGCGCAAGACAAATGTGCCAAAAAAACATCTAATTCACGGGAGCTGTAACTAAGGATGATCAGCGCTGTGTGTCAAGTTTGCTCGTGTTAACGTCAACAAGTGCACTGCAGAGTTAGGAGTGGAAGCATCTACAGTCCTGGCTTTAACTACCACACAGGGAAGAACATACTCTTTTCAATCTAGTATAACCATCTGAATGACAACTTCAAAAGCCGAGCTAAAGTTCAGCTGTATCACCGTCCTCGGGCTGCACACTAAAGTGGCTTTACACTTGATATTACCACATGGCTCTATACAGCGAGCCTGTCCTCATATTCTATTTGTTTTCACTTGCCTTGTATCTCATTTGGATATACTGTTGATCTACTACAACAGGTGTTTAATCTTCTGGCTCTTAGGTCTGTAATCAGGCCTGCAGAGACGAGCCGGTCAGATATGGCTGCAGCTTGATGCTATCAGAAAATTAAAATATTTTCAGAGTCAACAGGTGTTTCAAGTCTTTCGTAAGCAACGTAATGCTGCGGCTGCCTGACTGAAATGAGCACAGTGTTTTTAGTTGCTGTTTCAAAGTCGGGGTTAGTCTGGGTAACTTTCCTGTCTTAAAAATGCTTAATTTAAACAAGTTAAATTGCTCCGAAGCTTTGTGCACTTCTTTGTGTACAGTATGTAAAATAACAGGTGAGTTAGAAATGGATATTTTTATTGCTATTGTGCATTTGTGATACAGAAAGGCCTTGACAAAACAAGAAATACACTTTATAATATATTCAGAAACTTGAGCTTGATTTACTCGTTCCAAAAATGGGTCCTGTCTTCGTGTAGCTTAACAAATATGATTTTGAATATTAAGTTGAGTGCAGTCACCTGTGAAATTGCAGTGTACTTTAGCTGTGTTGCTTCTGCTGTGAATATTCAAATTGTTTAAGAATTAAAAAAACCCCGGGAGCTGTAATTTGAACAAGCACAGGTATTATTATGGCTTCACAACAATGAGAAAATCTTTATCGTGTGTGTACATGTTTCACTTGGCGAAGGGAGTCTGACGGGACATCTTTATCTCTAATCTCATCAGATCTTAAACACACAGATTAAGAGCTGAATCCACCTACTTTCACTTAATGTGAGGGTTGGTGATATCAAACAAAAGCCTGTGAAGGTTAAATGATAGGTACAGATAACTCTTAGCCTTTGATGTAACCTTTTTTAAGCGTTTAATTATTGGAATTTACTTTTTAATTTCCAGCCCCAGAAAAATACCAACATTGACTTAAAACTGCCTTGTTATTGTGTGGACTTTTTATGCTGCTAACGTTTTCCATCCATGTGGCAGTAAGTTACAGCCAGTTTCTCTCTTATCATATTTCATTCTTTATGTCTTTAACGTTGGCAGAATCAGAATCAGCCTTATTAGCCAGGTATGTACAAACCTGAAAACTACAAGCCTCCATTAAAGATTAGATAATACATTTATAAGCTACACTTGACAATAGTGCAATAATAAAGAGTGCAAAGCGATCCAAACGTGGCATATTTGCTGATTAAAGAACTTTATTTTAAAAGTTTTCTCACACACAACTTTAGTTTCTGTTCAGAAACGCGTGTATCATTATCAAATGATAAGTTTTGATACAACACTGGTGCTACTGTGTGCTATGAATGGTGAAAAGATCCATCATGTTGAAATGTATTATCTAGCGAGGATCAGGTGAATTAGGGGTCTCGAGGTTTGTTTTTCTTCCACTACTTTAAGGATAGGTGTGCCGTTTGATTGCAGGGCTATAATTGTTTCAGTCTGGAGTCAGGAGAACAGCCTGCACGGTCCAAAAAGTGAAAGAGTGTGACTATTATAACCCTGATATAGTGCTCCCTAAGCCTCCTTACCTCCTCCAGACAAAGGCAAGATCAAACTTGAACATCTTTAATGCCGCTTTTCTTTTTCACATTATTACAGAAAGCATCTTTTATGTTGCATCTCCCAATCCGTTTTGCAGACAGATGTTATTAATTAATTCAGGGAGTGTTACTCTATGTTTAATTGCGGTTCCTGACCATTGGGCCGGCTGTAACCCTGTGGAATAAAGTTTGCATCTGCTGTTTTGTTGCTGACGAGCAGAGAGCAGTAAATGCACCCTTATGAAAGAGAGACTTGCTTTACCTCCGCGTAACCTCTCTGATATTTCACACAGGAATCTAGATCAAGGATGTTCTTCTATCCTGCTATCTTAATTAGCACATGTTAATTGGCAATGTGCAGTCTCTTGGTACGTCATATTTATCAGGAAGAGAGCCCGATTCAACCGAAGCCGTTGGGAGTAGAATTCATTAGGGGACAGTGAAACATATTTCCAGACATTATACATAACAGGAAACGTGTAAGCACTCACAATCAAAATGGCCTCGCAACACTGAAGCCTAATTTGCAGTTTAAGGTCTGTGTGCAGTCGCTGTAATTTGACAGAATTACCTCACCTGTCGTGTGTGTTTTATGTCTTTCGTACAGTATTAACCGTGGACCAATGACCTGTGGCCAACCAAAAAAGCATTTCGATAGCGTGCTGGGCCACATTGTTTTATCTCCATTCTGCAAGCTTTCACAAAGGGGTTCAAAAAAAGTCTATATGCCTACATGCTGGATGCCTCGTCCAGACCTTTTAATCTGCAAATCCATCACATGGACAGAAGATGATAAAGAAGTGTGAGGTGCATACAACAAGGTGTAGCATAAACTCTCCTACAACCATCAAACACTGCATCCTTGTGTTATGTTGCTGTTTCGGTTGCTTTTCGGCTTTAAGAGGTGAAAAAAATCCATCAATAATCAATATTTTTGTTTACTGCCATTGATTAGTTCCTGCGAGCTGTACCGCTGACTACGACCTTTACACTTTGACCTGACGTGATGACTTTATCAGGTCAAATCGGAGGAAATAATCAAATTTGCACATTTTAAATAATCTGTTTTTCCATATATTTTCTGACTTGGCACCGTATTATGCTGTTAAAATTTCAAAACAAGACCATAAATTAGATTATGATCAAAGAGACTGAGAGAGAATATTTCCATGTGTTAAAACAAACTTGGATTTTCAATGTAAATGCAGATTTTTTAAAGTTTGTTTCTCTTATTTGTGTCAAACTTAGAAAGGATGTGTTAAGTTTCGAAAATGGCCTTTTTCTGTGTTTTTCTTTCTTTTTTCTTTTTACATACGTTTACATTTTTGCCGCCAATAATGCTCTTTGGCGTAAAATGTTGGGGCTTTTGGCCCGTTTGGCCAGTGCTTTGATACATTAGCGTGCAAGCCCGTTTACGAAAAGTGGGCTTGCTTGAAAATTAAACATCAGCAGATGAGTGGGGCCCTCGTTCTTGCCACATCCTTCATGTGAACGTTGAGTCTTATGTATTAGCAATATGGCGCAACCCAGCAACTGAAGGAAACCGAGTGAGAGAGAGATGGAGAGAGAGAGAGACAGAAGGAGGAGGAGGAGGGAGAGTTTTCCCTGAGAGAGGTCAGACCTCGTTTCAGAGACCCCCATGCACACACACCCCAGGTACTGTGACACTGCCTTTATGAGTGCGCCTGCAGAACACAAACCCTCCGGATTAGTGTCTGGCTCTCAATGTCCCCGGGAGCAGAGCCCATCGGCCGAGACAAAGCCAGGCTGATTGCGTTGTCATCTGCATCACAAAGGGAAGCCTTTTCTACCTGAACCACTGCCTGCGCGCCGCGCTGCACATCACATCTATCAGCGACTCTGCATCCACGTGACATCTGCCTTTTGTTTTTTTGTCCATCTCAGACTCCCCCTCTTCTATTCTTTTCTCTGCGGCCCACACCGTCTGTCCAGCATGGCCCATATCAACAGCAGGCCCCCCTCCCCCCTCCCTCATCAGTGGAAACTAGCTTCTCAGTCTGCACCGGCGCTGACCGTTTTTTTTTGTGATTTAGCCGGTAGTTATTTGCTCAGCGCCGTGTGCATCATCGTCCCTCTACAAAGCCTCTAACGCGTTCAGTGTCTCTCCTCTTCTCCCCCTCTGGCTCCGGCTGGTTAGCTGTATCTGAGCCCCGCCAACATGCAGCCACATCAGACAAAAAGCTGGGTCCCCCGCTGTCAGACCCTAACATGTCTATCGGTCTCACTCGGACAGAGAGAAGTCCCCGGCTGAGGTGCTGCCACTGAGCAGACATGTTTTATCTGATTAGTGCACTGGGCAGGCCGGCTCTGCTGCTCTATGACTGATGATCACTGTTGCCTCGTGTTGTTGTACAGGGCATGTCCAGCAGCCATAACACAGATACATCAAGCCTTTATATGCGGATTATCTCTTAATACTTCTGTACATGCGAATTTACAGAAGCCTTATGTTAGAATTTAACCCTTAGCGCTCTGCTATAGAAATGGTACATTCGTGCCTACAATCGTATTTTTACTGATAGTGATGTTATTTCATGGAGTATCTTCAAAAGTCGTATTTCTCTAGAATCTCTACAACCTAAACTGGAAGGCTATTTCAGTCAATAAACCATAATATTTGATGACAGTATAGAAATTGGGCATAATAAATGCACAAAATGCATTGATCCTAAAAAAATTGAAAAGTAAAAACATAAACAAAATGTAATATTTCTTAAAACTCCAGAACCTCAGAAGAGTTCTGAGGCTTCTTGAAAGCCTCTTATGCAATAGAAAGAAAGTGCATAAGTTTGTAGTTTTGCTTATTGTGATTTCTTGGAGTATTTCCAGATGCTTCATATGGCTTACATCTTTACAACATGAAGTTATGTTGGTTCTGCTTCTGCTAAAACTTAGTTTTATAAATCTGAGGTCGATTGAAACAAGATGAAGCCAAACATCTCCTGTAGCCAGCATTTGGCCCCCCTCTGCAGCCTGCACATTATTGCATCATTTTACACCAGAGCAAATGTGATATAATGGCGTCATCAACGAATGTACAACATGACCATGCAAAATACGTTCGGCTGCAAAAAGAATGAATGCTTTAGCTGTTGTAGTTTTTTTATTTTTAGATCCATTTAAGAAGGATAATGAAAGAAAGTTCTCCCACAGTGGCCACAGGAAGTCCAGTTTCAGAGGGTTAAATGCTTCGCAGTACTTCATCATCATCAAATAAATTACTTTTCTTATGCCCCTATCTTTAATTCACACTTTCTGACTTGCAAGAGCAACACTCCTCATCCTGTGAAATTTCATTATTGTGGGGAAACAAAGACGTTGGAACTGTATCAGACGTGATAACTAAGGCTGAAGGGTTCGTTTTTTTAATCTCCTATTTAAGATGCATTATGAATAGATTAAATAGATTAAAAGGGGGTGTGACATTTAAAAAGCAGAGGGAGAGAATGACTTTTTGTGTCCTAAAGTGTGATAGTTGGCTTTTTTTCCCAAGTAATTGCATTAGCTCAGAGAATAGGGAATTAACACAAGGCAATTAACTGATTTGGCCTTTGGCTGTGACTCGTCTGGTTTTAGAGAGCTGGAGCTCATCTTGTGTTTTTTATAGATTAATTTAGAAATCACATTCAGTCAGATGCATAACCCTGTAACCCATACCGTGGGAGAGCCTGTGACTCGATCAACTTCAGTGAAATAAGTGAACAACTTTAACGTGGGTGGGTTAAAAGCAGTAAACAACCATCCCTGAGAGACTTTCACCACTGTTCATTGTAATGAAGCTGCAAAGAACTGCACTCGTAAGAGATGCGAGGAGCCTCAAAGGCAGGGGTCATCACTACGGCAGGGTAAACACAACTCTTACTGCTTAATCGCCCTGTAGTCCAATTACAGAGGACTGCTATGCTGGGATGGCTAATTGTCGACAGCAAGGGGCCAATTTTCAATTCAACTTTGGGGGCGAGATCTACTGGGAACTGCTGAAGACTCTACAATTATCTTCTTCATCATAGAAAGTGGTGTTTTCTTAATGGGATCCCATCCATGTGTGTCAAATGCAGCTTGTAATATACATAACACTTTGCCTCTTAACACTGCAGCCTTACCTGAATGGTAAATTTAAAAGGGGGCGTGTTAACTCAAATTTAAGATGAATTCAAGAGCTCAAAAAGACTCCTTTAAGGCGCATTTTTGGAGGACTATTATATTTTTAGGGCTATATATTTTAGGGCTAAAATACATGAAGTTTGACTGCTGCATGCGTTACTGGGTTATTAACACTTGGGTTTTATATTAGTAGATTATTCCATTGGTTTTATGCATCATGATGAATTTTGTACTCCTGAAAATAACTTCTCTCAGCTCAGCAATTACTTTATCATCATTTTTATAACATTTATTTCATCTGTCACTGGTGTAATGTCTCTTAACAATCGCTCTTTCAGTAGAGTAATAAATTACACTAATGTCTATGTGCAACAATAACGTCTGTTTTATGAGTCACAAATAGTCTTAATTCAGTTTTTAGGGCTGGAGTTTAGCACGGTGATTATGTTAGAACCATAAAACAGATGTCAGCCGTATGACTTCCAGATGAATGCTCACCTTAACAATCCACTGTAAGTGAATTGGTCATTTACAGCACAGTCAAAGTAGAGCTGCTCAAGTACGGCAACATTCAGAACCATAATTGTCTCAGTCAATATTGAGATCATGATTATTTAACATGGTTACTTAGTCATCAGGCTCGAGCTGAACCAAACATGCCACAGCCTTTCTGAGAGTGACGCTGCACTCATGGATTCAGGCCAGAGAAGAATACTGCAGAAGGTAACAGTAAGAGGCATTAACGTCCAAATGTAAAATATTTAAAGTGTTTGGTGTCATTCAGAAATAAAACATGGGCAATAGTGACAAAAAGAAGCTAATAATTTAGCTGTGTTGCCATTCTGTTGGACGGTGTTATTTCTTTGAGCATCCAGAAGATGATGTCTGACTGAACTTCATCTGTATCGCACCTTGCATGAACACATGCAGCCCAAAGTGCTTAACAAAGCAAGATAAAAACACAGACAGAAGATTATAAAGAACATTAAAGACAAAGAAATAAAAAAGCAATTAAAAAAAAGCAATAAAATAATGTAAAAAACAATGATTTAATCTCAGACTAGGGCTATAAATGTAGTCCAAATGTAAAAGTTCTGTGTGATTGCAGCATGAGTTTAGGCTTTTAGGGTGAGTAAGACAAGTCAAAATGGGAGCATCATTGTGGAAATAAATGCGCTATATTACAACTTGAATACACCACTCCAAATGTTCCTTAAATCCGCATCTCTCTCATCATGTCATGGTCAGCCCAATCCAAATCTGAACCCCACTCCTGAATGTGATCAAGAGGAAGATGGATGGTCCGAGCTGCTTGAATCTTTGCACCAAGAGTGGCATAATGTCGCTGATTTGTGAACTCTCCCTGAGTTTAAACATTAGTATTCTGTTGTTTAAACATGAACATGAACTTGTTTTCTTTGTATTATTTGAGGTCTAAAAAAACATTTGGAAGCAGGAGAAATGTTGTTTACAATAAAACAAAAGTTCATTTTAACACAAACCTATAAATAGTAGAACCAGAGGAAAGAGAAAGATCTCTGCAGTGCTGAAGCTGTTCATCTTTTAGTGGAAGATGTCACTTAGCTAGCTTGGAACTGCAGAGGTTAAACAGCAGTAAGTCAGACAACAGAATGGCTCTGTTTCTGTGTTTCTCTCTCTTGTTTAGTCCTGCTGTGTGGTTAGACAGTCCAACTTATTATTCAATTGAGGGAGACTAATTATTATATATGAAGTAATTAGAGAGGATCTCTCTCTCCCCCTTTAATGACCATCAGAGAGTTATAGCTACAATAAGCACGCTATAGATTTCAGATCACCTGGGTGTGGCAGGTGCAGCACAGTCAACCTTACTGTTGTTCCTGTGAGGATTTATTTGATTTCAAACAGAAGCATAATTTAGATTGATGAGAGGCCGGACTGCTGAGCGTTTTTATTTCTTCTCTGACCTCACACCTCTCCCAGTCACAATCAGTCTACCTCAGCTTACGGCTCCACAATCAATAGCCTCGACTCAGCACAGATTATACCCTCATGATTGTGTTTATGCTGCCCTCTCAATTGACACACATTGTAGTGGTTTTATATTCAGCAAAGCCGGTGATAAACGCACCGTTTGGGCAGAGAAAGCTTACCTGAATTTACATAATCACTTGTCTGGAAGTGGATGGAGTGTGGGGAGCAATCAGCAGCATCTGCCACACTCACACTTGTAAGAGCTCTTGTGAATGCTATAAAATCTTGCCCCCCTCTTGTTCCAACTAACAATTCATTGTTATTTTATTCTAATTTGAAACCTGTTAAAAGATCTCCAGAAGGAAACACTATCTGTAAAACACATGCCCGCGCCTGCCAAAGAAAAGGCCGATACACGTCCTCTAGGGTCAATAAAACAATGTCTGGAATCACAATCCAGCCATGAGGTAACGTGGCTTACAAAACAGGAGCCAGGTATATTAGGAGATGGTGAAATGATGACCGTTTTCCATGCCTTCCTCTGGCAGGGCCTTTTCGGGTAGAAATCACAAAGGATCATTTGGAAGGGCAGCTGGAAAATCCATAGAGAGCCTCTGGAGACCTGCTGTGCCTGTGAAATCAATGCAGAGATCCAGCTGAGACCATTAAATGAAATGAATGTTATATGATAGGGTTAAACATGTAGAATATTATTATTCATACGCTCCAAATTGGTTTTTCATCTGCAGATAATACAAGCAGGCATGCGCGTCAATAAAGGCGCAGCAGATTGTCTTGTGTTTCACGCACCTTCTATACACACAAGCAATCCATCATCCATCTTTGACCTGTTAGTCTGGAGAAAATAAGAGGCAGAGACGGCAGCTGACAAAGTAAAAGAACGTGAAGTTTGCTCTGTGTTTTATTATAGTTTTTTACTAATAGGTAACATTATATTACCATGCAGCTCTAAGGTTATGGGCACTATGATAAAACATACATGGCTGCAACCAACATCACAATTTATTGTTAACTGTATAAAACGTCAACAAGAACCTAAAGTGACTTTTATTATTTATTCTTCTGTCCGAGCAACAGTCTAAAAACTAAACTCTTTATTTACCATCATCATTCACAAAGAAAATAAGCAGATAACAGCTTAAATGTAGAATCATTTAAGATGCTCAAAGCAAATATTTGACAATATTTTGCTTGAAAAATGGCTAAAAGGTCTATTGAGTATTGAACAAGCTGCCTGTTTATTGTTCTTTAAGCAACAAAGCAATTGATCAACTTATAGTTGCAACTTTAAAACCAGGCCAAAGCTTTTGTACATGGGCGACATCCGTCTTTCAAAACACTTTTGATCCCTAATTTGGATAAAAGGCTTTAATAAGAACTTTAAAAAGAAAACTGACTTCATCGATGACTACTCTGCGTCTTTTTCTGAATTCATCAATTAGATATTGTGTCTGTTACAGCACAAAATAGCAAATATGTACTATATCCTAAAGCCCAATGTGACTATTCTGATTTTCAATAGCTTGTTTCACTTGAATAACAGCCTAAAACCCATTGAATGTTCATACAAGACAAATAAGAGAAACATATCTTATTTTAAAACTGAAACTGAAGCTTAATGTTGGACATTTTGCTTGGAAACTTCAAAGTCAAAACACAAAGTCTATTGTCTCCTCATTAATCCATTTATTGACGAACCCTTCAGCTCTACGACGCAGCTTATGGAACTAATGTTTTCTATCTTTATTGGAATCTTTTTCTGTTTTTCATTTCTATTGTTTATTCTGCACAATAGCTGTTTGAACAGAACCTGCAAGTCGTTAAATGTGCAAAAACACAACAATCGTAAATGCAGTTTATACCAAACACATGTCATTTTATGGAAGCTTTTCTCCAGGGTGCCTTATGGAAACATAAGGGAACAAATGTATTTGTGGCATGGGTGGCCTCAGCAGGGGAGGAACCCCAAACCCGGGTACAGTTACCCGCATGCTGAGCTCCCTGCGGTGCCGCCCCAGCGTGATTACACCTCTTCTGAGCAACTCTCAATCTGCTTTCCTTTAGAAATGGTTTGACACTTTGTAGTGGTCGGGCAGGCACACTACATGCATGTAGCGCCTGCGCCAGTTGATGGGGCTGCTGTCAGGAGGCCGGCCTGCTGGAGTGATTGAAAAAGCATGTTGGGGATTAGCCGTCTGTCCTCGTCTGTGTGGCGCTCTGGCAGGGTTGGTGTGCATCCGGGTAGGGGGGGGAGGAGGGGTCTGCCGTGGTGCTGAGTGATGGAATAGGTAGAGTTGGATCTCCGTTCTCACACTCTGCCGACACAAAGCCTCTCACACCCGCACACATGCTCATAAACAGATTTGGCCACATGACCGACACATGCTAGCAGGCACACATGCCCCTAACTCTGTGGCTCAACCTATTTCTGCTGCCAGCTAACAGGAAATTCATGAAATATAATTTAAATCCGTGTTCCACATGTCCCCTGGGCACGCTGAATTCAACACTTTTAACACAAAGAGAAAGCCATTGTTGTTTGGACTGCGCTTCATTTTGCCTCACTGAGCAGAAAGGAGCAGCTTTGGGTCATTTTATTGTGTGACTTTACTTTCCTTCACACCATGAGAGGCAGAAAACGGCATATCATGCAGAAAAAAAGATTCTCCTTTGATCTCAGTGCCTGCAGAAGTCTGTCCTATTTTTGAAGATATAGAAATTGAGACACATTATAGTGCTTAGTGGTTTTCCTTTTCACAGACAGATTTTTGGCATGAACACGTACTAATCTCTATTTCACAGACAGTAGCATGCTTATTTTCTGTCTCTCCTATGTGTCTCCACACACACATATAAATGTATAAAGCCTTCTGTATACACTATTCCAAACTCAACACCTGCAGGGCTCGCTGTCAGGCTTTTTTGGAGTTATGGCATTAACATGGAAACCAGAGGGCTGAAGCTGGATTAGACGCGAGGAGGTGTGAACACAAGGTCAGGGCAAAGATGGCCTTTCCGCTAATATTTTAGCGTGATACTTTTACCCCTGCATGTCTTATCACAATGCTTACCTGGGACATATCCAAAGTCAAACGTGCCTCCACAAAAGGAAAACAAAAATGACCCTTTTTGCTGTTGACATTTTGAGGCTGCATTTTTTTCTCTCTCCGGTTTCAATTCCTTCAAAAATTCACACGTCAGACTCTTGTACATGTTAGAGCCTGAGGCAGGTGTTATGAGGAGCCTTAACTCCCCTTTCGGTTGAGTAAAGATTATGTCAACTGGCAGCTTCATAAGCAGCTTCTCACTGGAAATAAGGTTGAAGGTTGAAAATGCTGTTAACATAATTCCTGTAAGCTGTGTGCTCAGAACTCCACCAAACCTGGACTGGGATTGTTTACCTCAGCACAGGTCGGCTCTGTTTTGACTGTTGGAGATTATAACTGTAAGCTGTCAGTGGGAAAAACATTTTATAGGTATTACTTCTCAGGCTCACAAAGCTGATATTCTGATGTTAGCTTTCTGCACATTTAGACCACTGCAACGATAACGAAACATCTAGTGGCACATTTGTGAAATTGCAAACGTCAATGACGGACCACGTCATGCAAAAATAGTCCGTGCTGAAGTAATGACATGAGATGGCAATCAAACCCCAGTTATACCATTTGAATGTCTTACTGCACTTGAAACAACAGTACAGGTGATCCAATGATATGTTACGTTAAGCTGGATTTAAAGTAATACCTAGAGTTACAATGAGTAAGCATTTAGGACATCTAGGTACTGCTGATTAGGGCTGGGTTTAAAAAATAGCTTTTTCCGATTGCAATCGATTCTCATTTGAATGACCTAATATCGATTAATAAATCCTGAGATCGATACCCCCCCCCCCCAAAACACAGCAGTGAGGGAGACATTCCCGAACTTCTTTACTGCACCTACTATGAAGATATCAGTGATCGCGGATGGACTCTTTTTATCGTGTGTGTGTCCATGAATATGTAAGTTAGTTTTGCACTGATGTTGATGTTACTCTCTGTTAGCGTCGGCTTTGGCTGTGAGTGTATTTTCGGCATGTTGTTATACAGTATGCCTTTCCCCGTAACTCTCAGTCTCGCGTGGTTTGTCCTTCAAGCTGTGAGATCTCGTGGCCAAATCGCGCGGTTGATAATGCACCAGGTTAGAGGTGCATTGATATTGTAACTGAAATACCCCTAACAAAAATCGAATCGAATCGGGAATCGAATTGGTAATCGACTCGGGAATCGAATCGGAAATCGAAACGAATCGGGACCTTGTGAATCGGAATTGAATCGAATTGAGAAATCCTTATCGATACCCAGCCCAGCTGCTGAACACCTTTTGCCTTAAAGCATCATACATTTTGACCAAGGAATTTCATCTATCCATCTAAATTGCATCACATATGTGACGTACAATAAGTAGCGTAGAGTAAACAACAGACTTGAACAGTGTCTCCAGAGGGAAAGTCCCGTGTCTGTTTGGCACATCATCCTTAGCACACCCTGACCTCCTTCCTACACAGACCTTTTCTTTATTTTAATTGACAGGTCAAGATAAGTAATTACCATGAAGGCATTTATACACAATGAAAGGGTAATACAGAGTGACAACAACAACAACAACAACAACAACAACAAAACGACCACAAATACAAATAAGCTTAAGTGATTAAATGGTCAAACAGCAGTGTTAAAGACTTCCGAGAGTGATAGTGTGTTTGTGTGTGTGTGTACGAGGTTATAGTGGATAGATAAATAAAATAAACCTAAAAATCAAATTCCTGAAAAGAAGGTGAGGAAGACGCAGCAGGGTTTTGGGCAGAAGATATATTTGTTTATCCACTAATTAATTGTACTTTTATATCTTTATTTCGGGTTTTATGTAAATGTATTTCCCCTTCTTACGTTGCCCTTGCTGTCTTTGTGATCCCTTGCTTTGGGCAGCCCAAAGACCTGTGGCAGGATGCAGGCCAGAAGCAGGTTAGGTACCCACTGGAACAGGCCCCACCCCTACAGCGAGGATATTTTCTCGTCTAATGTGAGAGAAATGGCACGCTGTCTCTGAAATGGCACTTGAAAAAGCAGAAACGCTTTGAGACATTAGTATGTAGTATGCCATGTGGTGAGACTAGACTGCTAGGACAGCCATACTGATTTGACAGATGCTAGACAATGTGTTTTGGAACTGCTTCTTTTTCTCATTTTATCTGCAGGCTAATCTCTGTTTTGCACTTCTCTGTTGTCACTTTACACAACATAGTAGCTGTTTGACTGAGCACAACTTGTACGCCTGTATAATATGTGCAAAAAACAAAACAGCTTGTTAATTAAAGTTTATACCAAATGTATGCCAGTTTGTGGGTGCTCTAATTGAAAGTACCTCACAGTAACATAAGGGAAAAATACTCTGAATGATGCACTTTCTGCCTGCCAACTTTTAGGAAGTGGTCCAGTTATTTATTCTTCACCAAACGGTCATTTCGGCATGAAGGCACAGGCCTAATTTCAGGAAGTGATTGCCTCAGCAGTAACAGTTTAAAGGCAAACAGTAGTCCTCCAGGTTTTTGCCTTTGACTTGTTGTAGTGCGTTGGGACCACCAACTCACAGCACCTAATCCTTCTCCTGACAACAGAAGTGTGTTAAACTCCCCCTTGTTGTCGTTTTTCTCTCCCTAGCAAGCTGGAGGGCACTTCCTTCCCGCTCCCTCTTATCCCCTCACATGCCTCGTTTCCACACACCATATTTTCTGCCATCTTCACCTCCTTTGTCCCGCTGCAGACCCGTTCTGTAAAAACAGCTTTCTGTCTCGGACCATCCGCCACCTGTCATCCCCACGCTAATGGGAACATTAACAACCTGAGAGCTCGAATACAAAACGCAACACTTCGTAGGAACACATTACCTGTCACTCCGTCTCTGAATTAGGACTTCAGCGGAGCCAAATGATTTAAGGGCCTTTTCTGGCTTGTCAGGAGAGACATGATTGTGCCTGTGGCCATAAAGAAACATATGTGCTGGTTCTTTTTTTTTTTGTCAAGGCGTCAGGCAGGCAGGGAGTACCAGATGTGTGCGGTGAATGGTGTTGGGTTTTTTTTTTTCTCACTCCAGAGTGTGTCAGACACCGTGTACAGCTGCACAGAGGAAGTCCGTTTCACAGGGAGTGAGGAGGAGGTGAGAACCAGCAGGTCTAATTGAGGCGGTTAATGGGCTGTCTGAAACCATCATTCTACCCGACGTAGCACGTGGAGACGCTCTGTACCGAAGTGTATCTGATACAACAGCTCTTATTCAAAGACAAGCTAGCGGCCAAAGCAGGGGGCTTTTAAAACACTGCTTTAAGAACAATGTCACACTTATTTCGCAGCACATGCGGAGTATTTATGGAGCTCTCGGCTGCAGTCCGTCGTTGCTTTGTTTCCTTTGCATAAAAAAGCTTTGTTGCTTTTCTTCTAATTTCAGCCAACTTTCTTTCCAGGCAAGAACGGCCAATTTTACCGACCATTTCATCTTAAAACTTGTGCGTTCCGCTTAAAAAATCAGCAAAGAACTAATTTGATCAGCTTCCAGTAAAGCTTTGTTTATAGTTTCTGTAATCTAGTGGTATTATCCTGGCTGGCTAAAGAAGTCCCACAATGAGTGAAAAAGTGATTATCTCTGTCTCACTGCGACATTTTGTCATGTGTTTTCACTAAAAAGTGCTAAATACATGGATGAAAAACTCGAGTATATTATTTTTGCTGCGTTCCCCAGCCTCAGTCGTCTCGGCCTTGTCTTAACCACATCTCTGAGTCCAAGCCCCATTCCTCTCTGCCTGCATGGCTCCAGTCCCGACCTTCCTCCCCAGCTCTATCTCAGTTCCTCCCTCTGCAGCCACAGCCCAGATTGCTGCTACAACCAAAACCATGCTTGATGGAAAGGCTTTATGCTCTGTGGACACTCAAACATTTCAGTTCAGGCTGTTTTGCTAGGAACTCGTCTCGGTGGCCGTTGAGCAGCTCCTGCTGGAGCAGCAGGGGATCCATGTCTTGCTCAAGGGCATCCCAACGGAAACGGCAGACAAAGCTCTCCTTGTGCATTCAACCCAACCGGTTTCTCTCGCACTGTGGCTACAGGAGTAGGAGTGCAAGTGTAGCAGAGGCTGGGGAGATGTAGAAACGAATGGGTGTGTGGAGGGGGGGTTATCCGACATCATTGACACAGTGAATGGCTCCTCAGGGATACACTCTGGAGAAGGTGCAAGGTTGTGTCAGAAGCAGAGTGTGGTGGGGTTTACTGAACAGACATCCATTATATCGAAGCTTTGCAGCTGCATCACATATTTTAGAGCAACTGTGTCTGCTGCCGTCATGGAGGTGCGTCGGGGGATTGACTGTGTGCAAGTCATGGCTATATATAAATCAAGTGGACTCAGAGAAGAGAGATACCTGAATAAGATTGCTTTGGGATGTGTTCAAGTCTGTTCAGTTCTGCTGGAAGACACTTTCTGTTATGAACACTGCTTCCTTTATTTACACATTACTGCAACAGTATATTGCATCTAGAGCTGAGGCGATGTGTCAGAAAGTTTGATTATGATGATTTATATTTAGCATGATATCTAATTTGATAATGCTGCAAGTTTGCAGAGTGTCCTGACAAAGACAGAGGCCTGACAAAACCAGAATTTCTTACGAATTAAACTTTAGAATATAGTTTATGAACATGCCCTAAAGTTGTCTACCACGCATTTAAAAAAAAAAAAGATTATGTCTTGGCCTTTTGCATTTCTTCAACGGACAGTAAAGAGTGACGGGAAATATGAGGAAGAGAGAGTGGGGACGGCATGCATCAAAGGGCCGCAAGTCTGAGTTGAACCTGCGGCCAAGGATGCAACAGGGACATTGCCTCTGTATACGGAGTGCCTGGGCTACCCACTGAGCTAAACCGGCGCCCCTGTCTACCAAACATTTTAAGGGCTCTATTAAAATTGAGTAAAAGATGGTTAAAACACTGAATAAAGCTGCGTCGCTTACACTTGCTCTTTCGACAGTGGCCCCCCTATCAAAACAAGTAAATAAAAAAACTCCTCATAAACGTTTTAAGTTTAAAATAATTGTCTCTCTAATGCTTTTCTGCAGACAAGATGTCCTTTGAGGGGGCTTCTAGCCGTGCTGCCGCTAATGTCCATATAATTGTAGTAATGTTACCATTTTGTGTCAACAATTTCCCCAACTTTCCAGGGTAGTAAGAGTTCACTCCTGCCCCCTCGATTCCACTCTCCTTTTTTTCCTCGTTTACATAAGACATCCACTTTCTTAAAAGGGAGCTCAAACAATGCTTTGCAGTAGGACGTAGGTGTGTACTCTGGTGTATGCTTGAATTGCATGCCAAAAAACCTGCAGACTAACTGGCTGTTGTTGCTTTTTCTGCTGTGAGAGGCGGTTTGATCCATATAGAGTAACAATGTCCAAAGTTTGTCATGTTCCTGGCAAAATTGCATCGCCATCCCCCATCACATTTGTTTTATTGTGGCTCTTCTGGCAATCTACAATAATTGGTGAACTAATGCATGATATTGTACGTGGACCAAACACTCACCTCTCTTGCTGCAGGTAAAAAACAAGTAGACCTACTTGATGTAGAATTTGTGAAATGCATAGTTTTAATTGCCCTTGAGGCTCTTCAGTCTTAATATCACGAGGATCTTTTTATGCCACCATGAACGGCAGCTGGAAAAACGCAAATGATAATTAAACACTTAAAAATTGTAGGTGGCATTAATAAAGATTTGCATTGAACCATAATCACCCAAATGCAATTAAAACTCTTCACACTCTGGATACAAAGAGTTGTAACCTCAGTGTCCGGCTCTCAGCAGTGCTGCAGAGGATTCTGAGTTCTCATTTAAACATAAAAGGCTTTTATTTGAGTTTTTCACTCTGTAATCAGTTTCAAATGAGAGCCGGGCCTCTGGCAGACTGCTCATGGCGGTGGGTTTGATTCAGCCAAAAAACCTCTTGCAAAGTGGATGAATCAGAGAGGGCTGATTCATACAGTCTCAAAGGCAAGAGTCATATAACATTACATTAGATGATCCCGTTTTCCGTTACCCTAAATTCTGAGAGCAGAAAATACAGAACTTACCTGTGTGCGTCACTTTACATTGATCAGCTTAAATAAAAAGAGCTCACAGAGAATGAACTCGATCCATGAGCGTTTCGGGTTCTCTTTGACACATCTTGACGTCGCCAGCCAGGCTGCTTTCACACAGAACAGATTTTTTCTGCCATTCAAGGCAGCAAACAGAAACGCTCGCATGTTTTCATCACAACACGATGTTCTGTAAAAAGAAAATTGCACCTCGACCATATAGATGTTTTTCATCTTTCACTCTGCTTATTTTCCATCTCCTTTGCTGATTGACTGATTCAGTGGAAGTTCTTATCGCCCCCAGCCTTCCAGGTTTACTTCTCCTTCCTGTACTGCATTTAAAATCAGTTTGCCAAATACAGGCCCATCACAATCTAGGCTAAACGTAGTACTCAAGATGTTCCTTTTTAAGGGCAGAAATATGGCAAGGTGATTGTTCAGTATGGTGAAAAGAATTCTATTAAGTATTAAATAGTTTAAGTGGAGAAATATTTATTTACCTTTGCAATTGTTGTGCACATAATAGAAGAAGATGTACTTTATAAATCCCCGAGGGGACATTCTTTTTTTTCACTCCGTTTTTAGAAACATGCTCCAAATACACACATGCACAAACAGGACTCTGTGAACATGCATTAATGGAGAGATGTCAGAGTGAGGGGGCTGCACATGGACATGCGCCCAGAGCAGAGCAGATTCTGTGCCTTGCTCAAGGGCAAATCGACAGTGCCCAGGAAAGGAACTGGCACCTCTCCAGCTAACAGCCCCAATTCCATGCTTGGTCCGTACGGGGACTTGAACCGGCCACCCTCCGGTTCCCAAGCCAAGTCCCTACAGACTGAGCAACCGTCAACCCAAATAATAGAAACCGACTGTTTTCTTTGAGCGACTCTGAGAAACTATAGTGTCTATTTTGTTGGCTCCTGTGGACATCTTATCCTCTCACGTCTTATCTCTTTGCTGATCCTGTCCTGAAGATGCATGAGTTGTATTCTTCAAAGAAAAATCTCCTCCTGCTTCTTTTTAAATGTCTTAACTACTACTCACTGCCTAACTTTGCTGGGGGAAAAAGTAAACGATCAATCTCCGTGCTGTAAATCCCCGCGTAAGAAGACAACCCAGGGGCAGCTGTTACAGGCAGTAGTCTTCTAGTGGATGGTCAATTTTGCTTTTAAAGGTCATATACAGGCCTCAGTAGTAAATAGCACAGCCAGAATAAAGAACAGACAAAAGCAAATAGCAGCGATGCCGTTGCTCCTTTCTGTCCTCTACTTATGTGTGTCTTTACGGCCCCTCAGCCAAAGCCAACAGGAGTTTACACGGCTGAGTAGGAGTCGGATGTGATTTTCATCGAAGACCATCTGCACAGAGGATCTTTCGCTCGTGCGAGCGGCATATGCTTCAGTATGTAGATAACAGGGACGGTAAACACGCTTGTTCCCTGAGTGTATTAACCTGCGGTGACACGCACCCTGTTGTTCTCCATCTTGATCTGGTATATGCGACAGTGAGGGGTTAAATCTTAAAGCCCCCCTCTGTCCTCCTTGAAACACACACCCTCACATGCACGCAGAGCAGATCCATCAGTAGAGCATGAGTCATTAGTTCCTTTCAGCTCCCCGGCCAGTGGACCCAAGCAGATTGCAAACACTAGACTCAGTTGTGGGAGTGCCGAGGGACTTACTGCACACAATAATCACATATTTTTGTTGGATGGATCCCGAAACGACTGCAACCAACTGCCTTTTCCTTGTCAGCGGCAGTATTTTAATGTGCTGATTATTGAAGCCGGGCTTGGCAGGAGGGAGTCTGAGCAATACATTACCCAGATGCATGCTGGAGTTTGGTGAAAGAACGTCGGGGTGGAAAATCATTCCCAACCTCCTCATTAAAAATGCAGAAGTCAGCTTGTAGTTTTCTGCTGTTCTGAATGCTGCTCCCTTTATTAACTGATGGTGACCACAGTCAGGAGATGGGCTCTGCTGGGTGGGGTTAGGCCATTTTTTGGGGGACACTAAAAGCAGATGTGGGTGTGCATTTCTTTAAGTTAATCACACTTTGTCATGATCAGCACATCCATGCCTCCTTTCTGCGATTATTTTGAAGAGGTAAGCAGGTAATCTACATGTATTACACAGCTGAGCAAGTTCAAATATGCAGCACCTTCAATTGTGGATAACTACGAGGCACAAGCAGAAGATGTCTGACAATGGTAAGCAACGAAGGGGTGTTCTTTCAATTTTATATGCCTTAGCGTAGGGCTGTGCAATGAAGCTATCTCAATATTATATCTGTTATAAAATGTATGATGAACCTACATTTTTACTGGATATGGGTTGATCCAACAGCAGGTTGCATTTCAGATTTGCAGGTTTCAGGCTTGCACTCTGAAACTTGCCAGCTGACTTTCTTACCGTTTCAAGTCAAGTAATTGTCATTTTAGATGCTTGTTGTTTTTAACGATGTAATCTTGCCAGATTTAATTCATGAAAGATTTTAGTCCTCAGACATCTGGAGGATTTTAGAGAAACATGCAGAGCTAAAATTAGCGGCAGTTCGGCTCACGGCCCTGAAGCTCCGCCAAGAAGTGCTGGACAGATTTTTCATGTGAAACGGCTTCATTCAGAGTTTTTATTCAGTGTTGGAATTACCAAATCAGTAGGAGAGAATTTGGCTGTCGGTAGAAAAAACTTTTGAAGGATGAACAATGAAGAACTTTACCTAGAAAGTGAGCCAACAACCTTCGCGTAAGCTCAGCTCCCAGCCTCTTCTGACATCCTGTCCTTCAAAGAACATCTTATTTTAATCACCGGGTCCATTTCTTTTGGAGAGGAGGAGACTTCTGCAGATAATTCAACTCCTGGTAGAACCCCATAAATGGTAAACACAGAAGGAATCCCAACCTTAGAACTGAGCTAGCCGAGTTTCTTCAGGCTTCTGTCTTTGTCAGAATTCCCTTCAAACTGGCAGAATTATGAAATGACATATTTTAATAAGTAAATGAATATCTGTCCTGTAAGATAATATGGAAGATATGTAAGATAGATGGCTAGACAAGTATGATATAAATAAAAGGGGTCAGCTTTGGGTTCAAAGGGTTCTTATATCCTCCAGCAGTGGAACAGAAACCACAAGGGACAGTGTCGCTCTATAATTGTTCCTCGCCGTGTTCTAGCGTTTTCCCGCTGTTCCTTTTTCCAATTCAGTAAGTGACATGTCTGCTTGGGTTGACACGAGGAACTCTGCCCTTGTTTTCCACTGCAGAGCTGCTTTCATGTCATCTACAAGCAGATCTTTGGCAGATTTGGCCAGCTCTACTTAATCACTGCCTCACATCATGCACGTCTTGGAAGAGATATACACACTTAGACTGACACGTTTATGATTATGAAGGAAATCCACAGATTACTGCCCAGATTTGATCTGCAAGCCAGAGTATCTGCCGGTCGGCCCAATATTTCTCCCAGTGGAAGCGGAGATGGCAGCTTTGTTGTGCTGATTTCCATACTGTTCGGGGATGGGAGGGACAATCTGTAGTGGCTGCACTCAGGAGACTGTTGTAGTCCCCGACAGCTAATCAACAAGTCATTCAACCAGCTTAAACAGCAACTCAGCTATCCAGGCAAGAAAATAGACACAACCCCACTTCTCTTCCAGATCAACAAACGTGTTCCAAAAGTTGACTGATCAGACCAGGGATACTTTTTACTTTATTTTTTGCGGTATAAGAAATATTGCTCGATTATATTGGTAGTAATAGCAAATAGGGTTGGGGTGGCCGTGGCTCAGTGGTAGAGTCGGTCGTCTCTCAATCGGAAGGTTGGGGGTTTGATCCCTGGCTGCTACAGTGGCATGTCGAAGTGTCCTTGGGCAAAACACTGAACCCCAAATTGCTCCCGGTGGCATAACCATCGGATTTGAATGCATAGATCCTACTTGGGCATTTGCCATCAGTGTGTGAAGGAGTGTGTGAATGTGACATGTAGTGTAAAAGCGCTTTGAGTGGTCGCAAGACTAGAAAAGCACTATATAAGTACAGTCCATTTACCAAACACAGGCCTTTTCCTTAGCTTATATCTTTGGTGCTTGTCCTGTAGAGACCACCAACACAAGGACTGTGTATTGGCGAGGATTAAGCAATATGATACGCATCCCGATACAGACACTACGATTCAATATATCGCAATATGTAATATGTAATAATGGCAAGCAATGATATTTCTTATTTATGCCAGAATTTATGTACCAGTAAAAAGAACGTACCACCATAGGCATGAAATCCTACCAAAGTCCCTGCAGCATCCAACATCATGGTACTGCTTCTTGTGCATCTGAGCAAAGGAACAATTGAAAATTCAATATGTTTTTTTTTTTAAACAATACCGTTTATATTGCCATACCTAACAGTCTTACTGTTGTCTCACACCCCTATCCAACTCTGTGTCACTGATCGCATCCCCTCCCATGACAACTACGCATTACCCCTCCTTCTCTTTCACTTTAATGTGAAATTAATGTCCTTTACTGTGTTATCCATTTACCAATTGAAGGCAATCGTGCTTTTATAGGAATAATTACTCATTCAACCTGATTCGGCCACGGATAAATTCAAGGTCCGTGATTTCATTTAGATTTTATGGAGAAATAACTACAGGGACTGAAAGAACGCAGCACAAAGCGGAGCCCTCGCCACTCTCAGGTCAGATTTTCTAACAAATTTACAGGCAGAGCATTAAATATGAAAGGATTAATCAGAGTTGTGCTGCTGTTTTGGCTGAATGTGCTTTCACACTACAGAATTTACATCTTCCGGAGGGGAAAAAACACTCTTTTTTTTGTCAAAGCTAAAGGTACATCTGAAGGTACTCTTTAGGACAGAAATCTGTGCCAATTCAGCCTGAACTAGATGCAATTCTTTTAAAGTCGGTGAGGCACATTGATCGAAGCGTGGCTCAGCGCCAGGCTTGGCCCCTTTCAACACACATTTGTCAATACAGTAGTGACTAGAAGTGTCTCTATTGTCTCCCTCTGTCTACCCCTCCCACAAGCTAACAGTGGAGCCGATAGTATCCCTTGCTATCTGCAGCATAATTTAGCTCTTGCACATTAACTGCTGTTAACAATTAAAATGCTTCCCATTAAAGGGTCTCTTTGGTGAGTAAGGGATTATCACCATCAGACCTGTTGGACGGGCTTGGGAATGATGCACACGTTTTTCTGTCAGTAAAGCTGCACTGCAATCAAAGCTTTTATGGGTCATGTGGTGTCAAGGTCTCCCAAAAAGCCATCGTTCAGGCTAAAGCTGTGGTGCATCCCTGCTGCAATAAGCAGATTGCTAAAAATAGCTTCAGTGGTCCGGCCAAGAAATACTGTTTCCCTCCAGTGAGAGAACCTTGGTTGCCACATGCTCTGTCTGTTTCTTTGTTCTTCCTCTCCTCATTTGGAAACACAGCCGAGGGGAACAGTGGAAGGGAGAGACTGGTGCTGATGCTGTTTGCAATTGTGCCTTCTCTTAGGGCGGGTCCATATGGCAAAATAGCATTATCATGATTTATTTTAATGATCAATGTTAATCACTATTTATTGTTTGATGAAGCTGCCACTTCAAAGAATTTCCTGATGATAACAGGAGCCTAAAGATACCAGAGGATTCATGAGAAAAACGTTGGTCAACTGTAGCACATGTTAAAAAAGCATTGTCTATCACACATTTTGAAAGGTTTATTCTTATTTTTTTATCTAAAGAGAATTCAATCTGTTAACAAAAAACAAAATAAAGCAGTTGTAGGTGAAAAAAAATGAGTGTATCTCCAAAGCTCTGTGGCACACAGTGGATGATGAGTAAGGGGGATGCTAGCTGAGCTAAGTGACATAATATTACCATTTTTGGTCATTCAATAGTTAACATTCACTCTTGCTTTCATGCCCAAGTTGCACTATATTTGGGTTTTTTTTAAAGTTTACTTCTTATCTACTTTCTGCACCGGCAGCTGAAACAGTACATAGTAGTGTATTGCAAAAAACTGCAGATTATGTGCCTGTGTCCACAAATGGCGTTTATGCTCTGGTAGCGCCTATTTTCTATGCAAAGCCAACGCAGTTCAGGGTTTCAGCGCTCAGCGTCCCAAGTGCAAAAATGCCCTCGGCGCCAGCTGTTTTTCGTTACGCTCTCAGCGCTCATTTGGAACACCGCCGCGCACATCAATGTCACTCTCCCTCACCAGGACTTACGATATCAACTTTGTCGACAACAATGGCGGAGGAGAAGCTAATCCTTTCGTTTTTTCGAGGGTACAATTTCCAGGTGTTGAGCTGCTGCTAATGCCAGGACACAATTACTTTCATTGTTTTTGTGTTTCTTTGTAATTTTTCCTTAAATAAAGGCAAATATTAAGCATACAGAGCGATTTAAAACAGACAATTTTCGTAACCTAGCAACAGTAAACACCAATGAGAAGGGCTCTGAAATAAAGATCGTAGGCGCTGCCAGCGCAAAAAGCGCCGTAAGTGGACACAGGCCTTGACTGGCTGTATCTGCTCTGTGATGGACTGTTTGAACTGCATCATTTGTATTGAGGTGTAATTTATTGCACTCCCCTATCAAGTTCCATTTATCTCCTCGCCTTCTTTTTCTGTATAGATGATGCAAAGTGTCTTCTCTCTGTAATGTTAACGTTTGGGTAACTTCTATGTGCCAAACAGACTCAATTAAACTAACCACAGCACAAGTAAGAACAGAAAAATACACAGCTGACGACGTATCAGGCTTCAGTGTTTCCTCCAGGTACCTGCGGCTCAGTCAAAATATGCGTAGTCATGTTTCCAGAGGTTTCCTACACCTCTGATCTGCTGTACTGCTCTGCACATTTAGTCTAATATTGACTTCATCTAAAATGAACATTAGTAGAGTACCTTGCTGTTTCTCAATGATCTCTCCCCCCTTTTACACGCCGCTCTGTGTAATAGCCAGTATCCACAGAATGAAAGCATTTAACTCCAATCAATGGGATTTATGGCTCCTTTAAAAGGCAAAGGTGTCTTTTCTCTCTTCAAAGTGCTGTTTTGGCCGTCTTCCAGCTTAGATCGCACCAATAGCTGCGCATGATGAATAGTTATTATCTTGGCCGCCTGTTTAAGATTCACACTTCTCTCCAAGTTGGAAAGGGCTGCAACATCTTCCTGCATTAAGCAACAGTGAAGCGGATTTAAGCAAAGTTCTACCTGCCAGCCATGTCATGTCTTACTTAAGGATGAAACCAGACAAATATAAACCAAACAACAACCGCTACAGCTCGGGATTTAAACGACAGTTCGCACACATCCCATCCTTACTTTCCCAAGCCGCTGTTCCTCTTGAATCTATAAAAGTGATGTTCAGGAAGCCATTAGACAGTGAGTTTCCCCCCGCCCTTCTTTTACAGATTAGCTCGCGCAAGCAGAATAAATTGGGAGCAAGTGTCAAGGAGCGAGGACTGTCTGGGTTAACAACAATTTTCTCTCTGGTCCTTCTTATGTGTAAGACGGGGAGGAGGGATGTACATCAAGGTTAATGCCAAGAAGATGGAGAGAGTTGTTTTATCTACTCCACCAGTGCTGGTTTTAGGTTGTAGCTGCAGATTTTAACACTATGGGGTTCATATCAGAGGATGGTTGATTGAATTGTATTGTGTCTTTAGAATCTAAGTCAAGGGAAGTGACGACTAATCAGACGGTCTGTATTCTCCTTGGGACACAATGTTTTAGACCCAGGTGTCCTCAGCGTGTGCATTGTGTGAGTCCCCAAAAGTAAACACAGTTGAAAACATTGTATTTTCCTACTAAACTATAACAACAAACAGACCATGATAGAAAATACAGTACATGCATTCAAGCGTACATAATAACTCCAGGGCTACGGAACAATGCACACACAATGCCCAATCTTTAAAGGCGTTACTTCTTAACAGTGGACACATTTGTACATTCAAACAACACATAGTGACATGAATCTGTTCAGGTCCTGGCCTTTGACCCTCTCACTCCACTCCTTCTAGCTGGAGGAAATGAAAGGGAGGAGACTTGTATGGACCAGAGAGCTGCAGCAGTGGGAAGCTAAAATCAACTTCATATCAGTCACCAACACCCCACTGTGTCCTCCTTTAACTGTGTCGACCTTTAACTGTGTCCTCCTGTAACTGTGTCGACCTTTAACCGTGTCCTCCTGTAGCTGTGTCCTCCTGTAACTGGGTGGTCCTCTAGCTGTGTCCCCCTGTAGCTGTGTATTCCTGTAGCTGTGTCCTTCTGTAGCTACTTCTTCATATAGCTGTGTCCTCCTGTAGCTGTGTATTCCTCCAGCTACGTCGTCCTGTAGCTGCGTCCTCCTGTAACTACGTGGTCCTCTAGCTGTGTCCTCCTGTAACTACGTGGTCCTCTAGCTGTGTTCACCTTTAACTACGTCCCCCTGTAGCTGTGTATTTCTGTACCTGTGTCCTCTTGTAGCTACGTGGTCCTGTAACTGCATTCTCCTGTAACTGCATGCTCCTGTAGCTGTGTCGTCATGTAGCTGTGTCCTTTTGTAACTGTGTCCTCCTATAGTAGCTACCTCCTGTAACTGCATCCTCCTGTAGCTGCGTCCTCATGTAGCTCTGTCCTTCTGTAACTGGTTCCTCCTGTAACTGGTTCCTTCTGTAGCTTTGTCCTCCTGTAACTGGTTCCTTCTGTAGCTTTGTCCTCCTGTGACTGTGTCCTCCTGTAACTGGTTCCTTCTGTAGCTTTGTCCTCCTGTGACTGTGTCCTCCTGTAACTGCTTCCTTCTGTAGCTGTGTCCTCCTGTAGCTGTGTCCTCCCGTAACTGCTTCCTTCTGTAGCTGTGTCCTCCTGTAACTGGTTCCTTCTGTAGCTTTGTCCTCCTGTAACTGTGTCCTCCTGTAACTGCTTCCTTCTGTAGCTGCGTCCTCATGTAGCTTTGTCCTTCTGTAAGTAGTTCCTCCTGTAGCTGTGTCCTCCTGAAGCTGTGTCCTCCTGTAAGCTTTGTCCATATGTAACTGGTTCCTTCTTTATCTGCGTCCTCATGTAGCTTTGTCCTCCTGTAACTGTGTCCTCCTGTAACTGGTTCCTTCTGTAGCTGTGTCCTCCTGTAACTGGTTCCTCCTGTAACTGTGTCCTCCTGTAACCGTGTTGTGTAGTTGTTAGATGGAAAATGCAGCATGGCTGGGATAAGGTCCAAGCCTGGATACGGGCCTCCCCGAATATGAGATTTCATTATCTGATAAGGAGAGATTGAACCTTCCCAGCAAATGTATTTATTGTGCTCAGGAAGTAAATTGGAAATGGAATGCTTACAAGCAGGGTGAACAAACTCACAATTTGCACTATGGATAATCATATCAAAGTCTTTTTTTGCCTTTGACATTGGCTTACATTCAACAGACTTTTCTCATCCGGATTTGATTAGCTCACAGTTGGCGCTTTGTGTTCTCCGTCGGAAACACTTTTGCATGTTTGCATGTAAACGTATAAATGTGTAACAGAAAAAGAGAACAAAGGCCTTGGAAAAATGCCCAAAACATGAATCCGACAAGTGCCAATTTTAACGCCTCCTGTTATTCCTGTTGCATAGATGTTTCAGATGTTTGCATTACCTTTTAGTACAACCTTCTTATTTTCGTGACATTTCCACCAGGTCAGCAGCGAAAATCTTTCTCTCTCTGCAATCTTCCTTCAAACTCCTGCTCTTTCCCCTGCAGTAAGTGCTGGAGTCCATTGAAGAATAAGTGAGCAATAATGAATAACTGCATGCTGCTCTTGAAACGACAGGAAAAGGATTCAATTGATGCTGAATTATGTTTGCGTTACATGCGATGTGTTGCGTTCAAGAGCCTGCAATTTGTGCTCCGTGAAGGGATTTGCCCCACTGCTCAAGAATGTCCCATTGTTAATAAAAGGAATGCTCATTTTCCATCCATCACGGCGAATTTAAGGAAGAAAAGAATAATGTTTAATGGCTACTTGTCATGATTATGGCTCCCATCAAATCAGAAGACAATTTGAGCTTATATAAGGAAGTAAAATAGTTCTTATTGAGTGCTTCTTTTTTTTGGTGAATGTCAGAATTGATTTTGAAAAGGGGAGTGGGGTCTGTAGTGCTGTCTATAGACTGTTCTCCGGAGCTCATTTGCCTAATCTTGGGAACTAGAGTGGAAGCTGTGTATAATGAGGACTAAGGCTTGTCTGGGATGGCGATGTGGGGTTGGGGCTGGGTGGGGGGGCGAGCCTGAAAGACATGAAGGTATTAATCGGACAAAGGGGCAACCGAGAAGTTTATGCAGACGGAGAACGCCTGTGGAATGGTCAAGCATTTTTGCATTTTGACTGCCTTTGTGAAAGTGCAAATCAAAAGACAGGAAAAGAGTGCGAGGAAAACACAGAATGGAGGGATGCTTTCAAGATTTCTGAAGGCTCCTCTAAGAAACTTTTTGTCCATGCTGGAGCAGCGGGGACAGGCTGCAACGAGGCAGAGCGAGCAATGTGCAAGATTTTAAAAAGGAAGCATTTTTCAGAGCATGTTTCTGCTCAGTTGAGCCTAACAAGAGAAAAAACACTTGTTATATCTTCAAATATAGGAGTCAGGCTGTTCCTACTTCTATGCAGAGTTTTTATTTCTAAGGGTGATAAACACGAGAGGTTTATTTGTATTTTACATTCTAGTAAAACAAGGTTACATGGGTCGCTTTCGAAGCATCCAACCTAACACGTGAATGAAAATGGTTTCCAAGGAATATGTTGCCTTGATAAGGTCTTGAATGCATAATTCTCTCATGCATGAGAAGATTTCTTTAGTAATATTTTAGAAAAGCTACACGTGTTTTTATGCAGAACCAGAGATAAACAACATTATTCTTTAGTCAGGTTATTTGGCATCTTGTAGTTTTCTGCCGGGGTCGGCCCTGCACACAGGTCTGTATGTGTCTGACTGACTGAATGAGTGATGGTACTTTCAGAGCCGTCGAGAGAGAGAGTTGCGACATCGCAATGGCGAATCATGGAGCATATTGGACCTCCACTGACGCGACTCTGTCTATAGGACACTGGATACTTTGTTCGGGGAGAAGCGGGGCTGCTCCTCCACTCCTCGTCCGCTCTACTCAAACAGCTGCAGCCCCAGTCGGCCAAAACAATGCAAAATGTATCCTCGTACTTGATATACTCTACATTAATATTTTGCTGCCCTTTTTGCTGTTGGAGATCTCGCCAGTCTGCAATGCAAGCAAAGACTACAAGTCAAAGCTACAATAGACTGTAGTTCTTCCTGGCCACTAACTCAAATGACAGCGCTGGTGTTTGAAGAACAGATTCTGCAGCTGCGTTCAGAAACACGTTTTAGGAAGGTCCTCAGGTCTTCACTCATCTTCAGTAAGTCTAAAATGGCAATGAATGTGTTAAGTTCCAGTTTTGGTAAATTAATTATAACATTCAGGATGAAGTCACTGAAATCTTTTGTCAAAACTAAGGGGGGAAAAAACTCTAATGGAGCTTTATGGAGTAGTTAGCTCTGTCTCATAGCTAGAAGGTTCCTGGTTTGAGTCCCGGTTCGGACGTAGTGTGCCTTTCTGTGTGGAGTTTGCATGTTCTGCCCGTGCATGCGTGGGTTCCCTCCGGGTACTCCAGCTTCCTCCCACAGTCCAAAGACATACTCGTAGGGTTCCCTGGCAATGCTAAACTGAAAGGTAGTCTGTCTCTGTGTGTCAGCCCTGTGATTGACTGGCGATCAGTCCAGGGTGTAACCCCGCCTCTCGCCCAATGACAGCTGGGATAGGCTCCAGCCCCCCCCGCGACCCTGAGCAGGATCAGCGGGATGGATGGATTGAGCTTTATTCGGACGATTGTGGAGAGAAGCTTCATTATTTCTCACTTCAGGACAAACAGATGAGTCACCAGCGTCTTGCTCGCGCTCAAGCTGTTTTGTTTCTCTGAGTTATGCAGGCTATTTGCCCACTTGTACATCTGCTTGTGTTTAATTAAACACCATTTCCCACTTAGGACTGTCTCAGGGGCTGTGATATCCTCCACAAACATACAAACACACAAACGCTCATTCCGGTGTGTGTTGACACTCGTCCCACACTTTCTACACCAGGACCAGTGTCAGCCTAATTCTGTAATGATACGGGCATTATCCAGTGTAATCTAGCAGTAAATTAATTACTACCCACAATCCCTCAGTCCCCTCTGCACTCCCTCAGGAGGTGACCAATGATGCAGCTCCACTAACCAGGCAACAGCATTAAAAACAGCCCGTTTATTAAGACGTTGGCATTCACTGAACATTTCCAATCTTATGTGATACCTTTTCCTGAATGGTAACGTAGACTCAAGTGTAAGGAACATCTTTAAGTACAAAGAAACCAGTTTTCACAGAAAAAACACCTCCAACCGAGTAACCTTGGCGAGAAAAAAACCTGATCAAATATTCAGTTAGCCGTTCGTTTGCATAAAATCTGCCAAAGGTGTGAATGCATTACCGTGCTGTGTCCTATCGCCAAGGTCAGCGTACATTTCAAAGTAGCCCACAACTTTGTGTAAATTAATTCAGCCTCATAAATAACAATTAACGGCAGCCAAGTTTGACTTTGCTGTAATTAGTTCTAAACGATGCCCTCAGAAAATCTGGAGGCTGTTGTTTAAAGATGACTTTGGAAATCTTATTAAAGCTTAAGGCTGAACGTGGCTGTTAATTCATGGAAATGTAGTCGCTGTCAGTTTGTGTACATTTCAAAAATGTGAAAGGTGTTTCGGGGAATTAAAGTTGGCATCGTCGTTAACTAAAAGGGTCACGATACTCCAACCTAACGATTTGATTTAAACATTAATTAATAAGAACTGACCATGGCACATTTTTGTTCTGCAATATTTATTGCTTTTCAAAAAATACAGTAAATTGTGCCGGATAAATACACTTTTTATGTCCATATAAACAATAACAGTCATTCTTTTTATTATTATGGACTTTTAAGTCTTAAGACTTTTAAACCCTTCTCCTACTTTTTCCAAATTTAAACTCTTGACACCTGCATGAAAAAGTAGAGAGTTCAGGTGGAGCGACACGTTTCCTTATAAAATAAATACAAACCGACTTGTAGGCTGAAGTTTGGGTTACTCATACAGTATGTCATTCTAACAGTGATCCAATGTTTATTTAGTCTGGGTGTCAAGCCCCATGACAGTAACTTTTTAAAACAAAAGCTCGCCGTCTCCTACTTCTTGTCGGCACACACGACCCCATGCAGTGTGCGCTGCAGGTGTAGCCGCTGAAAAGCGAACACCCCTCGCCACTTCCGCTCCGTGAACTGTCCTTTTAGGAGGCCGCAGCATTAACCAGAACTGGCCACTTAATAAGCCACCTCATGTAACGGAGCGTCTGCCTTGACCATCCCGCTAACATGATCTGTGATGGCAGCAGCGTTGCGTGCTTGTTTACAGTTTACAGGCAGGTGACACACAGACTCTGCGGCTCAGCGGTCAGTTCTCTGTGTGCTCTGGTGAAGAGCTGCACGAATTGAAATCAGACAAACCTTCCTGTAGATGAGTCATGGAAAATGAGAAACTGGCGAGTTTTTGTTTGGCACCGAGCAACAAGTAGTAGCATGACGTCTTTCACTTAATTTGCTTCAGTATCGCACGTCCTGTGCACATGTGCACATCGCAATTAAACGATATATCGTGCAGCCCTAACCGTGGCATGAAGCGGGGCCTTTAAAGAAGCCAAACGCAGACATGAGCAAAAAAAGTTAACTTTAAACTTTAACTTTGTTCTGATAAATAGACGGATTAGTGGAGTATTCATGGAAAAACGTAGTAGGTATATATATATTTGGAGCCACAGCAGGAGCATTTTGTGCATGTTGACGTAGTCATTATTAAGTTACTGTTAGACTACGGCTCTCAGAGGGAAGGCAAAATGTTGTCACGCCTGTGACTGCAGCGGGAGGATTTTCAGCTCGTCTGAACGTTTTCTTTGGCAGTGACCGTGTTGGCTGTAAAAGTGCAGCTGCAGGGAACAAGTTAGCTACACTGGGTCCTCTTTGAAGTGCTTTTATACCTCAACATGCACAAACAGGCAGAGGTAGAAAAGAGAGAAAAAATGACGAGAGGATTAATGAATGATCGTTTCAATAAATTCTTGACTTAGCATTGAAATCGTGGCATCACATCCTTCACTTCTGTGCACAGGAACAAGACACTAAATCTGTTCTGCCTCGCTTCTGTGTGGATGCGTTTGCACTTGTAGACGCCTCAAGTTAGCAGCAAAAAAAACAGACAGTAACGATTTTCCTACACAGCTTCGGGGTATTGTAATGGCCGCCTGCGTGCACCAGGCCGACAGAAAGCCCTCCTATGAATCGGCCAAGTAATCCAAGATTAAAATGTATATACACCCATTATCAAGAAAGAGCGAGAGAATGGGCCAGGCACCCTGAGCGCTAAGTACACACACAGACACACACACAGTGGGACACAAGGTCACAGCACTGCGGCTGGCAGAATGTGCTCAACGTATGCAGGCACACACCCCGGCAGAGAGAATACACAGGGAAATTAATGCACACACACACGCGCTCCCAGAGATAAGCTGTGGCAGCATGTCGTCGGGGGAATTTGGCCATCCATATCATGAAAAAAAGAAGGCTCCATTAAATTTTAAGCCCCTGAAGAGTTGCGGCTTAAAGACTATGACATTTTATTTGTAATTTCTGCTGTTTATTTGCAGCTATCTCAAGAAAAAGCAATAAAAAAACATCCCCGTTACTCTTTAAGCATTTAAATAACCGGCTCTTTCACACAACAAAGATAACACCGAGAGCCGAGCTTTAGCTACCTACATCGTGGCTCTTTCACTTCAGAGAGCTGCGAGCTTTGCAGACAAAAGCTGCCTGACAGTCTTGCAAAAAGCATCTCTAGGAATAACTGACACAGAGAACAGAGCCCAACGAGGCTGCGGCTGACAGGGGAGAAAAGGGAGCTTGAAAAGTTTACTCTGGATATCACTTTGTGAGTCAGGAACACATTAGAAGAGACTACACCGCGATCTCTTTGACTTCAGCGCTTCTTTTGATGTGAAGTTTTTGCATGTCAGACCAGTCAGTCGTCTCAGGTGGAAACTTTTGCGAGGGGGGGGTTTTGGAGGGATGAGGAGTTAATTCTCTCTGAAGTCTCTTTCACCATGAGATACGGTGATTCTTGTCAAAATAAAGCAGCTTGAAAGAAGGAAGTAAGTGAGGAAACGTGACGTCCTTTCAGACGGGCTGACAGCGATGAGAGAGCAGATGTTTTGAAGTTGTTGTGTCCTTACTAAAAATGGGGGATACAGCAAAATACACTGCATGGCCCAAAAAAGTCACACACTCGTTGGACCGCCTTTAGCTTTGATTACGGCACCCATTCGAGGTGGCATCGTTTTGATAAGCTTATGCAATGACACAACATTTATTCCCATCCAGAGTTGAATTAATCTTTCGCCAAGAACTTGTATTGAAGATGGGAGAGTCGGGCTGTTGCGTTAAGTCTTCTCCCGCTTCTCCCTCTCAATGGGGTGAAGGTCTGGACTCTGTGGTGGCCATTGGTAGAAGTGCGTTGCATAAAAAGTTTGGGAACTGCCTTGTTAGGAGATCTTCAGTGATCACTGTTACTGAGGTTTCTACTGGGAGCTCAATGATCTGCAGAGCTCTCAGACTCTCAAAAACAAAAAGATCTGGTGATTAAAGCTGGTAAAAAATAAAAAAGGATATAATCCTATGATCTATCTATCAACTGTTTATTGAAACATTTATAGTTGTTCTTCAATAGCTTCCATGTCATGTGACCCAGTGTCCTCAAATCAATGTCAGTTGTTGTTAACACTCACTTGGACAAATAAGACACACCTCATTACATTGTATTTGATTATTTTTTTACATTTTTTTCAACATGCATGCACAGTCATGATCACCATTGCAGCCGCCACCCTTACAACAATCAATGTATCAACCATAGGCTGCCAGCTACCGCTAGCGACCGCACTTCTTAGACTAAATGAGTTAATGTAACTAACTGTAATCAATTACTGCAACTTAAATATCAAATGTTAGTATCACTCAAAATGAATGAGTACCAAAATAATCATTTTGGGATGAGTTACGTCAAATTTCTTGTTTTTAAGATGGACTGTTAGGTTTTACAGTGCAGAGGCTATAGTCCTCGATGTGGCGGCCCCTGGTTCGACTCCCACCCTCGGCCCTCATTCTCTCTCCCCCAGTTTCCAACACTATCCACTGTCCTCTCTAAAAATAAAGGAATAAAAGGCCAAAAGATTATCTTAAAAAAAATTTAAAAAAGTTTTGTTTCTGCAACGCTCATCATTTGACAGAACGTCAGGCTGCAAACTGCTGCGTGAGCTCAGTCTGTAGGTTAGGGTTCCTACGGTGTTCAGCTGTCTTGATGTTTTTCTGCGAGCCAAATTCTCAGTTGAGGTCTTCTCCTCTCTTAAACAGACAAGCCAGGTCATTAAAACCAGTTTCATGTTATAAATCAGTGTATCGGGGCGCCGGTTTAGCTCAGTGGTTAAATCGTGCGTCTCACATACAAAGGCTACAGTCCTCGATGCGGCAGCCCCGGGTTTGACTCCCACCCTTTATCCCCCTCTCTTGCTTACCCCGTTTCCGACACTATCCACTGACCTCTCTCTCTCTCTCAATAAAGGCTTAACAGGCCCCAAAAAGTCGGTGCATCTCCAACGCTCTTTTGGCTAGGCTTTGTGGGCTGCAAGCTGAGCTGCCGCTAACTTGACCTGCTTGTTTCCCTTATAACTTCCAAAAGTCTGGTGACTACAATCCTCCATCTGTATCAGATATAGAGCCATAAATGAACCTAAGAAGTGATGGTTATGTGAATGAAAATAGTTACAAAGTCACCATTGGCTTTTGCTGCTTATATTACTGCTGTGATAGATCGACCCATATTGAAAAGTGTGCAAATGTAATGATCGATATCAACATAAATCTTCTCCTGATACCATATCGGGAGCGTTTTATCACCCAGCCCTGGCTCTGTCGGAGCGGCACATCTGGACACAGCTCCGGTACAGTTCCAGACACATTTTGCAGATGTGGTTAATTACGTAGCGCTCTGGACAATTAGTAAATGAGTCTGACAGTAACCTTCGTGCATTAATCACAGTAAATTACACAGAGGAAGGCGCAGCACAGAGGTTCAATTAACCTTTTAGCCCTCGTCTGAATGTGGCGAATGCTGCTGGTTATTCAGCGAAGGCCCTAACACTCAGGTCGCCAGAGAGAGAGGCACCCGATGCAACAGAGGACTTGCCAGAGACGCACAGTCAGACCCCCTTCCCTCCCTCCGACTCCCAACACTGTCCTCACCGGGCCCAGTCCCCACCCTTGGGAATCATTGAGCTGTCTGGAAATCAAGGCGACCTTTGTGTCATGCGGTTTTCTCACAGCTGCGGTGGCATTTATTTCCAAAGGAGTTATGCCAGAATCCCCCCTATTTATTTAGTTTAATTTAGCTGATGGTGGAAGCTGACCTTGTGATAACCGGCGACACAACCGGCCGACTCTCCGGAGAAATCAGGAGCCGGGGTTGGGGGCTTACTTGTCCCGACTGATTCGTGATATCTTTAGCTTGTGGTAAATGAAAATATGGAAGAATTAGCTGTCAATGGTTTGGCTTGTGTTCCAAGTTATTTTGTGGCCTCTCAAATGTAGTGAAAGCCGCAGAGTACATGCTTCGTAAAGTAAGCCAATTCTCTCTGCGGCTTTGAGAATAAATGATGGACATTAATCCTCAACAACTATCACCTCATTGCCCTTTAGAGGAAGACTCTGATCCACTGATTCAATCAGACGAGCGAGCTCTCCAGTTTAAGGATTTGTGGGTGTTTCACGTCCTCGACTGCTGGATTTTAAATCGGCGTGTTTTCTCAGTCGGTCCGCTTTGTTAACATTTGCTTTAATAACACATATCACAAGGTTTTTATGCTACCCAGGGCAATATAATATGTCCTGATATACTGCTCTCTTGCTTTCTTACACTTTGTCACGGGAGGAATGCAACTGCCGGGCGTCAGACCAGAGATGTAATCGGAGGATATCAAATGAGCCCCGAGTATCCCTGCCGCCCCTTTTTTCTGCATTTTTTACCTTTTAGTTGTTGTTGGATTTACAACCTGCTTTGAGTAAATGGAGAACTGTTGAGAACGAAGAAGCGGGAGACCTTCTCTCCTTTCTCGGCCTGGCCATGAGACACAGACAAATGAAGAGCCAGAGACAGAGGAGGCATACAGACAGATAAATGAGGAGGAAATACTCTGCGCTGCTGTTGAGTCGCTTCCCAGAGACGAGCCGGCACAGAGCGGCCTCTGTCCTGCCTCGTCCACTCCTGTTTGCGCTCGTGTGTTGATGCTGATGTTTCAGGATTGATTCGTCTGCATTCAGCAGAGAGGCACCCGGCACAAACAAAGAAACAGGCATGCGGCCCTAACACGCTGCCCTCTTGTTTCCGACTGCCCGGTTGCCCCTGTGAGAACCAGCGGTCACATGACCTGGCGAGTCTGTGCACGCAGGGAGGGGGACTCTACCCCCAAATCCCTTCTCCCCCAGGCCTGCAGTTCTCCCTCACACATGCTAAACCACTATACCCTAATGCCTCTCTGTTGTGCCAACACACAAACATGCAGACACGCATCCCAGACACATGCACTGCACTGCACATACACACTTATCACGGCCACCCACATGCACAACAGGCACGGCCGACAATAAAACACAGCCCCTAGCCTCGCAGATGCCTAAAAGAGCACGACCCTTTGTCATCCACACTGCGACCTTTTCCTCCGGGGGGGAGGAGCAGCACTCAAGGTCAGAGCGTGATTTTAGCCGTTAAAGCTCCGTCGGCAAACGTTCGAGGGCCTCACACAGACACGCACACGAAGCCTTACTTCCCCTGCTTTTATCCTCCTCATGTCTGTCTATCCTCCACGCTACAAAGGAACATTGATAAGTTTTACTTCCCCTGGAAGTATTAAAAAAAAACGTAATTACTTTCAGAGCTTGTGTCAGTTTTGAAAGGAGATGGTTTTTAAGTTTAGCTTGAATTAAATGACATGTTAAGTTTCCTGCGTGTAGTTTTATTTGATTTGATGCATTTTTTTGGGATCCATTTTTTATTTTAAATTTATTTTAATTTATAAAAATACAGAAAAGAATCTAGCAATATGATATTTACAACAATACAGGGGTTATGATTAAATATACATTAAAATACTTTTGGCAAAGCGATATATAAATATATATATAAAGGCGATATATCGTCTTTAAGGGAAACTTGCATACTTTAAAGGACAAACCACCACATGCCAAAAGATGAACTTTTTACCCTATACTTCATGCATATTTATATTTTCTTGCATCTATATTTCTTGAATGTTTTGTCTCTTCTGAAAAAGCTACCAATAAATTAAAGTGGTTATTTTTTTGAATATTTATACTTTTCTTCATGTGTATTTCTTAATGTTTATTTCTAAAGGGAGAAGTTGGAAGCATGTGAACTGAGGCCGTCTACTACAGACTTTATAGCTGAGCTGAATTGCAAGCCTGTACCGCTCAGCCTATAGTTTTTATTACTTTTCCCTGTTAATGTGGTTTTATGCTTTTGTATTTAACACAGTCTCGGTAAGCACTACTTTTTGTGCAACACAAGCACAGGGATTAACTGTTGCCTGCAAAAGCTTTGCGTGTAAACTTTTATTAAAAATCAACACAGTGTTTTAAAGATTTGATACGGTATCAAAAAAACTAAATTTGGATGCTAAAGTGTCTCAATATTTTCTTCCACTCCGAGCTCATAATGCGAGTGTTAGAAAAGAAAACAGAACCAACTGCAGCTTCCTAATGGGCACTTTTTGCAGCGCTCCACTAGCAGCCACTCCCCGCCCCCCCCACCACCCCTCTTGTTGCCGCTCGGCTGGAATTCCTCGCGGATCACTGCCCGCGCCCTCTTTATTCCCATTCTGTGCCTCCTCCGACACCTGGCCGTTGCCCCCCCCCCTCGGCCCTCCCTGCCCTCTCCCTGCTCCCCCCTCCAGCCCCTCATTAATCGGTCCTGATATTGATGGGAGCTGAATGCTGGCAAATGACTGCCTGTGAAGCAACCTCTTACACCCCGCTTCTCACCCGGCCTGCGACCGCATACAGGCTTGATTAGCATGCCAACGGTTCATCACGCCTGTGAATCGGCCTCTCTGTGCTTCAGCTGGCTCAGGCCTTCACTCTATCATCTTTCAATCTATCTGTTTATCTATCCATCCATCATTCTGCTCCTCTCGTTTCCCACGTCTGCTCTTCTTCTCCTGGTTTTCGAGCCTCTCCTGGCAGCATTAGCGTTTCACTTTGTGCCTGTCTTTGGTGTTCCTCTCTGCCACCTGTTGATGCCTTTCTATCACAGGGCTTTGTGGGATCCCATTAAAAGGGTTTTCAAACTACAAAGACTTGAATGCACACACACATCCCCTGTTTCCTGGACCCTCACACACAAACACACATGCCGATTCAGACTGAATTCAAGATCCACAAAGTAACTCCCTCCGAGGACCTGTAAGTTTCAGCATAATAGATTAAAGTTCAGTTTCTGTTTCTATAATAAACATATCAGGACATTCTCCTGATGCATTCCTGAATCTGCAAAGTTCAGTGCAACTTCCTGCAACATCCAGCCTCCTTGTCCCCTTCTCTGTCAACTTCCTCCTCGGCTTCTTCACCTCCGCCATGCTGTCCGTACCGAGTTTACAGAGCTAAGACGTGTAACGAAACACGTTTGCCTTCAGGGCTTCCCGCTAGAAAGCCGTGCCGCACTTCTCCCTGGAGATTTTTCCCGCTGAGCCCGAGTGAGAAAAGTGCAAGAAGAGGCGTTCAGGGAGCGGAGTGTGAATGAAAGAGGTGCTAGTCTCCTTAGTACAACTCAATCTGCAGTCGTTTGTCAAGCTGCGATTCTCAAATAGCTAAATGATGCAGCTTTTAGGGTGCAAGGTGATCACTCTAAATTGCCTGTAGGGGTGAATGTGAGCATGAGGAGCTGTCTTGTGTCGGCACTGTGATTGACTGGCAGTATCCACAGTGTACCCTTCCTCTAGCCCCCCGTCTGCTTGGATCGACCCCAGCCCCCGTGACCCTCTAAGGAGAAGCCGTATAGATATTGGATGTAATATGTTGCTCAGCATGTAGGCTTAAACACCCTCTAATCATTAAGATACGATTTTCTGCACATTCCCTCTTAGCTATCAGTTTTCTTAGAAGAGACGGGCTCTGCAGAAATCCCCTCTCACATGAGGCCTGATGTGTACTATCTTAAGAATGAGATTGTCATGGATTCACTTCACTGGTTGAATCAGTTAAAATGCTTTGCTGGGTACAACAAGCACAACCTTCACATCTTGTTCTTGCTACTTTCCAGAATGTGACTTCATATTTGTTGAAACCGCCGCAGCCAAACTTAACAAGAGGAACGACCTCAGACTCTGCTGCTGTTGACTGCAATGCAACACAGACGGCATTGTTCAGAGAGGATACCAGACTTGTCTGTGGTGTAGCAGAGCCTTGAATACCTGGATGGTGAGATAACTCCGTCTGCGACCGTGCAGCTCAACAGGTTTATCTCCTCTCTGATAACCAGCTCCTTTTTACGATCCCCTCCTCTCTGCTGCGCCACAGCGCTATCTCGACAAGAGGGGATGGAGTCATCCCTTACTGTTAATGACATGCTGCCCATCACACCTCCGGAGCGCCCTGCTGACCACTTACCATAGCAACACGCATTCTGCTCTCTGATATGTTGACAGGCTTTGGCTATCTGAGTCCTGAATTTGAGCCGCACCGGGCAAATCACTCAAACGGACAAATATCCTCCCTCTTCCCTCTCTTCTGCTCCCACTATCTCTGTTTGGACGTCTTCCTCCTCTGCTCACCTGTCAGAGTCGACCCTCGGTGCTGGAATATCCCGTCTTTCTTTTACCTGTTTAAATGAAACTATTAAGTCCGACTAAGTTCACCATCCCTTTTTTATTTTGTTTTACGAGCCCTCGCTCAAAAGCAATCCGTCTTTGATCTGTGTCACCGGTAAACACGGTGATAGGAGTTAAACCCAAGGTCGACCAGACGCTGCAAACACTTTTACGTTTTTTAGCCGTTCAGGAGATAAGGGAAACAAAGTGCTCTGTCAGGCTAAGTGGCTGTAATGGCCACAAAACAAACAGACGGAGAGCGCGCTGCTTCAGAGCGGTGAAGGACTTTCGCATTCCACAGAGAACCACAAAACATCTCTGGACTTTACTTGAGCCAGACGCGGTTTGTTTACCTTGCAGGTCGTAACGCAAACATTTATCTGACTTTATGGGCAGTTAAAGGATTAAACTGCTCGACACTTTCCTGCTCCTGACATAAAGCAACACAGGGCAACTTGTTGTGTCTGTGCACAGGGCGGCATCCTAATAGAGGAGAAGTTAAGGATCTTGAGTCAGAGCTGGCCATGTTGTTGTGTAATATTAGCAGGCCGAGAAGGGCAGGGTGAGCAACACATTCCTATGTTGTTGTTCACTTTCTTTTTAGTGTCTAGAACAATTTCTTTGACCTTCTTGAACTTAGCTGCAGACGTTATGCCTGTTAAGAAAACACTCTTTCATACACCTGCTCAGCTTGCAGCTCGTGGGCTGCTCAGGCTGTTTAACCAGAGGACAGTTAGGAGGGTCAAACTGAATAAAATGAGGTGTTAAATGCAACATTGTATTTATTAAAACAATTACATACTTCTCTTCTGAGATTAAAAAGGTGCATTGTTAACTCATAGGAATCCTAGCTTTACATTTCTGGCCCCAATTGAATGGCCCTCATCTAAGCTGTAGCCTGACGTGTATCTCCCTCTTAGACTGTAGTAATCTCTATTTATAGATTCTACATAGAAATGTAGAAGCTATAGGCAGGGACGTGGATTTTAGGGACGGCAAGTGTTTTGGTTTCTGTTTGTAGTCCGAGTGATATTGACCAATCAGGTCGTGTGCAGGAAAAACAGTCCCTGTGGCGAGCAAAATCAGGCAGAACGTAATCTGTCGTAATGACATTGCGGCTCCCATCAGCGTCATCTGAAGATGATTTAGCTTCTTATTAATCTCTATAAACAGACATCTGCATGATCTGAATTCCCTTGACGCTGTGTCATGAAAGCCGTTCAGCATTTAGATTTCCCGACTTCCTTGAAGGCATCAGAAATGATGGATCCGACCTCTGTTCAACAAACGAGCATTTTAAAAGTAGTTTTCTTCTCTTGAGGACAGACCTGACAAAGCTTCATTTTGACTTGTTACTAATCTGCATCATGATGATGAAATTTAGTCAAAGGTAAGACCCGTTCATTAAAGTCAGTCACAAGAAAAACTTCTGTTAACAATGCAGCACGCGGAAAAGGAAGTTGTTTATCGCTTCACACCCGGCATGTTCACCGCTGTCCCCAGATGCTATATCGTCGTCAGACTGTAGCTGATGGGATCCAAGATTGGGACTGCAGCAACTATGACCTTAATCCTAGCTAGCCACTCCGGTCTGTTGGCTTCATAACGATGCTTCAACCCGGGTGGTAACTTTCTGAAAATAATGCAATGCAGACAATATGCACACACAGTACACCCAGTGGAACTGAGTGGCAAAGTGCAGCTTCAATATTAGCTGCATTGTTTAAAGTGCACCAAAAAGCCAATGAAAGCTCAGCATGGTAGAGGCCATGTCGCCAACAAGTGTTTTGGAGGAGTACTGCAAAGACACACCCAGTATAAATGCTTATTATGCTATAGGTCCCTTACATATGATATGGTACAGGCTCTGCATGGATTCAATGCACAGGTATATATCCGGCTTTAATCCCCACAAAAGTAACCCCAGATAAACCTTTGTACTCCTCTTAAAACTTTTTGATTGCTGCCCCGACCCAGACCGTTTCTATATTTCCCCTCCTAGAAAACACTGTTGAGTGTGTGCGTGACAACTTCTCAAAGACACAGAGTGGAGTTGTCTTTTGCCGCAGAGGGCCCTGCCTATAAATTATTGATGCGTCTGCTTGTAAACGTGTTTTGTCACAGAAGGACTCAAACTAATTAGTATAATTTAAAATGATTCATAAAAAGTATCCCTGTGTTTTTGTTCAGTACATTCTGTATTTCAATGACCTCATTTTGTTCCTGAAGACTTTCAAAGAAAACACTTCAAAGTATTTAATTCACTGTGGCCGGCCCTGAAGTTACCCTCACATAAACACGGCCTGTAAGTTGCTGCTGTCCTAAAATCTCCCTCATCTTTTCTCTCTCCGCTCACGCTCAGTTCCTGCCTTGCACTCATTCACAGCTGACCACCATGAAACCATTAGCTCTCTGTTTGTGCTCCGCTGCTATCAAATATCTGCCAGTTTATGTTAGTTTTGTTAGCACAGGGTCCTTAAGGTGCCTTAATGGTGGGCCAACACAATTTCCATTGTGCTGTGCAGTCAGTGATTAAGAGGATGTTGATTGCAGGGCTTTGGGGTGCCTGTACTGTAAGTGATATTTGGGTTACACTCTGGCCTGTTGTTGCGGTGCGTCTGTGCGAGTGGATGCAGTAATGGTCCCAGCAGTGCAGCAGGCAGGCATGTGGCCGGGATACTGCCTTCCACTGCCTCCTATTCTCTGCTTTATGGACCTCCAGAGGGTCACGACCCCCCTCATAACTCTTCCAAAGCCAGAGAGGGAGAGGAGCGAGCTCACGAGCCAGGAATGAAACGCCTATGTGCCTTACCTCCCGTGTGATCCCCCCCTCCCTCCTCGTTCTTCCGTGAAATGTGTGGTCCCCATCCGGAGCGGCAGGATGGGGACTTACGGTGGTGCTGATGGTTAAACCGTCACGGCTGTTAGGAGTCACACTCGCCTCCTCCTCGGGTCAGGGAGTACAGGGGAAGAGAGCTGAAAACGGGGTGTTTTAGCAGTGTCGTAAAGTCAGAGGGTGGCAGGGAGGAAACGGTGCATACGAGCGGGAGCAAAGATAGGACGCAAGATGTGGGAGGAGTTTGGGAGTAGAGAAGGAAAGAGTACTGAGATGCAGAAAAGGCAGAATTTGATTAATGTAATTTGCCAAAATGTGGGTAAATTTAAGTTTTCTGTAACATTATAAACACAACAAGCCAAATGGGATTGACATGTTTTAGTGTAATTCACAGGCATGCTGCTTCTATCCTTTGTGAAGCTCTCTGTGTTTCACTGAGCTGTGCTTACGCTCCTTCTCGACACTTACAAATTAAAGTCAGGGACATTATGAGATGGCTGAGCCCGATTCAGAGCAAGGATTTTTAAATGTATATATATTCATTACATTTTGAGTATCTTTGTGTTGTGTTGCATGTGTGACGTCCTCGGTCGGCTCCGGTTGTAACTCTTGATTTTCCTGGCTGACGGTCGCTTTCCTTTTTAGACTGTTTGCTTCATCTGAGCGTCGAGTTTGTTTCATTTTCTTTGGATTTTCACTTATTTTTGAAGTTGTATCTGTAGTCATCCATCTTTTCTCTGTTTGTTCAGCCATAGTAGATTACTGTTTACTCGCAACACTTGCAGAGAGCGGAAAAGCAGCCGCTTAGCTCCGCCTACCCTCTCTGGCAGACCAACCACTGCTGGGTGATGGAAAACGCGTCACTAACTGGGCGCCGCTTGTGTTAATGCAAAGGCTTTCATCAGTGGGCCATAGGCTCAGTCACCATTGTGTTTTCTCACTCGGCGATAGAACTGAATTCAAATTGAATACACAATAATTTTGAAAAAACCCCCAAAAAATAATCCGGAAAAAATGAATCAGATTTGATCGGGCTTTAAAAGAGGAGAGAGCACTGGAGGCAGTTTGGGGAGCGAGGAGAAGGAGAGATAAATTAGGCAAAGAGGAGGGCAGACACGGTGTCTATAGTGTTCTGCTAAGTGAGAATAAATCATTACTCCTCTTTTACCGTTCCTGCATGACTGCAGGGACTGTAAAACACACATAAAGATCCCCATTAATACACGTTATTACACCCCTACATGGAGCCTCCCTCCTGCAGATGATAACACCGTATCAGCCGTAACGGCACAATTTTATTGCAAGTCGCTCAACCACAAAACGTCTTCTCTTTTTTCCCCCTCACCTGCCTCCTGGCTTTTTAATGTGCGTGCATAATTTAAAGCCTCTTGTCTTAAGTATTATTCTGCCCCTAACATCAAGTGACAGGGAAGTGAGAAAATATGTTGGCTAAGTACATCTCGCCACTGATTAACTAGCAGGAGGTCGGCGAGGTGGATGGGATTGTGTGTGTGTGCGGTGGGGGGGCTGAGATATCTGCCCAGACGGAGGAAAAACTCTGATCTGATGACTTTTCTTGGCAGACAGGCGGCATCGACTGGCGAGAGATCAACTCCCCTAGTTTGACCCCTGCGCTGCTCTCACACATCAATAAGGCTGTTGAAATTCCTCCGCATGACACACAGGCAGGAAGTGTTGTACCTGCAAACAGACGAGAAAAGCCGTCATGAGGAGAGGGGGGAAAGAACGTCTCATCTGCAGATATGGTTGAATGACTAATGTGAATTATTCAGGGACGTCAGCTTCTTCACTCAGACATGTTTGATTTATTTGTTGATTCACAGGTGTTTTTTTCCGGGAGGCATTCAGGTGTTGTTAGTGTCAGTCAAATGTTTGGCAACTTTAATTTAACAGACTGCGTGCCAACGTTGTGTTTTTTTAATTATAGCAGTGGTAAAAGCTGAAGTCGATGAACACAGCTGCTGTCAGATGACAGATGATCAGACGAGGAATTCTTCTCATTCACGTCAACTTCAGATTTAAAGTTGGTTACCATCAGACAGTGACACCTTGTACGATTGTTCTTAAGTGTATTTAGAGTTAAATCTAGCTGCTTTTAAGCCCTTTAATACTTTCAATTTGAATATTTAAAAAAGACTTATTTAGCAGAAATGAAGCCCTTTAAATCTCATCTTTCACTTGCTCTATTTGAGACACACCAAGATTGTTGAAAGATTTACCAACAGCCCGCTGCTGCGAATCTAAAGACTAAAAGACAGCAGGATGTTCTTTGCAAATTACTTAAGCACGTCATCAATCTGTTAGAAACACGTAACAAGCCACGCATTCTGTTGTTTGCTTCGGGTTTAATTTCTGAGTCAGAGAGTAAAAAGGTCTTCAGCCTTTTTGCTGTATATGTTTCATTAAATCTACATTCAGCTGTTTGTTGCTGCAGGATTGTGTGTGTTTGTCTCGGCCTGACTTATGATTACCAGCAATCAAGCTCCCAAACAAGGAGCCGTCACTGCACTTGAAGTTTGGACATTTTCTCCTGAAATAATCAACTTTTGAAATTAACGCTGTGATAGAATTTATAGCAAAGTTAGCGATGCAGTCAGGAAACACAACAGAACTCGTAATGAGCTTCAGTGATGCATCAGACGTCATGTGCCTCACTTTGATCGCTCTTCTTCTGTTTGACACCCAGTGAAGAAAGACGAGTCACTTGTTGACACTTCGTGTCTGCAGATCTTTTTAAAGTGAACGTATTGTAAACCGTTTCTTTATGCAGCTTTACCTTGAACCAAACACAGAAGTATTGATGATGGAAAGAAACAAAAGATTTTTTCACAGGAATGAAAATAAGACGTTTAGCTTGTTCTGCTGCTGTGATCAGCTGAATGATTTCAGACACTGTATTTGATGTTGTTGGAAACTTTGGCCAATTTGCAGACGCTACATTTTTTTGATAAAAAGGTGTGTGCAAAAAAAACAACAACAGGAGTATAAGAAAGAACTGCCAGATGCCCTGGCCAACAAGTAATATTTTTTAGATGAATGAAAAATACTTGTTTGGAACAGACTCCAACAAATGTCACATTATCCAGATTTTTCATTCAGCGATGTAAAAAAAGACAATTTACACGAATTCTGAAACATATTACAAACTAAATATCTGTCAAAATATGCCCAGTATTACTTTTATTCCTAATGTGCAGAAAAAATTATAATAAATAAACTATAATGAAGCAAAGGAGCACATACAGGTGCTCTGTGGATTCTTAGGGTTTGCTGTGCTTAATTCATCTTGTGAGGAGGTTGTTGCGTGGGTGAAAAAATGAACTCAAAATCAAAAATTGTAAAATACACCTGCCCTTCAAAACACAATCCAAATCACTCTGTGGAATAAAAAAAAGCCTTTATTTCACATGGCAAAGATATCGTATATATATAAGGCAGTGGTTCACAACCTGGGATCTGGGCGAGGCTTTGTCTGCACTGAGATTGTCAAGATTAGATTTGCACGTTAAATAAAATAATCAAAAAAGCACGTACTTGATCATCAAAAGTGTTCAAACATTAAAAAATATATATTTTTGGTCCTCATTTAAACATAGTAGCTACTTTGTAGGCCACACCTCTGCCAACTATTGGCTGATTGGTGTTAATTTACGCCAATAAACATTTTTGCCAATAAAGATTTGAATCACTTTATTGTTTTGGTGTACGTGTGTGCGGGCTCGGGGGGGCTCAGCCTTTCTTTGATACAAGCGGTACAAGCTCCAAGGAAAAAAGGTTGGGAACCAGTGTAATAAGGGATGCAGAAAAAAGCCATGTTGCACATTTCCATGTAGTGAATATTATTGGTGAAGCAAACGCAGGGTGCTGTGGAATATTCCAGAATCCAGGGCAACATTTTGGTTCGCTGTGTTGTCAGGACACGGTGGGCTGTGGAGTGAGAGTAGACGGTACGATTACATGCTTCAAAAATAAACTATTCCTAATTTTCTATTTATAATAAGAAAATAACTTCACGTCCTTAATTTACCCCCAATAGGAAAACAACCCTGGTGTATTTGAGGTTTGTGGCTGAGCGTATCTACAGTTATAATATTTTGGGAATTTTCTCGGAAAACAACAAAACCGCGTTTACAAATATGCTTGATATGGTCACATCTCAGACTCACACTGAATGTGCATAGTTCCTCTGCCACAAACATCATGCTACCCACCGCCTTGTCCTACACATTTACAATTACAGGCTTTGTTGCCATGAGTGAGGAGGAAAGGATTCACTGTACGACTTAAACATCAGTGCACATATTGTTGATTGATGTTTTATAGTCTCCAACCAAAATACTTCTCTGCCGGGGAGCTGCAGTCCTCGCAGGTCAACAGTTCAGCCTTATCACGAAACTTCAAATGACAAGTACCCCGGGCCTCCGCGCAGGAATTTACTGCAGGTTTTAAAGGATCTTTGAGGGGATGAAAGGATCTTTTAAAAGGATGTAGAATAGGTCGTAAACTAGATTTGTTTGTCAGGCTTTAATGACTGGAGCTGGTGCAGGTTATCTCTGGAGGATGAAGTTTGGCTGGAGATCAAGTCGAGGGTGAATCCTTTTTAAACAAGGACAGAGCGTCGCAGTTAAAAGAGCAAACTGTCGTTCACACAAATCCACACTGACGCTAATGAGTGCACTCACACACAACTACAGTATATACACCGCTCCTTTGGTCAAAGTTAAACTCTTTGGGTGCTGAAAGACAGAAGGGTGGCAGCTATCAGACTCAACTTAATCCATCTCCAAAGTAGGACTGGGCCAGGTGGCATAAAAGGAGTATCTTGGTAATGATGGAGGCCTGTTGACAGCAAACGGTTCATTTATTAAATGTTTAAATATGTCCCGGAGGCCTGCGAGCTGAGCTGCCACTAACATTAGCTCAGCTTGTTGCTTTGAGCTCAGTTTGTCTTTTGATTAGGATTCTTTCAGTTTTCATCGTTCATAAGATTCTTTAACATGTGCCAGATCCAATAATTAAAACCAGTCAAAACACTAAATGAAGGAGTTTTAGCCTAGGAAACAGTGTCTCTCCAACTCACTTTATACTAGGAGTGGGAATTGCAGGGTAACTCGTGGTCCACGATAACGATAATCACGATACAGCGATTCTACGCTATTCTCACGATATCTCATTAACTTCTACTTCGGCCAATTAATCCGTTCCATACCTTTATTCACGTCATAAGCGCTACCACGAGTGAGTCAATGTCGCTGTTGAGAGCACCATATATTTGTAAATTAAAATATTTTGCGACAGCATTTCGATTATTGTATTGCACCTGCAGAACGACGACATAGTGCTGTATGGATATTTAGTCCCACCCCTACTTGATACCCACTACACATTTTCCTCATCTCTGGAGGATCACTGGAGCTCACTTTCTCCATCACTTTCGTGCCCCTCAGCCCCACTCATTTACTCTCTTTGACAGCAGACATAAGAGTTTTTTGCAGAATGTAGGCAACAACTCCAGCAAGTACCTCACATGCAAGCAGACTCACTTGCTGCTGTTGCTTTTCCTGCTGCGTTAGAAGCTATTTGATTTATCCATATCAAGATAAATCTCCAAACGTAATCATCATAATGGATGTTAATTTTATTGCAGCCCCTTTTGTGATCACTTTATCGCCCGGCCGTACTCAAACTGCGTTTACTTTCATCATACCTCCCTCACATTTCTCGGTTTGTGTCACTCGCCTCCTCGGGTAGTCCACAATATGCCACAGCTGCCAATCAAAACTGCCGGCGTGGAGATAGCTGCTCCCCCGACTACCACAGACATCATCTCATGTAGCACAAATTAGGATGGGAATGGGTCCCTTTGCTCCCACACTTCCAGTTGAGTAAAATTTAAGCTGGGGGGAACATCTTGTCTTTTGGGCTAATACAAGCGAAGCATAGTCTTACTGCTCCTGCAGGGCCTGTAGCTCTGTTATTACCTGCACGGCCTAATCAAGCAGCAGGGAGAGGGAGAGAAAACGGGTAAAAAAAATGAGAAAGACGGCGGAGACGATTCCGTATGTGAAGCGGGGGACCACACATCCATGAAATAAAGGACGTCTTTGTGTTCTTGCATGAGCTGCGTACATTTTTTAATCATCCACGTTTAACTAATGGCTCGTAGGCAAGGCGTGGGCGATGATTATTTCCATCAAGTCAATTAGTAGTGGTATCTGAAAAGCTGTCACCGATGTGAAGTGATTTGTACACCCCTGTCTAACTTTGCTGCAGGTATTTCTGCCCCACTCATACGTGAAAAACACAGTGCTCAAACTGCACTTAGAGTGATTGGATCGGCGAGATGAATGTCACTCGTTCGGCCTCTTTTTGAATCATACGTAAGTTCTCCTCCGCCGCTGCTTATAAAAATATGGGACCCTCTTTTTACAGAATTTTCCACTGCAGAATTTCAAATGTTCTGATGTGTTAAACAGGTCTCGGTGGGTTGTCAGGGATTCGGGGAAATATGGAAAGTGTACATATAAACCCTGCTGCCTGTGTTATTAGCCAGGTTTCTTTCAGACAGCTCATGATTGGCCAGGTGACCGTTCCCCCGCTCGCAATTTATTGCTTACATTGATGTCTCCGTGCCATAAAATACGGTGTCACTCAAGAGCTGACTACGTTTTAATGGTGGAAGTACACTAATGATACACCTACAGGTGCCGCTAATAGCAAAAACACATCTCGATGTATGGAAAGAAAAGCTAGACTTTCGCATGATTGGCGTGACAATGGGATGCTGTAATCTTACGAGACATGAGCCAGTGACAGTTATGAAAATGTAGAATAATAACTGGCAGCCTCCACGGATGGGAGCGTTGTCGGAGAGGAATTGTTCCTGCTAGCTTGTGAGCTAACTTCCATTGTTCTTTTATTTTCTTACTACCTTTTGATCGCACTAATGTGGCCTTGGTTACTTTGTGTCTATCCTGGATTTATTATGAGGTAATTAGGCTGGGTATTGATGGGGTATTGATTGGAATTAACGGAGTACCAAGACGTATTGACTTGTTGTGCTGTGTTGCTCACAGCCAATCGTGACAGGCGTTCTTGGATTTAATGCAATGCGAGATTGGCCTACTATTGTAGGAGTTTAAAACCCATTAAGTCTGTGATATGGTGAAGTCTTGCTTGGTGTTTTGGACAGCTATATTGGTGTGGAGGTGGAGGTATTGATCGCAACTGATGCCTCACTTCACACAATATGGAATAAAGTAGAAAAACCCTATAAACTTTATTAATATTGCACCTTTTCATAATCCTCTCTCACAAAGAGCTTGGCAAACAAATAAAAATAAAATCACCATTACAGCAGTGATGAGTAAAGATAGAATGATGGATAAAAAAACAGAATGGTAAGTCTAAAGAGACGGTTAAATACAAGTAGGTTTTTTTCCGAGCTACCGGCTGCTGAGCGTAAAGATTTAGAAGACCAAAAGCTAACAGATGAATACTGAAGTACTTTGAGTGTGCTGGTATTGATGCTCACATCGTCATTATGTCCTTGAAACCATCATCTGTTTTTTTTAAATAAAGACTTTAAAGATACCAAACACACTTAAAGACTATTTATGTTGGGAAGTTTCTTTGTGATTCTTTAAGGCCGAGCAGAGCACAAACCTCAATGAGACTGAAGTATTTTTACTCTAAAAGAAAAACTACAAATCGACTGTAAAAAAAATTCTAGGTTGGCAGCATCAAGGCCATAAACAGCCCACAATGCAACGCTCTCTGTAGTAGAAACCCTTGAGATTGGACAGTCCAATCGGAGGAGCTGACAGTTTTTCAGTCATACATCAAGTTGTAGTTTTCGTGTCTCCTACATTTGTTTTAGGCCGTTGCCCCTTGGCCTCACTGACAAGTTAAGTTCCACTGACTGATAACACGGCTCGGCTGTGTCGGGATTACTGTCGTACATCCTGCCTGAGGCCCCTGGAAACGCCATGCTGTATCATTCTGTCAACAGTTACTCTGAGAGCGCTCTACTTTCTGTGTTTGTGTGTGTGGTACTGTATTTCCCCGATGCGCCATCCTCTGCCAAAACCAACTGCCCAGCTTCCTCCCTCATCTCTTGTTGCCTTGGAAAGCACTCCGCTCCGCAGCCGTGATGAGGTGGAGCTGAACTTTGAGCTCTGCCTCATCGCTCCGAGGAACACCTACATCATCATCCAAACTCCTCCAAACGTGCCTTTTCTGGTCCCAACAATGGCCTCCACACCACATAAATCTCCCTGACAGAGCGATGTCTCACCAATGACACACCGGGTAGCATGCCAGCCTGCCTTTGACTCTTAAAAACGAAGGGGGAAAAAAAAGCTTCTGGGGCTTGAGCCAGCGCCACATGGTCCACAAAGCCGCTGTTTCATTGTAAAAGTGGGATTAAGAATTCATTTAACACATGGGATATGCTGCTATGTGACAGTGGTGGGAGCTCTGCTGGACCTTAATGGGCCCAGCTTGTGCTGACAGATAAGTTGAGCTGAGTTTCTCTGGACCAGGGGCTCCTTCCACTTTCTTCCCCCTAAATGAAACAGACTGTTATTCTTTCCAACAGGCCATACAGTAGCCCTGTCCATCATTAAAGCTATGAATCATGTCTCTGCACTTGCAGCGGCTCCCTCAGGGGTAAATCAATGCCTTGCCCCTTAATCTGGGCAGATTTCCGTGTAGGGTCCACCATATAGGGTTCTGTTTTTAGCACAATGAACAGCTTGCTCATGTTACTCTTCAGCTGCACGGCATACCACAATCTTCCCACATTTGCCATCAAATACTCTGCTCCAAGGTGTTTAGTGAAATGCAAGTCAATGAACATGTGCCCTTCAGCAGCAGTGGTTAAAGCAATCTTTACCCAGCAGCGCGGCTTCTTTAGGTAGAATGTTCTGCTGGGTTTTTTAAGCACTTTTAGCTGAAATAATCACATTTGAAAGCACCGCGTGTGGTTTATTTCCAATTGGAAGGTTGAGGAGTTTGTTCCATTGAGAGCAGAAGCTGCAGTAGCGCTGGCGAGAGAGATAGAAAAGAAGTCATGCCTCGGCGCTGCTTCACGCTGCTTTGGAGGTCAATTTCTTCTTCAAAGTGCACCCATTAAGCTGTGCGTCCTAAATATAGACCAGTTTGTTCGGAAATCGCTTCATTCTCTTTGATTCTGCCTTGAACTGCCACGTCAAAGTCATTTATATGCAGGGTTTTTCCTCAATAATGATGCAAGAAGTTGCAAAGCAAAGTGTTGAATTAGATTCTTCCTGCTGAGATAAAAAAGAGAGCAAAAGGGGAAATAACTCGTCAGCCATTTACCACAGTGATTAAATAAGCTTGTCCCAGCGTGTGTGTACTCGGGATGGACAAAATATGTTTGGTAAGCCGCACGTGTTGCATTCACTGCCCGAGGAAAAGGTTTACGAGTTAGAAGGTGTATTAGTCACGACGGGAGAGAAAATTTCCATCCATCACTCTGTCTGCAGAAATCTGTCTATTTGCTCTGACTAATCGGCCATCAGTCTGTCAGACCCTGATTCATGACCCTTTGGACAAAGCGCGAGTGGTCAGTCTCCATCGTAAACCAAATGCAAATGTTGGGGAACAGGCTGGCAGCTAAAATAAATAACATAGCCGCGAGCAAACAGTGGCTCGTGCAGAGAAAGTGTCGGAAATATGCCTTGAAAATGCACGTTGGAGGCTCATAATGCATCGACAAAAATCTAAATGAAAATAAACAGTTTGAAAACCTTATTAAGAAAGCTAATTTAGCTGTTTGGACCATTTCCAAAGAGTCAGAATCAGAGGAGGAAGCTTTTGAAATTATTATTTTAAATGACCACTGAATGATTGGTTACAAAATGTTTTGCTGACTACATGTAACTTTAGCTTGGATCCCTGGTTTGGATCAGTTGGTAGAGCGGGCACCGTCTTCGTAGCACTAATCGCAGATTCGACTCCTGGTCTGACGGTCATTCCCTACTCTGCTCTACATATATCCTGTCTCTGTTCAGCTCTCTTGTCTAATGAAGGCAAAAGCCAAAAAATAATCTTTAAATACCTGTGTATCGTTAGCCTGTGCTGTATTACTACAAAACCTGAATCCCTCTGCTGCCTCGCAACACATAAAGCAACAAAACTAGGTTCTAAAGCTAGCATGTGGCTGTGACCGCATCAGGTCCATGTGCGCTTCTGTGGGCAACACTGGAAGCGTGACGTGTTCATTTTCATTGGAAATGCATGAAAACAGACGAGTCTTTACATATCACAATGCTGGCGTGACATAGGCGTATGTCGTGCGACTTGCGCTGAAAATGTAGAGAATAGGAGGCTCGCCTATTTTTACCGTTGTTGGTCAAAATACACGGTGAAAATGAATTGTGATGTGTCCTGTTGATCTCTGACAGCGATATTAACATCTCTTCCTGTAGTGAAAGTCACAGGCATGGAGAGTAAAGTAGGTCAACACTTCCTGTATGCTGTTTCAAAGTAAAAGCCCGATCTGGAATTCTGATTCCACTCGTTTGTACACAATGCTTTTATTCTGAAGTGCTTCCCGGGCCGTTGTTGTTGTTATTTTTTTCACATTATTTGGCTCTGAAAGTACCGTCACTCACTCTAACGCAGGATGCAAATAACTGAAAAGCTGCCTTGTGACCACTCTCCTGATTGGTTCACTGATTAAATTCTGTTATTTCCATAATAAATCTGTAACCACGCCCAATTCAAACCCAGTATCTGAAAAGTTTTTAGAAATTAACTACTACTTTTTGATGCTGATTATTTGGTACATAAGACCTTAAATCAGTTAAAGGGCTTCTGTGTTTTTCCCCCTAGTGTATTAAAATAGAGATGCTCTCCCAGTATCCTGCGCTGCCTTCATGTATTCATTCAACATCACAATGGCGCGTAGATAACTTTCAGTCCGCCGTCTTTGTATCTGTGTGTGTAAAATGTTTATTTCCTCCCTCTCTGTGGTTGTTTGAGTCTGCTCTGTGAACAGCTTCTCCTCTCTGTCGCTCATTCAAAATGCTGTTGCTTTCTTTAGAAAGCCGAGATGCAGCATTGACCCCTCTTAGAAAAGAAGAGTGTTGTTGTAGTAGCACAGTCCCCCCTCCTCCTTCCTCCCTCGCCTCCCCCCTCCTGTCACTTCAGACAGCCTCTCGGTGGAGAGCTCTCTCTCAGATCAGCACTAAACTCTCTCCTTAGTCTCAGGAAGTGTCGGAGGAAGCACTCTCAGCCTAGTCGGCTTTTCTTAGACTCCCAGGTCTCATTGCATATTCATGGCCCCCTTCACAGTCGAGGGTATCAGGTTTAAAAACAGGGGGAAAAAAGACATTTGAGCGTTAATAATTTACTGTTTTATTGTTAATATTCCCTGTAATTAATAATAGAACATATATGAAGGTTTGCACATTAATGTTTCAATGTCAGATTGTTTGGATGGTGAAGTGTTCCTGCTGCCTCTGACCGCCAGGAGCTCCAACAGTTTAAACACTTTATGCATCACTCTCCATCGCCGCGCAAATAACACAGAGACACTTACCGCTGTAAGTGGGAAATGGAGAGGCTGCAATTTGTCATCAGATCTTAGAGCTCTGATGTCCATTATCCAGAGCACTACACACACAGGGATCCACAGCGGCAGACGTTACACTTCATACTGAGCATGAGCGAAGAACGAGCACCGTGAGCTGCTTTTAATAAATCACAGAGAAAGAGTTGTTTCAGCTTTAATGGGATAAACTACAACATCCCACCTTTTTAACATGAGAGGACAGGTTACAACATGAGACTGATCACTAGAGCTGCAGCAACGAGGTTGTCTTTCTTTGAGCACTGCTCATAAAACAACTCATACAAAGTAAACAGAAAGGGGAGGGGGTGTCTAATAAGCACCTCTGTGCACCTCTCAGGAAAGTATAACAGATGATGAATTTACCTTTTTGATGTTGCAAATGAACTTCCTTTTAAATTTAATACTGAAAATAATAACTCCATAAACAAATTTATGCTGTTAATAAAGGTTTCAAGACTCCACCCAGAAAGTCCACCCTCGAGCCTTTGCTGCGTGTCACACTAGCTTTGTCATCCCCTGTTTTAGACACTATCCACTGTCCTGTCTCTGTCTCTGTCAATAAAGGCAGAAAAGGCAGAAAAATGAAACAACAAACAAAAAGAGTCTGTAGGATTTTCTTTTTTTTTAAGTCCTTGAAAAACAAAAAGGAAAACTTCTTTTGGCACTCTTCGGCAGAGTTACAGGCAAAGTATTCAGGCAGGTATATATGATGGTTTTAAAGGCACCAATTAAATCATTATAACCTCGCAGGTTCTTCCTTAAGGAGGGACAATAGGCAACACAGATTCATTACAGATGGATGGATGGATGGATAGATGTACAGGAAATAACAATCACAGTTGAGACATTACATTTAACACTGAGCATTAAAACATGTAAGCACTAACAAACCACACATAAAAATACTAAAAAAAGTTTCTAAACCAAAATAAAACTCTACAAATGAGACACTAAAAGATCGCTAAGAAATGTTGTAAAAACATCCAGTGTCTGTATTAATCCTGACTGCATGAATCATGGACAATACTATACTGACGTGACAGAACAATTAACTTGCCGAATAGATTTGAGACCTGACGACCTCTCGTTCTACAGGCTAGATGGCCGAGGTCATTTAGTTTTGTTTACTTCTTCTTCTGTGATTAACAGTCGATTGCAGCCATGTGGAAAGCCACGTTCTGATGTAACCACTCTTTTTAATGAGCCTAGTTTATCCACTCCAAACAGGTTGACAGAAATGCGCCTGATTTGCATTTCTTTTTTACAGCATTCAAAAGTTTGCTTTATAATTAGCTTGATGATTGAATTAAAACACAACTACAAAACAACATGCTTGCATTGTAAACATAAGAACAAACTAAACCAAGTCATTTCCTGCGGTCGGATCCACACGAGCTCTTCTGCACGCTCGCCTCCTCCTGATTAATAGCCCGGGTGTCTCACTGAGCAGCCGTGCTCTGCCGCGGCTGGAGGTTCACACTGAGAACCAGGCGGCGGCTGTCGGCGGTGAGCTATGTGCCGCTCTGCTCCACGGGAGGTAATGAATCGGTGTGTCTGCCAGGACTGAAGTGTAGACAGCAGGAGGAACAAAAGTGATCAGTCTTTCAGGGCAAGGGACTACTTGTCCAGCATGTGGGCCGCTGATAGAGGCAGAGAGATAGAGCATGAAAGAGAGAGGAAGGGAGGACATAAAGGAGGTAAGAGGGGGGAAAAAGTGAAGGAAGAGTTGTTAAAAGAAAGTAGCAACGAGAGAGTGGTGGATAGGAAGAGAAGAAAGGAGACGGATGGATGAGGAGTCAGGATTTCACCCAGCCTGTGTAACATTCCTGGGGAAATTCGCTCCCTTTCGCCCCCTCCAACGCTCCTTAAACCACCTCAGAGGGGGTTCATTATTCTCACTTTACTCCTCCACTAATTATCGTTATCATTATGGGGGATAATTACCATTTCACTGCCTAACACCCATGTAGGCAGCTCCGCTCTGACTCACACACAAGGTTATCAATAGCTGCTCAATTGCAGCCTCATCTGCCTAATTATACGATTTGGGCTTTGTGATAACTGAATGGGATGTGAAATCTAGTATTATTGGTGAGACGCACAAAGTCAGCAGAAGGCCGTGAGATAAACCCGTGTGTGTGTGTGGAGTCCTGTTAATTAAAGATATGGTTTTTGGTGGAGCAGAAATCAAAGGAGATCCAGCGTTATGAAACAACTGGAAGTCTCCTAAATATAAAAGAGCTGCGTCCACACTGTAATATATCTCTGAAAGCCGCTGGAAACCCAAATCCACAATTTGGGTTCCGGAACATAACAGTAAGCAGCTAAAACTATATATAAAAAAAAAGCAATTCTTGTTTTAAGGACTGTTTTTTTTAGCTTCAGCCTTTATTGAGTAGGACAGTGGATAGAGTCGGAGAGAGTGAGGACGACATGCTGCAAAGGGCCGCTGCGTCGAGAGGCTGTGCCGCTGTACGTGGCGCGCTTTAACCGCTGAGCTACACCGGTGCACTGAAAGCAATTCGTAAATTGGGTTAGGCTTTGGCTTGATTAAGCTCAGATATAAATTCCAAAAACTCAAACCTCTTGTACAAATCATAAAAATGGTCACACATAGGCCGTCTGGAGCCGCTGTAGCCACTTCTGCTAACCAAAACACAAATTTAACTTGCTTAAAAAACTTGGAAACTTCAGTTACTGTAGTGATTGTTTTAGTTACGTCTCCTCTCGCGGTTCCTCTTCTATTGGCAAGCCGTATTTGTCAACAGAGCTGTCAATCATCGTTTTTTCAGCATCAAATAACTAATTAAAAATAAACATGTCAGAAACATTAAGTCTTGGACATAAACCACCATGATAAGAACTAAATATAATAACACAAACCATGTTTGAGAAAAAAGTATTTGACATGTATTTATATTTTATAGTTTGACTCATGTCCCATCTGTTAACATGGAGGAGGCCTTATGACTTATACTGCAGCCAGTCAGCAGGGGGCGCTTGGATGAACGTTTAAATGAATGTTTTGGCTTCATTTTTAGGAAGCCATCTTTTTATACAGTCTACGGTTTACACCCAGCGTTAGCATAGTCTGCTAGCATAGTAATGACCATGCTAGTAGCAGGTGTTCAATGTCAAATTAAGTTCTATATTTATTTTTTTTCAGGCTGTTTTTTCGGCAGGGAAAAGGAAAGTTGTTTCATAACAGTGCAGCACTAGCGAACACAGAACCGTCTTTTAGCATTGCATTTTCTGGCCTTTGAACAACAAGCAGCAGCTTAGCTAAAGTTAAACACGTTTGCTAACTGCTATTGATAGCAAAGATTTTTGTAACTCTACATTCAGGCACCATTTAAATTAATAATTTCGTGCAGGAGCCAGGCGGATGTGAATCAAATAATCGGCCACACGCACACAGTCTTTCTTTTTTATAAGTCGAGGAAATTAAACAACAACAAAATGAAAAAGATGAACAAACTACGACAAAACAAAAGAAACAGGCAGGAAACCCAGCAAACATTCACATAACAATGCAGGGCAATAGTTCACAACAACAATTCATATGTTGTACCAAACCATGAGATTCACCCACTAAAGCGATCCTATTGGTCTTAAATCATATCTTTTTTTTTTTGGTTCAATCTTCCCAACATATTTTCCACACGCAGCGATGTCCATCATTCGTTCCTTCCACGTGTTCAGTGTAGGAGTTTGAGGCTCTTTCCAACATCTAAGAATCAGTCTAGCACAAGTTATTAAGCCGGTTGTTAATACTCTAAATGCAAATGTATATGCTTCAATATATGTTTTCTAAAAGGTATGACCATTTTCTTACCTGAGGTTTTTGTGGATGCTTGATGAGACTCAGCTGTGATCTAATATATGCGTTTTTACTTTTTAAAGCCACATTTCTAGAGGCTTTAATATGCCGGTGCAGAGCTGTGAATACAAAGAGAGTTAAACAAAATCCTGTGAGATAAAACTTAAAATCCTCCATCTTTTCTTTCCCTCTCTCATTATCACCTGTATTACATTTGTCAAAGAACTAGGACTCCAGGTTTAATTAACCCACACTATTACCACGGTTCAATCAGTTTTATCACAGCGTTAATGAAGAGCCGCAGCAGCATGCGATTGTTCACCAGCCGATGTGAACAATGTGACTTATGCTAAGCTCAGTCGCTGTGTTTGTCGAGGGGCTTTCTAAATCCCTCTGTGGCATTTTGGAGCTGCAGCTGACGCGTCCAACCTCGTGAATGCTCTCTCCATCTGCTGCAGCTCAACGCAGGACAAGTATGAGACTGACACAGGCCTCATCAGCGGGAGAAATACACAAGACGTGTCCTCTGTTACGCTCAGAGAGAAGCAGAGCGTGGATGGAAAAGAGGGCGAGGGTACAGAGGGTGAGAAGACGAGGGACAGAGGGTGACAGTGTGGACGCTTCAGTGAGCGCCTGACAGACAGTCGGGTCGGTGGAATGTGTGCCGCAGAGGACCTCATGACAGACAGGAGGCACATTTTTCTTTGACCCCAATTACCAGAGGTGTTTCTTTCCACCAGTTAATCCCTGGCATATATAGGGTGGCCTGTCCTCTGCACCGTGGAGATCTACTTTTCCAGCTTGTTGTTTTCCATACAAGTCATATGGATGAAGGCACAGTTCTCCTGACCTTCTAGCAGTCTAACTAGGAATCTCTCCCCACCTTAAGGCATAGATTGTATCAATGTGGCTCTTTGTAGTCGACCTGTTCACCTCTATAAACAGATATCTGTGCGTGAATGCAGACTAAGTAGGCCAGGGATCTGTTGGTATCAGGTATATTTTTATTTCTGGTGCCGGTTTGTAGTCCTCATCGCATTGACCAATCATGGTTGAGCTTGTTTTGGTGGTTTCGTTTGGAGTGCAGGAGAGGCGGAACTTATGTTAAATTAGCATTTGGCATTTTAGCAATTTGATTGAGTAAGAAATGGCTCTAACTCCATTTTCAAATCTCAAGTTGGATGTCGGACTTCCTCTTCCGTGAGCTGGTCATTGGTTATGGTCCATCATCAGTTATGTGTGTGCTGGCTAGAGCTGAAATGTTGGCACACGTTGTCAGAAGGGATGGGTATTTCTTTTTTATTTTTTTAAGATTATTTTTGTGGCTTTTTATGCCTTTATTTCAGAGAGAGGACAGCTGATAGTGGTGGAAGTGGGGGAAGAGAGAGTGGGAACGACAGGCGGCAAAGGGCCGAGGGCTGGAGTTGAACCCGGGGCCGCCGCATCGAGGACTGTAGCCTCTGTATATGGCCAAGTCTGTGGGCACATACAAGGAATTTGACTCAATTTTTTCCCCTTACTCTAAATGAACAGACACACAAAGTGACATACTACACTTAAAATATTCACTGGGAACTATTTTCGGCTAGAAGTGTGTACCACAAAAACTCCATCTTCTCTATATAAAACAGAGACATGGATCATCTCTCGTACAGTGAGAATCAGTCATGCTGTGTATAGTTGTTGTAGACTAATATATAGTATATAGTAATATAGATATGCTAGTCTTCCTTTCAAAGTTTAATTTCACCTCATTTTCGGTTGGGTTCGTTCCACACAGAACTCTTTGACGGCTGCAGAAGTCTCTGCATTTTTCTCCGGTCCTGAATCTCACAGTGCGGCAATGCTTTCTTCTTCTCTTGTTATTTAATGGCGGTTAGCAAACAGCTTTCAGATGCACTACATCCACTGTCTGGTCGTAGTACTGTATTACAACCAGAAGATTTTTAAGATGAGATAATATTTGTATGAACTTCTTTATTTTTTATTTATTAATTCATGAATGTTCATTTTTGATCTGCTATTTTATGCCCCTTATTTTAATCAAAAATATGTCGGATTCTGCTTTAAATTTGCTACTTTAATAAATAATATGTGTTTTTGTTTATTTGTTTATGGCTGTTTTATTTCCTTTTCAATGTTCAGTTTGCCTCGTCAGTTGTTGTTCAGACAAAAGGTTAAAATGTCGCCCTTTAATTTTTTCTCACTTCCACAAGAACAGAGTTACACAGCCTCTCAAAATATTTGTTTAACTCAAGTGGTTTCCTTTGGACCGCAGCAACATGTTCTTCTTGTTGGGAGATTATCTGACCTCCCTCTCTCTCTCACTTCCTCCCTCAGAGACACTTATGGACTCCACTACAGCCACGGCGGAGCTCGGCTGGACGGTCTACCCCGTGTCAGGGTCCAGTGACAACAGCGTAAGTGGCTCTTCTTTCACTTCGATCTGCTCCCGCTAATAGAAAAGATAATTAAATTATTTTTTAAGTGATTATATAATGAGATGTGATTTCAGGGCAGTTTAGTTCAGATAAAGAAGAGGTGTGTGGGGACCCTCGCTTTTGTTGGACCTAAAAGTGCGGCTAATGTGTAAATTTGCTCAGTCTGCCGTAATAGCTTTATTTCTCTCTGTGTTTTGGTTTCTCACTTTAAGGTCAAAGATCAATTAATGAGGCTGCCTGGCCCCCAGAGTGAGCTAAACCTCCCCCAAAAATCCTCCTGCAAACTTACATGGAAACTATTTGAACACAACAAAGACATTTTTAAGCCACACATTCATTCACTTCTTTAGTAGATATTTTAAACTTTTCTGTTGATGCAGAATTTTAAGAGCTGCTACAACCACTTTCCTTTTTGGTCATTACCACAAAGACTCATCCATTTCTCTAATCCCTGCGTTCCTTTACTTTTGGGTTATTCACATTTATCTCGCCTGAACTTTCCGGTTCACGACAAACACACTAACAAAGAACAATCATACACTTAAAGTTAACTACGTGTGTTCCCATGCCAGGCTAGAAGCTATGTGTTATATGGGCCCTGCTGGTGTTTGATGCACAGTCTTTCCACAGGGTTTGCCAGGGCATCGGTTCCTCCCGGCCACATGTGAGCCAGGCCCACTTAGAGCCGGCCAAAACCAGAGTCTCAGTCTACTTCACTTTTTTCCCCACCGCAAGATTTAGACTTCTTAGAACGGGTCCAAAATAGAGAAAAAATGTTGTAGACTTATTTGCTGGTGCATTTCAAAAAACCACTACCGATTTTATTCAATTATTTACGCTTCTGTGGTTTGTATTAAAGATGGTTTGAATTATACTCTATCATGCTGTGTCTCTGCGCGCTAAAAGAAGCAAAAAAAACACGGCAGCACTGAGAGCCGGCCTTCAACCGCTCTGTGATACGACTTCAAAGTTGTTCAGGAATAATTTAGGACAACCTCATCTCTCCCAACCTGAGGGCACGTTGTCTCCTCCCTGCTCAGTCCTACAATCAATAGCGAAGCAAAAAGACGCCTGGTTTCCTTTTTCCCTCGCCAGCTCTGGATCCAATCTGCACAGAGCGCTTACGCACACATGCTGACTCCAAAGACAGTTTACATCACGTCGTCCTTTCATCTTTGCAAACTGTTAGATTCAGCATCCACTCAACCCATTCAGCATCCACTCAACCCTTTTCTCATATCAGATTTAAGAGCGTTTTGGAAACTTCAGGAAAGTTGGACTAAATGTTTGGAACAATGACTTTAGTATTCAATGAATAGTCTACTGGCAAAATTGAGATAAATTAAAGGTCCAAACATCAAACTAAAGACCTCTAAGCTCATTAGGAATCATCTTTGTTCCAGTAACATGTGGCACACCGCATAAATATGTGGTCGTTTTCTCCTCCAAATCAAACATCTCCACATTTGATTTACTGAAAGGCATGTCTGTGACGAGTTTAGAATATGTGCTTTTATATGTATCCCTCCACGCTGGCGACAGACAGGGCCAGAGGCGTTGTGTTTTTTCTTGTTGTACACCCGTCCCTCCCATTCTTGTGAATGAGATAACTCGGGAACACCAGGAGAGAAAGTCTTTAGGTTTGACACAAACGTCCATTAGACTCCAGGATGCACTGCTTACAACTTACTGGTCAAAAGGTCAAAGTTCAAAGTCCCTGTGATCTCTGTAAGTTAAAGGTATAATAAGAAGGATTTTTTCTTGCATTTTGTCAACAACACATTCAAACTGGGCCCCTCCTCCTGGGCTTTGTCACCAGAAGCTCACCCTCACTGTCTCGCGTGAGAACACGCCCAACCCGCCGAGCTAACGCCAACAGCATCGCGGTTAGCTTTGTGCTAGCAGGCTAACCGCCGGTTAGCTTGTCCTACCCAGTTTCAGGCACTTACCTGTCCAACAGAAAGAAGGCCAACTCTGCGTCGCTCTGTGGCCATGTTCGCCGGTCTGAATGGGGCCCAGTTGCTAATTTGAACCACTCCCACACTCACCTGTACGCTGTGATTGGCTCAGAGAACCATGACAGCGCCCCTCCTGGAAACGTCCCGTGCAGAGCAAAGCAACAGATTAGATGCAGAGAGAAGGGTCTCACAAGGGTCTGCACACACACTCACCAACACACGAGGCCTATAAGTGATGATTTATATTATATTATATTTGTAAAAGTCTATATTTTATTTTACTTACTTTTATTTATTATACATTTAAGAATTTATACACTAATTATGATACAAGGGCACACAGAGGTCTAATATGATAAATAATAAGGCAACAATTTTTACGTGAAAGGTCAAAGGTCAAATACAGTGTCATATAGTGAATAAAAAAATATTTTAATCATTATTTTCATCCTGTTTTTGTGAACAATGAATCTCAAAAACTACTGGACTGATTACTTTTAAATTGAGCACGATTGTGACTTTGGTGATCAGATGTCTAAAGACGAGGCAACTCGACCTTCTTTAACTCTGTAAAGTGCTTTGAATGCTTTATGTATGAATGGTGCTCATAAATAAACTTGCCTTACATTTCAACTTTTCTATAGTTTTGATTGTGATATCTTAGCAAGACTGGAAGTGATTTTATGTAGGGATGATCACAATTATTAGAATAGGCATTCGTTTATAAAACATGGAAAAGTTCATGCCTTTTTTATTTCATCTTAAAAATCTATTTATTCCATTGTTTTTACTGGCGCCTGGTCGTAATAGCCGATCAGTGCCAGGTGCCGATAAAATGGGTGCGGCGCTGTGAGAGAAAAATGCAGAGACTTCTGCAGTCGTCAGAGACTTCTGTGTGGAAGTCAGTGAAAAAGCAAACGAAGATGAGGTCAAGTGCAAACTTTGAAAGGTAAAACTTGCATATCACAAGTCTGAAAGTCTGTAAGTCTGAAACTTTCCTGCCTACAAAGCCGTTAATTCTAATTTAATTTAATTTACTTGGAACACACAGAGAGCGAGAGATTCTCGTTGGTGTAATTCTGCTGTAAGTGATTGTGGTGTAACCTCTCCTTTGGTTTTCAGGGTAATTTAATTTAATTTAGTCTTTTAGCATATTTTCAATAAACAGATATATCCATCTCTCCTGTCCTGGCCACAGTTTCTGCGTCATTCTGTGGGAATTACATGGGTGGATATAAACCGCAACTGATGATGATGGATGAATACAACCTCAGGTGGTTATCCTAGTTTTGACTTCAGATAATTCCACACTCCTTCCTGAAAACCTCCAAATGTATTTCGGATATGCATCGCTTTCCTGGAGCGCAGTGAAATGCGAACAAGTCCCTAAGCCCCTGGATTTATTCAGGTATAGGTCGGCCTTATCAGCGTGGGCACTGAAGTTTTAAGACGATACGCCTGAGCTTTGACTCCGTCTGTGTCCGCTGGAAAGTGAAGAGTGAGAGCGATGGAGATAGCTTGTCCCTTATGGCCCGGGGCAACAGGTGTGGAAACGGAGCTCGCTCTCGCTCTCAGTATAACAGCGAGAGGTGCTTTACAGAAGCTATTGTCTTACACACATATATGCACGGCTTCATGGGCTTAGCCGGTGGATCAGTAACATCCAGCTGAGCGCCGCACCAGCAGTTGCTTTTCACTGCTCTCTATAGCTTCATGAAATATATCCTAACTCGACATGTGATACTCTGCGACACAATCCAAACGCAAACAAGACACAGCGTGATATTAAGTCGCAATGTTATGGCAGTTGGTGTTTTTCCACTCATGTTATTTTACAGCTTATTAAAATATCTCTAAGTATACATAAGCACCTTTTCAGAAGTGATTTGTGTAGAAGAATATCACAGTTCAGCTCCTGTAAGTCCACTTGTATAACCCTCCCTCTGTATTCTTCCTTTAACTGATGTTGTCGCTGAGCCAGACAAGCAAAACATCTTCATTGTTCTTGATAACGCTGCTGAAAACACAGATGACCACTGTTATAGTTACCAAACCAGACTCTATCCCAGGGCAGTTTGGGAAGTTTACTCTCTCCTGACTAACCCTCTTAGGTCCTGGCAATAAAACAGTCGTCTCACATGCCTCACTCCGCCCACGCATGGAAACTGGTGCAGTCAGTCATCATGTCGACCTGAGTTTGTAGCCAGATTTGGGAAGACTCACGCACATACACAAGAGCACACAATTGTGATATAAAAAATATTGTGAAGCATTTCAGAAAAAGTTTAAATTTAAACCAGCAGAATAAAAATCAGTGAAAGAATTCTGCTGCTTTGCACAATTCTCCTTCTGCAAACTCACTATTTACAAAGACACTTAAAAGCTTTAGCTGGTTATGAAATGGCCTGAAATGAAAACTGATTCCTCTATGTTGATTTAGAATTTTTATTTTTGCACAAATTGACACAAAAAGACAAGATGGCGTGCAACAATATATAGTGCAGGGAGAGACAAAAACCCAGTGGGGTTATTTAAAGTCTCCACCTAAATAATGTTAAAAATTTCACCACCAAATTACCATCAGCAGCAAAAAGTGATGGCAAACCAATAACAAAATAAATACAGTATATTGACAACAATAATACAAATAGTATCAAATTAAATAAAGTAAAATAAAGAATGAGTGTGCGTTCTTTAGAATGTTTGAGTTAAACAAAATAGAACATGACAGCAGTTAAATGTTCTTTAAGACATCTTTTGTACCATTTTATAGATGAACAGTTCAAGGTCCAAGAATGGACCTCTGATTTAGCTTTAAAGTAAGACTTCAAATGTTCAGGGATATTACCTTTACTTGAATGTTGATTTCTCTCTAATTGTTTGTCCTCCCGATTTACATGAGGGGGCCAGAGTATTAGGAACACCTCTGAATATAATGCAGCTCAGTACAGCCCCACCACCAACTATGACCTTGACGCTGAAACATCTTTGAATTAACACCTCTACGACAGCTGAGAAAAAGCCTGTACATAACAGGCGACATTAAAGCAAATCGTATGTCAGAGCTGGTGTATTGGATTACATTAGATGTTTCAGGTGTACCTAATGAAGTGGCCGGTGAGTGTATATATCGGCATTGTTGCACTCCTCACAGTTGTCTTACGCAGGCTTGTAGATATTAGTTTAATAGTTAATGTTTAACGCACTGCCTTTTTTGTTGAAGCCTACGGTTAAAAAAAAACAACGCTCGCTGCGCCTTTTTTTCTACTGTTGTTAAGGCAACCACCGAATCATTCGCTGTCATTAACCTTACCATTATATTGTAAACTGACAGAAGGCCTCGGGAGCTTTTCTGCTTTGAATTGAAGTTTTTTTCAACTCGAGGCGCTCAGAGCATTTCTCAAAAACGCGAGGCGCACGGAGTGGAAAAACACGAGTCGCTCTGCAGCGCAAAAGCAGCACGCAAAAAGCCTCTCATTGAAAACAATGACAAAGCCGCCCCCAGCTGCTAAAACGCGCCCTGTCTGATCGGGCCCTGATGCTTGTACACAGAGAGCGAAGTTAAACCAGAGTCACATTCCTTAAATGTGTACAAACCTGGCCAATAAAGCTGATTCTTATTCTGATTCTGACACAATTCTTCCCTTTTTATCTCTGTGCTTATCCTCCCCTCAGTGTGTGTTCAGAGTTCTCTAAAAGAAGGATCTCCTCCTGCTTCGTTTAAACCGAAAAACCACTCGCTGTGAAACTTTGCCAGGGAGAATGTAAACAAAGGCTGTTTGGTCTGCGTGCCGTAAATCACTGACAGGCATTAAGAATAACCGTAAAGAAATCTTCTCGCTGATTGTCTGCCTCCTTTTTTAGATCATGCAGAGGCATTAGTATTAAATGAACAATCATAACCGGTAAGAACTCCTTCCAGGTTATAAGTCTGTAAAGTTCCTCGTTGAGAATCTGCTGTGTGACTTGGAGCTGACGTACAGCCGGCTCGCTGAGCGGGGTTAAGTGGTCAATGTTTTCTTCTCAAGTGGAGCTGATAGACGTGTGAACATCAGGTCAGGCCTGCTGACCCGCTCATTCCTGCGCTCAAACACAGACAACAGCGGCCATTTAGAAGCAGACTTATGGCCGCAGGGAGCGCATGGAGCTACCGTGCAGGGAAAACTACTGAGGTCTCCTGCATAGGCGGCGGACATAATGAGGCGGTGTGAGTGGGTTGGGTTATCATTACGGATGTGTCATGATGTGCTGTAGCAGGATATATACGATGTCACTTGGGGACACAACAGGAATGAAATATGCAGCACACATGTTTCACAATGTTTTAAACAAATCAGACCGTTGTAATTCATCAAATACGCTGCACATTACATCAGAATTCCTTCGGAATAAGATTGAGGTTGTTTCCAGATAATTGTGGACATGTGTGGCAGACCGACATGGCATGCTTTTTTTCCACGTAGCCTTTCCTTTTCTTCATGAGTAATTTGTTAAACATCGTTCATTCCAGTGCGCTCAATGGGATTTAAAGTGACCACTAATTTGTGACTGTGACAATTAAATTCTGTGAAATCATATTAAAGGAATCTCGCAAAGAAATATGCAAACATAATCCACATGTAACGTTGTGGAAGGGGGGGTAAAAGATGGAATAGTTCTTCTCCTTCACATGTTGTGCATTAGTAGTGGACAGTGGTAATTGGAGCTGACTGCAGCAGACAGTTCTAGTTAAGTCCGTGTGTGTGTGTGTGTGTGTGTGAGCCTCTCCTCTCTGTGAAGCCCGCTCTCCTGCAGGATTTGGCTCCCATGGCCTCTCTCTGGTCGTAATTGAATGCAGAGAGTGGGTGTCATTTGTCCCCTGTCCCTCAAGGGAAGGCACTCTTGCTCTGACAGATTTCCCACAACTGCAAATGGGGCGAGTGTGCCTGGAGTGTTTTCCACTGGGTCGCTCTCTCCCCGCATTTGCGTGAATAATTTATTTACTTCTGTCAGTGATAGAGCGCTGATATGTAACGTGGCTCTGGTTCGAGAAGCCGACTCAGGTTAATTCAAACCCTGTAATGACAAGACGTGATAAATACACAGTTCGTGTCATGTCAAAACAATGAAAGCGTTAAATGTTTGAGTGTTCTGACAGTTTGTTCACACTTGACTGATGTTTCACTCAGCTCCCAGCAGTCGTGAGCTGCAGAACGGGCTGTTCCCTCCTGCAGTTTTATTGTGCAGCGACAGCTTTAACTTTCACATGTTTTTATACAAGGTTTGTTTAATGTGGAGCCCGACAGATATGGGTTACATAGAACGAGACCAATACTGATACTGCTTAGATGACACATGTATTTATATTTTCAGCTAAAGTAACTTTGCACGGATACCACAGAATACTTTCATAGTCTGTTTTTGTTGGTATCCGACGAGATATATGAACACATTTTCGCCAAGTCGAGTTTGCAATCCTGCTAGCGACCGGAGCTCCTGAGCTCAGCCTACAATAACGCTGATTGTTGTGAAGATGGCGGCTGCACTGGTGATCATGGCTGCACATGTCCGTGACGAAGCGTTAGCTAGATTATAGTAGATAGATAAATAGATACTGTATTGATTCCAAGGGTAATTTAGCGCCATCACCTTGGTAAAATACCATAACACAATAAAATACCTCTCTCTGCATTTTACACTGGTATATTGGTTGCACCGGTATTTAGGACGCAGCCCACTTCATAGGTAAAGTCTTACACACTGAATGTTACTGTATTTAAGATGAATAGACACTGTTAACCAATAGTCGTGCAGACCACCATTCGCTACTCTGCTACATGTGCTGCAGAAAGAGCAGAGAGTATGGTAGGTTATAGAGTCGAAGGGCTTCACAAACCTACCATTAAATCACATCAAGCATTTTTTCCTGCTTTTTATCTTCTGTATAATTAGTTTCATACTGGCACATATCACAAAGCACTCATGCTGCCAATATGTCTATTGCAGGCCAATAATGACCAATAATATCATCCATCCGTCCTTTATCCACACCGCTTATCCTGTTCAGGGTCGCGGGGGGCTGGAGCCTATCCCAGCCGTCATTGGGCGAGAGGCGGGGTTACACCCTGAACTGATCGGCTGACACATAGAGACAGAGAACCTTTCACATTCACATCTACGGGATTTTGGAGTCACCAATGAACCGAGCATGTCTTTGGACTGTGGGAGGAAGCTGGAATACCTGGAGGGAACCCACGCAAACTCCTCGTCCCAACCGGGGTTTGAACTAGGAACCTTCTACCTGTGAGGAGACAGCGCTAACCACTGCACCACCTTGCAGCCTCATCACTAATATCAGTCAAACAATATATTAGTCGGGCTCCAGTTTAATGCTGCTTTGACACTGCATGCCATACTTAGCTATCATATAACTTATTTTTTATTAGCACAAAGTAACGAGTGTATATTAAAGATGTAAAATAGCATCTTAGATTGTCGCGGACCACACTGATGGATGCAGTTCTTTGTTTTAGGGTTGATTTGTTCTTAACTCTTCTCTATGACAGCGTAATAGTCGTTCAACCAGCTTTGACTGACGGTAATGATCACCAACAGCTCTTCCACCTTCTCCTGCCAGACAGATCTCTTGACGACTCGAGTCCTTGAGGAGTGTATTTGTGGTGAACTTTCGGCTGCCAGCGTGCTTCTGACCGTCTGCCTGTTTGTTAAGTTTTCCTGGTTGCGCAGCAGCACAGCTGCACAGGGGATGGAAAGTCCATGACAACTTTATTGCGTTGTTTTCAAATGAATGCATTGTAAGAGCAAAGAGGTCCCAATGGAGCAATATAACGAATGGCATCCTATCAAAAGCCATTTGTCTGTTCGAGGACTTTTGGCTGCTGTTGCCCGACTGTCCTTGAAAGGGAATCACTTGACGTGAGGCCAATTTTAAGATTATTTCCACTCTTTAAAATGAGTGTTTTTTCTTTGGGTTTGTTTGCATTCAGGACTAACAGTTGGAAGTTGTTGAATTTATCTGTTTTATCGTCTTAAAGTCGGGCTCAGACGACAGGAGTTTGGGCTCTTTTATCCCTGATTCACCTCTCCAGACAATCAGAGGAGGGATCTGGTCTGGACCTTGGTTCTGATGTAATGTGAGGATCCAGTCTTAAACCGCCAGAACTGCTTGTAGACTCATCATGGCAGTCCTGATAATAACACACACATGTTTGATATTTAGGGGTTTAAATGTGGATAACAACATCGGTACTGTCCGAGTGCGACCACAAATGATGGTTTTGCCAAGCAACTATAAACATTCTGGCTTTGGAGGCGAACACAAGTCGACAGATATTAACGCTGCGTTCATTTGTGCTGGAATAATCAGGAAAAGTAGTTCCCAACTGGAAAAGTTCAGTGTTTGTACCAGACTTTGCGATTTGACCATCTTGAAGTTGTGTTGGTGGGAAGAAACTTTTTTATAAATCCTACTGCAATTTAATTTTTGCTCACAAGACATATTTAATATGGTATAAGCCTGTACTCATTCATTGCTGCACACACACAGTGAAATAGAAGAAGACCTACTTTAATGATACCCGAGGGCAAACTCTATTTTTCCACTCTGTTACTGCAAACACGCCTCACAAACATATGCCTGACATACACACATGCACAAACAGCAGAGATGTCAGAGTGAGGGGGCTGCACGTGGTCATGCGCCCCGAGCAGTCGGGGGATTCGCTGCCTTGCACAAAGACACCTCGACAGTGCCCAGGAAATCAACTGGCACCTCTCCTGCAACCGGGCCCAATTCCCTGCTCCGGTTCTCAACCCATGTCCCTACAGACTGAGCAACCGTCTACCCCAATACTCAAAAATAATCTCAGCAATAAAGCACCACATGTTATCTTTAGAGCATCCATATTGTTCTCAAACTACAACTTAAAGCTCTTGAACTCGTCAAAGTCGGAAAAGCAACTCTGAGCGTCCGAGGAGCACATTAACGCAGGAATAAAAACTTGCATCTCCTCGAACATTTTCTCCGGCAGACTTGTCTAGCCGTCTTCTTTTGTTTCTCCTCACTGGAAAGCATTACCACATCAGTCTCCGTTTGTTTACATCTGCTTCCCCATAAGATCACATGACATCACTTGAGGTGATACGTTGCTCCCTCTGGCATACACAATAACGGAGGGACATCTGTGAAGTTTCTCCTTATTTGCTTTATGCAACTTGATTTCAGAATCAGTTAGGTAAGTCCGGCCTGAGGCTGTAACTGCAATCAACGTCTATTTACAGATGCATGCTCGTGTGTTCTTGCACACTGAAGCCTTCTTTGCCCACTAACTGTAAACTAATTTGGATTAAAAAGTCAGTTAAATGCAGAGGAAGTGCTGTAAATGTGAAATGTTTGCTGAGAGAGGATTCAAACAATGAATGTGTGCAAAGAGGTCCGAGCAGGAGTAGATTTATTTTTTCCCTTTGACTGTTAAATGGGTAAAAAATCAGTCTTGGAATCGAATGGTCTCAGCTGTAGAAGTACCTCTAGTCTATAATTCAGCCTTGACAGTCGTTCCGCTCGGCTCTACAGATAAAGCACAGGCTCACTGTCATGGAGACGTATGGATTGCAGGTCAGCTGAACTTTTCTGTCTCCCTCCTGGAGTGGCTGAGCAGATATCGATTCTGAAGCTCATTCTCAGCGAGCGTCACTGAACTGTAGCGCCTCGTATAACACCAGGAGAAGAGAGGAGCAGCGGAGACGTAGCGCTCGATGCTAGCTCGGCCTTAGTCTAACCACAACAATCTATATTCGCATCAGACAGGTTCTCTGAGCGGGGCATCTGTCTCTCAGTGCTGCTGCTCTAGCATCATAGACATTTCAAGTGCTCCGGTTAGTGGGCGCAAGGCTGGCGTGGAGAGGGAGTTTCTTTAACAGCAGTGGAAACAGATGCAAATCAGTTGAACTGGCAGGACGGTAAAGGTGCAGGACTTAAGGACGTGGGCAGATCTGACGTGATTATCTAAACAGCAGGAGTGCACTCTTATCAGACAGTGGCAGACTACATGGTTATGTTTTAAATGCTAATTTTGTCGTGTGGGTAAAACTGCTCAAGACATTCATGTAACAGCTAACCTTTTGGCATCATTCATGTAACACTAAAGATGTCATGTTCTGCTGAGATAACAGAAATGCTAAGAGCATGGTGACAGCCTCAGAAGGGTCACTTATAATTCATACTAAAGTAAGTTTTAGTCTGACTGGAAAAATAGAAATTCAGGCTGTTCCCAACTCAGAGTTTTATCTGGCTGTTTGAAATGTGCTTTACCTGTCAGACTCTCATTTATCAGAGTTTTCCGTAAGCGCCAGCTGTCGGCCTGATATGTGGACATGGACAACATGGTTTTTAACAAGGCCAAAGTGTTTAAAAGTGTCAAAGATCTTAGTTTGGTTCTCTTTGGCAGCACCTATGGCGATAAACGGTAATGACAGGAGCACACTTCCCAGATATCCAGACAGTGTCTCATTTGTGACGTCCACGGTTGGCTCTGGTTGTAACTCTTGACTTTCCTCGCTGACGGTCGCTTTTCTTTTTAGACAGTTTGCTTCATCTGAGCGTCGAGTTTGTTTCTTTTTCTTTGGATTTTCACTTATTTTTGAAGTTGTATCTGTAGTCATCCATCTTTTCTTTGCTTGTTCAGCCATAGTAGATTACTGTTTACTCGCAACACTTGCAGAGAGCGAAAAAGCAGCCGTTTAGCTCCGCCTACCCTCTCTGGCAGACCAACCACTGCTGGGTGATGAAAACGCGTCACTAACTGCAAATGCAAAGCATCAGTGGGCCATAGGCTCAATCACCATTGTGTTTTCTCATTCGGTGATAGATAGAGACTTAACAGACATTTATTTACATGAAAATCTTGAGATTATCACTTTAACCAGAGAAAAAGAAGCATAGCTAGCGTTAGCTTGACTTGCAGTCCCGAGTTTGTGTTTTTACTTTAAGCACCGGGTCTGTTTGTTTCAGCAAATCAGCTCTTGGTAAAAGACATAAAGGCTTACTTAGAGAGTTATGCTGTTGCTCCTGCTACACTCTGTCTACAATGACGCCGCTAAAACAAAACAGTGCAGAGATCCGACTGATAAATCAAGGTTGATTTGGAGTCGGGCGCTGGTTTAGCTCAGCGGTTAGATGGAGCGTCCCATGTGCAGAGGCCATCCAGCGGCGTCCCCCGGTTCGACTCCCACCCTCAGCCACTTGCCCCGAGTAATCCTCCACTCTCTCTTCCCCTGTTCCGACACTATCCCCTGTCCTCTCTCTAAAAAAATTTTTAAATTTGACTTGACTCGACTGACGATTCCAATCATTAACTTTTAAGCCCCACCCCTACTTTATAGATACACCAAGCAGGTTTAAATAAACCCTGGCAACGATTTGCAGCGCTGTTTGGACCCGGGGTGTTTAGAATCAGGACTCCAATGAAAGCAATTAAAACATGAAACAGCATCTTTTTGTTTGGCTCCAGTCTTGCGTGCTGCTTCACACCATCAGAAGAGTTGGTTTCTGAGTGTTGTGTTTCTCAGGGGAGAGAAATCGCAGCCAGCGTAGCATGAAGAAGCCCCTCTCTTGTTATTTACCTTACACAGCCTTATGTCTGATATCTCTGAGAAATAGCCCAAATAAATGTTTCACAAATGCAAATAAGCTCTTGATAACATTAAATGAGCCTTTGGTTATTATGAAAATGCCTTTGATCAGCCAGGCTTTAAACATCTATTTATTTAATGTTATAGTAGTGCACTATTCAACGCACAGCCCTTCAGCTGTTGATCTCCACACTGAGAACAAGAAAAACAACATTCTGCCAGATGTAACAGGATCTCTGCGGAGTAAGCTGAGTTTTTGTTTCCGTCATCGTCTGAGGGCAACTCACCTGCTCCGGCTAATCCAACCTGACACCCACCACCAGGGTTACCTCCACCTTCTGTACTTTAAACACATGACCACCCTTTTACAGCACCCTCAGTAGAGATCCAGGGGAAAGAGCTGTGAAAATGAAGACGTTTCTTCTAATTTCACACTCCGCGCTTGATCGTTAGGCTCTTATTATGCCCCATTTGCTTCCCTCCACTGGCTGTGATGAAAGCGGGGCAAAGAGGCCATGACAGGACAAAAAGGGGCCCTCCATCAAAACACATTTTGTTTGGGGTCTCTTTTAGCCCGGCTCAGCCCCCCTCCCCCCACATCACTGCCAACACTTTCCCCTGCAGTTTTCTCCTGTCTGCGTCCCTCATTAGCAGCTACCCCCACCTGCCTGCGCATTCATATTATCAAACTGCGATTGTCCGACGCTCCGTGCTCGCTGGAAGCAACCTGTCCGTTCTCGCCTAATTGGCCCGCAGCCTCCCCTCCGCTCCTCAACAAGTGGGAAGGTCAATGGCTGCTCATGACCTGGGATGATGATGTCTGTCAGTGCGGGCCAAAAGACACATTCATCCTTAAACCACACCGCCGAGCACCTGTAGCCTGTACAATCGTCGCTTTTTTGTCAAACTACAGGAGAGGATGTCTGAACATGCTGCTTCACTTTGGTCTCATACTACTGTCTAATACTTACGTACACATGCAGTCATATGTTCCTTAATATTAAATTAAAACATATTATATGCTTAACGATTATGTAATCAGGACTAAAGTCTTTTTGAGATAAAAAAAAATCCCCTTTTCAGCAGCGTCCTCCTCTTGCAGCCGCACAAATATGGCATGGCTGGGCCTGTCTGCTGTTAAACTGCAGTGTACCAAGGACAGGCTGAACAACACGCTTTCAGATTGGCAGGTTTGAGACGTCACAAACCGAAGGAGCCAATCCCGTTAATGGACAGGGTGACGCTATGCATATCATGATGTGTAACCTATGGCAACCACTTAGGCGATGCATGAGCTGAAACCGTCATTTTTGCAAACTCACTACTGGCTACTAAGGTTACTACTACTAATTTTTTCAAGCTAGCAACACATTACAAGCTGACTGATAACGTAGTTGCGCCATTGCGTTTCTAACGGTTACATTGTAACAAGTTAGAGAGCGATACATAAAATACATTACCATTCTGATACGTCCACTTGTATGCGACCCTGTCCAGGTTGCTCCACTTCTTCTGAATCGCTTCCCAGTTTGAACATGTATTCCTGAATTACCCCTGTATTACCGCTTGCATACAGTATTGTATAGCGTACAGAAGATAATGTAGCAAAATGAGTCCAAGGTGAGCTACAGGCGTGCGACAGACGGGGGCAGTTGGACTAATGAGTAAGAAGGAGGAGATGCCTTTGGAGGATTTTTACAAGGTAATTAAACGGCAGAAAAAACATATCACACACAATTTATTATTTCCAGCAGAACATTTTATGTTAAGCTTGTCTTTAAGACTGAATATTTAAGTAACATTGCACTTGCTCCCAAGCGGCATACTTGGAGGCCTTTTTCCCAATTTACTGCAGACTTCCTGTAGTTTTTTTGTCCCTCTAAAGTCCAACTTATTGTCACAGACAAATGTGAATTGTTTAGCTTACAAGTTTAAATTGCTGCAGCACATACTTGTCACAGCATCACTTTTTGAAGAGTAAAATGTTGCTAATTGGGCGCTTGTGGAAAACAGACCCAGTTTTGACAAGTAAAATTCACACAGAAAACTTCTTGTTATATTTTTTGTTGTTCTGCATTCTGTTTACCCTCATTATTATCATTTGTCTTGGCTCCACATCAGTCTGTTCTGTATATGTTTGTAGGCTCTTGTGATGCTTTTGGGTTTGAGTTCCGGTCAGGCCAAGCATCACACTCTCCGTGATTAATTAGGACATGGGAATTAAGAACCAAAGCTCTTCTAATTAGTCTGAAAGTGTTTGATAGGACGCCGGTTTGTAACAAGAGGGTTGACTTTCTTCTCCCAACCCGTCAAAATCTGTCAGAATCCTCACTAAGCGGGCTCTAATTTGAGAAATTATATCAGCTGTGAAGTGAAGAGTGAAGGGGGGAGCCGGGGCGGTCGGAGCAGCAGAGGGTGCAGCTGATGCAAAGTGGCTCTTGGGGCTTTGAGAGCAGTGTTGTTTCTTGGCTGAGACGCCGGGGTCAAGGTCACGACCTGCTCTGTGGTTAGAGCGCTCAGTGTTTAAAGCTGGTTTGATTCACGGCCAAGGGGCAGGAAAACCACAGAGGCTGCATCTGGAGTCTGTGCAGGCAGAGCGGGGACTCAAATGGGTGTGCAAAATGTGGACTTTGAAGTGGAACAGAAAACCTGGAGCGAAATCTGCCCCTTGATTATTCTTTATATGATTACCTGTGTAATACGATTATGTCAGTTTAGTGCCATGGTGGAAAATCCATGTCATGTTTCCTCTGTGCTTCACTTTCACTACAATGTCAATAACCCATTACAGTGTGTGCTATGAATGTGTCCTATTAAGACACAATAAAAAAGTAGGACACTCTATCACATAAAGCAGAACCTCTGTCTCTGGTTTCTCTTTAAGCATTACAGGATGTGAGCAGCCTCCCCAGAGAGACGACAGGGAAGCAGAGAGGAAACATCAAAGCTATCTGCATGTTCAAAGCCGGGTTTATATTCTGGTTAACGTCCCAAAATGCAGTAAATTTTACCTAAATGAATTAAAAGAACACTTATATTTTAATAAAAAACACACTGAACAGTTATCTGCTGCTACATGTTTGGAAATAATATTAAGCAGAAAAAAAACAACCTCATAATCTCAACCCCCCTTTGTTGGATTAACCTGCCACAGTAAGCCGTGGTACAAAGAGGCAGGTAGCAGGTGACACCATGTTCAAAAATAAGAACTCATTCAGAAATCAGAGCAGCTGTTGCCACAGATAAGAAACCTCCTGGTTTGTGAAAGTCTTTAACAACCCTAATGTGGTGTTTCTTACAAAAACAAATCCTCCAACTGTTCTGCTCACGTAAAACAACTTTATTTGCTCCGCTAAACATTTGAATTAAGGCTCAGAGAACCTGAGAGTAGCCTTGTTAGTACCAAAGACTGTATGGGAAGTGTTTGTAGCTATCGTGACATCTACTGTTGGACTGTGGACGTGTTTTGAAGCCTTAAATTGGCCACTACGGCAGCCGCCATGTTGGTTTATTGGCGCCAGAAGTGACCATATTTGGATGAGAGGGCGGAGCTTAAGAGGAGTGAGGGGTTGTCAGCCTATGCCAAAGGCTCAAACAAATCACATCTTGGATAAGATAAAATAGACTTTATTGATCCCCCATTGGTGGAAATTAATTTGTTACAAAAACTCATAGTAAAGGATGAGGGTAAAACAAGTGATAGATAAAAAATGCAAGACAAAATGACAATAATGAAACAATAATAATATATTAATAACACCTTTCGCTTATTGTAGATGCATGCATTAATACACTTAAATCACAGAAAGTTTGTAGGAGCTGTGGTAACTGGCTGCCACTCACACGGCGCCATCTTGGATTAGTGGGGTTAGCTCAAGCAGCCAGTAAACAAAACAAACCAGGTTACTTAAAGAACCGGTCTTTTCAAACCCTACATCTCTGCGGAGAAAATCCAACAATTCCACTTCATTGCACAAACTGCCAAAAAGAAATCAATGTATGACGATATCTCAACGAGCAAACAACGCTCGGTTTGGCAAGCACGGATTCAGATTCCCATTTATTTAGTAGCATCTACAAACTAATACTAACATATTCATACTAGAATTAGCTCATGAAAACAGATGGAGCAAAGCCTTCTTGGCATTCTCTTTGTACTTTCAACCACACAGCAAGCAACATTATTTATCAGGCATCAACAACACATACAGAGTGAGCTTAGCAGAAAGCTTGAAGCACCCACCTGTCACTCAAATTGGCAACTCCCCTAAATATACATAACTTTAAGCCTCAGTATAATTAAGTTGGGTGAGTCATATAAAAATTCCAACCCTGTATTCAGTATTCATGACTGGCTAAATTAGTTAAAGGGACCAGGTTGTGTACATGTTTAATTCTGCTTAGGAGTGCATGAAATTGGATCTTTTGCCAATATCTGATATGCCGATATTTTCCAACCCTTTTTGCCGATTGCAGATTTCGATACCGATATATTAGGCTCATGATTTTTTCCCACCTCATTGCAGAGAACATCAAGTCTCCACTGTAGTGGAATTGATATCATGCCAACTCTTATTGTAGTGGCCCACTGGCAGATGCAGAAATAACATAACACAGTGCTTTTAAAATATAAGAATACTACTTAAACTTAGCTTATGTACAAAATGCCATATTTATTTGTAAATAACATTTTCTTTCATATAAACTTTAATATTGGTTAAGCTTTTTTTAGGGAATCGTCGAGCATTTAGGCATAATTAAAGTGTTGTTTTATTGGCGCAAAATGTCGGCAAAAAATATCGGCAGAAAAATGACATATTTGCCGATGCCGATACGTCATGTTCAAGCCATAATCTGCAGATACTGATAACGTGCCGATGATATCGTGCATCCCTAGTTCTGCTGTAAATTTTTAAAATTGGGCCTGATTGGGGTTCACTCACTTTCGGAGCCAGCCTCTAGTGGACACTCGAGGAACTGCAGCTTTTGACCTCCCATGTTCATTTTTCAGCCCAGGAGGTTGCCTGTTAGTTAATACCAGTGTTGTACTGGAAATACATGTTTATATTATGAAATATGCATTCTACACACAGATGTAAACAAGCATTGTGATCAATCAGGTGCAGCACATTTATCGTAAACTGTCCCTGTTTTAAAGAAATGAGAGGACATGCTGGCAGGCTGCTCCTCATGTATCCCTCCAGACTCTCCTAATGCATCATGTAAACTGTGTTATTAGAGACACTTTCTTTCTTTGCACCATGTAATCAATTTAATCAAAATATTGCCTTAAGCTGATTACTCGCAGGAATCAAAGTGTTATAAAATGTGCATGAAAACACTCCCGCTCCTGCTGCCAAAGAGGCATCAGCGGGGGCTTTACCACAGTTTATATTAATAGGAAACATGCAGACCGTTTACTGCTTTACAGCTGAATGGCACTTAATTGAATGAATCAAGTTAACTGTGTGCTTCAATTACCAATCATAAAATTCTGCTTTGAACTCAGACTCCTTTTCAGAGTAGTCGAATGTTAACTCTTTGTTTGTGTCTGTGCTTGGCCAACAGTGGGAGGAGGTGAGCGGTTATGATGAAAACATGAACACCATCCGGACGTACCAGGTCTGCAATGTTTTCGACAACAATCAGAACAACTGGGTACGGACAAAGTACATCCGGCGCCGCGGTGCTCAGAGGATCCACGTGGAGATGAAGTTCTCTGTGAGGGACTGCAGTAGCATTCCCAACGTGCCGGGCTCCTGTAAAGAGACGTTTAACCTTTATTACTATGAATCCGACTCCGACACGGCCACCAGGAACTCACCCGCCTGGATGGAGAACCCCTGGATCAAAGTCGACACCATCGCAGCGGACGAGAGCTTCTCTCAGGTGGACTTAGGGGGCAGAGTCATGAAAATAAACACTGAAGTCCGGAGCTTTGGCCCTGTGTCACGAAACGGCTTCTACCTGGCCTTCCAGGACTACGGCGGCTGCATGTCGCTCATCGCCGTTCGGGTCTTTTACCGGAAGTGTGCTCGTATCATCACTAACGGGGCGCTGTTCCAGGAGACGCTGTCAGGCGCAGAGAGCACCTCCCTGGTGGCGGCGAGAGGCGTTTGCATCCCGAACGCAGAGGAGGTGGATGTGCCAATAAAGCTGTACTGCAACGGAGACGGAGAGTGGATGGTTCCCATCGGACGCTGCATGTGCAAGGCCGGGAACGAGGCTGTGGAGAACGGGACTGTTTGTCGAGGTATGTTTTGCTCTCATTATGTTTTCATAAACCTGCTCCGCCTGTCCGCTCTGCCATCATAAAAGAGTAATCCAAACACTAAGGATACAATCGATACAGTGTTTATGTCTGTTAGTGCTCTATTCATTGTAAGCGGCCCCTGGGATCCATTCATTCCCGTTTAATTGATGATATAAGCTGCTGATGTCTTAAAAGACATGATGGAAGGTGTACATTCTGTGCATCGATTATTCAACTGCAGCCATCATCACATTTCCATAAAAATGATTATCCCTCCTTGCTGTTTCCCAACATAAATACTTGACTGAACAGGGTGTTTCACGCAGTAATTCTGGCGAGGGTTTGATCTGAAAATAAACTGCTGCCAGTTGATGATGTGACAACAAAACAGAGCTGCCATAAAGTACGCAGAGATGCTCATGTGTGGTCTCAAATCACAGCAGCTTGTCAGAGAACAAATTATTTATTACTTTTCTTTCTGTGGACCTTGTAGCGGATTTATAATTAAGCCTCCAGTCTGTTACATTAATATTATATATCTTTTTGTTTATATATAAGAGGAATGTAGTTTGTTTAGGGTCTTCCTTACATGTTAGAATTTGAGCTTCCTATTTTCTGAATCAAAAGTATAATGCGTATAAACACGTCTCTTTCCGAAGTGCCTCTCTCTGCATATGCAACACATCTCGTGCTGAACAGAAATTCAAAGAAAACACAAACTGCAATTTTCAATCTGTAAAATTCCCTCGCTGACCTTTTGTTGGGAGGAAGCCTCCCTCCATCCCTGAGGACAAAGAGGATATTTTTCAAAATTGCCTGCATTTTCCTATTGAAATCTCTCTCAGGCAAATCGATTTGGCTTTTCAAAACATCAATGTACCCAACATTTAAGTGTGCCATGCCCTATCCGCACTCTGGCAGGTGGTATTTGGTCAACGTGCTCAGAGATCTTGATCACCCGGGAACAGCACGGCGGCGCGTTCCCCCGCAGACCGGTGCCGTGCTGCTCCTGCCCAGCACAACAAACCACCCACCTGCGTTTCGGATCGGTTTGTTGCTGCCTCTCTCATGCCTGCCTGTAATTACAACACATCCCCCAAGTGTGTGTGTGTGCTGGGAGGGGAAACGTGATGGGTGCTGCCTCGCAAACACCGCCAGGCCCATTCAATGACTACTAATGAGGACAGGCAACCGGCTCCTCCTTGAGGAATACAGGCCAGTAAACGGCACGCAGAACGATAGCTACTCTGAATCCACATCTCCACATAATTACACAAATCTGCTTGTTTTTCTGACCTACATGTAATTCACTTCATGTGGTGGATTGGGACATCTCAGGGGTGTCCTCTGTCACGCGTTTTCTTTGTGCTAAACGGGATTATACAATTAAATGCTGTCAGTGAAACAGGGAAAGCGTGTTGATTCCTTTATATCTGCACACCGCTGGGCATGAGACGGGGAATTTACCTTTCAAATCTGAGCATCCGGTTAAATTTTAATTTTAATTTCAAAGGCTTTATTGGCAGAAAAGTTTCAGAAAAACAAATTTGTGGAAGCATCAGAGCAGAACATATGAGCAATAAACAAATTAGACTTAAAAAACAACATGAAAATACGTTCAAGGAAGGAGAAAAAATATCCATATGTAAATATGTGTATGTTCCATTACGTACAAGAGGCTGTGTGTGACATGCAGACACATACTCAATGTGCTGCATGTCCCTCTCCTAGAACAATCTGCATCTTCTTCTGTGAATTTGGGATTAACAGATTAAAATTAATTACAAATCTCCACCATGGTGTTCTTATATTTGTCACATTTAAAGAGGAATGCATCTCATCTCTGCATCCTTCTTACTGTCTCTCTAAGCTGCTTCACAGTGGTGCCCAATGCACACAAAAAGAAGAGCCCCACTGCCCGCATGCTCTCGTCTTCATCACCCCCTCTGCAGCGGTGAACGCTATAGATTCGAGCTCTGCAGGGCTCAGAGGCAAACCGTCGTGACTCTGACAGAAGCACATCCAGACGGATCTTCACTCTTGGTCTCTCCCGATCACGTGACTCGCTGACTGAATATTAAAGCTTCATGAAAAGAATGCATTAACAGAGAGTGCAGCTGTGGAATGCAGCAAAACGCTACGCACGGAGATGGATTTTATGGCTCCATACAATAGTTATGAGCCTCAGTGCAAACAACGAGGACGAGCGGATGTTAGCAAGAGACAAAGTAAAACCATTACAGTTAAAAAAAGACATTATTCTGTGTCTCCTCCATTGTTCGGGAAAGCTGCCACCACTTTGTCTGCCCTCCAGTCATCTTCCCTAAACGCTGAAAGCTGATATCAGCGCTCCAAACTGTGGTCACTCACCGCCTTTCAACTGCCAGAACATGGGTAATGAATTGATCTATGAAAGATGCGCCTTTGCCTGCCGATATTATGGGGTAATGAATTGATTCGTGAGAGGTGCCCTCAGAGGGTTTGTAAGATATCCTCTTTCATAGCTGGATTATGGAGCCGCAGAGACAGCATGAAGCAGCCGAGATGAAAGACACTATTTGTACTGTAGTATTAATAACACTACCAAAGCTTTGTTCCAACATCCCCGCAACCAAACGTGTAATTACGCATGTAACAATTAAATCCTTGGCAGGGATCCCGGCAAATAATTACGCTGTCACGAAATCTGTCAAAATATTGACAGCAGAAGGGGGTGCTTACATCAAATTTTCTAAGGCCTTTTTTCTGCGCGATTGTCTTACAAGTGAGATTAAGTTTCCTCTTTTAGACAGCAGCACCGCTTCTCTGCAGACACGTCGCTGAATAGAGATCCTTCCTCTCCTCGGACCCTTTAGGAGATGGTGCACCACACTGTTTGACCTTACTGTCCACTACAGTATGTAAATCATCTCTCTTCAGTCACTCACAGTGAGAGCAGCGTTCGCGGGTGGAATCGCAAACTCCGTTAACAACGCCCATGTGTGTTTTCGCACTGCAATCTGATCATCTAGCCCCATACGACTCGAGTTCGAGGGTTTCTGCTATAGAGGTTTGGGTCGTGTTGGGTTGTATGAAATCTGTCACAGCGTGATTCATCTCTTGGTCATGTTTTTGTTAATGATTGTGTTTGGAAGGAAAAAGGGAAGCAGCGGAAAAACAAGCAGCGAGTTTTTGTGGCCCTGTGACCCAGATTTACAGGGAGAAGAGTCAACACATAACATCTCCCGGCATGACTCGAGATAAAGGAAACGGCGACCAGGAGAGTTAGATATGTTTGGAAAAAACATAATAAAAGGAAGAAAACTTCTTAAAAGAAGTCGGCAGTGACTTGGTTTCATGTGGGAGTAAAACCCCGGTCTCCTATGAGAGTCCCATTTTAGAGGCCCCTTGACCAAACTAGTGGTCGACCAATGTGGCTTTTTCAATGGCCGATGCCGATATTTATAGAGCAGGGCGGCCGATATATGAGGCCGATATCATGATGCTTATTGTTGCATTTGATTAAACACAACAATTTTTTTTTTTTTTTAAATATTATTTTTTTGGCTTTTTGCCTTTAATATAGGACAGCTGAAGAGAGACAGGAAATGTGGGCAGTAGAGAGTGGGGGATGACACGCACCAACTGGATCGGCAGACCGGGAGTCGAACCTGCGATCAGTGCGACGGGGGCTGTAGCCTCTGTACGTGAGGTGCCTGCTCTACCGACTGAGCCAAACCAGCGCCCCCCAATACAACAAGTTAATAATAATAACAAATGAGACACAAAACTTGAATGAACATTTATTTAACGCTGTTGTCTGCATTATCGGCAAGTAGATCTGCATTCTGTCTGCAGTGCACTTATTTTACATCAAAAATTATATCTACTCAATAAATGTCCACTGGTAATCAAAAAACTCAACTTTGTAAAAAAATTTAATTTATATATATGAATGAAAAATAAAGTTTTAGTGCACTTGAGAGAGAACAAAAATTCATAAACTTGCATAAAAAATAAATAAACAACATTATTGTTGTTATTGTTATTGAGTCAGGTGTTGAACGGTGGAGCCTTCCCCTTTAAGAACCGTGGCCTTATGTGTGATGTATGCATGTGACAGAACTGAGTGTAGACTGTGTAGAGAGAGTACCTGCAGCAGACTCTGTGAAGCGCAGCCGCACAGACGAGGCCGCCTGTGTATGCAGACACATTTTGTTTAATCGGCCTTGTGAGCGCAGACATCGGCCGATGCCGTTAAACATAGCATTAATCGGCCTGATTAATCGCTTAATATCACGAGATCAAACAGTTTTGCTTGCTCTTTATAATACGTTACCTGCCTTCTTGCTTATTGTTGCGATGTGCCATTGAAGACAGCGCCCGGAAATAAGCCAGAGATGTACCTACAGCTTCATATTGTTGGGCGATAGTCTCAGCCGTGTTACAGAAATCCACATGCAAAACATACCTCCACACTCAGGCACTATTCCAGGATTCAGATATACAGCACAATAGCCATAGCAAGCACAGCAGGCCCCACAGCGGGTCAGTCAGTCACATGAATGATGAGCATTTTCAGGTCGCTCTGTGGAGAATATGCAACAACAGTAGTGGTCTCTTTGTGAGGTCTGCTGCAGCAGAAGCTGCTTGGAAGCGAGGTTCCTGCCGGTGCACCCAGAGCAATTAGATTAAGGAGGAAAGGCTTCAGTAATTCTTCAGCCAAACATGGCTGTAGATAAAGAGAGTTAGGGGGATCGAGTGCAGAGGTAGGTGCCGGGAAGATGTGATTGGATAGACATGATTGCATGGAAAAGAGGAGGGGAGGAGGCGAAGGCAGGAAATGAGTCCCCCTAACCCACTGTCAGAATCCCAATTATTGCAGTCTCCTCGTCTAGAGAGGGTTTAAGGGGTGGAAATCAGCGTAGCACAGACAAATCCACGCCGCCGCTTTTATTTCCCTGGGTGCCGCCGTCTTTAATGGCAGCCCTAATTGACTAACAGCGCACGTGGGGAGCAGGCACGCTGATGACTGGATGACTGTCCTCTGCGCCGGAACAAGACACAAAGCGAACCAAAACAAACACACCCCCTCAAGGCTTCTGCTGCATTGTGCATTGTGCAAAGGAAGATGAAGGAAGGTTTGCATTGTGCTGCAGTAACACACACAGAGAGCGAGGGAGAGGGAGAGAGAGAGGGAGAGAGGGAGAATATAAGATAAAGAGGGAGGCAGACTAAAATGTCAACAGCCTGCCTACAGAATAGACATCCACACAATATTATGTTAAAGTAAAAGCCACACTTATTCTCTCAGATTGATGGCGGCTCCAGCTGCTGTTCGGAGCTGTTTAGTTCAGCATAAAGAATACAAATTAACAGCTGAACAGATGTTCCTCACTGCACCGTTTGTCTGTTAAATGGCAGCATAGACAACATGACTTAATTTCAGCATCATAAGCAATATCACTTCATTTCTATGACTGATCTTTTCGTTCAGACCCAATAACAGGTCTGTGATGTGTATTAGCGGTCGCCTTTCGTAGGATGTTGTAACAGCGGGAGCTCTAAGACATGTCGGTCTGTCCGCAGAGGGAACATTCAGCAGCCTTTATTCCCTCTTCCCCTCTTCCATCTGATGGGATTTCAGTATGACCAGGTGTTTTTCCCCCTCTGTCCAGCAGTCTTCTCTGCAGGGTTGGGCTTTGTAGCATGATATATGATCTAATAACGCTGCCAAATTGAGGATACCTGATAATGTCGGATGCCTTAAGTACATTTAATACTAAATAAAGCAGTTACACTGTAAGAATCAGCGCCTCCTTAGCTCCTCAGCAGACAGGACATCAGGAGTGCAGCTAACGTTTCTTAGCTTCTTTGGAGGAGCTCAGCTTGCCTTTACATCAAACATGAAATAAAGCAGTTTCAGGTTAAACAATCATTGGCTATTTGATGCCTATCAGCCCCGGTGAAGGGGCTGCAACTCGAGCTGGCATCAACGTCCATCTTTTTGTCAAAATGTCCTCATCTTTATTGGATAATTGGAGAACCTTCACTGCAGCTTTCGTGCCCCTCAGTTCCACAGATTTCTTCTCTCACAGAAGGCATCCACTTTCTTCACTAGCAGTTCAAACTAATGCTTTGCAGTAGGAGGTGGGAGTATACTGGTGCCAGAACTTCACATGCAAGCAGAAATCTGCAGACTAACTGGCTGTTGTCACTATTTTTGCTATGCGAGAGGCTGTTTGATCCCTTATAAAATGTCCGGAGTTTATCCTGCCAGCATGCATTCACCCAGCAGAATAGAGGCAGAACAGAAACAAACCCAACAAGGCTAGGTCAGAACCTAGTATGTGGCTGACCGCATCAGGTCAATGTGCGCTTTTGTGTTACAAGGACTGTCCTTATGAGGCCGATGACGACACGTTTGAAAGCAGGTGCGTGCAGCGGACGTAGGTGAGGACAGCGGACGAGCAGCGGAGGAGCAGCCCTGCTTCTCCCCGAACAAAGTATCCAGAGCCCTATAGACAGAGAGTCGCGTCAGTGGACGTCCAATATGCTCCATGATCCGCCATTGTGATGTCGCAACTCTCTCTCTCTAGGACTCTGAAAGTACCGTCAGTCAGTCAGTCAATTGACCACAGAGTCCCTCTAATGAGTGATGCAAGTGTTGATTAAGAGGAAACCTTTAAATGTATCATACAGCCCTGATAATGTACATTAAGTGTAGCGAGAGTGCAAATCACATTACATTGCATGAGCTCATGTTTACCTCAACTCAGTAGGCAGTCGTGCACACACAGGAGCCCTTGTACACTCACGTACACACTCTTGATCGTCCTCATTTTCACAGCACATCCATCATATGCGGATGTGATAACGTGACCTGCGATCTCTGAACTCAGAGATCACGGCCTGTTAAGCCCGCAAACGTTTCCCACATGCTTTTGCACATGTCGAGCTCTGCTCCAGATGCCCCTCCGTCACACTCCTCATTATCCCACACCATCTATTGAATCTCATATTCAGACAGTACGACCTCTCATAATCCCACTACCTCTTTTTCCCCTTCATTATTGGTCATCTCATCGACGGCGGAGGCTTCCTGCAGGTCTGGCTCTTGCTTGTGACACCTTTCGCCGTCTCACCCCGAGAAACCAGACAGCCTGATTACCACAGACAGATTTCTGGTGTTTCTCCATGAGAGCAAAGCAGGGTGAAAAGCCTGAGAACTTATGGTTTCGTTCATGATAAATCCGCCTTGGACAGGCCGCCCTGACACTGAGGAAATGAGAGCTGCGCGGTATACCGAGATCCTTCCATATGTGCCTCTTTTTTCTCATCAGGGACAAGGCCGAGGCTTTGTCAAAACATCCCCATCGGCCCCTCTCTCAGATGTCCTCGACTCGTGTGCTGGGAGAGGATTCAAGCCGCTCTCCCCGCTATAAGGGAGACTGATGGATCAAGCATCTGTCTAGATAAAAGATGAGAAACAATCGAGCCCACTGTTTAAGACAGGAATCCCTCCTGAGTATCAGTGACCTTGTTTTCCAATCATGTATTAGAACTCGGTCAACATTGGGAGAAAACTGTGGCGTCTTGTGTTGCATGCAGATGACCTACATTACAGCTATTCTAAAAGTGAGAGCGGAGAGAAAGCTTATCCATTCCTGACACGGGTCGGATGTGCCACGTGGGTTCTGCGGCCGTAGTATCCGAGAGATGAGCACAGTTGTTCACACACAGTTAACCCCTTGGTCACTGACTAAGAAGCTGAAAGGGTTGAGTCTATATTCTGCTTCACACCGGATGGTCTTTCTCATACATCATAGTATTGCAGCGTACGATACCCCGCACATAAATGGGCTTACTGTTGTGGCATGTTCTCCACCTGATAACGCTGCGCTCAGATTACAAAACCATCTGTTAGTTATATAATTCACCAGCTATTCATTGTGTTGCTGCTCAGTTCTTTTGAATTATGTGACGGTTGCTTCCTTTAGGAAGAACTTCGATGACAGCAACTTATATAACGACATGACTGCAGTCTGCAATGGGCCCACACTTTGACGTAGCGCAGCATAACAGTGAATTGGCATTTTTATGCCTGTTAAGAAGACTCGAGAAGTATAATGGATTCTAAAATAAGTAACATCACCCACCAACACAGATCTCTCGCCTGTTAAACTTCAGGTGATTAAAGATTAAACGGCGGCATGGGTGAGGCTGAGGCATGGCAGGGGAGGAGAGAGATCAGAGCGGGAAGGCGAGAGGGAGGGGAAATATTAACAAGGACGCGTGAAGAGCTCGGATGTCTGACGAGAGAAAGAGAAGAAGGAAAAACAGTGTAATATGCCCCAGCACCACCCATCAACACACTGCACTAATAGCCACAAGACATCGTGTCTTTAGAGCGATCTTAAAGGAAGACATCACAGAGAGAGAATATTAATGCTGAACTTCCCATCTTAAGTATTTTGTGATTCTGATGTGAGACTTCAACTGAGGGATTACTTTTCTGCTCGGAGAAGATTTCTGCATTCAGCTCCTTTCAAAACACATTATATAATAAAAAAAAAAAGTGTGGCTGTCACCCTAAAAAGAAGGCTGCTTTCCAAAGTTAAAATATGGTCTGGATGCGTTGTTAGGAGGAGTCTCTGTTGCTCTGCATGTTCCAGACACTGCAAGGTCCATTTTTCTCAGTGCCATGAGTCAGCATGCGCTGTAAATCTCTCTCTGTCGATATAACTCTCCTGCAGTGTCATTAAGACGGATTCTTGTGCATTTAATTACTTGGCAATCAAAGTGATTTAGATTCAGAAAATACACCCGGTTGTCCTCAAAGGAAAACAAAGAGACCGAGTTCAATTAACAGTTAATTCCAGCGCCTGAGACCAAATGAGAAAAACCAACAAACAGAAAGTATCCTTGGATTCAAGGGCAACGTCTCTGTTAACCTCAGTGAATCCCTATGAGGTGATCGTGTCAACACAAGCTTTATCTACCCACCAGGGGCCCCGGCAGTGTTTGAGCTAAGTCAACAACCAAATCAAGCAGTTTATATTGAAATTTATTTGACTTTGGGATTTAATTCCAAAATGTTTAGAAATCCACTGCCGAATGTCAACTCAAAAGTTGGACTGGCATAGCAAAAGTTTCTGTCATCGTCCTCCCCGGGAGGTTTGCGAGCGGTGTTTGAGTTTGAAATTGAACACATGCCTCTGAGGCCGTGTCGATGTAGAGTTAAGCTCTCCCCCATCGAGAGCCAATACTTTCTGTTTGAACTTTGTTTTCATTACCAGGTTATAACCTGTGTGTTCCGGACTCCTGAAAATCCAGGTGATTAATCTCTTGTGAAGCAGACATATTGCTGATGACTTTCACTGTTTTTCAGCGTCAGAGCCCCAGAGATATTGATGAAAGAGTAACACCTGCACGCTAACAAACCACAAAGCCCTACAGGTCGAACGAAGGCCAAAGAGACTTCCAAACTAAAAGGTTGAGCTTAAACAAATTTCAGGACAGTTGATCGAATAAATGATTAAACATGTCATTCAAACCTCAAGGTGGCACTAGAGTGAAAGTCAAAACACCATCAAAGTCATCTGGGTTCATTGTGTGGGAAACTTGGAGTGCCAATCCATTTACAGTCCATATGTGACACCTTTGAGCTGCCGGTGGTGCTTGAGGAAAGGTTGGAGGATCACCAGAGTCTGTGTGATGAATGCTTTGGGCATCATGAATATCTGCACCAATTTTCATGCCATTCCATCCATTAATTTCTGAGATGAGGACCAGAGTGGGGTAATTGACTGGCGGACAGACAGACATTGGCATCCCTACAGTCACGCTGATAGTGTTGCTTCAACAGTGGAAGGTTTATCTCACAACAAAATACAAGAGATGAGAAGTAGGTGGATCACTAAATTGATTACTGTTCACTCTTAAGTTAGCATAAATGGGTGGATTAAATTTAAGGGCAATTGAATAGTTAACGAAACCTTTGTATCAAGACATTGAAACCTCATGGTGGCACTAGAGTCAAAGTCACTAGGATTCAGTGTCTGTGAATGTCTGTACCAAGTTTTGTGCCAATCTCTTTGGTACGTTTCGAGATATTTCACTGGATGCTTGAATTCTTTGACCTGCTGGAGGTTCTACAGGATAGGCCAAAGGATCACCAGAGTCTATAGGACTAATGCTATAGGCACCACTAATGTACCAAAATTAATGCCATTCCATCCCTGATTTGTAGAGATATGGAAGGCCTATCTCACCCTCAAATTCCACAGGATCCGTCTCCGGCGCGTTCCGTGTGCGCCGCGACCTTCGGAGTTGATCGCGCCCATTCAAGTCAATACTCGTGATTCCACAGCACGCGCCGCGGTCCGTCTCCGGCGCGTTCCAGAAGCGTCTCTCCGCTCTGCTCTGCTCCGCTCTGCTCCACTCTGCTCCGCTAAAGATACGCGCTGGGTCTATTTTTGATGGAAGCCGCTTCAAACACGCGTCAAGCTGAACAGAGCAGATCGTTCCAAACAGGAATTCACACACGAAAACAGCATACAGCATCCGGTTATTTCAAAATAAAACACCATGTACAGACCGGTACAGACTCCCGTTTTTTTCCGTCATAAAAAAAACACACTGAAATCTTGAAAAGAGAACACCTTTAATTAAGTAGTGTACTCAGCACAAAAATCATTGAATGACATCCAAATGAGCAGATAATCAACCTCGGATGTGCAAACTGTTGTTTGTGTTGCTCTGTTTAACATCGATGTTATCGCGTGATTTCGCAATTCTCGCGCGATAATGTAGTTCTCCTGCGATCTTGTGATCTCGCGAATCCCGCTGCTTGGGCCAGCGCTCCGCTGCGGATCAGACGAGCTTCCTGTGGGCGAGGGCTCACACCGTCTGACGGACCAGAACCGCGGCACAGACGCAACGCACCGGACACGGATCCTGTGGGATCGAGGCGTTACATCATCACTGGTGCAACAAAATTAAGAAAGCAAACACAATGTCTGTCTCCAGTTATACTTCACTCACTGCCCCATATTCAATTTTTTCTAGATGCATATTTTCCTTTTTCCTGTGACACACTGTCATCTCGTTCTTAGTATTTAATAAGCACACTCCCTCGTTCTGTTGTTTATCACTGTTCTCAATTAAGACATTAATTGCGCAGGATGAGCGTACTTGATGCTGGGCAGGAAAACAGCCTTGGCTCTGGTGGCCTGGTTTAATTGTAGAAGCCTGGCTGAGCGGGGGGATGGTGTTCTGTTGCTGCGGGGGACAGCTCGGCTTTGTAAATGGGCTACTTACAGAATTTTCTGGATGTTAAAACTTTTTACTTCCCCATGGGCAGCCGCTAAGCAAATAAATTACTCAATATAATGAGCTGTTCCAGTCTCCTGTGGAAATCCCAAGCTCTCAGCTGAAAGGTGCAGTTCGACACGCTTTTTTTTTCATTCTTGTAACTCCTGTAGAGAAGCGGGTTCATGTAAAGGATACAGTGGTTTTTTTTAACCATGCCTTGCGAGATGAAAGGCGTAGCACAATCCACCAGCTAATCCTTATCTAGTCAGTTGGCGTAATTCTACCAGTATGTTACAGTACCAACCAGTGGTTGATGGGTGAGAATAATCGCACATTGTTCCCCCTCTTTTCCCTGCTCCTCTCTTCCACCTCGAGGCCTCTGCCTTGTGATTAGCACTATTTTCCCACAGTTTATACTGTAAAGCCTGTAGGGATTCTCTGTTTATACTGAATTTATATAGAAGAGGAGGAGGTGAGACTGTAAACAAAAAGCTAATGAGAAGGCTGCTCTGTTTAGCCTTGTGCGGAAAAATAACAATCACTTCCTGTGCACCTCACAGCGTGAGCTAAACTACAGTGCTGGGATATCAAAATGTTTTCATGCCCCCATTATGATTGGAAATTAATCAGTTATTACTGCATCATTCCTTTTTATTAGGCTGAAGTATTGCCTTACAAGTGCGTGTTATTGTAGACTCCACAAGTTTCTGTTGAATTAGGCACCATGAGTTAACTCTACCTTGTAAAATGAGGCCATTTCTGTGAATTTAAAGTGGCCACTAGCAAGAGTTAGCTGATAAACTTTATTCGCCTCAGGAATAGATCAATGTGTGCATTGCTGGCAAATTGCTTCATCCATTGAGCACACATGGTTCTTTATTCAAGTCAAGTACCTCAAACTATAGCTCCCTACAAGGTGCTCTATGGATTGTTGAAGATCAATCACCTCTAAGGAGTGGGTTTAAGTTATTGACATGAAAAAGAGAGAAATATGAGGTGCTTTGCGGTCGGGTCAGGGTTTGATTTCCTTTTACTGAACAAATGCACTCGGCGCAAAACGCTCTACAGCAGATGAAATGTATACGACTCAAAGAAACTCAGGCAATGATACAGTGATACACAGTCTACAGGCTCAACAGAAAAAATCACGTACCCAAGGCCTTCGGGCCGGACATTAACCACCCGCGTGTGTTTACTACAAAGCCTGGATTGGCCTCGCAGCGTATCGATGCCTGGGAAACGCTCACTTCGTGCTGGGACCAGTGTTCTGGTTTATTGTGGTCATCTCAAGGCTGTGTGGTCTCGACAGAGATGTTGTGGCGGTTGAGGTGGGGGGAGATTTTCATGTGTGGGGTGTTTTTATTCCACCACGCCAACCGGCTCAGTATGACACCGTCTCGACACACACCAGGGCCTCCGCTACCTCCCCTCCCACTACGGGCATCTTTCCCCTGTGAAGTAACAGGCTTAAAGAACTGTCTGGAATACATTAGTCACAGTTATTAAGGAGGTTGTTTAGATTCAGCCTTCCCCTTGTCTTAGCTGTATTTCCACCCCGCAAAGTCATGACCACGCTTTGGATTTTGGCTGAAATAAAAAGACAGACCTTGTCACCTCACAAGGAGACAGATAGATGAAACGAAACTGGCGAGACAGAAAAGCCGGAGGGAGTATTAGAGGTAGAGATCACAGAGCCGTGCAGACCTATATGTCTCTCTTAACCACACTACATGATGTTATGCGCTTGGCAAAGGATTAGGAGTAGGAGTAGGTTACAGCATGATATGAATTGGCCTCAGTTTAGGGCTGTCAGTGGCATGAGTCACTTCAAACTTTTTCACTACAGAAGTACAACATGTCTTTTCCATAGATTTTTCAGTTTCATGATGTGACAAAACTTTCAGTCGCCTTTCTGTATTAAATCCCAGGAAGTCTTTTTATTTTGCTTTCTCACCGCTGCGTTGGGCCAGATGGCAGCTGCGGTGGGAGTTGTTAGATACACTCAAACTGCGACTAACAGGAGGCAGATGAACAGGCGCAACCGAAAGCAGGTAGCTGTTTTCCATCCAAGAAATCCTGGTACCGAGCCAAGCCAAGAGAGCTAACAGGTCATCAAACTGGACACTGGTTAGCCTGAGGTGTTTGGAAGCTGGAGTAAAGTTAATCCAGACGCAGTCCCGGGAGAAGCGTTGAAGTTAGCGAGTCTTACGCGCCTCTGGGTGATGTCATGAAGCCAGACAAGACGGCGTTTGATTATTCCAACTTATGTGTAAGGGTGAATATTCCCGGGCTGTGTTTAACCAACGCAAATAAACACAAATTATCTCACTGTCAAACTAACACGAGTAACAGGAAGCAACAATTTGCTTTTGGTTCAGTCAGGGCGTAAGGAACGAGGCAAACCTAAAAGATTTTAGGAGAACATATCTGTGAGAATTTTTGTTTCTCAAGTTCACTGGTGACATTTATTCACACCACTCTGGTACTGAGGATACACAGTTTCTGAAGTGATGAATGGAGGCTCTACTTATTCTCCACTGTGTCAGTCCTTTTAATTAGCATTTCAATGCCCCCCATAACAGATAGTTCAGATTACATTGTCTCAGTGCAGCACCTTGAAGGGTAATGTTCTGACATTGACACTGAGCAGAATGTGACATTTTCAGCCACCATGAGGGATATGTCAACTCTCCACAGAGTGAAAGCCTCACTAGAGAGGACATTTCGGAGCCATCTGCATCTAAAATAAGCAGGGCCCCGCTCCAGCGCCGAGCTGATTCGTTGATGTGTCTCATTCCTTGTTCAGCCTTGATAACTCCTCCTTGCGACCTTCTTACTAAATATAGCAATTCACGTATTGATTTGGGGACGCGGTGCATTCACAGCATGCCTCCACCATTATGACCTATTTCAACAGATTGCTTGTAGTTAAGTAGTTTTCTTTGTGAGTGAGTGCTCTTTGTCTGGAAGCTGCAGGAGGAAGAAGTTACCGCCGCACGCTCTGAGTGCGGATAGACACAACATATCGTGCGATGTGTTGCGTAGGCCAAGAAACCGTCATGCATCCATGACGGCCTCTTGGCAGCATGAGTACAAGTGTATCTTGTGTTCAGGAAGCCTCTGTGTGTGCATATTAAAGCATTGCTTATGATTTCTTTATCGCAGCATTAAATGTTTGTGTGTGCTCTCGATGCGTCAGAAGATGTTTTATCTCAACACGGTGCTAAGTTGTGATATTACGAGAATCAGCTGGGCCTGTGAGCGGAGTGATTAAGCACGGATCATTCACAGTGTTGTACCTCACTGCTATTAAAGTGTGGCAATGGGGAATAGGGCCAATGAAAGCTTGGCAAATGATGGCTTAAATTCCATCTGTGTCTGCAGCATGCCAGCAGGCAGGCTTCCCATCACTGAATGACTGTCTATGATTGAAATCACGGCTCTAACGTGCTTATCTGTCAGTATAGTGTTGCAGGAGGGATGGGCATCAACAGGATCATTGTTTTGGTATTCGAGGTAGCAGAGAGCCAGAAACACTCTGTTTTCTCACAACATTTGCACGGCGTGCCTAAACACCTCACTATTTATGTATTTGCCAGTCTAAATAATGGAGCTTCCACATCAGAGGCGTGCTGCGAGCCGTCTGGCCCTTTCAGTTAAGGCTATAAAAGTATGCAAAGGGAAACAAATACTTAGATCCAGTAAATCCTCCGATTCAAAAGAACAATCTTTCATTTAAAACTCATTTATCGCCGCTCTCTTCCATTATGTTAATTTACGGATTTTGACCTCAATGGAGGTAATTCATCCGGAAGACTTTCTACAGTGCCATTGTCATTCAGCTGGCCGAGATTCTTATCAGCCACATCACAAAACCCCCGAGAACGTAAGTCCTTCCTTCCCTTTTCACCCATTCACCGACCTTCCAGGCTCTGCCACAATCAGGCCTTTGTGGGCTCCGCTTGTCTGTCATCTCCCTGGTTCTGTTGATATGGGCCTCGTGCTGAGAGCGTGGTCCCCTCATACACTGCACTAAACGCCGGCTAATTGAGCTTGTCAAGCCAGAACCTGTTAGTGTGCTGATAAGACGGTATTTGACCTCTTCACAGGCCCTTGGTGGTGCCCTGCGGAACGTATACTTTATAGGCCTTCTATCTAGAAAAGCATAAAGGTAGATCCTAAAAAACGTCTCTGCTGTACTTTTTTTTATTACCTCTTATCAAACACTCTGCCTGTTGACACTGGGACAGCGAAGGGGTGGGGCAGATTCTTATCTTAAGATTAGATTGGACATTTAAAGTCTGATACACTTATCAAAGGCTGGCGATGCAGTCTGAAGAGAGAGCCCATAAAAATCACCAGGCAGGACTGCAAGAAGGACTCTCCTTATTCTTTAATCAATTGCTTATGTCTCTGGTTAGGGGAGTTGGCAGAGGGCCACGAAGCGAAGGTCTTGGATGGATGCCCTTCCCATTTCCTCATCAAACTTCCATGCAGCCGAGCAAGACTAACCGCGCCTGTGCCCCTCATCGCCCCCGTGCCAGAACTGCAGAAACAGTTTTTGCACATAATTCGACCCCATTTGTTTTAATCTATTTGGAGGACGGGATGATCAGGGGTTTAGGAAACCTGAACCATTAAGACACACATGTTGCACAAATGTACTCCAATCCTGTCCGGCATTACTTGAAAAGCAAACCTATCTGGTTTTACAGTCGGGTTTTGGAAGGTTTTTTTTTTGCACATGGCGTTTCATCCAGGTCTGCTATGGAGTCTGAGTGTAACTGACGTGGCCTCCCTGGGATAATCCTGCATCCAGGAACCCCAAAGACTAATCTGCCAGTCCCCCATTGCAGGGCCCCACTCATTCAGAGATACATCAAACTATGAAACACCATCACCAACGTTTGGCAACCAAACTAAATTTGACCTTGATTTGTATGTTTACAGTATGCAGGCATTGAACAGCTCCTCTCTGCCCTCCTGTGCTGTGAATCACTGATCTACAGAGGACACATAAAGATATCGTTGTGATGACTCACATGACTGTCAGCTTATGAGCTAATACAGTAACAATCCTCGGGCGTATGAGACTCAACCATTATGTTTTTACAATGACCTTTTCAGCACCTCCGCAGTATGAATATATGTAGTACTGGAATGTGTCAACAGGAAATCTATGCCTCCAGGCTAGGTGGGTTGCATTGGGGTTAAATGTGTGTCACATGTATGACTCAGAATCTTAATCATACGACTAATCCTGTCAAACTGACAATGATTGACACGTAGGCCTCCCAGAGACGTGAGAGCCTCTAGCGGGACTTGAGCCAGCAACTTAGACGAGGAACAGTTTCCGAACAATCCAGCGTCTGAAATAACAGCTTCAGGTCGACTTAAAACCGCTGAGCTATTAGCGGGGCTGTGACAAAACAAACAATTAAAACTGTCAAGTCAGTTAACTACACAGAGTTAATCATTGAGGCGCTAACTGTGGAATAACTTTACAACAAACTCAGGCTGAAGTTAATCTTTTTCTAGGCCTGCCGGGAAAAAGAAAATCCAAAACATACAGAAAAAATAATCGTTCCTTCCTCCCTCCCTCATGTCCCAGATGTTAAGTCCAGATTTCCAACACCTGGGAGAGAATGTGGGAAGCAGAAAGCGAAGATTCACATCCTTCTCGGGTTGGTCCAACTTCCCAAACTGGGAAGTTTTTCCAAATTTGGTGTGTTCACAAGCTTTGAGTCATAATGTGGAAACAACATGACACTGCAAATAATACTGGTGGTATTTTATTGCCCAGAATGAACCCAGGTCACCGTGTGGGAAACAACTAACAGCAACAATCTATGACCACATGAGAAACTACATGGTAGCAAAGCATTGACATTCAATGTCTACTTTCCTTCACCATGTTTCTGTGTAGTTTGACTCTCGTACTTAAGTTTTCTCCAACGCTTTGGTTTGTTGTTCCGACTTTATGGGGCCTTCTGGAGAAATTTCCCATCCGAAAAGTTATTTTTCCGGTTATTCCACCACAAGGAATGCAGGGGCAATGAAAGTGATCCAATGCAAACCAGAAACCAAAAACATGCAGGAATTAATCCTAAATAAAGATCCAACAGATCCATCATTTATTAGGTAAGAGCACACGTTGCGTAACCAAAAAGACATTATGATTACAAGGGATGTACACCTGCAGCTCGCTCACACACTGACATGTTTTCATGGGCAGGCGCTGTGTGTGGTTAATCTCCAAACGCCTCCTCTTCTTTTAACGTCTATTTTTGTAAATATTCCTATTTCTGCACATCTTCAGAAGGTACTAACACTCCCCCTCGTGTGTCTGTAGGTCTGTTTATCTGTGAAATACAAAAGCATACAGCGTTTGAAACTTTATAATGACAACAGAGTAGAATCATTTATTATTTGTGTCAGTGCTGCATTTGTCTCAATCAATACCTTTTGAAATTGTTTGTAATGAACACGGAGAGGAATCACGGTTCTGCACACAAAGCAATATCTTACAGAGCGGCCATTTTGGTGCAAACAATCCCAACAAGGGAAGAAGAGTTGAACTGGAGGAGCATATCGGGGAAAACTCAAGCGAGCCCTCGGTTACCTTGGAAACTCCACTACTGCTATCTCCCCCCTTGCCCCAGTATTGGTCGGATCCCTCTCTGTGTGAGCTGGGTACTTAATTTCACCGACCCCCTGGGTCTGTGCTGAACAGCCTCCATTGATTAGGACAAATGGAAGGCAGAGCAGCCAGCCAAGCCCCTCCTTTATCAGGGTTAAGGATGTAGTCATAGTGGAGGAGAAGACGCAGAGCCGGCAGATGAATAGCTCAGGGATGCCTTGTTTTAGATGAATCAATGACATATTTAAAGGCTAATTAGTCGATCTATTCAGTCAGTGTAAATTTGCAGGGGGGCACCACCTCACTCTGTCGCCATGATTGGGCTATTTAATGTATTCCACCTCTAAATGGCAGCCATTAAAGCCGTCAAATGAATCTCCTCCCAACAATACCAGCCTTTTCAGGCGCAGGTGTAGTGGTGCAGGGAGGAGGTTTTGGGTGCATTTTTGGCGTGCAAACGTGTGGTTTCATTCCCTCAGGTTGCATCTGTGAGTCCTGATGTCAGGTGAAATCCGGTTGTGGTGGTTTAAGTCTTCCGTGGCGTGTCATGGCTTGAACGAGCGTTTTACCCAGGTCATGTGATCAGAACACCCTGGCACACTTTGACTTAGTGTTATATCGAGCACTGAGCAAGTCCTTAATAAGTTCTAGAAAAAAGCTATGCGTTAGGGAAGCTTCATTTGCTTTCATGAGAAAATATGAATGCATCCTTGAACATAACGGCTATATGGAGAACATGGCACAATACAATGTGTCATTGAGAGACAGCCCTCCTTTTTAAAAGGAATTTTTGCCTAGTTTTGTGTGGATGTCCATCAGTGTTGATGATGATGTAGTCAGCTGAAGCAATACATTTTCACTGTGTGCTACACTGAGTAAGAAAGCCGAGTCGTGCAAGCAGAGCCTTCACGTACCAGGATGCTCTGTGCATAACGCAGCCACGTAAGCTTCACTCTGCTGCATTTCTCTGCAGCATTCTCTGGCTCAAATGAAGACGGCTGACTATCCAGGCAGGCAGCAAGACTTTGAAATCACAGTAGAATATATTCCTTTCCAAAACATCCTCTGCATTCATATTTTTGGGTAAGTATCGAAGCTAGTTAGTAGTACAAGTGGAGGCAGACACTAGAAATCTAAGCTGAAATAGCACGTAGTTCTTTTGGGCCACCAGCTATGTCAAATGTCGGCGCTGGTGGCAGCTGATTTTGCAGGCTGCGCCCAGGACACAAAATGTAAGAAATAACATCCGTACTCTCCTCAACCTTACTCGCAAATACAGATTCAACTTTTTTTTTAACACGATATACGTCACTGATATACTTTGAAATTCTGCAAAACTGCCCTTTAAGTAATAATTTCAGGTTAAGTGTGTGTGTGTGTGTTTCTTGAGTGCATGCATGCGTGCAAAGTAGACTTATTACAGCTGTTGTTTTTCTCCTCATGTAGATCAGATGGATAATAGGATCCACTCAGACTCCCTGCTGCCTCATTAAACGCTTGTGGTCAGAAGAATTGATATAATCTTTAATAAATACACTCCAGGGAGAGATGGCTGCCGATATAAAATCCAGCCTGTGAACACGATACTCACAGTCCAGCTCGGGGTTCTGTTTATCTTTCCTGCTTTGTTTGAGGTGTGTGTGTGTGTGTGTGTGTGTGTGTTCTGTGTGTTTGTATGTGTGCATTGGAGGGTTACACAGGGACAGTGACAGGATTCAGGACCAGCTGCTCCTTGCAATGACACCCCTCCCTTCTTATCCCTCCTTTTTCTTTCCTACCCCCTCCCCTTTCCTGGGACACCCTCCTTGTCCCTTCTGACTGGACAACATGCAGCCCCTTTATGCCACCTGTCCATCAGCTAGACTGCACCTTAGGGAGCCTCTGTCACTGAGCTCGGAGCTGCCGCTTGCTGCCTTTGTTTGGATTCTGGTAGAGTCCCCCCTCCTCTCCCCTCGCTCCTCTCTTTCCCTCGCACTCTGTCTTGCTCTCTTTTACTCCCTGTGCTGTCCTTTACAAACACAGACGCACAGAGAGACACACACATACAGACTAGTGATTGCCTCTGTCAGCTATTTCCTACATCTGCCTCCAGGCACAAAAGAACCCCCCTCAAACAAGCACCGCCACCCCTCTCCCTGCTGCTTTCCTCTCACCTGCGGCCAGGATGCGAGCTGCTGTGGTTGCTGCATGAGGCAGAAAATGCTGGACCAGATAGGAGAGATTGAAATCAGCATGAATTTGATGATATTTTATGAATTCCGGCAATCTCGGAAACAGTGAGGCAACTTTAACGGGTTGTTTATTTCACGGAGAGGGCAGGAAATTCACCCTATATTGCTTCTTATCTCTGCCCAAGACAATTACATGAATTCTGGACCGATCCAGCGTATTTTTGCAGCAGGTTACTGAGGTTATTTATCCACCAATTCGTCCCGCTTCAACCACCCAGTCGCACTGTCATCAGCAGTCTGAGGCTGTGATCAGGGCTGTGAGGTCCGGGTGCAGCCTGCGGAACGGAGCGGGGAAGCTGCCTTACATGGCAATGGCTCCTGTTGCCCTGGCAACTAGCTGTCCTTGAGAGAAAAAAAAAAAAAAAGGGCGCATTTGGGGGGTTTGGGAGGCTGAGGCAGTGACAGCCCCAGTCAAAACTCATAAAGAGTTCAGACACATCGATCCATGTTTCTAGACGAGCGTACTGTAAACACAGTCCTCCGCAAGAAAGGCTTGAAAATAAATGTATGACTCATAGACTTGAGATGTGAGTGGTGAGGAATGAATGTGAGCGACCGTCCACAGAGGGTAAATAAGGTGTTCTTCAAGACAAGAACCATCATGCACTCACTGTACAAGCTCCTCCAGAGGTTGATAGACAGGTGAGAGGTGGGCAGTACAAATACTTTGTCACTGTACTTTATAAGAGTTTTCAGGTATGTGTAAACTACTTGAGATTTTATTTTTCTGTCATCTTTTTACGTCGACTCCCTCATTTTTGGCTGAATGTTGGGGTCAGCCCTACACATGGGTCTGTATGTGACTGAGTGAGTGAGTGAGTGAGTGAGTGACGGTACTTTCACAGCTGTAACGAGAGAGACTTGCGACATCGCAAAAGCGGATCTGCCTATACGACTCTGGATACTTTGTTCGGGGAGTAGGCGGGGCTGCTCTTCCGCTGCTCGTACGCTTTCCTCACCTACGTCCACAGCGCGCACCTGCTTTCGAACACGTCATCGGCCTCATAAGGACAGTCCTTGTAACACATTGTCCACAAAGTGCACATTGACCTGATACGGTCAGCCACATATTAGGTTTTGACTGAGTCTTGTTACACAAGTATCTGTACCATCTCTCTGCCACCAACATTTTCAAACAGGCTCAGTTCTCTATCTTTAATATATTTGAGGGGAATTGGTGTTTCCAAGTGCATATCATGCATGGAAGATGAAACATGATAAAAACTATGCATCAACACAAAACAGACAAGGGAGGGAAACTCGACCGAGACTAGACTGTCAGACTAATGTTTTCCTTCCTGATAGTGATCCACAAAACAAGACTTGAGTATCTACGGATCTGTAGTTTTTGGACGAATAAAGATTGCTATTGGACCAATGCATTGACGGGCAATCCCACTGATACAGCCTAAAAATCTGTTATCGGATATTGGAGGCTTATATTGATACTGGTACTCTCATTGGAACAACTCTAACAAAGCCAGGCAGGAAGAATTTGTTGCAATATAGATACAATTGAGCCTGCCAACATGGCCGACACCGTCAGAGCAGAACGGCTTTCCCCATCCAACTGATTTGCAAATTGGAGCAAAGTTAGTCTTAACTATTTTCAGTATATTGTTCTTTTCTTTTCTTTTATAGTTGAATGATTTCAGTTTAATTGTCTCCCAAAAATGACGTGAGGTTCAGTTTGCTTTGCACAGAAACAGCCGGCAGAAATGTCCATCAGGGGACTACTTTTTACAGCTGCGCATACATTTCAGAGCCTGTATTTTCTCACTTTCACCTCATTAAGTAAGTACTTCTTTAACTAGAGTCTTTTAAACACACGTATCTGTACAGAAAAGTACTTCCTGTAATGTAAAAATATCGATGTCCTTTTGCCACCTCGGCGTACAGGTGGATGGTTGTCTCCAGATGCTTTGCTATTCATCGCCTCCTGTGCTGTAGCAGGTGATCAGTTCCCACGAGGGTGAGGGTGGGTGGAGGCTGCCCACATTCTTTTGTTTGCCTCAACAATGTCAGCTTAACACTCCTGACATCTGATCGCTCCTTAGCCTCTTTACTTCCTACCTGTTTCAAATTGGAAACAGTGTATACGCCCATTCAGGCGCTGCTGTACATGAAAAGACAGGTGTATTTTTTTTCCCTCCCTTCTTCCCACCGTGAGGAACACTGTAGCCGTACAAGCACAATGACTGACGCTCGGTGTCGCATGACAGTGAAAGTTCAGCGTCTCTAGTTTCAGCTCGCATGAGATGTTAAGTAAGGCCAGATTCCCTTTGTTTGGTGGAGGAGAAGCAAGCGGCGATCTCCGGGGCTGAGAAACGAAGCCATTGTGGTAGGGCCAAAACTGCAGATCCTTAAGTGGCCACTTGAGGCTGGCTCCTAAAGTGAGTCAATCCCCATTAGGCCCCATGTTAAAATGTCCAACTTTACAGCAGAATTAAACATGTTTACAGCCTGGTATAAAAAGCAGTTTTAGTCCCTATTGCTAATTACTTTATTTATAGAGTACAGGGGGTTCATTTATATAAATAGAAATGTATAATTCACCCCTTCAAAGTTATGCATGACTATGCATAATGACAGGTGGGTGCTGCTAGCTGTGTGCTAGGTGTCAGCATAGCTTATTTAATCACTGAACTGGTTTGTTATGCAGTTTATTGTCCTAACAGTCCATCCAGGAAGTCTTAGCTCCAGTTTTTTTGGTGAGAAACGTTGTCTGGATTGTTGTTAGCTTTTACACACAGACATAACAGTGGGCTGCTATGATGAGAAGACTGGTTGTTGTAAGTACTCTAGTTGGTGTTCGCATCTTGCTTTCTGAACCAAAGATGTGGCAACATGGCTCCAGAAAAAAAAACATATCAGTGGCCAAAAAGGCCTAATTTAAGGCTTCAAAACAAGTAGTGGACAAACCAATGGGCGTCGTCAAGATGGCAATACATCCATTATCGCTACAGAATAATAGAACTGAGTGCAACAGTAAGGACTCACTGTGCTGGTGGTTTGAGATGAAGCCTGAAATAATGCAGCTTTTGTGTACACAGAGTCTGATTTTAATATATGCAATGTGATATGATACAGTTTAACCAAGCCAGCCCAAATTAAGGTCAATAAGTAATTAATTCATAATCGTTACACAAAATTATCGAGCTGAATTAATTTGAATTAGGCTGTTTTGTAAGCGCTGAACACCAGGCATGCATCTGCTAATTCCCGTCCTTATTATTGAGCAACAGAATCTGACTGCATTAATTACCCCTTCTGAGCACAGACGCTCATTTGGTGGCATATTTACAGAGGACCGCACCATAATTCTTACATTATATACCATTATCTGCATTAAGTGACATTCATTGGGGCTCTGGTAGCGATCTGTCATTACTAATGCTGGAAAACAATATAGCCAGCTCCAACTCCATGTGGATCCAGAAGGTTGACATCCATCTTAAATGGAGATTAATGCCGACAAAGGGGACCAGCCTCCTGCCACACCCCGGCCATCTGCAGCCCAGTGTACCGATGGGGTCCACCAGCAACCTGATTGGACCCCCACATCCTCTGGAGAGCAAGCTGTCAAGTGATCTGCCTGCATGAAATGACCCTTTCCGCTTTATTCCCCACAACCGCCCACCCTCTATCCGTGTACATATTCCTACCCTCTGAGTATATGTGTTGGCTCGTATGCCTGTAATTTTACCATTCCTCTTTTTTTCCCCACTGAGCTGAAAAAAAAAGTGGTAAAAGGAGAAAAAGAGGGAGCAGTGAAAATTCCAGACGTTATTACTGAGCTGCATGCATGGCTCCAGTGATACTCCCCTTTCATCTCTGCTTCCTCCTCTATTGACAGATGGTAGTTATCAGACAGTATGGAAATACTGCGGTTAAGATAGTTTTCGCTGATTTTTTTTTTCTCTTTTGGTATTTATGACCTGATGATAATCATGAGAGTGTTGTGGTCTCGAACAGAGGGCGACTCTGCCAGCACTGTTTGAATCAAGTAACTTAACATTTGCCACATGGGAATGACGCACAATCTGAAGACAGTGTTCGGGAAGTGAGCTCTGTGTGCTGCTTGTGCGGGTACTTCAGTGTATTATAACACCAAAGTGCAGATGGATAACTAAAGTAATACACTCATTATGTTACGTTCATTTATTGATTTGTTGTTTAAGGTATTAATCAAGCAAAACCTTCAGTAAAACCTCTCAGATGTGACTCTTTGCTGCTTGTCTCTGTTTGTAATCATGTAAATGTTATAGATTTGGTTTCGGGGTGTTTGTCAGTCAAAACAAACAGTTTGAATGAACCACATCGATCTTATTGAAACTTTAATGTGCATTTTTTCCTTCACCTTCTACTTTCTCAATAAGTAAGTTAATTTCCCTTCCCTGAAATTGCCTGACTTGCTTATCAGCAGATATGATACCATTGCAAAAGTCCCAAAAAATAACAGCTGTTCACTGCTCATCCTACATGTACCGTTGTTAATGCTGTCTATGTTGTATGTCTCAGGTTAAACCCTATGAAAACACGAACAATGACATACAGGTAATAAATGCAATAGATCTCTGTATATCTAATTTGACAGCCAGTCATTCCTGAAAGAGAATGTAAACAAATAAATCCAGGGATAAATAATAATTCTTAATCAGACGATATTTTACAAATATCTCTCGTTCTTCTGCTCGCTGAAAAACATTAGGAAGACACGATTTTAAACCTGAAACTGCTTTGCTATATTTACCAGGTTTGATTACCGTAAAATACGGAATATAAGTCGCACCGGAAAATAAGGCGCAGTCTACTTTGAGGGGTACCCCAGAGGGAAAAGGGTTTTCTATAGCTATAAATGTTTATACAAGTTATTTCAACACTAACACACACAAATTACAGCCTGCACGTCGAGTTTGCAGTCCTGCTAGCTAGCGGTAGCTCGCGGCCTACGGTATGGCCTATGGCCCCTGACTCAATAACATACCCCTCTCTGCATTTTATACTGGTATATTGGTCACACTGGTAAAGGACGCAGCCCACTTTTTAGATGGAAAAAAAAAGTATCAAAAGTGCCTCTTATACACCGAATTTTACGGTAATGTGGCAGTCTGTTATAAAGAAGTCGAGAACTCGATGGATAATTCAGCTCGCAGTAAAAACCTTGTGAAAGACGAACATTAGTAGCAGAAGCTAGGCTAACGTTAGCGGCAGCTGACTTGTAGCTCTTCCAGATGTGCTGTTTCTGACAAAGCAGAAGAAGACTGATTTTTAACATGAAAGTGCTTTATTAAGTGGAGCTCTTACTAATGTGACATCCTCAGCTGTTCTTCTTCCCTACTCCAACCGTTGTTACCGGTGTAAGCCACAATACATCGACGGTGGCAGCACAGCACGACTGTTTTAAAGCAGTGAAGAAGAATTTCTCATGTAACAAGTCATGATTTATTCCCGGGCTTGTGAGTTACTGCCTCACTCTCTGAATCATCCTATATTTCAGGCTGAATCTGAGCCGTTTTCCAACAACAATTTACATAAAAGACTAAAGGCTAACAAACGGATCTGAAAGTAATTATCAGATGAATTGATAACAGCATGTGCATGCGCTGACTTCACGGTGTTTCTATGCCAAGTTGCTCGCTGGAGTTATTTCTGGACCACGTTAAGGAGATAATGAGAAATAAGGTCAGTTAGTGGGAAAATTAATTTACACCAGTTGTTACATGACTAATATTTCCCTTACAGAGTATTTTTAGCTGCCGCTGACATTTTGCACGGCGCTCCACGCTTCTTTGTGTCCTTGTAAATACCGAGCCTTGTGATGCTGAGCCTCGTATACGTGCCACGTGTACGAGGTTAAGCCCCCGCTGAAATTGTCCTCTGGGCAGCGGCCAGAAGGAGTTTATTAGCAGCTTTCTTCTTTACGGTCTCTCCTTATTTATGTGTTGATGTATATGTATCAGAAGAAGATGGAATTAAATGCGTGTGTGTGTGTGTGTATGACATGTGTGCTGCATTGTCCTGTGTGTTGTAAAGTTTCCTGGGAGTGTGTACCGATCATGTCTTGTTTGTGTGTGTGTGTGTTTTGAGCCCTCCCAATGAGAGCTCATTTCCCAGGTGTCCCACATTTCCAGCTAATCTGCTGCTCACTTCGGCTCCTAATCTGTCTCAGAGAAGCCTGCTGGGGGGACGGGGGCTGGGGATGGATGTGAGCGTTGTGACAACTGCGGAGGAGATGCGGCTTAGAGCGAAACGCTGAGGAGGGAAAGTCACTTCACAGTCATCTCCCTGTCCTCCCATACCCCGTTACACACAAGTCCTATACTGTAGACAAACACACACAATGACACACGAGTAAAATATGGTTAGATTAGTAAACATGTGTTCAAGGGATTGAGGCGCTTGAGAATCGTTGGGTGTCAAGGTTCTCCAAATCCACTTTTTAATCCAACTTTTACCATCTTGTTTTAAGCACTGATGGCTGTTGGACTGAATAAGAAAATGTTAACTATGATAATAATAATGAGAGTATGCAGAATTTGGGGCTGCACGGTGGTGCAGTGGTTAGCACTGTTGCCTCACAGCTGTAAGGTTCTTAGTTCCAGTCCCGGTTTCAGACGAAGTGGGCCTTTCTGTGTGGAGTTTACATGTTCTCCTCATCATACGTGGGTTCCCTCCGGGTACTCGGGCTTCCTCCCACAGTCCAAAGACATGCCCGTTAGGCTCATTGGTGACTCTAAATTGCTCCTAGGTGTGAATGTTAAAGGTTGTCTGTCTCTATGTGTCAGACCTGGCGATCAGTCCAGGTGCAGGGGCGGATCCAGACTTTTTTGACTGGGGTGGCCCAACTGGGGCACTGACTTATGCAGGGGTGGCATGAAGTACATGTCCACACACACACACACACACGCAAATTAATAGCATTTAATGAACCCTTCCTTCTCAGCTTAATTCTTTCAGGACTCAAACAGAAGATGTGTGGTCAGAGTAACAAGTTAAAGTACGAAAAGAAATGTGTCACATTGAAATGGAACGAAAGCTACTCGCAGCATGTTGCAACACAGCGCAAATAGTTGATTTTAACACAATTGTGGGGTGGCCCCTCTGGATCCCCCCCTGTCCAGGTGTTACCCCGCCTCTCGTCCAATTACAGCTGAAATAGCTTCCAGCCCCCCATGACCCTGAACAGGATAAGTGGTATAGATAATAGATGGAAATGCAGAATTTGAAACTTGTCTCTATCATGACATTTTAAAGTATATTAAAAAGTATATTATAAGCAGTGCAATATTTATTTTCATTATTTAAGTAAACTTCTTAGCCTCCTGCAAATCTAAACAGGATAAGCTGTATAGATAATGGATGGAAGTAAACTTCTTAGCAACATTGTTTTCTTCGTAAAAAGGGCCTTTTTTTTTACGTTAGCTATTGAGTGTAACTCGTGTTTTAAGGGAAGCAGGGAGGATTTGCCCGTTCTGTTTCTGCTGTTTCTTTGACATGTCAGACTCCGGCAGTGACAGTGGTGTCTCCAACAAGTGCAGCTGCAGGCTACAAGTTTCTACACTGTGTCGTGTGTCGTGTTTTTCTCCCTTCCAAGGACACAAATACGCAAGGGTAGAGAGACACAAATACTGAGAGAATCTCCATTTCTGCTTTTAATTTTGATTATTAATTTGTCATTCAGAATCTAAATCAGGGGGCGATGGTTTAGCTCAGTTGGCAGAGCAGTTCCCCGAAGACGGTTAAGGGATGAGGGGAGTAACAATAAAATAAAACCAAGGAAAAAGAAGGAAGGAACAAATTACGAGCAAATTCAAAGGAATTTATTACACACTAAAGCAAACTGAGAGCACAAAGAGAGGCTGATCTTTAAGTCCTTAACACTATAAACTAAAATTACAACAACAAAGAAACCCAAAGGCGCCAAGGAAAACACCCTCCTTCTACACTAGCGAGTTGACCTCACACACGCACGCAGCCGAATGGCCCACTGGCAACTGGCCGCCTCCTCTCTCCTGCTCTTTTTTCTATTTGACTAGTAAGTTGGTACAGGTGAGCTCAATCACCTGCTGCAGCAAGAGGGAGAGCAGCGCCGGAGGAGCACGCAGGACAGAGAGAGACACAAGAAAACAACACACACAGAGCACTGCAGGGAAGCAACAGCGCCGAGGCAAAGTCCTTGTCGCATCGGCTGCGGGTTCAACTCCGACTCGTGGCCCTTTGATGTCACCCATGTTTGCTGTCACTCTTCACTCTTCTGTCAAATATAGGCCACAGTGAAAAGGACTTCTGGTTGAGTCTCAGAGGCGTTTTTCCAAAGCTTGAAGGGAGGGATTTACTGCTCGAGTTAATGGAGTTAAAAGTGGCTCCTAATCGTTAAAATAGCTGGTTGCAATGTTTTTTATTTCATTGGGTAAGCCCATAAAAGTGCCTGTGTCCCTTTTTTTCCAGTTATTTTTAGGGATTTGGTCATTCCGGGTTTCTGCCTGGGAAGTGAAATGTGTCTGCGTTCTAAAAGTTCAACATCAGATAGAGAAGAAATGACCTCTGTGAATGACCCTGCGCTCTCCTTGAGTTTGAACTCGCCTGATTTACACCTCGTAGGCCGTCAGTGGTCACCCTCCCGCGCTGGCACCGTCCCGGCCTGCAGTGTGAGGATCCACGCAGAGTCCCAGACCTGTTAATTGCACCAGACATGGAAACCCAGAGGGAGAAATGAATCTCTCATTTGTGTGCCTGTGTGTGTGTCTGCGCGGGGTGAAGCGAATGCCAGTTGTCTAATAGCTTTCACACAAGCCTGATTGAATTAGACGGCGAGGAGGACTGCGTTCCTAATTGAATTGCGGAGACCTTGTGTTGCAAACAGTGCAGGCTAGTGTTCCCCATGGAAGTACGGAGGCAGAGGAGGAGGAAGGGGAGGAGGAGGAGGTGGAGGAGGGGGGCAGGCTGGCTTCATCCTCACTCGCAGGAGCAGACACACAACTTGTGGCTGCTCTCCTCTGGTTAATCTGCGGCCGTGATGCGTTTCACAAGGTCACGCTCCACTTAGAAGTGACCGGCTCAGAGGCAGATGGTTTGTAGTTGTGGCTGCAGGATATCGAGCGATACAGAAATCGATACAGCATCGTATCGTGATATTTTGCTTGGCAATTCGGTATCAGTACACAATGCCAAGTATCGATATTTTATTATAGAAATTACAAAGGTTTTACATTCTCTTGGAGTTCTGTTAGGACTTGATGAATTCATGCATTCATGTATTCCCTTGTTTATCATACCTGAGTCTGTGTGCCTTTGTTTCTTATGTTTTTGTTGTAACCTGGCCGTAGAACAGTTTCTCCTCTGGGAAATTAAACGTTTTGGTACTAGAATTGAATCACCGCACTGATCGCGGGTTCGACTCTGTCGATCATTTGGTGCATGCCATCCCCACTCTCTCCTCCCCACATTTCCTGTCTCTCTTCAGCTGTCCTATGCTGGCGTCATTGTTTAATCTCAATTTAGTAGAACTTAACTTGTATGCTTTCATGGCAGGTTTTTTATGACGGTGTTGGTCAGGCTTTAATCCAAGTAGCCGTGTAATAAGCAGGTTAATGTGTAGTGAGCAGGTTGTTATCCCCTTCAGTGTGTCCTGCTCACCCTGTCGGGCTTCCATTCCACGATAACAACCTGCTCACTATACATTTACCGCTTAAGCAATGATTTGAGGACACTAGGTCACATGACATGGAAGCTATTGGAAAAAAACCATTAATTGTATCCTTGAGGCGTCGAGTGATTCCCACCCTTGGTAATGAGGGAACTTTTGCTGAAGCTAACAGGTTGTCTTGATGTCGTTCCCTCCTCTGAGTGAGCCGCAGTCTGTCCTGTAAAAAGCAACACATCTCTTTACGACCGCCTCTGATCTGTCCCTGCTGTGCTTCTTATAAATAGTTTTTACAGGCAGCACCAAAGCAAACAGAGGGCCCAAACCTGTGCATCGCTCACTGTAGCGGCCTCTTTGCTCACAATGGAATACAGGGAAATACCCAGCATCCACACGCACACACACACACACATGCTAACCCTCTGACGCTAGCCGTTTTCACCGCTTTCAGCACTTTTTCCTGCTGTGCACACAAAACCTTGCACCTCTGATTTTTTTCTCTATCCCTCCAGCCTTTTCTCTTTCACACCCTGCACGCCACACACACACACACGCACAGAACACACACATACACACACCTTGCCGGTCTTTGTCTCTTCTTTAATGGTGTGTTCATTAAATAAAGCAGTTTTTTAGGGGGGGAGGGTGGACGCTTAAAAGGGGGAACATGAGGGGGAAAGGGGGGGGCTAGAGAGGGGTGCTGCTGTTGCTGCGATGCCCCAGCCTGCTGGACAAAGAGTCTCTCTGTCGGGCGTTGTAGATGAGGCATGGAGGGTGAAAGAGCCTGGATGGGTGTTGTGGCTGTTTTGTTTTTTGTGTTCCCCTCAATAGGTGTGGCCTCAGGCTGGATTACCTGGAATCAGGCAGCTGATTGTTTGCTCACAGCGTACAGGACCGTCCAGGCAGCCATGATGGAAATGTCAAATGCCCGCTCTTTGTTTGTCCTCTCTCTTTCTCTCTGTGTGTGCAGCGTGTGTGTGTGTGATTGCAGATATCGGAGCCAGAATCACAGTATAGCTTTCTTTCGGTCTGCTTCTTCTCTCTCTGTTCTTTGCTTCTCCTCTCCCTCACTCACACAAGCGCACACACTTTGTAGGACTGTAGATGGTTTTAGCTGCAGGTCTCCTCTTCAACCTGCTATAAATCTCCCCGGCTGTAATATTCAGGAAACCTTTGAAACAACCAGCAAATTACCTGCTGTAAAAACTGACTAGCACCCTGGCGCAGCGACGTACCCCTCGCAGCTCTCGCAGCACTATTTTTATTCGGCGAGTCTCGCGTAAGCCCCCTAATTAAAGCCTTTATGTCGCTATATGTTATTAAAAGTCATAAACACGAACAGACACGCGCAGCTGGAGGTTTGGAATGTGTGTGTGCGGGGGAGGCTTTTATTCAGGTTCAATTTTTAAGGCTCAGTGTTGGATTAAAGTCGTTTTTAAACGATCAAACATCACCGGGAGTGAAGCCGCCTCACAGTTTTTCAAAAGTAAGATTGAAGAGTGAATATTTCTGTGACTCTGTAACCGATTTGAGGTGATCTTGACCTTCTGACACGGCCTTCACTGGAGTCTGAAGTGTTTATAAAATCTCTTAAAGCTTTTGTTCGTGGCCTTTTGTCTGACTCATTGCCACGTTTTGTTGTTTGTCCCAGCTCCAGCATCCACGCTCCAGCTCCCCAAAGATCTAACAGCCAAAAAACGTGGCATGTCTGCTTGATGATTTTAATAATATTAGCAGCAATGTGTTTGTGTTTTAAGTCAAGGAAGCAGGAACAACAGAGGAGCTGTTGTCAATGAATATTCGTGCAGTAATTAACTCTTCTTGCCAGAAGGAAATCTGAACTTAGAGAAAACATCCAGTTAAAAAAAAAAAGAAGACAGCCTTTAGCTCTCGCATGTTGAGCACGACTGCCAGGATGGTGATCAAACAGCTCAACAGCAGCAATCTGGGCAGGCAGGGAGGTAGGGAATTAAAGCTCTGATCTGTTTTTTAATCACAGCTCTGCTCGTCTCCGCTTCTCTACATCTGACACCAGACAACTTAGCAACTCTTAAAATCTGTCATCCCGGTATGAGGTGGAAATTCCCCAAATATTTCCCCAAAATAATGACCGTGCCAGAGCAGAGAGGCGTGCCAAGACACATTACACTGTGTCCTCTTCCACTGGATATCAGGTTTTTTTTACTAATACTTGTTTCAGGGGTTGTTTAAGACAGAGAAAGAGTTTAATACAGATGGTAATGCATAAAATAATCCATGCTGTTTATTTATCTGTAATGAGTTTTGTTCTTGGCACTGTATTAATACTGCGAGGCCAACATATCCAGCTCATGTTGGACAAAACAAGACACAACAAGATATATATCATATTTTGGGAAAGATGTCAAGAAGACGACTGAGATCACAAAGAGCTGTTGTTTTATATGTCAGCTTCAGTTAAAATTGAAAACTAGCATCTGTTTTTATCTTATGATAATTGTTTAAAAGACATTCGAGGATTTTAATACTCGTATTTGATCTTGCTTTATTTAAATATTAACGTGTAAAACGATATAAAAGTAGACAAACAGACAAAAACAAGACGGTACGTAAACCACAAGTAGTGATCCAAGAATGGGAAGATATCAGTTGTTGGCACTCCCTGTTACAGCCCCTGGTAATATATTAAAGAGTGTAGGTGTGCACTGTTTTTCTGCAGGATGTCTGCTGGACCACACAAGACAAAACCAACAAGGTGATCTCTACCGCTTTGATGCTCAAGAATGATGTGATACCATTGATACGGGAAGTGTGATGGGAATCTTTAATAAAGACTTCAATGTTGTGAGGAAGACAAAGTATCAAAAAACAAAGGCTAGACTTAGCTGTGGCTCAGTAGGTCTCTCAATCCGAAGGTTGGCGGTGTGATACCTGACTGCTACTGTCGCTTGCCAAAGTGTCCTTGGGCAAGACACTGAACTCCAAATTGCTGTGCAAAGATCTTGATTGGAGGGTGGCATAGCAGCCTCACCATCAGAATGTTGGTGTGAAAGGGTGAATGTGACATGTAGTGTCAAAGCGCTTTGAGTGGTCTGAAGACTAGAGAAGCGCCAGTGTTATAGTCGGGTCACCAAACCTCAAGTCTTAGTCGAGTCTCGAGTCCCCAGTGTTCAAGTCCGAGTCCAAATCACTAAATCTGAGTCGAGTGCCCATTACCTGAGTTCAAGGCCAATCCAAGTCCTCTGGGTTGAGTCTGAGCCGAGTTCCAAGGTGACCTTCAGTTCTCCACTTTAGTGCAGCCTAAGACAGTTTGAGGTTGTCCCCGTCGTTACATATCGAACATGTTGTACTCCTCTTGCTTGCATTTGCTATAAAACCTTTGAAAGCAAAACGCACGATGGCGCCTCTTTAGACATCCTGGCAGGAAGTGTTGCTGAACAAGACGGCACTTTAACGTGCATGCAGGTGAATAAATCATTAAGGCCTTAATAATAAAAAACTAACAACAACAATAAAACAGTCCTTATCAATAAATAAGTCAGAGTCCTCCTCTCCATCTTCTGAGTCCGAATGCAGTCAATGCTCAGAGTCGAGTCCGAGGCCTGGACTCGAGTACTACAACACTGAGGAGCGCTATATATAAGTGCAGTCCATTTACCATATAGACCCTGACCAACAGTGACTGTAACGAGCAGAAGACTATTCAATATGACCTTCAAAACTTAGTCGAACACATAGATCTACTTCAAAACATACAATGCAAAATACATGATGTGGTTAAAGTAGCTGAAAATGTTCAGGGCTAAAAATCTGTCAACCAAGTCACAAACATGAGTGAAAAACATCACCTGGGCTATTTAATGAGCATTCCTGAACACGACTCAGGTTTTTCCTTAAAGTAAAGTTGTCAGAAATGTTCCAACTTTGTCAAATTACCAGTGAAACCATTCAAAATTTAAACCTAATCAAACAATCGGAAAACAAAAATCTTTTTATTCCCTGAATAATCCACATCCATGCATCCAACAGCAACCACAGAGTGATTTAAAACAACCACTGTGGTGTTAAGCTCTTATAAAACCCCATGACGCCTTATTATCTGTATTCTTTCATTTTCCTCCCCATGCAGATTGTAGTCATTGTTCTCATCGGTCTGCACAGTTTACATACGGCTTCAGCACATAGACTCAGAGTGGGCAGAGTACCACGCTGAATCCCCTGGCTGAAAAACTCCAACAGTCCTTCCTCTGCCCTCTCCCCTCTTTGTTCCCATCTTTGCACTTCTCCCTCCCCCCCCCCCCTTCTCTACCTCTTTATGCAGTTCCCTTTGGTGTTCCTCCTCGGAGCACCTCCTCACACAGACCTCACTGGTGCCGCTGAGGTTCGATCCCAATTCCCCACATAGCTGTTGCCTGGGCCTCATTCACAGACGCTGTTGACTGGCAGTGTGAATGTCCAGGCCTCATGTTTCGCTCTGTGCCCAAAACCTTTCCCTCCATCAATCATGCAAGAAGAAAAACATGTCAAAGCTCAGACTCGGCTTTTAGATGACTTCAGTTTTATTTTGGAATGACTCTCTCTGCTGCATGCAAATATGCTGATTTAATAACGATCTCAAGTCAGAGATGCTTGATATATAAAGTGCATTTAAAGACAATAATTCACTTTTAAAGAAACCTTATTAGTGAAGCTGCAAACTCTCCAGCAAATGGTTTTGTCAGTCATATTAAATCACTACAACTCTCTCCTTGAATGTCTTATACAGCTTATCCAATGTTTCTGGGCTAAAATATCAGCCATGCATTATTCCTAGAAGAATATTTAATAATAAGTCCAATAAGAAAACGGAACTGTTCATGAAAACAAATTTTATCTTTAATTTTCATAATGCTGCAAAATTTCAAGTGTCACAAAAAACTCAAAGAGCAGCTTCAGTCATGTTTTCAGACATATAAAATGCTCTGCTTGAAATAATAAATTGTGTCTGATCTGTTTTTTTCTGCAAAATACGTTTAATTACCTTGTAAAATCCTCCCAAAAGCATCACCTCCTTCTCACTCAACTCCTGGCTCTGCATAGTCCCCGCCCACTTTGTGCTACGTTTCTCCTTTTGTAAAATTACAGGTGAAAACAAAACACATCTCTGCCAGCGTTTATAGGCAACTCACTGAAACTTAGCTAGCTTGAAATGTAGTAATTAGTAGTAGCAACGTTAACGTTAGTAGTCAGTAGTAAATTTTCAAAAATGCTATGACGGTTACAGCTGGCTCGCACATCGCCGAAGTGGTTGCCATAGGTTACACATAATGATATGCATAGCGTCACCCCGTCCATTAACAGGATTGGCTCCTTAGGTTTGTGACGTCTCAAACCTGCCAATCTGAAAACGTGTTGTTCAACCTGTCCTTGGTACACTGCAGTTTAAAAGCAGACAGGCCCAGCCGTGGAGATGACTGCTCATGTTGTCCCTGATATGTCTTGTAGCACATGACAAACACTACATGGAGATGTTTACAAGGTTAAACACTTGATTCTCACTGGAGGGGGTCTTTAATTTGGAGATTCTGTTTCTTCACTTTGAGCTGTTTTTTTTAAAGACGGATGAAAAAACCAGAATAAGTATTTGTGGTTGAAACGAAGCAGCAACGCAGCTGAGAAAACAAAGAAAGCTTCAACAGAGTGTAGAAAATACCATCACTTTCAGGAAGTATGTTTTAATGGCATTCACCACAACAACCCTTCCCCGGCTTTGTGCTTCCTTTGCGGGGAGAAATTAGCAATTATGAACAGTTGCATAACGCCAACGCACCTTATCATATATTTGCAAACCTGTTTATTAGTAATTCAGACACTGAAGGTGCACTAAGCTAGACTAATAGAATTGAAGCAGAAATCAACAACAAACTATATTGCTACAATCCACGTCTTCTCACAGTTTACTTAGTCAAAGAAAGAGCTAATTTATTCTGAAATTACGTTTTCCTGCACACCTTGAAAGCATCTCCATCCATCACAATTCCTGAATCACTCTAATAGCCTGATTCAGAAGGCAGCGGTGCTGACTGACAAATGTTCTTTGAGTTACAAGGGGGAAAAGGAGCATTAATCCGCGGCCTGTAGGGCCTGTGAGTGCAGCGATTTGTCCGTCTAATACAAACACTGGGATTGGACTAGGGACTAATTCTGCCTTGTGATGTGAACTGCTTTAAATGGAAGTTACAGCTGCAGACGTTTCCATATTCCAGATGCTGCAGTTTAGCTGTAATTGCAAGTGTAGCCTCAGAATGAAATACTGGCTGTAGTTTTATTGCTAGAAAATTGCAGTTGTGTGTTATTGTAAGAAACATACCAAAAAAATGGAGGGAAAAAAAATGTCCCTATGATGAGAAAGACGAATAGTTTTAAATATTAAAAGTATAAATCAGCCTGACCACGTTTAACTGTAAGAATGATGTGATTTCATGTGGAGAAGCTGCTTTATTTAGTTTCCTTTCATCAGACACAATAGATTATGATGCTTTTACACTGTTTCTAAAGGAACACAACAGCACCGACGGGCCTGGGGGGCTAAACTTCAGACATGCAGCTCGTCCCGTGTGTGATATTTCCATGTAACTATGCTTCCAACACGTCTGCCTCAGCACCTCTGCGTTTTCTGCTTTATCTGAGGGGCAGGTGGGAGCTGCTGGATTACCTGAAGCTAAACTGTAGCTGCTTTGGCCGCAACATAGAAAAAAGCTCTTGACATGGTGCAGGTGCAAACGCTCAAAAAAAAAAAAAAAAACATTTTCTAGCGATGAAGGTTTAGGCGGAATGTGACTCAGGAGAGGATAAGGGGATTTCACAGACGGCTAAGTTAGTTTGTTTATCGCTGCAGTGACGGACGCTTATGGCAACGTACAAACACATTCACCTGGTATCCAGCCTGTGATTCACCCACAAACCGACAGACACACACAAACAGAGTCTAATGTTAGCCGAGTCCATCATCGTCTCTATCGTGAATGCAACTTTCCTCCCAGGTTTCCGCAGAGAGGCCCTTAAAAGCGCTCTTACGCTCTTAACAGAGAGCGGGGCACTTCAGAGATGTCTCAGGCAACTAGAGCACGGTGAATAATTCAAAGCAAACTTACAACATGTTGCCATGTTGCCATATGTGCAGAGAGTTGCCTCACATGCGAGGCTTCCCTGGCGTGGATTAATAAGCCGGTTGTGCTGATGTATATTTATATCTCTGACTCCTGGTGGGTGTTTACAGGGTGAGTTCTGGTCATTTCACTGCCTCTGTGGTGATGCAAGATGCTAACATATAACCGTCTAATGCAACTGAAGCTTAAAGGAAAGCAACTGAAATATGGTAGAAATAAGAAATATATTCATATCACTAACAAACGATTCCCTTTTTTCTTTTTTATATAGTTACTTAATCTTCAGTTTTACATACAGGCTACTACATTTGGGAGGTGGTTGGCTACATGTTATTAAACTAGTACTTTAACTATATTTTGCAGCAGCTTGCCGATAGTTAAACTACATTAAAGTAATAATCTTAAAGATTTTCATGTAAATAAATGTCTGTTAAGTCACTGTCTATCGCCGAATGAGGTAACACAATGGTGACTGAGCCTATGGCCCACTGATGAAAGCTTTGCAGTAAATAGTATAATCATGGACGGAATGTGGGACTGGTGCCCAGTTAGTGACGTGTTTTCCATCAGCCAGCAGTGGTTGGTCTGCCAGAGAGGGTAGGCGGAGCTTAGCGGCTGCTTTTCCGGTCTCTGCAAGTGTTGCGAGTAAACAGTAATCTACTATGACTGAACAATCAAAGAAAAAATCGATGACTACAGATACAAATTCAAAAATAAGTGAAAATCCAAAGAAAAAGAAACAGATTCAACGCTCAGATGAAGGCAAACAGTCTGAAAAGGAAAGCGACCGTCAGCGAGGAAAATCAAGAGTTACAGCCGGAGCCAACCGTGGACGTCTGGTTATCTGGGAAGTGTGCTCTTGCAAATTGCTGCCTATCGCTAGAGGTGCAAAGAGAACTAAACTGAGATGTTCTAGATTATAACTTTAAATCTACAAAACCTTTTGGGGCTACAAACAGAAAGATATCATTCTTTTAAATTCTATGTTACTGTTACTGTAATGACCAGCCAACCCCGTCCCTTTAATCCTGACTGCTGTGAAGGCGTGCCCAGGAACGCAAGCCGGTGTCTGACTGATCGATGTGTTTTACATGACCATGCCACTTGTCAACCGATGTTTTTTAAGTCATTTTAAAGAAATTTGTTTTGCAGTGAGTTAAAAACCATAAAACATTTAGAAAATACACACACACAGACTCGGGTTCAAGACACATTCAAACACGTGAATACCTGATACGAGGATACGCACACAAGACGAGAGCAGCCCCCCCCCAACCCCATACACCCCAAGGTAGCTCTGCTGTAGCTGAACAAGTTCCAGTTTAATATTATTGGCTTCTTGCAAAGCTTTGTTTGCAAAGCAGCTTTGTATTTTATGAATTCAATATCTCTGTTTTGGATTGTTGCACAACAAGTTATTAAGTCACTTTTTGTCCCTTTCACATTTCTTTTTATTATTTTCTAACATTGAGTTGAAGCCAGAGGGCGTTTTAAATTTGTGTTTTTCACTCAACTGTTCTGCTGGAGTCGAACTAAGAAAGTTGTGATTCAAATGACTCGATATTCTCTGTGCTTTTGACAGAAAGTGGTTGAAACTGTTTATTATTCTACATCTCATACGTATCCTCCTCTTGTCTTTCAGCCTGTCCCTCCAGTTTCTTCAAGCCGACTCAGGGAGATGAAGCCTGCATGCAGTGTCCCATCAACAGCCGCACCACCAGCGAAGGCGCCATCAACTGCGTTTGCCGCAACGGATACTACCGCACCGACTCAGATCCCCTCCAGATGCCGTGCACAAGTATGTATAGTACTGAAGTGGTTAGATGTGAACCCTAACTTGACACTCCGCACAAACACTTATAGTCCGCATACCCACAAAGCCTTTGATTTCGAATATGAACTCTTTGACACATGAGCGTTTCACACCCGCGAGCAGAAGAGCCCGGGATCAAAGGACAGTGGTAGTCTGTGTAACTGCAAACAGAGAAACCCTGTCAGCGCTGTCCCTCACACGAACACGACGCTGACATGCTCATAGTGTTGCTGTCCACAGATCTGACCCGACACACAAGGCTCGGCCGCCCCTCCTCTACATCACACAGCCCCGTACTCCAAGCCGGACCGGGGGTTACTGGGCCAGGGCGCGACGCTTTGTGAAGGGGCCGGCCCGGAGAAAGAGCCGGGGCGAGACTCTCTCTTGTCATGCCAATGAAGCTGTTTGAATTTGAATTTGAATTTGATGCTGACACCGAGGTTGAGAGAGAGAGAGGGGAAGGATAGAGTAAAGTGAGTGAGCGAGGGAGGGGTAAAGCGTGAGGGCAAGACTCGCAGAAAGAAATGAAGAAGGAGAGGGAATTTGAGAGAGCTCAGAGGGGTTTGGTGCATGTGAGAAAGACGGAGAATCAGCGCATAGAGTGTGGTCGAACTAAAACAAAACAGGGGTGAGCGAGAAAAAAAGCCCCTTTCAACGTTCGGTAGTGTTTTCTCCCTCACTCTTTCCCTCTCTGCCTGTTGAAAGGGAGCGAGGAGGGAAGAGATTTGATGGTCTCCAACAAAGGAGATTTGCATAAGCCTGGCTCTGGGAGTCGAGCAGCTGTTGTGAATGAGAAAGCAGCAGCGTCACGTCACCCGTATTAAGCGCAGCAGGGCCCGGCCTGATTAAAGCCAAGGGAATGGGCCCATCAGAGCCGCCCCGCCAGCTAATGGGGGGGATATTAGTCCTCCTCCCCGGGAAGGAGATGCCAAAGAGGAGTTATGTTTCCATGTATGAGAGACACCAAGAAGTGCACTCCAATGGGCTTCCTTCCAGAGCCGGAGATCTGTTAATTGCTGCCAATTAAAAGGAGGTTAAATAAGAAGTGATCGATTCAGATTTAGGATGTTGTGGGCGGAGTGGAATTGTTTATCTCATTAGTCCTAGAGGGAACGTCTTCCATAATTAGGCGCACATGGCTGTAGAAGATAAACACTTCTCATTGTTTGTTTGTTTGGCCTGTCACTCAACATGTAGCGCCATGTGGAAAAGTTTCCACCCCGTAATGCCGAGCTGCTGAGAATGTCTCAACAGGGGAAACAGTCGGTTTCTCTCCGCAGCGGTAACTCTATACGATGCTCCATGAGAAAACTGTCAGGAGTAGATGTTAAGAAAACACTTGACAAAGTGGACAGCAGCATGAAAAATGAGAAAATGTAAATGGGCATCCCGAGGGAAGATTCACTGCCAGCTTACCGTCAGCTCAGACCTCAAAGAGGATACACTATCTTAGTGAGTTTGTCTTCTCCTGTGAAGAGGTTATTTAAGTAGAACGGCTGTTATAACCTCCACGTTATCACAGCACAGCTTCCATCAGTAAATTAGCACGATACCACTGAGGGAAGTTCATGCAAGTACAGATTCCTTGAGGGCGTGCCTCATGTGAGTGATTACTTCTTCTACAGAACAATATAACAGACTTTATAGATGAAAGAGTTCCTCATCTTTCTGAAAGAACATTCCAGAATACAACAAATATAATTTACAGAATCCAATTTTCCAATGATTGTCAGTCTACACAGCGGTGTTAACTGAAACTATGACGATGAATGTTCGTCATTGAAGACAACGATCTGTCAGAAATAGATAACAACACGTATGTTTTGTTTTCGTTAACGAGACGGGACTAAAATGTTAGTGGTGGGCTATCAGCTATTCAAAGTCCATATATTACACATTTGTGTGTCAGAATACAAGCGATACATTCCTGTAACTGGTTGAACTTGTTGAGGGGTGCGTGCAGATCCTCCCTGAATTTGACACAGCTATACTGTCCCAAAGCGGCAGCTTGACAACGACTCACGCAAAACAAACATCGCAAAGGTGGTTATGAACTTTGTCTGTTAACTCTTTCTACTTCAGGCTCTGTGCACGCTCACACGCTCATCTGACGCTTCTTTGGCACTAAAAGGAGCGATCATCGGCCGTCTGCTTCAGTCAGACTGGTTAAATGAGAATCGATGCTGAATATTTAATGGTAAATAACAACACTGCTGCTGCAATAAGGCAAGAGAGGAATGTGCAGAACGTGCTACTGTAACCGCACAGCTTCAGTCTCTGGCTTTACGTGCGTCGACTAAAACTAGACTATACTATACACTATAAAGGGACTAAAACTAAGAAGCATTTTCGTCTTAAGATTAAGACTAGATCTAAAATAGCTGGCAAAATGAACACTGGCACACAGTGTATTTGGTCCTTTTTGTCTGTTTAGCAGGATGTCTTAAAACAGCTATAAAAACATTTATATATTAACAAGAAATCACATGACTGCAACTACACTATGTCAAAGTGGCTGCTTGCCTCGACAAAGAGTGCCCCCTCAGACCTGTGGAGTGGCTTTCTTCTCGTTGTTTTTTACAGCCCACAACTTCACTGTTCTGACTCACTCTCGGCGCTCTCTCCAGCCTCGTTTCCAGCAGCAACAGGCAGCTGTTTGCAGTGAAAAAGCTCTGATTAACCCCACTGTACGGTACCTGCCCAGAACCAGATGGCAGACAGACACAAGTGGTAACATAGCGGGGCATTTAGCAGCTAGTAGTAGCTGCATATTTCTCCCAGGAGTTGGTGGAGACAAAAAATAGAGCTAAAAGGAAGGTGGCTTTTAGACTTTAATATTAATGTAAAAGGCTAATGCAGGTATGTATCAACATGTATGATGTTTTCCAGTTTCATAGGGATATACAGAATAAATGCAAGACACAGATGTCACACCACTTTAATCAAACAGCTTAAATAAATGTTTTGTTTTGTTTGTTGACCACTGAACCTCTCTTGTGTTTTCCAGCCGTCCCTTCCGCTCCGCAGACCGTCATCTCCAGTGTGAATGAAACCTCTGTGATGCTGGAGTGGTTGTCTCCTCGGGATTCCGGGGGCCGCGAGGACGTGGTCTTCAACATCATCTGCAAGAGCTGCGGTGGAGGCCGGGGAGGCTGCACCCGCTGCGGGGACAACGTTCAGTTTCTGCCCCGTCAGCTGGGCCTGACAGACTCCCGGGTCTACATCAGCGACCTGTTGGCCCACACGCAGTACACGTTCGAGGTGCAGGCTGTCAACGGGGTGTCAGATCAGAGCCCCTACTCTCCTCAGTACGCCTCAGTCAACATTACCACTAACCAGGCTGGTAAGTGGGCCCATCTGTCTTTTTCTACGCTTAATATTCCCCATGTGGTTTCCTCTTCTTTCCTCCCCGTCGCTTTCTTTTTTCCATGTCTATTTCTGTGTCGCTCCTCTGTCGTCGTACAGTACCTCTTCATCACACTCTTTCCTACAAGCACATAATGCACAGAGCATAGACCTGCACTAAGTAAGTCCCTTCCCTCTCCTGTATGGTGATGTATGCAGATGAAGGGCTCTAAAATGGGGAGGAGAGTGCCGTTGATGATGTGACAGGCAGAACGTGATGGCCTGCTGGTCTTTACTCTGTGACCTCATCTGCATGAGTTTCAGACTGGAGCTGAGTGCAGGCTCGCTGCTGTCTCTCATCTACTGTTCAGGGAGTACGTCTATATTGATTGTAGTGTTACATTAAAGCCACTGGAAACAGCCTTCTACACATGCAATTTAAAGACTTATATGCACAGTAAGCATCAACAAAGAAATTAGCTCTGATCTAAATTCAAAATATTGTCATTTGAGTTCATTTAAACTCCTGGGTGTGGTATGCTCTGATATTTTTTATGCTAGGTCTAATCGGCTGTTTGCACCTAGCGTTAGCATCGTACGCAGGCCAAGTATTAAAGACCGAAGGTGATATCGGACGGCCGCAGGTGCTAAGTTTTAACCCTGATTGTGTTTTTTCGGCTGAGGGAGTTTGAGAGTTAGCAGTGGGAGTTTATCTCTGTAATAATATAGCACTTGCGAACGCTATAGAGCAATCATTTAGCATTGCATTCATAGCTTTGAGAACAAATAGGCGCATGCTAACTATGCTACGGATTGTCATTCTCCATTCAGTGTTAAAATGAGGTGAATAATTTAAAACATATTTTTTTGTTCTGCACTACACTGTAAATTCTAACGTAAGTTAAGCTTACTTAAAAAACAAAATTTAAATCGATGACCTTGGGAAAAGTAAGTAAAAGAACTTAACTGTGTCGAGTCATGTGAAACGATTGTGTGTTTAGAATGAACATGTTATGTTACGTCAAATTTCTTTGAGGATCAAGTTAAGTTAACTTACTTCCAAACAGCAACATAAGCCGTTTTTTGAACGTCTTTTTAAATAGTTATGAACTTTTATTTTTACTCTATTTTTTGTGGATGCTCAATGAGACACTGTACTTTGATATCATATATGCTTATGGAATATTTGAAGCCAAATTAAAAGAAAAAGGTTACATGGTACATGCATAGTAAGTGTGGTATATAGCTATATACACGATGTATAGGCTACTTTGTAAACGTAAACACAGCCTTTAAGAAGCCGTGTTTCCAGCACGTTCTGAGGCCTAATGAATTACAGGTTGCCACATGACTTTTGAATCTGCAGGATCTTTTACCAGCCTCCACATCTCCAGTATTTCTCCTGTGGCTGTAGACGCTCTGCATGCTCTCCACTGTGTGTTTGCACTGGTCGTCTACAGCATCTCTAATTATTTCACAGAGGCAGCAGCATTGATTTGCTCTTTAATTGTCTCTATGAAACGCATCATTTGGCGTGCCAAGCTTCTCTCCCCCGAGCACTGATGAGCTGGGGTGGTGGGGGTGGGGGGGGTACAGGCCGGGCTTTATCTTTGCACTGGCTTTGCATCCCATTAGCAACATACATAAGTGCCTGTCATCCCTCATCATCTATCCCCCTGCACTGAGAGCAGTCTGCTGTGACTGAGCTTCCTAAAGCACAGTAACACAGTGCTTTTATTACAGCGGACATATTGGGTTTTGTTTAACTACACTCTCGCTCTCTCATTACTTTCCTCTGGAATTCCCAGATGTCCGGATGCCTACATGGAAGCAGTCATACAGAAAGGGTATACAGGGGTATATAACTTGGATGAACACATTTAAAGAGGAGGTTTTCTTTGCGTAAATTGTTGCAAACTTCAAGTTTACAGAAATGTTTGTGTAAAAGCTCCATTAAGCTCTCTGTTATGTTCCTGATACTCTAAGTCACAGTAAAATGGGGGCCTTCATTCAAACGGCGACCTCTTTTTATTGTCTGTTTTGATTTGAGTCACTGGTGTGGTGGGTTAATGAGGGCCTGTGAGTGCAGTTAAGCGTTGTAATGAGGCCCCTGCCCCGCTCTTTCTCACTGGGCCACAATAAGTCTGCCACCCCAACCCTTGGCTTCTCTGCTTCCCCCTGCCGTGGGGTCCTGGCGGAAATTGGGGGGCTCCGCGCCCTCTCCACTGAAGTGCCCGTCACTTTGGATTAGGCTGCGAGAGCTCCCGTTGGAGGGAGCTGTGAAAAGAACTAAACTCTTGCTTGGCCCCCAACTCCGGTCTCCCACCTCCCCCCCCTTCACCCTGCAGAACCGGGCTCACCCCTGGGACACGGGATTGCAGTTTTGCGGCGCTGCGCTACGGGGCTGGGGTCACAGGCACCAGGAGCCCGTAATTGCATCTGGTTTGTGAGTCTTGGAGGTTACATAAACATCGTGTCACCCCTAATTACCACAGGCGAGTCTGTGCCTCCCTCTTACACCGAGAATTAGAGCGTCAGATGAAGAAAAACACAACCCAGAGAGAGAGTTTGAAATTTGGTGCACCTAGAAGTGTGCGAATCGGTCCCTCAGTTAGCTTTCAGTGGGCCAGAGGCTGGAGAGTTCTAGAAAGAGATAAACAAATAAGTAAATTGAAAGCGAGTGGCGTGAAAGTGTCTCATTTCTGGTGTTGGACGGCTGCCGTCCTCAGCTTTGACTTGTTGGTGTGAAGGGTGGGTGGGTGGGGGGGCATGGCAGGGTGGTGCGAGACGTGAGCAAAAACTTCTCACTCACCATACCCAATCAAGCACCCACCACCCTCTATTACCCAAAGGGCTTATCCTCCCACTCCGTAGGTGGTTGGCGACAGTTCCTCTGTGATAAAGGACGTGATTGCCCTGGAAAGTGCGGCGCCTGATTACACACTGTAATGCCACACAAAGGGAGATGGCGTGCTGAACGCCGTTCAAGCCTGTTTTATAAGCATATGACTAATTCCCCCTAACTTGTATTGTGTTGGATATGCAGAAGGCTGGAAGTGCCTCCAAGTTGTTTTATAGCAATGAGTAAGTAAGCCATCTATTCAGGCTTTTCCTCTGTCAATAACATGTTACTGTTTGCATGCTGCAGATCTGATGCTTTCTGTCAGGGACTCAGGGTGGAAACTACATTGTGACGACGTGTTAAAGTGATTTAAACTGCGTCTGACAGCTGAGAGAGTGGTGACACAAGACTCATGAATTTAGGAGTTTGAGTAAGTTTGGGGGACAAAATGTTTACTCGAAAAACTTGATTCAGAAATGATCCTATTTACAGATTTAGAGATTCAGATACTAGGTGAAAACCTGGTGTGTGGCTGACCGCGTCAGATCAATGTGCGCTTTTGTGGGCAATGTGTTACAAGGACTGTCCTCATGAAGCCGATGACAATGTGTTTGAAAGCAGGTGCCCGCTGCGGACGTAGGTGAGGACAGAGGAGGAGCAGCCCCGCCTACTCCCTGAACAAAGTATCCAGAGCCGTATAAGTATCAGTGGAGGTCCAATTTGCTCCATGATCCGCCATTGCGAATTCAAGTGCCGTCACTCACTCACTCACTCACTCGCTCAGTCAGTCAGTCACATACAGACTTGTGTGTAGGGCTGACCCCGGCGGTCAGCCAACAATATGGCTATTTAAATACAAACATGTTCGACTCTCACTGTAAATGATTTGGCGTGTCTGCCTGCAGGTTTAACCTTTCTAAGGTCAGGAGTTTAAACTTTAACAGATGAAACCGCTGGCTTTTTAATGTATTTACCTTTTGTACTTGTGAAAGAGCTGCTTTCAAATCTGCCCTGTTTCCCAACACTCATCAGTCTTTAGTTATAAATTATTATTCTAGTTCACTGTTCCAGTTAATTTGTTTTCCTTTCAACACTTTTTGGAGGGTAATATTCGCCTATTTGACTCACCCGAATGGAAAAGCTCACAACTGAAGTACTTTAACTTCAGAATGCATGTTTGTGGCTTTGAAAGGTAATATCTTCTAGTTTCTGTGAAATTAAAGACCAGCTCCAGTCATGTTTTAAGACATATAAAATGCTCTGCTTGTAATAATAAATTGTGTTTTTTATGTTTAATTACCTTGTACAAATCCTCCCAAGGCCTCTCCTCCTTCTCCCTCGTTAAAAATTACTGACTCTGCATATGCACCGCCCACTTTGTGCTACGTTTCTCCTTTTGTAAAATTACAGCCAAAAACAAAACACGTCTCTGCCAGCGTTTAGCGGCAACTTAGCTAGCTTGAAATGTATTAATTAGTAGTAGTAACGTTAACGTCAGTGGTCAGTAGTGAGTTTGCAAAAATTACGATGTCGGTTACAGCTGGCTCGCACACTGCGAAGTGGTTGCCATAGGTTACACATAATGATATGCATAGCGTCACCCCGTCCATTAAAGAGATTGGGAGGGAAAGCCTGTCCTTGGTACACTGCAGTTTAAAAGCAGACAGGCCCAGCCTTGTATGTGCCTTGTAGCACATGAAAAACACCACATGGAGAAGTTTACCAAGTTAAACACTTGGTTTTCATTGGAGGGGGTCTTTAAGGATGTGGCTTCAACACAACATAAACTACAGCCGTTATAACATGGCTGCGAAAACAATGTCTTTGGCCCTGGTCTATAATATTTCCTTATTGTATAAAGACTATGCTATAGGACATGCTACTATCACTACATATCTTCTTTATGTTGTCAACCACTCCTCTTCCAAACCTCTTGGCCACACCTTATGAAAGTTTGTAGTGTCTCTGACGTCCCTGAAACTCTCCAAAATGTCTACAAAGGGTTTCTGTGACCTCTTCTAAACTCTTCTTCACAGCCTTAGAAAATGTTTCCAAGCTTCTTAAGATTGTGAGGTCATCTTTAATGCAGCGGTGTAATGTGTTTTGTTGAAGTTGTGTTTGAGATGTTGGTGCAGCTCATCTGCACGGTCACAGAAAGTGGAAACAGGTGTGCATTGTTAGGCAATGAGTACAGGCAGTGAGTGACTACACTGGTATGGTTCTGCTTACCATCAGCAGAATGGAAATGTTTAATGCTATCACTTAAATGATCGGTTTGTTTGTTATTGTGTGTTTATCACAAGTTTGGCCTGTCTCCCCTCGTGGTAACTTTGGCAGATGGTAGGTTAAAGTCAGCAGCAGGGCGCTGGATGGGGCTTGTGATAGGGCCTCCAGGTTATAGCTTCTTTCTTTTCTCCTTCAATTTTTAGTGTTTTGTCTCCTGTTTTTTTGCCTCTCTCTTAATTACCTATTTTTCGAACCACCTGTTTTTCAAAGACTTCTGCTTATTACTTAGCTGTCTTCTGCATCCTCTGAATTATTCTTTCATTGCAAAACAAAAAACATCTGCTGCCCTTTATATGATATGAAGTCCCTTCATTTACTTCTTGGTATCTTAACCTAGACTATCGTCTTGTAGCAGCAAAGTAACAGGTTAATCTTGTTCTTTGAAACAGCCAGAGTGCTCAGAAGACCTGCATCTCCTTTGGAAGCACTTTTAGACCTAGAACTACCTTCAAAGCTACTTTTTCTTCCTTTTTTCACACCAATATTCCTTCCTTCCCCTTATATTAGTCAGTCTGCAATCACTATTGTATGAAGGAGAAGTTTACAGCTGAGAGACAATGTTTGCTATTATCCCAGATTTTACATACATGCTGTCATTTTGCCTTCACATGGTCTGAGACACACGTCTGGACAGACGCACTCAAGAACATACCTGATATATATTTTTGTAAATCTATATATTACACACATTTGTCAGCAAGTGCTCGATTCCAGGTGTTGGCACAGTGGTTCAGCGGTTGGCGTTGTCGCCTCACAGCTAGAAGGTTCCTAGTTTGAATTCTGGTTCGGACAAAGTGGGTCTTGCATGTTCTCCCCGTGCATGCATGGGTTTCCTACTTCCTTCCACAGTCTAAAGACATGCTCGTTAGGCTCATTGGTGACTCTAAATTGCCTGTAGGTGTGAATGTGAGCGTGTTGTCTGTCTCTATGTGTGATTGACTGGTGATCAGTCCAGGGTGTACCCCCGCCTCTCGCCCAATGACAGCTGGGATAGGCTCCAGCCTCCCCGCGACCCCGAACAGGATAAGCCGTGTAGATGAGGGATGGGTGGATGTTTGATTTCATGTTTGTGTTGCACTAGCTTAAATCCATTACCAAGTTTGAATGTGAAGTCCTAAATTGTTCGTAACTACTGGCTAGTTTCAAAGTAGGGATTTCCAAATAAGGCTACACCATCAAAACTTAAGAAATATCAATGCTGCTATAGAAAAGTTTGGTAGGAAGCATCTATTGTCCAATCAAGAGGAATCAAGTATGTAAACAGGAAGCCACTGTAGCATTTTACAAGTTAGTATAACTTCCAAAAATCACAGGTTTAAGAGGTCTTTTTAAAATGTTAGTAGCATTCATAGAATTATTGATCATTCAATATTCCTCCCAAACTGAAGATATTCAATCAAACGTTATTGTCATGATTTATGGTAAGTTTGTGAAATGTTGTTTTAATTGTTCAAGATAATAAAATGTATAAAGTTTGACATCAGATATATCCGCTACATTCCTCATCATCTGTTTTTACTCTTCAGTCCAAACTGTAAACGAGTCGTATATCAGCAAGCTAATGTTGGTTGTCAGTTGGTTCAGTTAGCTTTGTCACAGTTACACTCGGCTGTGAAGGTGAGTAAATATGGAGGAACCGCTACTAACTAGTCTAGGTGATACAACCTGTTCTGATTGAACCATGCAGAATATCCAATTAGTAGACACTGATGTAGGTTTGAACTTACCTTTACCTGTTGCAACTCGCCCAAGGCCGTGTTCAAACGGTCAAAGATATTTAGATGATGGGGTTTATGTGTGATTACAGCAGCAGACTCTATTTTATCAATCACAATAAAACTAATTTACTCTACACAGATTATTCCGTTGCTTTAAATGAAGACCCAAAATAGATAACTATAAATGTGCCTTCCAGTTATTTGCTAGCGTACAAAAGAGCAGCTGTATCATCAATTTCAGTGCATAGAGGAGAGATTATCTCCTCCCTGAATGCAAACTATCATTATTCTGTGAGAGATTTCAGCACTGCATTTTGCACAGCAGATAAATAAGATCTCCATATACCCTTTGCATATGCCACATTGCAGTCTATAGTGTTGTACTGACTCCAGAGGACATATTTGTTTAGGCATTTCATTAGCTCAAGGTGAGCCGAGGCGTCTGCTGCTAATGCCATCCAAATGCAGAGAGGCTGAATTGGTTTCTTATCAGGTGAACTGGCTGATTGTGGAAGTGAACCACATTACTCAGTAGGGGTGGGTGGTTGGTGTAATCGGGTGCAGCCTTTTCATATGGCCCCGGGAAGATTTATGGCTTAATTATTGTCCAAATTGCCCCGGACCAGTGTAACCAGGCTACCAGGGACTTTGCTGCTCCACTGGGCCGTGGTGTGAAACGCACTGGTGCAGAGCCAGGTGGGACTGCCAGAATGTGTCGATACAGCAGCCAGCCAAGTGTGGCTACTACACTGTTGACTTAAAGACAGCTTGGAAAAAAGTACAGATTCTGTATTCATGGCAATGACGGGGCTTTCTGGTTGATTACCTGCCTTTATCCTACGCAGGGTTATTTTAATTTATGTGACATTCTGAGTAGCAGAACTACAATAGAGCTGGTTCATGCACAAAAGCAGCCCCTATATGCTAATGTGCTGAAAGCTCCTGTGAGGAGTTTTTATCTGGTTATAAAAGAGACAATAATTCTGATTACTCTATATGACCTACAAAAGCAAACCAGAGTATTAAAGTGAGTGATACATGTCACTGTTAAAAAAGCAGGTTTATTTTAAACCACCACTTAACGCATGTACAGCAAAGAGATGAGAGGTGAAGCTTTGTCCACAGGGGGCGCCAAAACCGACGCAAAGCATGTTCCTTACAGCAGCTTTAATTGCAAGATAATTTTTCACAGATTCATATAAATATAGCTTTAAAACAACCTTATGTAGGATATTTTCTTGCAAATAAAAGACTAAAGAATCCACTTAAAACAATAAGTCTCTTTTTTCATTACATGAGGTTATTATATTTGCTGTAAAAGAAGACCATGTAAAAGAAGTGGACATGAGCAATGTTAACGGTTTTGTTAACTGCCTTTTCAAGCTTACAGTTTGGCATTTTGGCCGTCGCCATCTTGTTTTTTTTTTCTAACCAGAAGCGATAATATTTTGCCGCTACCTGTGAATTAAGGAAGTTGTAGCGACTTGTAAATAATAGGCAGCCACACCCTTAAGAAAACCCTGCTTAATCATCGATTTTGCTTTAAATGGAACCATGGAAACCAGCAATAAAGACCACTGGGGTAATAAAACAACTGAAAAGTAGGGTCATTTTTCCATCTTGCGTATTACAATTGGACTTATTTTGCAACCAGTGGAGTTCTTTTGAGCTACAGGGTGGTTAGCGCTGTCGCCTCACAGTTAGAAGGTTTCTGGTTCAAATCCCGGTTTGTACATCGGGTGCCTTCTTGTGTGGAGTTTGTATGTTCTCCCCGTGCATGCGTGGGTTCCCTCCGGGTACTCCAGCTTCCTCCCACAGTCCATAGACATCCTCGTTTGGTTCATTGGTGACTCTAAGATTGCCTGTGAGTGTGAAAGGTTGTCTGTCTCTATATGTCAGCCCTGTGAATGGCAAAGGATCAGTCAAGGGTGTGCCCCCGCCTCTTGCCCATTGAACGCTGGGATAGGCTCCAGCCCCCCTGCAACCCTGAACAGGATAACCGGAATAGATAATGGATGTATTCACTCCCTCCTGGCTGTTAGAAATAGCTCAGGTTGAAGTCACTTCTGCATTGACTTCTCTTTTGAAACCAGAGGCTAAGGCAACAAAAAAATTAAGCTGTTTAATTAATAGATGGGAGCGAAGAGAGATGCAGGCTGAGAGATAACGAGCTGAGAGACAGCGAGTCAGACAGGGACCACCAGTAAACATGGCGTGCAGTGTGACAGTGACAGAAGGTGTTAAGAAGGACACATATGGTGAGTGCCGGTGTAGGTCAGCCAGGCAGACAGACAGGAGGCCTCAGCGTGCACCTGGAGCTCACCGAACACTGAGACGAGGCCAGCCACACGTACACCTCATTCATGCTATATTACTGATACAGAGCAACATGTTTACAGACGGGCATCGGGCAATCACTGCCGCAGAAAGAGAGTGATTAGCTTAGCGATAGCGCGTGCAGGAATGAGAGCAGCCTGCAGGGTTGACAGCGAGGTTCATCAGATGACTTTAAATAATCTATGCATGCAGTATGAATTTAATCACGACTCCCCAGAAGAGAATTAGCACATGGATTGTCAAAATTAGTTCACTAATTGATCTTGTTCATAAATCTTTCAGTAGCCATGTGCCTTTTGGCTGCCTGCATTATGCTGTGAGAGAATCTGCTCCTCAGGATGAGCTCTGCAGGGTTAAGTCCGTGCAGGAAGAGAGGAATAGAGTATGCACATCGCCTGCGTACAAAAGTAGGTTAAAAGGCCACGATCTTTGGGCCCAGTGGGTTGTAAAAGGGAACATAATGTGAAACTACAATTAATTCTTGCTGAGTGCATTAGCTGTATAGTTAAAAGGGCTGAATAATTGAGCGTGCTTTAAAGCAGTTATTTATTTACTCTTTATATACGAGAGAGTGATGATTAAAAAAAGATGATAAATAAAGCTGATGAAGCAAAAAGGGGCCGTGACACAATCAGCACTTTGTTTTTTTAATTTATTAACCTTTATTTAAACTCTGTGGACTTAACTTCAGCAATTAAGCAAATGGCTCCGTGATAAACACAATGGCACTGTCTCTTTTAGCCTCTCACTCTTTCTTCTTTCCCTCCTTCCTCTGCCAAAACGCTCTGAACTTAAAGTTTCTCTGGTGACATTAAGATTAAGTATTCCTTTTAAGGTGGATGCATAACAGAGTTGTCAAAGTCTGAGCGACTTTCTTGCCAACGCTCAGGAGAATCTGCTTAAAACTCGGCGAGCGGCTCCCCCCTGCTCCTACTCAGATGTCACTAATGCCTCTCATTTTTTAATGTGGCCTCCATTTGTTCCAGAGATCCCGCTGATCATGCGATCTGCATCCTCCATCATCCTCTCCAAGGTTTTACGTGTAAATTGGGGTCAGGAACTTTATAAGCGCAGATGATCTTTTATAATCCTTACTATTGTGTGCCTCTCATGGCAGCATCCTCATACCGCGTAGATAAGCATGACTTTAACGTTAAGCCAGAAGTCATCGCTGTGCATTGACACAGAGCCGGAGCAGATGTGCTGTATGTAATTTCCAGGTCTTGTTTATGATACTTTGGAGCTGCTTAGTGGAAACAGCAGACGGTGGGACTGACTGTCTCATGGATGTGATTCCCTTGTTGAATGTTGATAAGAATGTATCACGACATGAGTTCATATAGAAGTCAAATAATGTGCATGTGCATCGTTCCGCATTTCTCAGGAGGTCTTCATTTTCGAGCACACCGGTCAAATATAAAGATTTATGATGGACTTTTATAGTTTATCTTCATAGCATTTTAACCTGGGACACATCAAATGGATTGTTGTTATTATATTATTATTATATAGAAAACTATCCATCCATCATCTATACCGCTTATCCTGTTCAGGGCCGCGGGGGGGCTGGAGCCTATCCCAGCTGTCATTGGACGAGAGACGGGGTTACACCCTGGACTGATCGCCAGCCAATCACGGGGCTGACACACAGAGACAGACAACCTTTCACGCTCACATTCACACCTACGTGCAATTTTCAGAGTCACCAATGAACCTCACGAGCACGTCTGTGGACTGTGGGAGGAAGCCGGAGTACAGGGAGGGAACCCACGCATGCACTGAGAGAACATGCAAACTCCACACAGAAAGGCCCACTATGACTGAACCGGGATTTAAACTAGTAACCCTCTAGCTATGAGGCGACAGCGCTAACCACTGCACCACAGCCCATAAGGAAAAGTGGAGAGTCAAAAGCATTTTCGTTAAATGAAAAAAAAAAAAAAACTGAAACTGTGTCGTGTGTTTACAAAACTAACTAAAACATATATATATATATAAATGTATGTAGTATCCCACACTACTAATAACTCAACTAATAAAAACTAAACTAAACCAGAAAAAAAACTGAAATTGAAAAGTCAAAGTCAAAATATGGAAAAATAGATAGATAGATAGATAAAATGACCACAAAATACAAAGTGTCGGACTTCCTGTTGGGTTTAGGGTATGTCCATAATAGACTTTTTTGTAGGCTCTGGCATGATACATATGTGTACCAAATTTGCTTCATGTAGGTGAAACCTGTTGGAGGGGCTGAATTTTCTCCACTTCCAGGGGGCGCTATGGAGCCATTTTTGCGCACGTTAAAGCTGCCAAACATGCGATTTACTTTGGAACGGAAAAAGAGAGTAAAATAATAATTCCTTTCATTCCAATAAGGTCCTCACACTGCCTTCGTTGCTCCAGCCCTGACTAATGAAAAATGAAAAACTATTCTAACCTTGGTAGAAGCGCATATTCTTTGTTGCAGTGGCTGTTGTCTTGTCGTTGTCGTAGTTTGATGTTTTTCTGCTCTAGTGCTGAAAGGGCTTTGTACATTTCAGATCAGGTTTTACATGGATCAAAGGACAGACTTTTATTTTGAAGGAGCATTACTGCTATCATGTTTTCTATTTGTGCTTAGTTTACATGTTCAGTTTACATGTAGCAGAAGAAATGTTGAAAAGTATTGTGTGTCTAATGTTAAAGTTAGACACCTCCCCTCAGGGGAAGTAAGAGAAGCCTTTTATTTTACATATTTCATCACTTGCTCTTCCCCGAGTTTTACTTTCTCTTTGTCTCCGGGATTTTCAGTTCCAACAACAGTTTGTGTTGCTGATAGGAGGGGAATAAATGCCTGAAAAACGACTCTACATTTATATAAATGGACTGAATCATGTCAATCCACATAACGCTTATTTGGACAGCTCTGTTCTGCTCATGTCGGCAGTCCACCAGCTGAACTATTAACTCCATCACACTAAATATTTTTGCATACCACTGCCCGAATGAGAGAAGAGGAAGGATGTAGCCCACACTGGCGTTTTCCAACACTGTCGAACATTTACATACATTCTGTGGTTTGTGGGGGTTTCCTCCTCACAGATGCCAGTTTGGAAGAAGTTTCAGTGCAGCTTGTTGATAAAAGTCCGGTCCAGTTTTCCTCAGAGCTGCGAGTCAAAACCTCCGGTCTACGTCCCTGCAGTGGGAGAGCGTACACTCTGTGTCTATTCAGTGCAGGCACAGAGAGACTGAAGGACCACATCTTTTTGTCGACGTTTGAACAATTGCTGTAAAGAAGTACAAGAATATTCAAACTATCCAATGAAGTGGCTGAAATACTGCGCTCTCTATTCAGCGCCACCTATCAACACGCAATCTCAAAATAGCTGTACTTATTTGATTGTTTGACGTTAAGCTCGGTTACTGCAAAGGAGTGATCTCTTATTTCCTCTGCAGTGTTCTCTCCTTATACGCTTATCTTGGTTGCATCTCCTCCGTCTGCAGATTTGTTGGCTCAGCTTAGATTTAAACCCTAACCTCTGCAAGCATCTGAAAACTCTTCCAGCCCCTGAAGAGCCTATTTTGGAATTAGCTTATGGTGTGTATACGAGTGCATTATAGCCCCCCAATCTTCTACAGTGCAGATGGTTTAGAGCTTGATGAACTGAAATCTCACTTTTGTAGCTTTACTGCGCTGGAAAATCTTTATAGATGTAAAACCCACAATCCTTTGCAGCTGGGGAAACAGGGCAGGCTGCCAGCATGCTAAAAGTACAAGCAAAATGTGGGCCTCTCCCTTTAAGACGGCTCGGCGCGCGGCTCATAAATGGACGGCAGTCGGGGAGAGTGGAGCAGTGGCAGCCTGTTTGGGAGGCTGCCTGGGAGAAGACCAGCTGGTTCGGGCCCTCTGGGAGAGTCTGCGCTGTGGGGAAACTGATTTTTACAATGAAAAGGAAAAGGGATTTACGAGCCCTGACCTGTTCTCGCTGCCTCCCCCGTCTTCTCCAAATCATAGCGTTGCTCTCTGCACCAGAACGTCTAATCATATCAGAGCCACATGGCTGTAGACACATCAGGATGTTAGAGACTCTCAGATAAAAGGCCTCTAACATATACTTTCTCAGAAGCATGTGATTCATGTGCTGGGAAAGATTGAAGGATGTCCCCTTTTTTAAGTTGCCTTGAACCAGAGCAAGAGCTCAAATCAAACCATGAGGGGACGTCGTCTGTCAGTAAAATAAGTCAGCTGCAGGAAATAAAAGCCTCTCTTTTGATAAAAGATGGTCCGCTACCATATTTTCCTCCCTGTCACAGAATACTGATCCAGATAAAACTATCAGATGCGTGCGACTCCCTGTGACTGCATACTGCTCTGTATGTTCTGATTTATCGCTGCATGGCCTGGCTCTGTTTGTAAAACATAAACAAATACAAAGAATGATGCCAAAGAAGTTTTTTGTTACGCAGCTTGACAGGCAAATATATAAATGGAAGAATGAACGAATTGTGTCTGGTGAAAGATTGTTTTGATGGATCTCTATCTCTCTTGTGTCTGCAGAAAAGCATCGGAGAGACACTGATTTGTTTTTTTACTAGTATAAATCTGTTTTGAAGAGGAGAGACCTCTGCTGTGATTCAGCTCCTGTCAGAAACCTCGTGAATGATCATCTTTGCATTAATCTTAACTTCAAAAACTACAAGCTAAAGCTTGACTTGTGGCCCCTCAGATGTTCCAGAAACGCTGATTTTCAATATGGAGCTGCTGTTTTTGGTATAGCTCTGACGGTGATTCAGGCCTAGCCACAATGCACTTGTTGTTGTGTGCTATCGAGCCATGATAAATTACCTTAAATAAGTTCTTCTTGCTACAAACAGTAATTGCCTCTGGCAGGCATGGTTGAAGCATGGATCTGAGTTTAGGCTGCTGTTTCCAGGTTGCAAAAAATCTTTAGTTCTGCTGAAACAAGTTGTAATCTCCAAGATCTCAGTTTCGTACTCTTTGGCGGTACCTGTGGTGATAAACAGTTATTACGAGAGTACACTTTCCAGATATCCAGACAGTGTTGCATGTGTGACGTCCACGGTTGGCTCCGGTTGTAACTCTTGATTTTCCTTTCTGACGGTCGCTTTCCTTTTCAGCCTGTTTGCTTCATCTGAGCGTCGAGTTTGTTTCTTTTTCTTTCGATTTTCACTTTGAAGTTGTATCTATAGTCATCCATCTTTTCTTTGTTTGTTCAGCCATAGTAGATTACTGTTTACTCGCAACACTTGCAGAGACCGAAAAAGCAGCCGCTTAGCTCCGCCTACCCTCTCTGGCAGACCAACCACTGCTGGCTGATGGAAAACGTGTCACTAACTGGCCGCCGCTTGTGATCGACGCTGTCTGTAATTCTGCAAATGCAAAGGCTTTCATCAGTGGGCCATATTCTCAATCACCATTGTGTTACCTCATTCGGCGATAGATAGCGACTTAATAGAAAATCTTATTATTACATTAATGTTTTTCCTGTACTTAAAAATCATGCTTTTCAACTCAGACTAGTTGCTAATGCACGATCCCGGATTTTAGGCTGCAATAGAAGCAATTCCAATATTAGTATCTGTATCAGAACAACCCTTTTTTTTAGATTGCTGTGATTTTACCTAGCAGTTACTGAGGGGGTCTTCATTTGCTCCTGAACCCCTCTAACTCTGGAAGCCACACGGGCACCCATGACTGAGCTCCCTCTCCGTCTATCCATCCACAGAGGTCTCGCCTCAGCAGCCGTGCTTAATGAAGGTGCCCATCATGTTCGGTACTTAGTAATGAGGCCGAACAGTCGGAATCCAGCTTCTCCTAAACAAGAAAACGGTCAAAGCGAGAGCGGGAAAGCCCACCAGAAGAGTTTTGTATAATAAAAGATCACACAGACATAAATTAATGGGACGGATGAAAGCCTCTCTTCTGTGCTTGTTAGCAGAAGCATGCCCCATTAAATCGGCTTGGATTTAAATGAGTGGAAATATCCGCGTAAACTCCATCTTTAATTGATTAGGAAGTCACTAGGTGTTCAAACACAACACAAGCGCGTCTATTAGAGACGTCGAGCAAAACAGAGCCTTTGTGTTCTGTGTTTTTGGGCCAAGGCCAGAGCGACATGCTAGAAGAGACTCCAAAGCAGCGTCTTTTCATATCAGATCCCATCCCTGAGTAATGATGTCTGCTCTGAAACCTAATTCTTTGACAGCAGCTGGGACCTCCCATCCTTTCACAATTAAGCAATGTGATATGCAACCTTGAAAGCCTCTAAAGGCCCCGGTGTATTCACTCTTTATTGTCGCTCATTATCGTCGAGGTATCTGCAGACTTTCATTTGTTTGAGATCAAAACATTAAATGCAATCTGTCCATAATTTACACAGAGATGGAGGTAAAGAAGCACAAATGCTTTGCTGTAGGGTTTTCAGATATCTATCATTTATTTTTTATACAACTTTTAACTTTTACCTCCTACATTTGAACGAAAACTGTCTGTAGATTTAACTCCTTATGATCTCAAAGCAGACTACTTACTAGCTTTAATGCACCCGCCTCTCTAGCAGCGGGACTGATAAAGACCAACATGGATGGGACACTAACACACAGGAAAGACGATTCCTTTGCAAGTCCCTAATACGTTTGACAAACTTCACAACAACCAAAACGACGTCTGAAGACTAAACAGACAGGAGAAGGAAACTCACCAATGACTGACCTTCTCTTGCTGATGACTTTGGTGCTGATTCAGAGCTTCAGGACATTCCCAATCCAACTGATTTGCACATTTGAGCAAAGTGAATGCTCATTATTGTCTGCATAATTTAAAGACCAGCTCCAGTCATGTTTTAAGACATATAAAATGCTCTAATTGAAATAATAAATTGTGTTTTTTTTCTCCGTAAAGTACGTTTAATTACCTTGTAAAAATCCTCCCAAATCATCTCCTTCTCCCTCATTAAAAATTCCTCAATCTGCATATGCCACGCCCACTATGCACATTTCCAACCGGCACGTCTCTGCCATCATTTAGCGGAAACTTTTTGAAGCTTAGCTAGCTTGAAATGTAATAATTAGTAGTAGTAACGTTAGCGTTAGTAGTCAGTAGTGAGTTTGCAAAAATTATGATGACGGTAACAGCTGGCTCGTGCATCACCGAAGTGGTTGCCATAGGTTACACATAATGATATGCATAGCGTCACCCCTTCCATTAACGATAACGATAACCCCGTCCAATAAGTTAGTTCTACCTTAACCTTTTGTTTTTTTTCATGCATGTATCGCATGTAAGCATTAAGAAATGCTTATCTGGGGGCGCCGATAATATACAGAGGCTACAGTCCTCGATGCCGCCGCCGGGGTTCGACTCCCACCCTCGGCCCCTTGCCGCGTGTCAGCCCCACCCTCACCTCCCCTGCTTCCGACACTATCCTCTCTCTCTAATAAAGGCATAACAGGCCAAAGAAAAACAAAGAAATGCTATCTGACTAAGAGGGAAAATCAAACACCTTTTATTGAACATTAATATTTATCAGTGATGTATTATAGTTTTGTTCTTGAGACAGACCACCTCCTCTTGTGTCTGCTGTCTCGCTGTGCTAAATGGGAAACACACAGGCTTCCCCCCTGCTAGAGACGTATTCATCGCTGCTATTTATCTTTCCAATTCAGCCATTTAATTTAATAATATAAACTAACAATCCCTGTCTTTGTCATAATAACCGCTTCATTGGTTTTGAGAACAAAGACGGAGCATTCATTGAGAGAACATATAAATACAGCATCCAGTGAAAGCGGAGCTCTCCTCTTTGAAGACGCTGATTTGACTTGACAAAGTTTATGAAAAGTTGGCTTCCAGCACATAAATCGACATGGGAAACCTTCTTATATATTTGTTTTTAATAACTAATCACCTTTAATGGGGCGCAATCCACACGGCTTAAAAATAATTACTGTAACAACAGAGAGTCTGGCCTGAAACAGCTCAAACATGTATTTAGCGGCGCGACTCCGTGAGCGATGTTGACACAATGAAAACCAAGTATTTACTCAAATTCTTAAATTATAGATGAAGTTTGAAGGAGGAAACTTGTAGGTACTCTGGAAGATTTGGAGCACAATGGAGACTTGTAGATTTGGAGTACATGAATTAGATGTCGGAAAATGGTTTTCATATGTGAATCATCGCTGTAGGCCTCGGCGCACCACTGCATTCCTCAGCCAATCGGTGGAATGTCAGCTTAGTTGGATGCGTGTACTAAATTGACTCAGAATACACAAAACAGCTGGATTGCTGTTTTATCCCAAGCCCTGACGTTTCAACACTTTCTGTTTTTAACACAATGAAGTCCTCACACTGCACTACAGCTCTCTAACTGTTTGTTTTCTGTTACACCAGCCATTACCCGTTTCTCCCGCTCAGACATGGCGACGGCCACCCCGCTGTCTGGAAGTCGTCCTTTAGCAGAAGAAAACCGCAGTGTTCTCCTCCAACAGCTTTTCATGTTGGCATGCGTCCATCCTTTGTACATGAATACATGAGCTGCCTTTGTTTCCGCGGCCCTGGATCAGGTTACTAGGCATGGCTGCGCCGTGTGTTTAATGGAAATGCTATGCAGGAAAAGGCCATGTGGCAGTCTTGAATATATGTACATCCGTAATGGGATACTCGTGAGTTCCCTTTAGAGTAACTGTTTGCCTTATTAGGCTGTCGTCTTGTGACTGCAAACAAACTAGTGAGTACAGTGAGATGGAGGAGATTCCTGTGACTGCTGTCCGTACATTATCGTACCTCCGGCTGCAGGAAGGAGGCATGATGTATGTGCGCGGCAGAGTCACAGGCCATCATGGTGTAAGTGCTTCGCTGAGATGAAATACAGAACCTCCATTTATTATCCGCTGGCAGCAGCACATGAGGACGTACTCAGCCCCTCGACTATCACAGTTTATACGAGACATCGTAATTTGTTGCCCGAGATGGATGCTTCTGTTTGGGTCGGAGGGCATGCGAGGCAGGGCTGATTAGCTGATGAGAATGAGTAAGGGTATTAAAGGGACTTTTTATCATGGGCTCTGACTCACTGTGGTCACTGGCTCACTATATTTTATCCCCTGCTTCAGGACAGTTTGTGCAAAGACAGGAACAATAGCAAAATAAGTATTATATACTATGAGTGCTAAACAGGAAGTTGGTTAAAATAAGATTATTTAATTTCAATTCAACAGAAATGTTTTTATCTCATTAGATAAAATGGATGTAACAGAGTTTTCCTTTGTAGCCTCATTTGAAGTTGAAGAAGTATCTTATCGTTTGGACATACAAACATATGATTTAAAAACCACACACATGCAGCTTTATTCTTAGATTATGGAGGCGTGTCAGTTGTCGTTTTCCAGCCGGTGGATTTTCCTCGGAGAACGCGTGCCGACGCAGAGACTTCCCTCTTTATTGCAGGGACTCAGGGGAGCCACTGTGCTGCTGGCTGAGGCCTGCGTGTGTGTGCCGCACGGGCCTGCAGGGGATGAGCGTGGGGCTCGGTGTCCATAAATCTTACCCTGCACCCCCCTCCCTCGCTCTGACTCCCCAACCCAGCCAACCCTTTCACACTTACAGAGAGGCTCAGACAGAGAGGCCTGCAGGCCCTGCCAGGCTCCCCAGACACAGCTTTTTATCTTCAGCTTCTCTTAGCTTTACACTGACCCGCGGCACCCTGAACTAATCTTAATGGCTGTTGGAGGACTCAGGGTGAGCACGCCCCCCTGACCTCGTGTTTGTGCTAAAAAGACTGTTCAAAGTTTTAGATCACCGGGCTATTCAAGTCTAAAGTAGGCCACCCATGATGTAACAAGGCATTTGGTCAACTTCTGACTCTTGACATTTGCCTGAGAATATGTGAATAAAATAAATTACTTTACTTGTTCCAGTGCAAAAAGTCGAGATAAAACTTTTTCAGTAATTTGACACAAAAGTAATGTCCTGAAAATGCATTTTTATTAAATGAAAACTGTTCTGAAAAAAACTCAAAACATGTATTTATTTGTATTTTATGGTACACAGTACACTTACCAAACGTGTGAAAGGTCCACATGTCCAACTGTCAACCATGAACATTAGCCATTATCCCAGCTAGCAGGGAACGTTCCCATAACATTGGCTAACATTCCCTCCAAGTTCTAATTACGTTTGAAAGAGAACATTTTAATCTAAAAAAGTTCTTGTAACGTTAAAACTTAAGACAAAACTTTCTAACTGCAACATTCTGAAGATATTTTCAGGATGTTATCGATGCCTGGGATGTCAGAACGCCTTTTATAAAACATTTGCTCAATGTTACATAAAAACAAAGGTAGAGCATGCTTACTGCAACATCCTGGGTTGTAGGGATGGAAGTTATGGAGGTGTCTTTGTGGTGAAAGGCAGCAGGGTGTTAAGGAACCTACTGAAGGCGCTCCTTTGTGCCCGCTGCCATCAGACTGTACGACAGCAGTGGAAGCCAGGGACTGTCATCCTGCTGAACAAACAGCGACACACCACACACACAGTGTCTGTCACACTCAGGACTCTCATCACCTTCACTCTTCAGTGACCCGCTACTGTCCATATACTGTTAAGTCTTCATGTTACCACATACCTCCTTACTATACTGCACTATATTATATTATCATTATTATCACCAGTTACTGTTATATAGTATATTATATAGTATTATATTCTAGTATCTATACGTATATGTTCATAATATACTGTACATTCTGTACCGTACAACACCTTATTACATCTGATATGCTGTAATATACACTATTATTGACTTACTGACATGTTTTATATTGCACCTTATTTATACTGTACTATTTCATACTGCTAACTGTTGCTGCTATTACCCAAACATGTCACTTTCACTTTAGATTGCCACTTATGTGACTATTGGATACCAGTTGTATATACCTCTTATTTTATTTATTTTACTTTGATCTGTTTCTATTTCTATTTGCCTTCTTGCTTCTTGTCTTGTGCTGTTGCAACAACCGAATTTCCCCTCTGGGGATCAGTAAAATACTATCTAATCTTATCTTATTTTATCTTAAAGGTTTTTAAATACTTGACCAATTATTTTACTTTACAGACAGTTTTTATCCAGTGCATCAGTTCATCTAAGTGTGCTTTAAAAATCAGCTTGCAAAAACCTTTTCTTTGTGGTAATCCATCACTGTCAATCGTCGCTCACCATGTTTTGTTTTGTTTTTGCAAATTTGCATATTTAACAAGCGCTAATTTGGAATTCAGAATATATTGGGAGTGCTTTTGGGCAGCTACTAACTTCAAATGGTAATATTCAGCTGCCAAGTGTCTAATGCATGCTGTTTAATCATAAAGTCAAATGTAAGAGGCACAGAGGCAAACAGCTGTGCTGTAAAAAGTTTGCTGGCTGTACATTTGTTGAATTCAAAGAGATGTTTTTCTCCAGTCGCCTCCAAAAACGTAACAGTGCGTAGCGTAATTGGCATAGTTTTCTAAAACTTTGAAAAGTTAATGAAAATGTTGCCATCCAAATGAAAAAGCGTGATGATGCAATCTTTGTCTTGCTATATTTATATAAAGCAGGTTTAAATCTGAAAGCTGGTTTTCATACTCTTCTAAAAGGCACAAGAATCCGGCTTGGAACGTCGAGCAAATACTTTGCAATTGGAAATATCGTTGGTTGTAATTCAAAACCCCTTCAAGGAAATCTACATAAACAACAAGTAAATGAAATTAAATATTTTTGTGCACAAAAGCAAAACTGTGATTAAAGCTATTTGGTTTGTTTCTGTGTGGTTTAAACGGACTCACTAATTTCATACATTGTGGTTTAAGTCTGCTGATGTTTAAATAGTTTATTTAGTTTGTTATTAGCAGATTGGCAAGTTCAAATTAATCACATGAAAGTCAAAGTTCCATGAGGCTGCTCGTGAGGTTTTGCAGTGTTGCAACTTGCCAACCTGTAATGCCTCTCTCATCGTGAGACTCTCTAAAATGAGTCTGCAGTATATTACACACGTTTTATAGCGTTACACCTTTGCAGAACCTGCTGTTTGGCTGAGAGATTAAAGATGCTGTAAAATCCTCCGTGCGTGCCTGGGAAGTGGGAAGTGATTGATTTTAGCCTCATCCTTAACACACTGTCTTTGTCTCCTCGCAGCTCCATCCACCGTCTCCATCATGCACCAGGTCAGCCGCACTGTGGACAGCATCACCCTCTCCTGGTCCCAGCCCGACCAGCCCAACGGAGTCATCCTGGACTATGAGCTGCAGTATTATGAAAAGGTGCCAACACATTATTCCCCCAAGCCCTCACTGATCCATATAAACATAAGTTACGTTTCTTTCTTTCCCTCTCCTGCTAAATAAATTAAACATTAATGGTAAGAACCCAACTCTTTTGTTTAGTCGTACATTTAAATTCAGAATAGCTCCTCACGCTCGTTTGCATAACAGCTCATCCTAGGAGGCATGTAGACGGGGCTTCTGAATGTTGCTCAGAACTTCTGCTCGTTCTCTTTCAATTATAATCACGGTCAGTCACTGGGAAAGGAAACCGCGCTCAGCCCTGCAGCAGGCCCGCTGGGGATTGATGCGTACAGACTTGTGGTTGCAACAATAGAGCGCTGGCTGCTGTAAAAATAGTATTCAGGGGTCGAGCTCCACCGAATCAGCATACTTTCTCACATGAACACTCCCAGACACAAATTCATGCTCAATAATCACTAAAATACACAGGCTTGCACAGACAAACGGACGCAATCACACACATGTGCAAGCGTGCAAACATACGTACATAAACGCAGCGTTTGTCGAGTTTTCCTCATTCCACTTTTGAGTATAATTCCCTTCTCTGACACTGCTGTAGAGAGCTGTCAAAACAATTGTACGGGCCCCTGCTGCGGCTCAGAAGTGAGCGCTGAGCGGAGGGTTGAAGGGAGCAGCTAAAAGAGTCTCGGTTTCCGCTCTCAGACCTGTCAGCATTGTGGAGAGGAGCAGAGAATCACAGCTCTGATCATCAGAAGGCACGGCTCAGAAAAGCCGCCTGACCTGAAACTGCCACTGAAGCTACCTTCTTAACCGCAGCTGCTGGATGTCTGCTGCCTCCAAGTCCTGCTGCTCCATCAAACATGTTTCTTTTTGTGAAAGGAAATTATTCAGAGTAGCGCTCTTACTGTTTACAGTGGGTGTTTGTATGATAACGTAGAGATCTGTGAGATCTGCTCAGGAGCTTCAGATGAAAACGAAGTAACTGGCTCAATCTGGTGAATAAATATATCACCTTTTATAAGTATGTTTTTTTAATTGATGTTTTCTCTAGAAGGCCACACATGGAGAACTCAGACCTACCGTAAAATCTGGAATATAACGCACACAAATTACAGCCCACCATCTGTTTTTGCAATCCTGCTAGATACCGGTGCTGTAGCTAGCAATAGCTGGCAGCCGACGGTAACGTTGATTGTTGTGAGGGTGGCGGCTGTAATGGCGATCCTGACGGTGCATGTCTGTGACGAAGCGTTGGCAACAATCAAGCACTGTAGCATATTGTAAATAGGAGACGTTGCAGCGGCTTGGACACGGAAACAGTTTAATGCGGAGGTGTGACGTCACCACTTAACAGCCGGATAGCGCCATCGTCTGGGAAAAATACCGTAACACAATAACAAACCTCTCTGCATTTTTTACTGGTATATTGGTCGCACCGGTATATAGGACGCAGCCCACTTTTTAGATGAAACAAAATGTATTAAAAGTGCGTCTCATACACCAAATTTTACGGTATATAAGTCTCTGGATGTATTTCAACCATGTGACATCATCTCCTGTTTCCTTTTTTATGCACTTCTAAATTAGAAATGTTTAAAATAATAACATTTAGGAAGACCAGAAAACACATTATTATCATGCACACATGTACAAATATCTCATGCTGAAATAATGTCACGAACATGGCAGCTTGAACTTAATCACAATATTGTCTTAACTTGAAAAAAGGCCCAAAATTTCGACAGTCCCTTCTATTTTTCCCGACAAACATCATCAAAAGAAACCCAGTTTGTTCAAAGCAGCCTGAGTCTGTAACACTGAGTTCTTTCTGTATCATTTAATCCTCAATTTAACCTGATGTGTAATTTATGCATATATTATGCAGCTTTTCATATTTGTTAGCAAGGACTTAATTTTAGCAGCGGTAGTCTCGGAGTAGTTTAGTTGACAGAGTGTGAGGACAGAATATTTATCTGGTTCATCTGCCCTCTCTCTGCCTTATTGTACGAGTTATGAATTCACAAACAAATTATTATTTGTTGTAAGTGACAAAGCGCTTTACAAAGGCAGCAGAGCAAAACAAAGATCATAAAGTTAAACAGACAGGTCATTAAATCAAAGGCAGATATTAAAATAACAAGTCATTTAACAAATATGTAAAATTCATTTAAAAGAACTCTAAAAGACGTAAAATTCTTTTAAATGAATTCTAAAATTTAAGGCTCGCCGATAAAAGAGATCGCTGACTCAGCTGACCTGATCTCCTCGGGCAGGTCGTTCCAGAGCCCGCACAGCAAAAGCTCTGCCCCCCTCAGTCTGGCATTTGGTACACACAGAAGACCTCTGCCCCAGGATCTCAGCGTACATGTCAGCTCATACAGTACTAAAAGGTCTGAGATATAGCTGGGAGAAAGGCCATGGAGAGACCTGAAAGTAATCTTCAAATCAATTCTAAAACATTCTGGGAGCCAGTGTGAGCGATGTGGTCGTATTTTTTGGTCCTGGTTAAAAGCCTTCATCAATGCTTGAACGTGAAAAGAAGAAATTACTTTAGTATCTGAACTCCAATCTCTGTGTCTCTCAGGTATTTGCAGCAGTAAAAATGTTTTATCCTTTATTTTATCAATTAATTAAATGGATAAATGTAACTTTTGATACCACACGCTTTGATGATGAGCTGTTTTCATTTCAAATGTCCCACTGTAACCAAAGACATTCGAACAGAGATATTAATTAATATTAGTATGTATAATAGTGAAACAAAATGCACTCCCTGAGGGAGAGAAAGAGTGCACATGCATATAGACAGCGCGGACGCGGCACAAAAAGTGGTCATTTGAGCAGAAATTTCAGTTCAGTGAAGTGTGTGAACTGAGCTGTAGACTGGAGTCCTTGTTTGCAGTGCACAGAGGCTCATATGCACGACTCCTCTGCAGGTTGAAAGTGCAACAGTTACGCGTATCATATATTAGGATTTGGACAATTCATTTATTTCTGTATATTCATCCCTACCCAAGTCCACGCCCTTGATTGTTAGCCTTTGCAACTGGACACATCCCACATTTGATTTGTTTTCTTCTTCCCCCAGGACCAACCAGAAATCAACGCCACCGCCATCAGGAGCCAGACCAACACGGTGGTCATCCGCGGCTTGAAGCCAGGCAGCATCTACGTGTTCCAGGTCCGGGCGCGCACCGTCGCCGGGTTTGGACGCTACAGTGGCAAACTGTATTTCCAGACCATGACTGAGGGTGAGAATTTAGCCAATGTTCACCAAAGCACGCAGGGCTGTAATCCACTCTCATGCGTGGCCCACCGACACACCGTGCACGGTGATATGGATACAGACAGCTGTGGGAATGAAAGGAATTATGTTGTGAAGTAAACAGATCAAGAAATCCTAAAGCAGATTAGTGTGGCTTGAATTATATTCTTATTTCCATCCCACACATTCATTCATCCCACATTTTTTCTTTATGTAGCTTTTTGCCTTTTACGACCATAAGCCTTTAAGTGAAGGCTGAGGTCAGAGTTGTCTTATCTTTATCCTCTGACACGACTGGGAGAAGAAGGAACATTCAGTAAACATCAGTCATGAAGGTTAATGTTAGAGCCAAGGCCCGGGTTTTCCCCTCTGAACATCTCATTTCCTTCAGCCTGCACTGCCCAGGGCCATCATTAGCCTGAACTCGTACAAACATCCTTGATTCTGCCACACGCACACATCCCAGCAGCAGACATATATCAAAAGTGACTTAGAGCTGTAAATATCAAGTAGACTGAGGGTACACCAGGCCCAGCGCGCTCACATTTTATTGGAAAAGTATTTATTTTTCCTAAAAAAAAAGTACATCAGTTCAAAAAGATTTTCACAAACAGACCCATGCATCCAAAGAGTTGTTTCCTCCTGCAAGAAGACACTGATTACCATCATTTAGAGTAAACAATGAGATGAGTGCAGCTCTGAAAATGATAAAGGAAAAGGAGGGAAACACTGAAGAAAGAAAAAATGAGTCCCTCTTGGAGAGTAAAAGAAAATGGGTAAAATGTTTCACTATTAATCATAATTTTAAAATCTGATACAGTAATGTCTGGATCGTTGTCTTCTGGAATTTCACATCCAATTTTCTCCAGCATTCGATTTAAAAAATGAACTGTAATAAATTTTAAACCCTGCTATTGAAACATCAAAATTCATGCCTGCTTTGCTTCAGGGCGAAAAACAATACAAGAGCAAACAGATGTTACAAACCAGCAGTCCTCGGCAGAGTGCGTCAAGGCCCAGTCGTGAGCTGTGAGCTGTGAGCTGATCTCTCCGAGCAGTTCCTTCCATAGACGATATAAGGAGTGGATGTAGCCACCGTGGCATCATCCATTGGTTGTGTTTATTGGTGTGGAATTTCCATATTGATTATTTGGGGCCAGAAGTAATCATATTTTGCAAGAGAATGGGCACACAACATGTCAAGTCCCAACAGTGTCCCAACTGTGACTCGAAGCGTCCACACATTTAATCGTGTATAAGTTTCTATTAAAATTAAATAAGTTATTTAAGGTAATTTCTTTGAAAACTCAACCCCAGAAAGTAATGAATTGGTGATTTAACTGTTGATTGACTGTTAATTGTGCTGTTAATTGTGCTGTGAATTTGGGCATATTAGTAATAAATCAATCAATCAATCGGACTTTATTTATATACAGCACTTTTCATGCAACAGTAATGTGACACAGTGCTTCACAAGAACAGAAAATCCATAAAAACAATACAATCACCCCCACCCCACAAAAAGAATGTAATAAATAATGGACTCGATGAAACAGGAAACTGACAAACTGAGGAAACGCTATCATGGATTTGTAATGAGGAACACAGGAGGTAGAATTAAAGTCTAGATGGCAAAATAAGAAAATAAATAAATTAAATAAATCGGCACAGCCTAAAATGTAAAAAAAAAAAATCAGTACATAAAGTTACGTAAGATAAAATAAAATGTAATTTAAAGCCAGACTAAAAAACGTAAAAATATAGAAAAATATTGACATATTAACATGGGGGTCAATGGCAGTTGACTCACTTTTGGAGCCAGCCCCCAGTGGCCACTCAAGGAACTGCAGTTTTTGGCATTTCCATGTTGGCTTTTATTTTTCAGCCCAAGATGTTGCAGCTTGGTTTCCTTTCTCTCCTTAACAATGTGGCTAACACTTAATGCTTCTATTCAGTATTTATAAGCATGCTTTACATTTTTTTAATGTATGGTTTATAACCCACAATATAAAAAACAGTTACATGCTTGTAATAATGTATGTTATAGGAAGAATATGTAAAAACAAGATGATGTGAAAAAAAATCAGCCCGTAATTAAGTAAAATATGTCTTCATAGGATAAGCTCTAATTTTTTCAAAACACTGAACATTAGTAAACACTGTCCTTATCACTGCTTACAGCTATAAATAAGTGTAATTTTATCCATTTATAAAATATTCATACTGTGCTTATAAATGCTAAATAGGTGGTTCAAGTAATTTTTTACCAATAAAGACTCTACCACATGGAATACAACATTTTTGCCCTCCAGTTGGGAACCCAGTAACGTGTGTATCCGTCGAAAATTGGTAAATTGTGAGTTATTTGCGGTGCTCAAGAGAAGGGTCTGGCTCTGCCTCTTTGTGCCCATTCAGTAGCTGGATTCCTGCTCTTGGCTGCCTCATCAGTCTGGGTCTCACCCAAAACATGCTCTCTCTGCTCACTTCACACGCTTTCTGCCAGATGATTTGTCCGTATCCGCGGCTTCTGAGCGCATTCAGTGTGCTTTGGAAAATGGTCCGTGCAGCCAGTCAAGATGCCAAGCTCCTCATTGGTTCACCCAGCCGTATGTCTGTCTGTCACCCACTGCTCCCGCCATATGCAGAGGCTCAGATGCTAACCCATATGTTTCTCTGCGTGTGTGTGAGTGTGCGTATTCACAACGTTTATCAATGTGTTTCTTCTTTCTATAGAGGAATACAACACCAGCATTCAGGAGAAGCTACCTCTCATTATTGGCTCGGCAGCTGCTGGGTTGGTCTTCCTCATTGCTGTGGTCGTCATCATCATCGTCTGTAACCGGTGAGTCAGTCCTGTCCCAGTTTTTCAAACGGGCCTGTGAGCCTGTTGCCAATAAATCATCGTCACAAGCTGCAAAGGCAGACACTCTCCTTCTTTGGGCTTTTATTTTGTAGGATTGCATAAAGTCTGTAGGCATTCACCTTTACAGTTTACCTTCACTTGTGTGTAGATGTTTAGTTTTTCTGTCTGTTTTTCTATTGAACTTCCTCAAAATTCTTCTTTGCTAGTGAAAAATCAAGTCAATCCCTTGTAAGCGTATTGCTGACTCTTAATAAAACTTTAAATGTGTTGTAGAGATAAACCATGTGGGTTTAAGGATATTAATCCTTAATAAATTCCAGCCTTTCAGCAGCAGATATAATATTTTAAAGTCAACACTGCAAACATTAAAGTTCTGCAGGTGCTGCTGCTCACTGGGTCTCAAATGTTTATAACTCTGCCAGAGTTATGAGGATTTCACTTCCCACTGGGCCCGCGCATATTAAAAACTGTAGCTGAGCTGCTGAGCACTATTTTAATTCACAGAAGAATGTGAATTTCTGAGCATGTTTCCTGTTAGTTGTATATATTCTTTTGCTTTGATGGTAGACAGACTGCTTTGCATACAGCAGGATATCACCAGCTTGGATTATTATGACAGAGGTTGAGGCGGCATTGTGTGATGGTTTGGGAACATCGCCAGGACAAAATGAAAGAGAAGAGTGTGTGATGGAAAGTTTTGTGAAGTGTCAGACAGTCAGAGACATAAAAAGCTTCTAATGCACTGGGATGGGCCAATCAGAGACCTTTAAAAAGATATTTAAATATGTCTTTGTCAAGCTGCTCGCCAGGTAGAACTTAGCTGCTGTACTTGAAAAACTGTTGGCTGAAGCTGGTGTTGGATGAAATTTTCACAGCATAAAAATGATGTAATGTATCAATAAATGACTTAATTATTAATTACTTTAAAAAAAATACATTTTGCAAGTTTTATTTGTGAAAATCAGATTTTTCCATACAACAGATATTAGGTGTTCTTTGTCTGACAGATTTATTTTGAAATAGATTGTTGTATACATTATAAATTTTTTAGTGGCTTTCTAGGTTTTCTATTTATTTTCGAATGCCATTAATTCATAAAAGTAGGATTTTAATTACATTTTGTTTTAATGATTGTGCAAAATGAAAGACATGAATCGATCTCCTGAGAAAGATTCAGATATCTAAACTCGGGTTGCCATGATACCAGAATTTTAAACTTTGAAACAATAAAAAAACGATACTCAATACATGTTTCGATACCACGGCAACAAAAGAAAAAGTCTTTGGTGCCAAATATTGGGTTTTGATTTTTCTCCTGCACACAGTGCTGGTACAGAAATAATAATCATATATATATATAATAATAAACTTTTTTTATATAGCACTTTTCTTAACAAAGCAGATAAAAACAACAGAAGAAAGACATTAATTCATGAAAGTCTTCCTGTAAAATGTCTCTTTTTCATATATTTTAAAACTAGTTTGAGTCACTTATACTTATATAAAGTAACACAAGACGAAGGAATTCTGCCGCACAACAGTCAAAACACTGAATTATATGACGGTTGCAAAGAAGCTGTGTTCAATATGGCTCTGTCATGCATGTCAATACCTGATCTGTGAAATAACTGATCCCAAAATTCATCACATCATAATCCCTGTCTAAATAAAAATCCTTAGTATTCACATGCACACCTTGTTTACCTACCAGGCATTTATACATTACACACCTTCTCTTGTCTGCGGTTGTAATACAAAGAATTTCTGAGGTGTTTTGTGTATTGTGCACACTTCTCTATCCACAAAGGCCTGATTCTCCATGTGATCCTGGCTGGTGTATCTCATAGTGTAGGCAGACCTGGGGGTGTTTGATGTGTGTGTCTGCCCCTCCCTGCTCCCTCTCTTCGAACCAGAGCTAGAGTTCTTTGTCTTTCCCCCAGGAGGCGTGGCTTCGACAGGGCTGATTCAGAATACACCGACAAACTGCAGCACTACACCAGCGGCCACAGTGAGTAAACCACCATCCAGCCACTCTGCACTCTCCATCGGCACCAGCACACACACACACCTGTCTCCATGACTACCACCTTGCACGCTGGTGTCCTTGGCTTCAGCCCAGCTTCATTTGCCCGTCCCCCCACCTTCGATTAATCCTCCTCCCTGTTGTTTGACTTGGATTTTACCCACATCAGAACCACCGTTAACGTGTGTGTTCTGTGCATCATCACATTTCATAGTTAACTCAGTCCATTGTGTCGGAAATAGGTCAGCCTTTACTCACGTTAACGACTTTAGCATGCTAATGCCACATGAGTCATTTGCCATTGTTAAAAAAATTCAAAAGACTTGGTGAATGAATGAAAATTCTCAATGATTTTCTTTCCTCAGTGGCAGAGAGCTTAAATGACATCATGGAGGAATAAATGTGGGAGAAAGATTCATTTTAGCTTCATCCAAGATATTAAAGCTAATCCATCGTTCTCCGAATGATTGGGAAAACGCAGATCAAGCTTTTGACCTCTACTTAATTTGTTTATTTGATTGTGTAATTATTATGTTAATTTCACTCTGAAGGTAACAGCTTCCTCGATTTAATCCGATCATGCTGTGCTTAGTCCAGCTTGTGATTTGAATTTATTTTACTTGATAGAGACGATTCAATAATTCCAAAACAGAGCATGAAACTGATTAGTTGCATATAAAAGTAGAGATAAGTAAGGGCTAATGTATAGTGAGCATGTTGTTATTGCTCACTATACATTATCCCATTTACTACATGGCTAACTAGTTATGAAATCAATAATTTTTACACAAAATATTGATTTGGAAATGATTTTCTTAATTTTAAAATGATTATTTTTCCGTTTAAAAATAGTCCATTACACTCCCAGTTAGAGCTGCGCCCATAGCAACGGTTAACTCTGTAGCCTTCTTAAAGATATAATCATTTGGATCTCAGTTTCGTTCTCTTTGGCGGCACCTATGGTGATAAACGGCAATTGCGGGAGCACACTTCCCAGATATCCAGACAGTGTTGCATGTGTGACGTCCACGGTTGGCTCCGGCTGTAACTCTTGATCTTCCTTGTTTACGGTCGCTTACCTTTTTAGACTGTTTGCTTCATCTGAGCGTCAAATTTGTTTCTTTTTCTTTGGATTTTCACTTATTTTTGAAGTTGTATCTGTAGTCATCGATCTTTTCTTTGTTTGTTCAGCCATAGTATATTACTGTTTACTCGCAAAACTTGCAGAGACCGGACAAGCAGCCACTTAGCTCCGCCTACCCTCTCTGGCAGACCAACCACTGCTGGCTGATGGAAAACGCGTCACTAACTGGGCGCCACTTGTGATTTTTTTCCGCGAATGTCGTCACAGACACCCAGTCTGTAATACTACAAATGCAAAGGCTTTCATCAGTGGGCCATAGGCTCAATCACCATTGTGTTGCCTCATTCGTCGATAGATAGTGACTTAACAGACATTTATTTAAATGAAAATCTTCCAGATTATTACTTTAAAACGAGCTAAGCTAGCTGTTTTTACTCACATTAAATGGAAACATTTCCACTGATGGTGAAGGAAGACACGGTGAACGGGACCGCAGGAATCAGCGCAGCACCAAATTGATGTTTTCTGTCTCGTCACTGTCAGAGTCTGTCGACATTTTCTTTTCCATTCACCGTCTTTAAACACCGCTCTCTCTACTGTTTTCGTCTCTTTTCTTTTTTTTCCCTCTGTAAACAAACCAACGTCATATTTACCGGACTTATTTCGGCGGATTGATATGATTACAGATAGACCTCCAAATTGTGTGATTAGAGCCGCATCCCTAGCAACAGTCTGTGCTTCATAGCAACGGTCTGTTATCGATAAATAGCAGACATCGGTGTGCCGTGATTAACCAATCAGAAGTGAGCATTTAACACAGCCGTGTAATAAAATAAAAAAACATACAAGAAATAAAATACAGGAAATAAGAAAAAAATCTAAACTCCCTAATATACCAGTACACAAATTACACAAATACAACAAAGTCCAGCTGGTTCAGTGAAAAGTGTGCCAGTAAGCGACACAGGTACCTCACAGTGATTACCAACAGAGGCCAAATTGTCTTGTATGCTTCCAGGCTTCTGCCCTTGTTTTTGGTGGTCTCTGCCATCATAGCAGGGTGGTCTGCTGAGCTTGGGCAGAGACAGTAGAGTTCTAGTAATGGCAGGGTTTTGCCTGGTCAGATCCTCTCCATCTGTCCATCTCTGCAGCTTGTTTCTTCAGCATAGCGTGCCAGGCTTTTTGAGACCTTGTGCATGCTCCTCTTGCTCTGCAGCAGCCCAGGCATGATTTTAGTATCCACTGAAACAGCCTGAGGCCTGATGTGGAGGTGAGAGCAGAATAATCGGATTTAAAACTCGGGACACTTAAGTCCCTCGACACTTAAAGGCCACCTTAAGCCAATTTACCTGGCATCAGGGCTTAGGAGAGCCAATTTATTTCTTGGAGTGGAGCTGGGCGATGCTGATATAAGGCCCAGGTTTCTCTCCTGAGTGTTAATGGCACTATGACTCAGTGCAGATGATATATATATATTAACCTGCCTTATCACAGCTAAGAATACTAGAAGTACCATGTCCTTTCTGGACGAATCGCTATTCACATTATCAATGAGGCACTAGGCAGAACCACCATTTGTGACTAACACCTCCTCCATCTTTCGACCTTCATCACTTGAATGTCAGACATGAATAAAAGCACACGCTTGCACAGGAGTGTGTGAATGCAAAGAGAGTATATTGTTAATGCTCCTCACTGTGAGGCCCTTAGGAGTGTGAGCATGACCACCAGAATTAAATATTATAGCCCCTCTTTCCTTTTTTCCAAGTGACTCCAGGAATGAAGATTTATATTGATCCGTTCACATATGAGGACCCCAACGAGGCAGTGAGGGAGTTCGCCAAGGAGATTGATATATCCTGTGTGAAGATTGAACAGGTCATTGGTGCAGGTAATGGAAAAATATCACCTAAACGTGCGTGGAATGCATCACTGTAAAAAACCTTAGATATACGTATATTTTTAAGCGGATGCATAAAATCTGCTTACTGATCGCTCAGATCGTTGATTTTTCTTCACTGTAACCTCTTCACAGGCGAGTTTGGAGAGGTGTGCAGCGGTAATCTGAAGCTTCCAGGTAAAAGAGAGATGTTTGTGGCCATAAAAACTCTGAAGTCCGGCTACACAGAAAAGCAGAGGCGGGACTTCCTGAGTGAGGCCAGCATCATGGGCCAGTTCGACCATCCCAACGTCATTCGCCTGGAGGGCGTGGTCACCAAGAGCAGCCCGGTCATGATCGTCACAGAGTTCATGGAGAACGGATCCCTGGACTCATTTCTCAGAGTAAGCGACCAGATTCCTGCAGAATTTTGTGTCTCATTCAGAAGACAACCATTGAAGGAAAAAGTGTTCTAGCAATTGGGATTTAAAGTGATTCTTTTGTTTAATGTGGACGTCTATTTAGGATTGAAGGTAAATGTGGTCTATCTAAGCAATCAATTCCGTACTGTGTGCTCTTTTGACCAAGAAAGCTGAGTTGTCCTGCTTGTAGAGCTGCAGCAGTGCCTACATGTACCAGGGTGCATTGTGAGCGAGCAGACTGCCTCAGCCCTGCTTTGGGGTTAGGGTTAGGTTTAGGGTTATCCTTGTTTATAATTTAGGATACCTTTCTCGCTGTTTGAAGCATAGTTTCGTAGCTAGTTTGCAATACAAACATGCAAGCTAGAAAACTAAGCTGTACTAGCCTTTCGTCCTTCCCGAATCACAAACTACATCAAATTAACTTTCTCGAGTTCAAACTTTAAAGAGCTCAAAAATTATACCGCAGAGAAAGATCAGAATTGAGAAATACTTTATATATCCCCTGGGGGAAATTTGAGCGTTACAGTTGCTCTGATACAGAGAGAAGCATGGAGAAATATATGGCAATAAAATGTAGGAAATATATGTAGTCGTAAGAAATATGTGCAGCAGTCTATATATACAATAAAATAAGAAATAAAAAGATGAAGATTCAATCTTGAGAATTGGATCTTTGGTAATTTAAATATGAATGTCAGAATTAAATATAATTGCCAGAATAAAAGTTGAATTTAAAATAAGAGTTACATGCAAAGAGTTCTATACAAAATGAACAGTATAGGGCAGTATTTATGTCAACGTATTGCACAGTTGAGTTATTGCACAAAGATGCCAGAAATAGTGAAATTACAGCAGAAAGAACGACAAGATTTTTCAAATTATATATGAGATACTGTTGAAAATTGCCCAACATGCCCTTTTACTTGGGATTATTTTCTACCGATTAAATGATGCCTTTATTTGTGATCTGCATATTATTAAAAAATGTATGAATATACTCAGGTTAATCACAAACTTATTTAGTTTCTTCAGTAGAATCTCACACTGTAAGTTTGGCTCCTATGTGTCCACCAATCAGACAGAGAAACATCAACTGACCAGTTGAGCCCTCATTTATTATTTTACCTACATCAACAATGTTGAAATACAATTATAACATACAACAGTGACTTTATTCTTAGGAACAAAAGTAGCATTATTGGCCATATGGTAACAATGACAAACTGTTGAATCAGGTGTGACAGTGTTTTGATATTTAGCTGACTGTATCTCCTGCTTCTGGTGGCATCTCTTCGCTTAAGCTGCTTGAGCTAACATACCATTAGCCTCACAGACTGACACGTTGAGCTGCTTCACTGCTTTAAATCCTGGATGTCCCAAGTCAGAGCTGTTATTGTGACAAAACCTTTAAGTAAGATTTTTGAAATTTGTTTCCATCAGTGTTGGTTAAACCCAACATCTGCCAAGCTAAGTGCCATGCTAACTGCCAAGCTATCTGCTAGCTGCCTGCCAGAAAATGACAAGAAGCAATCAGCACCAACATGCAAACAGTATTTTAAGACAAAACTGCTCAATTGTTTTTTCTCCCTGAATTAATGTTAATTAAAACCACAGCTGGCAGCTAGTTGTCTTTAAATCAACAGAGGTAAATCAACAGTTGTCACTTCCTGCAGATAGTTTTTTACGGCGTTAGCTTGTTTCTGAAAAGGCTGCTCTTGCTGTTTCTTAATCTCACAGGATTAACCTTCAAGTCCAAGTTAACTTAAGTTTTTAAAACACCTGACAAACAAGGATTTATGTCCTTGTTGCACACACAAAATCTCAGGCATACACACATATTTATCCCATAATTTGACGAGGTTACACTCATGCACAGTAATCCTACTTCAAGCTAACATTAATATTCACAGAATCTCTCCTGAGCAGCCGTTATAATGTCAACCATGACTTCTGTCGAGGTGTTCTTGCTTATGCAATCATGCCGTACTGCTAACTGACAGAATATCTCTTCACTACAAGAATGTTTTTCCTTCTATATTTAATATTTTTTCTGCACGAGTAATGATAAACCACAACTTAACAGGGTCTTAGTAGTTACCCTCCAGCACATTGTGTCTCTTTGATGTCTCTCTTGTGTTTGCTTTGCATTCATCCCACATATAGCCCACTGCTGATTATGCAGTACTGTATATGAATGCATATACTGTAGGAATCATACACATACTCCCCCCGCCCTCTACTCCCTGACAAGAAATATGCAGCGCTCATAAGTTCACTGGATTTTTAATTTTCATAATCTAACCAGAGGAGGATATTACAGAGCGGCCGCGCTCCTCCATTTACAACCCCCATAAATAATTCAAATACTTTGCGAGACTTTAAATGAGATGTCAGATGTTAAAAAATGAGGCGGGATATTAGATGAGATGTCACACAGCCTTTCACCATCTGTCTCTGGGATGTTAGGGAAATAAAAACAAACTTTTTCACTAATAAGACTATTTTGTAAGCTTTTATCATCCCTAATGGCTCTTTAGCATTTTTGGATTTGAATGAAAAGAGCCTCTGATTTATGGAAATTGGAGATGTACCAGCTTTGCCAAAAAAAGGTTTATTTTTAGTTTGACTGCAAATGATGTAATGGGAACTCTCTATTGAATGTGACACAGGGATTATGCCAGTGTGAGTACAGTGGGATGCCAAATCATAAATTAACTTAAACCAAGGCCTTTCCTGAAGTAACAAAAGTATGTTTTCCTGCGTTATGCATTACAGCCGGGGTTCTCATTCTTATTTAATAAAGTACTTACTTTAAAAGTACCTCTGGCTGAGGCAATGCATTCATGGCAAAAAAAAACAAAAGAAAAGCCTGTATAGAGAGAAACAATACAGTGATGGCTGCAACAGTTAGCTTATTTCTCTCTGCAAAAAAGCAGAAAGCCTGGGCACGGTTAAAGGGATTGTTCAGATTTTTGCACCAACTGTGATATCTTCAGGAAAATATAGTTTGCTTTCAGTCTGTGCTAGCTGCGGCTCTTTCTGACTCAAACAGCTGACATGCGTAGGAAAACAATATCCTCTAGTCCCCACCGTGAACGGCATTTTGTGGGTTCCATAGAACTGTATTTTCTTTTATTTGTTGTCTCCAAACAGCTGTTGTGAGACCATGCACTGCATATGTAGGTATAAAGGGTCGTTGTGCAGAGTAAGACATAGTGCCGAGGATAAGGGCTGTCTGAGGCTAAGGTGAACCTACAGTGTACACTTAAAGGGGGAAAATATGCTCATTTCAAGCTTCATATTTCACTCTGTGATACCTGTGGAGTAGCTTAGCATAATGTACAGGTAAAAAAATCTCCTCATTTTTCTCACTCTGGTGCTCTGTGCAGGCCCTCACACAGCCTCTGCCTAAAACGACTCAGTCAGCTCTGTCCCTTTAAGAAACCCCGCCCCTACAAGCCCACTTTCTCCTGATTGGCCAGCTCTCTGAAGCCTGCTGAGGCTGCACTTTGTGACCTCACAAAGTGCAGCGTGTAGGAAAAAACTGTGTGAAACCTTGCGTTCACAGCAGCCTGCAGACTGAGCTGAGAAGACTGGGGATTACGCCAACATATTTTCACCTACAGATTTTAAACTTCACCCACGTTCAGTCTGGAAAATGCGAAACAGCATAATACCCCCTCTTTGAACTGAAATGTTTATTTATATGGAGGACTCTTTTAAGTGGCTAAAGTACGTGGTACGCCTGACTCCGTCTACAGCACTGTTTAGCTTAGCGTCAGTGCAGGAACTCCAGCCGGCTTCTCCTAACAGGGACCCTGCTGACTGATATCTACAGTACGTAGCACACTTACAATTACCTCATACATCCCCACTTCAAACACTGACACTGGCATTAAAAATATACAAACAAACATTAACTTTACCATGATTGCTTTTATTGCGACGGTATATTTTAAAACAGACAACAATTGCAATGAAAATAGGAATATTATATATCCACTGTCATTTATCGGACGTACATTCACTTTTTTTTTTTAACTTAGTTATATCAGAACTCACGCATGCCTGCTATTTTGTAAATGAACATTTAAAACAAATCTTAAGCCTCCGTGTTATTCTCAAAAGAACCACTAGGGGTGCAGTGACACTATAAAATAGAAAGGTGTTGTTTTGGGGATAAAGATGTATATAAAGTAAATTGTACAGTAAATTTTATAAGCAATTAATAAGAACATGTAATATTACTGAATAACTGTTATTGAAGAATTGAGCAGCATTACCAAATGGCCTAAAAAACCAGCCTCCACCTCTTGAAATGATTCCCACAGTTTAATTCCTGCTCTGACAGCCAGTGTAAGCCCTCTGCTGCGAGCTCACATCAAACCCCTCCTGCAGAAGAAGACATGGAGCTCCTGTCAGCGCTCTGCTCACACTGCCTTCACAGCCTTTATTTGCATTCTGCCTCCAACCTCTGAGACACAAAGCATCAGCTCTTTTTGGAATCTGAGCTGGGAGTGAAGGCTGTTTGTGTATATGTAGATGTTTGCTAAACATATTTGACAGCACATTGTATTCAAAACAACAGGGAACCTCTGCGGCACCTCACACTGACAGCTTATGACAACAGCTGCTGACAGTGTCAGAGGCTCTGCACACGGTTTGTGTCTCCTCTGAGGGGACTGCCGTGGATGGTCGGTGAAAATGGTCACTGCAGTGTGATTTGAGCTGCCTGCTGAAGGATTAACTCCCCTGCTGTGTGTTGCAGAAAAGGCTAGAGATGTTTCAGTACCATTTTTTCTTCCCAAAAACTCTGATACCTAGACTTGAGCACCGGCCGTATCCCGCTAATTCCAGTGCAGAAAAAATATATACATATTATCGGTGGATAAGCACCGATAGCTTTCACTTTTACTAAAAATTCAGCTAGGGCCTTGCTGTTTAATTGTCACATGATAATTCACCTGACTAATACATCTGTAGTATCGAATTGTTGCAGCCACTGCAGACTCACTGATACTCGATACTACGTTTTAGGCTGCAGGACATATCAAAGGCCTATACTGATACTGGTTTTGTTAACGGAACAACTCTACTTAAGGAAGAGGAAGAGTACATCCATGAGAGCTTGACTAGAATTACGTCTTGATTCACACAGTTTTTCAAACTCCTGGTTATTGATGGAACGATGTTCCGATACTAATTTTTCCTTCCTGATACCGAGTCTGATACTTAAACGTATCAGCGAGTATGCGCCTGATATTTTGCTAGCTTTGACTAGCTTACACTCTCTGCTAGCACGGCACTGTTGTTTGTTTTTCATCGAGTGATTTTTCACCTGAAACCAGAAGATTTTTTGGGGAGGGTTGCTAAATAATGGCATCTGATCTGTGACTGGCGTGGTCGCTAACACCTGACACTGCGTTTTAAGCTTTAGTCCCAGGTGGTGGAACGAGTTACCAAACTCCATTCGGTCCACAGAGTCCCTTTCCACCTTTAAGAAGAAGCTAAAGACCCAGCTCTTTATGAACACCTCTGCACTTAATGACATTGATGCTATTGATGATGATGATATTGAGGATGTCAATTAGGATATTCTTGATGATGATGATATTTATGATATACACATAAAAACTTCTTTACTCTGCACTGCCTGTTGCCACCAGTGTCCGATTGCACTACGATGTAGAGAGAGAGAAAAAACAAGGATAGTAGATCAATGAGCGGTAGCCTGGCCTCTAGAAGCGCTGTGTAAGCAAAGAAAATAAGTTTGTCTTTGATACAAAAAATATTTTCTGTATAAATACATTCACAGTTTTTAATTTTTAGATGTGTTTCAAACACTTCTCTTCCTTCCCGATACCTATACCTGATTATCAGTCGATGCTGGTTACCCCTCCGGTACCAGAGGGAAATAATTATGTACATATTATTATTGGCAAAACATTGATTGGTAACTTTCAGCAAGCATTCACTATCGCTACACATTCTGCTACCACCGTGCTGTTCTTGTTTTTTATTGTCACATGATCATTCACCTGAAACCTGTTGATTTTGTTGGGTTGGTGCATTGAATGGCCTACTAGCCGATACCTTATACTGTGTTTTAGGCATTAAAGGGGGTTTATACAAATACTGTTTTACAGAATAACTCTGCAGGGTAGAGAAAGAAAGAAAACGGGGAGAATAAATCAGTCAGAGCTCGACTGGTCTCTGGAACCAGCTACTGCATGAGCAGAGAAAGTAAAGATAATGAAGGTCCTTCTTTGACACAAAAAAATATTTTTGTATAAATAAATGATGCTCTCTTGTGACTCACATAGTTTTTTAAACTTTTGGAGGTTTTTTCCACCTAAATGACCCTGAAGACTTCGCAGGAATCTTCCCAATTAAAGTTTATGCAAACACAGCGCACAGATTAGGTGGCAATGTGTAATTCTGAGAAAGGTTTTCATGAATTATGCATCCTGCTTAATTGCTGCGGTGCACGAGGAGGAGCAGCTTGACGTGAGGAGAAGCATCCGCTGGGCTAATGAGCAGCAAAGTGTTTGAAAGAGAAATAGGCTAGTGGAGCGGTCAGGCAGGCTGTTAATATGGCCGTGCCCTTCCAAACCCCCCTCTCTGGGCCCGTCCGTCTGTCCACACCCGTCCCAGAGCTCCCATGCTCCTTTCTCTGGAATCCTGTGTTCTCCGGGCAGCGTGGTGGGTGGTGGGGAGAGTGCAGGTGTGCGCAGTTGGAGGCACAGCTGCACCGCTGCTCCAGACGCTCCCCGTGCATGTGGTAAAGCCCTCACCAAACCGAGTAGGGGAACAGCTGTAGACAGCCTGCCAGACCCGGCTTAGCCCCCCGCCCGGCCCGGTGCAGCCCAAGCAGAACCTCAGTGTTAGCGTCCTGCGGGGCCTCTGCAGAGAAACTTATACTACAAAGTAACTTCTCTGCATTAGACGCATACGGGTTTGGTTACAAGCAGACATGTCAGAATTAAATTATTATAATTAGACTAAAAGAGTTAACGGACATTTTTTTCATTAATGCCACATTTTGGTCGCATGGGTGCATGCAGGAGGAGTTTTATAAGAATCATTACCACAAAGAAACTCACATAAGATACTAAATCTGTTTTAAATATTTTAACTTTACGTCACTGTGTGTAGAGTTTTAACTATGATTATAGCGTCTTTTTTTATTAGTGCCAAAATGAGACAATCCTCAACAGAACTGGTTCCATCTGTGTTGCTTTGAGCCCTTTAGTCCCAACGTTTCTGCACAACACAAACTTTTTTTTACGCAATATTTTAAGAAATAATTTAATTCTGAAGTTAGCAAGCTTAGCCTCTGAACCTTTTAAACACAAGCGGTTATTGTAAAAATCAACAATTCCTTTCAAACTAGTTAGAATTCCAAGCCAACATGTCTAAAATGTATTTTAAATAGTAGCAGCTCTAATTAAAGATATCTGAGATTCATTTCCTACTGATCAAAATGTGAAATTGTGATATCAACAATGTTTTCACTCGTGTAGATGTTCTTTACAGGTGTCTTTAACTTCAACAAGTCATTTGCCACTGACTGTATGTTAACTCAGTAACAGATCATATGATTAAATTTGACTCATTATTAAAACTGAAAGAAAAAACTTTAAAATCCTATATACAACTCAAGATTTTTGTTGAAATGCAAATTATTTATAACAAAGATATATTTATTAATATCAGTGTAATCCTTTTTCAACATGTTGAGACTCTAATTTCATGTTCGATTATTGTTACTTGTAAAAATAATTAGATCATTGTTTCAGTTTTGACTTGTCTAAATGTAAATAATACATTTGAAAAACATTCGTAACATGTCACAACTGTTTGACAGATTCCTTTCAACCTTTCGAACAGTGAAATTGACATTTTGACATTCTGAATTTCTCACAACTCAGCCGCACTCATTGAATGTAGCCATACACAATCCGTTTATTGTAACACAACATCTCACGTCTGTTTTGCAGCAAAACGACGGGCAGTTTACGGTGATCCAGCTGGTCGGTATGCTCCGTGGCATCGCCTCGGGCATGAAGTACCTGGCCGACATGAACTACGTGCACCGCGACCTCGCTGCCCGAAACATCCTGGTCAACAGCAACCTGGTGTGCAAGGTGTCGGACTTCGGCCTCTCGCGCTTCCTGGAGGATGACACGTCAGACCCCACCTACACCAGCGCTCTGGTAAGAAACGTACAAGTCTTATTATTTCATCACACAGTGTGGAAAAGTATGGAGTTTGATTGAGTTATTCCCAGGTCTGGATAAGTATGGATAAGTATGTGTTAAGAAAATTTACCTTTTTAATCCTACAAGACACATAAGTTGCTGTTCTCACTAAATACTGTTTCATAAATATAAATAACAATAATAATGATGTAATAATCATCAAATGACATGAGGTTATCTCTCTATAGCTGTGTTGTTAATGTGTGTGTCGTTGCCTCTTACTACTTTTACTTCTTTATTATTTAAAGGGTCGGTTGAGGTCGTTAAAGGGCCTAATTTGGCCCAAGGCCCGCTAATTTAAAAGGTCTGATTTATGAGTAATGCAGTGATGTAGTTATCAGAAAAGTAAACAGACTATCTTCGCCTTTTTTAGTTCTTATAGTTGTTTTCATGGACAAGAGCAAGGCTGTATTAAAAACTGTAGAGGGGAAATATTACACGAATACGTAGCTGTGGTTACTTTAACAGGTCAAACATGTAGTCAAAGATGTATTCCTGGGTAGGAATGTGGACCGAGCAGCCACAGCGGGTAAAGGGTTAAAATATAAAGCCTGGCCTTAACCGTTTATAAAACAAGGACAAATATTTCACCAGGTTTTAGTAAACTGCTATTTTCCACCCGTAGTCCCTGGGCAGGTAAGAAAAGTGATAAAATAGTAAGAAGACATGGGCATTATCAGGCAAGGCAAGTTTATTTCTAGACCACCATTCATATATAAAGAAATTACGCAGTTAAAAACAGAGCAATTAAGAACATTAAAAGAAATGAGACAGGGCAAAAAAAACAATATATATTAAAATAGAAGTAATTAAATATTGATTACGCTAAAGAATTAAGTAATAGATTAAAATATAAGATCAATTGGAACTGAATAATTATCAATTAAATTAAAGAGATAAGAAGTTCTGGGAGTGCAGCAGTAAGAGCTGCTTTTAAAGAGCTAACAGAGAGAGAAGGCCTCAGGTAGATTGTTCCACAAGACGTTAAAAGAGTACAAAATACAGCCCCCATCCCCTAAAACACACACGAGATTACACACAAGACATTAAAACACCTTTAAAGGAAACTCGGCTTCCAATAAAAAAAATCTGAGTGAAAATAAATGTTCAGAACAACTAGAAAACCTTGTTGAAAAACAGCTCATTTGGCTGATTAGACCAGTTCTCAGGACTGTGTAGGCGTATCCCATGTTGATTGACACCTGTCTCATAGCAACTGTCAACACGACTATGGCGCATGGGGGATTGGCGCACGATTGGTTCAAGGAATTTATTACGTAATAAATACCCTAACATAACCACGCCCCATTCAACCCCAATGTCAGGGAAGTAAACACAGAGAGAATGGCAATAACTCAAGTTTGGATTAAAACTAATTTCTGAAACTTTTTAGATGCTTACTAGTTTGTACGTAAGACCATAAATTACATAGTTAGAAGGATTTTGTGGATTTGGGTTTCCGGGGGCTTTAATTAACTATTTCTGAACATAAAAAAACATCAAACTTCTATTTGTTCTCTGGTGTAAAGTCTACAGAGAAGTCTGGAAACTTGAGTCATGAAAAAGTATGAAACTTGGAGCCCTGCCTTGGGATGAACAGGGTCAAATATGTCCCTATATTTATTAGTTTATGATTAAGAGCTCGTCTGATTCTTCTTTCTGAACCACCCTGATTGATCCCATTCACCTTGTACTGCCACTTTGTTTTATTAAACCCTACTCTGACGCATATCACAGTCCACTCTCACACTGCTCTCCCTATCAGACTCACATCGCCCCTTCACCTGTTCCTCTCGTCCTCCTCCTCCAGTATTTCATGTTCCACACGTTGCTCCCAGGGGGTTTGTTATATCCACCTCCCAGTTTGGGTTACTGTCAGCATTGTTGCTGTGAACGGTGTCTCTCTCCGGAGCCAGGACACTGTGACGGTCGGGTTTCGGTCTCGCTTCCACTCGCTGAGGTTGTGCCCTTTGTGTTCGCAGGGAGGGAAGATTCCTATCCGATGGACTGCGCCCGAAGCCATCCAGTACAGGAAGTTCACCTCGGCCAGCGATGTGTGGAGCTACGGGATCGTCATGTGGGAAGTCATGTCCTACGGAGAGAGGCCTTACTGGGATATGACCAATCAGGACGTATGTATTTAACTTCCCTTTAGTTATTTTAAGAATCTCAATTGGGTCTTTTGTGAGATTTCAGCCTTAAACATTTTTTAACACAACGCCTCACTGCACACACACTCCTGAGTTTCATTACAGCCTCAGACTCCTCAGAGATGCATTTTGTCATCGTATCTGCTTTCTCTTAGCTCAACAGCAGCTTTCACTCAGGGGTTTTTATATGAAAATTCCCCCACAGTCACCGCAGGGACATAATCAGATCATTTGAAATGCACGGCAGAGCTCGGTGGACAATTTCTGCTCTTGACTGGAGCCTCCATTTCCTCTCTCCCTCTGGGTAGCCGAGAAGAGAGCAAATTATGGGCAGAGAGATAATGAAAATAGTTTCAAATTGAAAGTGAGAACACTAATGTGCTAAGAGGGACTGAGGAGCTCACCGGTTATCTTATTAGCAGCTCCAGATAGTGTTTCTGCTCCATCGGGGTCCTCATTCGGAGGTCTCATGAATGAGATTAATCTGGGTTTGAATGGAGCTCCTTTAATGGCCCCCGATAATGAGCAGGGGGATTGTGCGTCCTCGTCACAAGTGTCCTCGGGGTTGTCTCACTTCTGCGTGCCCTCACGGCCAACAACATCCCCGTCCCGAGTCGGACGCGGCATTAATGTGGTGTTACGGAGAGAGAGAGCATTAAATACTTTGTAAAGGCCACAGATGAGGTCACTGCTGGCAGACAGGAGAAGTTGCTGGAATAAGGTTTATGCTCGTAATGACCTAGCTGGTGTTTAACAACTCCTCACATGAAGAACTAATGTGGTGATTTGTGCACAGATATATTTATTCACACATTTATTAGTATTTATGCCAGCTCCAATGATCATTTAACAGCTTTGACTCAGAGCAAGAAACACATAGTAATGCGTTCTGCAGCCGGTGCACGAGCTGGTGAGGTGGTTCTTATATGTTCTTTAAAAGAGATCGAATTAGTGCCAGCAGTTACTTCATATTGGACATGACTTTTGTGAACATCGCTTAAATTGGAGGTTGTGTTCAAAAGCTCCATGACAGCATATTTATTATGAACTCTTGACGTCTTTACAACCTGAGAGGATGTTTGACAACTGGAGCGTATCAGTGGTGGAAAGTAATTCACTACATTTCAGTCAAGTACTAAACGGACATACATCATAATGACATGATGGAAGAGGTGCTGGAGTCATCACAAAAAACGCCTCATGGCAACACAGAGAAGTGAGAGTCTCCCACTATGTTTTAAAGGCCAGGGACTTAAATGATTGTCATGACCCGGCTCACAAGACGTGACAAAAAGGGTTTAAACGGATACAATATAAAGATTTATTACAAAAATAAGCCTTATTAAAGGGTACAAAGAGCATGAGGTGTATAAATCTGCTGGTCAGTGTGTCAGCTGTTGGATGAATGGGAAGTGTATCGTTCGTGTTGTAGGGTGCGAAACCTAAATCACAAAATAGGTCCGAAGCCAACTAAACAAAGTCATTCTGCCACACGGTGAGCAGCGGCATGGAGCAGAACAGGAGACGAGCATAGAGCAGCGACAAGAGAGAGTGCAGGTTGACGGGCAGCTCTCAAATGCACCTGGGAGACTGGCCAGGCACTCCCAGGCGCGGCGAAACCCCGCCCACCAGTAACCTGCAACAAAAACCAGGAAAAGGAAACAACCAGCAGGCTCTAACTAATGGGAGGGCCATCGCAATATCAAAACATCATAAACTGTTCAAGTAAATAGTTAGATTCTCCATCTTTTTGGTTTGGAACCCATTGCAAATAGAAGTAGTGTTTACTTTGGGGCCCCTTGTCAGGTTTAACATGTTCATAAGGGAATACCAGTTCCAAAAGGGGACGCACTCCCTACACCCTCTCCCTACGCACTTCCGCTCTGTTTGCGCGCTCACGTCGAGGCTCCGCCACATCGAGTGCCGTGCAAAACCTCTGACTGTGGAGTGGGAGTTGTTAAACCGCCTACCAGCAAGTATGAGCCGACGTGACATACTGACCAGGTGCAGCACTGTGGTATGTTCGTCATGAGATGAGAGACGTAAATTAAAGTTCCGTGTTATCACCCGTACAAACGAGAACTGCTTTAATTAAGATAAACATGAAAAAATGTACTGACGTGAGCGTCTTAAAGTTAACGTTATATTTAGGATCTAATTCTTGCCTAGAAACAATACAAGTGAACATTTTAAAGTGTGTTATATCAACAGGGACGGCTGTAAAAACTCAGCAGGTCATTAACATGAGTTTAAAAGATGTTTTTATGGTGCCGGTTTGGCTCAGCGGTTAAATCGGCGACCATATACAGAGGCTACAGTCCTCAATGCGGCGGCCCTGGGTTCAACTCCCGCCCCCAGCCCTTTGCCACATGTCATCCCTCCACTCTCTCTTCCCCTGTTTCCGGCTCTATCCACTGTCCCCTCTTCAAATAAAGGCATAAAAAGCCCCCCAAAAAATATATATTTTTACAGATAAGAAAAGCCACCAAGGAAGCAAAGTTTATGTTCCTCATGATATGGAGTGATCTTAATGACTCTGCCTCACTGGTATTTACGTAGCTTCGATTATCTGTGTGACATGAAACCATGGTTACACACATTTCCTTTCTCCACCGGAGTGAGGGGAGTTCGTCTCAAAGCTCGGCGCTGTATTTAATCCTAAACGAAGGCTGCTCCGTTCGGCTGTGAGTGTGACGTCAAACGGAGTTCACTCCACGACGGCGTGGGAGTGGGGAGGGTCCAGTTTGAGACAGGCCCGTTTAATCTCTAAACCTTCTGACAGGTTTCAGTGCAACAGAAAGAAAAATAGATATAATTAAAGCATTATAATAAGCATTATTTTGTGACACTTTTGATAACCTTAATGTTTGGACAACCTCATCGTCTCCACCTTGACCAGCGACAACAGAAACATGCACTGATACATCATCGGTTCTGATCGAATAGTGTAATTTATGACAAATCAAGAAAAACAAACACTGACTTCTGATATAAAGACAAAAAGTTTTGAAAGTCAAGCATCAGAGTACTTTTTTCCACCTCTGGATCGTACTCTCTCTCCTCTCTGTAGAGCCTCATAGCAACCCTTAGAGATCTGTGTCTCCCCCTGCAGGTCATCAACGCCATAGAGCAGGACTACCGGCTGCCCCCACCCATGGACTGTCCCAGCGCGCTGCACCAGCTTATGCTGGACTGCTGGCAGAAGGACCGCAACAACCGGCCCAAGTTCAGCCAGATCGTCAACAACCTGGACAAGATGATCCGCAACCCCAACACGCTGAAGGCCATGACCCCACTGTCTTCAGGGTGAGTCAGAGCAAAGTCATCGAAGGAATTTGTTTCATGATTTGACTCACATTCCCATTGTCTGCTGTTAATATTCGTAGTCATAACATTTGGTATAAATAGTCTAAAATGTGTGTTCTTCTCAGCGCTTCACTCTCAGTGTGGTATCTGCATCTCGTCTCTGTCGGCGTCCCACAACTTAGAGTTTGGTTTTAGCATCATTTCACATTGATGTGGATAACATCTCGAACAATATTATGCATCTTATTCTCTCTGTACGTAAAGGCGCTCGTCTTCCTCCCAGGAAATTCTTGCTCCTGCTGCAGTGCCATCCGTGGCACAGTTGACTTTTCTCCGAACACAAGTGTCTCTTGTTTCTCCTGGCGCCGAGCGGTTATGTAAATTAAAGCCTTTTGGTTTGATAGATCAAAACCTTCCCACGAAACGCTGCGGGCGAAACCTGGTTTGTAGCAGTTTTTGCAGTTTTCAAAACAAAACAATTTGAAGCGTTTCTGCTCTGGGTGTTAGTTTCCTCTGAGAGGCTGGGCTTACTGATTTCCATTATCCCCTGTCTGTACTTTCATTTGCGGTGTGTGGAGGACCGAGAGCCAGATTTTCCACAGACACTGAGTGGGTATATTGGCTCCCTGAAGCCTATCACTTCATTTGGAAAATTCACTTTATGAGGAATCAGTTTGGAAAATATTGGTTCACGACTAAGGCCGGGGGGATTCTCTAGAGTTCTGTCTAGCCTTCTGAGAATCTAATGCTTCATAATAATTCATGTTTGAATCATTTGCAGGTGGTCCGGCCTGTCAGGGATGTTAGAGCTGCCATTCTGTATCATCATTACTCTTACCGGCTCCTGCTTGTGTCTCCCTCAGTGTGCACCTCCCGCTCCTGGACCGCAGCATCCCCGACTTCTCCAGCTTCAGCACTGTGGACGAGTGGCTGGACGCCATCAAGATGGGCCAGTACAAAGACAACTTCGCCAACGCTGACTTTTCTACATTCGACGTGGTGTCCCAGATGACCATGGAGTAAGTGCGGATGATACCGGCTGTTCTTGGTCGGCTGAGTGTGACGGGTTTCCCTAAAACCTGAACAAACACCAGACTCTGCCTCTGGCCCTTCATAGGTGCACTGCATGTAATTAGCAGATGGTAATACTGCAGTTACGAAGCTGAACAGGAGGCGCAATAGCTCGCAGCCACAACACTGCCCTTTATTCTTTGTGTTTATCAGGCCTCTCTTTGACCTCGGTTTAAGGATTGTCACGAAACATTGTAATATGAGGTCGCCGAGCCCAAATATTCAGAGAGACATCATCCCGACTTAGAAGATATGATCACGTTAGGAATAACCCCTGTAGAGAAACAGATAGAAATCATTTCCTGTCTCTGGACAACAGAATCACGAGCCAGAGATTAACCCACAGAGATGTCGGGCTTCAATTCTTTGAACAAAACAGATGGTGACGTGTAATCCAATAAGCGTGATTACTGCTGGGGATCAGAATTAGGAGTGAGGAGTTTCATTGTCTGTTCAACAAACAGAAAAAATACAGAATATGGAGCGCACGCGAGGTCAGAAAACGGCAACGTTGGTGATAAAAAAAGTAAGGTTCTCTCAAAGGACAGGGAGAGAAGTCAAATAGAAACAAAACAATGACTGTCACGTTTAATTATAATAAAATCTATGTTATTTCTTTTGAAGCACTCTCATTATGATTATATAAAATCCTTTATTTAATCATGGAATAACCAAAGCGTGTGTGGCGTCTTCATCAGGGTAAAAAGGTAGAATGAGGGCAGGTGAAACAGCGGGTATGTCACTCTTTTTGCAGCTGATGGCTGAACACTAAAAAGGAATGTGCTGATTGCATTTTTAAAGCTCCTGTGAGGAGTTTTACGCTGGTTAAGAAACAGACTGAAAATCATTCTGATGACTCTGTGTGACCTACAAAAGCAAACCAGAACACCAGCAACAAGACTGATTATTTCTATATAGTTATTTTTGATGCCTGGAACTGCTGGCGGGGGGTAGGTGTCAGACGAAGCGATTAACTGCACGCTGCCTTTGATTTATTTAAAGTGAGGGATACATATGACTGTTAAAGAAAGCAGGATGAGATTATGTGTTAAAAACCACCACGTAAGCATGTACAGGACAAAATCAGCAAAGAGATAAGAGGTACGGCTTTGTCCACAGGGGGCGCCAAAATCAACACAAACCGAAAGTTCCTCACAGCAGCTTTAAAGGGGCTAGACCTTTTTAAATGGATATTCTCATATGTTGCATGGGTTTCACATGTTTGGCTGTTTATTGTGCACAGTGAAAAAGTGAAAACTGCATAATTCAGTTTTTCCAGAATGACATGTTTAAAAAGGTCGCCTCTGAAATGGGCCGTTCAGAACAGCTGCAAGTTTCTACGTAGAACCTTGCTTTCGCTGAAATCGACCAATCGTCATTCACCGTCGTTCACCTCAGGCTGCCTTCTTGCACGAGCTTGTAGTCAAGTCGTCGAGATTTCAAATTACCATTCTGATACCTCCTGGTGATTCTGGCTCGTACATATAAGGCGAATAACCGATCCTTGAGCAGCCATGTTTTATACAACTCTGGAGGGGCAGTGCAGTGCGGCCGCTCCCTCACGTGGGATCGCCCTCGTGGGGGAGGGACTATGTGGTCTGACCTTTGAATGGGAAAACAGCTTGTTCGTTTCAGGAGGAAGGAGAGGCCCCGAAAAATAATAAAATTAAAATACGATTTTGAAAATAAAACAAACTTTATCAACGTGATTCAAAAAACATACTGACAGAAAATTGATTGCATAGCTAAAAAATGTCCCCTTTAATAACTCTGCATAATCTCTGCCATGAATCTCGTGTGTCGTGTTTGAGTTATTGAGATGTCGTGAATTTTGCAGCATTTGTTTTGTGCTATGGAATGTGCGGGGTTAACCACATCAGCGAGGAAGTCACAGAAAATCACATGAAACTGGCATTCAAACATTTGTCTATGATTATATAAGCTGTCAGGCCTCAAAGACGGATGTGAGCGCAGCTTTTTATTGGTAAAATGAGCATGTTTCATGCCTGATTACTGCCGTCACTTTTCATCTACAGAATGTGTTTTAGCTGTTTTCTGCCAGCCCCCTCGTCATGCCTCCATATGTTCTGTTCTTGTGGATATGTTTAAGATAAATATATTTGTAGTCTGTGCTAACATCAGCCTGACATCTGCTTCTCTCTCCCCGCAGTGACATCCTCCGGGTCGGGGTGACGTTAGCGGGCCATCAAAAGAAGATCCTGAACAGCGTCCAGATGATGCGCGCACAGATGAACCAGATCCAGTCTGTGGAGGTCTGACCCTCCCGAGCCGAGCAGAGGGGGGAGAAAAAAAGGCGGTTGGGATGCAGGGCTCTGGGAGCGGAGGATGGAGTGGATGTTTTTATCGCAGTTACAGTGTGTCTGGTCTTCCCCACCGGACGACCATTCATCCCCCGTTCCCCCTCTCCACTTCCCTCTCTCTTCTCCTCTTCCCCGCACCCTGACTCTCCCTCCATCCTCGGGATCAGCTGTGGAGAGACGTGGAAGTCCGTACGGGGGGCGACCCGCAGCCGACCCACCTCTGGAGCTAGAAACCCGGGAGGTTAGAAGTGACCAGCAACACATTCTTCAATCTTCCACCAATTTTTCATTTGATGTTGGACATTTTATTTTTGGTTTGTTTGTTCTGATAATTTTGTAAAGAATTTTTTAAAGACATAAAAAAAGAAAAACTGAGAAAAGGCAAGGAGTTTATCTAAATTTATAGATGCTATAAGGTTGTACACTAGACGGACTGAGTAGGAAAGCTACCCTTTAAAAGGGCGAAAAAAAGAAAACAAGGAAGAGAAGGCCATCCTCGACACGGCGTGGATATCGACTCTGCCGGTTTGAATTTTGGACGTCACGAGGAAACGCAGAGTGCAGAGGAGACCGAGGGATCGACCGAGGGATCGACGTGCGCTCCAATCTGTTTCCACAGGAGAGAAAATAAATAAAAAAACCATGAAATGGACTTTACTTTGGCATAGACTGATGTCAAAAACATTCAGACTGACAATTCACGCGGTGAAATCAACGCTCCAGAAAAGAAAAAAAAACAATTTTCTCATTGCAAGTAATTTTCTATATTGTGTGAAATTTTGTGATGAAGAATCCGTCTCACCATGCTTCCTCTCACTATAGACGAAACGACAAGTTTGTTTTTATTTCTCCTTTTCACGGTCACATCTTGCCAAGTAGAAATCTTCCTGTTTTGCACCCCGACCATGAACCCTGTACTGTACATATCAGACGCACCTGACCTGCCACAACGCAAAGACTCGGTTACGATCAGTCCAGGAGCAGAAGAACTGAGCGCGGGGAGGATTTAAGTTGTTTCCTTACTCTGTGAAAAACTACATAGATTCACACCAAAAGAAACAGGTTCTACTGTTTACATCCACACACACACATACAGTACATCCTCCTTCACGTTGTTCATCTCTGTGCACATGTTGCACGTGCACAGCACGCGCACGGGGAGCAGCAGTGTCTCCTGAAGCGTCGGGACTCGTGTTTGATAGCATGCTGAGTGAGTGCTTAATTTCACAGTGCTTTGATTTGCTGCAATTACTGGAAACTCTGTTTGGTGAGAGCTTGGATTTGACACACTTTACAGAGTATAATGTGGCTGCATTATATTCACTCTTTTCTTCTTCTTCTTCTTCCAGTTTTTTCCTTTTGAAGATTTTATGTTGAAAGTATTAAAGTTTTGGTCCCGCACATGGTTCTTTTACACGCAAACACATAAAAACCGAGTCATGAGTAGACTTCACCATCAGGCGTTTGTTGGATGGAAAACAAAAAATGCAACGTGTTATATTTTTGCAATTTCTGTATGGATATTACTGAACTGTTTGACTACCACTTTGATTTTCTCCTGCACTGAGTCTAACGTGAGACTCTGACAAACACTCTGGATCTTCCATCAATGCTTAGACGTTTTATTTTGAAATATGATACATGTTGGTGCATACACCGTGTCTTTAAAGAAGACAGGTTTGATTTGATTTGACAGACAGTATATGCATTGTTTGTATCATTTCCTGTGAGCAGAGCTGTCGATCATTGTCTGTGTCGTCGTTGAACATGGTGTAAGGGTTTGTGTGGGGGGGAAACATGGAGTCGTAGCAATGCAGTGATTCCCTGGAGGTGTTGGGTTATGTACACAGCCATTAAATGATACCAGCAGTGCAGAGTTCCTCCTGGGCTCTGCTCCGAGTCCTGACAGCCAGACACGGACGTCCAGCTGTGAGCCATCGGTAAGATGTGTCCGGTCGCAGCAGGGCGTCCGCACCCCGACCACAGCCGGCCGCTCTGTCCGGGGCACTGATTCCCTCTCGCTCCCCTTGATCACACACGCCTGTCCGCCACCTGTCTGCCGCTCTTACTGATCTCACCACAGTCGGACTTCTGCAGTTGTCTGGCTTCGTCTCGGCGAGTTTAAAAGCATCAACAGCAGCAGGCGGGCTGACCTCATCAGAGCGCCAGTTGTGTCTTGTCTGAAGATTCCTCCAGACCGGACAATGCTTCCATTTTTTTTCGCTTGAACCAAATCCTCAGAGTTTTTGTGGCTTCCGCACCAAAACCCTGGTTGAAAAAAAAAAAGTGAGAAACCTCAGTTACTGCACCCTCGTCATCCCACCTTTCAGTGTCCTCAGCTGTCCAGAGAACTCAGAGCCAGAGATGGGAGGATTTTTATTCTCTTTCTGCTCCATAATCCCCTCCTCGGTTATTTTCCTCTGCAGTGCAACACATCAGGCCGAATATTCCCCAAATTTTTGTAACATATGAGGCTCGAGGAGGAGAATCATGAGCTGTTAGTCATAGCTGAGAGACGAGCGAGGAGTGACGCTGTGACCTAAATGCCACTGATGCCAACATGCAGTTTGCTTTCTCAACTAAGCTTTACACTGTCTTCCCTTTTCCATTTCTTAATACTTAACAGCTCATCAGTTTTATGTCTTATGTGAGGCTGAGGCTGTACCTCTTGTCACGGTGCGGGAAATACTCCTTCGTCAGGAAAAACACTTAGAGAAATTAATCTAAAGTATACACAAGGCTGCCGAGTTTCTGCTCCGGCACCATTAAAGCCCGTTCAGACGATCGTCCTGCGGACGCTGCCAAGAGTTTGAGTTATTAATCGAGCAATTATCCTTGAACTCGGCTTGAAGGAAGTACCTTAAACTGGGTGGGCAGACGTACTAACTGCAAAACATAAAATCATGCTGAAGTTGGCTTTATGTTGCACACACTCAGAAGAGAATACATTTTCAGCTCCTTCTAAAGAGTGTTGTTTTTCATTTCTTCTGAAGGAGTAAAAAAAAAGTGTTTGAAAGCACCGCATTAAGTATTTATGTACCGTATGATTCTGATGGCACAGAAGAGACGTATTGTTTCAGTTGGAGCCGGTGGGAAAAGAAACTGACGCACTCATGTCAAGTGTTTCGAGTGGTCCTCTCTCTTTTGAGCAGCAGGCTGGCTGCTTTCTTCACTCTAAAGCTGAGCCTTTGCATAAAAGCCCCGATGTCCAAATCTTACACTATTGAAAAGTGTATTAAAAAAAACAATTTACCAATTAATCTGAGAGCAGTTTTTAAGGTGGAAATATTCGAAGAAGAAATGTGGTGGTTATTATTTTATCACCTCTCTGAAATCAGACTGAATATTTCATTGGAGTGAAATGACTGTCCATTACCGTAAATGGTTTGAACAGGACAGGAGTGCATTGGGATGCACGCTGTACATGAATATTGGATCTCTGGGAAATTAAAATCGGCTTTATTTCAATTCAACATTTGTACATACAAAAAGGTTCTTGTGCCCTTTTATTTCACTTCCCCTTTAAAGCAGCTTCTTCTGTTCACTCTCCAGAAAAGGATATTTATAATTTAATTTTTCAGATGTAGTTTTATTGTGAAGTTTAACAGCACCAAAAATATGCCCTCCACACACTCCAGCCTCTCCAGTTAAAGAACGTTTTACAGCTTTCCTCTGGAAATTGAAGTAGATGCACTGCGGTTCGCGACAGTCGTAATGGTTTCACACAACGTTTGACTACTCCAGCTTTAAGCAAAACATATTCTGCTTTCTCCTCTTACATTTGTGAAGCAAAGTAAAAAAAAGAACCGCTCAGTCCTGCCCTCACCGTGTGCCAATTTTTGAAGGACGGAGGAAAAGCGTTAAGTCTCAGTGTTACTGTTACATGAGAGTGTGCATAAACACGAGCCGTGCCAGCGTGTACCCAGTGGGCTGCGTTTGAACGCCGCCCAGCTACAGCACGGTCAGAGAGAGAGAGGTCTGCCTCCTGTTGTGGAGGGACAGAAAATGGCTCCTTTTATAATGGACACACCTCGCAGTGCCAGAGCGCCCTCTACTGCTGTGGTGGTCAAATGTAGCTTGTTGGATTGACACTTTCAGGTGCAGGGAGTCTGTGAAAGCTGCAGCAGGCAGGGGCTGATGATGGACAAACGCCGGCTGCTGCTGCTCAGAACAAACCTGTGTCTTTCCCTCTGTTGGACAAACTTTCGTACCACTGCGTTCCCCTAAATTACCCTGTGTTCCCTTCTGTTACCCCCTGACCCCCCCTCCTTCTCCCACCACCACTCTGGCTGTTGGCTAAAGTACAGACGGGGGATCATCAAGCGTTCCCCGCTCCTTTTAAAGCCCACATTATAGCCCAGTGCCGGTTCAGACCACTGTGACTGATGTGGGAGATCCTGTATTTCTGTATAAATGTATATTGACTGTAACCCTGTGAATGATGTAACAATTTCATTATTTGTAATATTGTCATTGGTTTATTTTCTAAAAATGGAAAGCCCAACTCGACTCTCCTCAATAAAAAATAAGATCTGTTATAAAACAGGGACGTCGGCTTTGTTCATTATTTCTTCATTTAAACATAAAATAATGTGGATGTTTGTCCTTGTAGTTACACAGCGGTGATCTGACGGCATGTGTTAGTAAATTTAGAATCTACTGATGTTGGAAGGGGAAGCAAATAATTATAAATAAATTAAATAGGCCATATAAATCTGCTCATTTGAATTAATTAATAGATATACTATCATTCAGTTTAAACGACTCGTAGACGATGATTATTTGAATTATGATTTGGATTTTTATTGTTATTATAAGTGGTAAAATATGATACAGAGCACACACTCCATATTTGGTGGAAATGGGTCCAGTTTTGACCTTTTTAACTGTGTTGCCGTGGCCTATATGAAAGTTTGATGCCACCGTGATGTATAATTGATGTTAAGACAGCTTTTTAAATTCTAAATTTTTAACCCCGCTCTGGTCGGTAGTTTGGTCTGGAAAGAATTCACTGTGGCAGGAAGGCTACTGCAATTTATGCAACTGAGGAACCAAGATGGCGCCGCGGATGGCTGCCTCGGTGTACTGGTGCAGAGTGTTTTTATTTCATCCTGATTGTCTATTTTTATTGAATTAAGTCCCCTGGCAGTACAAGTACCACTGTTTAATAGCTCCATTTCTATTTGTACGTTAATTGTTCTTGCACCAACACACAAAGTCAAATTCCTTGTATGTGTAAACTTGATTCTGATTCAGGCTCCGAACAGGTGAAGTAAGACAGTTAGCCTGAAGGCTGCTGGATCATGTTTGCTGGCTGTCTTGTGTTAAAGCTGACACTAAATTTACCGCAATTAATGGTTTTTATATAAATTCATGTTTTTTTTATGTAAAAGTTTTTATCTGTAAATGTAAATTTTCATGAACTTAAGTCTTGGTAAAAGTAATTCCAGATAGCTGAGGCAGTGGCTAAGCTAATAAAGATTTAGGGGGGAAAAACGGCTCAGTAGTTTAGGCTACTGAGCTACCAGGAGGAGCTGCCATCTGAGCTCAGACTGCAATTGTGAATTCTGGTGAGGATAAGCTTTATTTCACATATTTAAATGTATGAAATTGTACATTAATTTATGTAACTGATTAATATATTGATCTATGTATTATTAATTATAGATGTCGGCTTTGTTAAACAAAGATAGGCCTACATATTCTCATTGTATTTTATGCGGACTGTGAAAGGAGTATCCGCATTTTGAAGGCCTAATATGCGTGTTGTATAATTTAGGAAAAATAATCAGCCTTAAAAGGCATAAAAAAATGTATCTGTCGACAACCAGCCTCAGAACCTTTTTCTCAACTTTTCTGTCTTCAGGCTGCAGAATAATATTAAAAATACTAAATTTCAAATATATTTTTTAAGGTTTAAATAAAAAAATAAAGGATAAGAATATTCAACGAGGTTACAGCTCTTACAAGAAGGACATTTGTTCACTTTGTCGTCCGAAACTTTAAGAAACAAGTTTAATGTACTGTATGTAGCCCCGCAAGTTTAGCCTACAACATTTCAAAGATTCTGCCCAGCTGTCTGAATTTTACACCAAAACACCAGGGCTAAACCAGTGCTAAAAGTGGGCGACTGTTTCTAAATTATTGAATGAATGACTGAATGATAATTTTGTCCCAATCCACACAAGGCATTTTGCACACAGCACACATCATATATAACTTACCATGAAGCCGCGCGGATCATTTTTTAGGTCACTCCGAGCCTTTGAGCGAGCCTAACTTCTCTCAGTGTTTCCCCGGAGCCAGACTGCTGCTGCATTGTTCTGTGGTTTTATGTCAGAAGTGATTTGACCAACAGCGCTGCCGTCTCTCAGCAGCTCGGCTTCTTGAGTGGAGGTCAGACTGCCTTCACCTTGCTCTGAGATTTTGAAACCTCATTAGCGGCCGACGCGTGAAAGGCTGGGGACCCCGGCCTGACCCGGCGGAGAATGGCGCGTGTGTTAAAAGGTTTTACCCCATGAGCAGGAGAGGAGGGGGTTCAGGAGTTCAGTGAGGGGGGGGACTCCTGCTGGCACGCCAAAGCTTTTCTACTTCTTTTCTCGACCACCCGTGAGTCCCCCCACCTTTTTACACCTTGATGACTCGGGGCCCAGCACGGCCGAGCATGGGAACAGACTGGTAGCATAACGTACAGCCCGGGTAGGAAAAGAGAGTGTGAGGGAGATTACAGAGTGTTACGTGACTGATTACATGTCAAACAGTAGCTGTATTTTCAGGAAGTGGTACCTTTGCAGCTGGCAGGTGGAGCCCAAAGCTCAGACTTCCATTCAGGAACACGTCTAATGAAAGGAGTGTTCGCATTTAAGGCAGGAACAAAGACTTCTATCTATTTGTTTTTTTTGAGCGACAGTTGAGTGGGAATAAGAGGGATTTGTGGTCATCTCCTTTGCTCCCATAATCCACTGTTATGGCCCTGTGTCTATCGTATCGTGGCCTACTTTGAGTCAGATGATTAAAAACATAAAAACATTGTCAAACTGTCCAAAGGTCCAGCTGTGGCTTTACGTTTCCCCAGAAAGAGACATGAGGCGGAGTTAAAAAAAAACACAGCATTTGTGGTCTTCTGATAAATTACACGTTAACACCAAAAGCATATAGCTACCATGCTGCAGCTAATAAGGTGGAAGGATAACCACAACCATATGAAATAATACATAATTCAATAAAATCAACACAAGACAAAACAAATACAAACACACACAAACTCCTATCCATAAATCAGGTACACATGCATGTAAACTAATCACATAAATCAACATTATTTGGGCCTGTACTCCCCTCCTCTGCCAAAATGGTTCATTCCTGGAGCTATAAAGCATGTGCACTGGCCTACAGATCTCTTTTGACTCCGCCCCCTTTGAGGAGACAACCAGGAAGTGGTGAGTACTGTTGTTGTTTGTATGAATTGTTTGACTTTGCACTCTTAATTAGAGTTTAACAAAGTAGAAAAAAACAAAACACAGTGCTGTGAGCTGTGACTGTGAGGTGTCTATTATACAGAGACAGGAAGGCCTCTCCTCCTGTGCTTTCCAATAAACCTACTACAACAAAGACAATTCCCAATGTTCAACTAGCTAAATAATTAAATAAATCTTGACCCAGTGTTCTGTGTCCGTTACCATTAATTAACTCTTTATTGGTAGTTATAAAACAAACTTATGATCATGCTCTGTGGTACGCTCTGTGGAGGTGATCCAGTTTATAGCAGGTGTACGCAGCTAGGTTCAACCAAGCACCATTTTTTTTTCTTGTAACTGAAGAATAATGAACTTTTTGAAAGTCTTTGGAAAGATCTATTTGTTTCTAATTTGTTGATTTGTATAGATGAGGGCTGTCAGAGTTACAGTAGCTTAACTGATTACTCACTTAGGCTAAACACCACTGCAAAGTAAAGTGGGTCTGTTGTATTTTCTTTTAAAAAATGTCACCAGCTGTTTCTATTTTTGATTAGATTAGATTAGATATACTTTTACTGCACCGTTGGGGAAAATGTTCCTGGACTCCGTCCAGCTGCAGTTTACAGCTAAAATTACACAAAGTCACAATTCACAGTTCAGCACAGTTGCAACAAACAAGGAAACAACTTCACAGAAATTGATAATCCAGCACGTATATCCGTCCCCATACACAGATGACACGTGCATGCATGATGCTATGTCACATGTTGCACTGTCTTAACATATTCTAACAGGCGGCGTTTGCACTATCCTAACATAACATACTGCACTGTCCTGACGTATTGCACTGTTCTCGTGCCACATTGCACTGTCCCTTTGTAGCCTATTACGCTGCCCCTATCTAACATATTGCACTGTCCCTATTACAGCACCCCTATTAAACCAAGAAATAATGAATGATTATTAAAAGTTTAGTATCAGTCATTTTATAGTGTGTAATTATAGCTGACGGCTGTATGCGGTCCCTGCCTTTCAAAATAAAAGCTCTTTTGTTGTCTAAACTTTATCCAATTGGATTTCTGAAAGTGTTTTACAAGCCCGAGCCTCTTCAGAGTTTCCTTCCATCCCCAATGAAGAGCAACGTAATCCTTTAAACCAAATTAAATCTAAGAGTTGGAACGACTATTTAGAGATGTTTTAGTAACTCCATCATAGTGCTGTTTGAAGTGCAGTAATGGGTGGTAAACCAATAACTCATTATGCATCAGTTTTACCGCGTCTTCAGAAAAAATGTCTGCAGAGCATCTGGACCAAACAAACCCAAAATGAGCAGTTCGATAATAATAATGAAAAGTTATAGGGTTCCCACTTTCTAATAAACCATTAAGTCAGCAGTTGGAAATGTTTATAAGTTTTACTCGATAGATTTGAGTCCAGATGGCCTGCAGCCCTTTTCCACGAGTTAAGAGATTGAATGTTCTGTTGGACGGGCTTCCGTTGTGAATTAAAATGCAGATAAAGACGTCATGCTGGAGAAGGAGAAGGATTAACGCAAACCAACAGGAATGTTCATTTCGGATTCATCAGAAGCATTGATATATACTGACTAAAATGAATTAAACTGCTTAAAATGTCTGTTGCATGCAGTTTGACGACCGTTCATGAGGTTGGTAGCTGCTGTTCAGTGTTACAATCTGAGCTGGCAAAAGTACACACATTCTTTACTCAAGTAGAAGTACAAATACGTGATACTGATGCTACCTACTCTACCACATGGCTTCAACTGGCCCCCACGTTTGATTTAAACACACAAGAGAAAAATATGGATAGGATAGAGAGAAGAGTTTGTAGAGAGAGGTGTGTTAGAAAGAAGATGGGGAAGGCAGGGCCAGAGTGAGGAGCCCTGTCCGGGGCTAGCACTCACCCCCGCCGGGTTAGGCTGTATCCTGTACCTCCCCCTACTCCCCCATTTCATGAGGGAAGAGAGGACAGAAAAGAGAGAGCGACTCAAGCTTGTAATAAGATGGGCAGCCAGAGGCAGCACATCAACAGGGTTATCAAGTGGGCACCTCTCTTCGCCGGTGTTTCGTCAAGTTAGGCGACACCTCAGGCAGGCTCAACAGTCCCCCTCCATGCTAGCTCTCACCACCCATGAAAACCTCGTGCTATCAAATACTTTTGTAAAAAATGCAACTATTCCTGGTGCCAACGTTAGGCTATATACAAACAAAGGAGCGGCATAGAATAAAGGATTACATTTGTTTTTGGTCCCCAACTGGCATTATTTCTCCTCATCCAAATCCACTGACTTGTTCTAACTGCTTCGTCTGACATCTCCATTACTGCCTTTCGCCGACTCTGTCCACCCACTCCCAGTTCTCCCAGTAGTGAGATAGTTAACCCTAACCTTCCATCCTCGCTGTTCAGCTTCTGCTGCCAAATCTGCATATCCAAGCTTTTTCCTTTCACATGCTTCCTCCACTGAGTCCTTCGTTCAGTTCTTTAAAATAAACTCTGTTTGCTTCAATGTGCAAATTAGCTGGATGGGAAATGTCTTTATGTTGTCGTCATGTTGCGTCTGTCATGCATGATAATTACTGATATACTGTATTCTCCAATACATTTAGGTTAAAGCTTTATGTTTTAAAAGCTGCATGCAAATAAAATGCTAACAATTCCCTCAATTCGTTAAAGCTAAAGTAACAAACCTGTTTTGAAAATGTAAAGAGTAGAAAGAACAGATATATAAATGTAGGGGGTGAAAGTACAGTACAAATACCTGAAAAGTATACGTACAGTAACGCAATGTTTGTATTTTACACCTATAGTTAGAGCAAATGTCCTCGTTTACCACAGACGGTCTGGGAAGCAGGAGGTCATTGCAAATTCACCATAATGTCGGCTGTGAGATGAAAACTGTATGTGGCCACCGAGGGCATTAAGGCCAGAGTGAGCGAGTGGTTTGGGAAGAGTTCACCGGCTCATGTTGTGCAGAAAGACCTCCAAATGGGTCACAACTGTCACAAGCCATTCCCGTCATGTCCCGCTCCAGAAACATGATGGAGAGTGGAATCAGAATGAAATAAGACATAGTGATTCCTCCGGGCGCGGGAGGAACGGATCTGCTTACCTTACAACTGCCCTTAATTGGCAAGACGCTCAAAACGTTGGACCCCAGGAGCCAGATTTTAGGAGAGTTACGAGACAGTGGCTAATGCAGCACAGACTGCTAAGAGACCCTGTGCCTGGATTGATGAATTAATGTGTCCAAGGAATCTGGACATATGTGCTCAGAGAAAGGAGAATTACATCCAACTCTAACTGGACTCAGGCGCTGCTTAATACAGGCCAGCAGGTACAGTAAATAAGACCGAGACGGTAATGTGGACCTTGCAGGGACCTTGGTTGTAAATAAAAACCATGTTTGATCCACACTGTTCGGGCTTGGCAGGGAACTCGAAGAAACTATTGAAACAGAAGGCTTCATTCAAGGACAGACAACAGCTTTGTGTTTGGTTTTAATGATAAGAAATTGCCAAGTTTTCTTCTCAAAAACTTCCAGGAAAATGTGTCTCGAGTCCTTGATTGTGCTCTGCGGGTGAGAAGTGTTTTTATGCCAAGTTAATTCACCATAGTCACATGGCGCCCATTTTCCTCCGATGGCATGCTCGGGATGAGAAGCTCAAATGCTTTTATAATGCGGTACAACAACTGAAAAGTCATAGTGAAAAATCCTGAGGAATAAGGGGTAATACTTTGAGTAAAAACAACAGAATTTATAACAAATAAGCTACCGTTAGACACCAGCTAACGTTAGTATTCAACCACTGTCAAGCAAACAGCACACATAGATAGCATTACAACATAAGACAGAAAAGGTTTAAATTCCTAGCTAATAGTAATTTTAGCTAGCTCTCAGTAGTGGTTAAATGCTTAAATTAGCTGTTGTTTTATAGCTAATGGGATATCAGTTTTGACAAGAGCTAACGTAGCATTCCACCACTTTCTAGCTAACACACTGTTTGATAGTGTTTGATACTGTTACTCGTGTCAGCTAGCTAAGGGTACAGTTAGTTAGCGGTTGTAACTTAGATGTCCCAATGAGCTTACAAATGTTAGCCGTTTATTTTTTTGATATCGATGGGGTTGGAGTTTTTTCAATAAAGGCATTTTAAACTAAATCCTTGGCTCGGTGCGAGTGTGCCTGAAGAAAGCCCAGTGGCTTCCCTCCCTCGACAGTTTACTTTTAAGCCTTCAAGAGCACCTGGCATTCACCTGGAGTTTAACACCTTGCTGCAGCGAGCAGCCGGTATCCCTCTTTTTTTCGAGCTTAGAAATGTTTTGAAAACTCCTTAGCTCCCAACATTAGCTAGAATTAGCTTAAATTAGTTAGTTAGCTAAAATTAATTATGGTGCATCTCCGATTGTATGTAGCACTATGGAACTGCTGGCTAGGGAGTGGTTAAATGCTAATGTTGTTGTCTTGCAGTAGCTAATAAGGTATCAAATGTTTTTTTTCAACTTGAAATATGGCCCGATGTCATCCAGATATTCACTACACATTAATTATTTACTTGCTAACTAGATTGACAAAATCATAATGATTTATCAGGATTAACATTGAAACACCAGTTTAATTTTCCACCCTAAGCATGACATCAAAGGAAAATGGCCACCATGTGAATGCTCTCAACTGAAGATGAACATAAGATAAGATAGAAATGTATTAATCCCAAAGGAAATTCTAGTCATCATTTGCAAAGACACTTCCTGTCATAATGAGGTGCACAACCTTATAAACTCAACCTGTCAGTAGAACTTGCAGTGGCAGATTGACATTTGTGATGCCTGTGTAGATTTTCTAGACAATAAAACTGTGTTGTCTCAAAACTAATCCGGCTGCAGAGCATAAACATCAAAGTTCAGAGTGAAGATTTTCGCTGCAACAGAGAGACGTGAACTCTCTGTGACTGCCTTTTAGAGTCCCTGAACCTCTTTTTTTTTTTTCCTTCTTAATTCCCTTCCACTTGAGTTACACAACCCACAGATGCCACATCGTGTCGGGCAGAACTAAAGGGGATAACTTTCCCGTCTCCCAATGAAATGCTCCATGGGTTTCAGGCTGAGCTCCATCTCTGCCTGCAGCAGCAGGAGGGTGAAAAGCATTCGAGGCTCGGTGAGAGGAAATGCCTGAGGCGAGGCATCAGTCACTTTGGGACTGCTGCTTCTGTGTACTTTATGTTCACATTTGAATTTCCATGGTTTTTTGGTTTTAGTTATTATTTTAAATGATAACTTTAAGAAATTAAATCCAGTGTCGAAGTACACGGCCATTAACTTTGTTGCAAATATTGTTCAAGTGTGTGCCGTTAAAAACAAACTGGGCAAGTCTTGGAAGCCTCGAAAAAATAGAATTTGATCGCCATCTAGTGGTAGAAATATAGCATTACATCATGCCTCTTGTCCTTTACTTTTACAATTTAAGTATTTAAGTCCATTTTAAATACAATACTCCATCCCAAAATGTTCATGCATTATATTCACCATGAGGGCATATTTACCAAAGGATGAAAGTTGATCAGTTTAAACATTAAATACCTTGTCTTGATATTATTTTTAATTGGATATGTCAAGAAAATGATTTGCAAATCATCAAATTTTTTTTGTTATTTTACATGGTGTCCTGAGCTTTTTAGAATATGGTTTATATATTATCCAAAGTCAAAGTTCACACAGAGCTTTACCTTCGAATATGCGATTAAACAAATCATCGATTCCAAAAGTTTTGTTGTCAGCAGCACGAGGATGGAATCAAGTACAGAAGAATAGAGAATGTAAAAAGAAATATAAGATTATATAAAGTTAAAATAAGAGTGAAGGAAAAATCCGTACAAGAACAGTTAAAAACAGAATTATATACGTGTAAATGTGTCACATAATAACCAACAGTGACTCTGCAGAGAGATTAAATTATATGATTTTTTTTTGTAATTACATTTATACAACAGTTATTTGCGACCAAGTAATCTTATTGGACAAGAGGCATTCCATGAGTGCTGATACAGAAGTATTTAATCCAGTGGCTGCAGCCGTTGAAGGAGGCGGTCCACGGAGGATGCTCCATGGTTAGACCGTTAAAGACGAACTGAAATGAGACGGTCTGGTCTATACAGGATATCCTGTTTGCATCACCAGCTGTTCCCGCCCTTAATCTTGCGTCACCAAACGCCTAGCAACAGGTAGCTAGTGAGCTAGTTAGCTAGCATAACTAACGTTGCATAACTTAACCTGTTATTTTAAAGATAATTTGTTTTAAGGTCCCTTTTGGGTTTTTTTAAACGTGTAACGAGCTATGCAGTTCAAACAAATACCTTTTACATTTTAAAGTGTAATCCTCGGCCGCGTAAGAGTCCGCCATCTTGTTTGAATTGGCGAGCAATGAATCTTGGGGTACATCGGGCCGCAAAGGATGCACCCCATAGATCCTTTGCGGCCCGGGAAAAGGAGGACGCATTTGTCGGCCGCATCTGAAGACGCCTTCGAAATGCGCTTCTGTGACACAATCGGCCTTCAAATACGCCCTTCGATGGCTGCAGCCCCTGGATTGGGACACAACTAGAGTCAACAACATCACTGGGACTTTTCACTCTGTGTATCACTCCGCCTCAGCCAGGTGTTCTGAATACTGTTAGTTAAAAATACAGCAAACAGAGACGTTTCTAATATGTTATTTGATTCTGTAAAAGTACAGAACATCATGATTAAATCTAAACAAACAGCAACAAACAGCTTCACACAAACGGCAAATAATTTCCTGCCCTTGTGTTTCCTTTATTATCTACCATACCTGACTGTGTCACCTGCATCTGATTGGCCTCACCTCCCTCAGTATTTAGTCCTATCTTAGCTTATCTTTTAATACCTCTGTGCATGTCAAGCCTCTTTTTCTGAGGCACAATTTTTCCTAGTGTTAGTATTCCTGATTTTCTGATTGCAACCTGTTATTTGACCTCACTTTTTTCCTTCTCCCTGCAGGAATTGTTAGCTTGTTTCCCTGCCCACCTGCGTACCAAACCTGTTTTTGGCAGGTAAACAGTTTTATTGCACCATATTTTGTCTCCAGAGCCATGCATCTGAATTCTGCTTCCCTCTATGTAAGCCTAGCTGTTTCCTTCTATCCTGCTGAGTAAAGACTATAAAATTTGGTGGAAATTACAGTATAAAAATGAAAAATATGGAGAAACGATGACAGAAACACAGAGATATATTATAAAAATGGATCCAAGCCAGACTTTAGGTAGAATGACGTTTATTGATATTTTAATAAACAAAATTTAAAGCTCTATAAACGTATTGCACACTTGACAAAATAGAAATGCAGAGTCGTTTTTTCTCCTCTCTGCTGCAGCTGTTCATCACCGTGATGTCGGTGTGAGCGGAGAGTCAACAGGTTTTTATTCCATTCAATCACAGCAGCAGCAGATTTCAGTGATTACTCGTCCCTGTGTGGATGGATGCAAGAGTGAAATCAGCTGCTGCAATGAGGAGCGGCAGACTCCTGAGCCCCGGTGTTTGATGGGAGAGGTGGTTCAGGGGGGGGGAATTTAATCAGCAAAACAGCTCAGTCACAGGTTTGATTTAATCGTTTTTTACCGGCACAGAATCGTGGTTTATGTTGTGATTTGGGATTTAATTTGAGCCGTCAGTTTATAATGACATCCAACTTGCTTAGTGATATTTCGCTGTAAGAAAAAAATGCTATAGAAAATGATGTTCAAATCCAGAGTAGAGGGAAGACGGCTGAAGTGAAAGCCATAAAACGAAGGTCAGTCTGTGAACAGTTAGATGAAGGCCGAGGCTGATCCTCGTCCTTGTTGATGATACATAAATCCTGTCCGCTTTACGAGAGGGGTACAAAAAACATGACTGAACCAGGGATTCATTTTAATTTGTTTATATAAAATTCCCATGATCCTGTAAGACTTCAGGACGTCATTAAAGTCTATATTTTGTTATCATTTCAAAGTAGAGACAGAAATGTGGCAGAAATGACATACTTTTCATAACCAACACTTTGGTAACACTTTATATGTTGCACAGTAACTCACCTTAAACTTGTTGCTTGTTAGCTTTTCTATTAGTAGTATGATGGCTGTTTATTAATCCTTATAAGCACTTAGTATTGCCTTATTCTGCATGGCAATTGTTTGTGCAACTAACTAGGAGATTTTGCCTCAACTTCCTAATGACTATAAGCAATATCGGTAACTGAACACGAAAACATTCACAAGAAGTCTCATAGTCTCAGAGACAACATTCACAATGATAAATTACACTAATCGCCAGAGCCATCGTGGGGGGTGCGAGGCCCTGCTCATTGACATGCATGCGCATAAATCGCGGTCACATCACACCGGCTAGCTTCACGCACCTGCTCAGCCACCACATCTCACATTTGTCAAGTATTGACATTTGTCAAGTTTTGACAAATGCATCCAGCGTTGCTCGCAGTGACTTATTAAATTCTTCCTTTTTTATTTTAAGTTCTTTTCCTTTTCTCAGCGGCCAACATTGTTTCCCTTTCTCCTTGGTCCTTCGTCCGAGAGATGGAGCACGCACGACGCAACGACGCAACGACGCAGTACCGAAAAATGGAAAAAAACGGAATAATTTGTTTGGGTAGATTTTTGAGTATGCATAATAGAATTGACAATCAAATCATGGTGGGTCAACAACGGTCTTGAAAATATTATAGTAAAAAAAAAAAAATGCAGGATTCGAAGCCAGGGATGCCGGGTCTGCGGGGAAATGGCTACTTTTGAAGTGTTGCTGCAGACCTTGTGCGAGGACCTTTAGAGGCGCGGTTGCACACTTCGCCCAGCCCATGTGGCAGTTCGGCTAATGGCATCCTGAATTGAAACACCAAGCTGAAAATTGCAAAAGGTGTACATCTCAGGCCTCTGAGCTGATAAGAAAAATAAGTCAGAAAAAGAGAGAAATACAGAAAAACTTAAGTTATAGAAACTTTTCTAATCAGATCCCACTGCCGTCTCATCTCAGTGAAATAAACTTCTCCAGAGGAAGCTCTAAAGTCACAATTAGCTGAACAGTGAGCATAAAGCAGGAAGGAATTTGGTTGTACATAGCGTGTCTGGTTGTACAGTGTGCCCCCTTGTGGTAACATGTGTTACATGCTCTCACACTTAAAGAGTAACCACAAAGAACTGACTCACTGGAAGTGCAATAAAAATGCTCTCACATTTCAGCGTTATCGTTGCACACAATTATAGTAAAGATAAAGAACTTTAAAATGTCCTTTTACATTTGAACATCCTCTTATGGTACTGTGTTGCAATTTCATTTAGCAGACTCTTTTGCCCAAAGCGACGTACATTTGAGAGTCAATACAACGCAAGCAACGATCAAGACAGGAGACAGATGTAGAAACATAAAGCTGCTGCATTTAGGCAGAAACATTATATCTAATAATACAGTTGTTCAGTCAAGAGTAAAAAATATGGGATTAGTGAAAGTATTTCTACTGAAAGACAATGAGGAAGATAACAAAGGTTTCAAACTGGAACCAGCTTTGTTTGGCAGCCATCTTCCACTCTGGCTGTCTGGGGAATCCCCCCTCACATGCAGCTCATGTCTTGTTGAAGGAAATCCAGCAGGGATGGTTTACAGAGCGCCTCGAGGCTTTTCTCCTCGGCTGCTTTCCTGGAAAAACAGACAGCCTCTTTAGGAGCTGGAAATGGACAAAGCCAATTTTCCTCACTGGACTCTCGCCAGGTTCATGGAAAACAAAGATGCATCTGTCCTTCGGGCCTCTTTAAACAACCTTTGAACACTGCTTACCTTCCTCACTGAAAACCATCAACACCGGGGCATTCCTGCGGCTGCCGTGGTTTCATTTCAACATAGATCTAGAATCGCTGCCAATGGTAAAAGATTTTAATAATTTTGCCCAAACACACTCTTCTATAACGCAAGACATGATTGTGACTGAGCCTAATGAGCCTGCTAAACACATGATGTACTGCAGGCAGCTCATTTTATACAGCACATTTTAAATACGAAGATTATAAAAACGTAAGCTAAGAGAGACGTTAGACATAAAAATAGTTTGTCGTTGCATATTTTGCGTGCAACGTAAAGATCTAGACATCATTGCATGTTGCAATGGAATTTAGACCACGGGACAGAATTGAGGCCCTGGTCCCTACGATTAAAACACCTCGAAAGAAATATAGTGTGTAAAACACAGCAGCAGTGCTAAATACAGCGTAGTTATAAGTCACAAGTTGTCAGAATTGCAAAAAAAGGATCGATAATATCTTTTACTTTATTACATGACTGTGTTAAATACTTGATTCTGATTGGTTAATTACGGCATTCCAAGGTCTGCTATTTCTTGATAACAGACCGTTGCTATGAAGAACAGACCCTTGCTAGGCATACGGTTCTAATCACACAATCCGGAGGACTAATTGTGATCATATCAATCAGACAAAAGAAGTCCGGTAAGTTTGACGCCGGTCTGTTTACAGAGAGAGGGGGAAAAAACAGCGGAGAGAAAGCAATAATGGTTAAAAGACAACAAAACTGAAGACTACGACAGAGAGATCTACAAAACTGAAGACGGCACATGAAGTAAACATTAAATGGAACACAGTCACAGGATATGTCGGTGTTTAAAGACGGTGAATGGAAAAGATAATGTCAACTGATTCCTGCGGTCATATTCACCTCGTCTGACTTCACCATCACTGGAAATGTTTCCATTTAATGTGATGTGTGTAATGTAATGTGGTAAAAACCGCCAGATGCTCTTTTATGCTCGTTGCTATGGACTCTCACTGTGAGTGTAACAGACCATTTTTAAACGGAAAACGGAAAGATAATCATTTTTAGATTAATAAAATAGTTTCTTAATCAACATTTTATGTCAAAGTATTGATTAAGTAAGTAGGTAGGTAGCCGTGTAATAAGCAGGATGACCTTGTTTTGAGTGTTTTCTTGAAACCCTCATGAAGTGGCCTATCGGTGTGTCAGCCATCATCATGCTATGCAGCCAGAACTTTATTTAGAGACCAGCTCCAGTCATGTTTTAAGACATATAAAATGCTCTGCTTGAAATAATTAATTGTGTCTGTTTTTTCTGCAAAATACATTTAATTACCTTGTAAAAATCCTCACAAGTCATCTCCTCCTTCTCCCTCATTAAAAATTCCCAAATCTGCATAGGCTCCGCCCACTAAGCACATTTCCAACCGCCCCCTCTGTCGCGAAAACCATCGTTTAGTGGCAACTTGTTGAAACTTAGCTAGCTTGAAATGTAGTAATTAGTAGTAGTAACATCAACGTTAGTAGTCAGTAGTGGGTTCGCAAAAATTACGATGACGGTTACAGCTGGCTCGCACGTCGCCGAAGTGGTTGCCATAGGTTACACATAATGATATGCATAGTGTCACCCTGTCCATTAACGGGATTGGCTCCTTAGGTTTGTGACGTTTCGAACCTGCCAATCTGAAATCGTGTTGTTCAGCCTGTCCTTGGTACACTGCAGTTTAAGAGCAGACAGGCCCAGCCATGGACATGACTGCTTATGTTGTCTCTGATATGTCTTGTAGCACATGAAAAACACCACATGGAGATGTTTACAAGGTTAAACACTGGATTTTCACTGGAGGGGGTCTTTAATTTAATCTAATTTTAGCAGAAAACTCAAACTCTGTCAAATACATTCAGTTAGGTGTCTTTGAAGTGTAGAATTTGACCCTAAAAGCATCAACAGAATGATGTAACCATAAAAAAGCATCAGTATTTTAATATCTTTTTACAGATTCTGTGAAGAGTTAAAAATTAAAACTTATTAAATACTATTGGATCATATGAAACAAGATAATTTAAAAGAAACAAGTTGGAAAATAGACAACAACATAAAGGATATTGTGCTGCAAAGTCACCATATGTCTCCACAGGGGGGCAGTGTTGGACAAGTGGTCAGCCAGTGTCACGCTCAGGAGGACACATCCCCCTCCAAGGTCCCCTCACGTCTAGACAAGTTGCAATTTTCCTCTGTTTTGAGAGAGCGACTGAGGGGAGTGTGAACATTTCTACCTGAATGGCTTAAACGGACGACTCCACAGCTTATCCGCTGCTGTCTTGTCTGAACTGATGAAATTTGTCAACAAATAAAATGAAACTGAAATTGGGCTTCAAGGAGAAACAGCAGGCGTATGGGACATCAGTCAAAGCAGGCTGATAAACGCTGGTGACAGGGAGGTAATATCTTCTCCCAGTCTGCTCTGTGGTCAGAGGGAGACACTGAAGGGATGTTTTAAGATGCAGCGGGGTGCGTCCTCCAGTCTCAGCAGATTATTAGGTCTGTCTGTAACCCAGGAAAGGTCATAGCTCACCTTTAATCTCCTCCCAGGTGACATTACACGGGTAGTTATCACTACAGTACCTCAGGTGATTGATTGGAGGACATAATTAACATGGCAGTCACACCGTCCCATCTGCTCATGATTGACTGCACACCAGTGACATCACGTGATATGGTTACAGGATTATATTCACCGACTGTCTGGGAGGCCTTGGGTGGTTTTTTAGGTGCAAGTAAAATAAACTTTTTGAATTTAGTCTGAATCACATCAGTGTGTTCAAAGTGTGAGTGATGCTTAGAATCGGGAGGTGAAAATCAGACTTGCTGCATATTTAATATTGAATGACTCTAGACTCATGACAGACAGACACTTGCTATAGATCAGTCTGCACATATTATACTCTGATACATTTAATCAGGATAGTTACGTGACCAATTTCCATTTAAATGAATGAATTCTCTGTGATTATTCCAGTTTTGATTAGTGGGTGTATTAAGTTGACTTGATCTGATGCACATGGAAATGTAAATATGTGGCTTTTGTGCAATAGCAGGTTCTGCAGCTAGCAATAGCAATGATTACATTTGAAAAATTAAAGTTACTTTAGAATCTTTGTTAAATATCTAAACTCAATACGAAATATTATTTACATATGATTACTTATATGTATTTGACAATGTGCTGTAGTTGTTCTGATTCCTCTCTGCAGCTTTTCCTTTAAAATAAAGATATATTTTAATGTTGCAACAGCAATTATTCCGGTGAAAAAAAACTTTCCTTTTGAAGAAACTATAGCTGTGCCCTAATTCAGGGGCTGCAGCCTTCAAAGGACGTATTTGAAGGCCAATTGCATCGCAGCGGAGTGTAGAAGACTGTCCCCTTTCAAAGGCTCTTCTAGATGCGGCTGACAAATGCTTCCTCCTTTTCCCGGGACCCAAAGGATTCATCGGGTGCATCCTTTATGGCCCAATGTATCCTGAGATTCATGGCGCGCCAATTCAAACGAGATTGCGGACTCTCAAGTGGCCGAGGGATACACTTTAAAATGTAAAAGTTTTTGGTTTTAACTCCATCAAATAGCTAGAGATACAAATTAAAAACGAAAGGGGCCTTGAACCCTTAAATTGTCTCAAAAAATAATAGGCATTAGTTATGATAGCTCGTTAGCCAGCTAGACAAGACAGAAGCTGCGCAAGGTTAAGGGCGGGAACAGCTGGTGACGCAAACTTGAAATGCTCCGTAGACCAGACCGTCTCATTTCAGTTTGGCCTTAGCGTCTACACAGCTATGGATGACGCAGGAGGAAGGATGCAGCCCCTGAATTGAGACACAGCTTACAGACCTATTTTAACCTTAAAATGACTAACATTACTAAGTTATTTCTTTTGTTTAAAGCTCCAACTGCAGTTTATTTTTCCCGTAGAATCAACAGTGACATATTATCACCTTTTAGGTTGACATGTTGAACTTGTTATTAAATATTCGGCTATGTGCACATGCAGCAGATATGGAGCAAAGTTAGCATTCATTTGGAGTCATGTTTCTGTCCCTCTGATGCACTCAACTCCTGAAAAATGTCTCTCCTAAGCTGCTTAATATTTCACTTTGTTTTTTGTGGTTCAGCGCTGTTCAGTAGATTTAAAACAAGGAGCCGTAAAGCTGCATCAAGCTGAGAGGAACTGTAGAGGCGGGGACAGTTTTTAGTGTCACTCAGCTTTTTTCGCAGTGCATGTCTTAGTGCTCAATTTGGATTTATTACCCTTATCTGTTTCCGAACCAAAGTCAAAGTCTGAAAACAACCCCAGATAAATCTGATTTAGGACCTCGAACAATTGCATTTAAACTGAGGGCAAAAATGAGCCAAATCTAGTTTCTTTTCATCTAAATATGTGAACAGAACAAAATCTGTGCAGTCTTTTCAAATACAAGTCATGTGCCCCACTGGTTAATATTAAAGGAGAAATTCGCCCCTGGCAAAAGCCACTGTCAGTCAAAGCTGTGATCTGTGATCAATAGAAGCAATAATGAAATTGGTGCCATAGCTGTGGAGAAAGTTGTACAAACAGCTCGTGGTTTCGCCAATTCTACATTCCTACAACTCCCAGTGTGCATTGCGCCCCTCCCTCTGAAAGGAACGGCCCAGCGAGAGACGCTGGAGTGAAATACTAACGTTTTCGCTGCAGGCAACGGCTCAGAGCAGGACAGAATCTGAAATTCTTTCTGGCCCTTTAATAAAATGATTGGAGCCACATTAGCTAAGCAGGTAGGTTACACAGCATCACAAACTCCCCAGTTAAAAGTTGGAAATCTGTTTTGCTAAATCCACTTACAAATCCACATCTTAAAGGAACTATTACACACAATTTTATGCCTTTTAAATTTCAAGTTTTGAGCTATGCTTCTGCTTAAGCCTGTCCTCTCAGTACTCTACTAGTGAAAGCTGAACTATCAGGAAATTTGTCCAGGGCGTGTCTCCCCAGAACTGCTTCCTTCATGGAGTTGGACTTAACAGAAAGTGGAGTCCATCCATCACACTCCTCACTGCAGAGTGACAGCTGAGCAGAGGGGGAGAGGGTGGAGAGGAGGATGATAGATTGAATTGCTTTGACTAATACGTGCAGAGGGAGACGTTTCACGGTAGCTGTCCTCTCTACCCTCGCTCTCCTGCTGCCTCCACATCACCGCATCAATCCGTCTCACACTCAGATGTCTCAATGCCCCCTACTCACTCACACGCTTCAACACACGCCGCACACACATGCACTGTAGACTGTGCTTAGGCTATAACACGCTGACATTTGCCAGGCAGGAAGGTGTTGTGAATGATAAGGGAGAGGGAGGCATGAGTGATTGCAAAACTCCTGGCTGTGGCTCCCTTGGAGACATCCATTAGATTGGAGGAGAATTGATGGGGACATTTGTCTCTCTAAGCTGAGTTTTTTCCTCACTAGAGTTCACATGATGAGGACTTTTAGAGGAGGGAGCAGCGAGGGTTAGACATTTTGATTTTGTGTCGTGTCGTGTTCAGGGTCTCAGTCAGTGTGTAGTTCACTGACATGTCTGCTAATGAGGCACTCTGCTGTGTCCCTTCCCGTCCTCTGTCCTTTGTTTCCCGTCATGTCCTTGTTACGTGTGTCTTGACATTTTCTGACATGCTGCTTGTTTGTGCATTCGTAATCAGCATGTGTTTTGTTGATGGTCATCATTTTTCATATTTAGATGGGAAAGTGCAGCTCTGCAAACGAGGTGATGATTGACAATCTGCCTCATCTGCAGTTTGGATATGAAGCATTAAGCGTTCTTGCATGTCAAAGATTAGTGTTAAAGCAAAGTCATACACCAACATCCATAAGCTTATTTAATTATATTGTAACTCTGAATGTAACTTGAAGTAATAATCTTGAAGATTTTCATGTAAATAAATGTCTGTTAAGTCACTATCTACGGCTGAATGAGGTAACACAATGGTGATTGAGCCTGTGGCCCACTGATGAAAGCTTTGCATTTGCAGTATTATCGACATTAGTGACCTGTTTTCCATCACCCAGCAGTGGTTGGTCTGCCAGAGAGGGTAGGCCGAGCTAAGCGGCTGCTTTTCCGCTCTCTGCAAGTGTTACGAGTAAACAGTAATCTACTATGGCTGAACAAACAAAGAAAAGATGGAAAAGGAAAAGCGACCGTCAGCGAGGAAAATCAAGAGTTACAACCGGAGCCAACCGTGGACGTCTGCTTATCTGGGGCGTATGCACCCGCAATTGTCTTTTACCGCCACAAGTTGCTGCCAAATAGAACGAAACTGAGAACTTGCGATTATCAGTTTAACTTGTTATGATTTACAATGCATCAGTAATTGTGGCTGATGAGTCATGTAGAAGGATGTTTGAAGGTTACTCTGCTTTGGCTTTTTGTGCATTCATTTACAGTTATTTCACGTTAGGAATCGTGGAAGACTTTGATCCAACGGTCTAATAAGTTTGTGCGCAAAAAAAAGATATATGTATTTTCATCTTAACATAATTTAAATGCATAATAGCATGACCCATCTACTTTGAATATTAACCTGAATCCATCCATCACCTCAAAATATAGCTTTGATTGCTGATTTAGTGAAATGGTGAGATGCCAAGCAAAGCTCAAATGTCATCACTCTCCTTCAGTGTGTGTGTGTGAGCTCAGAGTGGCATGTGCTGACAGAACACCCTTACACTTGCTGACTAGCTATGAAGAGGGAGATGTCTTTGGTGACAGTCAGAAATATTTCCCTCCACTCGTCACATGTGAAGCCATGACTTTGATGCTGATCTTGAAAAATGAAAAAGAAAAAAAAACACGTGGATGAGGCCCCCACCTCACCTCCGTCTCCCCTGTGACGGGCGGGAGGTGTGTGTCACGGTGGTGCTGGGACATGATGTCTGAAGGAAGGACTGAGGTACACCGAGGAGAGGAGGGAGGGATGTTAGAAGTAAAAAAAAAAACTGTGACGCAGAAGTCACACCTCATGCTCACAGGACTTATCTCCTTGGCAACTATCTCGGCCCGCCTCAACTCGCACCAATTGAAATTGTCTGTGTGTCTGTGTTTCCATCTCTTTCATTAGCTGACTCAAAGTTAATGTGCCTTTGAATGACATTATGCATTCTGTCTGAGTGCCCCGGCGCAGAGTGTGCTGTCTAATTTGGTCTTCGTTTGAACAGACTTGAAACAGACGCACATATTTCATAATCTGCCAACACAAACGCTGTTAACCTTGGGTTGTAACTTATTCCTTGGACACAATAGAATTAAATTTAGAGAGCTAAGGCTTAGCATCTCCTGCCAGACCCAATGTGATATCATAGATGGAGAGAGTAGCATGTTTCTGTTAGCCGGTAGGAAGAGGCAGAAATTTACACTGGTGTTATTTTCGTCCCTCCACCCTGCAGTGCCACCCTACATGCCCTCTGACTGCCATCACGCTGCCCGGTGGCACAGAGCTAATGATGTCATCATTTCAAACCATCTCTCAGCTGGACCTCTTGACCCCCGAGCTTGTGCCAGGATCACATTAGAGCTGATGTGTGTTGTGCAGCTGTGGAGATGACAAACCGATCTCATGCCAAGATGTTTGAGAAAGCCTAAGTGCTGCAAAAACAGAAATCTTCATGATTGGCGTTTGAAAATACTGCAGCTATCTCGGTGAATTATTCGTGGTTACAGGCCTTCAACAAAAATTGAAACGCAAAAAGACTGGCCTGCCTGGAGCTCAAGGGAAATGTCTTGATATCTGCAGAGAGGAATCAAAACAAAGCTGAATATGTATGGCTGGGTTAAGACATAACTAACACCCCGGCCTCAGATGTAGCAGATATGACTAGGAGGAGCTGACCTCTGGCTGATGTAATAGCTGTGATTTGTCTTTGGCCTGTCATAACCCTGAAAAGTCATGGTGATTTCCTGCGACGTGTGTGGTGACTGGCAATGGAGGTGGGAGGGGGTAGCAAGGTCTTGAGCTCCCCATAAAAAACTCCTCCGGTAATTTAATACTGAAAAATATTTTGCTTGTGCTTGCCGCAGTTAGCATGCTTGCTAACATCATATTTCCCGCCGTGTTCTACGCTACAGTCCGTTCTACCTTAGAAAATGCATGTTACGTATCAATACGGCTAGCAGCATTAAAGGGGAATTTCTCACACCAAGCGGGGTTACATTTGGAGCTGTATTTTGTCTTGTTTGGGCCCGTTTCAGGCATTTTCAGCAGCAAGCTAAGCGGTAGAGAGGTAGCGAGCCGCCGCAGTGAGGAGTGACGCATACCCACGCCAGGTAGAGTGGTTTACTCATGCTTGCCGCTGCCTCCAGTTGGGTTGCCAGGTCGTGAAAGAAGGAGATAATCGGCAGAAATGAGGCCCAAATCGGGAGTGTTAGCAGGTCTGGTTAAATTACGCTACTTAAGTTGGTCTAGCAGGCACTACAAGTTGAATTGATTCTGTGAAGCAATCTCGGATCCCATCGGCTATAGTCTGACCAGGATATAGCCTCTGGGGACGACGGTGAACGTGCCAGGCGTGTAGCCAGTGGTTAGCGATAAACGACTTCCAGTCAGGACTTCCTTTTCCGCGTGCTGCATTGTTTTGTGATTTACTTAAATTAACAGGTCTTACCTTTGCCGAAATTTAAACATTACGATGCAGATTAGTAAAATGTGAAAATGAAGCTTTGTCCGGCCTGTCCTCAAGAGGAGAAGAAAACTACTTTTAAAATGCTTGTGTGTTGAACGGAGGATTGATCATTGCTGATGCATATGAGGAAGTCAGTAAATCTAAATGTTGAACGGCTTCAGGGAATTTACGTTCCGCCAGCTTTTGCTCTCCACACGGACTGTTTTTCCTGCATACAGCGCAGCCTGCTGAAACGTGACTGGTCAATACTACTCAGACTACAAGCGTAGTACAAACGGAAACCAGAACACTTGCAGTCCCTAAAATCCCTTTTAGTGTAATAAAGCTACTTAGTTTATTAATGGACCGCTTTACTTGTGCTATAGCAAAAAAAAACGAGAGGGAGTAGATGTGAGAATGCTAATGCTAACATGGTGGAGGACATCGGGTTGTAAAACATGGCTGTCTGAAGAAGCAACATTGATAAGCTATAATGAGCTAGCGTTTTAGCTACTTCTGTCATGTGCTGTGTGCTTTGGGCTAACGTTAGCTACAGCTGGCATGTAGCTGCTAACAAGGAGGAGTTTTGTTGCTATTTGAGTAGCAACAACTTTAACCTGTGTTACAGTCGTTTTTCCACAGTTGAAGTATTTTGTAAATCTACAGATGTGTTTTGTGGTGATTATGATTGTTGTTATGGTTCCTGCGATTTGCATTTAGTATTTTTAGGTTGTTGCATCAAAACTCATTGTCACTGGCTTTAAACAATGTAGCTCCTTCCCATATCTCCCCCAATCACAAATCCCTGGCCTATAAACTTGTAGACCGTCCTCACATCCTCAAATCTCCCCTCCATGCTGATGAAATAAGCTGAGACATTTACTTTTTCCAAAGCCGGAGTGCTTTGCTTTTGCTGCAGCTGCTGGGTTCTGGGAGGCAGCTGTCACAGAGAAAGGCTTGTCAATCAAGCCTCCCCTCTGGCAGCTGACAAGGTCATTAGGCTTCATGTGACTTCCACGTCACTGCATCAGCAGATTACTATTCATCCTGCATGTTTACGTGTCCTCATGAACTCTGAGAGCGACATGTGATACAGCTTACTGTACACAGTGTTTGTACAAACTGCAGTGGTGACTCCAACATCATTCGCTCACATTCAGGGAGATCAGTGACTTGAATATGTGAATCACAGCTCTCAATGAAAATCCCTGGTTGTATTTCCGGCCGTCAATCAAAGCAGATCTATTTTTGCATGTGTCTGAACCCCTGGGACTTCTTCCATCACAGAGAGCATCAAATGTGTGACTTCTTCACAATGGGCTCTGTGCAGTGTGTTGTGGACGATCCGTGGAGGATTTGAGACCCACTTTCCCACCAGGTCTTCAGTCAGAGTAAGACAGATGGTCCATATGCTGAACTGTTCTCTGCGCAGGGATGTAAAAGGTTACAGCTTTCTTGTTCCTAATGAAGAAATGCTGTGCTTATATTAATTTAACAGCAGACCATTTTCAAAATGCATGTCTGTACTGTACAGATTTAGCTCTCTCAGCTATTTCCATAGTGTAAAAAACACAAGGCAGCATTTTCAGAGAGACTCAGCAACACTGTCTTTATGTAACTAGAACACCAGAGAGTTCGGCCTCTGGTGTTCAAGTCAGACACTTTTTTGCAACGTTTTAAGACCATATGATGGCTTTATATTTTGCACTGACTCTGACTGACACTAATAGCCTATTAAAAGTGCAGTATGGAAATTCTGCCACTAGGGGTCCTTTAATAAAAATAAAAGGTGTAGTTTGATGACACCATTAGTGTTGGGCATTACAAAGTAATCCGTCAGTGTACTCGGGTTACTTTATTGTTCTAACGAGTAATGTATCGAGTTAGTTGTGCAAGTCAAGTACTCAGTTATTTAGTTACTTTTCCGAAAAAGTCACCCTGACAGAAATAACATTTTTTGCCGTATTTCCCTTTTTCTTTTGTCGCCATAAAAAAAGAAAATCCACAAAGCATTGTTTCTGTTTCTCTCCTACTTCATGGCATGTAAACCCACAGTCAGTGCACATGCGTAGCTAGCTAATTCAGCTAACGAGATGGCAGAGAGGACAGCGTTTACTTTGTGGAAATATTCACATCAAGTGCTTGTCAGTTGTGAAGAGCTCTATGTCAAATTTGAAGAATCATCTGCAGTCAAACACAGCTCCACAACACTGGTGGGACTAAGAGCCTGTGTTGTATTTTTGTCATGGAAACAGCTGTGCCTGATATGCCTCTGCCCAGTTCACTGTCAGACTGTTAGCATAATAAAAAGAAGTAAAGGTTATATTGCGTTTGTCATTCCTGTTGTTAGACTGCAGAGTTACAGATTATGGGCCGTAAACGAGGCTATGCAATGACGGTAGAGTCAGTAAATTCAAAGGTAGACGTACAGCAGGCTACACGCCATCCTGATAATATAACCCACATGTGTAACGAGTCGTAAAGGGGTTTTAATTTTTGGTTAAACGTGTTACATTTCTCAATAGGTAATGTAACAAGTCACTTTTTAATGGCAGTAATTTTGTAACTTTTAAAAGTAACGTTACCCAACACTGGACACCATGAAGTAGGAATTTGATTGTTAAACAACCATCTGATGCGACTCAGGCAGAAATCATGTTCAAGGACAAAGTAATTTATGAAAGTTTTATTAACACCCTTGGTGAGGTTTATTCATTTTATTAAAATTAAGTAGCCACTTGCGACATTTAGCAAAATTCCTAAAACGAACGGGGAGCCAGTGGAGGGAGGCCAGGATCAGGGTAATGTGTTTTTGCTGAAGACTTTGTTTTTCTTGTGAAGACAGTAACAAGTTCTGCAGTCCTTGCATGTAGAAAATACATGTGCTGTGTCATAATATCTGAAAAGCAAGTACGGATGGATGTATGACAGGGAGAGCAAGCAGACAGTCTGACATGTGACATGTGTTGCTTGTGATGCTGTTGGATGGCCCACGCCCTTCAATAAGTGCAGTAGTCTTATTGTTTCTATCCAGGGAGTTACATGAAAAACAGATGTTCTCTTAATCTTATAAATCTTATGAGCTTGTCTGCGTTTCCTGTCGTATAGTCTGCTGTCATCATCAGCACTTATATCCCTTTATCTGTCTCTAACATGCACCGAATGAGAGCAAAGACAGAGACTTCACTTAAAAAGCCAGTCACATTGCCCTTTCCATCGTTCTGCAGAGCCTGAGGGCTGCTGGGTGCAAGAGGTCCTTGGTCTCTGTTTCCATTGTGTGTTTGTGTCAATGTGTGTGTGTGTGTGTGTTGCTGTCGGAGAGTGTGCAGAGACGGGGAGAGACAATGGATGACTGATGATAATGTGACACTGTCGCTTGGTCACTCATCCTCCTGTCCCAAAATTAAAGGGATTGCACCAGCGATAAATAAGATTAGATGAGTCTGAGGGAAGCGCGTGGGCGGGCAGAGGGTTACCAAACACGGGTTTTGATCACATTGTACCAAATTTAATTTTCACTGTGATGAAGATTCATGCTGAGTCCCTCTGCTAATATCTCTGAGGTCAGACTGCAGTCACCAGTTGCTACAATATGTTAAGTTCCCATAAAAACCAGGCAGTGCTTATCATTGTTAGGTTTTTATGGGAACACTTTGCTCTTGCTTTTATTTCTTAATGTTTTATTTCCTGTTTTATTTTGTCTTCCTCGCTTTGCTCATTTTAAACACTTTCTGTCCCTTCTGCATTTGCCACCTGTTTGATGTTACCCACCCTGATTGGTCTCACCTGTGTCTGATTGGCCTGACTCTTCCAGTCGATTAAGTGCATGCGTTTCTGTCCAGGTGATGGTTTGTCTTCAGACCTTGTGGCATTGGTTCCAGCTTTTCCAGCCTGTAACTGTAGCGTTTTCTGGACCCTAATTTTCTTACTACCCTGCCTGTTTTTGTACTGTTGATTTTAGATACATTTACCTCATTTGACGGCCTCTCCTGCTTTAACTGTAAGTTTTGTAATGTCATTAGCTCTGCTTTCAAAGTTTGCTTTTCTGTCCTCTCTCCTATTTCTTATGTTCCATGTGCTTCGGGGACACAAACAGCTGGCTCCTGTTACTCCTGGGGTAAACAAGGACATGGCTCTGGGCTGGACGTCCTTCCTAGCAGAAAGTCCTGAAAGCAAATGGAGTGGCAGCGATTACTAGCCATTCACAGCAAATAAGGGGCGCTAATGCTACTTAGCAAATGTTAGCCTGCTAATTCTACACAAGCATTGTGAACATGGTTAATGTGTCTCAATTCAGGAGGGACACTGTCTATGGAGGATGTGCCAGTTGTATCCTGTTTAGACCGCTAAAACCGAACTGAAATGAGACGGTCTGGTCTATCACCTACCTAGCAACAGGTAGCTAGCAGGCTAAATAGCTAGCTTAACTAATGTCACGTAACTTAACCTATTATTTTAAATTAAATTATTTTAATTTGTTTAAAGGCTCCTTTCATTATTTTAACATGCGTATCCCTAGCTATTTGATTGAGTTCAGACCAAAAACTCTACATTTAAAAGCTGATTTCTTGGCCGTTCTAGTCCGCCATCTCATTTGAATTGGCACGCAATGAATCTCGGGATACGTCGCAGGATGCACCTGATGGATCCTTCGTGGCCCTGGAAAAGGAGGGCACATTTGTCGGCCACATCTGAAGGAGCTTTCGAAATGGGACAGCCATCGACGACGCTCTGCTGTGTCGCAATCGGCCTTCAAATACATCCTTTGAAGGATGCAGCCGCTGGATTGGGAGACAGCTAATATCTACCCTCTAAATAGCATATTCAGATTCTCTCTGTGGGCATCTTAGCACGCTAGTCTTAGCATTTAGCTTAGAGCACTTTTGTGCCTTAGTACAGCCTAACAAAGCTGCTAGCATAGCTTACCTTTAATTAGTATATCATGTTCTGAATAAAACTGGTGTAACGTACTTCAAAAATAGGTTAAGAATTTGTTAGAAACCTGACCAACATGTGAACAACTTGTTTTGCCAAATAAATTGTGGCAGCAACACATTTCCAAACTTGCTAGGCTGCTACTCTTGACAATGACGTGGCAAAAATTGTTCAGCCTGAGCTGCTGACACCATACAGATGGCTGCTAAATCTGTTGGCGAGAGAATTGCACAAATTCTGGCATCTGAGGGCAAAGTTAAACCCTGGTTGCCAAATAAACACTTCCCCCAATAGCCCAGCTGAGACAGAGAGCTGTGGCGCTTCTCGGTTGCATGAGGGTAACACAAACCCTCCACGAGATCAACCGACCATCTCATTTGCCCTGGCAGTTGGCACGGCTGGGGAGGTGTGTGTTGGCGGTTGACAAGTCAGGGGAGAGTCCCGGGTTGACAGGGCACACTCCTCGTCAAGTGGCAAACAACGTGAGTGGAAAAAGCGAGGGGAGTTGTCGCAAAATCGTGCATCTGAGGTTTTAGACTCAATCTTTGTTTCTCACACACTGTCCCCTTTTACATTCTGCTTTCTCCTCCCTCTGTCATTATGCATGCTCCTTCTTTTTCTCACCTCTTCTTTCCCATGCTGGGAGATGACACAGTTAGGAAGCCACGGTTAATCAGAGCTCATCCTCCAGGCAGAAGGATGTTACTACTAGGTTAATATGGTTTCTCGTCACACTTTACTGGGCCTTACTCTGAAAAAGCCAGCTGGCTGTGAATGAGACCTTCCTTTTGGATTGATGGATTGTAATAAGACATCCTGTGTGCTGCCAAGGCTGGGTTCCATTAACTTTCACAGATTTTATAAGGAACACAGCTTGAAGTTTCTAATAGAGCCCTGTCATTACTCATGATTTGACATTTTACTCCAAAGATTTATAATTCCTAATTAGAAATATTAAATAATTTAGAGCTGTTCCGACAGAAATGTATTAGCTGCGAAAAAAAATTGACTTGTATCTTCTTCTCTGAAACGGAAGCCTTTAGCTACCACTATGAAACTACTGTTTTAGAGCCAGAGAGACGAACCATAAATGAGGTAAATTATTACAAGATGATCGCAAACAATAGTTCGGTGCTTGTGGAGAATGTGATGTTAACTAAATGTACGGAAGCCCTGAGCAGACATGCATCCATACATTTTATTTGCTCCGTTTTCTCATGATAACGAATCATTTCTGGTTGTTTTCTTGAGATCTCGACATATTTTTCTCCTTGGCAGAATAAAGCTCTTTTCCCATTATAACTGATTAATTTATCTCATTATCTCGAGCTAACAAAGCTTGTTTTTTCATCTTTCTGGTCACTGTGATACTAAAGACCAGGGGGCTCATTTATAAACATTGCGTACGCATAAAATGGGGCCTGAAAGTGGCATACGTGACTTTCCACGCAAAAGTTGTGCTCTACGAAGAAGCCGGTGAGCAAACTCTGACCCATGCGTACGTATATTTTGGAGACAGGTGAAGTTGGCAACGCAGATGGTGAGGTGGTGAACTGAAGCCAGGTTGTATCTTGATCTGTTTCAAACATTTGATTTAACTAAACATCAAACGTTATTCAGCGAGAAACCCAAAATAACGTCAAAAAGCGTTAAAGAGTTGAAGAACAGAGCGTCAATAGCTCTTATGAATATCTCCTTATAAAAGAATGATTTTTAGTTTTAATAATATTGGGACTTGATGAACTGCAATGATCAGGACTGTGCCGTCAGGAACACAGAGCGCACCGGAGACTCACCTCCACCGTAATATTTTCACTACCTTAACATATGGATCGTGTAAACGAGCAAAATCATCGGTTCATCATACCGAAACTACATAAATTATACTGATCAATCTTCTATCAAATAATATCCCAGAGATGAGGACACCTCTGATTGAGTTATCACTGTGGTTTCTGTAAACATGCAAATACAGCGGGGACACTGCTGCTGTTACAGTAACGTTAGTATAATTTAAATGTGACTTCCACTCAGCAGGTACGATGACACTATCTCACTTAACGTTACGGTAGCATCAGCCTTACAACACGTATCAGGCTCCCAGCGGGCTTACGAAAACACTGAAAGAGTGTTTCCTGAGTTTGCTTTCATTTCACATCTCTGTGGTGATTCTACACATTAAGGTTAGCTGATTTGAAACATGAAACGCTACATAGCTACTGACAAGCCAGAGAAGTCACCGCCAAGCAACTGTGTTGTCTCCTTGGTAACATAAGGTCACGTCATGTCAATGTCGACGGAAACCCATATGGTCCAAAAGGGCACGCATCTTAACACAGACACATTTTATGAATGAAAACGTTTTGTTACGTATCCATGAGCCTTTTTAAGTGGGTATACGGAAATCTGGGACCTTTCCTAGTGAGTATCGCATAGACTACACCACTGTGTCAGACGAAGTGGTTAACTGCACGCTGTCTTAAGCCACCACTTAAGCATGTACAGGACAACAGCAAAAAGATAAGAGCTACAGCTTTATCCAACATAAACGGAAAGTTCCTCACAAGAGCTTTAAAGTTAAATCTATGCAGCCGTTGCATACGCATGTCTTAAGACAACAACAGACTGTCATCTTTGAAGAAATAGATTTTGAATGTTTACTCTTCTGGTGTCCCAAGTGACCACATGTCACTGATAACTGGCGCAGACTGGGAAGTTGTGTATACCTGTGCATGCCCATCATCCCTTGGTGCTCTCGCTCGAGGGTGTTTACAGCTGTCTCTCAGTCCCGAGCGCAGAGCTGTGATGCAGTTTGTGAGGCTTCACTCATGGTTCTGTTCCTCCTGACGCACACAAAACCACTGACAGCTGACAGGGACACTGGCCAGAGCAACAATGGACAGTGACAGCTTAAATCTCACAGTGCTGTTTCATAACATCCAAAACCCTCAGGCACACAGTGATAGAGCTGGTTGTCAATGTATGGGCTGGGGACCCACAGAGGTCATTGAAGTGGATATGTAGGATCTCTCACAAAAAGGACAATTATTTGGTATTTTATCGCAATATGCTCATACTTCAAGGCAGACAATGGAAGTTTAAAGGTACCCTAGGAGTGTTTTTTGTAAACAACGTTAGGCTTATCAAATGTGATGAAGATATTTTCTTAACAATCAAACATCTGCAAAGCCAGTGTTTTAATAATTGTTACAATGTTAAAGTTTCATTTAGCAGACCCTTTATCCAAAGCGACATACGTCTGAGAGTTAATACAACACAAGCGACGATCAAGACAGGAGGGAACAAGGTCAGTAAGAGCCAACAAACAGCTTCAAGTGCGATCTGACACAGGTGCCGACAGGCGTAAAGAAGTGCTTAATGTATCGAGTAAGTAATGGAGTTTGGTAACTCATTCCACCACCTGGGGACTGCAGAGGAGAAGAGTCTAATTAGCAACCTAGGGCCCTGTTGTGATGGGAGTAGCAGGCGCCTTTCATTGGCGGAGCGTAGTGGGCGGGAGGGAGTGTAGACCTGGACGAGGGCGTTCGGGTCGGCAGGAGCTGTTTATGTTGCTGTTTTGTAAGCGAGCAACACGATTTGAATTTGATGCGAGCAGCAATTGAGCCAATGGAGGGATATGAAAAGTGGAGTGACGTGTGCTGTTTGGGTTGATTGAAGACAAGTCACGTTGCTGCGTTTCTGGATCATCTGCAGAGGTTTCGATGTGCATGCAGGGAGGCCAGCCAGTAGGGAGCTGCAGTAGTCAATGTGTGATATTATGACAGCCCAAATGATCTGTTTCATACATTTTCTAAAATTCAAAATCATTTACATCCATGTTTGCATGCTAGTAGTAACTAATTGCTCATTTTCTTAGCATTTTGCGACCATCAACAGTCAGTTAGTGAGTTAGCATCAAGCTATTAGCCGGAACAACTGTCACATTGCTTACATGCACAAAATACTCTGTCCTGCACAGCTCTGCTAGTGGTCACAATCTCCCAAAGTACATGGTTTTATTATTCTGTGCCAAATCAAAAGCATGATGTGAGTACTGGGGAAAAAAACATTTATTAAATGCTCTGAATGAGATTTGTTTCATCGTAAAACATGGAAACATTGGCATAGCTTGGCATTTCGAGGAAAAGGCGTGACTTGTAGATGGGATACAGCGTAGCATGAAATAAAGAAGTTTTATTCCAGTGGCCATAAAACACAAATTAATCTTTCATATCCCTGATGCTACACGCTGCCAAGTTGTGGTAGTAAATGCTGTGTTTTATGTATGTCCACCGACTTTTGTTTTTGATGTTTTAAAGGGCCCAGAAGGATTCAGCTGGCAGAGTTTTGATATATTCTGGACATATCAAACTGTGTATTGCTGATGTTGTGTGCTTGGACTTTTGGACAAACGCAGAATGACATTAGATGATGATGTAAAGTGAAGGGAACATTTTTAGTGCACCCTTGTTTGTATTTGTGTCTGTGAATGACTGCTAGAAGGATTTTTGAGTCTGATAAAGTCCAAAGTTTTATTTTACAGAGTCTAAATTTGCTTTGACCAACAATTATGTGCTCGAAAAATGGAATACAAACAGCACACGCAGGGCTTTGGGGTGTCTTCTGTTTCACCGTGTTCCTACAGGTAATGGCTTCTCTCTGGACGGGGGAAATCACCCGACATGTGGCTCTGATGGATGTCACTCATATACTGCGCAGCGGAACATTATGAACTGGAGCCTAATTCCTTTCCTGAAGGGAAATTAGATCACGTCAGTCGTAAGTTTAAATTATTACGGAGACATCAGGAAGCAATAATGCCAAAGTTTAACTGAGGGCCATTTGCAGCAAACTCCCTATGGTGCTCTGACGACTGTGGAAAGGGAGACCATAGCCAAGATAAGAGCGTTGCTGTGCATTTAATCACTACATGTATCTGCAATCAGAGTGGAAAACATCTTCTTAATGATCATGATGATGATTTTTTAATGCACCAACACCCTTTTTATCCTTCTAATCACAGCATTACAAACTCAACACTTTGACAGTGGCGTATTTATTTGTTTTTTACAACTAAAAAAATTAAGGAAAGCATTTTTACAATGGTCTTTTGTAAGTTTATATTTAACATTACAAAACATAATGGAAAATGTCCCCATAATTATTTAAGATATCCCCCTCTGCCTCTCCATGTAGCCGCAGGCTCATGTAGCTGATATTACAGTCTGCATATCAGCGGCGTTTCGCCCAGTGACTGTGTGATCTAATCGGACAGAATGTTTTTATTGTTGGTCGGAGCAGAAAATAACGCTGCCCAGAGAGTGTGGACCATCGTGGGCTTTGACTACACTCAGCGAGCTCCTAAAACAATAATAACTGTGACTCACGCTCACTCACCTCCAGCTGGTAAAGTTGGCCAAAGGAGGGAACCCTTCCTACAGTTTTTAGAAGGCCTGTTAGTCACGCAATAGTGAGAGCAGTTTTGCAGATTTGGCAGATAGTAAACAGAGATTAAACACACTTATGGTGGCACATGCCATGTGAGTAAATGAAATACACGGTGCTGCCAAGCGGCAACCTCCTGGGCTTAGAAATTCAGTCAATGCTTAAGAGCAAAAAACGGCAATTCCTTGAGTGGCCACTTGAGGCTGGCAGCAAAAGTGAGTCAATCCCCATCAGACCCGTGTTAAAATGTTGGACTTTACGGCCAACATGTTTACAGCCTGGAACCAGAAAACGGTTTTGTACTCTGTCGCTCATTTCTATATTTATGACAACTTTATGAGGGGTGAACTTCATAACACCTACCTGTTTAAATAATTTAAGGTCAGAGATGCATAATTTGGGGCGAGATCTTTCTAACTGTCAGGTGGGCGTCTCTAGCTGTCTGCTAGATTAAACCTCAGCTAATTCAGCCATTGAACTTCTCGGCCGTGTTTGTGATGTTAGTGCAGTTAACAGGCAGTCCAAGAATTCTGAGCGCCAGTGTTTTTTTCATAGAGTAAAAATCTAGTCAAATTTTCTTGTCTGCGTTCAACATACAGCTTGTTTTAGCTTTTTGTGTTTCTCATACAAATCTTTATGTGTGGCAGCCAGTGCATAGATGTAATGATATTAACATTTCCCCACAGAGATTACGGTGGAGCTTACTGGTAAGAAAACTGGTTATGATCAGTAACCTGGTACCTGTTGTTGCCGGTCATTCTCCATCTGGAGATGTGGGCAAGCGTGCATCGTCTGTGCTATGTTCCACAAGCTCTCTTATCATCTGTAGTCTGATAAACAACTCTGGTCATCCACCAACACAAAAAAATCTAATTTTGTGGGAAACAGGACAGCTAACTTATAAATCAGACACTGCAAGAGACTGAATAGCTTTGATAACTTGAGGTTTGTAAACCCTCACTCCTCTGCGCTCCAATGTCTAGGCGGCCAAAGAGCCGAACTCGAGGCTTCCAAAAGGCAGGCAACAAACCAATGGGTGACGTCATGGTAGCTATGTCCATTATTAATACACTTTATAGGGGCAACTCTGCCAAATCGTTCTCAGGTGCTTTGGCCTTTCCTTTAACTTTTCTAAAGTTGAGTCAAGTGAAGGTTGTGTGAGTTCACGTCCCCTTCTTAAGTGGAGAACACTGTGTAAAGTTACAGTAACCCTGTCTGGTGCTACTGTAGCCAAAGCGATCTTTCACAGCCATCCCTTCCATTGCGCCCTTGGCTGACAGAGAACACCCCTGTCCCCCGTCCCACTTCCTGTGCCGGCACAGGGCAAGCCGCCCAGAATCCCAAATGTCAGCGGACGGCTTAAGAAATGACAGCTGCTGTTGCATCTTGAATATCCGCTGCCACATTCCGAGAAGTGTTGAAAAGGATGAAGTGACATTTGCAGCGGGGTCCTCTTAACATCCTCTTGTCTCCCCTCACTCCCTGTTTCCACCGCGCCGCCCCTTGTTTCCTGCCCCGCTGTGACCATGAATCTACATAGGATACTAGTCTTCTTAACAGGCCAAACATCATGCTGGGTTTGACATTCATCATTTATTGATGGGCTGTTCTTTAATTGCAGCAGGAGAGTGCATTGCTGCTCCGCTCTCACACTGGCTGATCCACGGGGAAGGCCCCCCGACCGAGAGCCCGTATTTACTCAGCGTGCTGGGAGCACCACTGTTGACTTCTAATGGTTGTGACACACAAAAAATAACCTGCAGGGTTGTTTTTCCCCTCTTTTCAAATTACTAGCATTTCACTCTCTGCTAACACTTCCATTCTTACTCTATGGACCATAGGGCAGAAAGAAATAACTAACCACTGAATGGGAGCGGAGTCAAAGTGGGCTTCAACTGGCATGACTCATCACAGGCTCTTACTCTGAACATACAGATGGCCTTAACAAAGATATTATAGAGACCGGTAATTGGATGGGAAATCCATGCTATATTCTGTTCTCATGAAGTGCTAAACTCATAAAGGAAAACCACCATTATGATTATTTGTCCATACATCTTGAGCATAAAAATGTGCCGTGAAGATTAATTTTTTAAAAACCTTATACCTTGTGAACCGAGGCCATGTCTACATATATTTTTCAAAACAGCGTTTTCCCCTCCTTCGTTTCCAAAAAAACCCCGTCAGCACAAGCAGGGTTATAAAAAAAAATCCCTGTTTCAGTCATGCGAAGAAGAAAAAGAAAATTGCAGCTAATCAAAATTCTGAAAAAATCTATTGCCGGAAGTAGTGCATCCCGACGCCTCTGTTCCTCAATATAGTGGACGAGTAACTGTAGATATATGCATAATCATGTAAAGTAAAGGGTAAGTCATGTTAGCAGGTTAGAAGCGTCACTGTTTTTGTCACGTCTGTCATTTTGCAGGAATGTTGCCTCATGGGTGACGCCTCACAAAGGAGACAATGGCTCACAGCCTGACGCCACGAGCCAAAAACGCCGTCTACACGTTTCAGTGGAAACAAAGTTTCTAAAAGTTTTCACCCTGGCCGGAGTTTTACAAAAGATCCCTTTTCAGTGACCTAACTCCACGTTTGTGTGGACGAAAGGCCAAAACGCAGAGAAGCTACGAACTGAAAAATACTCACGTACATGTAGACTTGGCCTGAAACGATAATTCTTCAATGTGTTTACCCCAGCAAACATTTTCCTCTCATGCTCCACACAGGAGTTTGCTCTTTCTGACCTCATCTGCATTTGGCAGGGGATTAATTTGCCACCAAATGCAGCTGGACAATTTTAGCCTCAAGAGGGCAGGAATTGGACTGTGATCGTCACACTTCTGAGAACCAGCATGACAATTTTGAGCATTCTTAGTTTTACTTTATTTAGTTGGTAGGTACACTGCATGCTCATGTGTTATAATATATCTCCTATTTATCCATGTAGCTTGAAGGAGTTAAAAAGTGTCCATCTGATGAACAAATATCACGTTTCCAATGTTGTTGTTTTTTATATAATTTCTCACCATTTGACTGTTGCTCATTTAATAACATCATCTCATCGCCCTTCTCTGCAATGCTATAAAGAATGCAACTCCAACTGCTTATCCCAATGAATCGATTCCTAAAATTCGATGGAGATAAGCAATCGCATATTCTTTTGAAGCTTTGACGATACTAATTTGTGAGACATTTGGATGTAAACTGAAGCATCTTTTGGTCCCAGGAAGATAATTCTACTTCTGAAATCTCATGTCTGCAATTGTTTTCAAATTAAATTATGATTTTTTATTTATTTTTTTTATGTCTAATTACAATGTAGACCAGGATTTGCAGGTAATAAATCAACAAGCAATGTCTCACCCTGTAATTATACTTTAACCTAGATGAAAACCTGAGGACGCCAGTAAGGTAAAATCCCCTACTGATGCCGTGTCTCCACTGACAAGGTCAACCAACCCTCGAGCAGCGGCTTGTTCCCCCCCTCATGTTTCATTTACACTTCTTTTAACACTTCAGTTACGTGTCACTGCTGCAAAGACTAGAAAATCAATTTGTGCAAGCGGCTCTTGAGAAAGCAATGCCCTGTCCGTTCCTCTTGTGGACACTCGATATCAAATAGTTTTCCTCTGGCTTTCAAGGTTAGTGGGGAACAAACTGGAGAAAACCAAGTAACATACAGTTTTTCCACCTCTTTTGAACCTCATGATATTTTTAAAACCCAGGGTGCAACACGTGCATTGATAAAATTTGTAGGGGCATGTTGCTTTCGCAGTAGTTTGTCCTTATACCAATGTCCTGCCACTGAGATATAATGCACTGAATCAAACGAGCCAAACTTATAAAATAAACTGTAACAATAAGAGGTAAAATGCTGTGCACACAGTGACACTGCAACACAGGAGGCCTGATACATAAAACGTATGGTAAATAAATTTAAGCCACAGTTATTATAATAGATTCATAAAGTTTACTGCAGCTTAACAACAGTGTTGTCCCTTTCTTGTCAGCTCTGTCCCGGTTAAAGCCAGCGGAAATCAACATTAATGAGGCGTATATAGTTTTAAAGCCCGAAAGTGATCAAGCATGCAGAGAAGCACATCAGATTGGCACTTTGAGAAAGACACAGAAAGTCAAAGTAATTTGGGGACAGACAAAAAAAAACAACACTTCAAGAGAATGAATATTCAAAAACATAAAGACTATCACTTTTGAAAAGTTTGAAAAAGCTAGCAGGTTGAGCTGAATGGTAGGGTAACAAGCAACTGTTGTTTGCTTTTATAATTGAGTTTTACATCCCATCTCCATCTAACAATTCCCCTAGGTGACGAGAAAGGGCGGGCTGGCTGATACCTAGAGAACCAGACGTGGTTGGAGAATTAAAGACGAGGCCTAGTGGCTGGAAAATGTTCAAGAAAATGGAAGAAAATTAGGTAGGTAAAAATGCTTACACACACTTTTCTGTTCAAGTAGATGTAAGTATTAGTTATGTATATGTATATGCCTGTGCAGTCAAAATGTGAAGCAATTAGCTGCTTGGGTAGCAGGAGTAACAATATTAACTTTGTAGCTGTAGCCAGGTAATTAGGTGTCCTGGTAGCATCAGCTAGCAGTAGTTCGTAGGACTACTGATGCTAACAGCACAGCTGCAGGCTAAACAGGACTATTGGTAGTGTCGTAATTAGTAGGAGTTAAGATGCATCATGGATATTTTTGAGCTGTTATTTAGAGTATTGGTAGCGTTGGCTAGCAGCAATAAGCAGGAGTAATAATGCTACCTGCACGGCTGCTAATTAGGAGTACTGGTAGCATGGGCTAGCAGAAGTAATGACCCTAGCTGCACAGCTTTAGACTGTTAAGAGTATTGCAAGCATCAGCTAGCAGCAGTTTCTTTCGATTGTTAGCTGCTGTAAAACAAACCAAGGCTGACACTGAGCTTGGAAAGGTAGGTAAGATGGGCCCCACTGTGACCAGCAAAGCTGTGGGAGGACCGCTGCTAAATGTTGCATGGTCAGAAAGTGCCACTGGTGACCGGAAAAGCTTCTTGGTGCCACAGGTGAAGATATCGGCCTTTGTTGCCGTCTGCTATTCTACTTTTCTTTAACTCAAGCCATCTCTATTGGACAAACAAAGAACTGTAAGTTAAACTTTATTACTTTGACTCAGTCACAGACGAGGATTGTACTGTAGCTGCACTGTAGCATTACCCAAACCATGTGCAGACCTTCATAGATGTTATTTACAGAGCTTTAATTGTCTGGTTATGAGTTTGTTTTATTTTAGTTTTAAATGCCTAGAAGCATGTACCAAGATAAACTCAATGTTATTTGTAATCTGCCAAAAGAAAATAGAAATGGCCAATTGTTTTCTTTGCTATCTGCTATGTTGCGACAAAACAGTTTGTTTATTAAAAGTTTAGGAAGTTGAATTTATCATAGCTAAACCTCAGTAATTGTGAATACAGCTTGGACATGCATGAATAACAAACTAGCTGATACTACCTCCATACACACATTTTCAGGGATTTTTACTCCAACAAATTGCCGCCAGGAGACTTTTGGGGATTGGACATCTGCATGACTCCCCTCAGCAACAGTGAGGTCATTATATCAGCTAGTGTCAGTGCTCTACTTGCATTTCAATGTGAGTCATCTCCATTTTAAGTATCTCTAATTCCATTTCATCTGAGCTGCTTAGCAATTAATCAACTGACACAGACGGGTGAGGAGAAATGTGTGGTCTAGCTTAATATGTGCCTTTTTCCGAGAAAAGCTCTTCCTGTAGTCATGTCTTTGCAGCTGTGAGCGGTTAAAATACAACAATGAGAAAAAAAACTAAACTACAACTGGATGACTAATATTAGCTCAAGCATTAGTCACTTAGCAAGATCTACAATGGCAACAGTTGTGAATCTCTCAACTGGTTATATACTGCATGTCCACATTTAGGTTCCTTATGTCCTTCATTAATAAAAACTACAATTAGATTTTTTTTGCACTTTGAAATGTTTTGCTTTGATGTTAGTGTGCTTCAATTGCTGTAGAAATTAGGTTGTATATTGCATCCTACAGCATTGCAAGAGTGGATCTCAGATCTGGTACCTGAATTCACACTCAAGAGGCGGAACAGGTTATGCTAATTTCAAGCATCATATTTCAATCTGTGATAGCTGTGTAGTAGCTTAGCATAATTTACAGGTAAAAAAAACTCATACAGCCTCTGCCTGAATCGACTCAGTCAGCTCTGTCCCAATAAGAAACTCCGCCCCTATAAGCCCACATTCTTCTGATTGGCCAGCTCTCCGAAAACCTGCTGAGGATGCACTTTGTGATGTCACAAAGTGCAGCGTATAGAAAAAGCTATGTGAACAGCAGACTGATCTGAGAAGCCTGGGGATTACTCCAACATACTTTGACCTACAGATTTGAATTTCGTTTAGTCTGGACATCCAACATTCTAACATTATGTCTAAAAATGTGAAACAGCATAATACCCCCTCTTTAAAGCAATCTGTACTAAGCCTAGAAGGCACCAATGAGCAACAAGCAGTCAGGCCAGGCAAACACCTCATATGGTGTAAGAGGGAGACATAGAGCATATATTTGGCAGCAGTGAACATGTAACAGGGCAGATGGGATGCACGATATTATCGGCATGTTATCGGTATCTGCAGATAATGGCTTGAAAATGACATCTATTTATTTTTCTGCCGATATTTTCTGCAGACAAAACATCGATTCCCTGGAAAAGCTTGACGTAATGCTACGACATTAACTCAGCACAAGTGTGCGCGCACACTGCCTGTACCACGCCTCTTCCATCAAGTGTGAAGAAGGGTGCAAGATGTCTGCGGTATGGCAGTTTTTCAAAGTTTCCGAAAGTAAATGTTACATACAAATAAATGTGGCATTTTGTACATTTTGTACAACGGGGAAATTTACGGTGTTACAGCAGCAAGTGGATAGTGCAACGTTACAATAAAGGGCATACAAAAATAAGTGTAAATAAGTGTATCCTGAAAAAAATATGTACAGAACTAATAAGACAAGTAAAAAATATTGCACAAGTTGAGACCTAAGTTTAAGTTCTGTGTTGTATTGTGTGAATGTACATTTTTAAAAGCACTGTATTATGTTATTCCTGCACCTGCCAGTGGGCCACTACAATGAGAGTAAGCATGATATCAATTCCACTACAGGGGAGACTAGAAGTTCTCTCCAATTAGGTGGGAAAAAAACCTGTGCCTAATATACGAGTATCGAAATCGGATATCCGCATAAAAAATCCAATATCCCGCATCCCTAGGATTGTGTCTTTATTTTTCGGATCCAGGACAAGACTGTGAAACTTCAACTTTCTCAACCAAGTTTGTGCAACATGGGTAAGTTAACATCCACCGACTGTAGTAGGTTATGAAAGGGATACATTTAATTGGCAAATGCCTGCTCGCACTGGGAAATAAGGCAGATAAAAATAGAAATTAAATAATTTGCCAATAAGTGAGAAAGAACAAAGTTAATCTTTGTGGTGTTTATGCAACACATCTCACTTCTCATGTTATCATTTTAAGCTTAAAGTGAGAGCATACTGTTGGATTCAGTGTCTCCACTGACTCATTAGAACAATAATGGCAAAGTAAATAAGTGCATAATTACAGCAGAGTATATAAATAAATAGTTATTGAAGCTTTAAACCCTCCCAGTTGAAGCTTTGGATAGTCGGGGCTCATTTTGCTTTAAAGTCCCCAAATGGTATTCGCCACCGCCCTACAAAGCAAATATTAAGACACTTTAAATGTTTAATGATATACAACAATTGTTAACAGACTACCTTCTCCTTTGAAGCGCTATGAGTTCTGTTCTGTTTATACCTTAGACTCTCTTTCACAGTCGCACATCAGCAATAATTCTCTGGAGATCTGTTGCATCACTGCTTTTCTCTGTAAGGAACTGCAAGGAAATGTATTTTCTTTGAATAGAAACACCAAAGATAATGTAACATTTTGTGCAAAACAGTCGAGGCAACAAAATTGAAGTAGTGAGATGTAAAGGTTAAACAATTGAAGCCAACTCATCTTTTTGTGTTTTAAGCTAATATAGAATCTTCACCTCTGATATAATTTGTGTTCTTTTCCACACAAAGTAACCTGCAAATCCGTATGACTTCAGTGGATGCCTCGAGCGAGGAGTACAACAATTACCATCCATGGCACCATTACTTCCTTAGAAATTTCACGCTACAGTCGTCTAATTCGCCATCACTCTGAAACAACCTTGGTCTAATTGCATTTACCTTTAGAAGCAAATCCCATTTGGAAAATTCAATATACATTCTGAATTAATCGTCTCCTCTGCATTATGGTTTGAGACTCATGGCACCTGTGTTTTCACTTTCCAAAATATTAAGATCCTAAAAGTAAGAAAATAATGTCTAATAATGTAATTCAAAGAGAATTGTTCTTTTAAATTTCTTTGTCCTTTAACAAGTTAATAGGGATGCATATTATTGGCACGTTATCAGTATCTGCAGATTATGGCTGGAAAATATATCGGTATCGGCAGTTAAAACAACACTTTAATTCTGCCTGAATGCTCGATGATTCCCTAAAAAAAAGCTTGACGCAAAGCTACGACATTACCTCTGCACATGTGTGTGTGTGTGCGCACTGCATGCACCACACCTCTTCTGTCAAGCGTGAAGAAGGGTGCAAGATGTCTGCAATGTCGCAGTTTTTCAAAGTTTCCGAAACGGACAGCAAGGTTGTGCTCAGCATCGGTCATGCGAGGAGGGGCCAAATCTCATTCATTAAGCACTACAAATTTAATCACCCATCTCAAGAATCTGCCAGTGGGCCACTACAATAAGAGTAGGCACGATATTAATTCCACTTCATGGTAGACTTGAGGTTCTCTGCAATTAGGTGGAATAAAACATGTGCCTAATATATCCGTATCAAAATTGGCAAAAAAGGGTTGGAAAATATTGATCTATCAGATATCGGCAAAAAAAAAATCCAATATCGTGCATCCCTGAAATATACAAGTTGATAATTATAAAGGCTACTGTTTTAACAGGTCACCGTTTTTGCCGATATTTTCCAGCGACAAAACAATGCTTTTATTCTGCCTAAATCCCTGAAAAAGCGAGGTTGATTTCATTTTATGTATTTATTCTGTGCAATAGATCAAATTTGCCCTAGTTGTGACTATTGTCAGGATTGTCTCAAGGAGAGCATCATCCAAGCCCGTCTAAGTTGTATGAATATTAAAGTTTTATTTGAAAGACAATGTTAAATACAAATAAATATGGCATTTTGTACATAAGATGATCCTTTATTCGTCCCACAACGGGGAGTAGACACATCAAAGGACCCGGTGAGGCTTACCGTCAAATATACAGCTTGCGATTATTGGTGAAAACAGGTGAAAAGATAAAATGTAAATGCATGGAAGGAAAAAATAACCAAATCATTTGCTTCAGCCTCTATAAGTATTTCATTTAAGAACATGCAGTAGAATAGTCTTTGATTTAAAGCATCACCACCATCAAAAATAAATGTCTTGCATTCATTTTTTTTTTCCAGATACAACTGATCATCATTTGTTCACACTATAGGAAGTGACATCACATGTTGACAGCGTGGTTCAGGCACGCCTCCCTGGAAACAAGGAGAGGGGAGAGGGCATGAGAGAAACCGTGGTAGATTCAGAGGCAGACGTTGGACTGGCATGGCTGTGTGCAGCTCAGCTCTGCAATCTACATCCATGAGGCTGCTGCCTGGACGTTTGGATCCTGCCTGCACAGCAACACAGCCGTGATACGCTGCTGGACGGAGCAAGAGTGAGCCGTGCTGTGCTTTCACAGCATGTTGCAGGGAATTGGGAGATAGAGAGGCAATAATAAGGGGGGACAACCTTACCACACACTTGAGCGATGTTCCGTGAGCTGCTCTCTCTCTCGTTTCAGACCGTCACAGAGACCTCGGACTAATGGAGGGATGCAATGATGTTACTCTTTGCTTGTCATGCTTGAATCACAGCTTCATATTTCCTTTTGTGTCAGAGACCTTATTGTCTTTGTCTGTCACTGCCGCCGGATCAACTGTGGGGTAGTGTGGCGGACAGAGCCCCCTCCTCAACCCCCCTCTCCCTTGTCTGTGCCCCCGGCTTCTCATCACTCCCGGCTCGCTCGTGTCTATTTACCTCCTTTAAGCTACCCTCCCCTCTCTGTTAAGCTCCGTCTTTCTTGCTTTCCTTACCGCTTACTAACTCCCGCTCTGTGCTCCTTCAAAGCGGGCAGTCTGCTGTTCTCTCCAAGCAGCCTGCTATATGATCTCCTGGAAACCACTTTTTGCTGCTGCTCTGCCGTCTCACAATTCCTCAGCCCTTCCAGATTTCTATCTCATCGGCAGGATGGTCCTTCAGGAGAATTGATCCCTGTCCACCCCCTTTCACTTCCCCCTTTCCCTCCCTTGTCCTGATCTCCTGCCCTTTGACCCTCACCCTCTTGTTCTCAACCCACCCCACCCTGTCCAACTCACCCTTATCCCAAGCCTCTTTACCCCATAATTCATTCCACCCCCTTGACCATGTTGCCATGTGTCTTCTGGCTCCAACTTATCCTCATCTTGCTGTCCTCTGTCTTATGGACCCGGGGGGAAAACTGCCCAGCAACCTGCCTGTGCCCAGATCCTCACACTGTGGACTGCAGCGGCCGTGGGCTGACCCGTTTACCCAATGAGATCCCTTTGGATGTGCGCAGGCTTTTGCTGGCTGACAACTGGATACCCCGCATCCCCTCGGACTTCCTGGTTCTGTACAGTGACTTGGTCTACCTGGACCTCCGGAACAACTCCCTCTCGCACATAGAACCGGGGACTCTCAGCACCTCTTCTAGGTTGGTGTTTCTTGACTTGGGGAGCAACAATCTGACTGAAATCCCTAAGGGGACGTTTGGAGAGTCCCGGAGCCTGATCAAACTACGGTTGGGTAACAACCCCTACCTGAGCATGGTGAGCGATGAGGCTTTCCTCGGCCTCACCTCTCTAAGAGAACTGGAACTGGAGCGTAATGCACTGTCTACCCTAAAGGTTGGGGCACTAAGTCAGTTGCCCTCGTTGCGGGTGGTGAGGCTAGAGGGCAACCCCTGGGTGTGCAACTGCAACTTTGCCAACCTGTTCGAATGGCTGATGGAGAACAGTCACAAGCTTCCAAACGGTAAGAAGCAGCATCAGAAGCTTTTGCTTTCAATGTGCTTAACCCAAATAAAGCGTATCTGTGCACAACATACAACAGTATTATAGCCAACCCATTACCATAACACTGCTCTGGTCTATTTATGTTTCCCTGTAGGAGGGGAAACCCCCCCTCCCTCTCCCTTCCTCCACTCTGTTCCACTATAATGTTGACTAAATTGTTATGAATACGAGTGTGTAATGTAGGACAATAGCACTTGTTTGGAAGTGAAAAACAAGGATATATTAAAAAAAATCTAAATAAAACACCAATTAAAGTCATTATATTCTACTGTAGAAAAAGAAACTACAACTTCTATTGAGATTTGAGCTTGCAGTTTCTATGGTTCCACATTTCACTGTGCATATAAACTGAGCATTGACCTCTATCCTGCGTGGTAGTCAAATCGATCAATTTGCAGCTTCTATTTATATGTTATTTATTTATATAACGCTCGCCATTTGGTGGACATTGCAAATCAGAAATATTGTCAATGACTTTTCAAATGAAAATGAAAACCCCAACCCCTGTTTCTTTTTGTGTATCGCTCCATCCGTGTGAATATTTAGCCCCGTACTACACTCCGTCTACCACTGTGATTCAGCCTGGAGGGTTGTGTTAGATAACAACAGGGCCGAAGTTTTGGTGTGTTGGAGTGCGCAAGGCAATCTGAATGTGTGCTTGTATAGCTGAGGAACAGCACAAGGCAAAGGGGAGCATCAAGTCCCTTTAGAAGTATTTTGCTGTGGGTGAGATCTCCTTACATGGAGCTTGTTTGTCTTGGCGTCCCCAGATACTGGATTCTAGGGGTGTTGCAAGATTTGTCCCAGATAAAACACAAACCATTACAAATGATCAAATCTCTGTTGATATAGTGCATTTTAAACGTGGCTGTATGAGATATCTAAAACCACTTTCAGAAGTCATTTATTCCAAAACAAATCATCTTAATTCTGTTTTGTTTGGAGGGAACCAGAAATGTTGTTACTGAAGGTCGGCCATATGTATATTACTGCTAATGTCCTTACAAAGGACACAGACAGCAGTTATCTCATAAGTGCAAGCCAGCACGTGGGAGCCGCAGAGGCAAAAATAAACACATCTGACAGTTCAGCCACACATGACTAGTAGCTCGTGTTGATATCATACTCGGATCAGAGTGTAGATTTGACACGTTACATCATTTTGGCTTCATTTGAGATAATTATATGACTGCCTCTTGCAGTGTTGTGACATATGCCCGTGGATGCTCGAGGTACATTTTAGAAACACAATTCAGTTTTTAAACACGGAACATGTTCAGGTGCAGGGTGTTATGTATAACAGAGCACAGCTAAGGAGTGGGAGCATTTATTTCTGTCACCGTTCCAAGGTTGTTTTGAGGTGTGAAATGTCAACTTGTATATACAAAGAATGTTTTATTTCTTTTTTTAAAGCAGCGGCATACATCTTGACTCAAGATATTATTTTTTAAAGTCCAGCTCCACTCATGTTTTAAGACATATACAATGCTCTAATTGAAATAATAAATTGTGTCTAATATGTTTTTTCTGCAAAATACGTTTAATTATGTTGTAAAAATCCTCCCAAGGCATCCTCCTTTTCACTCATTAAAAATTCCTCAATCTGCATAGTCTCCGCCCACGATGCAAATTTCCAAGCGAAAACAAAACACGTCTCTGCCATCGTTTAGCGGCGACTTGTTGAAACTTAGCTAGCTTGAAATGTGGTCATTAGTAGTATTAACGTTAACGTTAGTAGTCAGTAGTGAGTTTGCAAAAATTACGCTTACGGTTACAGCTGGCTCACGCATCGCCGAAGCGGTTGCCATAGGTTGCACATAATGATATGCATAGCCTCACCCCGTCCGTTAACGGGATTGGCTCCATAGGTTTGTGACGTCTCAAACCTGCCACTCTGAAAACGTGTTGTTCAGCCTGTCCTCGGTACACTGCAGTTTAAAAGCAGACGGTCCCAGCCATGGAGATGACTGCTGATGTTGTCCCTGATATGTCTTGTAGCACATGAAGAACACCACATGGAGATGTTTACAAGGTTAAACACTTGATTTTCACTGGAGGGGGTCTTTAAGAAGTAAGAAAAGATTATAGACATAGACAACTCAGACAAACCTCAAAAAACATAAATCAAAGTATGTCTTTGTAAGTTTTCAAAAGATGTCCTTACATCAAAATGAAATCTTTTAGTAATCTGGCTGGCAAAAATCTCTAACTCAGCTCCCCTAAGAAACTGCCTTGCTGCAAACTGCTGACAACTCACAAAAGCAAACTCCTAATATACATTTAGGCCATGGTGTTCTGTGCTATTGATGATGCTTTCACTGCATTTGCCCCAAATACAGACAAGTTCGGGCCTGTGAGGCTGCAAAGTGGATAAACTGGCAACAATACCTAATTCCCCCTAGTCAGGGGCTGCAAATACATTAATCACTGGTTCTAAGTGTTGTCAAATGCAAACCATAATGAATTGCATTAGCAGTGCTGGCCAGGCAGGCATCAACAACAAAGAAGACGCCTAAGGCCCGGCCAAGCTGCTGGCATGGCTGCCAACTGGCCCCAGTGTATACACACTCAAATTGAGTTAGTAATGCGTATCTCACCTCATATGCAGCTCTTACATCTCCATCAGTGAGTGTTTGCTTTATGACCCCAGAGACGAGTCCACCAGCCTGGACTAAGCGCACACACAAGCATGTTTACTTTTGTGAGCGCTCCGAAAGGGGTCTAAATTTGGTCTTTTGTATCGTATCTCTTTTTTTCAGAGGATAAAAGGTGTCAGAAATGTACTTTGTAATGCTAATCAGGCTGGAGGATTGGGTGACAAATAACGTTATAGCAAAAGGAATAATAATTATTTTGGCTCTTGTCTTCTTAGGCGATGCAAATGAGTTCCGTGACGGGTCAGAGAGGACAATATAGATGTTACACTGAACTGAAAATATCCTTTAAAACAAGTTTGTCTTCCTCTGGGTATCATTTGTAGAACATTTGCTTCGAATCTTAAATGTAGGACCGTCCAGTGCAACACAACCGAGCCAATACTATAGACAAAGGAGTATAGTGCATCTTTTTGCTTATATTTCTTACCTTATTAGTTAGCACTATACCAGTTTACCTTACCTTACACATCCCCTGAACTTCATTTCAGCCCATATTTTCTGTGGACATGCTTCTTCTAAGAGCTTGCACTGAGTACTGCAGTAAAATGTGTTGTGGCGTACAGGCTACTATCGAACAAACCCAGCAGGGAGGATTATAGTGAGTTGGATTTACGAGCACAGACGGTTCACACATGCAGGCATCGTGCTGCCAGACCTGATTACCATAATGACTGCGCTCTCGATCAGGAAAACCGCTCTGACCTATTCCCTGGAACGCTGTTTTCAAAGTGGTTACACGATAACAGATGGACACTCATTAGTCAATTGAATTGACTTGATAAGCTTTTCAATACGTATCAGCTTGAACGACCATCATCAGTGGGTGCTTCAACTTAAAATGTCATTTTTCATAGAGAAAAATCCATCCCAGAGACAGAAATCACTTTATTTGTACATTTGTGCTTTTTTATATCCGTGTGGTTGTTGCAAGCTCCTACAAAAAGCAAGCTCTGCATCCAATTTCAACTTCATAATTATTGTATTGCTTGTTCTGTATAAAGAGTGTAAGAGCAGGCAGTGACAATTATACTATCTTGTACGTAATCCAATTCATTAGCGAGATTTGGGTTTTTATTAATGGGGACATTTAAGGCAAGGCAAGGCAAGGCTAGAAGGTTCCTAGTTTGAACCCCTGTTCGGTTGTAGGGGGCCCATCTGTGTGGAGTTTGCATGTTCTCCCTGCGCATGCTTTGTTTCCCTTCGTGTACTCTGGCTTCCTCCCACAGCCCAAAGATATGCTCCTTAGGTTCATTGGTGCCTCTAAAATTGCCCGTAGGAGTGAATGTGAGATGTCTGTCTCTTCTGTGATTGCCTGCCGATCAGTCCAGGGTAAACCCCACCTCTCACCCAGTGGGATGGCTGGGATTGCGACCCAAGACCCGGAGCAGGATAAATGATATAGATACTGATGGATGGAAAAGCTGCAGAAAGTACTTAGGTAGTGAGTAAAGGATTCAAATCTTTGTTTTTTTTTCTCCTTCTAACATAACAAAACCGACGGATTTGAATTCTGCTGCAGTCACTATGTGTGGATAGTGTATTGCAAGATATTAACATTTTTGGAGCTGCATTAATTAACACGTTTTTCTCACTATGTTAACAGAAAATTAGCATTAGTATGTAAAATGGATTGGAGACACAGCGTGACAACTTCTTGGTTTTACTTTCCAAACCATCATCAGGACGATGCCCAGGCTGATGTCACAGACCTTTAGTCGTGTTTTATCGATTCAATGAGATATCATATCCGTATTGGGTAGTCAGAAGTAAAATATTTCACCAGCAGAAAATCTTTAACTAATTTAAGAAACGTCAGTAAAACATGACAAAACCGAAGTGCATCCCGGCACATTCATGGTACCCTGCGAGATGGCCTGCATAATGTAGCAGCAGCAGCAGAGCCCATGCTGTAAACCCAATTCCCTTTCCATTTTGCAAATCTTGATTTCCCCTGTGATTTCAAGTTCACAAAGCAGCACACTTTTCTGTTTGCATAACTTTGATTACTGCCGGTCAGCGTGATGAGTGGGTGGAAGATGCTTAAAATTCTGGGGGGTGGGCCGAAGGTCTCTTTTTGCACGGCTGTGTTTTGTCTGCTACATGTAGCGAGATACGACGCACATGTAGCTGAGCTGTGTCCTCTCTTTTTTTTGGGTGCCTTTTCTAAACTTTTTAGCCACAAATCAGTTTCATAAATGTTTTAATGGAGGGATGAGTGTAAACATGATCCACTGCTGTCTCCAGTGCTCTTGGGTTAAGGATGAACAAAGGCCATGTATAATTCAGACTGACACAGTTCTGCGGCACATTGGCCAGGGTAATTGGAGCCAGAGCTGCCTACAGGGCAGAGCAGGCCAACTCCCATCAGGGCTTTGCTATCAACACTAGCCACGACCTGAACGGTTTCACTACAAAGTAGCAGTTCAGGTGACGGGGTCAAAGTCTGATTTTTCCTTCGCAGTGTATCAAGTTGCTTCCCAGAGACCTGTTATCACACTGCACACACAGCTCTAAAAACAGGTGTGTGTGCTGTGTCAGGTTAGTCAGTGGCATCAAATTTTCACTCACCAAATCATCACAAACGGCAGCTCTTTCTGTGAACGGTCCGAAATATCATGATGGGGGTATTTACTGTTGTGTGAAGTGTAAGGTGCAGGGCTACGTGGTCAAATAAGCTCAATAAGTTTGCAACATCAGGTTGGACTGACTTGAAAAAAGCAGTCAAGCGGGCAAAACTAAGCACAAGACCCCGTCCAGTGAAAATCCAGTGTTTAACCTTGTAAACATCTCCATGTGGTGTTCTTCATGTGCTACAAGACGTATCAGGGACAACATCAGCAGTCATTTCCACGGCTGGGCCTGTCTGCTTTTAAACTGCAGTGTACCAAGGAGAGGCTGAACAACACGTTTTCAGATCGGCAGGTTTGAGACGTCACTAACCTAAGGAGCCAATCCCGTGAATAGACATGGCGACGCTATGCATATCATTATGTGTAACCTATGGCAACCACTTCGGCGATGCGCGAGCCAGCTGTAACCGTCATCATCACTACTAACATTAACGTTACTACTAATTACTACATTTCACGCTAGCCAAGTTTCAACATGTGAAAATGGCTGCAGTTTGGTTTTGTTTGGGCATCAAACAGTGCTTGGTTATGTTTAGGAAAAGGACCATGGTTTGGGCGGCCACAGCAAGACGGTTCCTCATTCGAGTCCTGGCTGGTGGGGAGTATTGTGCATGTGGAGTTTGCATGTTCTTCCCGTGCATGCGTGGTTTCCCTCCAGGTACTCCGGCTTCCTCCCACAGTCCAAACACATGCTCGTTAGGCTCATTTGTGACTCTAAAATTGCCAGTAGGTGTGAATGCGAGCATGCATGCACCTGTTCAGGGTGTACCCCAAATTTCGCCCAGTGGCAGCTGGGATAGGCTTCAGCCCCCTGCAACCCTGAGCAGGATAAACGGTAAAGATAATGGATGGATCATGGTTTGGGCTTAAATACACGCACAAGGGAAATGTACGTCACTAGGGTCCGTTACTTAATTTCTTGCAAGAAGTCAACAGCGAAGATTATTTTTATACAGGACTCGAACCCTCGTCTCCTGCTGAGAGTCCCATTTTGTTTGACCCATCTTTTGCCGCTGAGCTCCAACCCAAGCAAATATTTGCGCACTTCTCCAAAATTCAATATACATCAAAACAATAAACAAGAGGACAGCGTAAAAAAAATAACGGCAGAGGGATCCGTACTACCTGTACTGGCCCACATGACACTCCCTGCTGCTATCTACAACTCTTTACAACGTGTATGTGATGAGAAAATATCTATTCCATTAACTGAGGCTGACAGCTTCTTTTATCTTGGCCTAATTTAATGTTTATTTAAAGTACGGATGTGAGAGAGAGTGAGCGCTGGCAAGGGAGAGCACAGTGTGAAAAGGTGGACTGAATTACACAGCGTGATGGCATCAGCTGCTGCATGTACAGGAGCTGAGAGGGATAATCTGCCAGTGTCAGAAATAAAAGGTGAAAAGCCAAAAGCTTTATTTCACAGGCTGTGTGCGGCGGCATGCATGATGGGTACTTTCCTCTCTGCCTGTGCGTGGTTGAGTGTGAAGCATGAATTGCTAAGACCAGCATATTTAGCCGTTTCATCATAATGAAATATGACGGCAAACAAGAAGCTTTTTTACTACGGCGAAAAAGTGAGAAGACCTTTTCTCGTTCTCCCTTTCTAACCTTGCTCTCTTGTGTTTGGGATTCAGCACATTTCCATGTGTGAATATGTGCTTTTGTAATGAGATTTGAATATGCCCATGGTACAGTGATGTCAGTGAGTTTCCACGCAGAAGGAATCCCCTGCTGAATGATTCACTCTCGCCCCCCTGTCACATGAATGCTTGTCATTTTGTGCATTCATACGCATTCCCCACTCTGTTCCTCTCTAACTCCTACTCCAGCCTTCCTCCTCCTCCATTATTTTTCTTTCTGGGTTCCTTTTTTACGATCATAACGGATTAATTTCTCCATGTCCTCTTGGTTCTTAAAATATCTACTGATTTATTAAGTGGCACATTCTCTGCACGGAAAAATAGGGAAGGGACAGCTTTGCGACTGGAATAGTTGGAGCATCTAGACACGAGGTGTTGGGAAACAAATGAAGACTTTAGCATGAATTAAAACTCTTGCAGGAGTCTGCAGATATAAGATTCGGCTTTGCTACCAGTGCAGAGATCAATCTGGACGGACAGTGTGGTGTGCTGGGAGGGAGGAGAAACAAGCCTGTAATATCAGTCCGTCATAGTTAGGTAGATCAATCACAGCTGGGAAGGCGCATAGTCCATCCCTTTGGCTGGTTGCAATCCATCAACTGTCCGCGCCAGGAATGTAGCACAGCAGTGTGGCCAGACATACTCGATAGTGTAATACCATGATTTGTGTTACTACTGTATGGTGGACTGCTCCAGAGTCGCCTTTTTGTGTCCTGGAAGAGGTTGGGGTCATTTAAGAACTCAACCATTTGCAGAGCTGATATTGACCCACAGTGCCTGCAGATCTTATTAAAAATTCTCTGCATAAGTCCAGTTAGAGACTCGCCGAGCACAACACGAAGCCCTTTTTATGTAATTACTTCCCTTTTCTGTTTTATATTTTTTAAGATTAGTGTCCGGGCTATTCCTCACAGTAAGTAGGTTTTGACGGTGAGGCTTACAGGAAACCCACAAGCAAGTGTTCAACCTTAATTTGACCCATCCATATAATCATTGCATGTCTGCTCACAGACTGCAGTATGCAAATGTAGTTTCATACACATCATTGCAACAGAGAATTGCATTTAATAAAATAGGGGGGAAATGTAGTTCTGTAAACAAGCACCAAAAAACGTTTGGTCAGACTATTTATTGGACTCTTTTCTGTTGTTCTGTCTGTATGATTGTACACAAATGTTTAATATCAAGCTAAACTCCAACCCTAAAGAGTACACTTGTTCTACATCTCTAGGTATTATGACATGTAATTGTTTAAATCTCTCTTTTCAAACTCTACCTCAATCTCGGTTCGCTTCCAATTACTCCAGAATTTGGTTCACTGCAGGTGAGAAGGCAATCCAAACCAAACAAAAGAAGTGAACCAAAAAACAGTGCATTGTGGGTTGTTAACGGGTGCTTACACTTGCAGAGACAGGCAGCAAGATGAGTAGAGGACAGATGTGAGGGAGCGACGAGGAAATAGAAATATGTGCTGACCAAACAATTTCACAAATGCTTGTGGAAATGCACAGACACGGAGGCATTGAAACTGTTCAGGGAGAATGGAACAGATCGAGTAAGTAAAAAAAAAAAACACCTCCAAGAAAAAAACATTTAAGTCTGCGATGGTGTTTAGTGTGATTGAGGAGTGCTTGTTTACTTCAGAGAGTTTTCCCACGTAGAAATTCTGACCAATCAGAGAGCAGTTTCTCGCACATCAAACCGCTGGTAAAAGCTGACGTGTGAACACAAATCTAACTCAATTAATTTGGTCTTTGATTCAGCTCAAACAAACAGATTTTAGATGTGAAAGCGCCCTCAAACATGCTCTGGCACACTTATTATTAGCTTGCTTTACCCAATCTAAAATCATAAACAGTGCTCCATGTGTCTTAATTCATTCTTGATTTGTCTGCATGTGTGTCAATCATCCCTGTGTTGCTATCCTTTGAGTCACAGGCAAGAAGCGTCCTCTTTCTGGCGTCCCGTCAACATGCTAACAGTTAGCTGTCATGTCAAAGTGAAAGTTGGTCTTTTCTAAAGAGCTCCAGGAAGCTTATTCCTTCCTTCATGTTTTGCGAGGCAACAAAAAAAAATGTTGATGGCGTCCGTGTTTTTAAGAGGTGCACTCGATCTGTGTGCTGAAAATGATCCCCATCCTGAAGAAAATAAATATGGTGCATTCAAGTGCATACATGTAAAACCGGAGATGCGTTTGCGTGTGCATGATGGCTGCCACGCGTTTCCTGCATCTGTTTAGAGCCTCGGCTGTGCACGTCCTCAAAAATATCAATAATATGCACAATATGCACATGAATGATGAGGACAGTGTTGAGGCAGAGAGGATGTGACAGGGTCAGCGCAACAGTAAGGCAGAACAATGGCAGAAAGTGTTGAAGACAAGCTGATAGACTCAGTCTGCAATATCAACATCTGTACAATGTGTCATTGCCACTGCACAGCGACAAACATGCCTGTCAAAATTGCTTGCAACAGATAAGTTCTATTTTAGAAGTCGACGTGGAAACCTGCAAAATTAAATGGAAACAAGTCCGGGGCCGTTAATGTCCGTGCACGGAGGAACATGTTGGAGAAACAGAGTGAGGACGGTGCAGACGGTGTGTTAAGCTGTTGCTTTTTCTGCAGTGATCTCAGAATTAACATAATAACCTCCTGTAGAAGTATACCCCAATAACACGCCTAGTGCATAGCAAGTATCTGAACAATCACGTTCATGGCGCAGTCGGTTGTGTAGGCAAATGCAAGGTTAAAAATCAAGAATATCTCCGGCCAAAGGGTTTCAGTTGGAGGTTTAAGTTTACCCTACAAGCTAACGTCTGTTAGCATAGTACAAACAGGATTAATGTGTGAACAGCATTAAAGTAGAGCTACAAGATTAAAGAGACGGCTGCCTTGGCAAAAACCAGAAGTACTGACACTAAACTAGAGCTTGTTTGATGTGTAGAAATTTACATTTTACCTAGCTAACATCAGTGACTAGCTTACATTGTGTACCGTTAGCGTTCATTTTCTGAGTAGAATTAGAAAGTCTGGTGTGTATGTGTGAAGGAGGGAGGATCAGCAGTTCTGTGATAAACGAGCAGTTACAATCATTGCTCGTCGTGTGTTTGCACAAGATAAATGCAAAGTGTTCCTTAAACTGCTACAATGAAGGGATTTTATTGCAGTCACTTGGCTGCCACTTTGTTGACATTGTGGTAGTTTCCTTCACTAAGTAGGACATATAAGTGTCAGAACTATCATGTGAACTTGGCATAATCTTTCTCAGAGCTGTTGGAGTTCTCTTAAGCTTAAATAGGTTAGATGTGACATAAAGCAGCTCAGAGGCAAAAAAAATAAGAGAGCAGATTCCTTCATCTCCAAACCAATGTCACATTCACAACATCTGGACAGCAAGACGGCACATTTTGTCACAGAAAAGCTGAGAAGCTAATTATGTTGTTTGTTCCAAATGATTCCACTTTTGGCAAAGTACTGCAGCTGTTCAGTAATTCCCCATTTTTCACACTGTAACAATTCTGTACCCTATTGTGTGATTTAAGTTCTTTACAGCAACAAAGGAGCTCCGGGGGAACACTAGCAACCCCTCTTACAAACCCTGTGTGTTTTTTTTGTAGGTTACAAACCACGACAGAGACAAATACACGACAGGATGTGCTTTTTAATTTCAGACACCCAAAGTGCAGGTTGTGTATCTCCGTCCAAATTTGTCTTGATCAGCCACTCTTTAAATAATCCTGTAACCCCTGTTGGAGCCATGTGTTCACACAGATAGATTGACTCACATGTTCATAATGAAGTAGGACAGGCAGGACCCGACAGAACTGTCTCAAAGGCGAAGACCGGGTCTCTGAGGGGTTGGGTTATTTTGGCTTACAATGTATATATGTGTGCTATGAATATAAATATGAACCTTTTATCTCCTGCAGAACAGGAGAGGCACTCTATTATATTGGATCAGATGTGTTGTTTTTTTAGGGTGTATGGCAGTGACACTAAAGGTGATTTTGTGTTTGTACATTTAAATGGTTGTGGCTGGAAAGTGTTTAAAGTTGTAATCTCGAAGATCTCAGTTTTGTTCTCTTTGGCGGCACCTATGGCGATAAACGGTAATTGCGGGAGCACACTTCCCAGATATCCAGACAGTGCTGCATGTGTGACGTCCACGGTTGGCTCCAGTTGTAACTCTTGATTTTCCTCGACGGTCGCTTTCCTTTTCAGACTGTTTGCTTCATCTGAACTTCAAATTTGTTTCTTTTTCTTTGAATTTTCACTTATTTTTGAAGTTGTATCTGTAGTCTTCCATCTTTTCTTTGTTTGTTCAGCCATAGTAGATTACTGTTTACTCGCAACACTTGCTGAGACCGGAAAAGCAGCCGCTTAGCTCCGCCTACCCTCTCTAGCAGACCAACCACTGCTGGGTGATGGAGAACGCGTCACTAACTGGGAACCGCTTGTGATCGACAGTCTGTATTACTGCAAATGCAAAGGCTTTCATCAGTGGGCCATAGGCTCAATCACCTTTGTGTTACCTCATTCGGTGATAGATAGAGACTTAACAGACATTTATTTACATGAAAATCTTCAAGATTAGTACTTATATACTTAATATTCAGGTCTTTGTCTTGACTGTTCTTGTTTGTGCAAGCATCCTCGTCTCCGGAGACTGTTAAAATCTGCTGTTGTACGTAATCACTTTTCTATAAAGCATACAAATACTTTTTAAACTTTACCTTATGGCCTTGTTAAAGGTGAAGTGTTCCTTCCTTCATGTAAAGTCTAAGACCTCTGACTGAATTTTGGATGTGGAGCTCTGTAAATAGCTTCAGCGTTTACAGATCTGTTACTATTCTCTCCTTGCAAGCCTCCTAAAACGTAATGTAATGTCTGAAAAGGTAAAAGATCAACAGGATCAAGCTCAGGTTACGTTGAAACAGAGTGTATACTGTTGTAGTCACATTAAAATCAGTTACAGCCCAGTATTGATTCTTTACTATTAGTAATAGTATTTTCTATACTATTCTTTACTATTTGACAACACTATTATTATAAAAGATGAATCGACTCAGTGTGTTTATGATGTCCAAGCTCCAACTCCTCCCATTCACAAAATGCTGTGAGGAGATTTACATGTTGCGAAACAAGAAACTCTTTCCTGCTGAGTCAAACTAAACTGATGCTTTTACTCACAGAGACATATGCAACACTGTTTGTAGAATATGAGATTTAAAACATATTTTCAGCTCATAGAGAGAGAGAGGTAATTATGTCTTATAGTATTTTGTGTGATTTGAAAGGGCCAGCAGGTCAAAATGCCTCTTCAGTAGACATGCACAGGCAGTGTGACTGAGCTGTTTTCAAATCCAGTGGGCTCCGAATGTGTTTTGATCATTTGATTCTCACAACATATGTTAGACATGCCTGGAATGAATCACGCCAGGAACCGATGTGCTCGTCTTTGGCTGCACCAGGAGTGTTTGTTTTGGCTCCTAATCAGCTGGGAGCTTCAGTCTTGGTGCTGGGTTTGCTGCTGACTCAGTGGATGTGATCGTCATCCAAGTCTACTTGAGTTTTCTGTGGAGCTTGTTCAGCATGCACATGTTGGATGGTTCTCTGAGCCTGCTTATATCCTGTGTATACGCTGAGACGTACAAGCCTTTTGTAAAAACAGGTTAGTTAAAAACAAGATTAATGAGGCAAGAATTATCGTCCCAAACTAACCGAGGCAGGACTTGGACTTGACATTTTCATGTAGGAACAATTTAGAGTCAGACGAGTGATATTAAATATTTTTTGTGTCTTTCCTAATACAAGCTGCAGCATGTGTAGTCAAAGCTCGATAAGCTGATTTCTGTGTGCCACCCGCCTCCATTCTCATTGTGAAACTATTAAAAACACATTAATGTGCCCCATTGTTGCACTGGGAGACATTTAATTTTCAGCTGAAAACAGACACCAACAAATGCTCAATTTACTCCTGTTGAGTCATGCTTTCTAAAAGCTGCAGTGCCCGGATAATTTTGGAAGCGATTTGGCCCTTAATTATGTATTTTTATTTGTATAAATAAAAGCTTAATTCATGGGGAAAAGGGTTGAGATGACTTGGGAATTGAGTACAGATTGTTAGAGTGCACAGTGGCCCCAAATGATCAGCACCATCTGTCGCTTTTTGTGGTTATGCTTAATTCATGTATGCTGATAATTACCTCTGTGAATTGATTTTTAAATACTTTTAATTATAAGCTCAATAGCAGGAAGAGGCCTGCTACTATTATTAAATTGTCATGCTACATCCACTGCTTTTGTTGGAGGTTATTGTGGATGAAATTTAAGTCTGACAATAGTTTTCAGAGCTTCTGCACACAACAGGTCCAGAAGGTGCTGGATGTAAAATATGCAAATTAAAGAGCAACACATTGACGGGCACATCTCTGTATTTTGCAAATGCTCAAGCCCCTTATACACAGCCAGTTCAAGGCGGGATTATGACGCCTCTGTAATGTTTAGTCTTCTGCAATATGCACGATGGCAGAATAGTGGGGCGAAGTCGTTCTGGCATCGGAGGTAGTAACAGAGGTGTAACGGTGTCTGTGCAAACAGCGTAGCCAGCAAGGCGGAGCAGCGCTGTGTGTGTATTAGGCTTGTGCTGTTTGTTTACATCTTGCGTACGTTTTGGTTCCGAAACACTGGAACTCTGTGTAAAAACACACACTGGGGCGGCTCCACGCCAGTGTTGCTTGGTCCAGTGTAAAATGGCAAATGCTGCATGAGGGCGGAGCTTCGTTACCGCGCTGTAAAAGGGCTTCTGTTTCAAAAGTTTTTTTCACTTTGAGTTTCTCTCTGCAATACAGGCACAATCACTCTTTCTAAAAAAATGTCTTTTATATGTTAAACAAAAACATGAACATGCATCGAGCCTAAAGTAAAACATAACTAATGTATTGGCTGCCCTGTAAGCGTGACATTGTTGTGTGTGTGTGCGCTCATAACCTGCATCCTCTACTAATTGCATGTTAGAGGAAATGTGAGAATCTTATTATTAAGTAAGTATTAAGGGATTAGTGTCACCAAGTTTTATCAAGCTTTTAAAGAGTTCAATTACGAAGCTAATTAATACTGTAGGCCGTCAGCTGTAGGAGCATGCTAACCAATTCCACGCCTCCGATCATTTCCCTTATTCCTTTTATCCATTGACACTTAAAGCTTTAACGCTGCTTCAAGACATTTTCAGCCTATTATTTCAAGATGTGCATCAATGTTTTATATTTCAACTGACTGATACAAGCATATTATTTCAATATTTCTTTGTGAGTTGGTTTTTATAACTAAAAATATATTATTCGCTTTGCTATATAACTAATGACATTTAGTCTTGAGAAATGGTCTAAAAAGTACCACGAGCGGTTATTTTAAGCTACATCTTCTAATAATTATGATCATTTATTTTAACTCCGATTTTGGTGGATGTTTAATTAGAGAAATTTTAATGCATTTTTACTAATTCATGCCAAGTTCCAGAGGCTTTAATTAATTTTTAAGGTAGTTTGATGAGTGCAGATAATGATAGTGAATCATGTGAGAAGCCATCTGTATTATAACAAAGCATGCTGGAAATAGTGCTGACTGTCGAGCCGAGTGTGTGCATTTGCATGTGCAGTATCTGTGGAAAGTAGCCACCCACATTGCAAGGCTCCATCTCTGCCCACCTCTAAGCTAACATCCACACCAATATGTCTAGTTTGTCATCCAGCACGTTGGCAATATGAAGATATTTGCTACCTTTTATGGAGTGTTGTCAGAGCATGTCAATTATGAGATGTGTATTATTCATTGGCTTGGCACAGCATTGCAAGAGTCTAATTAGCATCAAATTACAGTCAAAGGTGAACAAAGTGGTGAGTAAAACAAGTTGAATGAGCGAGGATAAACATGAGACACGTCTTTTGTTGTTCCAGTGGTAGTACGAGTGCGCAGGCTTTCACATGTTCAAACTGACCTCATGCGGATCTCATTTGTAAACAGGACCTGAAAAGACTGGCTGGAAGACGTGTCCCCTTCAAGGACACAGTCACTGTCATGTTCCAATGAAATGTCTGAACAATAAACTATGTGAAAGTGACCGAGACACAGCGAGCAGCACAGGCTGATTTATTAGACTTTCATCTTGAGATGAGTTTGGTCAAGGTGCCCCCGTCTCAGACGATGCCCCTTACTGATGCATCAGTAAATTTTTGAGACGTTACCATGACTCAAATTTAATGAGGACGAGTATTCTCAGAGGTTGTCATGTTTTCTCAGCAGCTGAAGTTAAAATGATTGAAATGGATGTTAATTTTGTTTACCAAACCTTGGACAAAGATGCTTTCAGATTTGTCAGCAACACCAAGAGAGCAGACTATGCTTCATTTCAGCTACAGGACAGAAATACCCCTTTTGAAACAGCTGAAATGCATAATTTTAACATGTTGTGGACAGTAGATAGCAGATATAACAGACTATAGTATCACTGTACCGCACAGTTTCTCAGTATTTGGACTTTCTTCCCACAGTGAAGATGCAGTCATGCTGTGGGTGGGTGTACTGTGTACACAGTGAAACTTCTCATAAATGAAGACTTCTGATTGACCTTACAGTTATTAAATGTGCTCCCACTCTGCAGTGCTTTGTTGGATTTAGATCTCTTACAAGGCAGTATAGTCTGAATTAAAAACTTGTGCACTAAAGCAAATGAGACATCTCAAAGTGTGTGTAGCGGGTCGGATTCTGCATTGTGATGGGTACATGGTACAGACTCACTTTGGATATTCTTTTAAAGGCATTTATTCTCCAACATGGAGATGAAAGAGAGGAAGAGGAAGTAAACAAAACAGAAGAATGAGAAATAAAAGCTTGCCACACTTCCCGGGATAAACCCAAGTAATTTCCTTTACGGGAGGTTGTCTAATTTTAAAGCCCCCCTCCAGTGCAAATCAAGTGTTTAACCTTGTAAACATCTCCATGTGGTGTTCTTCATGTGCTACAAGACATATTAGGGACAACATCAGCAGTCATCTCCATGGCTGGGCCTGTCTGCTTTTAAACTGCAGTGTACCAAGGACAGGCTGAACAACACGTTTTCAGATTGGCAGGTTTGAGACGTCACAGACCTAAGGAGCCAATCCCGTTAATGGACGGGGTGATGCTATTATGTGCAACCTATGGCAACCACTTCGGCGATGCACGAGCCAGCTGTAACCGTCATTGTAATTTTTGCAAACTCACTACTGACTACTGACGTTAACGTTATTACTTCTAATTACTCCATTTCAAGCTAGCCAAGCTTCAACAAGTTGCCGCTAAACGATGGCAGAGACGTGTTTTTTTTGGGCTGTAATTTTACGAAAGGAGAAACACAGCACATAGTGAGCGGGGACTCTGCAGAGTCAGGAATTTTTATTGAGGGAGAAGGAGGAGATGCCATGGGAGGATTTTTACAAGGTAATTAAACATATTTTGCAAAAGAAAAAATAATCAGAAACAATTTATTATTTCAAGCAGAGCATTTTATGACTGGAGCTGGTCTTTAAGATTATAACCAATAAATGTAATTACAAAATAACCGGCAACCTTCAAAATAAAAGTCTATGCTTAAATCCATATTTAAATCTTTACAAATTCCCTGTTCATAACTTGAATCTAATGCTGCATTCTAGACAACTGGGAACTCGAGAACTTCCCAGTAGAAATTTCCGAGCTCAGAGCGTTTCACGTGCACGACGCCAAACGTAAACACACAACATGGCCCACCGTGACGAAATGATGTTTCTTTGGCAAGTCCTCCGCCAATTTAACTTGTTTTGTTTTTGTATTTTTAACGATTTCCAGAATAACTTATGTGGAGAGAAGATCACTTTGAGATTACTTAAAGTACCTAGCTACCTTATCACAATGCCGACATTTCTTATAAACTTTTCCATGCAGAACACGTTACCATATGATAGTAGTTGTTTTTCAATCAAATGCAGGCAAACATATATAACATTGCTTTTCAGCTGATAGTTTACCATTAATGATGTGCCTCTCCATTGGTGCAGCCGTTGTTGTGTGATGTCAGAAATCTGATTCTGGTGAAGTCTAGTTGGAGGTGGGAAAAACTTGACTTCCGAGTTGCAACAACAATGCAACATGATACAAATGCATCCCATCTCTGATCATGTCAGACCCCTAAGCAGGAGTTGGCTGTGTGGTCCAATGGCAAAGTATGCATCAACTTTTATTATATTTTAAAACAACAGAGAGAGAAAATAAGTTGTGTGTATTTTATTTTGATTCATAGTTTCCTTGAACTGTATGATTTACGTTCAGAGCTGCCATGTGAATTAATGTGTCTAGAAGTCCATAAATGTAACATTATTCACTCACTGCAACCCGGCTCCAGTAAATCCGTCTAATCTCATTTCCTGTTTTCATGCAGGAGTCGAGGGCATGGAGTGCTCCCTCCCCATGGATGGCAGACGTGTATCCCTGACCCAGCTCTCTAAGGACAGCTTCCGCGAGTGCCAGGCCACCCTGACTCTAACGGACCTGCTCATCATCATTTTCTCTGGCATCTCGGTGTCTGTGGTGGCCATCATGACCAGCTTCTTCCTGGCTTCAACTGTTCATTGCTTCCAGCGCTGGAGTAAAGGCACCAAGGGGGATGAGGAGGAGAGTGAAGAGTGAGAGAGGGAGGGAGATTTACTTTTAAGGGCCAGCATGGCCCCGGTACTTCAAACACTGAGAGGACGCCGCAGACGGTGTGTGCTACATGCTGCTTCCTCCCTGGTGAATATCCAGGACTGTTCAATGGTAGGATCTGTGGTACAGTTGCAGATGTTTTGGCACGTGGACGTTGGAAATATGGTAACAAAGGACGTTTTCAAGGAATGAGCCAAAGTCCCATTTACAAATCGGAGCGTGCCCTGCTCCTGTTGCAAAATTATATTATGGAGATCATATTTTTTTGGCTGTAAGAGCCTGTCGTCGTGTTTTATGACTACTTGCTCGAGCCCCTAACAAATATCGCGAGGTTAACACGTTTGTATTAAAATAAAAAGATTCATAAAAAAGATGGTGTCACGTTAGTCTTAGACAAGCTGATAACTAATCAAGGTGTAATCACACTGGACTCTGGAGTCTGAAATCCTGTAAAGTGACAAACTTTTAGATGATATTTATTGGGACTTTATCTGTATAGGACAGAATGCTAAATCCCATAAAAAAGGATGTCAAACTGACCAACGACCTCAGTATTTAACTGCCTGTACGATGATATGCTGGCATATCCTGCCATTCACAGTGTCCTTTTTTGACACCCTCTACATTAAAAAAAAAAAAAAATAAGTGTTTGCAAGCACCTGAAAAGGCAAATACTGTTGTTGCTTCTGCAGGTAAAATTAGACGGTTGCAGAGGTTTAACAAGAAGGAGTTGTACAATGGCGAGATGGTAGGTAGCTAACGTACTGTAGGCACGAAGTTCCCAGTGGGTCTACACATTCTTTCAGCAGTATATTCATTATATAATCACAAATCTATGTACAAAAGAAAACAATGTACAGTCAAACAAACATTATAAATCAAGAGGATGAACTGTTTGTTCCGTAGATTGATAACTGTGAACTGTATAGAAGGATATTCATAAAGTAACAATATAATCTTGAGAATTATGGCTAATACGGTATTAAAATAGTCTACGTAGAACTATTGTGTCAAATAACGCACTTTATATGGTGAACCTGGTTTTGGCGAGCCCCTGATTACACTATGTAGACTGGTTTTGTCTTCATCTGCCAAAGATTAGATTTAGGTTAAGGAGAGATTGCATATAAGGACTTAGAGGATGTTTTGTTCACTGAGGTAGAGGTAGCTCCTTAACGGGAGGCAGCACTATAGCCAAATCACGGTCTGTTAACACATATTGTACTCAGTCAATCTCCAAAGATTAGCATTTTCTCCAGGTTTGTCTACAACTGAACTAGCTGTCTCACTTTGTTTGTACATGGCACTTCTGTTTAAGCAGGCAGGTCGCGTCAGGTCGAATAGTTATTTACTGTGGCAGCAGGAGGTTCATCTCTAGAGGCGTAAATCGAAACTAAAGCTGCAGAAGTCAAAAGTCTGCAAACACTTACATGACAGTACAGTACAATTTAAATTCAGTAAAGCATTGACTTCCACATCCTTGGTGTCTCTTTGTTATGTGTACCGTATATGTTTAAATCCTCCACCGTTAGGATTTAGAATCTAAAAGCTGGACTATTTGTGTTTTTCCCCCCAAAAGCTGAGGTATGTTGCATAGCTTTCCACATTCTTGTAAGGCATAAATAATTCATCAAAATTGAGCTATGAAGCAGAAAGACCGCCAAGCCTCTAAATGCATACACGCAGCGGATAGAGAAAGAGCCATGAGCGTATAGAGTCATCTTTTCTGTATGCTTCACAAAAGATAAAAGGGGGATTCCACATGTCCCTGCAGAACAAGTCATTACCCTGAACGTGCAGCATTGTGGAGCACATTTTTTGCAAAAAAAAAATGATGTGAAATAAATGTGGCCTTATTTATTTTTATCAACATCAAAAGCACAAAGATTTCACTGAAAGTTAACGTGATTATGTTACATCGTACAAGGAGGTTTCACATCATGTGTAGTGTCGCATTTTGTTTTCCTAAGTGTCACGTTTTTAATGTATGGATTTAATTACCAAGTCAATGGAGACACCTTAAAGACACAGGCTCTTCAGAAGGTAAGTCTTCTGTTAAAGCCATTTTATCCTTTGCTGTACCCCTCCTCTGAACAGCAATCAAAGGACATGTCGTCAATCATGAGGTCACACTCTCTTTTTATAGCACCAAATACCTAATTAAAAATAAACTTGTCAGAAAAATGAACACTTGGACATATATCAGCATGATAAGAACTAACTATAATGACAGAAACCATGTTTGAGAAAAATGTATTTGACATGTATTTTGATTTTATAGTTTGACTCATGTCCCATCCGTTAACATGGAGGAGGCGGGCTTTCAGCAGGGGGCGATAGAGAGGGTTTGGCTTCACTTTTAAGGGTATAGTCAAACGACTATAGGTTTGCTATAAGCTTACGACATAATTTTATGGAGTTACAAGTTACATTACAAAAAACACCTGTGCAGGACCAACACCTCTACTGTTTGGGAGCCCAGATGCTAGAATTACAAATCATGTTGGCAGCTCAGTCCTGCTGTTTGTTTTGATACTTTTGCCAAGCCTGCTGCTTGTTCCTCATTATCCAATCCTTTTTTTCTTGTCAGTTTCAGGCATCATTTAAAACTAATCTAAAAGCACAGCCTAAGTCCAATTAAGAATGAGAGGCCTGCTTTATTTATGTCTGTGCGGAATTGGAGATTCTAAATTATTGTTGCTATCAGAGGTTAAACTGCCACCATTATCACTATAAACTATAGGTTTAATTTGTAGTGTGAGACTGAAAAGCCTTAAAGGCGTACCTACAAGAGGGCGGGGCTTAGCGAACAGTCAATTTTGATATTGGATTAAAGGTGGGGTATGCAACTCAAATGCACTGTCAATGTATTTTTGTCTGCTAGCTGTCCATCCTATATGTCTGTTAGTCTGAGTTAAAAAAGCAGCAAACTTACCACCGCATACCCCACCTTTAAGTACAGTCTTAAAGGGGAACACCACTGATTTCATATTTAAAGTCTGCCACTCTTATTTGTTATGACCCTTTGGTTAATATTAGTGAACAACTTATATTCCTTGTAGCCAGAGTGAAGGTGCCCACAACTATTGTTGTCATGTAGTAAATAAGTTGATCGAGGATTTAGATTCTGTCCAGAAAGCTGGTATCCAATTGTTGCTATTAGAGGAGCAGGTTCTAGTGTTTCAGAGAACAAAAAATATAAATATATATATATAGTATATATTTGAATGCTAATTACAAGAACAGATGAAGTGTGAGCTGCTAGGAGACAGAGGAGAAACTGCTATATAAGCTGGAATCTGAAGGTGCAGACCTCAATCAAGCAATCAGAGAGAGTTTTTATACATATCATTATGATTTCCAACTACTGTGTAGTTACTGTACATTAACAAATTATTATGTTAGCTTAGCTGTTAGCTTGAAGCATATGTTAGCATGACACTTTCCTTTCTCTTACTCATTTTATTAAGCAACGACGATCAGCACATTAGAGCATGCACTGTTGAGTTACCTGCAGTTTAAAGTTCAGATTCATGTCTATTTTTCTATTCAACCTTTCAGAATGAAGCATTTATTTACCGTCAGTCCCCAAAGTAACTTTCTGGCATCGCACACCCTGGAAAGCAGAGACACTGGTGGCTGCTTTCGTACAGTTTGTCTTGACATTGCTTAAAATACCAAATTCAATGTTTATGTTTTGTCAGATAAATGTCAGAACGGCTCCAATCTAATTTAAGTGACAGAGAAGGGTGTGATGTTGCTGCAGCTGAATGCATCTCCAAATGTCAGACAGACACTGTCGAACAGACCGTATGTGTAGCTGTATATTGATGTTTGGTTAAAAAAAATAAAATCCTTTTTTTCTGTCCTCTGGTCTGTATTTGTTTGGACTTTTTATACAACATTGTGTAAACACAACAGCAGGAGAATGCATATATTTCAACAATCATGCATATACCCGTGATACAGACCAACCTGCACAGGGGAAGATTGGTAGTTTCCTTTAGTCACACACTGCCCTACATGCAGAGCAAGCAACAACGCTGGAAGTGTGATTCTGAGCAAAGCGATACCTCCTGCAGAGTGTTAATAACAATAATAAGAATTGTTAATTTCTTTCCCTCACTTCCCTGGAGTTGACAGATTTTGTCTTGACACATCAGCAAAGGAGAGAGTCTCATCTGTAAACACGACTCAGCGTGTCATTTCACACTGCACTGTTATCACACTGCAGGTATGCAAATGGAGGCACTATTTTTGGAAAGGGTGTTAGAGAAATTAAAGACGCCTAAAAAAAAACCTAATACCATCCGCTTGCATAACAAGTATCTTGCTGTTCATGCACAATTTCCCTCATTAGGAGCTGTTGGACAATCTGCAGTAAGTGTAATGAAATGGCGTTGCAATCCTATCCTATGAATCCTTTTTTCCAGGCTGCCTATGGTGTCTTTTTTTGCAGTGTCAAGTTCTTTAACTCATCTGAGGCGCTGCACAGAGGAGTTAATACTTCTGTTGACCGAGGTTTGTGTTTCTTTTTACATCCCTCATACTTAATAATTTTTTCTCCACATTTTATTCAGTAATTTTCTTTTTTCACATCATGAGGCGATCTTAAACGATAATATGCTTCCTGAAGAATTCTGATGTGAGAGGATCCCTGATTGAAACATCCCCCTCAGGGTGTGCTATGTCAGCTAGAAAGAAAGCAGAGTCACGACACACATGCCAGAGAGAAATAAGCAAAGAATCACTTCTGGAAACATTTGCAATTCTGAACAGTAACTGCTGCTTTGGACGGGGAACAGCATGCACGAAAGACTTTGCACACACTAGGTTGGTGCACCACTGCGAAAGAGGCCTGTGAGGGTGGTGGTCGTGATGAGGATTCTCTTGCAACCATTTACCTCATTTGGTTGTCATGGCTACACAGCCGGAGGCCCGAGCTCTTGGACGCCGAGGCGGGAACGGGGAGAGGGAGGGATGCTGGGAAGCATGGCCCTCAGTGCGGCTGCATCGCCTTTCTTTCCGTGCATCAGCTAACTGGACCTGGCATTTTAAACAGAAAAAAAACTAACCACAGCACCGAGGCCTGTGAACCGATGTGTGACTTTCACATCCAGCCTCCTGCTTGGGTTTGTCTGCAAAACTTACTGTGATAGGTCAGATTGGGATATCTATCATTGTAAAGTCAGTGCACTGTATGTAGTCAGTCTAATGCCATTAAAGAGGGGAGGGTTAGTAGCTTCTGTGCAGCTTCAATGGTTCAATCTTGTGAATGTTTTGTCACAAAGTGGTTTACTGCAGCTGCATCTAATATGGTGGAAATACAATCAATTAAAGTTACATGGTCATACAAACAGGTCTGCAGCACAGGAGACTACAAACCAAGCTACTTATCTTTTTAGCAATAAATTAGAGTAATCTACTGTTTCTCAGACACGGAATGAACATCACCAGTTAATGAGTTAATTGTTGAGTAAAATAGTTGAACTGTGTTTTGGAAAGGAAGCCTTTATTTATCTATCTATTTATTTATTTATTTATTTACCACCCGTCTCTTCTTACCGCCTGTTTCTGACCTACAAAGACAGGAAGCGAGCGGGACAGAGAGAAAAGTAAGCCAACCCTCAGACAGGAAGCTCTGAATGAGTAATGGCCTGCTGCTGCCTTACAGGGGGTGGGGGGGATTAGGGTTTGGGGAGGAGTGGGAAACAGAGGGGTCGGGTTCCAAAGTTCAAAAGGAGCCACACCTGATGCTTCTCTCGGGCTGCGTTAACAACAAGCAGGACGGTCGCTGAGGTCATGGAGGTGGGGATTGTGAGGAGATGTGGGCGTGACATTGACGAATGGAGATGGTTGGGGTCAAGATTCTCTCCACTCTTTCGTCCACTTTTCACATCATGTTCTCTTTTTCCTGAAAGCAGCCTTTGCTTTCTCGTGAAGTGTATTTTTTTCTGTTTGCTATTGTGAAATACTGAACTTCTGTGATTCAGTCTAAGGTGCACAACAATTTCTTGTAATATTGCACTAAATGGGAGACTTACAAGCTGTACAAAAGAATGCATCCATCAAAAACGTACTAGTACTTGTAGTATATGAACATTTCTTACTTTGGCATGCCTTAAAGGGGCCATATCTTTTAAATGGATTTTCTCACATGTTGCATGGGTTTCACGTTTTTGGGCGTTTATTGTTCACAATGAAAACGTGAAAACTGCATAATTCCGTGTTTTTCCAGAATGACATTTTTAAAAAGGTCGCCTCTGAAATGGGCCGTTCAGAACAGCTGCAGGTTTCTACGTAGAACCTTGCTTTCGCTGAAATCGACCAATCGTCATTCGCCTCAGGCTGCCTTCTTGCACTAACTTGTATTCAAGTCGTTGTCGAGATTTCAACTTACCATTCTGATACCTTCTGCCGATTCTGGCTCGAACAGATAAGGCCGAATAACCGACCCCAGAGCAGCCATGTTTTCTACAGCTTTGGAGTGACAGAGCGGCAGTGCGGCTGCTCCCCCACGTGGGTGAGGGGCTACACGGTCACTCCAAATACTGTCAGCCAATCGTGACCAAGGTCTAACCTTTGAATGGGAAAACGGCTTGTTCGTTTCAGGAGGAAGGAGAGGCTCCTAAAAATAAATTAAAATATGAATACAAACTTTACCAACATGATTCAAAAACACATTAGAATAATAGAAAATTGATTGCATAGCTAAAATACTGTATGTCCCCTTTAATAACACACTGTCACCCCACACTCATGAAATACAGAAGCTTGGTCAGTGGCCCAGTGTGCTTCAAAATATGACCATCTTGGTATTCCTCTAGCGTCTGTTTTTCACTTTTATGGCCCCTCGTCAAGTTAACTATAATTAATGTGCAACATCCAGTTAGACTTCAATAAAAAGTCAAGGTTGCGACACTAAATAAGCAATGCTCATTAAGACTTTCAAAATAAAGCTCGCTGACAGAGATTAAACATTTTTTTGAGTTTTGGACATTAATAATTGTGTTATTTTGATTAATGTTGCGAAACAGTTGCAGTTTGGTTTTGGCACCACAACAATTTGTTCAGTTTTGGAAAAAAGATCATGTTTGGGGTTCAAATAAATAAAATGTTCTGTTTGTTATTGATGTACTTTTGTGTAACTTGAGTATGTTATTGAACTTAAATTAAGTCAACTTCAAGAAGTTACCATTGGTTATTGTTTGTCGAGCTCTGCTCTACTGGAATAAAGTCTCTTTATTTAACCCCAACATCCCCTACCACCACCCAGAGAGCTCTTTATGTCACCTGACCTGGCACATCCAAACAACTAGCAATTAGCTAATTATGCTAATGAGGAACCTACAGCATCAGATCTTGAAGTTTTGGGCCATGACCGAGCTACCGAATTTGACAAGTTAGGAATAAGAAAAAAAGACACTGATGCTAGAAGCAATGAATGTGCTATGTTTAGCTTATCTTTTAATGATTCTTGTCCACCTCATTTAGAAGGACATTATTCTAAGCAGCCCAAATAAATCTGTAAATCCCCCCTATACGCTCCTTATGAAGAGAACCTGAGGATATTTCACAACTGTTTATCTTTGTCAGTGCTTTTGAGATCATGCCAGGAGCTCCAAAGAGGAATGATGTGCATTTGCCACCGCCTGGTCACAGTTTTTGGCAGCAGCATTGAAATATCCTTCAGAATAGAGAGGGTGAGAGGTGAGCCGAGGACACAGCAGCCGTGGGCAGCCATGAGCATCAATGCATGCTTCTAGCAAACTGCTCAGCCACTGCACCAAAACACAGGCTGGCAGGCTGGCACAGGCAGTTATCCACAAATGCTGTTTCTTGTACGGGAGAGAAACACGGATATAAGTGAAGATGGGTTATCAAAACAGCTTCTTTTTTTAATCAAGAGTACAGTTGTTTTATTTGTGCATCTGCAGGATCTGTATCCTTATCTGATTCACAGTAATCTATGTTGTAACACAGCGGGATGAAAAGCGTAAGCTTCCACTTCCTGTTCCTATAGAGGACAGAGAGAGATGTCAAATCAATAGTCATTTATATTGCAACACTTCTGCAAACTTAGCATTTAACTAAAACATTAATTCGACCACTGCTTTTTTTACTTTTATTTACCCTTGAAAAAGTGAGACATTTGCAACAAAAGTATGTTCTCATCCATTATAGAATCATCAGCCTGTGACTGATGTGTGTCAATCAGGAGAAGTTAATCCAAAATTGAGCAATTTTTAAAGCCCAACAAAAGTTCTGTAAGCGCTCTGTGCACAAGTCCTTATAAATAAAAAAGTGTTTACTGTAATCACCCAGTGGGGACTCGTACCACCCTGTGATTGATGGGTGTTAAAGTGTATAAATTAATCCAGCACAGCAAACATATTAAAAAATGAATGAGGGAAGAGCAAAGCTGGTCGCACCAGGCGACAGGATGAGATGGATCTCAGCATCCCTCATACTGAGTCACTAGAGGTCTAATGAGGTCAATGTACCCTACATTCATCAAACTCTGGGCACAGTACCACATGTGTATGAAGCACTGCTGCTGCAGACTGTAATGGAGGATGTAGTTATGACCTGCCGTTGAAATATGGCATCAGGGAACATTTAAAGGAGCAGTGAAATTAATATGTGGATGTGGATGCATCTTCTATTTGTCATGTCCTTGTTACATTAATGATGCTGTGTGTAAACAGCACAAAGGCACTGATATAAGATGCTGTTTTACTACAGGTGTTCCATCATGTGTTAGTCTTGTTTAATTAGGTATTTCATTTATATTTTGTTATTCATTATTTCCTGTTTTATTTTGTTATTCACACCCCTGTGACGCTCTACTTCCTGTCTTTGTGTGTTAGATTATGTGCCCCGCCCTTCTTTTCACCTGCCCCTTCATTGTCTCACCTGTGCCTGATTAGCCGCACCTCCCCAGTGTAGCTTTTTCTCTGCGTTTTGGACTTTCGTCCACATAAACGCCGTTTTAGGTCACCGAAAACGGATCTTTTGTAAAACTCCAGCCAGTGTGAAGACTTTTCGAAACTCTGTTTCCACGGAGACATGTAGACGGGGTAAACTGCGTTTTTGGCTCGTGACGTCAGGCTGTGCGCCGTTATCTCCTTTGTGAGGCGTCACAGATGAGCTGACGTTCCTTGCAAAATGATGGACGTAACAAAATCATTGATTCTTCTAACCTTGCTAACAGGACTTTTTACATGTTTACACACATACACATATACATATAGATAGCAAAACCATTCTATAAAAAAAATAATGCTGTGTCAAAGTAAAGAGGTCTCAAACCTTTAGTTTAATGTGCCACCTCACAGAAGAAAACTGAACTCTAGAACTAACTCTGAACTAAGAAAGAGAAGGCATCTCACTTTTCAGAGCAGAGCCGAGCCTGCTGAACCTTTGTGTCATAAAAATATGTAAACTGACATTTTACTTGCTTTTGCTTACAACTTCTTCTCTGTCAATTCCTGTGTCAACAACTGATGATATCGACATAGACTGAATATATCAGAGTGGGATTGACCACAACTGCTGGAGAGAGAACAAGAGTAAAAGGGTAGCAAGAAACTTTATATAAAGCAGAGAGAGAGCGCCTTATTTTAGTGATATACTATAAATAAATATAGGCTTCCATATGGCCTACTTAGAGTTTGAAGATGGATCGGGTTCAGGCAGCAAAAAAGTGCTGGAAAGTAAATGGAACAGAAGAAGACTGGAGACGGGCCACATTTGTTCTCCGCTGCGCCTCACTCAGTGGAACATCCTCGCTGTTTACTCTTCCCTTTCACCGCATCATAAATGTCACAGCAAAGACTCAGCTGTGACAGTGTTCAAACATACACTCCAAAGCCGTTTCCATACTTCCACAACAAGCCTTTCTACCATCACTTAACACGGGATGAGCTGCTGCCGATGGATGAAAAGATAAAGCCCGAGCTCTCTTCCAAGTTTCCTGCCGCCCTGGGGCTCGTGCACAATGCATCAAAAGGATGAAGCACTGAGACGTAGTCACCTGGAAAAGGTCAACCTTGTTTGTTCTCCTTCACTACGTCCTCACGTCGTGAACAATTAATGCGAGGACGCGGGGGAGAGGGCATGTGGGAGGCAGATGGACACAGCGATAAAACCAAGGACTTCCATTAAGATGTCTAAATGTGTCTGTAGTGTGTGTCTAAGCCTCGGTGATAAAACTGAGGTGATGATGCAGATTAATGGCTTAATCAATAACTGCCTCAGCAGCTTCCGGTAATATATTCCTGTCAGTGTCAAAACAATCTACGATCAATTGGCTGTTTATTTACACATGAATCAGTCCAGTGAGACAGTCGATGTCCCTGCTGGTCGACTGGCCGTACATTTATTCAGGACGGTAGATTAAAAGCCTGTTGAGCTGAGATGTATGGATAATTACACACTTAACTTTCAATGGCTGATTAAAATCAAATCACAACAGCTTCTCTCCTCAATGAATCCACCGACAGAAGAGGCTCTTAGTTTCTTACTCACAGCACATAAACAATGGCCAGAGTCGCTGTTACTGCTCTGTAGCTTTAGTATCTTTATTGTGGGACTAATGATTGTATATAAAGATGGACAACACATCTCCACCTACTCTCATTGTAAAGGGAAGCCAAAATCCCCTCCGAGTGGGCGCTGCCATCTTGCACATTTGGAGCCAGAGACTGCGCAGTAGAGATTGGCTGGTGGAGTCGCAGTACTGACGTCCCGCCTCTTCCTCTACCAAAAACACACATTTAATTTGTGGACTTGACGTGTTGGAGTCCTCAGGTGGGCTCAGTCTGCAGCAGAGCAGCTTCTTGTGTTGGTCTGAAGCAGATATTCACGGTTATGGAAAGTTCAATGGCTGTAATGTTAGTGTTAGTGACGTCTCCTCTCGCCGTTCTGCTCTGCTACTCGGTAACAGAACGCTGCAGGAGCCGGATTGACAGAGCTGTCAATCATGAGGTCCCATTTTTATATCATCAAATAACTAATTAAAAGTAAACATGTCAGAAAATGAACACTTGGACACAAATCAGCAGGATAAGAACTAACTATAATGACAGAAACCATGTTTAAGAAAAATGTATTTGACTCATGTCCCATCTGTTAACATGGAGGAGGCGGGCTAACCTATACTGCAGGGGGCGATAGAGAGGGTTTGGCATCACTTTTAGGAAGCTGTGTGTGGGACTATTTGTAAGCCTGTTCTCACTCACAAGCTGTGAAATTCAACAGCCTGGACAGTGGCCTAACACTTTGAAATGTGATGCAGTGGGTACCCCTTCCCTTTAGCATCATATTTATTTATTTATAAAGCTTTAATTGGCAACGTGCCACCATATCTCACCTCCTTACTAAACCGGTCTCACTCAATATTCAACCCGTTCTAGTAACTGGCTGATGCTCGAAGTCCGTTCCTTAAGTTAATGTACATGGATATAATCTGAGACAATAAATGGCATTAAGAGTACCTAATTAGTACTACTTTTCACGTTTGTCTTTTTGGGTTCTGGGGAGGTGGGATTGCATTAAGGGAATGTCATTTGTCCTTGTTATTTATACTGATGAAAGAAAATTCCAACTGTGTTAACAGAAAAAAGCATTCACTCCATTCATTATTTTCATGACCTTTAAAGCATTTCTGAACACAACAGGAAGTGTAAACACCACAGCAGGAGACAGAACTCTTTTAGCTGACAACTGTTTTGTCTCCTGCTGTTAAGGTCAGGAATGAACTGTCAGGCTGAACTTCAGAGAAGAGTGATAAAGGTGCTCAGCATTTCGGAAGTTTGAACGACCGACAGTTCAAAAGGAAAAGTGAACAAACTTAATCTGCTGATGGCGACCGTTTGGTACGCTCAAAAGCTCCTGAACAAATGGGTGTGTGGCCTTTGAGCTGAGGCTTCTTTGTTAAAGCTGGAATTGGACAAACTTTTAACAGGGCTGCAAAGTCCAAGTACACCTTTTTTCTTTTTTTTAAAGGGATAGTTCGGTTTGTTTGAAGTAGGGTCGTATGAGATACTTATCAATAGTAATACAGTGTATGCCAGTCAGCACGGCCCCGTGTAATCAATAAGGTAATCAGGACACTCTTTGTCTGGGAAAAAAAACAAGCAAGCACCACCTGTATTTCGCGGTAGCTACTGATAGTTCTCCCGGTAGCCACCATAAATGCCACGGCAGGTAGTGGCAGGTTGCGATAGCTACTGGCAGTTCCCCTAGCAGGTCCTGGCAGCCACCAAAACTGCCACCACAGCTCTGGTAAGTCGCGGTAGCTACAGGCAGTTCCCCTGGCAGGTTGTGGCAGCTACCCAATGTGCCACGGCAAGATACCGCTACCATAATTGAGCTTGCCCCTACTGTGATATCTTCAGAAAAGTGAAGTTTGATTTCAGTCTGTGCTAGCCACTGCGTTTTCTGACACAGCAAACATATGGCATAAAACACTTCACGGCATGAAGGACAACACTGTCCTCTGGTCCTTACCGTTAGCGGCACTTTGTCGTTTCCATAATATTGTATTTTCTTGTGTTTGTTGTCTCTCCTACAAACTGCTGACACAAACAGCTGATCTGACACCGCACGCTGCAAGCGGAGTAACACGTATGTGTTCCGGTCCACATAAAGTAGTGCAAAATAAAGAGTTCTTACCGACAAGTGGAACGCGGTGAATTATTCAAATAGAGCGTACAATTGAAACCACTATTGGTTTTTAGGTGAGACGTCCTTATAAGTGGTTAAATTACACGTGAGATTGACCCCATCTGCAGCAGCATATAGCCTAGCATCTGTGCACTCCAGCCGGTTTCTAAACGCCGGGGCCATGCTGACTAAGCTGTAATTTAAAACCATCAGAAAGTCATAAAGTCACACAGAAGTTGTAATTACTGTGTAAAGACAGATTAATGAAATACTTTTAATAGCATCATCTAAATCATGATGCTATTATGAAGTATTTTTAAATGCTTTTTAGCTGCATCATTAAATTACTTGATCTTAATTAACCACTGAAACACTCATGCGACTCCATAGAAATAAAGGACTTCTAAAAAATAGTAATTAATGTGCTTCTCTTAAAGAAGTTATATTATGTATTAAAGTTACCTCATTGGGATTTAATGAAGTGTTTCTCATTTTAAAAAGAAACAAAAACACTTGATTAAACTGAGTCTGACCTCCACCGTCACCCTGATTGCGACTGATAAATTAAGACGATGAAGCGTGATGAGCTGTTAAATCCTTGCTGCTCCGTGTCTGTGATAGAGCGTACATAGAGGGGATAAAAAGGAGGAGGAGGAGGAGTGGTTAGGCAGGGGTCCAGATGTGGAGGTCTGCCCATCTCATAGAAGGCTGGAACGGAGCAGATGGTCCTCACAGCTATCACAGGCCCGGCTGAGATTAGTGGATGTGAGAGGGGGCACAGGGCTGATGGAGGGCAGTGAGGGAAGTCCACATCTGTTTGGATGATCAGAGCCGGGAGGAACGCAAGGGAGACCGTGCATCGCTCACAGGAGCGGGCTGACGAAAATAACAAAACATCTGAATATTTACACAAAGAAACACAATAATTGGAGCTAAAATGTAATGAAGAGTAAAAGTTTCTGGAAATGTGGCTTAAAATAGTTAAATTGCTGACAGGATATCAAAGTTGAGTCTCTTCAGCATCCACTGAAATCTGAGTGAAGATTATATTCATAGTTAAAAAAACAGCTCATTTGCCCAGCTCTGCACAATAACAGCGCAATAAACAATCAGTGTTGTGCTGCCCTGAACAGTCTGTTTGAATCAAGAGGAGGAAGCAGAAGCCCAGCCATCTGAAAATATTCATTTTCAATTGTCATTAAAAGGTGACTTACAAAATGCTTTGCTATCCGTATCATAGTTAGAAGTTAGCATAATCATGCAACAATAGCTGAGATGCACCTCTTAGCTCTCAAAGCTCTTAATGGAATGCTAAATTGCTGTGTTTCGTTAGCTAGTGCAACATTGTTATGGAACAAAATTTCCTCTGCTTACATTCCACACACGCTGCCTTTAATAATCCCCTGCGGCAGTTAATAATCACTTGCAGACAGCGTTGGGTAATGTTGCTTTTAAAAGTAACTCGTTACGTTACTGCGTTACCTACTGATAAAAGTAACACGTTTAAAGTACTTTTGCATTGCCAAAAATTAAACCCCCTTTGCAACCTTTTTCACTTTCCAGTTATATTGTCAGGACAGCGTGTAGCCTACTGTACATCTACCTGTGAATGTATTGATTCTACCGTCATTGCTTAGCCTCGTTTACGGCCCAAAATCTGTAACTCTGCAACCTACCTACAGGAATGACAGACGCAATAGAAACCTTTACAGCTCTTTATTATGCTAACAATCTGACAGTGAACTGGGCAGAGCCATACAGTATTAGGCACAGTTGTTTCAATGACAACAATACAACACAGGCTCTTAGTCCCACCAGTGTTGTGGAGCTGTGTTTAGCTGCAGATGCTTCTTCGCATTTGAAGTCGAGCTCTTCCCAGCTGACAAGCATGTATCCTCCAGACACAACTCGTCCCTTTTGCCCAAACATTCAAAATAACGTGAATATTTCCACAAAGTAAATGCTTTCCTCTCTGCCATCTCGCTAGTTGAATTAGCTACGCATGCGTACTGACACAGCTGTGTTTACCTTCTGCTGGTACGCAGCTACCTACCAAGAAGTAGGAGAGAACTAAGTTATGTTACGTTATGTTGCACCTAAAAAATAATGCAAGTACTCTAGTACTCTGATAGATTACTTTGTAACGTGTTATGCCCAACACTGCTCCCGGACAATGCTAACACTATTGTTCTCTCAATAAATATCCAAGCTTAACCATGCCCAGTATAAACCCAATATCATTAAGGCTTTCAAAAACTTAAACGACAATATTAAATGACATGTACATAAGACCCTGTATCGCATGGTTGAAAGGCTAATGTGGATTTGGGTTTGCACTTGCTTGACAGAGTTTTAAGGTTGCTAGATGGCAGGTTTTTGTGATCTTGCCCTTCGGTCCCTCCCTGTTGAATTCACAGCTTTCACGCTTGTTAAAAAAATACAGGAGTCCTGGGAATGAGGCTGCAAAAAGGAAGCCAAAGATAGCAAAATCTTTATGACTCATGCTGACTCATTTACCCAAACAAATGAAATATGCTGTGTCAAACGTCAACTTCCTGTTTAATAAACACTTTTATTTAAGGACAGCATTTAGCTCCGGGCAGTCATTCAGCTAATTGTGACCAGTTAATATGACGCAGTGCATGCTTACTCAGCACTCAGTGCCAGTTATCCTAAAGCAGAGGAGACGTGATGTCCTCCAGGAGCAGACAGGTTGTCACTACGCTTCAAGGCGTCTGTTTATGACCAGTAATGAGAGTGGAATTGACGCCGTGAACAATTTCTGCTGTTGTAATCACAACATATTTCAAGCACTTCCCTGTTAAAGCCTGTGGCAGCCGAGGGATGATAATAATTCTCTTTATAGGAAAGAGTAAATAATAATGTTGTAGATTTAAATGCTGTCTTCTTAGAATGGAGGAAACATGAAGTAAATCTCCATAAGAACCAGTCATTTCCGACTCTCAAAGTACTGTCAAGCTGCCCCCAAGTCTCTTTAACAATCCGTCTCAATTTGCTCGTCCAACGTGTCATTACCCGCCGTTCTGATGATGATGTAGTACATACTTATTCCATCATTTATTCATGTGTTGTGTGCTGTGCATCTACAAGTATGCAGCAGAGCCCCAGCATTCGGCCTTGCGTGCCTTTAATCCCGTCCCAGCTCTGCTAATTAGAGAATAAATCTGAATGTCATATTCCTAGTGAGCACGTTTTTTTTTTATTAGAATACATGACAGTCAGAGACTGGTTGGTTTTCATTCAAACTCTAATCTTCTGTGCATAAAGAAGCAAAGATAAGTGACAGTGTCAGCATTCAGCAGGAAGTCAAGTGGAAATCCAAATCAGCAATAGACTTCTAACTGTCATTTAGGGTTTAATGTACATAATATAATAGATAAGTATTAAAAATTGATTTCAATCCAAATTCTAAACTAGGATATTTATTAGGAAAAATTACACAATGAATTCTGCAAACTAACCCTAATAGAAAAGTCAAACTAAAGCTATTCAGCTGTCTACACCCATCATCATCTGGGTGTGATCATTGATGCCCGCAGATGTAGAGGGTCGACAAGTGTCTTTTTTTCTGCGGTGGGTTTTAAGTTTCGACCATAGGCCGTATAAAAAGACGGAAGATACGTCTCCACTTATTGCACTTATTGGCCAAAAGCCAGAGATTGCGCAGTAGAGATAGGCAGGTGGAGCTGCAGTAACGTTGCCCGCCCTTTCTGCTAACGGAAACAGAACGCTGCAGGAGCCGGATTTGTCCACAGTGCTGTCAATCAAGCATCGAATAACTAATTAAAAGTAAACTTGAACACTTGGACATAAATCAGCATGATAAGAACTAACTATAATGACAGAAACATGCTTTATTTGACATGTATTTAGATTTTATAGTTTCACTCATGTCCCATCTGTTAACATGGAGGAGGCGGGCTTTATGACCTATACTGCAGCCAGTCAGCAGGGGGCGAGAGAGAGGTTTTGGCTTCACTTTTAGGGAGCTGTCATGTCGTCCATCTTTTTATACAGTCTATGGTTTGGATGGAGGGAGTTAAGTTATCTAATAATACAGCGAACGCCACAGAGCCATCATTTAGCGTTACATTCAGAACTTTGAGAACAAATAGGAGCAATTCAGCTAACGTTGCATGTGTAGATGTAGCATGTGATGCTAACTGCTAACAAAGCATGTTGTAACTCCCCATTTAGTGAGCAAATTTGAGGGCTTCTCAAACAGTGTTTCGAGCAAAATGTTTTTTGAACTAGGTTTTCTAATAGTAATGAATATTCATTTTCAATAATATTTGAGTGGGTGCTCAATGAAACTCTCACTATACATTAGATGCATCTTTACTTTTTAAAGCCAGATTTCTAATGCTCTAAATGCTCCTAAATAATGAAACTGTGATTAAAAAAAAACTGCTATCTGAGAGGACACACTATGATTTCATCTGGCACAGAAGCTGATACTCATGCTGTGAAAGAAAATCCTGCCAAAGTGATGCTACGTAATTGCTGAGTTACTCAGATTCACTCAGCTGATGTAATGCATATGCCTGACCTTGTCAAACTAAACAAAACAAACAATGGATCTCAGCATAATGGTGCTACAATAACTGTTGTCTCTCAGAGATGTTTTTGGAGCGGCGACGTCTATGGAGCTCAAACTAATGGGAGGACTCTTTGTCACAAGTTGTTAAATCTGAAGTCGGAGTGCTGCGCTGTTTGCAAAGCTGGGGCCGGCGACTGACTCAAGTGAAGGGGTTGTCAAAACACATCATAATAATGATCCTACAAACTGTAAAACTGCTCACTATCAGCAAAGCAAGAGCGCTTTTTACTACTGCGGTTTGTTTTCACATATTTCCTCACTATCACAGCTGTGTAGAAATGATTAAAACACAAGATCCTTTTTAACATCCATCCATCCATTATATTTACTGCTTATCCTGTTCTGGGTCGCTGGATCCAATTCCAGCTGTCATTGGGCGAGAGGTGCGGCACACCTTGGACAGGACGCCAGTCAATCACAAGGCTGACACACAGAGACGGACAACGCTCACACACACACACCTACGAGCATGCCTTTGGACTGTGGGAGGATGTGGAAGAGGAACCCACGCATGCACGGGGAGAACATACAAACTCTGCACAGAAAGGCCCTCCTCTTCTGAACCGGGATTCTAACCTAGGAACTTTCTAGTTATGAGGCGACAGCGCTAACCACTGACCCACCGTGCAGCCTCCTTTTTAACAACTGCATCCATTTGACTTTGAGACCAAACGCATTTAAAACAGCACAAACTGCACACAGCAGCTCAAATGATGAAAACTGTGTTTAAAGGTGACTCATCCAAAGCAAGACGGACGTGATGACAAAGAGAAATCCTGTACACAGACGGTGGAGTAATGCAGCCTCTGATGGATAATTGCCCTGCTGAAAGGTTACAGTTTGCTTGTTTATTACTTTTCAAATAAAATATCATCTTAAAAGGTTAGACTCGCTCCTTCCTCGACCTGCCAGATCCCTCAGTTACAGAAAACCAGGGACTGTTGTCAAACCATGTTCATAACAGCAAAATGATTAGATAGGTGAATAATTCATCACAAGTGACAGCATCATTACACATTTATGTGCCATAATTACACAGCATGTTTCATGGAGAGAGTCTGCAAGCCCTGTGTTTAAATTGTAATGATTGATTAAAAGGTAAACAGGTCAGTTTTACACAACATGGTCGCAGATATTATACTACAGTACACAATACATTATGAAACACATAAATGAATGGAGTTACAAAAAACCCTCTTATGTAAAGGGGCCGTATCTTTTGAATGGATATTCTCATATTTTAATGGGTTTCACATTTTTGGGTGTTTATCGTTCACAGTGAAAAAGTGAAAACTACATAATTCTGTTTTTCCAGAATCATATTTTTTAAAAGGTTGCCTCTGAAATGGGCCTTTCAGAACAGCTGCAGGTTTCTACGTAGAACCTTACTTTCACTGAAATCGACCAATCGCCATCCACCGTCGTTCACCTCAGGCTGCCTTCTTGCGCCAGCTTGTAGTCAAGTCATCAAGGTTTCAGCTTTTAATTCTGATACCTCCTGGTGATTCTGGCTCGTACATATAAGGCCGAATAACCGATCCTAGAGCAGCCATGTTTTCTACAACTGTCAGTGCAGTGCGGCTACGCGGCCACTCCAAAAACCATTCGTGGCTAAGGTCAAACCTTTGAATGGTAAAACAACTTGTTCGTTTCTAAATTAAAATATGAATACAATTTTTAAAACGAAACAAACTTTACCGACGTGATTCAATAACACATTGGAGTAATAGATAATTGATAGCTAAAATATGTCCCCTTTAAGCGAGTATCAAGTATCTAATGTTCTCTTAGCATAAACGTTTGAAAACCTAGTCCATGGTTATTTCAGAGAAAACTTATATTTTACTTTTTAGCTGTGTTTTTGTAGCATTGTGTCATTTAAATAGATTTTAATATCGTTATGCCAAAACATATCAGCTCAGTGAAATTGTAAAAAAGAATTGTAAGAATTAAAACATAAAAATCCAGCATGAATCATTTAGCACATTTCATAAACAAGTAAGATAAGGTAGGACTTTATAGATGTAAATAAATGATGGCAGATTGCTGCAAAAATACAGCACAAAATTAGAGAAATACAAAAAACAACTCAAATATAAGTGAAAATATAAAGTGTATGGGTTAATGCAAAAGAGACAGTGCCTAATACAGCAACATTACAATAAGTAATCTACAAAAATAAGCCGTAAGTAATAGTGGAAATTAAATTGATCGTATTATAGACACTTATACTACAGTAAAAATTACAAAAAATAGCGCATGATATTTAATAATAATAATTATCATAATAATAAAAATAAAAATAAAGAAAAGGTTTTATTGCTCCTGATACTGAAAGTTAAAGTAATTTTGCGAAAGGTAAATAAATAAGCAGAAGTATTGCACATGATTATGTATTCTTTAAATATGAACATAAATATAAATATGTCTCTGTTATTGGAGGTGATACTGGTGATAATGAACATAATACAGTCAGATATAGAAAAAGATATAGAAATACTGCACATGGTAATGAACATAATATAGCCTGATATTATTGCACAAGTACATGTAAAGACTGTAACTTCCTCATTAGACTGCATTATTTTGATGAAACACTTTGCCTGAAGGACTTTTATTCTGAAATCCACTTTTTAATAATGTTACATAATTTGAAAATAAACAATGTGTCAACAGTACAGCCATGATAAAAAAGTCCTTCGTCATCTCTCATACTCGTATTAGTAGCCATCAGTCCCACTCTGTTATCACTCATTGTCTCTGCTATTCTTTTGTTTAATAATGAAAAGTGTTTTTAATTAACATGGTTCCACAAAGGTTAATGGAGTGAGTCAGTGAAAGGTTGCCATCTAGTGATAGCCCAGTGTCATTGCATCCGGTCTCCACTATGAGCACAGTATTATTGTTTCTGTGTATTAAGTGTATGAATATAATGTGGTTAGGTCATGTTTTCACCTGTAATGGCTGCATGTACAGGTACATCTGCAATTGTAGAAGATGGTCTCTAATCCAGGCCTCTGTTTTTGTTGTACAACTAAAGAAAGGGGCTTAAATAGCTTGTTTTATATATTTCATACTATTTTTATATTATAATATTATTTTTATATTGATTTTGTGATCCAGTGGGAAAATAAGTTAAAAAAAAAAGAAAGAAAAGGAATGTCTTGCACTTGTTGTGCTCTTTTAAAGCCCTCTGCTCTGCTGACCTAAGGACATGTTATTTAAGTGTTTATATAAGTCAGAGGTCGCAGTAGTTCAAGCAGATGAAGGGGAAGGAGCGTGCCGTACCAGAGCAACAGAATTGTGTAAGATGAGATAACAGTTTAATAAAGACAATTAAACTAGTAGCTACAAGCCTGTGAAAGACAATTCGCAGGCTTGTAGCTACTAGTTTAATATTTAATGTTAAACGTAGGCTTGCACATATTAGTTTAATTTTTAATATTTAGTGTACACAGAGAGCAAAGTTAAACTGGAGTCAAATTCCTTGTTTGTGTACGTACCTGGCCAATAAAGCTGATTCTAATTCTGATAAATGTTGGTGTAAGTCCTTCAGGTCACCAGCAGAGGTCAGTAGAGGTCACCTAAAGCTCACACATGTTTGAAACGTTATTACAGAGACATCATCACTCTGTGGTAACTCACATTCAGGGCCATGTGCTGCATTAAATTTATTCCAAAGCGGTGTTTTTCAAAATAAAAGTCTGAAAATTAAATGTTGAATTTGAGATAAAACACCTTTATATTCCTTTTTCTTATAGGTTTTTGGGTCCCTGAAGAAGAAGCTACTCAAATGCCCATAAGGTAATAATGCTGGTTTCACTTTGTATCTTTGACAAAGCACCTGTGTTTTTGTTTCAGGTAAAGAAAATGTTAGCACTAAAAATGCTTTCTGCTTTGTAAGCTAACATTTTCCCAATACTGATACAATATTTTTAGTTATGCTGTTTGGAAAAGGTTACAGAATCAGAAATGACAATAAATAGTCCTGAATGGTTTAATGTAGCATTAAGAATAACCTAAATATAAACTTGAATATCCGCTCCGGTTCGTTCTTCTCTCTTGTCTGTTCCTCCGATCAGAACAGCAACAAAGTCGTGGAGTCAGCTGTCAGAAAAGAGCATAATCCTTCCCTTTCTTCAATGTGCCCTTTAACTTTGCAGAGATCCGGCTGAGATTAAAGTATTATCCGCTTCCATCAACTCACTTTAGATCTGCGCTTTACCCTTCCTCATGCAAGGACAACCTTCTGATAAGCAGGTATGGAAAGGTTACTCCACAACTTTATTTTTGGATGCGGATGACTTTTTACTCTTCTTGTAATGCTTACACAAGTCACAAGAGACTCGGATATGTTATCTGGTTTGATTTATACATAACTGTGTAAGATTTACACATTTATTTCAGTGTAATGACAAGTTGTTTGTGCTTTTACCACCGAAACACTCACCAGTTTATACAGCTGTCCATGAGCTGGTTATATCACAGCAGCAAATGATTCCTTAAACATTTTCTGAGGAGTTACAATTACAATCCTTTCATTTTCTTTATTGACTTAACAGCTCCTTTAACACAGGATGCAGTTTATTTTGTGCGTTAACTTATTGGCTGTTATATTGGCATAAATAAAAGATCAATATTTAAAAAATTAAATATTTTAAAAAGCACTAAATAACATCCTCACATAAGCAGTTCTTTCAATATTCATTATCCTGCACAAACCTTTACTTAGAGTGAGAACCCGGAGGAATAAGACCGAGCTCTTTTATAGCCTCAAGAACAAATTGGAAAGAAGATTATAAAAGTATCTGTGAGAGCACCAAACTTCAGTGAAAGGGTTTTAAAGACAGCCCATGAGGACACATTTTCCTGTTCACTGGTGCGAACAATTGTCGAGCCAAATTCATTTCTTTATAAAAGCTCCAATATGCCGTGAGTCCATAAAAACCTGTCTCCCAGTTATCGTTAATGGAGCGGTGATATATTTTACATCTCGGTGACAGCTCAATCACAGGCCCGTGTCTTTCAGTCCTCCGCTTTCTCTCTTTGAATAAGATTCACTTCTCTTTACGATGGACTGTCTTTGAAACCAAATGATTTATGATAGATTGATGTTTCTCTTTCATAACTTTATCAGACGCAGTCGTGTAAAAATACACTTATTGTGAGGAACCGTAGGTTCATGTCAATCTTGGTGACCCCTCAGAGCAAAGCGGTACATCTTACCTCTTTGATAATCTTGTCCTGTACATGCATTAAACTGCCTCCTTTAACTGTATAATGTATCACTCACAGTCAATGTTTCTGTGGAATTTGTAAACAAAGTTACTTTCGGTTTGCACGCTTTCAGTCACGACCTGGTGGCATTAAAAATAAAGTTAAAGACCAGCTCCAGTCATGTTTTAAGGCATAGAAAATGCTCTGCTTGAAATAATAAATTGTGTTTTTTCTGTTTAATTACCTTGTAAAAATCCTCCCAAGACGACTCCTCCTTCTCCCTCATCTGCATAGTCCCCGCCCACTCTGCACATTTCTAACTGCCCCCTCCGTCATGACAACAAAACACGTCTCTGCATTGTTTAGCAGCAACTTGTTGAAACTTAGCTAGCTTAAAATGTAGTAATTAGCAGTAGTAACGTTAACGCTAGTCGTCAGTAGTGAGTTTGCAAAAATGACGATGACGGTTACAGCTGGCTCGCGCATCGCCGAAGTGCTTGCCATAGGTTGCAGATAATGATATGCATAGCATCACTCTGTCCATTAACGGGATTGGCTGTTGTTCAGCCTGTCCTTGGTACACTGCAGTTTAAAAGCAGACAGGCCCAGCCATGGAGATGACTGCTGATGTTGTCCCTGATATGTCTTGTAGCACATGAAGAACACCACATGGAGATGTTTACAAGGTTAAGCATTGGATTTTTACCTTAGGGGGTCTTTAATTAATTATCAATCTCATTCCATATAGTCTTGCTTGCTTTTGTAGGAATAAGGCTGAGTCTGTTTTAGAACTTGTTAAAAGCTCCTCACTGTAGGTTTAATGAGGATATTTCCAAAAGGCTTCATAAAAATATAATTTAAGAGAAAACATTAGAACCACCAACATCTGGAAAATCTGTTTGAGTTTAAGTACAAAAGTAGGACAAAGCTAAAAAAAAAAGTTAAAAACACCAATATTTAATCCTCAAAAAGTAAACCCCTTTGTTGCAATGTCTCCTACAAGTGTGTGACAATACCATTTTACCACATGGGGGCGCAAAGGCATCATTTAGTTCTTCAGAAAAGTAGCAGAGAGTGCGTTTGTGGTGTTTGGCTCATTGTGCAACGTGGTGCTGTTCTCATTCAGATGCTTTTGTTTACTTCTCTCTGATCTGATCCCGTCTGTTAAACATCGGCTGATCTGCATTAAAATTAATCTCACAAAACAATGAATCCAAGACACAAGCCATCTTTCAGTTTCACACTCAAGCTCTCCCACATTTTCACGTGGAAAAAAAAGAAAAGACCCTGCCAACAAATTAGCTCTCCTTGTTAAAATTCCTCGCCACAGCATTTAATAGAAATCCAATTTTCGGGGGGACATTTTAATACCTATAAATCCATCGGGCCCCCTCACTGGTACCATAAATGGTGGACAACTAAGGTGAGGATATTAAGTGTTATGGACTTTATTATGCTAAATTCATGGTCGAGGGCTTGCCAGTGCCTCTGGAGCCCTGTCCGTCTTTAGTCTTTATGGTAGCAGAGCTGATGTCTGGTTCTGTGCCAGCCGCTCTGCTCCGAGCTCACACAGGCTCAGGCTGAGGGGAGAAGTCCACTGATTTTACTGCCCGAGCAGCAGTGAGGAGTTCACAGTCGGAGGCCAGTCGGAGGTCAGTATTTACATACAATAATTGCGCAGAAACTCATCTCTGACATCGACTCAAACTGTGCTGTAGGTTCCTACCAGTAGTAAAGGACAGGCAGTGATGATACATTGATATATGACATGTTATGTGGTAAAAAGCTTGTCTAACAGAGAAGATAACATCATATGAGGTGTTATCTTTTCTTTACTCAGCTATCTATACTACAGTCTCTGCTGATGATGTAACATAATCTATCTATATCTGTTGTCTGTTACATAATGTTAAAGAAAACTGTACACCTCATGTATGTGCACTAACTATACTGAAGTGTCTGATTCTCTCAGGAAAGGTAACTGAACAACAACGTAAAAAAACAAGTAAAAGTCACGTGTTCAACTGCAGTAATTATGTTAGCAAAGGGTTAAATGATGAGCTGCGTCCACGCTAAAAAAAATGATAGGGCCCTTGAAACAAATTGTCTCCAAAATAATAGGTTAAATTACGTGAAGTTAGCTACCTGTTGCTAGGCGACAGGAGCAGCGTTTGGCGACACAAGGGTAAGAGCGGGAACAGGTGACACGAACTGGAAATCCTCCGTAGATCAGACCGTCTCATTTCAGTTTGGCTTTATCGGTCTACGCAGGCTATGAACGACTCATCCTCCACAGACCGCCTCCTTCAAGGGCTGCCATTTCTGCTCACGTTCACACCTACGGGCAATTTTTAAGTCACCAATGAACCTAACGAGCATGTCTTTGCACTGTGGGAGGAAGCCGGAGTACCCGGAGGGAACCCATGCATGCACGGGGATAACATGCAAACTCCACACAGAAAGGCCAACTTCGTCCAAACTCAGATACGAACCAGGAACCTTCTTGCGGTGAGGCGACAAAGCTAACAACTGCCCACAATAAGGTTTTCATTTTCAGAACAAAAACAAATTCCAAAGTAGTGATTTAGCTCTGTTTTAGAAATCATTTCCAGCTATACCACTTGCCTAAGAGCACATATTACATGACCTTTTACCATTCTCAAACACTGGACATGCACGGTGTAAACTGACAGAGAGCGCGCCTGGACACGTGAATTGTTGCAAATTGTTTGAATAATAGCTTGCATTCTGCACATGTATGCAAAAGTAGTGTTATAACATGCAGAATTTAACTACACAGCTGCTTGCGTAGATGACAAGGTCAGGAACAGCAACTAGATGGAACTGTTTTTGTTAGCAACACCTATTAAGTTAAGAGAACCGAAAATATACGCTAACACAAGATGCAGTATGCACATGAACAGGAGGGGCAGTGTAGAGGCAGAGGGGATGTGACAGGGTCAACACAGCAGCAGGGACAACAATGGCAGAAAGTTTTGAGGACAAACTGATGGACCAAATCCACAATTATCCACATCTGTGCGATGTGTCCACGGCACAGAGACAAACGTGCCAGTCAAAATTGCTGGTGACAGATACGTTCCATTTTAGAAGTCGACATGGAAACTTGCAAAACTAAAACAAAGCTTTTTCTGCCGTGATCTCAGAATTAACATAACAGTAACCTTCTCTGTTGTTTACATCCTGTACGTATGGCCTGAGCTCTCTGGTGTGCCCTCTAGAGGTATCCTCCAGTAACACGTGTAGTGCATAGACAAGTATGTGAACAATTGCGCTCATGATGGTTGTGTACGTGAACGCAAGGTTAAAAAGTAAATATATCTCGGAAGAGAACGTTGGTGTCCTTTCATTCACAAAAACCCAATCCTGGAGTCTTTAACTCAAACTGGGGTCAGCTCCATTTGCAAAATCCTCTGTTTTAGGGTTTCAAAAAGACTGAGTAATGTAAAATCTAGGCTTAAATATCTTAAACATGATGTGTTTTTAAATAAAAAAGAGTGGATGAAGCCTTAGTTTCAAACCAAAATCACCAAACTCTGTGTTTCGGATAAACTCTACTGAGCATATTAGCATTTTTTAGCACTTTGTTTCAGTTTTGTTGCCTCCAAACTCTGCTCTTTTTACAGCTGAAATTGTTTTTAGCTCTGACTCACACTGCCTACCAGCTGGTGAACATAGCGGGGCCTTCAGAAGATAAAGAAAGCTAAGGATGATATTTTTCCTGCAGTCGTTGGTCGAAGAGAAGGGTGAATAAAAGACTCAGGCTCAGTGCTGGTGTTGTTTTTAGGTGGTTGGATGCATTGCTAGGCAACTGTTTGAAAACTCAAGGTTTAAATTATTTATATTATTATGCAGTAGTTTAATCCTTAGCAATGCATCCTAATTTATCATGTTCAATGTGATATGCAATGTAAAGAGTATCAAATCTAACAACTGCAAAGAAACTAGTACCTGTTACATAAATGGAGTTGAGTAATAAAAGTGTTAAAGGTAATTTAATACCTGCTTGTGTACTTAGAGTCTTTCTTTCTTTGTATCTCACAGAATCACAAACTCCCACACACATGATAAGGCCACAATAAAATCTCCACACTCCCTCACTTTAGTTTGGCAGGTGTAAAGAGGAGGAAGCATCTGAAGAGGCCATAAACATGAAAGGCCTTTCCTCTTCGCCAGAGGAGTAAGAAGAGTTAACTAGGTGACTCTGTATGGGACGGGGGTGTCGGGTGGTGGATGGTGTTGAAGGGGGAGGAAGGGAGGACGGGAAGCAGGAAGGGCTGGGGGGGGGGGTGGGGGGTTTGGGGGGGTGGGTGATACTTCTCTGGAAAATGTATTGGTCTAGTTGGAAAAACAGGTCCTAAAAAAAAGAAAAAGAAAGAGGAGAGCAGGAAAATTTAGGGGTGAGGGGAACCGGAGCTTTGGCCTGCGGATGAACCCATCGGGGACTTTGCTTGCTGGGGTCATTCCAAGTTCAGGTCTTTCCCTCGCTGACTCTGCGAGAGCGGAGGAGCTGTCCATGGCTGAAGGGGCCTGCTCTTGACGGCCTCCAGCCCCTGCTGCGAGCCCCCCAGGGGCCCTGTAACACAAACCCATTTCCAGCAGGAGTTCTGCGGGGTGTGTGTGGGGAACGAGGGCATGCCCTGGGTAAACGGAGGTCATTCTGAGGGGGTGGGAGGGTGAGGAGAGCCACCTCCACCAATAAATATTTTCCTGACAGTCAGATGAAGGTTTGTTTTTAAAACTCTCATCTCCGTGTGTCTTTGCAAAGGCTCGTGTTACTGTTCTCACCGGGCACAGAAACAGCTCTGCAATGTGAAAACGAGACCGAAGAAACAGCCGGCGAAAGTGAAATCTAGTCACAGAAGAGAAATTGAAAGCGGTTTATTTTTCTAACTCCATAAATGTACCATAAAAAGCAATTTAATGCTCATTGAGCCGGTCTTGATGACAAAAAATGACTTTTCATGAGCGAACCTAAAGTAACTCGAGCACCAGGTGCATGTGCTGACCGTGCAGATGCAGCAGGAGCGTGTAAAGGCCTTTGAAAGAGACGAATGAGAGACAATCTATCATTCCACACTCGCAGACCAAACAGCAAGTCAGGGGTGGCCAACTAATCAGGCAGTTTGCACAGGCAGCACAGCATGGGTCCTTTGAGTGGATAAGTGGAGCCTCCCATAATGTCAAGAGTAAAGCCGGTACCAGGGGTTAGGCAGAGGTTGGCAGGGAGTTAATGAGATGACTGGTGGGGTGATCAGCAGTGAGGGGTTTGGAGACCAATGACACGGCACAAGACACACATTGATAGAGACGGAATGCTTTCTAGATTTATGAAGTGTTTGTTTATTTCCTCTCACATCAGGAGGCCACGAGGACGCGGAGGGACGCAATGTGACAGAAACAGTTAGCCTGTGTTCACTCTGACATTTTATTTCGAAGCTTTTTTTTAATTACCAATTTAAAGCCTCTGGAATTTGGCTTGAAAAAGTGAAAGTACAAATATGATATCAAAGTTGAGCGTCTCATTAAGCATCCCCGAAAACCTGAGCGAATATAAACATTCATGGCTTTTAGAAAACCTAGTTTGAAAGTTTGAAAACCTAATGCTTCAAGACTGTGTGGGCATAACGGATTTGATTGACAGCTACATGAAAATTATTAATTTCAGTTGGTCAATGAAATGCTTTTCTATCCATATCACGGTTAGCAATAAGCAGATGCCCTATTTCTTCCAAAGCTACGAATGCAATGCTAACTGATGGCTCTGTAGCATAAGCTAGTGTTGCCTAACGCTCAACATCCATGGCAAGTAGATCATCAACCGCTCCAAACTAAACTCCCATAGCCAAAAATAGACAACCCAGGTTGACGTTCAACATTTACAGCCACTAATAATCAACCCTGGTCTTATATACTCACTCGTGGACTATGCTAACGCTGGGTGTAAAGAGCTAAATAGCTGCTATTCGACTATTTTGTGTCATTTTTGTTATAAATATCGAAGCTTCACCATTCCCACATCGAACCCAATATCTGAAAGACATTCAATAACTTAAATGACAGTTTGAGAACTTTTAATACTTAAGGGTCTAGGATGGGCTCAGTCTTGTTAAATCCCATGTGGGATTTGGGTGCACTGGCCTGGGGGTGTGCCGAAGGTCAGACCCCCCCACACCTGGAAACTGAAAAATGTATTTGAGTGAGATCCATGATTAGATTTTGCAGCTAACTTATGACAGGTGAGTGGATGGTTATACATGTATTGTTGTGAAGAATGTACATGAGTCAAATATGGTAATTCAAATTTTATTGCTTGAATATGTTGAAGTTTAGGGTTAAGGTTAGTGGTTGGGGTTCTGAAGACTGGTAGTGTAACTTATATCAGTGTTCAACAGCAATCCCACACTACAGGCTTTGAGTAGTAAGTCATAGGTCAGCATGTGCACAACACTGAAATCACCACGTTTCCTGGGCTACATGAGTAAAATCATGTTGAAACTGCCCATGACTCACTGACTGAGGAAAAAACAGTGTAATGTTATCCAGAGCAGATCAGGTCAACATCAAAACTTCTGCAACCTCTGCCGTTCACTCGCAGTGACTAATGACACATTTCTTTTGTCACAGATGTGTTCATAGAATGGAATAAATACTTCCGATGATTAATAATGCTTCATGCCTAATTATGATCTGTCAGTACAATAAAAGCAAAATAAAAATCCCTCCAGGAAAAAACGTATGTGGTGACTGACAAACCTGAGAGAAAGATGGTTATCCATCGTCGTGATAACCCATGACTGTTAACACAACCCTTTGTGTGTATGGAGTATACTTTGTCTCAAGAGGTCAAGAGCTGCGGTTATCCACATTATTCAATCAATGGTGGAGGAAGTGTCCCTATTATGTACTAACGCAGCTGGCTTCTTCTGATTGTTGCAGCCTTTAATGCGTAACTGTGCAGACAGATTGCACACGACCAATCCGCCTACACTTGCATCGGCCCGGCCTCGCTGGTCACTTGTTGGCTTGAATTGAGTCTAGAATAGAATCTTTTCAATCCCCACATGGTTGTATACTTAACAATATAACCGTTTTCTTCAAATGGAAGATTATGGCATAACAAGGGAGAAAAACTGTTAAACAGTGGCACCGCTTGCCTGGTGCGCGTCGCTAGGCATCCCAGCATGCTTTGAGCAGCGAATGGGCCGCTTGCAGTACACAATAATTGGGGGTGAATTTTCGGCCACGTGAGTTTGCATTCAGTGTCTCCGCACCACAACACGACACATCCACTTTAAGCGACTAGGACAAACGCTCCAATAAAGCCATATATTGGCTGAGCAATCCGTTCGTCTTTTGACACAACTTCTATATCTTCATTATTTCTGTGACAACATGCCAAATAAAATGTGAAAAAATTAAATGAAACTAAACGAAATTGCCATGGAACAGTAAATTTGCACTGCATGTGCCTATTTCAATGGTATCCATGCGTCCAAAGAAGAATCTACATGTTATTTATTACATTTAAGCTGTTCTTTTTATTTCTACGCTTGTATAAAACTTTTTTTAAATTTTCTCTTATATTTGAGTTGTTTGCATTTTGTATTATTTGTAGTGTACTGTATTTTTTGGAGCTATCTGGTGCTGTAATTACCTTCAGGATTAATAAAGTTTTATCTTATCTTACTATCGCACTGTACAAACACTCGAGATGAGTGAGATCAACACTGACCCACGTTTGTAACAGAATCTCTGATTGGTGGAAAGTTATAGGCACCAGGAAGTGGCTAAGTGAACTGCTAACAGTTTTCAATATGGGTAAATAATCACGAGAAGGCAAGAGGATTGCATTAGTTATTATGGATTTACTGTGTAGTCTCATTAAAGACTGTAGTCTGAGGCCGGATCGGATCGCTCATGAAAGAGACACGATCGCATCGCAGCCTCGTTAGAACGAGAACATAGAGATAATTTAAGGGGATTCATTTACTCTTGTTTCTTCTATTACTTTTTTTCATGTAAAATCTTTATTTCAAATGTAGCTAGTGAGTATAATCATTAAATTAATGTACAAGGATAAATGTGATTGTATTTCATAGAAAACTTAAATAAAGTTTAAGTTACTTTAACCCTTTAAAGAAAAATACTACATAAGATTTAACATGAGGCTTATGTTGTTTTATTTCCTTTAAATTCTCAAGACTACATCTGAATGAATCTTATTTTCCTGGAAAAACTGTTGTCCCTTCTCTATGAGGGAACATTTTGTTATCCTCAAAGGGAACTCATTCCAGCAGCCTGATAAGGATGTTAAAGCGTCTGGTGTTTAAAGACATTTTGTCTCCATTGGCAGGTCTGCAGGACCTCTCCTGTCTCTCTGAGACGCCGGCAGACAGTTTCTGTCTTGTTGACAACAGTGTGATAGAAACGGAGAGAGAAGGGAAAGCAGGAGGGGTTGTGAAAAAACACAGCATGAAGGGAGAGATTGAGAAAAGTTGAGAGGAGAGAGAGGTGAAGGAGGGTGCAGGGGGAACAGAGAGGGGAGGAGGGGGAGGGAGAGAGGTGGGAGTGGGAGGAGGAGGAGGAGGAGGAGGGGGGTGGGCTGTGCGTGAGTAGAGGACCTCCCCGTGAACTGTGCAGTCGCGAGCCGGGTCATTGGGGCGAGGTTGTCAGAGCGTGCCTGAAACAGTACACCCAGGGGTTCAGCCAGAGTTCACACACTCAGTGTGCGAGATCCATGTCCCTCAGTCAGCGCTCGCCAGCCGTACACCAGCATACACACAGCAACACAGGAAAACTCCAGAGTATCATTGCACACGCATGCACAAAGACGAGTCGAAAGCAAACAAACAAACACAGGTGCACCTGCGAAACGTACGGGAATGTTTAAAATATCATCAATCTTCTGAGCCTGAGCAAACAGTCTCACTCACTTCCTCTACATGCATGCTGACATATTGTTTTCATATCAGTGCAGGCACTTTTTCAAGGGGAGATGTATGCAAAACAAACACGGCAAAAGGAAAAGTAAAAAGCCTCGCCTCTCGGTGAACCTCAGAGACGGTCACTGATAGTGTCCATGGCCAGCAACAACAGCAGCAACAGCAGCAGCAACGTTGCAACACAGTGAGAAAGATTTTCTTTAATTCCAGTCAGTGTGGTTTAAATAGGAGAGGCCACTAAGCCAGAATCCCCTCTGTGTGACTGAGCTCTTTGTGGGAAAGCTGTCTGCTTTACTCCCATTGAAGACTGGTTGGCCCATTGTCAAACCCAGAGCTTGACCTGGTGTTGAACCCAATTGTCAAACTTGCAGTGTAGTGTGGGACCTTGGTGGGGGAGGGAGGAGAGGCACCAGAGAGTGGTTTGAGCTGACTGAGGCAAGTGTTTGTCATCTCTTGGTCCCTGAAAGCCAAATGATTTCATTCGCCTCTAATGAAGAAAAAAGCTGTGAAAAGTGGAATTTCCCGTCTTTTTTTTCAAACATATAATTAATGCGGTGATTTAGCGCTGACTTATAGTTCACTCTCACATTTCATCGAAGCCCCTCCAGTCATGTGGTGACCACCCCAATCCTGCTCCCAGTTCTCACGCTGGGGGAGAACTCAGTCTTATGTGTCACATGAGGATTTGACAGACAGGCCCAGCTGTGGCAGTCAGGCGCCAGAGCACCACGCCCTCCCAGTCCAAGGCAGACAAGGCCCAAAAACCCCGAACAATCCAGTCTTTGTGAATCTACTGGAAACCATCAACTGCATCCAAATGACCGTAAGCTGTAGATACAAGCCAGATGTTGGAATTCCTCGGCTCAGTTCAATCTCAGTCCAGTCTGGCTCATCCAAGCCCGGCAGCAGAGCGGTGGCAGGAGAGGGGGCGGGTAGTTCGGATTGTTCTGTTATATGAAACCCGGACTAATCGAACTGGAGACGTACAGTTCGGCTTTGTGGCCTGAAAAGTTCGGTAGAACTGTCTAATTGAAAAATTGCTGCTCTTTTATTTGGGGCTTTGCGACAATTGGAAACAGGTCGCTGTGTAGTTTTCATCATTTTGATGAAATGCTTCACAAAAACCCAGTCAAGTCTCATGAGGACAGCTGTGTTGCACATTACTCAATGTATAATCCCTTCTTTCAACCAAATTACCCCCAGATGCCCCCATCTAGACACTTTATGGAACCAGTTAGGAAAGCATCGAAACTGTTTTGCCACTCGAGGCTGCCTTAAAAAATCGCCTCCTGTCCGTGTGAGTTAGATAACTTCTTGTGCGAAACAAGCGCGCTTTGAGAACCAGATACAAAAGTTTTTCCATCCTCAACTCAAGAGCAGCCTATCATGCGATCAGCATCTCCGAGAGGCCACGTTATTATCTTGTAAGGTCCCGAATCTGACATGCTCAGAGCGATCTAGTGGAAGACTCATTTGTCCTTTTGCAAGGCTAATTACAGTCGGCTGTGCGACCACCCCCCGCATTCCCCGCCAACCTTTCACCTCCGAGGTGTTGAGCGGGCAATTACTCTTCTTGGCTTCTGTGTGAAGGGTAAAAACACAAACTTGCTATTCCTCTCTCTCTTGCTCTCCATCGCTCATTTCTGTGACTCTGGAGAATTCGTAGCACTTGGACAACATACAAGTGCTATATAAACACACGCACCCACCTTTCGGTTCAGTAGTGTGTCACGCGTGGGAGGCCGGCTGCTGCTGCTGTTTTTGCCTCACAACCTCTTTATTCGCTTTTACTTCAACTTTGTGTGAATGTTGTTGTTAGAGCTTTCTCAGACTTAAGAGAGTTAAGATATATTTTTCAACTTCCATTTGTAGATGTCAATCATTTCATTTTCACTCACTTCCAGATGCCGTTTCATTCTCTAACCTATGTTTGATATCGTCTTGGAATGCAGATATGAAAGAAAAAACTGCCTGTTCTCATTCTCAAGGCGTAAAATACAGACCTTTTGTGAGCCCTTCATTGCCTCATGCACTCACACAAGGTACCCTTCAGACGGGCTTTCAACTCACTCCAATATAAACCCTTCCACAGCAGTATTAGATGCTCAGAGAAACTGCTGTTAGTGATGTGGTAGAAAGACCAATAAAGTTAGCTAAGGAAGTTGGGAGCCATGGATGGGCCAAACAACACAGTGTCTTTGCCAAGGAGACTGAGTGCCATGTGTACAAATGATGTGTCATTGTTCAAATCAAACATGGTGTTTAATCAACCCAAACCATGTCGTCATTTTTGCCTAAACCTAAGCAAACAAACAGTTTGGTGAAAACCGACCCCATAATGTTTTCCCTGACCTTAAAGATATCATCTCTAACATCTCAGTTTCGTTCTCTTTGGCGGCACCCATGGCGATAAACGGTAATTTCGGGAGCACACTTCCCAGATATCCAGACAGTGTCGCATGTGTGACGTCCACAGTTGGCTCCGGTTGTAACTCTTGATTTTCCTGGCTGACGGCCACTTTCCTTTTTAGACTGTTTGTCTTCATCTGAGCGTCGAGTTTGTTTCCTTTTTGGATTTTCACTTATTTTTGAAGTTGTATCTGTAGTCATCCATCTTTTCTTTTGTTTGTTAACCATAGTAGATCACTGTCTACTCGCAACACTTGCAGAGAGCGGAGAAGCAGCCGCTGAGCTCCGCCTACCCTCTCTGGCAGACCAACCACACGCGTCACTAACTGGCGCCGCTTGTGATTATTTCCATGAATGTCGCACCAGAACAGCCAATGCAAAGGCTTTCATCAGAGGGCCATAGGCTCAATCACCATTGTGTTACCTCAGACATTTATTGAAATTAAAATCTTCCACATTATTACTTTTACTGTCTTGTATTTTATGCCTAAACCTAAGCAGACTGTTTGACATTAACACCTTGTTCAGAAGAAACAAACTGTACCGTGTGCGTCAGAATAAAAAGCCAAAGAGACTTGAGGAAGCGTTGGTATTTGATAACCTGCCGATGACAACACGCTGGATAAAGAAACATCTAAAAAGAGTATAATGATCCATATGTGTTCGACCTCTGGCAAAAATACATTTTCCACTTTAGTAAAGCTAAGAATGAGGAAGAAATTGTACTCGGGAGATGTGAAGGTTTCAAGTGTGATTTCTGCTCAGACACATAACTAAGCCCCATGCTGACTCAATCGTTTAGAAAAGTGCTTTTCAGCTCTCCCGCACTGCTTGATAACCCACATCCTCTCCTCAAAACCCTCACTAACAGCTCTCCAGAGGGATGCTTTCATCCTGACGCACACTCTGTGTTTGGTCTGTTTCCATTTAGCTAAGTTCAGGTGTAGTTCACAGAGGCCGCCGGCTCTGGTCATGTGACTTGCATGCAGGCTTTGGAGGCCTTTTTTTTGAGTGTAATATAGCCCAGTGATAGATCAGGAGCTCCTGTGCCAAGTGAACTCTTCAAGAGTGTCAGCTGTTTTACATAAGCCAAGAAAATATGCTCGCTATCTCATCTATTTTTATTCCTGTCAGTCTTATCAGTGTCTGTGGTTTAGTAAGAGTCTCTGACCTGCTCATCTCACGTCTCTCTTTGTCATGGCAGAGAAACGGCACGTTAAAAAGGTTGTATAACCTCCTGCTCTGTTTTTCAGATGAGGGCGCTGAGAGGACGCTGCCCTCCATCTGACCCACATCTGATTCACCTTGAGCAAGGCAGGCTGCTGGCAACACACACCAAGCCACAGAGTTCAGTCGTGCTGCGACAATGTTGCGTAATCTACGAAGCTGCTCTGTAATAAATAAATCTGGCTGAGGCGGTCCATCTGGGAACAACATTTTTCAGCAGAGATCTCCTGACGTGATGCCTAGTGGGCTTTATAAATATCCTGAGCCCATCCGCGCAGCGTGAACTGTGTTTCACCCCCACACACCCTTCCCGTTGGAGTGTTTGCCTTCTGCTCGCAGTGAAAAGCAGGCTTTACTTTGCTTTGTTTGTCCCTCAGCGCTTACCTCCCACTTTCTCCCTGTTAACTGTCAGTGTTCAAAAGCAGAACACTGGAAACCACATGTGAAACAGAACTCTCTTGGCTGCACAATGTAGGTGAATGACCTGGAGGGATTTTTTTATGTCATATGGGAGCTCAACAAGATCATATCTGCAAATTCTCTGCTTTTATAATCGTCGGTAGGTACCAAACAGGAACTACACTATGTATTTATGAGATTGCACGAATAAAAGCATGCCATTATGTGTCGCAAATGTTGCTACGGTTTCGCTGTTCCTATCCCGATAAGATACCTAAAAGCTTGTTCATGCTTTATATCAAGCATCAACAGATTCTTTTGGCCTATTTCTGCCTTTGTTGGAAAGTGAAAACAGTAGAAAGACTGAACATGTGGTGAAGAGAGAGTGGGTGATATGCAGCAAAGGGCTGAGGGTTGGAACTGAACCGGGGTCACTGCAGACAGGACTCAGCCTTGGTACATGGAGCACCAGTCTACCAGGTGGGCTACAAAGGCGCCCCTTATATAATGGTCTCTTCAATGCTGTTACAAAACAATCCATTGATTAAAAACAACTAATCCAGAACAGAGCTGTCAGGCTTTCAACCAGGACAAGAAAGAGAGAACATATCATCCCGGTCTAAGCTGACCTGCTCTGGCTGTCACTGTGTTTCAGGACTGATTTTAAAGTCCTTTTACTTGTTTTCAAGGCTCTTAATGGATTAGGCCGGCCTGTAGTACTAATTCTTTGTTGTGTTATAATCTTTCACAGCCTCTTAGATCCTCTGCAGAAAGTTTTCTAAAAAGGATCTCACACAAATTAGAAAATCGACAGCTTAGCCTTTAGAAACAATGCAACCAAAACTAGATGTCCTAACCAAGGATTCAAGAGACGCAAACTCAGCATTTTTATACACTTTAAAATGTATTTGACTCACTGTCATCATCCTTTGCTTTATTCTTTCCTAACATATTTATTATTTCAATGCATTCTTTGTTCTCCAATCTTGTACAAATTTTAACGCTGCTAGCATAAACATGTATACCTCTTCTTGATTTTTGGTGGCTTCAATTGTTTTTGTCATTATTTAATTGATTTAGGGTTTATTTCATGCAGTATTTGCACTTATTTGATTTAAAACAGTTTCCTTTTATTCTTGTTTTTTTTAATATATATTGTAAAGGGGTAGAAGTCTGTCGGGACTTAGGAACTGTTCGGGTTGCCGGTTCAAGTCCAGGTACGGACCAATCATGGAATTGGAGCTAGTAGCATGAGAGGTGCCAGTTCCTTTCCTGTGCACTGTCGAGGTGTCTTTGAGCAAGGCACTGAATCCCCCGACTGCTCGGGCCGCATATCCATGTCCGACATCTATCTGTTAATGCATGTCCATAGAGTCCTGTTTGTGCATGTGTGTATTTCGGGTCTATGTTTGTGTAGCATATTTGTAAAAACAGTGAAATAATTGAATTTCCCCTGGAGGATTAATAAAGTATATCTTCTTCTTCTAAAGCACTTTGAACTACTCCCCCTGTACAAAATGTGCTAAATAATTAAAGTTTTATTATATTTTTGTATTAAACACATTAGTGAAAGTGAGCTATGGTCTCCCAGTGGTGCTGTATTGTTCCGAATCACATCTGCTGGCTTGTCATGATGTTTCAGAAAGAACCCTTAATGAACAACAAGCGATAGCAGAGACACATTTTTCTGTGTACGTGGCTCCCAAACCTTCTCCCCACAAAGATCAACATATAGATATTCTGTGCTTCTCTGCACTCTGTGGGGAGAGAACAGTGTAGATACGGCTGGCAGCCAGTGATGAATAGAATTTATGGAGAGTTATGCTCCCAACTACCAAAGTGTGGTAAGTGTTTGACCTTGTGTTGTAGATCTGCAGCCCCAAACACCTAATGCATATGCATGATGCCTCTGACTGTAAAGGTTGCATTCGTTAAACAGCCAGCTGGCAGGAGTGATTGAGTATTTCATTGAAGTAAGTTATTTGCTTTCAAATAATCTCTCTGCCGTGTTTCTTTGTTTTATTTGCGGCCTGTAATTACAGTTATGAACGTGACTGAAGTATCAAACAGCTCCTGCAGACAGAGACAGCCTGTGTTTGACACTTTACATGTCCCTCTGAGTCAAACGTCTCACACACTTTGTTCATTCATTAATGGATTGCAGCTAATTTCCTACATTTATCTCCTCAGTGTGTGTGCGTGTTTGTGTGTGTGTGTGTGTGTGTTTGGAAGGCTGACACCCTCTGAGCTTGCTGCTCCCTTTGACCTTTAACACCACAGTGTATAATAACTCTTACAGTCTGACAGGTCAACTGAGGCGTCACGGCTGGCCCCTTGCTGTGGGTTAGGGCTGAGCCTTTTTATCATACTACCGACCCTGTGATGGATGAACCCGGCAACAAACCGGCGAGGGGGCTAACAGCGCTGCTCAGAGGAAGCGGATAAGGCGCTGTAACAAATAACACCTCGCTGAACTCCACTTCACTACCTTCTCACTGCCACTGGCTGCAGACGCATTCAGTTATTTGCTTCAGGCTGCTCCACAAAGCACAGACTTGTTGACCTTTACGTGTGGTGACTATTTTCCTCTGACATCATGGTCAGGGCTGGAAGATAAAATGATGTGAATGTTGTGCTGTGTCCCAAGTTGCACATAGGGAATATGACAAACCTTGTCCCTGTTTGATCAGCAAAGGAAAAGGGAGGGACTCTTTCAAATCTTATACAACATATTTAATAAACTATTAACTATGATCAGCTAACATTAACTTTTAACCACTTCCTATCCAATCTCGGATCCCATGGGTTTTCGTCTGACGATGCTGCCAACTTTCCAGGGCTTCGGGTGTAGCCAGCGGTTAGCAAAAAATGATTCAATGCCAAGACTTCCTTTTTCTGAATGCTGCATTGTTCACAGTTCAACTAGCAACTTAAGAAGCAAGAATTGAGTATGAGTTGAGAAACAATGTCCAGAGGTGACGGATTGTGCGATGGACTTGCACTGCATTCAGATATCTGTTCATAAGGATTAATAAAAAAGATAAATCGTCGCCAGATTACCGCCGGTGGGTGCCGGGAAGGTATTTAGGCCTAAATCTTGGCCTTTTGAAAGTTTTACACGATACGAGAGTGGTAACTGTGACACTATTTTCTTTATGCTTCTGCTAGGCCATGTTATCAGCAAACTTCAAGGACTCTCATATCACTGTTATGCAGACGACATTCAACTGTACGTATCTTTTAAGCCTGATGACACTGACAAACTGTTTTGCACAACTGTCTGTCTGCCATTAAGGACTGAATAAACGACAACCGCCTTCAGATAAATACTAATAAGACGGAGGTCTGTTGTCTCACAAGCTGAGTAGAGATGCTTATCCATGCTTTTGTTTCTACCCGGTTCGACTGCTGCAATTCCCTTTCCACTTGCTTCAGGTAGTCCTCCCTCGACCGTCTACAAATGGTCCAGAACGCTGCTGCCAGGTTGTTGACCAGGTCCAGCAGGTCAAGTCACATTACACCCATCTTATTTTCCCTACATTGGCTTTAAATTGAGGATTCATTTATAATGGGCTGATGGGAGAGTCCAACCCTGAGTGTGATGTCAGAAGACATGACCACTGTTGGAATGTGGTAAACAAGGATATTAGCCCCCTGCTCATATGGCAAAGTAGCCCTTTACTTTAGTGTTTAAGCACCAAGTAAGAGGTTATCTATTGGAAGCTTTGGTGCAAATGTTACAAATTCTGCACGATGACGTGCCAGACATTATGGTTCTTTAGAGGGAAGCAGTAAACACACATTTTCTTCATTTTACAGGTATCAAATGACTGTTTGGCTAAAATGGAAATGAAGTGCTTTGGAGACACATTTATCATATGCAGCAGAGCCATTCTCAGCTTCAAAGTCACAGCGAAGCATCTGCCAGGAAACTGGGAGTCACAGGATCTGTAAGTGTATGTGATGTGAATAACGACAGAATCCTGCGCAGGCTGAGGTTTTACATGCGTTCAGCATCACTGCACAACAAGCCAAATGGACTCCAGATCCGGGGCGCCTATAATGTATTTAATGGATCATTGGAGGCCGACTTTCCAAGACTCTGTGTTGGGATTACAAATGCTTGGACTGCAGAAAGGAAAAGAAAACTCAGGCTTTTTGCTGTGTTTTAAGAAAAGAAGAAGGAACTTCTGGGGCCTTTAAAAACAAAGGTGCAGTATCAGGTAATGATGACTAATAAAAAAGCTATGATACGATGCAATATAATATTAGTAGTCAGTATCAAAGATGGTTATTAAATTCACTGTGCTGTTTTTACAAATTGTTCCTGTCTTTGATGCCCCTGTCACTTTTTGATTAACAGTGTTTAGAGATGATTTTCTTCTCACATTCTTTGCAGAATTTTTCCTGGAAAATGTCACTGAAAATATTGAATTCAAATGCAAAGGCAAGAATTTCTATGTTCAGCCATGTTTTTCATTTAACCCCTGTGTGGTGTTCAGGCCTGTGGGACCTGCTTTCAATGTTTACCAAAGGAAAAATGATGTGATTTATTGTTATTTCAACCTCAGACTCCTTGCCTGCTGTCTTTGTGTGTGTGTGTGTGTGTGTGTGTGTGTGTGTGTGTGTGTGTGTGTGTTTGTTTTTGCTGCTCCTACTATTCACGCACACGGTTGTAACATTGTCACATTTCAAGCACTGAAACCTGTCCGCTCCCACAGTCCCGCACAGTTTACCCTCTGTCTTGCGGGAACCATTCTATAATTTCTCACACTCTATCCAACCTGCAAATTGGGGGCTGACCACAACAAATAAATAGCTTTGCATGTGTGACTGTACGGAAAAACAAGCCAGAGCTCCCACCTCAGCTGTTGACAAAGAACAGGCCCGTCAACTCTTAAAAGTTTGTGTCCGCAGGCGACACATACTTGGTGTCCTACTTGCCAAAAGAAGGCAAAAATGTGGTACACATGAGTACGCTGCATAGGCATGGGAGACTGTGTCTATCTATCTATCTATCTATGGATACTGTATCTGTTCAATGGTTCTGGTGACATTAATGTGGTCAATTCCTCTTCAGGGGTAAATGGAAAATATGAACCATATATGCTTTTTTTATTGCTTGTAATTGGGATAAAGTAAACATCTGGTAAGTATTTTACATAAATTGTTATGGCTGTATTGATTTTAATGCGGTGGGTCCACCAGACCTGCAAACATTGGCTGAGTAACAAAAACATGAACACCACACAAGGGTTAAAAAAAAGTCTTAGCCCACCCAGAATTCACTGACAATTATTACAAATAAAGACAACTAATAACCATCTTTGTGCAAAGGATTATTTTAGACTTCTGTCTGACGTTTGACTATAAGTCAGATCTCAGCTGTAGTCGGTGTATCTTTGTGAAGTTGTCCCCAGGGACTGTGGTCACAGCTGAGACAGCTTCACTCTCCAATTTCTCCCCATGTGTCCAAACCTCAGGTCCTCTGCTTCCACCTGCGCCTGGTCAGTCACCGTGGAGCTGAGCGCCTTCAGCAGGGAAAAAGCTTTCCAAACCGTCTTTGATTTATTCAGTATTTGGCTAACCTTGCTCTGAACCTGCCCCATGAGATTCCCAACCATTTCAGCCCTCCTCTTCCAGCATACGTGAACTACATGCCTCCTCGACCTAGTTCCATCCCAACACGCTGCTTCTCCCTCTGCTTTCGCAACAACCCGCTTGCAGAATGAGAAACAGGCCCTCGGAGGAGGCTCGGGTTCACTCTCGCGGAGCCCGTCAGCCCTCCCAGCCCAGTGTGGGTCACCTACTGATCACAATGTGCGGCCCTATCGTGAGTGCACAGGAGGGCATTTATGGTTCGCTGGGATTCAAATGAATGTTTATGGGCCTTGTCTGGCAGCCAAAGGGCAGGCACCATCCCAGATTTTACAGCCACTCTCTTGGGTTTGCCTCTGGTTGTTTGCTTGCTTTGACTTGTGCTCAGATGTGGGGTGTCTCTCTGCGTGTCTGGATCTGTGGACCTCCGTATTCCTTCAAATGTTCATCATTAATGTTAGGGAAGCTACTTTGAAAGTGAAGCTTTGCAAATTACCAGTTACTTCACACTGGATTAAGTTGAACTATGAAAGTTACCTGAGGGACAAATATAGTTTGGTAAACTAAAGCTACTCGGAAAAAGTACTTCAAACTACTTTGGCTAAAATTGACTCCGTACTGAAACTGAGGAATATATAAATTGCTAGCTAAAAATGCTACTAACTTATTGCAAAAGCTGCCCAACTTTTACAAATCGGGCATAAAATCAAAAATACAATTCCTGAGTATTCATGGGAAAGTTCAAGGAAGGTCAGCTTTAGTTTTGTATATCATGTCAATCAGTCAGACACCTGCCTTTAAAGGGGGGATATTATGCTAACCTCAAGCTTCATATTTCACTCTGTGATACCTGTGAAGTTGCTTAGCATAATTTACAGTTTAAAAAACTAATTTTTCTCACACTGCTGCTCTGTGAAGGCCCTCATACAGCCTCTGCCTGAAAAATCTCAGTTAGCTCTGTCCCTTTAAGAAACCCCTCCCCTACAAGCCCTCTTTCTTCTGATTGGCCAGTTCTCCGCCAGGCTTTGTTCGACATTAGATACTATATACTACATACTGCATACTGCGTTCGGCGGTGGTATGTAGTTTGGAGGAGCTTTTTAAATTCATTTTGCAGTATGCTGCCAGGCTATAGCGCCCCCTTCTGCTGGAATGCTGCTGCTGTACGCTATTTTAACTGTTGTTGTGACGTTCCAGCGCTTTGCATTGTGGGATACAGTAGGTGAGGTAGACTGGTCCGATGCATACTGGAGATTTTCTCTGAATCAGTACGACATCCGGGTATTTTTGGCACACTGCACATTTTGCTTTTGTTTGCATACAGCTTACATACTACATTTTGGCCAGCATCAGTGTTTGAGGCACGCGTCCTACCCTGCGGCAGTGTTACAGAGTTGCCTGCAAAGAACAAACTTCACTTTTCGATTTGAAATGAACGTCTGGTGCTCTCGTCCTTTGGAAGAGTGAACACTGATGTCTTTCCTTCACAGCCAAAGAAACACTTTCTCCAAGACGTTCCTAACCAACCTGACGAGCAGAACCGTTTAGCAGAGCGGTGGAGTGAAAACAATTTCCGAGGCAGAGGCTGAGCTGCCTGGTGGGCGTGTCCTTGAACTGTGCCATTGGCAGGAGGTACTGCTTTGCCCAAATACAGAGTTCCTCCACTTTGTGACATCACAAAGTGAAGCGTCTGAAGAAGTCTGTCTGAAAGCGAGCGTTCACAGCAGCCTGCAGACTTTTTAGCAGGGGATTACTCCAACATACTTTTACCTACAGATTTGAAACTCCCCCACCTTTAGTCTGGACAACCAACACTGTATATGTATGTCTTAACATGTGAATCAGCATAATACCCCCTCTTTAATAAACTACAGTGTCCAGGTGGGGGTTTTGCACAAAGCAGGATTACTCACATAATCCTATTTTAATGTACCAAAATTGTTTATAGTTTCAGTATTTAACTGTAAAAATGAAACTACTTGAATCACTTTCACTTTGCAGTAGCTTGCTTGTAGTTCAACTGCATTCATACATACACAGGTTATCACTAGTTGTTGAGGCATTACTGCAAAGGCTGCAAGGTCAAAGTTCTGTGTGAATGAACTCATAGAACCCAAACACCTCATAGACTCTACTTGTCTGTTTAAATGGCCACATTGTACTTGTATCCTTTTAAGTACTGGCTGGTTTTATTATCGTCAATACTTAGGCTCAATATTTATCATCATGCTGCACATACAACCCTCCATATTAAGAGCTACGGCTTCATGATTAACCTCACAGCGAGAAAGCACACAGCACGGCCCGCGGATAAGCACAAATTTGCGCTCTGTTGCATTTTCGCTGAACATTGCTCTTTGCTCTGATCTAAATATACTCGTTACAGTCTCAGGGGGAACAATCAGAGCATCTCGGTAAGCAAACACAGGGAATGAAAATATGATGTCTCGTTTCAGGTCTGTAGATAAGGACGACAGTTCAACACATTAATCAAAGTGTCTGTTTAATGTGTGAAAGCAAATACGTTTCAGGGGGTCAAATAACATTAACTGCCATTTAATGTGGCGTAAAAGAGAGAGCGGTTAGACAGACGATCATCTTACCAAGTGCTATATTATATGCAGCTGGGACATTATAGGCTGTGGTCATTCTAAATGTTGCGTTGACATAGTTTTCTTTGAAAAAATGTTTCTTTTCTAGCAGTATGGCTTTACCTGATTTTGTACTGTCTTTGTATGTTTCCTAATTCAGACATGGACATTTGAAGCGTCATAAAGAGGCCAACAAATGCTGCACATATTAAAAGAAGTGCAGCTGAGGGTGGTATTTCCCTTTATTTTACCACAGCCCCGTCTGTCATCGTGATAAACCTCAATGTGGTCGGATTTTTAGCCTCATCTCATTAAACATTAACAAGTTCCGACTCCTTCTGCACCATCTGCGATGTAAAAAAAAAAAGAGCACAACCCCTCTTTAACCTCATTAGTTATTTTATTGCAGCTCATGCTCCCTAATGGTCTTGTGTTTTTGTTTAGCAACATAACCTGCACTTTCCATTTTCCAGCGAGGCCTGGTTCTCTCTGTTGATGTCATATTTATCCCTCAGAAAGGCCTCTATGCACCAGCGAGCTCTGGAAATTACAGGTGTCACACATAACAGCTAGGACAACAGCTGTTTATTGACATGGCTTTGTGTGCTGACTGGAGATAGAGGAACTAGGTGACAAACACTCTGGTCTTTTAACTGCTTAATGAATAATCGACCTTGTTGTGTAACTGAGGCTCCATGGGGAAAATAATGCTTCGGTGTTCTATTAGGAGTTTAAGTAGTCCTTGACAAACAAGCATAAACACTAGCAGGGCACCACAATGACAAACAGGCACCATTACTGCAAGGTGCTGACCTGTTTAAGTTTACCTGCAGCAACACTGATCAGTGCAACAACCTTCAAAACGCCTGAGAAAGAAAAGAGTCCATGCAGTTTAGACTTCGTGCAAAAGCTGTTGGATGCTTGTCTGCTGGATTTTGCGCCTATTCGAGTTTATATTATTCATGAATTCCTCAACAAATAAAATCTAAACCAATGTGAAAATGTGAGCGGAGTAGAAAGAGATATGTCAACACAGGACTGGGACATCCACCCCGAGGCTTCCCCCTAACATCCCTGCAACGGACACGGTTTAGACAGCGGTGTGCTGTTGTTTCCCCAAGGCTATTTCACTTTGAAACATTTTGAGCTTATTTCGGCCTTTCTTGCTTCAAGTGCGGTGTGAAATTCAATGCAACTTCCAGCACCTCTGAAAGAAGGAAGATTTTCTATCTTTTAACAAAGCCTGGCTAACCGATTCCCCTTGGTTTTAAGCTTTAATGCTATGCTAGGCTAAGCTAATGAGCTGCTGGCTTTAGTTTTATATTTAGTGCAGAGTCATATTGGTATTCTCTAACATTAGGGAAGAACGCCAATAAGCACGTTTCCCAAATTGGTACTATTTCTTTGACTTCCTGTGTTGTTTACAGTTAAAGGGTTTCATTGAGCTAGCATCAGGTAACATCATCAGTTTCTCCTCTTTGGTTTGAGGCACTGATCTGATTGTTTTACATCAAAAGCTCCTTGAACATTTGCCATGGGAAAAGACCTTTGTTTAAGTACAGTTCAATAGTTGTTTCTATTTCCTCAACAATATCTTCAATCAGAAGGTTAATTGTGAAACTCTGGCATTGATAAGTGTCATCATTCATTTGCAACACAGCAAAGGAGGCTCCATATTGTCCCATCATGTTTTTGTGGAATATTAGCCTCTGGGGTTCTGCTAATGAAAATCACATTCAGGCTTTTTGTGCCTTCACTGACAGAGAGGACAGTGGATAGTGTCGGAAATGAGGGAATAAGATAGGGATGGCACGTGGCAAAGGGCCGAGGGTGGGAGTCGAACAGGGTGCAGCCGCATCGAAGACTGTTGCCTCTGTACATGGGACGCACGATTTAACTACGGAGCTACACCAGCGCAAATCACATTTATATGATCTACAACAACAGTCGTGTAGCACTTTGAGACACTGTTAGATTGTGTGAGAATGAGCTAAACTAACAAGAACTTCACTCCTAACTTTAATAACTGGGTCCGTAAGACGAGTGCCGTGCTTCAGGGCTCATTCGCTACAGCAGTCCGTGTCATTCTGTGCCGTTTAGACCACTCCTGCACATGCGAGGAGGAGGTCCTGACCGACTTGCTTTGAGTTCATTGTGTTTATGGAGAATTACACCATCCCCCTGCACCATTTTGTGACAGCAGAGAACAAACAATAACACAATTATGCCCCCCCAAGCGTGCGTTTTATGTTTTGACAACATCGTCTGTCACAGTCACTGATCTCATGCTTGGAATAAATCAAAGGTGTTTCACACTGCCGTGGGAGTCAAAACCCAGACACAAAACAATATGTACCTCCCAAGTGTTCACTTTTTCGGTTTTCATCATGCACAAAGAAACACGGCGCGTCTCTAAAACTCCATTTTATTATCTGGTTTTGATTCAAAGACAAGTTAAAAGGAGAATAAAAAAAGGAAGTGTAAAAACAGACTAAAACAAGTGTCACAAAATACTCCCAGAATAACTACTGGTACAGAGCTACGCATGGCTTCTGTTCAAAGTGAGAATGGCATTCAGTCCTTCATACTATACACACACGCCTGCACACACACATACAAATGGGACCAGGGTGTGTCCTGCAGTTTATCGATTAATTCTACCTGCAGAAGCGACCACCTTTCATGTCCACTAAGTGTTTGTCTTCACACTGTCATGGGGCCTCCTCCACTTCCTCATGTCTTAAGGTCCATATTCCCTTCATTACACCCAAGAGCTGCTCATTTTGTTCCCAAACTGTGCTCAATCCAGGTTCATGTCCTTCCTTTGAATGTGTTCATGCAGGTATAACTCCCGGAAAACTTGTGGATTTCTTCAAGTGCGACTTGTGGCATGAAGCTAAAGAGTGGAACAAGACAAGAAACAAGAATGTCAAGCATGTATTTAAGTGAAGAGAACCTAAACAAGTTTAGGACTAAAACAAAGACGAAACAATGTTAAATGTGATTTGTGTTACCTTTTTAGAATGACAAGAGCATGCATAGTCCAGGGCAGATAAAGGAAGGCCTTGTCAGCTCTGACTGCATCCACAGTCCTCTGGGCCACTACCTCCGGTTTAAGAGGTGGAAAGAGCTGAGGAAACCTGACAAAGACAAAGAGTAGTTTTGAAATAAAGTGATAAAAGTAATACGTATCCATTGGTTATAAAGAAACCTTTAAAATGAAATGACCAGCGAGCTTGACACGTTTTTTATGGCAGCATAACAACACATTTTAGATAACTGTTGATGTGAGCTATTGCACAACAACTGGAGGGTTGGATGTACTCCTGTACAAGAACATTCCTTACACAGTTCAGCACTATCAGACACCCTCAAAGTATCAATGTTCAGTATTGTTGGTGTTATGTGCTCATAGTTTTTTTTAACTCACACACTGAAGTGACTCACTTCCCGTACTGTACTGTCAGTACTAAATCGCATGGATATGTAATCTACAAGACCACCCTCCTTAAAGGGGAAGGCTCTACTAATGAATCTTCTTACTGACCAATGTTGGGACGACTATGTTCAGGGCTATCGTCATTACTTCTATGTATACATGGCCAATTTCACAGCCATCCAATCAATAGTTGTCAAGACATGTAACCATAAACCACAAACGTCAACCAAACAGTGGTGCTAGAGGCAAAAGTCAAATCCACACTGTCAGTAGGATTCATCTTGTGGGGAACAGGAATGAAAAATGTCCATCCAAACGTTGAGATATTTCATTTAACACCAAAGTGGTGAACTTACTCTCCCTAGAGCCAAGCTGCTAGCATGGCTGAAAATAAAACTTAGTGTAACTTAGCATTTTTAGGGACGTCGGTTTAGCTCAGCGGTTAGATTGCGTGAGCCCCAGGGCCCCTCGGCCCTTTGCTGCATGTCATCCCCCACTCACCTGTTTCCTACATCATCCACTGTCCTCTCAATAAAGGCATTTAAAAAATGTTTATTTACCTGACTCTCATGCCCTGGAACATCTCTGTGTTGGTGTGGAAGGGCAGCACGGTGGTGCAGCTGACGCCGGGACAGTCCAGCAGGCCCAGTGTTAGACTCTCCATGAAGGCCAACGATGAGGCCTTGGAGGTGCAGTAGTCCACGGCCCCGGGGATGGGGGACTGGGACAGGATGGAGTTTATGCATACTACATGGCCATGCTGCAGCTCAAGCATCCGAGGAAGAAAGGCCTTTGTAGTCTGCAAGAAAGAAAGATAAATGGAGAATGAAAAGGAAGAATAAAGACGAGGTGGAAGAAAGCTTGGTAATAGAAGGTGAAATATATTCAGAAAAGAAGAACAGACAAGAGAAACAGGCTCACAGTGTAACCACAGATTAAATTTCCATTTCCATTTAGGTGATAATTGCATTTCTGTCTGCATACGACACAGTCTTTTCATCTCTATTCAAAATAAAAATGCCATGAGTTTCAAAACCCCTCTGATGTTTCAGGAGCTGAGAGGAGATTTGGAAATACCCCACTTAACCTGCCATAATAGGAAGCATGATTGACAAGTCTGCGTTTGCCTGCTATAAATGCCGCCATGCTATAATCAGAAAAGGAAAATGATAAGGGTAATCTGCTCGGAGGAATTCCCCTACTTCTTCCTGCAAACTGCCTCTGGTTTAGTTTCTTACCCAGAACTGTCCCATGGTGTTGATGTGTTGGGATTTCAGAAGGGCGTCGTCATCGCTGTCCATCAGACTCTTGCCGTGGACCACAGCTGCGTTGTTCACTAATATTGTAACATCTCCAACCTGAGATTGAAACAGCACAAAAAAAAGAGCACTGTCAGATATCTGCTTTTTCATGACATGGTGCAGTTGTGCTGCAGCAGAGCTGTCAGTAATATCCCCCGCTCTTATTCAGACATTTCAGATGAAGTGTAATCTATACACCAGATGGGACACCGAGCAGGTCAGAGCCAATATAGAGCAGACAGAGAGGCATTGCAGATATATGTAATGAAGTGTTTCAAAATGTGAAGCTGCTTTACCTTTTCTCTAACCACCTTGGCTTGCTTGTAAACTTCCTCCCGGTTGGCCACATCGCACAGGAAGTAATGGCACTCTGTTCCTGAGAGAGAGATCTCTTCAGTTGTTTCCTTCAGGCACTTTTCTGTGCGGCCCCACAAGATCACCTAAGCAAAGAAATGACATTTTAAATACATGGAGAAATGTTCTGCACTGACACCGCTCCAAGATCGGAAGCAAATCCACTGAACTGTTGCCTAAAATGGAACAAAAAGGGTTGTTTTTGCAGTCAGTCCTCAACAAAACATTACGTATGTTTTGCGCAATATTTCTGGCAATAAGACCTGGAGGAACTCTGGAGGTCTTTTGGGCAGCAATGTTCTTTTCATTCAGAGAACAGAGAGGCCATTTTCACTCCAACAAATAGTTTTCCAGCAAGATTAAAGGCTTGGGGGTTGCTGTGTGAATGAACTGTCTCTTCATCCACCCGGAGACTAAATGAAGGCCGGTCATTTGAGCAGGGAACATGGGGTGGGATGGAGGTGCGGGTGGGACAGGGTGGGGGGGGACTAGTGATTGGGCAATTAGATCTGTCAGTCTTCGGGGTCAGGGAAAGGTAATGAAATCAGGGGGTGAGCCCTCCTCATCTCTCAAACGCAAATTCTCAAAGAGATTACACGGCCTGTTGGGCAGATGAGCCCCGTCATTTCTGGTCAGGGAGTCTGAAAACAGTGCGTGTGTGAAGTGCTGAGGACGCCAGTGTGGGATTTGGCCGGTCGCCCGTGACCAAGGTTAATATTTGAGCAAAAAGTCTTTTGGAAAGTGATCTTGTGTATGTGAGAGACAGACATACAGGGTGTGTGTACACATACACACACACATAAGAGAGCGTATATCTCTTGTGAGGGTTCTATTGCTTTAGATGATCACACATCATGTGTGCGGATTGAACCTGTCATCTTGCAGTAACGGGACACTTTCAAACCGTGCCAACCTTTTTAAATGCGCTCAGCCTTTTCTAAAGCCAAACATTACAAACTGCCAATGACAGGATGTTAATTTTCACAGTCACAACCCTTAAAAATCACCAAATTAATGTGTTGCTTTGCGGCGAGCGCGTGTCTGATGGTAATAGTGTCAGAAGCAAACCAAACACGGAAACACTGACACTTTAAAGCTCCAGGGACGCCCCCTGATTGCAGTCTGGAATCTGTCCTTTATTTCTTTATCAGATCTGAAGCAATAAGGGTTCAGCTCTCTCTCTCTGTGAACCGCCCTTGTTTGAGTTGCTTTTGATTGGGTTTTCTGTTTGCTTCATTTGCAAGCCCATTTAAGTAATCAGCGAAGGCAGACAGGTCTTGATAAATAACCGAAAGCTTTTAATAGGATTTGAGCCTTACAAACAAAGCTGACAGCTCTCATTAAAAGTCAGCACTCAAACTGTGCTCTCCTGTTTCAATGTTATTTAATTCATTAGGTTTATCACCCGTCACAACATACAAGACCCTCAAAACAAACAAGCAGTGGCCAAATTGCTGTCCCGATAGACACAGTAAGACAACAGTTTTTAATTGACCTTGCACGGGCCGCCTTTGCTGTCAGTGATAAACCATCGATTGTTCCAACAAGACTCAACGTGAACACATGCTGCAAGTAAAAGCTCTCTGATTGACAAATTAATGATGCAATGCTTAACCTTGAGAGTGCAGATGCTAATACTGGCTGTGGTGTCCTGCTGTATCCCATGAGCTCCTTGGGTGCTTCCATTTTCCAAGTTGGAACGTCATTCTGTCAACTTTGGTGTGTTCAAAGTCGGAATATGGAACTCTAGCGGGACAGCAACTTATGGCAACAATGTAATGTTGAATTATTATATTAAAATTTACATATGAGATCATTTATAAGCAAAATATGATTTCATTCAAAGTTTTTAGTCCATCAGGCCAAAACGCACTTCCATCTGCCATGTTATGACATCAAGTCTGTCAACTCGGCAATCCAAGTTGTTATCTGGACTTTAGGAACTTAATTTTCCCAGTCAGAAGCTGCTTTTTTTCCAGATTATTCCGACACAGCTAGATTGCAGTCTCAGAGTCCCCAGTAGCTCCAGCTGAATTACAGTGATACTCTATCTCCCAGGTCTGAATGTATGGGTGGGTTTGAACCCTCCTTTTCACACCCATTGTATGGGCCAGCAGAGAGGCGGCACACAGAGGGGGCAGCAGGAGTTCAGGAGGCAGTCGCCTGCCGCTGTCTAATTACTGCGGAGACAGCAAGGTCAGTCGCAGGGCAATACCCAGCTGGGAGCGGTGTGCTTCCCGCCTCTAGCACAACGCGCACACCCACATAAAACCTGTTGTCAGTGCCCCCTCGCTTTGGTTCATCCTTCTAGCAGCGCTCTCCTTATGTAAAACTAACAAACACGTTAAAATCTTTGTTTTCTGCAAACACTTTCTTCTAAAGTAGTTGCCATGGTATTGAAATATACTATAAAAGGAGCTTTGAAGAAGAATGTTGTTCTAACTTGTTAGTTATTTGCAGGGATTGTTCTGAAAGGCCTCTCGCTGTGCTCTGAACTTGGATGCTGTTTTAGAAAACACTTTGGTTTGGTTTATTGTTTCTGAGCTTCGTTCTGCAACACTTCCTCCCCTCTATCTGCACACAAGAAGACCTGGCTCCCCTCCTGAGTCCCCGGCTCTCAATCTCGCCGGATTCTTTCATCAACGCTGTAGTTAGTCTTCCTCACACCGTGAAAACACCAAAGCCCAGGCAGAGGGAAAAGGAAATTCCGGCTGCCAATCACAAAGGGGCTCAAACAGGGGTGAGCGCGAGTTCGTAGAGGTTAGCCCTATTCATAATTACCGCCCTGTATCCTTTTAGCATCTCTTTAGGCAGGGAGTAATTGTCATACGCATTACCCCAGGTGTTGTTTTCAAAGCCTTCACACCTTGATAATACCAACAATGAGGTGCTGAAAAGCGTGGTGACATCCTTTGTTGTGCAGCTGCAGAGTAAAGCTTTTAAAACCCACCGGTTTCTTCTTGCTCATTCCCCAAGGAGATGGCATTGAAAGACAGAGGGAGGCAGTTAGTGTTTCACTGAGCTTTTAGCAATGTTTTCAAGCTGCTAAAATTGCGCCTTGAGAGAGCATCTGAGACGTGGAGCCCGTGTCACACATGTAGGGATAATTATAACCCACAGCTTTCAGCTGGGCCGCTCAAAGCTTTCTACCAGGGAAATTACCACCTCGTTTCTCCATGTGTAATGATGACTCCCATCTGAGGTGATCAAAAATCGAGCTGCTGTGTATTAGCACATTACAGCTAAAAGGGACACCGGCGGCTCATCAGGCATTCAGCTGTGTAATGCTCACTCACTGGGTTGGTAGACAAACCGTAGCTGGAAATGCTGATGGGAACAGAGCCCGACCAGCAGAGATGTGCGACTGTCTACACGCAGCCGCTGGAGCATCACAGGCCCAAGTGACGGCTGCTTGTTAGGGTGGGTGAGGGATGGGGAGGGTGAGGGATGGGGAGGGTGGGGAGGGGGCATGGTTTTGATGGGTGAGTGTTAGGGGGTGCTCTAACATCACCAGGACCGGTGGAGCTGCTAAAAAACTGATTTCGATTTGTGAGGGTTTCCAAACAAGACATCCAATGAATTACCAAACTTTGTCAATGTTATCAGGAAACTTTTTGATCTCTTTATGATGCCAATTTTTATTTTAATCTGGCTTCCTATGACTGTTATGGCCCGAGTCCAGAGTTTTTAACATCTTTTTCTATCCTTGGTGTTTGTTTAGTCTTATTTTCCTTCTTATTTATTGTAATATCTTAGTCTTGCAAAGTTGTATCTATTGTTGTCAATGTTTGTTCTTATTTCCCGTAAGTGTTGTTTTTATCTTTTGGGCTTTGGGCTGCACGATGGTATGAAAGGTGTTATATAAATAAAGGTGAGTTCAGTTGAGTCGTGTTGTCTAGAAGATGTATAGGACAGGGTGTTACACAGTTGAATCAGTTCCAAAGAGCTATAAAACTCTCCTCGACACCTATTGAGGGAAAAGATGATGAATCATGAGAGTAAAAATCATCATATTTCTGACCCTATAACCCCATTAGAGTCAGTTACTGTCTGGGTAGAACTACCACCTCTTGGTAACATGTCAGTGAAGGTTCTCAGTCATCCAGGTCATGGTAATTCTAAGCTTGATCCAAAAGGCAACTGGACTTGGTTGAAGTTCTTGCAGACATTTCACCTCTCATCCGAAAGGCTTCTTCAGTTCTAAACTGACTTGTGGACGGAGCTAGAAATATAAGCAATATATATATAAGCTTATATTTCTACCTCGGCTTCGGATTAGAGGTGAAACGTCTTCAGGAACTTCAACCAAGTCAAGTTGCCTTTTGAAATAAGCTTAGAATTACCACCTTGAGCTGTTTTCCCACTGGTCAAAAAACCCGCTAACACCTGGCTTTTTTGCTTAGTGGGAAAGGTTACAATCGGTATTCAGACCCGGGTCAAATGACTCTGCAGTAGACCCGGGTAATTATCGTCTCAGCTCTGATGTGCATTGAGGGAACACAAAACCCGGGTCGACACTCTAATCTCCGCCCCTTTCCGGCGCGATGCTATGCTCCAATGGTAACTTCTGCGACCTCTCGTCATCTCAGCTACAAATTCTGCCCATCTCCGTCCGAGCAGCGCTCGAACATCGTTACAAATTAATTTGCATCCAGTTTGATAAACAGACTGAAAGAGTAATAGATACAATAAAGACCTAACCACCGTAACATCTTCACTGATTGCTAACCCTGTTTCGGGCGTGTTTGTGACGTCAGACGGTGACGCAGCCGAAAAGAGACCGAAAGGAGTATACTTCACTGGCAATGGGAACAGAGACAATTGGCATGTATAAGCAGGTCTTCCCGGGTCTTAAAAAAATGCATCAACACCCTAAATTTAGGTGGGAAAGCGGTATTAGTATTAGACAAGATAATGTTATGTTATTTGTTCCTCTCTTCCTCCATTTGTTGGGATCATTTCGTTTTGCATACACAGCCATAAAAGGAATCTCACGTCCTCATGCTATGCTTGAAAACAAAACCTAATCTGGCTTTTATTAAAAGCATTACGGAGCCTTTGGTTGTGTTGGCAGATTTTACGACAGTGCAAAGTCTGGTCAAAAAATAACAAGAACTTCTAATTGGGTAATAGCAGGGCTGTGATTGTGTGCTGGGCTTTGAAGCAGCTTCAGTGAGGTTTACAGAACACGGGCCCCTATTCCAAAATACAACCACACATATATAAACACACCGTCAATGCCTTTACCACAGTCTGAATCTTTGGATAATACACTTTCTGGACATGTCAGTCATAACAGAATCACTCTCAGACCTTAGCAGAATGATGGCAGCCCAGTACAGCTCTTAATCACTTCAATCAGCCATCCAGGCTGTGCAGACCTGCCCTCGTGTTGACCTTAGGTTGTTGTGCAATGCTTGAACCAAAATGAAGGGCAGTGCCTCCAGTCTCACAGGACCAACTAGGCTACTTAGAGGTTATGATCCCTTCTTTCATAGAACACCGGAACAACAATACACCTGGGACAGGACTACTGGGAGGGAGAGGTGTGGGGAGGGGGGTCAGGCTGCCCAGCTACTACCACTGGACACAAACTAACACTTGCAAAAACAAAGTGCTTCAAAAATAGCTTTCATTACTAGATTTATCTGCTAATTATTGTCCTGATTAGTCGATTAGCCTATTTGTTTATTCTGTAAATGCCAACAAACTGTGGAAAAGCTCACAATTACAATTCCCAAGAGCCCAAAGTGACATTTTCAAAATACTTTGTTTTTTGTATTTTTTTTTTTACCATAAATGAAAAATATAGCAAATCCTCACATTTAAGAAGTGGCCATTCTTATAACTGCTTCAAAAATCACTGAAATGATTAATCAGTTATCAGCTTTCCTTTCAATCAGGTAATCGATTAATCATTGCAGCTCTGTAGTTACCTAGTGTAAGTGTTTGGAAGAAGAAATGTGTGTGCAACAAGTTGTCTCCAGTGAAATGACATTACCTTTCTGGCCCCCTGCTTGGCGAACTCTTTGGCCAGGTGACGCCCGATGCCTCGTCCTCCTCCGGTGATCAACACCACCTCCCTGGTCAGATCCTTCCTTCTGCTGGGCAACAGCGCAAACAAACTTGCTCTCACGATATAATAGAGCATTTGCACCGGGAAGAGAAACATACGACACGCGCTCTTCAACTCCATCTCGGGGAAAGTGCTCACGCGCTCGCGACAAGTAGGACTGTTTACGCTGGAGCAAGTTTACAGAAAGCGACTTATGAGCTCCTGCAAGTTTGTCCGCATGCAAATAAAATCATGTGCAGCCTCAGAAACTGCTGCATGAGTAATCCACTGGCGTAAGATGATTAAAAAGAGCGGAGCTGTGTGAGTTGAAGGAGCTCTGACATGTTAGTCGATATGGATCACGCTCTCAAATGTGTGAGTGATCAGTCATTACGCCTGTCAGGACGCAGAGACGTGAAGCACAAGTCCAGGCGACGCTCCGCTGTGCGCTACTGAAACTGCAGGGCTTTGGTGTTGTTGTGTTCCTGTCCTGTCCCGGTCTGCCTTATATATCAGCGCCTCTGCCCCGGCTCCGGTTCTTCCACCAGTGAAAGGACCTGGGTGAACCTAAAGGAGAGGTTTGTAAGGGCATTAATCCTGATTGACATGTTAAGTGGGGATGAATATTTAGCTCCACAGTGCCCGTCTGCCCTGAGTGGCTGCGTACTTCCCCCTTCTCCACCCCCTTCATGTGTATACAGAGGTGGCTCTCAATCTGTGGTCCGTGGCCCCCCAGTGGTCGCTCCGCTGCTTCCCAGGTGGGTGCCCAAATCTCGTTTGGGAAAGTTTATTTTGATTTAAATGACCTGAACTTCACCTCGTTGCATAATGTGCAGAATAACAATGATGTTGCAATCACAGGTTTTACTGAGAGATATAGAAGTCAGTGCAAGACAACAGAACTATTCTTACATAACTGTGTATGATGGGTACGGAAGAGGATTAGGGCCAAGCATAACGAAAACATAAGAGGAGGAAATGCTTTTTGTTTTGCTTTTTAAAAAAAAAGAAGAAATGAGAAGAATAAAGTGGAAACTTAGAGTAAAGCTCAAATGTTTGGAGTTCTAAACACTTTTAGGAAAGGATAATACCATAATGTGACATTCCGATTGCGGTAGATAATATTATTACAGACTGGGTGTCTGTGGCGACTTTCGTGGAAAAAATCACAAGCCGCGCCCAGTTAGTGACGCGTTTTCCATCAGCCAGCAGTGGTTGGTCTGCCAGAGAGGGTAGGCGGAGCTAAGCGGCTGCTTTTCTGGACTCTGCAAGTGTTGCGAGTAAACCGTAATCTACTATGACTATGGCGACCGTCAGCAAGGAAAATCAAGAGTTACAACCGGAGCCAACCGTGGACATCTGGGTAAATTAAAAACTGATTGAAAGCTAAAGGTAGCTGTTGTCTAAAGGCAGCTAATAGTTTAGGTTATAAAATATGTTGTTTTACATTGAAATATGGCTCACTGTCCCTCCAGCCTTATTTCCTGATCAGTCAAGGAGCGATGGAACAATTGTTAGATTTCCACTTGCAACTTGAAATACAGCAAAACAACAATAAGATAGCACACAAGCTTCCTACCCCGAGTGTGACATCAGAGGAAAATGGCTGCTATGCTATTATGATGAGTATATTAAACTTTAAGTATTATGAAGATTCATTTCTTTGCATTTTGAAAATAAAGTTTAAATGGGAAAAAGTCTTAAAATATCTTTTATATAAAAAACACTTTCTTTTTTCATTGGCTTCCTGTCGCAGATACTGAAAGTTGATTTTAATCGCAACATTTCAACTTTATTCTCTTTCATGCTTTGCCCTAGTTGTCCTCCACAGACTGGGTTATTTGGTCAGGGGCTTCATTAAAGTGACTGAGAGGCCCCATCAACTAATCCTCTCTCCTCCCACCATTAATTAAGTAAAACAAACAAGCAAACAAACAGAAAACGACTGAGACAATTGTAACCATAACAGTGACCCCCACCTCATTAGGTAACATATGCAGATAGAGATTGATTGATTGACATACAAATTTAAAACATACAAGAAGTGGGAAATAATTTAAGTAATTACTTTAACATTAAATAAACTTATAACGACAAGTACATCTGTTAATGTGCCCTTTAGCAGGTCACTGCTTCCTGCAGCCACATAACTCAGAGGCTGCAAAAGCAGCTTCATAAAACATGTGAAAGTCAAGTCTTGGAGATTTGTTGCATCAAAATTCACACATACAGCAAATGTTGTCGTTGGTTTTCAAAGCACAATGGGGTTGAAATCCCGCTGAATGTGCCGTGCACAGTCTGTCCTACATTTATAACGGTCCTCTGTGTGCAAAACCCACATCCGTTGTCTGAACCCAATTTGTTGTGGAAACAGTATTTTTGAGGCGCACTATATCTTTCTGTGTGTGACAGTGCAATTAGGGAAATAGGTCAGCTCCGTCTCAGAAGCTCGGCAGTGTGACAAACAGAAAAAACGGCATGAATACCTCCTAAACAAATCCTGTGAATTCATGGGCCTCAGACAAGATTCCAGTCTGTGATTTTTGGCCCTGGCACTGTGTTTTTTACTGGGTATTGCTGAATGCCGGCCTTTTTCAGCAACTGGGATGGGTTTAAAGAGCAGCCTCACAATGGTTGCTTTGTGCTGGGCTCAGCTACTTAGAGAAGGCAGAGAGGCTCTCGGGGGCTGCTTAAAAACACAGAGACAACACGACTCCAGATGCCGTCTTCATTTTGGAAATTTTGGAGATTTACAAAATGTGAACCCAAAGTCAATCTGCATTGGGAGCTTGCGCGGAAGTATTCTCAGCTCTTGTGCAATTGAATATAAATGAGTGTGTTTGCAAAACGGAGAGAAAAGTGTAAAGATTTACGTTACAGCGAGGGTCTCAATGGGTTCAGGCTGCATGCCCAATGCAAAAATGTAAATAGAGTATATTTCAGTGGAGGCCGTTTATTCATACTCATGCTATCACTGCCATCTACAGATCAGCAGAGAAAGTTCAGATAAGGCTCTCCTCAGCCAGACCGAGGAGATGCCAGAGCATCTCTGAACATTTTCTTCCACACACCAGGCAATGAAAATGCCACTCTGTGCCGAGAGAGCTGTGAGCAGCAGAGCTTTCAGTGCCACCAGGGAAAGCAGATAAAAAACACATAACCTTCAAACATCTATGAAATATTGTTCTGGATTCAAGGCAACCAGTATCATTGACATGTGTGAAAAGACCGGCTCTATTAACATTCACATACTTAGCATTTTACTCGGTTTCTGTAGGAGACGTCATTATTCTGGCTGCACGTCCATTAAATATTTTGAAGAATATAATAATGTTTTCCTGGGCAACAGGCAGCCAAACATGTCATTAAGTGAAACCAGGTCAGAAAGCATTGCACGCGGCCGTGGGAGGGGTGGAGTGAGGCTAAGAGCAGGTAGATAAAACATTTACTCCTAATGACTTACCTTCAGCAGAGCACACCAGAAACATCATGGACACCGGCTCGGCTATTTTAATAATTGGCTCCGCTGCTCTTGTTGCAGCCTTCCTCCTCCTGGTAATTGGACTTGTGTACTCTGAGCTGATGAATTCAGACATTCCTCGTGGGGTTGCAAATAGTGGGAAACTGCACATGGTTCATGGCTTGTTTGTCGGCTTAGCAATTGTGGTGAGTAACTGCAGCAGCTCTGGAATTGTTCACGCTTATTATTTTATGTGTTGTGTCCGTTATAATGAACATTTTTATGATTAAATTAATTCAACAATCCCGTAAAAAGGAAACTGAATCTGTGTGTGCACAATATGAAACAACTTTACTCTGTTATGCCCTTGTCAAAGATGGCTGTCCTTTCCTCGTCCTCCTGCCACAGATAAAGCTTTGATCAGAGAAGGTTTAGATAAGATATCACGTCTAACAAAGGTGCAGAGAAAGGCAAGGTCGTGCGTTCCCCGTCTTTGATGTTGTCATAGTAAATATAATTTCTCAGAGAGAATAACTTTCACTTTGACTTTACCTATCAAGAAATATATATTTATCTGCCTTTATTATTTTCTCCCACTTGAAGTAAATCTGTGGTTTCTCTCCTGTAAGGGCGGATCCTGCATGGATCTGTTCTGACTCGGTTAAATCCAGAAGCTGCCTGGTGGTGATGGAGGACCTGACGTTTTCTGAGGTATGGAACTGCTTGAGAACAAGTCTTCTGTCTTACCATTAACATATAGATTGTTTTCCACTAGTACAAGAAATATTAGAAATGCTATAATGGGGGGCGCCGGTTTAGCTCAGCAGTTAAAACCATGTGCAGAGGCCACAGTCCTTGATGCGGCGGACTGCCACGCGGACTCTCTCTTACTCCGCTTCTGACACTGACCACTGTCCTCCCCCTCTTTAAGTAAAAGCATAAAAGGAAAAATAAATAAAAAATGCTATAATGTATAAAACACTTAATGACACGTAGGGGTGATTGAATTTTCCACTGGTGAGGGACTATAGGTTGACAAACCATCATGTAGGTAAACACACCTGTTATCAGAGTTGACACAGTTGGCCCTTAAAAGCTTTATGTCTTATCATTCGTATTGTTTATGTCGAATTGTAGCATGAAGCTTTAAGCCAGTTAGCTTACCGATGGAGGTGATGTACCTGCATGATTCTTGCAACTGTGCATCCACATGGTGGAATGCACTTACTGTAAGTCACACTGGCTCAGTAATAGTTTAATGGAAATGTTAACAAATGAGCAGCGTGCACAGTTTCCCTGCTATGTCTAAGTTAAATTAATGGAATATGTTTTAATCTGTTGTCTAGTGAAAGGTCCACTACTAAAGGACCTATTGCTCATTTTGGAGAGTATTATAAATTCCCCTGTTGTGTTTGATTTGTGTCTGTGGACAGGATTACCTGTTATTTTTCATTTGGAGCAAACATCGAAGCCTTAGAATTACTGACATATTAATATACTGTGAAAAAAAGGAGGAAAGATGCACTGTGCTGTCTAATACAATATTTATTTTCTTATATATCTTTTATTTCGTATTTTCTTAGTATTAACTTACTGTATATTAATGTTTTATCATGTCCTGGTGGTGCTTTGGTCTGACTTATTAATGAAATGTTGGGCAGTTTGATCCTTAACAATTAATTTTTAATGTTTAAAGAATCTGCAAAGAAACTTAAACTATGTGAGAGCCAGCGGGGCACAGAAGTAAGAAAGAAATGGAAATATTGTCATGTTCTAAAGTGCTCGGGTACTTTCTAATAAAGAGCATTACATGTCTTCTGCTAACTGGGATGTCCTGCTAATCGTGAACAGACTCTGTTGATGAAGTCTGTCGGCATTTCGCCAAGGCGTCTGACACCGCTGTGGTTTCTGTCGGGTATCTAAACTTTTTCCAGATTGCACTTAAATATCCCAAACTTATTTCGTCGACCAGAGAGAATCTGACATACTGTCCCTCCTTCCCCCCCACCCCACTGAGGTAGCAATTAGCCCCTGAGCAGAGGTACCTTGCTTTGCTGAAGGACTGTGAGACAGCGACGTGTCACTTCCTGTCTGTGGCCGTGGCTGAGTTCAGCGTGGCCTCCCGCCGAGCGGCAGTCGGAGGGGACAGCACTGGGGCTAACCTGGCAGCTGCACTGTGCTAAAGGCTGGCGAGAAGAGAGGAGCGACATCTGCCGTTCCCCTGCGCACAGGTCCTCATCCACCCAGCCCTGCAGATGGCAGATTTCAACCTGCCCTCATACTAGCAAAATCATGCTGTGCCCATATTGTTTCGTGGCCGGATGGCGTTCTGCTTCCTGCAGTACCTCAACGGAGACATATCTGCGTGCCAGGATGTGTTGGAAGGCAATCATGTCTCCACTGAGCTCAGGCCACGCTATGAAAGGTGACTCACCTCTTCCAAACCACCTCCTGAGTGCCTCGCAAGGGGTTTCTGTGAGCACCCAAAGCCATAATATAATGGGGAGGCGTACGAGCTATCAAAGCTGTTTTAGAACATTGACTGTATCGGTAATGGGCCTAGCTAATGTATGCCAAACATTAGTTGGTCGACTGCCTTTTATAAGCCTTGACTTCGGCATATAGGCCATCGCCCTGTTGGTTTTCTGGAGCCAGAAGTGACCGTATTTGGACCAGATTGTGGTGCTGGAGAGGAGCAATGGTTTGGCAAACGCTAAGTTATCAAAGCTACACAGTCTGTGCCAGTGGGTAAGTCAATAGCTTGCTAGTGACCTCTTTAACGAACGTATTTCCCACAGAATGACATTTGTAATCTTGATGGTAGCTGACCAAAGTTGTTATTTAGACTAAATACGCTGAGAGAGCTTGTGGAAAAAGGCAGAGGGAGTTAGAGGGAGCAGTGGTTGAAAGAAACAGACAGGGTGACTTAAAATATCACGTCGTTTCATCACTACGGCCCACATTCTAGTCTGTGGGGAAAAGTACAAACAGTTAAATAGACAGTGAGTGCAGACATCTATAGCTGCTGATTAGTGCTAACATATAAATCAAATAGTATTAGAATTCCCCTCACTGTAAAAGCTTAAACGCAGACTTCTTGGAGGGTCTGTCAGTACAACAAACAGAACAACACGCAGCATATAATAAAGTTAACATGGATGGGGATTGACTCACTTGAGGGGGGCCAGCCTCAAGTGGCCACTCGAGGAACTGCAGTTTTTGGCACTTCCATATTGGCTTAATTTTCAGCCCCGAGGTTGGCGCTTGGTTTGGAACCAGAAACCTCAACTTAACTGGCAGATGATGATGTCATCCAGAACACCCCGCCCACCTTCGTCCTCACCTGTGACGTCCTGAGGCATGATGGGATTCCTTTAAGGTAACGGCTGCTGGACTTGGAGAATGAAGTCGCCTGGCATCATGTTATGGAGGGTTTTCATGGCACGATAATCTGTTATAACCAGAGCTGGCACTCCCCTTCCCCTCTGCAGTGTCGGCTGTGGAAGGTGTTGTTGACTTTATGAAAACACTGTAAAGATCATAAAGAGGATAACACAATGTAGTGTATTTTCCATGTTTCACATTTTGATAAACAAGACTAGCCTCCAGTGGCAGAGTTTTCTTCTTCATTAAAAGTGTTCACGCACAACTAAAAACCCCACACAAATCTTTAAACATAACCTGTTTTATTCCAAAAACAAAAAGTAGCCTGAGGACACAAAGTCTGAAAACATTCTCTGGCAGCAGTTTAACAATATAGAGTATACTGCTAAAAGGCAAATGTCGTGCCCTCGCCTAAGGGAAAGTTTCTCTTTTTAACACAGATGTAAGACATCTCCTATTTGCTTTCAGGATCCACTGCCTGCCTTCCCTCTCTGTGTTTGCTGTATCCATGGCAACAGAGCTCCTCTATTTCCCCTGCACTGCCTGTGCCTTTATGGGGCCAGGTGAATGCACCTACATGCTATCCGTTTGGCATGTTCTAACAGAGCTTCAGCCTTCCCTGGTTAGGGACGTTTGACACCAGGTAAAGCATGAAGCGAGCAGGCCCAGCGCAGGATAAATGGGCCCAAAGCGGCTGGAGGATAGAGCAGAAGTACACAAACAAGGTGATGGTAGGCAACTGGGCTGAGGAAAGACTGCAGGTAGGCAATGTTTCTGCTTATTGTCTATTTCACCCTTTTAAAGGATTTTTCTTTCATAGTTTCTCCTGAATTTGACAGTAAATTTAGGCCAGCTGTCTGCAGAATTGATGCAGTTAGACACAGCTCTCCTGATAATGATGGACTGGCTTCTTCTACCAAGGAAGCAAGGTCTTGGATACATAACATTAACCTACAATAGTCCTGCAATGTGAGTAAAGGTGACTTTACTTTAGAGTCTAATATCTCACAGAATGTTAACACATCTTTAGCATTGTAAAGAAAAACCTACACGTAGAGTATCTCTATGCATAGTGCAGGGATAAATACTCATTCCAAAGGTGTAAACCTTTAGACGGGGTTGCATTGGTTGTTGGTCAATTGAGCTTCAATAAATCTGTCTGCATCTGAGTCTCCTGACACGTCTTCCATCACAGCTCAACTTTTCCATCACAAACTTCATCCCAGTATCAAAATAAGATGTTTCCGATTTAAAGCAGCTGTGAGGAACTTTCACTTTCTGTCCATTTTTGCAGCCTCTGTGTACAAAGCAGTACATCTTATCTCTGTGCTCATCCTCTCTGTGCATGCGTGCTCAGTATTCCTAAAATAAAAACTATCCTCCTGCCTCCCTTTAACTGTCCGACATACGACTCTATATAAAACTTTTGTCAACAGACTCTTTCTGTCTGCATGCTTTTTAATCGCTTAGCTGGAATCTGACCAGGTGGCAGCTGTGACAGGCATTAAAAATAACTATAAAGATGTAGTCAGTATTCTTCCTGATGGTCTCTTTTGCTTGTTTAGATCATGAAGAAGTATCAGCGTTAAATTGAGACTGTTTTATAACCAGTTAAAAACCTATAACTTCAATTGAATGTGAGAACACAGAGAATCCATGCCTTAACATTCAGTGGATCAAAAACATAATGGCACACCAGTGGCAGCTCGCCAAGGGTTTTGTAGTACCTCAGTTGGTAGTCAAATCTATAGCAGAGTGATTAGGCCGCCTGAGTTCAGCTACATCAGCACAGCCTCCTGGTGGGAGAGGCTCGAGCTGGAGACTAATTGCATTGACGTGAGGTGCAGCCATGGGCTGCTGGTTCAGGATCTGAGAGGAGAAATGACTTAAGAAATACTGTACAACAGAGCGGATCGATAGTGAAGTGTGAGCTTTGCTGATCCTTGCGCAGGGCTCATTCCTCAAGTCCCCTGTATATCCCCCTCCTCTCCCTCACTCCTCTCTGCGATGTCTGTTTTTTCTGTCCGACACAGTTCACTCAGGAGCCAAAGGCAGCCAACAGCACCAATCGTGTAGACTACCAGCCCCACTGGGACTTCAAGCCAGACGTCTCTGAGAGAAGATCTGCCCTGCTGAGAGCTGAGGTCGGCCTTTAACTGCCCATTCAAGGCATTAACACTCATTGAATCCCTGTCACAAGCCTGCAAGTCAGGGCTTTCTTCTCCAGATCCCGGCCACTTCTGCATAATATTGACGGCCGAGATAAGGACTTGTGATAAAACCCTTTATGAAAGCACGTTTCTGGTCGCACTCAGCAGTAGAGAAAAATGTGCAAAATCATCAGTCCTGCCGGATCCTTAAAGGCTAGTTAGAGCAATTTGCTGCTGTCACATAGTGAGCCTTTGAAGATTATTGTAAAAGAGTAGGTCATGCCCTCTATATCTAAATCCACTGGAGGCCAATGCATACTGCCTATGCTGAGACTACCATGTATTGTCTTCCAGGGGCTTCCGTCCAAGCTGCTATTTGCCCACGATGGAACACCACCCTCTCATAACTTGGTCACGCAGTATGAAGAGAGCTATGGGCGTGAGCACAACAATGCTTTGCCCACTCTGCAACCCCGCCATCCCGGCAGCTTGACATGGCAGCTTGAAAGGTCTGAGCAGCCAATTTCTGGTAAGGCACAGCAAGGGAAGGCAGCTTTATTTATACAACACATTTGACACACAGAGGGAATTCAAAGTGTTTTACATACACAGAGAGAGAGAGAGAGAGAGAGAGAGAGAGAGAGAGAGAGGGAGAGGGAGAGAGAGAGAGAGACGTTAGAATGACATTTAAAAACGAGAAAAAAACCACCAGAGCATGAATCTAGATAGAGCAGCCCCGATAGATAGATGCCCCAAATACACGACATAGTTAAAATCATAAGCACAGAGTAAGAGACTTTTTAACTAACTTAAGTGGCTCCACTATGTGTGCAACCATAGATGAAGTATAGTCAATGCGGAAGTGCTTTAACCTGCATTCTTTTCCATTGGCCTTCAGGGGGCGACTGCACTGGTCCAACTGTTATTAACCAGATAGAAAAATGACCTGATTTATAAGCTGATTAAACATCTTTATCACTAGTTTCAATCTTCTTCAATACACTACGGCTGTGTCCCAATCCAGGGGCTGCAGCCTTTGAAGGAGGCAGTCCACGGAGGATGAGTCATTTGTAGCCTGCGTAGATCGTTAAAGCCCAACTGAAATAAGACTACGGAGGATTTCCTCCAGCTGTTCCTGCCCTTACTGTTGCGTCACCAAATGCCGCTCTTGTCACCTAGCAACAGTTAGCTAGTGGGCTAACTAGCTAGCATAACTACCACCGAGTAAGTGAACCTATTATTTTAAAGATAATTTGTTTCAAGGGCACTTTCGTTTATTTAAACATGTGTAACACTAGCTATTCGATTGAGTTGAAACCAAAAACCTTCATATTTAAAGCGTATTCCTCGGCTGCGTAAGAATCAGCCATCTAGTTTGAATTGGTGCGCAATGCTTCCTGGGAAATGTTGGGCCGAGAAGGATGCACCCAATGGATCCTTTGCAGCCCGGGTAAAGGAGGACACAGTTGTTGAGCGCATTTGAAGGAGCCTTCGAATTGGATCAGCCTTCGACGCGATGCAAGCGGCCTGTAAATACGGCCTTCGAAGGCTTCTGCCCCTGGATTGACACAGTCTATGTTCATTTTGTATATTATGGTTCCATTTAAAGTAGCAGTGTGTTCAAGCAGGCCTTAGCTCACTGCTACCTTTGGCTAACCTATACCTTTCTACCCTGGCACCCTGTCAACAAGGACTTAGATGTAACAATGTTTTTCAACCCTCTCCAAATAGTCACTTCTGGTTCCAGAAAAACAAAGATGGCGACGGCCAAATTGCTGCACACAAGGCTTAATGGGTTCAAAACCAGTGGCTCATATTACTGAGGCTACGCCCACTTCTATACAGTCCATTGGCCAGACTGGAGTAGATGCCAAGAAGTTTGTTCCATTAGTGGAACCTAAAAACAGCTCTATCCTATTTTACTGTGACCCAGGGTTCTACCAACTGATTGCTACCTAATGATCTAATTTAGCTTCTGAGTTAATATTCTTCAAGGAGATCAGAGATTTAATTTGATGTGAGGTTATTGAGCGGTTTATTAAGCAGCAGCAGCACTTTAAAATCTACTCTGTCAGTAACTGTATGTAAAGACTTAGAACAGGAGTAATGAGAGGGGTTCTCTTGGTTCTTCAAGTCTGTTGTTTGATGGTCATTTTAGGTGGTCCAGACAAGCGACCGTGACAGTTGTCCACCCTGCTGGAAATGACTGATGAAGGAGTGTCTCTAAATCGTGTCTTGTCTGAGTCTTCATTTTTCAGTTTGAGATAAAGAATGCAGATTTAGTCACTGCCTGGATGTGGCTGCTGAAGCTCAGACTTGAGTCTATTAAAGATCTTTATAGCTCTAAAATCAAGCTGAGCAATAATTTGCAGTCTTTCCTCCTCGATGCCAGTTGCAATAATTTAACAGGAACTGTAAGACCCCAGTTTAAAGGCCATGCCACTGCTGCCTGTAGGTGCAGATTATACCCAGTAAATGATGTATTAAACCATCCAGGCACCAACGCTATGAGTGTAGAACAAACATACTTAAGTGAATTAAATTTTGCATAGAGCAGACACATCGGCAGTTGTGCTCGTGAACAATTAAATCTGTGTGGCCCCAGATGCCTTTTCTTGTTCCAAATCAGTCACCAGCGTAATTAATGGCTGCAGTAACACGGTAGTTAACTTTCTCCTCTCTGTGTTCGTTCGCAGCCGACTTTGGCGCGATGCGGTCCACAAAGCACCGTTTGGAAAAGCAGCAGTCGCACCTCCCATCGCTGACTGTGTACAGGTCAGCATACCAGAGGCACCCACTTAGTGCCTTCTGCCAGAGCCGCTCTGCCAGGGCTTCACGCACGCTCTCCAGCCACCTCCACGCAGCCAATCACAACAACAAGGACCTGGATCTGAGACGACGCCCGCTGCTGCAAGTCCCAGATTGTTTTTTCAGTCCGCATTCGCAACCGGTTTACAGATAACAAGGTGGCTCTTGAATTAGGGATGTATTGATCATGAACGGATTGACTTTTAGAGCTGAGTTTCTTTAAGTGAACGAGGGGAGCAAGTGACTGTCTGAGAGCTTATTTCGTACTTTTTTTTTTCTTTTTTGGAACATAAAAAAAGGCATTATAAAAAGGTGATCATATACCATAAAATTATTGTTATTATTTGACAACTGCGGAAGTTATTCTTAACATATTCCACTTTAATTATCAATATGACCAGATATTTAAATGTATTTAAGGTGAAAAATCTTGCATGTTTAATATTTTACAACAATTATTTAGTAATTAGTCAAAACACATATGTAACAAAGTTTGATATTTTGATTAATTTATGGTATGGTAAAAGTATGGTATTATGGAAATTATACGGCATGTAGTATGATTGTAACATAATTTAAGTGACCAATCATTGCTCAAAACATTGCTTAATTTGTTATAGAATCTGGAAGTGGTACCTAATGACGGTCATTTCGGGGCCTGCAGATCTGGCTCTTATCACTGAGCTGAGCCAAACGCTGTGCTTCCTTTATATTAGCCTGCTCCATGATAAAAAACAAATGTGAACAGAGCAGACCGTTTGGGAAATCAAAAGGAATTTAAAAAAGGTTTAATATGAAAATGAAATATGATTCTCATTACGCAGCTCTGCAGACGACTGAAGCTTTACTGTGCGCTGAGAAGTCTCAGTTTTTATATGTACGAATTTGTCTGTGTGCGAGAAGGAGAAAGAAGCCGGCTATAAATTATGTCCTCCTTTCCAGAGGATAATTACATGCAAATTCTTCCTCTCTGTGCACGGTTAATATCTGAAACTCTGAAATGGCTGTCAGCGTTACCTAGATACTCTGTGGGAAAAATAAAACAAGTGTTGATGCCAGAACTTGTGTGTTGCCGCAAACCAGAAGCCACGAGTCATCCAAGGCAACATCTGAAGAGACGTGACTACCTCCCTTTCCATTAGGTGTTTAGTTACAGGAAATCAAAGTGTTTAATTAGGAAGAATCAAAGATGCTTATGTTTGATGGTCAACCATCTGTGTCTGCCTCCCCAGTTTCCCGCCTGCCTGCTGCCTTCAGGTAAAACTGAAGCCCTCTGTTTCACACGCTATTAGCTAGTCAGTCACTCTGCTGCTGTTTGCTGCTGATGCCTGAGTGTCACATGACGCCTGTGTTGTGGGAACATGTCATACCCAAAGCACTGCTGCGTTTGCCTTCTGAGCCACATGATGGTGCTATAGCAGCACGTCACTCTCTGCAACCTGTCAATGTGTCTTTGAGGTGTTCAGCATTACGGTCTGTTTAAATAAGCAAACAATGAGGGATTTAATATTTGTATCATTCTTGTGCATGTTTCCATTCTTTAAGAGAAGACTTAAAAAATAAACCCCAGTGGTTACATTGTTTTATCAGTGATTCTATTAGTCACACATATACTGGAATAGACATTAGGCTTAAAACCATTATGCAGTAATTGTGGTTTAAAACGCAATTAATGACAAGTACATATATTACTTTAATGCTTATGAACAAGAGATAACACAACAAAGACATTTAGTCGGTACGGCTAGCAAAGAATTAGATGAGTACAAATTTAAACAATTTTGTCGCCACCAAAGCAGAGTGACTAAAATGGTAAAAAAAAGTACCTGCAAAGCTGGAAGACTATCAAAAGTAGTGATAAATACTCTTAGACGCTCACCTATTCATATTGCATGACAAACCCATTTACACCCTGTCATAGTTAAAGAGCAAGTGTAGATAATTGCATTGTATCCAGGCCACTGTGTAAGTTATATATGCAGCCTACACAGTGGAGCACGGTGATAGATTATGACTACATTGCCCATTCTCTATAATATGTTAGAGTTGAATGAACTCATTTACTCTGAGACGTACTTATGAATTATCTTTGCAGCTAAAGAGGTTAAGCATCTGGAATGTTATAAAGCTAACTTAATGGCAGGGAGGAGTGGCAAATCAAAGGAGCAAGAATTTACATGGCAGCACATCCTGCGTAAATCTAAGCAAACAGTACTTTAAGAGTCTAATATTTTACATCTGCTGGCAGGGACCGAGACATTAAAAACACACATTTCTTTGTGCAATACCTGATCCAAGAAAACAAAGCCGTTAAAGAACAGGAGCTTTGTCTTTCAGTGGGAAAGCAATCTTAGTAACACCTCAAAGAAATGACAACACAGCGGTTACAATTCTGCAATAACAATTTGTGGGTTGAAAATAAACCTGAGCAAAAGCATAATCCAATCCGAGAAACTTGATGTTAAGCCTGCTCTTGTAGAGATACTCCATCGTCACCTAATCTTATCATCAATGAGTCCTTGTTACACACTGGTTTGCCGAGGCTTCTTATCTGGGAGCGAGAGGACAAAGGGGAAAAGTATGCCCTTTGCTGCAGAGAGGACACTCAAATGCTCATCCATGAAAGCAGGAGAGATCTCATCAGCACCAAACCTCATGGTGAACTGGCGGCTGAGACAATAAATGGTGTCATCCATCATGGCACACTGGAAGGCGGGGCAGTGCTGAAGCCGTCTGGATGCGCACTCGTACCACAGACGAGCCACCACATGGTATCGGTACACGCTGAGACCCAGCAGAGGGTTCACATCAAACCGATACAAGAATCTCCCCACAGCCACCAGATCTGTCGTTCTGTCTTTGCTTGCCACCAACAGACTCTGCCTCCAGGTGTTGGTTTTGGGGCTGTAGCGCAGAAGCATATATCTCAGAGTTCCCCCGGAAACGAAAAGCTCTCCGTTGCACACTGTGACGTGATGTGCGACAGCGAATGTGTCATTTGGCAAAGGCGCCACAAATGTCCATCTGTCCAATCGTGGGTCGTAGCGTTCCACTGAGGAGAGGCACTCCCCTCCGATGGCATAAATGTAGCCCTCAAGAGCTGCCAGTTTGCAGCGGGGCCTGGCGTCATTCATAGGGCTGATCTCTTTCCAAATGGATGTCAGAGGATTGTAGCAAAACACTCGCTTTGAGGGTGTCATTTCTCTGTCTGGGCCTTGGCAACCCACTGCCACAAATAAGTAGTTATCCATTGTGCACATGGCACAAGCTTTAGAGATGACCTCCTGAGGGATCGGGCAGAGTCTGTGCCAGGCGTCTTTGTAGTCATCATAATAGTACACTGCACTGGATGTCCTCCTCTGGTCCGTCTCTGCTGTCTGCCCTCCTGTGTTCCGGGCCCAGTCTTGAGGGTCTATATCTGCCACCATGACAAACGTCCTTCCTCTCATTCTCTGCTTCCTGATTTGCTCCCGCTCACCTGCCATTAGTCGCCCATAAAGGTTAGGGTCCATGAGAACCTGTAGGTAGTTGTCTGACATGACTCCCAGGGCGGCTTGCTGCACAGAGGTCTGGCCATGTTTCTTGGCCAGGCACAAAGTCTCCAAACAGTTACCCAGATCAAGTTTACTCTTCAAGCTTTCCAAATCTGCGCTGTCAAGTGCTGGAAGGTGTAAAAATGGAGCCCCGGCTACAGTCTCTAAATCTGCCTCCTCTCTCACATCGCTCTCTGTAGAGGAAAGGATCATATGGTAAACAGTGATAGACTTATCGCTGGCTGAGGTCAGAGAGTGAGTCATTCGTGTTGAGGAGCTTGATGTCAGAGAGGGGATGGGAAGTTCAGACTGCTCAGCTGCAGACAGATAGCTCTCCTTGCGTAGGAGTACAGGCCTTGCGGGGTGCCTCCGCTCCAGACTTTGCAGCGGGGAAGGATCCTCGGCAGTGCTTTGTGGTACAATCAGATCACGCATAAAAATGGGGCTCAGAGAGGACGGAGATTCAGAGCCACAACTTCTAAACTCCACTGGCTGTGACTCAGATATCCTCTCAAACTGACCCAGCAATGTGTTTGAGTCGGTAATAGAGTGAGAGGAAGACTCCACATAATAATCATATATCTTTCCACGCACAACCGGGTCTTCTTTTCCTTCTAGCACAACGTTAGCATCCTCCACTTTGATCTCTGCCTTGGAGAGGAAGCTGGAGTAGGCCCCCTGGCGCTCCAAGTCCTGCCTTAACTCCCTGCCCACACCCACACTGCCCTCCAGCTTCTGCAGAAAGCAAGGGGAGCGGCGCCCCGTTGTACCGGCCATCCCACTCTCTGTTGGATGAGGAAGGTTCAAAGCAGAATCGAATGAAATATTTCTGGTGGCATCCTCTGCTTGCTTTTGATGAGTGAGTATCTCTCCTTTTATGCCGATATTTTGGTCACTATTTGATACACCAAATTCATCCTCACTCTGTTCGGCGTGGCACACATGAGTAATTTCTAGCATTGGTTCTTCCTCGGTGCTGTCAGATGTCAGATCATCAGTGAACGAGTGTTCATGCGCAGGTCTGGTTTGCGTGCCTCCATCATCCATGTGATGTTTTGGTGATTTTCGACATCGCAGAGTCGTGTTGCAGCCTTGGCATTTAGCATCATTTGGCTCCTTGTTGTCCTCCACACAGGGCTGATTTTGTTTCGTTTCCCTGGAGCTGTAGAACTTGTAGGCCAACGAAACAAACAGCACCGCAGCCGCAGAGAGACTCAGCTTCAACAGCAGCTGCATGTCGAACTGGACTCCCAAAAGCTCTGCAATGGGCATAGCTGTGGCAGTGGTGGTGCCGACGATCGGTTGACTGATCCTGTTGAATGTGTTTGTCAGTGCGTCTCAGCTGACAGGAGCATGCTGTCTGGCTTTCATTGTAAAAGATCTGCTGTGATCTGATGACTGCACCTCTTTGCCCGAAGGATCAGGTGTAAACTGATACCTGCAAAGGTACTATTTGCATCCCTGGCTTAGGAGAGGCGGAGCGCTGGTCATGCACCACTTGTGTATGGTTCCAAAACCATATGTAAATATCCCAAAGATCAATATTTGCTTATGCAATTTTCTGACTCACTCAAGCATTTCCCATGACTGTCATCTAAGAAGTCAATAACTTCCTGAATGCACTCTAATCCTGACTTTCTTTCAGCTAAGTTGCTGTGTCTTATAGTTTTTACATCAACAGGAGGGGTTGAGGTCAGACTTTGTTGCGCCAATGTCTGAAAATATCCACAAAAACATTCTGACAGATCACGCGCCTTAACTTGCTCAAACATACGGCGAGCGCTGCAGGAGGAAAACATGGTTTGAATAAGGGGTGGGGAGTGATGATAGGTGACATTTATCAAATACTTAATAACCAGGATACATCTGTTTGCACAGCCATGCCATAGATCAAAGGTCCTTTTCTGTGCCACTGCAGATGGTTAAATTACACTCTGGGAAGAGAGGCTGGAGATTCCTGTCGAAAAATAAAATGGCAGCCACATGGTATCATAAACACATAGTACTGTAAATAATACAGATAACCGTCTGAAGGATGCCAGATGGAAAGATGTCTACAGAGAAACCTAAAAGTGTCACTCATTCTCTATACAGAGATGCAGACGTACACCTCTGTCACATGGGAGTCCTGCCACTCAGTGGCCGCTGACAGGCTGTCATTTGTGTTGTTGATAACACACTCAAGGAAGGCTGCGGTCAACAAGAGAACAGCGTTAAGAGCACTGTGCGGTGCATTTTAAAGGTGCATCATATGGAGAGACATACAGAGGGTGTGTCAGGTGTCCATGAGCGCTGTTTGGTTATCCGATAGCCGAGCCAGCAGACGACAAAGGAAACTGGATTCGGCAAGCATGGCTGACTACTGAATAATTCACAGATGGGCCGAAGAGGCTGCTTCTTATCCTCACCATTGCTCCCAGCTCAGGTGAACCATTCAGAACACTGCTGAGCAAAAAACCACAACATGATTGCCAGCCATGTGCATTGTTGCATGGCGCCACTTTCACCTCCTCGTGCTTGTGCCATCCATGATGGGTGTGCAACATGCGGCTGAACAAGAACAGAAGGCCAAAAAGTCATTTTTTAACAGGTGTTTCTGGCTTTTTCCTGTAATACATATGCAGATTAGAGGAACATCGCAGGCAGAGGAGGGAGGGAGGCAGTTAAACACAAAAAATAAAGCCTGATATTTTGCGACCATCACATTTCAGTCTACAATTTTTAAGGGAATAAAAGGATAACTGATAAAGCCGAGACATAAAAAAGAACAGCCTTGACTTAGAATGAGCAAAAAGAACAATTTCTTCACGTGTGAAAAGACGATGAAAAATGTAATCAAGACACGTTTAAAAGGGACATATTTTTTTTGCCTGTTTGGTCCAGAACATCTTTGAAAACATTTCCCTGAAAAACATGAAGTATTCATACATAGTTATAGGATGTGGACAGAAGTAAAACACACATATGCACACACAGAATTGTGTACTTCTCCTATTGTAATAATGATTATATAAAGACGATTTGCACATCATCTAATGTGTTCGGAAAGGTTGGCGGACCTTGTTTTCCTCTCTTGAATGTGAAGTGAGTGGAAACTAGCAAAAAAGCACAGGAGTGCCTCTTGAATCAAAATTAAAATCACGGCTGAGTTATAATGCTATACAGTGGGTGGACAAGGATTCGCGCCCTTTGCTTACCACACTGGAAAATAATAAATTCAAAGCGCATCCGACTGTCTGTTAATAATGTTTGTGCTATGCAGCTCTCATCTCTAGAATTCAGGAATATGGATTGTACTTCGGCAAGGTGAGCCGATGTCCCAAAACGAAAAGGTCTATCCTTTCTATTCAACTCAGCTTTAAGAAAGGCTCCTCTAACTCCCCACCTGCTTTAAACCCTAATCTCTTAATACATTTTGTGTCCTTAGAAAAGCTTAAACTGCAATTCTTGTGAAGTCCAAAAAATGCAGGATTAGTCTGCATTATGCTTGCTGCTCACTACGTGAGAGGGTGCAAATTGCAAAGGGTTAAAAGCAATGTGGGAAGCTCCTTCAAGTCATGTAAGGTCGGTACAATCAGAAACATCTGACACAAAGTATTTCCTGAGCTTACATTTAACTGAAGAGGCAAAAAAAAGTGGACAGTCTCTCGGCAGAGGCAGAATGTCCTTCAGAATTCCTTTTTATGGTGAGATTACCATAAATTATATTGTAACGAATTCCTGCGACAATTTAAAAAAGCAGTTGTGGGCGATATGTAAGGGATAATGCCCGATGAGGTGTCCTTTATCAGAACTTATGGATGAGAATCTGGTCTGGCTCCCCACACTTCCTGATAGTGGACACCTCCTTGGGTACCGCTTATACCACTATCACTCCCTAAAGAAAAAACATAGGGTTTGACTAATATCTTAAAAATGTATCAACATCCCATTAGCTTATAATTCAATGGGAACGTGACTACTCATTGACGAAACAGATCTTGGATAAGACTTGGCAATGAGATACTTCTAGTCTGTGCAGCTCTTGGCTTAGCTAGGAAGCTAACGGTATGCTAGCAGGATTCAAAGCATAAACATTGCACACGTTTGACAGTGTGTTCAACAACAAGACTAGCTATCTGAACAGCCATGTCCCCAAATCCACATCAAGACACACAGGCCGTGTGCTGCAGCCTGAAGTAACGACTTGAACAGGTAAGGATCAAGTTTCAACCACTCCATGGCAGAGTAGACGTCGCATATCACCTGCACCCAGCAGCAAAGAATACTGCAGATGCACTAATGAACATGTGTTAAGTGAACAAACACAGTTATAAGTAAAGTCAAGGCTTGTAAGTTTTATCATCTCTCCATTTTAATACAGGTGAAATGAAACAAATGCAACAACCCTGTTTACACACGCTGCCTCAGGCGAGCTCCTCCCTGGAATGGCGGCTAAAATGATCCTACTAGTACTGTAAATGTCTGGGTAAGAGTTACGTATTGTACACAATGTAGGTCACTTAAGATAGTATGTCACAAGTAAATAACTCGGTTACAGGCCAGTGACAATGAGTTGCAGCTCTGTCAATTGCAACACACCAAAAAGGAGAAAGAATCTTCAAACGTCACATGCACCACAACCCCAAAACAGCAGACATATGTTAGGTAATTTTTTCACTCTGTCCTTGGAGACCTGCCATGTAGATATAAAAAGCCCAAATGAGAAACAGAAAGGCTGTTAATGTTTCTGTCCTTTCAGCCAAGAATGATCTCTGAAAACAGTGTTGAATGAAGTACAAACAAAGGTGGAGAAGAAGTGTAAACTCCAACGATCGCACAACCATCCCTCACCAGAACCCATATAACCTCTTTAATTATTTTCAATATTTACACTGATGTACACAAAATACACTCAAAAAGGAGATTTTTTTTTCTAGTTTCTTAATGCGTTTAAATCCTCTTGTACATTCCGAGCCTTCGGGAAAAAAGGAAAAGTTGTATATTAATAAAAAAAGAATGTTCTCTTGGAGCATCTGTGTTTGTTCCCCCGTGGGTTTATCAGCTTGTTGCTAATCAGGTGCATCCCAGGACATGAAACAGACGGGTGTGGTTGATATGAAGCCTAAGCCAGTTCCACTTTTAACATTTCAGTCGACACCAATGACATTTTTCACTCATCAAAATAAAATACTTTGTTCTTTTTCCGTTTCAAATCAACTGACTTTATTGATCAACAGGCAGACGTGGGACAAGAAACAAAAGGGGGTGTAACTGGGCGGGGCTAAATAGGAGGTGGTTATTGAGATGTTCATCATGTCGTTCTTTTGATGTCATTATCTCGGTTATTATTTCGTTACAAAAAAAAACAGTGGAGCGCCATCCTGTGGTGGCTCTGTTTCCTCATCGACTGACGCATGGAGGGCCCGTTGGTGACTGGAGAAGGCTTGCAGGATTTGTGTGTGTGTGTGTGTGTGTGTGTGTGTGGATGTTGTGTAAGAAGAGCAAGTATGTGTGTGTATGTGTGTGTGTGTGTGTGTGTGTGTGTGTGAGTGTCTCGGATGAGGGGTTTCACGTCAGTTCCACTGTCACTGTGAGGACAAGTGCCATCGATGTAAGTCCGAGCATGTGAATGCGAGAGGCTCCATCTGCAAAGAATCAAAGGACAGTCGGTCAGACGGGGACACAGTTGCTCTTTTATTCATCATCAGTAAAGGCAGATATAAAACAGAGCAGTAATAAATTAATCCCTATTTTTATGACCTGAAGCCCTACTCAAATACAGTGAATATGATTTTGTGTGATATAACATTTATTTTTTTAATGGCTGTTTAAAGGTGAACCACAGTGCATTCATTTAATCCTCAATAAGCTGTATGTTATTTTAGTGAAACTAGGGCTTGAGATGCCAAATGTGCTTTATGATAAAACTAAATCACAACATAAGTTTTTCGTTTTTTAAGTTTATAAGTTTAAATAAACCACAGCGAACAAAAGCTAGAGCTTGAAATGGCCAAATATGTTTTATATTAATAAAAAAACATGTTTTTTGACATATTATTTCATTTCAAGTTATTTTTAAAGCCAATGTAGCACGCCATGCTCGAGTTCTTTTTTTAATGTCTGTGAAGGTCATCCAGGTCATGGTAATTCTAAAACAATCTCTATTTACAGATTCGACATAGTAGAATAGTCTACATAGTATAATCTGTACGCAGGGATGTTTGGTTTCCGTGTGTAGTATGCTTGTAGTCTGAGTAATATTGACCAATTACGTATCAGCAGGCTGCAGCGTATGCAAGGAAAACAGTCCGTGAGGAGAGCAAAAGCAGGCGGAACGTAATCCGTCGTAATGACATCCAGACTCCCGTCAGCGTGATCCGACGACTTCTTAGCAATCTCTATAAACAGACGTCTGCATGCTAACAGCTAACATTCTGTTCTAAAGCTAAAATTTCATTTGAGATGAATTCCCGTGACGCTGTGACACGAAAGCCGTTCAGATTTCCCGACTTCCTCGAATGCATCAGAACGATCAGACCTGCTCTTAAAAACAAAAAATCTTAAGTCTTAGGCTACACCACAGTACATTTGTTTAATCCTGAATAAATGGTATTTTAGTACAATAATTGCTTGAGATGTTTTGTTTTGTAACATATTCATTAATTTGAAGAAAAGACATTTTCAAGGCCACAGACGTATTTTTAAGTGCAATTCTATTTTAAGAAAAAGTAATTATCAAGATTTTATTTGACTTGAGTTGAGATCTTTTCAGCATAGGTAACCTTGAACAACCTTAACAGCTGAAATGAAATGATAAAATACGTGACATAAAAAACACAACCTGGAGTTGCCCCTATTCTATATATCTGTACGAGATCTAATGTCCTCGATTCAGGTGAGGACACACTCCTCTAAATCTCCTTTTGCAGGGGAAAAAATGGAAGAAAAAACCTCAAGAAAAGCAGCAGAGGAGTGATCCAGAACAGACAAACATGCAACAGAAGCCAAGTGTACAGAATAGATCTGTGAAAGATATATTGTAAACATATATAAAGAACATAGATCCCAGAGGATGTTGACATAAAGTGCACGGGTATCTACAGATGCCCAAATATGTCCCCACATGGCCTTTGGTGCGGTTCAGACAAACACAAAATATAATCTGCCTCTCCCAATATTTGAAGAGTGCTCTGATGAAAAAAGAACTGTGAGAAGTGAAGCAGTCATTTTATTTTATTTTATCATGTGGACTTGATGTTGTAAGGCCCACAGCGGGGACACTCGATTATAGAGGAGAGACCGGCAGAGGCTGCAGCTCCCTGGTTACCTCACAGAGAGGACCGTGGAACCGGAGCTGCTGCGGGAGAACACTTGTGGCTGACTGCGGGTGTGGCTTTGCTGACACAACCGACAGTTTGTTTAGGCGTGGCTAAACCAACAATCACACGGAGAGCATGACCACATTGGGGTGTGGCTGGACTCATGAGACTCACAATTTGTTCTGGTAGCGGTTAGACGAATCAGGTAATTAAGGCCAGTGATCATTGACTGAGTTAAAGAAGTGGATGTAGCCACTGTGATGTCACCCATTTGTTTGTAGACTTCCTTTTAAAGTCTCTGGTTCAACTTTGGCCGTCGCCATCTTGTTTTTTTTGGAACCAGACGTGACGTTATTAGGGCGAGAGAGTGGAAAGACATTGTTGTTGTGACATTGTACAAACTTGTCAATCACAAGGTGGCCACGCCCTAAATCATATCCTGCTTTAACATCCAATTTATAATAAATGGGACTATAATTTACTAAATAAGCATCACACTTAATTGAACAAGACTTGAAACTAACGGTTAAGCAGGCTTGGGGAGTAACGGACTACAAGTAACAGTGTTAGTAATGAGGATACAAAAAAAGGCAACTGAATTCTGTTACAGTTACAGAAAACAAGGGGTAATTAGATTACAGATACATTCATTAAAATCGGGGATTACTAGCAGGATTATGGATAAAATGAAGACGACACCATGCACCTGCCCTCACACATTACAATACTTCACGACACACAAGTCTCATATGGGAGCGACATCGCAGCACAGTGCAAGTTCTGCCTTCCGGCTGTGAAAATGCTGTCATCATCCAAGGGCTCGACGTCTAATTTAAAGAAACATTTACAGGTAAGACCCACCGCTAGCGTCAGCTGCACAGAATTCCAGTTAAAAATGTTAGCTAACATTAAAAACACAAGCCCCAGACTGGAATATGTTTATGGCAGTTTTGAAGTTTGAGGATGAAGTGGTGTGACTAGCACTTTTAACAGAGCACATTTAAATTCACATAATTTCTGCTATTAATTGAAACGGGCATTCGCACATTACAGAAGTATTGAAATGTCTTTTCTCTTGTCTTTATTTGCAGATATAGTATTGAAGTAATCCGAAAGTCACACTTTATTATGACTTATTGATTATGTTACTGATGACATTTTTTAACAGGTAATTATCGGCTGTATCGGAATACATTTTTAAAGTAACCCTTCGAACCCTGCGATTGAGACAATAAAACGTATGAGGAAAATGTTTACTGAGGTAATAAATCATTTGAGAGGTAAAGTCATTTTCCCGTCTGGTTTCACACAATCAGACTTCTTTTTGCAACCAGCGCAGTCGCCCCCTGCTGGCCATTAGAAAGAATGCAGTTTTAAGACACCTCCACACTGGCTTCACTTTATCAAGAAGCTAAGTCCACTTCTTTTAAACAGTCTAAGCCTGTGATGCTATAACACTGCAGGGAAACGTTGGTGGTTTGATGATAAAGAATGGGATCATATGTTCCTCAGGATTGTTTAATTCAAACGATCAGGGCTCGTGATGATCTCTCATCTACATTAATCTCCACAGAAGTGACATTTTGTGTTCAGCGTTTTACACTCTGTTTATGGGAGTCATACAACATTAGACAACAACAACTGGATCTTCTCAATAAGTACTTCATCTCGTTCTGTAATGAGCTCATCCAACCATGAGATCATCATCTGAGGTCCCCTCTCACTCTACAATCAGAGATGCAAGTCGCCCAGCCATCTGTCTGCCTTCAGTTTTTGGCTCAGACCTCAGTGCACTTCTGCCAACCTGAATCTGAACTGGGACTGATTTCTGAGGCAGCGTGCGCTTTATAATAAGGCTCACTCTACCTCGGTCAGGCTGGACTGAAAAGGGCCACTGAAAACACATCTCTTTTTGCATACGACCGCTTTTACTCCGGAGGAGGTTTAAGTCGAGTTAGCCGCCTTCACAGACCTAATGCATATTTCTGTCTGCGGCTGTGACACATCTGTTTGTACTCCTACCTCTTTGCTTCCTGTCTCTGATCTGACCTCGGCTCTCAAAGGGGATTTTAATTTGAGTTTTGCACGGCACTATGGGAAATGACAGGTTGGCACTCGCATCTCTGCCAAAAAAATGGAAAATGCAGATTACTTGATTATGGCTGCTGGCACTTATGGTATTGTTATTTTTCAGTCGATGGATCCAAAGTCCATCAGTTGATTCTTTGTTAATTGTGATGAATTTCGCTTCATGATTGCACAACCGTGTCTGAGCCAAGATGATGCGCTGCCAGTGATAAGGTGACAACCCCAAACTTTTGATGTCTTTATCAGCCGCTGTTGCTTCATTGTCCTCATTTTTCCTCATCTCTTAAGTTCTGTTAAAGCCTCTGCATTCGGCCTGAAACAGCTGAATGCATGTACGATATCAAAGCTGATTAAACTTCTACAAAAATTTAGGCAAATTTCTCAAGACTGTGTGGGCGTGGCAGCTAACATTTTGACTGACTTCTTATTGGCTCTGTAAACAACAACACTGAAAGTCACGGCAGTGCAGCCCTGAACAGCATGTTTGAGTCTTCTGAGTCAGATTTAGAGGAAGAAGAAGAAGTCCTGCAATCTGACAAATATTCATTTCAATTGGTTACTAAATGGTGAGTTACAAAACAGATTACTATCTATATTATTGTTAGCATTTAGCATATACACGCAACTTAATTGGTTCCCCCTATTTGTTCTAAAAGCTCTGAATGCTAAATAATGCTCTGTAGCAGGAATAGTGTTTTTTTATGGCAGAGCTTAACTCCACCCAGCTTTGCACAAATGCTGTTGAAAACAGATCTTCCATGGCCCGCACATAACTCCCACCGCCAGAAAATGTAAAACTATGGTACAACTCAACAATGGCTCCTTTCAGTTATAACTTAGGGCCTGCACACTCTACACACACTAGGATGTAAACAGTCAAATATCTGCTGTGTAACTTTTCTTAAAGTGGAAATCTCAAAGATCTCAGTTTTGTTCTCTTTGGCGGCCTCTATGGTGATAAACGGTTATTACGGGAGCACACTTCCCAGATATCCAGACAGTGCTGCATGTGTGACGTCCACGGTTGGCTCCGGTTGTTACTCTTGATTTTCCTGGCTGACGGTCGCTTTCCTTTTCAGACTGTTTGCCTTCATCTGAACATCGACTTTGTTTCTTTTTCTTTGGATTTTCACTTATTTTTGAAGTTGTATCTGTAGTCATCCATCTTTTCTTTGTTTGTTCAGCCATAGTAGATTACTGTTTACTCGCAACACTTGCAGAGAGCGGGAAAGCAGCCGCGACCAACCACTGCTGGCTGATGGAAAACGCGTCACTAACTGGGCACCGCTTGTGACGCAGACACCCAGTCTGAAATACTGCAAATGCAAAGGCTTTCATCAGTGGGCCATAGGCTCAATCACCATTGTGTGACCTCATTGGGCGATAGATAGTGACTTAACAGACATTTATTCAATTGAAAATCTTCCAGGTTATCACTTAAGGACTGGATCGTGACATTTATTGCACAGTTCTCATAATAAACATCTGAAGATATCAAAGCCCAAAAAGGCTAAAATGAAAATATTTCGAATTAGGATTGAAACTTTTCAGATCTTACTGTTATGTACATTTCCCATTAATTGCTAAATGAGGCAGCTGTAGATGAGGTTTATCAGTGCCATTAACCATACTGTGCACAGTGACAGTGACAGTCTGTATTGGGGGCCAGAATTCTGACAAAGACGAATGAATATAACCCCTCACAGGAACAAGTGGTTGTGTATTCAGCCATTAAGCCATCAGGCACGTGTGTGGTGACCTCTTGGGGCCGTGTTGTACACCAATTTGAATTGCATGCAAGGCATGTCTGCGCGTCCATGCTGACCTGATTCTGTCCTTGCTGTGACACACCTGCTCCTGCGCTTACCAGATCATTTGCATATTCAGATTTGCATCCCTAAGATAGCAGCTATGGGAAAGGTAAAAGGAAAAAGAGAGACGGAAAAAAAACAAAGCACAAATGGAAGAGAGAGAGAGAGAGAAGTGAGGGAGAGGACAGGGGACAAATAATGAGATGTTTTTAAAGCAGGAAACAGGAAAAGAGAGAAAGAGAGTGACGCCTGTGTCTGGCTGCAAGACTGCTCAAATCTCATGTGAACAGGGCAGTTCAGCTTAAAGACAGCTCTGCCCGCCATCTGCTGTGGAGCTGTTCACACTGTACGCTGGAACACGAGTGTCACACACATGCACGAGGGACCGTGTGCCATGCAGTTAAACCGTTCAGATGCATTTTACAGTTTACTAGCAGAAGCTCATCGGGACAGAACAACAGTACAGGTGTCTCACTGATTCTTGCAACACGATGCAGCGGTTACATTTTCACATTTAGTGCACACTACATTTCATTCTTTCACAAATAAATTGATACTGCACACCTAGACACGGTGCCTTATTATACTGCTTTATATAATCTAGGAGCTTGGCTTTTTAAATTAATCTTACTGAGCTGTTAAAGAGGCCTATTCAGTGTGTTTTAACAACTGTATCTAAACTCTGATTGCTATTTCTATGCGGTCACACACTGATATAAGTCTTGGGCTGCGTCATTCCTCAGAGGCACATCTGACAAGACTTCTGTTTAATAATCTGCACTGACCGTGAGGCCTGAGTGTCTAAGAGTCTGCTTCAGAATGTGTGTCAGGCTGAAGAGGAGAAGTAAGAGATAAAAATATGATGGAAGGGTGAGGGAGACAGGAACGAGCATGCAGAAATGGCTGAAACAGGGAGTGCGATTGAAGCGGAAAGTCGACAGAAAGTGAGTATGAAAAGTCAGAGAGGAGGAGAGGAACGACAGATTGAAAGATCGAAGCAGAAAGAGAGAGGGAGTGGCAGAAAGAAGCGGGAGAGATGGAGAGGTTGTTGTCACAGCCCTGCGGCTTCTCCTGACAATCCCTCATCTTTACATATGATAATCTCGAAGCCGCAAATGAGCCACTGCTCCACATATGAAACACCAATAATCTTGCACTCAACCAAAAGTGACAGGCTCGGTTAGTCATTGGACGAGGCTCGCTGCTGCTGCTGCTGCTGCTGCTGAACATCCGCGAAGATTAATCCTGACTGAATCACTCTCACGCTCTCTATCAGGGAAAATGCATTCAGGGCAGAATGAGGAACATCCACCTGTCAATACTTGAATGTGAAAACCACATTCTCCCAAAGAATTTGCCTCTCTGATCAGCAGCAGATTTCTGCACACATTTTCCGTCTGAGCAGACGGCAGAGTGTCACATTTTGTTCCCGTATCACACACACAGAGTCTCTGGAAACGTGATGATCAAGCGATACAGCAGGAACCATGAGATGTATTATCATGAAAACACTCTCAAAGACAGTCTGGGGCTGAAATACTTACTGTTCGGATTCTGTGTGTTTTTCATCATGCTTGGGTTCTCTGCAGGAAACAAAGGAGAGAAAAGATCAACTGTGAGACGATCAAAAAATGAAGCTGTTACTGAGAGACAGAGAGGATAAAGGAGGGAATTAAAAGGAGGATAAAGGAGCACGAGAAGGAGAGAGAAGAAAGAAGGAGACAAATAGTCATGTCTGACAGAGGTTGTGGCTTTTCTAATGAAGCTGAACTGCAAAGTTCCTGCAGCACACGTTAAATGGCACATCCCCAGTGAGAGAGCCCGGGCCTGTTAATGGAACTGGGAACACAGAGCGCCGCACCAGAACAACCGGAGACGTTCAGCGGCAGAGAGATCAGAAAACTGCAGCTGAGGCCAGACAGTCTTTGAAAGCAGCAGAGGCAGGAAGTAACAGAGTACAATACTTTGTTTATGTACATCAGTAAGGTTTCAACATAGCTGTACTTTACTTAAATATTCCTTTTCTGACACTTGTTACGCCCTAAATATCGACACAAATATCTGTAATTTCTTCTCCTTACATTTTCTTTCTTTTTTAAAGATGATTTTTCCTGCATTTTTGCATTCATTGATAGGACATTTGTAGAAAGAGAGCAAATAATCGGAGAACAGAGTGGGGGATGACATGCGGCAAAGGGTGGAGGGCGGGAGTCGAACCTGCTGCTGCTGCGTCCAGGACTGTAGCCTCTGCACATGGGCCGCCTGCACCACCACTGAGCGAAAGCAGTGACCCTACTTTTAAAAAACAGGCTTGTTCCTCTTTAATGATTTTGAGGGGAACTATTGATTATTATTTTGCACCAGAGTGTGCAGCTTTCCCAGTTTGGACACTATCTTATAGTCGTAACAGATGATACATTGGTGTATCCATCATATCCTGCGTGACAAACATTACAATACAGAAAGACTATAAAAGGAGTATAAAAACTGAGACCAGGGAGAAGAAGCATCCAGGGAATGTGATTTCCATGATCGACAGGGTCTTGTAAGCTCATGTATAACAGTGACCAGCCAATGTCGCAGACCATGTCAGCAGATACAGAGCAGTAAGACATCCCCATGTGAGCAAAATTAATTGTCATTATTTTTAGGGTGCTGGTTTTGCTCAGTCGGCAGAGCAGGGGCACCGATATACAGTCCTCGAAGAATCGACCGCTTGAGGCCCTTTGCTGCATGTCATCCCCCACTCTTTATTTTATTTATTAATTTATTAATTTATTTATTTTTTGGGCTTTTTGCCTTTAATTATAGGACAGCTGAAGAGAGACAGGAAGTGTGGGGAGGAGAGAGTGGAGGACGACATGCACCAAACGATCGGCATACCGGGAGTCAAATGTGCGATCAGTGCATCGAGGACTGAGGCGCCTGCTCTACCAACTGAGCTAAACCAGAGAATTTTTTTTCCCATTGAGATACAAAATCTCTTTTACAAGGGAGGCCTGGCCAAAACAGCAGCACAACAAGTTTCACAGACAAAAAACACGCAGAAAATTCATGCAACAATAACTTAACAGCATTCAGCAATGAGACAGGTGCATTCACTAATCAAATGATCCTTAATTCTGTTCAATAGTCTTTCACTAACTAATTAATTGCTCCAGTTTAAAGTGACTCTGCAGCTTAGATCAAGAAGAGGGAGCAAAGACATTCATCGTGATCTTCACTGTCCTATCTATAAAGCAAAAGGCCCAAAAAAATCTTTTCACTTACTTTATTTTTACATTTTAATATGTCATTATAATGATTGAAGTGTAATATTCTACAAAATAAGTGGTGAAGTTATCTTTGCACATTCACAGTCTGAAACGTCCTTCAGAGGGACGCTTTTTCTCTTTATAGCACGAGCACATTCACAGTCCGTACATGTTCTCTTGTTACTTGATTAAAGGAGTTGAATCAGTCTCTTTTAAACACGTATCTGTTCTTCTACTTGAGTAAAGACTGTGTGTACTTGGCCACCTCTGGAAGGGAGAGAAATTGACTCCACCTTTAATAAGCAGCGCCGCTGTCTTCCCCGCACAATACTCTCTGACGATGTACTTTCAAAGTTCTCGGAGGGATAAAGTAATTGCAAAGGAAGAAGCAGAAGGGCTTGAAGAGTATTAGCAACAGCGCTGAATTCCACTTTGTGAGCTATTTATTGACTTCACATATGAGCAGGTGGAAGCTACATATACAGCACAGTGTGAAGCTTTTTCTGGTCTCTGTGCAACCACATTAACATAGCAGCTCCTCTGAGAGGCGCAGGGAAATTAGAGTGTGCTCTCTGCATATGCACGCTTGTGTTTGCCTGCCCCTGCGCATTTGCATAAGCACACATATCTGTGTGTTTCCGCATGTGTGTGCAGTTTGAATGTTTGCCTGTGTGTGTGTGTGTGTCACTGCCCGCTTCCTCTGTGCTGACTCACTTCACAGTAATCTCTGAGGGTATTATCACCGAGGGTGGCTAAAGACGTACATCATCAAGACATGAGCGCGGCTCCTCGTCAGTGGAGAGTCTCTATACCACGCCGTCATTATACTCTATTATTCCTGATGATGTATATTGAACAGGTTGCCAAGCGAGCAGAGCCCCCAAATACTCTCTCTCTCTCTTTCGCTTCACCCCCGGGCAGGGAGAGAAGTGTCTCATCTCAAGGCCACGAGGGATGGTAGCCAAGGTCACTTAATCACCATTTACTTCCCCTAAGCGTGAGTGGAAGCAATCTACGAGGAGCAGGCAGACAGATGGGCCATAGTAGGCACGTAGCCGATGACACCTGAGGGTGCATCGGGGTGTTAAATAGACATTAGTGCTCTTCCTAGCAAAACGCCTCCCAAGGTAACGCCTCCCTAAAGTGGCTCTTTCCCCTTAAAGTGGGTTTCCTATTAAGCCCGCCCAGTAATTTGTACATTTGTGACACACTTTAAGCCCTTTTCATGGAGTGTTTTAGGTGCACGAGTGAAAAAGAATGATGGATACAATATTCTTTGTTTCAGACTCGATGAAGTGAGGAAATTGAGTCGACCTGGTTTACGTTAATAGGCCACTTCAGGGCTCAAGTGCATGCGAGTGCGTGACACACACGTTTCTGCAGCTTTTAAAAATATCTCTGCTGATTCTTTTACGTGACTCGAGTACAAGCGCAGACAGCCCTTACATCTTAACACGGCTGTCTTTATCTATATATAGTGTAGTGATGTCTTCTGGTGGTTAAACATAGGTCTCTGTTATGTAAATGTTTAGTAATGGTTCGATTCAACATGACAGAGACATTATAGAGCGTGCAGTGCTCGCACGATGGTTTGCACGTTGTATGATGGACAATGGTGGAAAATAACGGCCTCAAGGAAGAGATGCTCTCGCTTACAGGTCGGATCAATGAGAGATATATAAACTCATCTGGAGTCAAAGCTTTAGTTAATGAGCACTGTGAGTCTGCTTTGGAGACCTATTAGAGCTAATTTTCATAACTGATGAGACAAAGAAATTAACACTGAACAGACTTTCCTTTAATGTGAAGTCTCTCAAATCATGTCATAGACTGTATTCAGACATGAGACCAACATGTCAAATAAGCCTTTTTTCCTCACTTTTTATGTGCAAGCCAGTAAGAGGCCTACAGTCATTTGGCTGTGGGGACGGAACAGAATTAAGTCCCGCCCACACACCCTCCGCTCTTCATTGACTCTGTGTTTGTTAAAGGTGCCTCCTTGACCTTTTGTCTGCTTGCAAACAACAGAATAATGCCTGAAGCTGTTGTCTGTTTAGACGCAACACCAGCAGGGTAAAGAACCCAGACATAAGTTTTTAGAAGCATTCAAACTGAGCCTTTAAGAGGACAGAAGAGGAAGCAGGAAGTAAGACATGAGGCATCAGCAGGAAGAATCCCAGCGCTCAGTCAAATGTCCAGACAATCTGTCGAGGTTGAAGCTGAGCCATGCAAAGCCTTGTTTGAATTTTGTTTGGTTAAATCTTACCTCCTAATTCAATCGACTACTTTTGAATATCAAATTACCGTATTGGTTCGAATATAAGACCCAATACACGTTTACAACAGTAGACGACGCCACTTATCTGTAAAGCGAGTGTACCCCTCATGACTGAGGCCAGCCGCCGCTCACAGCTACACAGTCAGGGGCATGAAAGATGGAGTGGCGCAAAGGTTAACCAACAACTGAGGCGGCGTTATGATGGCAACTTTATGATATTGTTTTCTTTATAAAAAAGAAGATATGGTCTTGAAAAAGTATTTTTCCAAAAATTAGTCTTGAAAAGGGGGGTCATCTTATAATCAGACCAATACGGTATTTAAAGTGGTAATCGCTAACATCTCAGTTTCGTTCTCTTTGGCGACACCTATGGCGATAAACGGCAATTGCGGGAGCACACTTCTCAGATATCCAGACAGTGTTGCATGTGTGACGTCCACGGTTGGCTCCGGTTGTAACTCTTGATTTTCCTGGCTGACGGTCGCTTTCCTTTTTAGACTGTTTGCTTCTTCTGAGCGTCGAGTTTGTTTCTTTTTCTTTTGATTTTCACTTATTTTTGAAGTTGTATCTGTAGTCATCCATCTTTTCTTTGTTTGTTCAGCCATAGTAGATTACTGTTTACTCGCAACACTTGCAGAGACCGGAAAAGCAGCCGCTTAGCTCCGCCTACCCACTCTGGCAGACCAACCACTGCTGGCTGATGGAAAACGCGTCACTAACTGGGCGCCGCTTGTGATTTTTTCCCCCTAAATGTTGCCAGACGCCCAGTCTGTAATACTGCGATGATCATTTCTCCAAAAAAACAAGGTAAGAAGAACACTGAGACAAACCAAAGATATTGAGTTTTAAAAACGCTAAAATAATCCTTGAACATAATGCTGTCCTGTGTCTTTTGTTAGCTACAGGCAGTTTGTTAGCATCTCACCCCTTGGCTGCATTATGCGGCTCTGTTTTTTCCCCTTCGGTGGGCATGGTATGAATATTATGACGCATTGCGCTCTGTCCCTCTCACATAACTTATTTGATTCAAACCCCCCTCACCGACAGAGCTTTCTGAGGAAGCTCGTGCTGGCAGATCCGTGTTCCTCCAAGTGTGCCCAGGGTAAACAGATCCAGAGGAGCACGACACACAGATATAATAGACCCTGTCAGCGATCCAGCTCCCACAGCAGCAACAGTAAATGAACCCCTTCCAGGTTGTGATGAACACGTTACCTGGGTTTGGCCGTTGAACAAAGTGCTTTTCTAACACTGTCAACAACAAAGGTCCTTTGATTTCATCATGGCCTTTTGATGTTGCTGTTTTACGGAGAGCTGTACAAGACGCGCCATTGATGGAAGTCACTAAATCCCTGCTGGAGAATAGTTATCCTCGCTAAGTGCAGCCTTAAAAAGAATGTGTTGTTGAGCCAATTAGGGATACAATCTCTTATTAATCACACACTTAGCTGCATTAATGATTCATACCGAAAAGCGGCCACAGAAATCTCCAAAGTATTTTTCAAAGATACTGTAGATACATGCCATGAATTCTGTTGAATTATGTAATTTTCTGTGACATTTAATTGTGTAATTGTATAAGTGTTCCAGATTCTTGCGGAGCCAAGATGTAGAGCCACAAAAAAAGAGATGTTTCATATTCATCGTCTGCTAAATAATTCATCAAACTTAAATGTGATTTCACTTTAACTGCTCGTGTAGTAGCCGCTCCAGAACGGGGGCGTGTGTGTGATGCAGAGCCGAGGATACGTACCAAAGACTATGAGGCGAGTGTGCGTATCTGTGGAGCCCAAAGGATTCTGGGCCGTGCAGCGGTACATGGAGCCGTTGAGCTCTGCTGGCACTCGCTCCAGAATCAGCTCCTTCCCATCGCGCTCGAGGCTGCCGTCCAGCAGGCGGCCCCCGACTCGCGTCCAGGTGAAGAGGGGCTCGGGGAACACCTCGTTCTATCGACGCCCAGCACCCAAACGGAGGAAGGAGAGAAGAGAAAGGAGAGGAAAAGGAGAGAGAGGATGAGAGGGTGGTGCAGAGTAAGTCTGCGAGTCTCAGCCAAGAGATTAGAAGCAGAGGATACATGAATAATACACGCTCCAATTTTATCCCGTAATGCATAGGCGAGTTAACAACATGCATTAATAATCAACACTTCACTTTACAACTGTTTTTCTCTCTTCATATTTCTGAGCCCTCCAGAGATCACTCCCCCATCTCCAATTTAAAATATAACCCTCCATGAAGCGCGATTTCATTCATGTCAGTGGGCTGACATGTTCGCAGATAATAAGAGGACACAGTAAAGCGGCTGAATCTCATGTAAGATTCCACCTCTGCTTCCTGCTTCTTCCTGCTTCTCCGACGTAATCCCCTGCTGACACATTCACTGCAACACACACACACACACACACACACACACACACACACACACACACACACACACACACACTCACACACACACACACACTTACCGTCCTATATTACACAGAGAGGACTATAAGTCTGCAATGTCATTTTAAAAAAACAATTTTTTTCCTAGTAAAAGAACAAAACTGGCTTTCTTTTAAAATGACCAAGAGAGGACTTACGTTCTTGGCCAATCATCCTATCAATAGGTACAAAGTCAAGCGTATGTCTTTCAGAATGAGCGATGTACAACTAAATAATGGATCTGAAAACAATCGCAGACGCTTTTAACTTAGAATAAATTCATGTTTTAAGCTGGAAAGCATGATGTAATTACATGGCTACATGGGCATCATAAATGTGAAAAGGACTTACTAACAGAACAGAATGTACTTCATTAAATATGTATGTACTTTATAAATCGGCAAACATTTTTAGTTCCACATATATGCATGTGAGCGAGCAGCTTTAAGGGTTAGGGTTCATTTAAAGTCTCTAATTTTAGGTGACAAACAAAAATCACATAAAGGCAGTCCTAAAGTCCCAGAGCAGAGGCGGTTCACTGTTCAACAACCATCAGCATCATCTTTAAGAACAAAAACTTTTTAGTTCAAACAGTACCTACTGTAAAAACCCTGTTGTAGAACGATGCTGATGTGAGACGACATTACAAAAGCAACAGAGCACTGCGTTTAACTGCGGCTGAAGTCGGATTTACGTCATCCTGCATGGCTACTGCTAGCAATTCAAACAATGCAGCTACAAACACTGCTGAAGCCAGTTCTTATGAACATCTGTCTGAGTTTTATGAACAAATCTGTACAAAAAAAAATCTCATTTTTATGTAAATTGTGCCCGTCGGGTCTGAAAAAACAAGTCAGTCACATCAGCAACGAACTGAAACGACACATCAAGCTGAAGCATCCATCCAGTCTTACGATTTAATTCCGACATCATTCACTCGCAGAAATACCTGCGAGTGAATTATGACTACAAGAAATCATTACTGCTGAAAAACAGCAGCTCGGTGCCGCTAAAAATAACCGAATAAATGAACTTTTCATTTTGTGGACTGTGAACACGAACTGGATCATTTATATGTGTGTGAACTAAACTACAAACTAGCTCTTTTTAAGTGTGAACTCGCACAACGCTGTGGGCACCATTAAAGCATAACCTCCAGAAGCAATCCTCACATTAGTCCAGTAACATACGTCCGTTAGTAACATTACCGTGCAACTACAGGTTATTTAAATCCAAAACACGACTTATTGGAACTCTTTTTTAACTTATTGTTCATGTTTCAAAATTCATACAATGTTAGCTTTATTTTGAGAGTCATGACATTGTGCTTATTTATTATTGCTTCCTTGACTGCTTTATTTTGAAAGTCTAATCAGATTTTGAATATTTATTCTTGGAAACTAAACTGTGACTGTGGCCCTGCAAATGAAAAACTTCCTACTGTACATCGTCATATTTTGAAGCGCGTCGCCACCATCAGAGCTCACGTGTTTGACGCGTTGTTAGTGAGAATGTGTTGCCAACATACACACACATACACACACAGATACACAGTACAAACACACACACAGAGACCAACCCTCTATTTGATACACTCTTGGAATACATCTCATGAGAGGTGTGCAGCACTCCAGCTTAATGTCAAAGGAAAGAGAATCTCATCTGGACATCAGAGGTACGTGACATATGATTAACTTTGTATATTTAGTCCTGAACACATGAATTGTTCAAGATATTGAAGGTCTGACCTCAGTAATGTTTGAGATGAGGCCAAATCTCCTGTGGAAAACACGGTGAATGAAGAACGTGCCACAACAATGTTGGAAAATGACTCATTAGTTTGGTTTATTTTGGTTCACTCTGCTTCATTTCAGTGGCGTATGAAGTCAAACACATACTTTGATGAATTAAAGAGTTGACTGAACCGCAGAGTCAACAAATCCTGCAACTTCAACTGAACTCTGAGTCGGTCCAGACTGCAGTTTGCCCTTCCTTCACAGCTTTTCAAGCACAAGTGACTTCTTCAGATGTCAACATCCGTCTCCATTGACATTGGAAAGTGCACATTTTGGAAACCTCTCCCCGCTGCAAGCAATGATGATGCATTTGGTTGGCATGCACCCAAGTTCAAATATCATGCTCGCATGCCCAAAACAAACCAAACACTTCAGAGTTCAGATAAACATGCTCAGTGCTCGAAGCGGCTCCAAGTCACCCGCTGAAATGGTTTGATACAGTGAGAAATCTCCATTTACATGTTTACAGTTGTTGCGACAAAGCTGGTGTGAATTGTTTAACCTTTTCAAAGAGACCTTAGCGAAAGAGCTCCCCAAGGTCTGTGTTTAAATCATGGCGGAGGTTAAATGAGTTAGCAGATGGAGACAGGCTGCTGGGAAAAGGTCACATTAAGATAAAAACACTAAAAGGCTTTAAGTGAGACCTTCCTGTCACATAACCCCAAGAGTCAGAATGAAAAAGGCCTGTGCACTGCGCTGCTAAAACCAGCGACGTCCTGTTTAATCTCATACATAAAGCAGCGTGAATGCAAAGTAAAAAGCACACCGTAGGATAATCATCCATAATAAATTCCTAAAACAATAAACCTGAGGGGAAACTGGCATCTTATTTTATCCGAAGGCGGGTGGTAAAATTATCAGTCTTGACACACAATCTTATCTCCTGGTGAAACCCTAAAGCTCAGGTCCAGTGAAGGATAAAGGGAAATTTGCTTTCTGATTAGTCTGCATGCACTGACGCCCGAGCTGCCGAAGGGCCCGGCTGCCTGCTCACCACAGTCGAGCTTATTTATAATAACCAATCTCAAGACTGTTCAAACAAAACTTTGATTGATTCCTGCGGTCATTGGGCGGACATAAAAACATGTACCAATCTGTGCAGTCAATAGCTCGGTGAACAGAAACACAAAGCAGGAGTTGAATTTTAGGCAAAGATGTCTCAGAAGAGTGAAATGCAATCGAAAACATAATCTGACTTATGATTCCTGGAGGTTTCAGAGGCAGTGACTGAGAAGTAACAAAGGCAATGTGTGCCGTGAGCCGTTAATAGGTCCTGTATCAGGATTTGCCCTCTCCTCTTCACCTGACTGACTCCAGCTGCCGAGCTTCAATGTGTCACTCCTGTCAAAGAGATCAGGACCATCCACAGGCACTTCACACTGGGGAAACAGTCTTTTTTTGGCAGGGGATGAAAGTGACACAAAGACAATCTCTGTGCTGCTACCTTCAGCCCCCCCTCCCCCTGTTTGGGATTATGGAGCAGGAAGTCTTAAAGCAGCAGAGAGTGTACCAGCAAGCGTTACACGAGCATCATTCTGCTTTAACACGTTCTCATCGCAGGTAATCAAATGCTGGCGCTTTGTCACGGCTCTTATATCTTATATAGATGCACAAGTTAAGATCTGTTTTCTTACTTTACAACACACGGTTCATTGGAAGGGTCTGTTAAAGATCAGGCAAATGATCGTCAGCAGTATCGGGACAACATCATGGTGTGGGGGAATTAAATCCTGGTCTCTTTGGTAAATCTTCTCTGTTGTTTGACCCATCAATCACCCCCGACCACCACCCCAAACAGACTTTCTAATAGCTTCGTTTACTGCAGCATGAGATGGGTTGGAGATAGTTGAAAGCCTGTGTAGTCTCATGTGGACCACAGACTGTTTGTAACAAGCCGACAGAGCCACTTGGGAAGAGGGAAGCCAATGCAGATGTGCCTTAAACCGGCATTCCTTCTCATGGCCAGCAGGATGTGACTCCACTTATGGAAAATAACCCTACTTTTCAGTTGATTAATCACCTCAGAAAACTCTTTCTGATGAGTTCATGATCTCAATCACTAGTTTAAAATTGTCTTTAATACAGTATGATGTTCATTTTTTACTTTCTGGTCCCAGTAACAGTTTAAATTGACGATAAAGCAGGGTATGCTTTAGGGCGTATCTACCAGAGACTGTATAAAAAGATGGACGACATGACAGCTCCCTAAAAGTGAAGCCAAACCCTCTCTATCGCCCCCTGCTGACTGGCTGCAGTATAGGTCATAAAGCCCGACTCCTCCATGTTAACAGATGGGACATGAGTGAAACTATAAAATCAAAATACAATTTTCTCAAACATGGTTTTTGTAATTATTTGATTTATTAGTTTAGTTTATTTTTAATTAGTTATTTGATGCTATAAAAAGGGAGTGTAACCTCATGATTAGCAGCTCTGTTGACAAATCCGGCTCCTGCAGCCAATCTGTTCCGGATTAGCAGAGTAGAGGAGGAATGGTGAGAGGTCAGTACAGTCACTTTGAAGAGTGCATATCTGTGAACGTCAGACCTACACAAGAAGCTGATCTGCTGTTAAAGAGGCCGACGTGCCGGATCTTTACCGTTCTTTTTTCCTTCGGTAAGTTAAGTGTGTGTTTTGGTTAGCAGAAGGGGCTACGGCAGCTCCACCAGCTGATCTATACTGCGCAGCTCCGGCTCCAAATTACGTCACCTACGCAAGATGGCAGCGCCTATCACAGGCTTCAATTTTGTCATTTGTCAACCAGGATAAATATGTAGCAACGCATATCCACCTAGTCCTCCAAATATGGTCCCTTCTGGTTCCAAGGTGAAACCAAGATGACACTAAAGGCTACAAAAGGGAAGTTCACAAACACAAAATCCATTTGTTTTATACAGTCTATGATGCAGACGCTAAAGGGTGACCTGTGAGTCTGTATCAGACGCAGAGGGCCGTGACAAAGCGCTGGTATTGGATGACTTGAGAATGAGAACAAGCTGGACTGATAGACAAAGACATCAGATAGACTTCAGTCGTTCAACAGCAACTTAACCTCTTTTTTTATCCATTTTAGTTCGTACTTTACTGAGGACCAATCCAATCAGCAAAATATACTGCTACCTTTAGCATCTTTCAGCCTGAATAGATCATTCAAGATCAAAGTTTGACATGATTAACAGTTGGCTTTAATATTTGAACAGACTGAGGAAAAGATGTCTCTGCCCATCAAAGTGGTCACTCTGATGGGCGAAAAAAAAAGGAAACTTAACAGGCCTATTAAAACAAATGCAGCAGTCCACTTCACTAGACTGTCATTCATTTTCTTATCACCCCATGCACTTACCCCAGGCGATCCTACCTGGAATCCTTGCACAGTGATGCGCACTGTGTCCCCCACCTTTGCCCTTGTGGGGGTCATTAAGAGTTTAGGACCCTTCGGAGCAGCTGTAAAGAGGAAAAAAGAAGGACAAAGAGACAGAGGTCATCGTACTGAGCATGAAGACAAATCCTGTTGGAAACCTGTTTTGTCACTGAGGGAGACAGACAAATACAATTTCCTGTCAATTAAGGTCATGGGGCGAGAGGCAAGGGACCTGTGGGCTCTTTCATCTAAAGGACTATGCTGGATTTATTCCCCCTTGGAGAGAAAAGGAACTAAATTGGGTAGATACTCATTACTAGAGGAGAATGGGAGAGCACGGGGTGGAGTGTGGAGGCAGTGAGATAAGGGACACTCAGAGAGCTAATTCCCTTGTCTTGGTGTGGACAGCAGCACCCAGATGGCTTTCATACGGACCCTTAAAAACAATGGGGTGCTAGCCGGAGTAGGAGGAGGCCGTTTCTAATATTCGGAGAATGTGACGGGCTGCTGATTGTCCCGGGCATGTAGTGTCGAGATAAAATGACTGATTTGCATAATGTTTTAAAAAGGTAAGTCATTTCATTCCGGCTAAACTGCGCAGTATACCACATTAGACCATTATAAGCAGGTTCTGCACGATTTGAGATGATTAACAATTCCCTTAAAGATAACTGCTTCACACGCTGTGCGCTTCCATATGTTGGATAAATGGACTGAGCAGCACACGCAACGAGACTGAAGCTAAGGGCGTCCTATCAATAACGCCTGTACAAGTCCACCCCAGGACTTCTTCAATTAATTTGGTTTGAACCCTCAATATAAATCACACTGGCTGCTTGTGTTCATCGATGAGTTAAACTAAAGGATAAATAAATAAACAGACAAATGACCTCAGTTTTCAGCTATTAATCTGGCAACAAACTGTCCACTGTGGCTAATGAAGCACGGCCTCTTCTAAGGCGGCCATCGACTGCAGGCCTGCATCAGGCTAATGGATTAGGAGTTAAACTGTCATATATGTAAATAGGATGGAGCATATGTATATCGCCTCATGGGACGAATTTATGAAGCAGAAGCAAAAGAGTTTGAATTGCATGGAACGGTTAAAGAGAATACATTAATACAATAGGTTGGGGAGCAGGAGAGCAGAAGATTCCAGCACCGTTAGACTAGTTTTTTATGCATACATTGATTAATCTCGCTATAAATATTTTGCAGTCAAGGCAGGTGGAAAAAATACAAGAGGAAAACTTGGAATCACACTGGAACAAATGCACAAAGACGCAATACTATGAAAGGTGGTCATACGTTTGTAATTGCCCAAGATAATGACCACATCCGCAAGATTACCCACGAGATCTTTGAGGGATTCTGTTTTGAATTAATCTCTGTATATGGACAAGAAGGGCCCGAGGAAATCCAACATCCAGACACCCACCCATACATATACATACATACCACTCAAAGATATAATCTTGAAGATCTCAGTTTCGTTCTTTTTGGCGCCCCCCTTTGCGACAAATGGTAATTGCAGGAGCACACGGGCATCAGCGGGAAGACTCCTAGCGCCCTGTCAATTGTCCAACCAAACCATAGAGGTCGAAGCTAAGCTATGCAAGGCCTGGTTTGGATCTTGTTTGGATAAATTAGATCTTAACTTGTGATTCGATCAAATACTTTTAAACATAGACGTATTTAAAGTGACGTCCACGGTTGGCTCCGGTTGATTTTCCTCGCTGGCGGTCGCTTTCCTTTTTAGACTGTTTGCTTCATCTGAGCGTCCAATTTGTTTGTTTTTCTTTGGATTTTCACTTATTGTTGAAGTTGTATCTGTAGTTGATCTTTGATCTTTCTTTGTTTGTTCAGCCATAGTAGATTACTGCAGAGCCGCTTAGCTCCGCCTACCCTCTCTGGCAGACCAACCACTGCTGGCTGATGGAAAACGTGTCACTAACTGGGTGCTGCTTGTGACTTTTTTCCACGAATGTCACAATAGACACCCAGTCTGTAATACTGCAGATGCAAAGGCAAAAGTGGGCCATAGGCTCAATCACCATTGTGTTACCTCATTCGGCAATAAATAGTGACTTAACAGACATTTATTTACATTAAAATCATATATGATTTTCTCATATATGAAGTGTATCTTTGATGATGTTTGGAGGAAGGCTTAAAGGTTTGGAATATCCAATAGGAGCCTATATCATACTTTGCATTCTTGCATTTGCAACAGATTAAGCTTCAGACAATCTATGATATGTTGGCGTATCTGACAAATCTGTAAACATTCTATCCTTTCCTGTTAAAAGCTGTGCAATACCCCCAATCTTTTCAGATCAGAGCCTCACTATACGAAGTTTCCTGAAAATCTGGTGATGCCATTTTCCAGATCTGCAATCTTTGTGATGTATGAATCTGGTATCTTAAAGGTTACGTTAAAGGCATCATACAGTATGTGTACGATATCATTATAAGCATCTGTGACGGATCAGATCTCCCTGTATTCTCCCCTATGATCAATGAATGTGTTCACCATGGGATCGTTCCAGATGCAGGTCCCCTTCGTCCAGTGTCTGCCCTCTGTTCCATCCCAAACACACCTGGACACACACTCACCCTTTTAATCTCCCGCTGTCTCCTTGTATCCCCTCTGCTGCACTTGGAAACTGACTGGGCCCCCTTATGTCTCCTTTGCAAATGTACTCAGAACAACACTGATTTTCATTTGACGCCACTTAATTGTGTTACAGCTGAGCAGATTGCAAGTTTAGCGGCGAATGCAAAACTCCAAGTGACTGACAGGGCAATTCATCGAGCTGTCTGTCGTTAGATTGAGTTAACTCAGTAGCGTTATTGAAAAAGTCAACCTGAATTAGAGAAGTCAAACAAGAATTTAGACACACTGACCAGTGTTATATCATTGGAAACACAATCTCAGAGATGCTGCACTCCTTCGACTTCGCTGAGCGCCTCCTTTAAGCTCCTCAGCCTCTCATTTTAGTTTCTTAAGCTGAAGCAAAGCCTCTAAATTTCATCACTTTATTTCAAGGAGAAACACACTGTGGCAGTGGGATTATTTGTTTGTTCATGTGCAAACTATCAAAGCAGAACATGCAGTGATTCCGATACTGAGATCTTAAACAGGATTTATACATAAAGGGAAAAGTTTGCTTTAAGTTTTGGATGTGTGTGATCTAAGAGAGACACACGCACTTTCTAATATTTTTTATCTAAATACAAAGATGGCTTCCAGCGCATCCAATTAACACTTCAAAGGCAATATGTTGGCATGGTCCTCCTGGAGACGAGCCACGCAATCCTGACATGATAAACAGAGACATTATCTTCTACGAGATGCTAGCAACGGCGGAAGGCAGACGGAGACGCTGAATGAGGAGACTGTGGCTGCTACATATTTCCTTTCTGCTGTCAGTATTTTATCTCACATCACCACCTTCAATCTAATTAAAAGAGTCCCTCTTATTATTCTGCTGAGCAGCTGTGGTCACTCTGAGTCCTTGTACAGAAACTGTCATCATTATCTAGCCGTGGGAAATCTCTAATGGGTTTAACAAAAGATCTAAAACCTCCTGTAAACAAGGCGTGATACTGCCTTTACTTGTATTAACTTTGGTGTGTTTTTATTAAAGGACAATTCCCATCATTTCTGAACATAAGGCCTGTTTTTTTGGAGGGTAAATGTACGGTGGCCGCCAAGGACAATTGCGCTGCAACGGCCTAAACGGTTTCCATTAGAAGAAACAGGAAACAGCTTTTGCATGTATTTTCTGGTTTTGTGTGTTTTTGACTTTGCAGCGCGTAAACGCATTTGTTTTGGCTTTTTGTTTTTCATTCAAAGCACGTTCCTGTAGTTGCATTTGTTTTGGGCTTTTGCATGTGTTTTTAAAGTTACAATCTTGAAGATCTCAGTTTCGTTCTCTTTGGCGGCACCTACGGCCATAAACGATAATTGCGGGAGCACATTTCCCAGATATCCAAACAGTGTTGCATGTGTGACGTCATCCATTGTATCTGTAGTCATCCATCTTTTGTTTGTTTGTTCAGCCATAGTAGATTACTGTTTACTCACAACACCTGCAGCCGCTTAGCTCCGCCTACCCTCTCCGGCAGACCAACCACTGCTGGCTGATGGAAAACGCGTCACTAACTGGGCGCCGCTTGTGATTTTTGACACCCAGTCTGTAATACTGCAAATGCAAAGGCTTTCATCAGTGGGCCATAGGCTCAATCACCTTTGTGTTGCCTCATTCGGCGATAGATGACTTAAGAGACATTTATTTAAATTAAAATCTTCAACATTATTACTTAAAATGTGCATTGTTTCTGAATTTGCAGCCTGTTTCTTCCAAACAAAACAGCTTGGGCAGTTGCAGTGCGATTGCCCCTGTCAACTCAACAGAAATGTTCCCTACAGAGAGAGACCTCTTTGTTAAAGAGTAATATGCTTATTTTGAGACCACAAACAAGCCACCAGACTCCATTGACAAAAACTGTAATTTAAAACACCAGGGTCACACATTAATACACACACGACCAGCCACTCCATGTTCTGTGAGGCAAAAGTTCTGGTGTGTCAAAGGAGTCCGGCGGCTTTGAAAAGAGCCGCCAGAAACCATTCCTGTTTTCAAAAAATAATTTAACCCTCAAACTTTAACAATCCAGAACGTAGTCATTATATTGTGTTATATAAGTCAAAACTATTCAGTGAAGCTGGCTCACCTTGCTTATCTGAAGTAGCATGATGTTTTGCAAAAGCATTGGCCATCAGATGGCACGAAGGACTCCTTGAATCTGAATGATGGTAGATCATCGTGTTGCAGCAGGTTGAAACATCCATTTGTACAGCCTTCATTTGATGAAGTCAGAAAAAACTGTTTTAAGTTAACTTTTTTTTTTTCACTTTTTGTGAGCCAAGAAGATTTCCTGCCAGAATCCATAAGCTTATCTGGGTAAATAGGATGAATCTGCAGGGTCTCAATTAGTGAGGAAGGGACACTCCTTTCTGTTGTTCATTTTCAATCAGCTTCCAGTTTCAGACTGACAGGAGGAGGGTACTTTGTGGATGAAACCGTGTAAAACAGCACAGGCTGGCATTGTTCTTTATGTTTCTCATTGTCTACAAAACCCAAGACAACGACAACCACAAACTTATATGGATTCTTTTGAAGACATAATTAAGCTGTAGTCCTACTTGCTTTCTGAAAAATGTAGCTGCTTTAAAGTCGTATTTTAGCGGCTCTTTTTATTTTGTTTAGTCGAGATTTAAAGTGGTTATCTCGAAGATTTCAGTTTCGTTCTCTTTGGCGGCACCTATGGTGATAAATGGTAATTGCGGGAGCACACTTCCCAGATATCCAGACAGTGTTGCATGTGTGGCGTCCACGGTTGGCTCTGGTTGTAACTCTTGATTTTCCTCACTGATGGTAGCTTTCCTTTTTCGACTGTTTGCTTCATCTGAACGCCCAATTTGTTTCACTTCTTGTTGAAGTTGTATCTGTAGTCATCCATCTTTTCTGTGTTTGTTCAGCCATAGTAGATTACTGTTTACTCGCAACACTTGCAGAGATCGGAAAAGCAGCCGCTTAGCTCCGCCTACCCTCTCTGGCAGACCAACCACTGCTGGCTGATGGAAAACGCGTCACTAACTGGGCGCCGCTTGTGATTTATTCCATGAAAGTCGCACCAGACACCCAGTCTGTAATACTGCAAATGCAAAGGCTTTCATCAGTGGGCCATAGGCTCAATCACCATTGCATTACCTCATTCAGGGATCGATAGTAACTTAACAGACAGAGTATCACTTTAATTAAAACTTATGTCATTGTTTGGGTCCTGATTTCTCACAATTTTCTGATATGGAAGGATATTTCTCTCAACTGTAAAGAGGTGTTAATTACCTGCGAAACACATTTCACATTTTAAAAGGTTATTCTGTTATCTTGCATCATGTCTCCTGCAGCAGATGTTTTAACAAATCAACAATTATAATGTGGTAACTGGGCCATTCAGGCAGGCGAGCATGATCTGAGAATTATCATGTTCACTTGACAAGAAGCTAAAATAAATTCTGATTAAATGTTTGTTGAATAAGTGAGTGTATATATAGAGTCATAGGAAAGCATAGGTAGAACAAGGGGCTGAGCTGTATGTTAAAGGAGCAATGCAAGCTAATTACATTAGCGCCCTTAGTGCAAAAAGAACTTTGAGTTACACTAATGTGAAATCTAAATGTATATGTTATTGAATGGTTCCTAGTTAGAATCCCTGTACGGACGTAGTGGGCCTTTCTGTGTGGAGTTTGCCTGTGCTCCCTGTGCATGACTCCGGCTTCCTCCCACAGTCCAAAGACATGCCCGTTAGGTTTTTTGGTGACTCTGAATTGCAGGTGTGAATGTGAGCGTGAAAGGTTGTCCGTCTCTGTGTGTCAGCCCTGTGATTGACAGGAGATCAGCCCAGGGTGTAACCCCACCTCTCGTCCAATGACAGCTGGAATCTGCTCCAGTCCATCACAACCCTGAACAGGATAACCGGTATAGATAATGGCCCTTGGCCATGGACCATGGCCCTGAGTCTTCATGCATTTAGCTTTACAGTAGCTAGATTTATAAATGATTGTGTCGAAAAAAGAAACCGTCTTGAAAGCATTGGTTGTGAGATCTGACTTAGGTTGTCCGACGTCAGCAAACTTATCATCACAATTTTCAGTTACAAAATTAACAGTGTGGAGACACTTATCTTTAAAACAGTTCAAACACATACATAGTTTAATTTTTAAGATATCTATTATACGAATAATATTTTTTAAACATCTGGTTCAGGTCGTTTTTAGCTACCCTAACTCAAACAAGAAAGATGAAGCACACTATTGGGAACTATACTCAGGTGCGTACTGATACAGTTCGTATGCTACTATAGGAGCAAAGGTTAACTGTACCTCTTAATAAGACTGATTTACTCTAAGTGTGTTGCTTTTGGTCTTTCATGGAATATGTTGATATTAACAAAAATATACAATATTTCCAGCTCTTTCCTTTAAACCACTCAAGTATTAGAAGCAGAAGAGCAGTGTCTAAAAAAGCCTTTCGGCACAGCTATATAACGTAATGTCGCCTTTTTCAAAGGGTTATATCTCATACCAGTCGTTTTATAAAATGTAATAACTGTCACTGTCATACCCCAAGTGCACAGAAATACAGTACATCACATGCAGGACGGAGACAGCAGCGTCATATAAAGCTTTAATGACACGAGCTGTCTGAGGAGAAGAGTAAAACCATTCAGCCGCTCTTTGCCTCTTTCACATGTTGATGAAAAAACAGATGACACACCCCGAGGGGAACGGGCCCTCTGAAGCTCCTGCTAAATGTCAAAGGCGCTAATATTTTGACAAGCCTTTCCCTCTGCTGTGTTTGAAGTCATTAATTCATCTTTGTTCTTTTAAAGATATGGAAGGTGCATCACCAGGCGCTCGTTTTTCTTCCCCTCCACCACCTAAAGGAAAAAAACAGAAAATGTGCGTTTGTTGGTTCTAATTAGAGCACGCTTGAAATTCAAGGCACTCGCTGACCTGCTCGGGGCTTGATCTTGGAATAAAATAGTATATAAAAATAAAAAGGTTGTCATTCAGGTCAGGAGTCATTTTATTTGGCTCGTAATATAGATTAAAGGGCGTATTTAATCTCATTTCAAATCTTTAATTGAATGTGACTGTGTAAAAACACCTGACCTAATGATTCCTATCACTTCTATTCCCTGTTCATTTATATTATGCAGCTCTCACTGGATAATTGTGCTCAGGATCTGTTTTACTGTACACACACACACGCGCACGCACACGCTCGCTTCTCTCAGGTGTGTTTGGTCAGGAAATGAAAAGGAGGTCTTCGCAGTGCCCATAAGTAATAAATCTTTCAGAGATTTAATATTGCCACATGAGACTGAGCGACAGTCTGACAATCGACCAATGTTGCTTTACACTTAATGAATATTCATGACCGTCTCCGTGCTCGCCATACAGATGCTCCTGAAGCTGGCGCCGGGCCCTGGGAGTCCGAAAAAACCACCACATGAGATGATGAAGCTGACGGTCTCCTCTCCTCTCCTGGACCGTTTTCATGACCAGAGTGTGTGTTAATAATTAAAAGAGGTTTGTTGCTTTGGATTCAGATGAGCTAAGATGTTTATTATTTAACACTATAAGGCAAGTGGTGGAATTCTTAACGTCACCCACGGTACAGGAGTGAGAAGAGAGCCAGGCCTCCTCACATCTCATTCCTTTGCCAGACAGTGATTATCAAAGAGCAGCTGCTCAGTATCAGGAGGCTGTCTGTGATCTGTGTGTGTGTGAATGTCTGTGTGTGTATTCGAGGATTGTTTGTGTAAGGATATACTGTATGAGTATGGCTAGCTCTGTGTAAATGTCTGTCTGTGTGTCTGTTTGCCCATGCATACACTTTTGTGTGCTTAGCATGTTGTTTGTATCCGTGTTCACGTCCAGCTCACTTCCACATCTATTAGTCTATCTCATCTCACTGCTTTGGGTCAGACAGTCTGTCTTTGAAAGACATTAAACATTAGAGTCTTACTCAAGTTTTCACTGGTTGGTAGTCACCGCAGACTGTATAAATAATCGACGCAGCCACTGTGACGTCACCCATTGGTTTCTCGACTGCCTAAATGAAGCTGAAATATGGCCGCCTGCCGCCATGTTGGTTTACTGGAGCCTGGAGTGACCGGATTTAATTGAGAGGGTGGGGCTGCAAAAAAGCGAGTGGTTGAAAAACGGCAAGTTATCAAAGCTAAACAGTCTGTGTCTGTGGCTGATCTGTTAACTCTTGAATTAGCTAGTTTAAGGATTCTGTTTGGTGACTGACTGCAGTCATAAAGAAGTAGCGGACTCTCCGGTCAGTTGCCCAGTGAGATAGCGGCAGATGAACGACATGTAACAGGAAACTTATAAGTGGTCTTCTCATCACTACAGTCCGCTGTAATCGCTCCGGGGAAAGGCCAACAAGTTCTGACTTCTATTTACTGGCCAACGAATAAATAAATACTACTACTACTACTTAGTGCTATAAATATATCAATACAATAATAGTAGATTTTTAACTCACCAAAAAGCTGGAGCTCACACAAGTTTTGAATGAAAAAAATCCCCAAAAGGCTCCAACAACACAAACAGGTAAAGTTAAGTTCAGTGTTTGTGTGTCTGTGTTGACGTCTTTCAGACAGCCAGCAGGACCCGCCTGTCACTCAAGTGACCCGGCTCCTGTGATTTAAGGCTTAATTTAATTAAAACGGGTGTGTTCACCCCACATACAGATATCTTGAACAATAAAATTACTTATTTATAACGAAACTGTTTTTTATTCCCGGCTGTAAATATGTTTATTTCTGCTGTAAAAATGGGCCTTTTTCCCATCTGGTCTAATGTTATTTCTTGGTTTCTGGAGCCTCAAGTGGCCACTTGAGGAACTGCAGTTTTTTGCACTTCATTTTTCAACACCAGAGGTTGCCACTTTGTGGTCACGAAAAAAAAAAACATCCAAGAGCTGCACGTGTTTTTTGTCTGTGCCTCTGTAATGTTAGCAGCCAAGTCTCAATTTTTCAAGAAGCTGGCCTTGTGGGTAAAGTTCACATGTGAAGTGGTCTGACTGGTTTGTTTGGGGACATGAATTTCTCCTGCGTGCGAGAGGATGAACCCACGACTTGCACATGCTTTCTGTTCCTAACAACCATTCTTCAGCACTTAGTAAGTTAGCTAGTTAGCAGCTATAAGTCAGGCTAAAGCTTAATGATGCAGCCCTAAGGAACCCAGCTGCCTCATTACAACCATTCAGAGGACCGATGCAGGGAACAGATGATGTTACTCTGTATAATAAAGTTCAGTCTCGTCGCTGGTTTTTAACACATTCAAAATTATTAACATTACCACTTTTCGTGGTCGTTAGCAGGCTGCTCATTTTGTCCATATAAAGTTCCTAATAACATCTTTTTCTGGAATTCAAACCGTATTTCTTGGGGGGATTTAAAATATCTCTAGATAATGAATTTAATATGATAAATGTCTGACTTGTCATATATTGGCTAAAAATACTGACTGCTAGTAGACGAGGACAATCTTTAGTTGGGGTCAGCCCTTTCACACAGCACCAGATATCTCACACCAGAGTGATCCAGTCAGTCAGCCATGCTTTAAAATTTGCTTGCATGCCTCTGCAGCTTCATGTTTTCAATGAAACCAGTCACCCAGGTAATATGACAGTTTCCCTTCAGCTGCTTAAGTCTGTCGTGCAGCTGGGAGGACCTGTTGGTGTCTTGGCATGGCATCAAAGCACACCTGATGCACACTGCTTTTCTGGATGCCATGTTTATTCCCTGACCCTTCTTTTAAGTCACACTTCCTTTCTTGCAAAGTGAAGAAGTCGCGTTATAGGTGAAGGTCTCATGAGAGCGCGGCTCATTTCCCCTGCGCGGCCCCTCACCCCTCAGAGTGAGCCTGTGTTATGTCCATCACACTGCATGCTGCCCTAATCAAAAGGTGGTGACGTAGGAAGCCAACTGTCACTGCTGGAGCAAATCCCAGAAATCAGCCATCATCCAACCCGACCATATGCCCCGCAAGCTCTACGTGACGCCATGACACCAGTATTTAAAAATACTCTTCCGTTGGTGTGTAGGTGGTGGGGAAAGGGCTCCACACAGCTACGCCAAAACTAGCCTGTGAATTTCGGAATCCGTGTACGGCATGAGATGGAAAACTCAGCCATGCCGTATCAAACTGCTCGCACAGTATCTTTGGTTAGGCTGCCAATAAATTTACAGAGATGTTCAACGTCTAACCTTAAAAAACTACACTGGACAACAGGGGCCTGTTTCTACATATCCAACTGTGTAGAAGTTTATGGATCTGTCACACATAGAAAACGTCCCCCAAAACATCACCATAATGCACATCAAAGATGCACTTATGTATCTATTAAATATTTTGGATTTTTCAGGGTCCAATCTTGTCAGTTTACGGAGATAGAATCTCTCATAGACATCTTGTGTGATGGTGCAGATAATGTTTGTATCTGACAAATACAAACCTCCGAGCACAGTGCTGTATTTTTGTGCATTTATTCAATTTAAGTCTAAGCTGTCTTCGTATATGTTTGTCTCCAATGTCGACTTCTATGCATTTATTTTCTAGAGGATTGAATCAGTTTATAGATAATAAAACTTATAGCGCCAAAATCTTTAGAAAATTGGAATATCTGGGGGCGCTGGATAAGTGCAGTGGGTAGAGCAACGCTGTCCTCAACGCAGTGTTCGCAGGCTCGACTCCTGCCCTCAATATTTGCTCTCTCTTCAGCTGTCCTTTAAACAAAGGAAACCCCCCCTTCCAAAAAAAACTGCAGGAAAAGGAATATCTACTCTCCCCACCATCCCCCCTTTGTATTTCTTGTATTCTCTTTAACCACTGAAATGCTTTTGCTTTGTTTTATAAATGTGACATACAGTACATGTGCAATTAATTCCACATGCTGCAGGAAGTCAGAGGATCATTCTGGATTGCTCCTGGCGCATGCGCATGCAGCGACAGGCAGTGAGAGTTTGTGGGAGAGTTGTCTCCCGTTTTGTTTCGTCCAAAGTGTGTTTTCACGTGTTTAAACTTATATCTGGTAGGAATTTTTACTTCTGGCGTTTTTTAATTATCTTAATTATTTGCTTTTATTCCATGCTTTTATTTCATGGATTGCAGCACTCTTGTTTCTTGTTTATGTTTCTTGTTTTATGTCTAGATTTTTCAAACTGTGTTGGATGTTTCAACTCTCGACGGCGAAACTAGTTTACCATTTGGGTATCAATAAAGTAACCTGAACCTGAACATGCTCCATCCTCATGTCCGGCAGTCTAACACCGAATAGTTTGATACATTTCAAAATAAAATCCCTCATAGATCAGATATTCTCCATGTCTTTAGAGAAAATTTGTGCTATATTTTTGTGCATTTATTTCACTGAGATAAGAAAAAAGGTGGTGGAGGAATTAGAATAGCAAAAATAAACGAGTTAGTCTGCATCCTACTCACACAGAGTGACCTCCGTCTGCATGGGCATGGACAGTGCCGGGTGCTTGACTTCACAGCTGAACAGGGCATCGTTATCCAGCTGAGGGTTGAGGGTCCAGGTGAGCCGCGCCTGCACCACCACAGAGCCGTCGCTCTGGGGGATGTGAGTGTGGCTAAAGTAGTAGAGCGGGTCCGTGCTGTGCACCCAGCGGGGGAACTCCCGGCTCACCACAGTCTCTGGGATGACCTCCGTGGCAGGACTGGGCTCGTGAGCCTGCTGGCCCTGAGTGTGGACACGCTGCGGGCTCTCTGTGTTCAGACGAGCCGACCGGCCCTCGGGGTCCAGGAGGGAGAGAGAGCGCTGCAGTTTAGTGTCGTCCAGGTCCCTGCTGATGAGCGGCCTCGCTCCCCTGACCCCGGCCGAGCCTCCTCCCTGCTCAGGGGTGGAGGTCTGAGTGTAGGAGATCACCTCTATCAGCTCACCGTCTCGCTTGAAGTAGACCTAAGAGTATGAAAATAGAGCGGAGGGCAGATGAAGATGACAAAAAAAGGGAACAAAAGATATATTTTATTCCAAATAATTAATTTATTACTGAACAAAACAAACAACATGGCCAAACGTTTACCCTGAGAACGCTACAATAGAAATGGGTCCCACAGTGCCTACATCAGGCACGTTGGAAGCAGGGGTGACAGCACCCACTATCAACATCACCTGTTTGACTGGGATCGTCCCAGTTTCAAGCTGGTTTCCAGAGTCATAGCAAATATTTGTACAACATTAAAATGTCCCAGTTTTCAACATGGTCAGATGTTCTTTGTTGCCTACTTTAGTTTTTTATAGAATATATATACGTTTTAATACGCCTTTAATGGGGGTGAAAGTATCTTTGCCAACACGTGAATGTGCAGTGCAGGCCGTTTGCCAACACGGCCACAGCGACATAGTGTCTGTGCAGTACTGTATTTGAGTTACATAAACCGTGCGCACACATGACGGCTCATCTTGGTCAATGCAAGAAAATGGCATAGTAGATTATAGAGTACTTGTCAAGTGTGAGATGTGCGTGACAGTGTGTGCATACAGTTGATTGGGCAGCGAAAGTGTGTACAGTTTAGGCAATTTGTCAGATGATTTCAATTGTTAACATGAGCACAAAGTTCTTCATACATCTGGACTCTTAATTTTGCTCTCAAAGTGCACCAGATTGATGCATTTATCACAGCACCCCCTCCCAGAGAAGAACGTCCCCGGCCTTTCTGCTTCTTGAGATGTCATTGTGCGGAGTATACTCAAACGCTTCATAACCCTAGAATCTGTACTCCTTCAAACTAAAGGGTTATGTAAGTAATTAAACCATAATAATTTATAATAGTATTTAAAGATACAATCTCAAATATTTCAGTTTCGTGCTCTTGAGCACCACCCAAAAGCAGTAATTGGAATTGACTGGAGCACACTTCCCAATTTAACCAGGCGTCTACAGTTGGCTCCCTTTGTCATGGTTGTAACTCTTGATTTTCCTGGCTGACAGTCAATTTTCTTTTTAGACTGTTTGCCTTCATCTGAGCGTCGAGTTTGTTTCTTTTTCCTTGCATGTTCACTTATTTTTGAAGTTGTATCTGTAGTCATCGATCTTTTCTTTGTTTGTTCAGCCATAGCAGATTACTGTAGCTCTTGCAACTCTTGCAGAGACCGAAGCAGCCGCTTAGCTCCGCCTACCCTCTCTGGCAGACCAACCACTGCTGGGTGATGGAAAACGCGTCACTAACTGGGCGCCGCTTGTGATTTTTTCCAAGAACGTTGAGACACCCTGTCCATAAAAATACGATATACTGCAAATACAAAGGCTTTCATCAGTGGGCCATAGGCTCAATCCCCATTGTGTTAACTCATTCGGCGATAGTGACTTAAAAGACATTTATTTACATTAAAATCTTCGAGACTGTTACTTTAAATGACTGTATGACTGAAGCAGACAGCGAGAGATTATTATTGTAAGTTGTCATAAGTAAAAAAAATAAAATAAAAACTAAACAAAAAGACACATAATCAGACTTGTATTTTAATCAGATTTTGCAAAATTAACCATCAAAAACATCCAAAACTTTTCTAAATGTCAAAACACAGAGACAATACTGAACAATTTCATCAGTTTTTGCATTGCAATGTAACGTAACGTAATGATGCCTTCAGCGAACATGAACGTGATGACTCGTAACACACAAGTTAAGCTTTAAGCTGCACAACAATGAAGGCTCTATTTATTATAGTTTCATTTTAGATGGATTAACACAGGATCATGTAAAAACTTCCAGATGTATTTCTTTGGCTCATGCACTGTATCCTGTGCTGCCAATGAGAAGGCTTTCCCAGGATATTATAGGAGCTCCCTCACCCTTTTATGAGTCTATTAACTTCTCTGGGTGCCTAATCTCCTGACGGTCAATGTATACTCCCATTTCAGCATATAACCTTCATATTAGCATTGAATTAAGGCCGTATAGTAACTGCCTGTGGTGTTGCTGTTACGGAGACAGATATGCTTTCTTTTTTATTTTGAAAGAAATGTTAATCCGCGGCTCTTTTATGGAACCTTTGGCCATTTTAATTCAATTTGCCAAACAGCAAAGAGTCATTATTTCAAACACTGCATCTCACTGTGTTGTCTGAGGTGTTCATAAGGAGATGGTCGACGCAGGCTTTGATATGGTGCTACCTCTAGAGCTCACGCCCAGGGCTAGTAAGCAGCAATAATGAGTGTAAACAAGAAAGGATGAGGCCAAGCTCCTGAAGAATATCTCACAATGACATTTTCACATTAAAAAAGAGTCTATAATCCCTGGACTACAATAGAGCTCTACAATGCATCGCCCTGTATGGAAAATAATTCAGGTTAAAGTTACAGAACATGTTTTCCTCAACCTTCCAGCAGCACTGGAGAAAGTCCTCGAGAGTCAAACAATTTGTGATGAAGATGCTCATGCATTGAGTCACAAAAGGCCTTTCTCAGGGATGACTTCAAGAGCATTTTCAAGTTCAATTCAAGGTAATAATAAACTATAAGAAACTGAAGACCACCTACTTTTTATTTTATTTATATGACAGTAAAGATCAAATATTGTATAAAAAGATGGACGACATGACAGCTCCCTAAAAGTGAAGCCAAACCCTCTCTATCGCCCCCTGCTGACTGGCTGCAGTATAGGTCATAAAGCCCGCCTCCTCCATGTTAACAGATGGGACATGAGTAAAACTATAAAATCAAAATACACGTCAAATAAATTTTTCTCAAACATAGTTTCTGGCATTATAGTTAGTTCTTATCATGCTGATTTATGTCCAAGTGTTCATTTTCTGATAACTTTACTTTAAATTAGTTTTTTTTGATGCTGTAAAAAGGATGATTCCGGATTAGCAGAATAGAGGAGGAACGGTGAGAGGAGACGTGACTAACACAATCACTACAGTCATTGAAGTTTCCATACCTGTGAACATCTGCTTCAGACCAACACAGAGAAGCTGTTCTGCTGTTAAACACACCGACTTGCGGGATCTTTGCTGTTTTTTTCAGTACTTTACGTGAGTGTTTTGGTTAGCGAAAGTGGCTATGCCGATCTCTACAGTGCAACTCTGGCTCCAAATGACATCACCATCATAAGATGGCAGCGCCTATCACTGGGGGTATTTTGGCTTCAATTTTGTACAATGAGAGTAGAAGGAGACGCGTCGTCAATCTTCATATACAGTCATTTGTGAAGATGAATTAAAAATTATTTGCATTCTGATTTAAAAACACCTCTGAGTTTTGTTCATTTAAAACTTCATTTCAGAAACTTTCTTTTGAAACACTGACAAACGGAGGCTGTCAGTTGATGAGGTCGTGTTGGCAAAGACAGATGCAACATCATTAAATTACAAGCTGTGTTGTGCCACCGGGTTGTATCATGTATAAGTATTTATAGCCAACGCTTAAAACTTGTTCATGCCTGCCATCAGAGCAGGCTGGTACACATCATCACGCACAGGGCAAGGTGACCTCACCCGAAGCAGCACTGTTTGTTCTCAGTATCACGGATACAAAAGACAAACCTTCCTCCTGACTGATCTTCTGCTCCCACCTGTTAACCCTGAACTGCTCCATGGCCCCATCTACCTGCACTACACTTTCAGTACACAGGTAGGTTTTATTGTGAAACTGTAAAACACTTTTTTGTTCATTTTTGGACGTGACTGAAGAAGTTGATGCACAGCTGTAGTTTATTACATTTTGATTAAATGTAATTAAATGTTAAATTAGAGGAATACCAGATTTAAGTACTTGAAAAGGATGGTTTTATTTTGATCCACTCTACTAAACCGATAAATTGTCTTTGTGTATGGAATTTAGAAAACGTCACATCCGTGCAATCTGTTGTTCAAATTGACTAATGACTACGCTAACAAGTAAAACCATCATTTTTAATTAGGGCCAACACATGCAAGAGAACTTAGGGGCAAATAAAACTCCTTCTAAAGGTTAGTGAGGTTCACGTAAGCATGGAGTAAATACAGCGAGTAATTAACCTTGATGTTTCACACAAGGTATGGGTCAGGTAAGGGTGAGTGTCAGGTTGCTTCTCCGGCAACCTGCCTAAAGTAGGACAATACACCTGAGCTCATACATTATGTCCTGTCCAATAAAACAGGCTACATTTCTTTATATATAACATCAAGATGTGTGACTACGGAAGCCCTTAGCGGACATGCATCCATACATTTTATTTACTCCGTTTTCCCGCGAGTTATTTCTGGTTGTTTTCTCGAGATCTCAACTTATTTTGGTCACTGTGATGTTACAGACCAGGACATGCCGTGCTGCCATTGCCCAAGTTAAGCCTGTTTCTATGTTCGTTTTGTGCTTTTGCAGCTCTGAGGATACGAGTTATGATCATCTGACGTTACGGTGGTGCTGCGTCGTTATCTCGTGATAACATGATAAATAAGACGAGATCTCGAGAAAACGACCAGAAATAACTCACGGGAATCCGGAGTAAAAATAATGTAACGATGCATGTCCGCTAAGGGCCTCCGTAGTGTGACATCTACTTGTCAACCTTTGGTAGTAAAAAGTCCTTTAAAGCCACTGGAACCCAAATCCATATCGGCATTCTAATGATGTAATATAAAGTCTAATGTATGTCAAAGTAAGCATCTGAAAAGTGTTTGAAATTAGAAATTACATTAGTTAGCCTGTGAGCTAGTTCAGGCAGGCAGCTCATCCTCCACAGTCGCCTGACAAACACTTCCTCCCAATGTCGCGGCCTATTTAAGCTGCAAGATCTCCGGTTTCTCCCTCTGCTCCGTTATTGCCGCCGCTGCCCTGCACCAGTACTCTGAGCCCCACCACCACCACCACCACCCCAGCATCCACCTGCAGACTCCGACCAGGGGGGTTTAAGGTATTATCTCATCACTCCTCAAATTTCTGCATGTAAAATAAATCTGCGAGGAGTGATGAGGTCGGAGCCGAGCTATGTTCTGCCGCTGAAATAAACATTCAAACTATTACAAACGTGAGTTGTCTTGAAATGGGCCCGGTAGTTGTCTGGTATAATTCATTCCACGATCTAATAATAGGAAAGTACACATGCTAGCTATTCGGCGGTTTAACCCAGCGCGAGCGACGCCTGTGGGTGTTGAGCAACGGAGCACAATAGTTGTCTATTTCTTGCTGTCAGAGTTTAGCGCAGGCCGCTGTGGATCTATTTCCAGCGGCTGGTGTTGAGTGTGTAGCTCCGTAACAATAAAGAACTAGCTAACACATCAGAGCATCATTTAGCATCGCATTCATAGCTTTGAGAACAAATAGGGGCATTTTAGCTAACTTTGATATGGATAATAAAGCATATCGGGCTTCTTCCTCTTCTGATTCTTACTCATACAACCGAAGCAGGCCTACATAAAGCTGCACAATACATCACATCTGTTCTTTTTTTTGCAGATATGCCTCCTAACTTTGATCTCATCTAAGCATTTTTCACTATTTAGAGCCAAATTTCAATAGGCTTTAAATGCATAAATCAGTACAAGTATTTTGACTTTAGCCCAGCGGCTGATTTTACAAATGAAGCTTCACAGATTTACAAATTTTCCTCTTTAATTTTACCGTTTGGGAGCGTTAAATCCCCATCAGCCTTTATCTGCGCTTACCTGATGTGCTTTGTTGAGCCAGAGCTGGAAATCCAACAGCACAAAGGAAAACATCAACCTTAGATCCACAACGACCCCACTGCTTCTGCTGCTAACTCCTACAGCGACTCCGCCACTTTCAAAGAGAAGGAGCTTTTTCAGCGTGCATTAAAACACCTCATTAATTATCTCAGCAGGTGCAGGGAGAGCAGCGAGGATTACAGCGATCCATGCACCTGTTCTGTTGCTTTTGTTGGACAAAATGGTGTGGGAACACAATTACACCTGTGTCGGCTATGAATTCAGTATAATAGGGAATTAATTCGGTAAGCCCGGATAAGTGATTTGTTTCTATAAACATTAACAGACGAGTTAATTTAAAGGCATTGAAGAAATATTGATTAAACATCTACATGACTTAACGTAAGCCGTGTGCTGCGTTTGATCCGAACGACTCGGAAGTAAAACCTTTATTGAAGTGTTACCCCCAGCAAAACATCAGTTTGGCTTTTTTAGTGATCCCATCATGACTGAACAGCTTTCTTTGTCACCTGTCTGCTTAAAGTGTAAGAAAAGGAATCAATAAATGTTTCATCAAAGACGTGAATGAATGGGATAACAGATATGTAGCTGCAGGGAGGGAGTGCAGAAGGAGAACATATAGTATGTGAGGGTATGAATGTTCTGTAGGCAAAGGTAGAAATTATACATTCAGAGGACTTTATACCGTAGCGCTGTGGGGTAGCTAAACGGATGGAGGAAGAACGAGGAAGAGGTGATGTGCGTTGCAAGCTCAACAGATTTATTTCGTTGTCGCAGCAACACCTAACCCGAGGTTGAGGTGCCCCCGGAAAACCAACAAACAGGTTGGCTAACTGCTTTTCTCACTTCGCTCCCGCTTGCTCAACATGCGTCTTCTTCTCCCCAGAACGCCGAACTCCCCTTAAAAGTAGCTTTTATAACAATACCTCTTTCCCACTGTTAATTTCGTTAACGAAAATAATGACGGAAAATGTGGCAACAATCTTTTTCCCATAACTAAAAATATATGGTTGATAATAAAAACTCTCAAGACACATATGTTTTGTTTTCGTTAACGAGACGGGACTAAAATGTTAGTGGTCGGGTGTCGGACATTTGAAATGCATATTTTCCCAAACTGTGTATCTAAGTCTCGGTCCGACTGAGGCTGGAGGACCATCGTCCGGTTGTTTGGTCCGCACCAGAGTTCGAATGCATGTTCTCACCTGTCCAAATGAACCGGACTTTCCGAGTAAAGTCTGGACCAAAGCTGTCAGGTGTGAAAGCACCCTTAGAGTCCAAGCTCCAAAGACTTCTGACCATGACTCATTACCACATCATCACTGTTAAATGTTCTTCCTTGCTTCATTTACTGTCGCTCCGGACTGAACTAGCTAAAGCTGCGTTCCAAATAATTCACTTATTTATTAATAAGAGTAGCTAACTTACACCTTATTACTTCAAGTCAACACTGACGATTGGTTTCAAACAGGAATTGAACCAAAGTCTCGTGAATAAGAGTCCCATGTTTGTTTGACTCATCGCTCCATCGCCCCCTGACCAGCCCACCTATTGCACCCAAACGCCAACCCTCAGGGGAGTTCCAGCTCTTTCTAGTAGGTCACTTGAATTTAACGGCACATCAACACAATGAGCCAGTGGAGAGCATCAAGAAATGACAATGGAGGTGCACCAGTGTGAGTGAGAACACTGATGTCCTCCAACCATCAGTGGCTATGAATTGTGACCACTTCCAACAGTTTGCAACTTTTTGCCGTGACACATTTTTTGCAGCCCTTGTGCATAAGGAATGACAGCAGCAACTCCTGTAAGACACAAGTGAATCATTTGTAATTGAATGTCAATCTCTGACAATGACGAGTCTTATAATTAAGTGAATGAGAGCACTTTTACTTTATAAATGATGCTTAAAAATGCCAACTTGTGTGACACCATTCAATTACCGCATGACAAATAGTGATTTGGGAGTGGAAGTAGTTCTGCAAGGCCAAGATGTGACACCTTCCAAAAGTGTTTATATTTGTTTTGAAATTACGTTGATGGCATCTCTGAATGTCCTGCACGTCACGCAGCCGAACAACAGGGAAGAGAGCCATGTGACGGGACTAGATGCCATGTTTCAGAACAAAACGAGCCACCAGGACGCTGCATCTTTGTGAATGTTAATTTCAATAAATCCTCAATTCATCTTAAAATCAAAGAACGATTAAGGAGCCGTCTGTCATCACGGTAAACTTTCTTTAAGCTGCCTACTAATTTGCTTAAATCTTGTTTCCCATATTTTTGTCTGACAGGAAAAGATAACAGAGAGCACATCACTTCTTTCAGACTGTTCAAATGGAAGAGCAAACACTGATTCATTTTCCACAAGTGATTATAAAGCTGCCAAAATAACACTGTGGATGTCTCTCACTGTGATACATGTCTCCAATAAAAGGCTGCATTTCACAATGTGTGTGTTTATCTTGCACAAGATGTGTTTTGATAAAAGTAATAAAAGTGTTATTGAACGGTACATCGTCACGCTACAAGTTATTTCTTGTACTTTAAGGCCAGACTTAGACTAATGGAGTTTTTGGCTGATGTAGCCCAGATTCAACACCTTTGACAAAGAATATATTTATGGTTTGGGACCTTGGTTGGTAGAGATGTTTGGCACACGTTACCTGATAATGTGAGGAGTTTACAAATGCTCACAGACTTCATGTAGCCCAAAAATTTCACACATATTTGATGTTGAGGATTTAAAATCTTGAGGATGAATCAATAAGTACAAAACATCCAATGAAAGAGAGACAGAGCCGCTGACGCTTTAGCCAAGCAACATTAAACATTGTAGCCCTTGAGGCTAACGCTACCTTAACTAGCACGCTACTGTTGACGGATATTGAAACTGACAGTTAAAATCTCACCTCCAGCTCTTGCTAAAGAACAGAGTAGACCACGTCCACTCTACCATTTCCTCATCCAGACTCCAGCACCGTGTCAGTCCCCTTTGGTTTGAATCTGCCTCTCTGTGAGATCACATGAAATCACGTTCATATGAGATCACATGAGGCTGTGCGTTGCTCTCTCTGGCAAAGAGGATAACTTAAATATTTCTTGTGTTGATGCAACATTATTCTCAAATCTAGTGTGTGCATGTTTCAGATGAAAAAAACACATCTGTGAAGATTCACCTTTTGTGTGTGATGCAGCCTGATTTTAAAGTTGGTGAGGATTTTAAAACGCCTGTAGTTTGAGGACGAACTTCAGACAGCTGGAAATACTACAGTTAAATCTTGACATTCCCAAATCAGTTTTAATTTTGTTAGAGAAAATAATGATGAAAAATGTTCGTCAATGATCTATTTTCCATGACGAAGACGAGATGTTGATGAGCTAAAAATAGATCGTTGATAATTAAAACTCTGATGACAGGTATGTTTTGTTTTCGTTAACGAGACGAGACGGGACTAAAATGTTAGTTGTGGGCTGTCGGACATTTTCCCCCACTGCACGTCTAATCTGTCTGTCAAAATACAAGCAATGCATTCCTGTAACTGGGTAACGGGTATCATGAAGGTGGTTGTGAACTTTCTCTATGTCACCCAGGCTTTCTGCTTCAGGCTCTGCACGCTCACAGAAAAAAGGGTGTTTTTACGTGTCATTTGACGCTTCTTCTGCACAAAAAGGAGCAATTATTGGCTGTCTGCTTCAGTCAGACCGTTTAAAGTAACAATCTCGAAGATTTTAATGTAAATAAATGTCTGCTTAGTCACTATCTATCGTAACACAATGGTGATTGAGCCTATGGCCCACTGATGAAAGCTTTTGCATTTACAGTATTACAGACTGGGTGTCTGGTGCGACTTTCACGGAAAAAATCACAAGCAGCGCCCAGTTAGTGACGCGTTTTCCATCAGCCAGCAGTGGTTGGTCTGCCAGAGAGGGTAGGCGGAGCTAAGTGGCTGCTTTTCCGGTCTCTACAAGTGCGAGTAAACAGTAATCTACTATGGATGAACAAACAAAGAAAAGATCGACGACTACAGATACAACTTAAAAAATAACAAAGTCCAAAGAAAAAGAAACAAATTTGACGCTCAGATGAAGCAAACAGTCTAAGAAGGAAAGAGACCGTCAGCGAGGAAAATCAAGAGTTACAACCGAAGCCAACCGTGGATGTCCGGTTACATTGGGAAGGGTCCTCCCGCAATTACCGTATATCGCCATTAGGGGGCGCGCAATACAACATAACTGAAATCATCAAGCTTGTTATTTTAAATGAGAAGCGATGATGAAAAGTAATCTTTAGATGTGGTGTCTTCATCGTTACTGTTTGGATGACCTGCTGAAAGTCTTAATTGTACCTGAAGCAAACCGGTAAAAACGAAGACGGGGTCTATTTTGTCTGATAGTAATGACTTTTTATTGACTAAAACTATAAAGGGTAAAAATTATGTGATTAAAACTAAGAAGCATTTTCGTCTGAAGGCTAAGACTAAATCTAAAATAGCTGCCAAAATGAACACTGTTCCAAAAATGTGCTCTCAGGAAACTACAAACTACATCTCTAGTTTAGCAAGCATGCACCAATTGGCTCACTAGGTTGGCTCACTGGAGTGCAGTGCTTAGTCTCGTGTAAAAGGGGATTTTTGTGTGTTTGGTTTCTGCATTGTTCTCGTACAGACACTTTTACTGCATGGAATAAAGTCATTATCAATCACGCCTTATAGTTATAAATCCCCAAACACTTCATAGTCCAATATGTGCAGACAATGAAACCAGACACAAACCACTTAGTTTCATTCTGAAATGAATGCTCACAGAAAAAAGAGATGTAATTCTAAGCAGAAGCCAAAAAAAAAAACAAAGCCATAGCAGAGGCAGAATTAAGCCGGGATGGCATGAGAAGGGTTTCTGCATTTTTCCAGCGAACGGTAGGGGATGAAAGCACCTGCGCTGTGCACACTGCCAAACTGCCCCCACCAAGCTTTTCTATATTTAACAATCATGCATCGGTCCATACACACCTTTATGTTGCTGCAATTAATCACAGCGGTGTCAAAAGGACAAGGCCGTAATTTCACGGTGACAGAAAGATTCAATGGAAGAGCAGCAGCAGGAGAAAAGGGGAGCGAGGCGGAGAGACGGATCCTGGCCATGACTTAATCAGCTTTCCTTCTTATTATTAACCGTCATTATCTTCCTTCTTTTCAATCAGAGCTTGCTTGTGCTCTGAGGATGTTGTAATGAGTGGTACTGGGAAGCTATTATTGATATTTCACCAGCTCGATTTGGTGACATCACATGCCGACAGATCTCGAAACAGAATACCCGTCAATTTTAACACATGCAGTCGATTATATTCCGCACTCTTTCAAAGCGGCACAGGGGGAAATCTGACATGTTAGGTGTCTCCAAAAAGAGGTGGGAAGTTAACGGCGTTTGAGGACACAGTTTAGGCTTGATGCAGTACAAGTAATTGAGAAAAAGTGGTCAAACAATGTGAGGAAGGACTGCCCCAGGTGAGTAATGAATGTCTAAAAGTTAACGGACAACTGGAAAATGCAAATACGTGATTAAACGTTTTTCTCTAAAGACTTGCTGCACAGTCAGTAGTATAACCACCTGTAGCTTGCTGGCATGTAAGTTGTGAGTGAGTGTGTGTTTTTTTAAAGACATTTTTTTGGCCATTTGCCTTTTTGATAGGATTGTGAAGACAGACAGGAAACGTGTGGAGGAGAGAGGGACAACATGCAACATGGGCAAAGGTCAGAGTCAAGCCTGCAGCTGGTGTGACAAGGACTTTCCCGCTGAGCTAAGGCGAGGATTAAAGTGTAAGCTAACGTTTTATGTATCACATGTGAACTAGAATGTTAAAGGTACACTTAATTAAGTAGACCGAGATGTCCGGCAGTATGTAGCCATGATCTGCTGCTGTGCTTGAAGCTTCTACTTTTCCAAGAAATTGTGTTAGGTTAATTAAAAACTGATGCACGCCTAGAAGAGCCCTATGTGTGTCCAAATTAGCAACACTATGGAATGAGTAAAGTAATCATTAAAAAACTGCCTCGGCTGTGACCAAATGACCAAAGTAACATAACATTACATTTTATGATGCAAGGATGTCAGGATGAAACATAAAGCAGAGACCTTATTATTTCAGTGTCACATGCAGGAGATTAGAGATTACCTGAGGCGTGCGTAAAGCATGCAGGCCATTATCCGACAGCTTACAGTGTGATTCATGTCATGGCCATGGAAAATGCATGTCTGAAAATCCACAACAGCCCTAATCAGTGCCTGTAGCCTTGTCTACATTAGACAGAAAGCATAGCAACAATATTCTTTATGCTACGTTAGAACCCCGCTGTGATTGTAGTCTTTAAAATGGTATGCTCCTTGTTTGTTTTGGCTGAACCATTCAGAGCTGAGTGACGTTTCTGTCCCGCCAGCGTCATTCTACAGTCGACATTGAAGCTGTGGTCGCTGTTGCCATAGGAGAATGTAACACTTTTCACATCAATCACATAAATAAGAGCTAGGTAGCTAGCTAGCTCTCTAGGAAGATGACAACCCCATGCCTATATAGGAGGAAACAGCTGCCAGAGAGCGCAACAGCAGCCGCTTAAATGTAAATCAGAAGTCTGGAACCAAGCTGCGGCTCTAACAAACAGACAAAAAATATATTTCAACCCGCTGCAAAACTTTTTTGTTTGAGAGAAAGACAAAAAACCTGAATCATTAAACGTGATTGCCTGTGCACATCTGCATATTCATCGGTCATTCAATCTTAATGTGACATTTGAGGGACCATTAAAAAGAACACAAAGATCCAGACGGACGAGATGGAGCCTTCTACAACTGCTTCTAGTGCGAGTGGAAGGAGACGTGCAACCGCAGCAGTGCCGGATGAACTTCGACACTTTCAACTGTCTACTCTTGCACAGAATGGAAAGTCATGTATTACCCTGGATGTTTGAAAGACACAGACGGATGTTGCATAGCAGCAGGGAACTTTTTTTTCCCTTTTTGTAAGACCAAAGCGAATGTATCAAAGCAAACACAGAGCTTATGTCTCTGACAAGGATAAAAGAAAATGTAGCTTTTGTTGCAAATTGAAAATTTAAAGCACTCAAGGTGCTTCTATACAGTGAGATGAAGGGCCTCACAGGAAGATTTTTCTCTCTCTACATCTCTCCTCCACTGAACAGAAGTCCTTTTTTTAGGTAGCTCATGAGTTTAGTTTTTCTCAAAACATCTGTAATTATTCTTAAATATTCAAATACAAAAGGTAAAACTTTGATAATGTCTGATAATAACTTTAATTATTAAAATATCAAATGTAAATGTAAAAATCGAATGTTAAAAATAACATTTGCAGCACAAACACTGTGCAGCTTCACTGCTTGCTTAGTTTTAATTACTTGAAATGATTCTGGCTGATCTGCAGCATAATCAGCAGCTCTTGTCCTTCCAACTAATTTTCTCTCTTCACTTTCTAGCAGCCATATTCTGAGCTGTGCTCGACACGAGAGGGACGGTGTTTGGTTGTGTTTTTCTGCAGCAGGAAATAGATGACTGGCTGCAAATATACTATTTCTGTTTACTCTCATTGCTGTGGTCTCATTTACAGCCGCGGGAGGCAGCTGTTTTTGGCAACACTTCACTATAAGGGTAGAAGTCATACGCTAAAATAAAACTGAAGTATGGCATGATTCATGATGATTAAATGCATGGATAAATGCAGGATGTATCATGAATTCCTGTTCACTCTAACGAATGAACAATTCACTATGACTTTATAAGTTTACAGTTAATGGATCATCAGTTAAAGTGATAATCTTGAAGATTTTAATTTAAATAATCACAGAATGAGGTAACACAATGGTGACTGAGCCTATGGCCTTTGCATTTGCAGTATTACAGACTGGGTGTCTGGTGTGACATTCGCAGAACAAATCACAAGCGGTGCCCAGTTAGTGACGCGTTTTCCATCACCCAGCAGTGGTTGGTCTGCCAGAGACGGTAGGCGGAGCTAAACGGCTGCTTTTCCGCTCTCTGCAAGTGTTGCGAGTAAACAGTGATCTACTATGGCTGAACAAACAAAGAAAAGATCGATGACTACAGATACAACTTCAAAAATAATTGAAAATCCAAAGAAAAAGAAACAAATTGGACGCTCAGATGAAGACAAACAGTCTAAAAAGGAAAGCGACCGTCAGCCAGGAAAATCAGGAGTTACAACCGGAGCCAACCGTGGACGTCACACATGCGACACTGTCTGGATATCTGGGAAGTGCGCTCCCGTAATTACCGTTAACCGCCATAGGTGGCGCCAAAGAGAACAAAACTGAAATCTTTGAGATTATAATTTAAAGGAATGTTATTTCATATTTACATCATACATTGATGGAGATAAATCAAGTTAGCTGGATTCCAGTTAAATAAAACTTTATTATACCCTTGTATTTGTTCAGCCTCTCTGACAGCAGAACAGTATCTCTCATGGAAATGTGAGGCTTTGCAAAAACAGTAAAATGCATTTTATGTTATGATCATTTGTAAATGATAAGCAGCAGAAAATCATCTTAATTAGCATCAATTCATGCATGAAGTCATCATAATGTTAAGCATTACTATGTCAGAATATTCTTATCCTAATAGTAAAGTGTTGTCCTGTTTTCAGCACATCAAACGTACTGCACTGCCTCTCCAAAACCACAGACAAACACAGCGGCGGAGGCGGTCTATGAAGGTTGCATCCTTCATAGCCGGTGTAGACGGCTAAGGCCGAACTGAAATGAGACGGTCTGGTCTATGGAGGATTTCCTGTTGGCGTCACCAGCTTATCTGTCACATTGTGCCGCTCCTGTCGGCTAGCAACAGGTAGCTAGCATGCTAACGGCCCTCGAAGGATGCAGCCTCTGAATTGGGACACAGCCAGTAACAGAATTAGGAGAGTGAATAATGGACTCTCAGGGGGCCACCAACAGTAATTGAAATAAATGATAATGTTTCCCTTTGTTGGAATAACTTATTTGAATGTAACACAGCTCGTTTCAGCTGCCCCAGAGTGCAAAAAAAGTGCATCATTTATTTTCTGTTCTGGCATTTTTATTTTGAACCAAATTTTTTTCATAACAAACAGCTGAAGTTATGACACGAACATAAGGTGTAGGGTTAAAATACAGTAACATTTGTTCCATGTTAAATCCACGTAAAGGTCACATGGAGGTCCATCTTTGTAATCCGCTGTAGGGATATCATTTATTGTAGACTGAGGCTAAAATAGAACATCATTTGGTATAGCGTGAGACAAATTTGATTTAAAATGAGAACCACTACAGAATGGTCATATTCAGCAGCTGTTAAATGGTGGCTCAGTAAATCTGACCAGTCTCTCTCTCTCTGAGTAAAGTTACGAGCCACTACTGAGACCGGGCCCGGAATGATATGACATTGAAAATAGAGCTGACAACAGCTCATTTTGCAACAAGCCCCGGGGCAGCAGCTCCGACAAAGACTAAATGAGTTTCATCAAAAAGCACAGGGAGCCGTTTGAAGTTGCAGCACATAACTGGGCCAAAGCAGCAACATGCAAGCAAATACTTACAGAGCTAATAATGAGGTTTTGTTACGCAGCGTGACCGTGGACAACAGAACAATTAGAACAAATGGTCACAGTTTAAACGGATATTTGTGCTCATTTTTAGAGCTGGATGGAAGTCGAGATGATATAATTATTAAGCACTCCAAAACAGTGTGTGATTCTTATCTCTGCAGTTAGTTATTAACTAGCCTTAAGTTAGGCTTTGATTGTTTTATACCATCTAGTGCATGGTATGCCAAGATAATGACAAATCATTTCACTACATTTACCCAGATGTGGTTCGTTATAGTCATATTTTGCTGCTGTAATTTTTTATTCTTCTGAAAACTTTTTACTTTTACTTAACACATATCTCTGCTTCTTACTCCTCACATTTTCAAAACAGGCATGTTACATAAGTTTTAATTCATTTGAGTGGAATATTCAATCCTTACTTTGCATCAGTGTGCGCTGCCTTCTAAAATATTAAGACCATTTTCAACCTTAATAGATTCACAAAAACGCTGTCGAAGACTTGTCAAGGCTGCACAGTGGTGCAGTGGTTGACCCTGTCACCTCAAAGCTACAAGGTTCCTAGTTCAAATCCCATTTTGTGCTTCGTCCTGCAGTCCAAAGACATGCTCGTTAGGTTCATTGGTGTAGTGTGAGTGTGATTGAAAATGTTGTCTGTATGTGTCAGCCCTGTGATTGACTGGTACACAGTCCAGGGTGTAACCCAGCCTCTCGCCCAATGACAGCTGCGATAGGATCCATACATTTTTTTTCATCTATTTAGAGAAATATTTACAGTTTTTTTTTAATAGCTTCCAAGTCATGTGGCCCAGTGTCCTCAAATCAATGTCAATGTGTTAACACTCACTTGGACAAATAAGACGCACCTCATTACATTGGATTTAATTGCCACTAATATATATATATATATATATATATATATATATTTTTGTATGACATGCACCTTCATGATCGCCATAGCAGCCGCCACCCTTGGCTGATAGCTACCGCACTTCTTAGACTAAAAAAGTGAATGTAACTAGGATTGTGTTTTATGAAGATAGACTGTTACAGTGATAAGTGCAGTCCAGTCAAAGCTTGTACGACTCTTTCTGTAACTGATGTAAAGAAGTTGAATCAGTTCTTCTACTCCGACAACAGTCTTTATTTTACACACGGGCCTGTATTTAATGTAATGTGTGTACTTGTGTGCCACCTTTGCATTTAAATACTCCACACCGTGCTACAGAGCTAACCTGCTATAACAGTAGAGAATACACCAAGCTTTCTCATCTTTTTCCCCATTTCTTTTGCACATTATTTCCTGTTACTTAGGACCATATTACAAGATCTCCAGGACTCCAGAGAGAAGTGAGACTGTACCTGTAAAGTCCATCAATAAAACCTCTCAGTTTGTTTACTGGGTTTTGATTTAGTCCAACTGTACAACTTTAACAGACCATAATCGACTCCCCACAGAGGCAATTTAACTTTCCACTTTGAACGCGTTTCCTTTTTCACTTTGTTTGGACATTGCAGACCTGACTTCATATCGTGCATCATACCAGCCTCAACACTGTTTCTCTGTTGGGTCCAGTATAAAACTAGTAAGCGACTCTGAAATTAGATTAAATCCGAGCCTAGATTTAGAAGTACATTTCCTCTTGTGGTTTTCTGGCTCACACGATAATTCACAAATATCATTTCATATTCATTTTTTATAATAACCCATGCTATAAGAGCACTAGGAACATTAAAGGCCCTTCACACACGGCGCTCAAACACAGGTGTTTTCACTCACAACAGCTGATTAAACCTCCTCTCAGGACCGAGTGGTTGTAAACAAACCATGCTTCACTTGCACTGATTCTCCTTTTGGTTTTGTTTCATCTGACAGGTAGGAGAAAACTATATCTTCATGATCTTTAAAAAGTTTGGGTGACTTAAGCAAACCTTCAGCGTACTTCAGCTGCACACAACATCAAACAGAATAACTGAGAAGATCAGTGTGGGTGTGCAGGACCTTTAAAGGGTACCACTGTTGTTTCTGTTTCTCTGGTTAAACAGAGTTGGTGCAAAAAGCTATTTTGTAAACAAAATGAGACATTCTGAAGATGTCGGAGACATGTCCGGGATGTCTGTTTTCTTTAAACGTTGATCCGTCTGGAGGCTGCTCGACCTAAACGAGGAACTTAGGATTTAAAATGATGAAGGCTCATAATATCAGAGTCTTCTATGTCGGATACAAGGAAACCAATCTAGCTCATTATCTTTAATTAATACCATGCTTTCACTGATTCTGCAGGTGTGTGTCAACCATCATTCATCTTAACTTTTAGGTACATAGGCCTTTTTAAAAAAAAAAAAATTCCCATGTGTCATTGCAAAAAGCTCGTACTCTAAACTTGTCAAATATGGCAGCTTGTCCAGTGGTCCTGTGGGCGATGCAAAATATGATCCAAGAATCACTCCAGTGTCGATTCAACACCTGCACACCTGCAGGGCTCCACATCCAATTAAGCAGCAATTAAAAGGCAATGTGGGTTAAGACTTTTCAAATTAAATGAACTAAGGGACGTTCATTAGCTAACTTATGTACATTACATAACTTGAAGGTATAATAAGTAAGATTTTCCTTGAAAAATAAAATATAGACTTTCAGAAATATATTATAATATAAATCATCACTTATGGGCCTCTTAACATGTGTGTTGGTGAGTGTGTGTGCAGACCCTTGTGAGACCCTTCCCTCTGCATCTGTTCTGTTGTTTTGCTTTGCACGGGAGGTTTTCAGGCAGGGGCGCTGTTGAGCCAATCACAGCGTACAAGTGAGAGTGGGAGTGGTTCAAATTAGCAACTGGGCCCCATTCAGAAAGAGTGAGAGTACACGGCGAAAGAGCGATGCAGAGTTGGCCTTCTTTCTGTTAGACAGGAAGTGCCTCAAACCGGGTAGGACAAGCTAACCGGCGGTTTGCATGCTAGCGCAAAGCTAACCGTGATGCTGTCTGTGTTAGCTCGGCGGCGTGGGCGTATTCTCGTACGAGAGAGAGGGAGTGAGCTTCTGGTGACGAAGAGTGCAGGAGGAGGGGCCCAGTTTGAATGTGTTGTTGACAAAAAAGGAAACATCCTACTTATTATACCTTTAAAAAGAAAGTCAACACAGACAACTGGTTTCAAACAGGAACTGAACTGCAGTCTTCTCGATGCAAGTTTGTTTGACCCATCTATAGCTCCTCCTCTTACGACGCCAACTGACTTCACAACAATAAGCAAGAGGAAGGCGACTAGAAAGATGATGAAGGGGTAGCTACACAACATACTTACTAAATCAATGGGGAAGTAAAGCCACTGTTTAAACTGTTGGGCTGGTCATATGTAACTTTTCTGGGGTTTTTTCCAAGAATAAGGAAACATTTTAGAGCTTACAACCTTGAAACAGGTTCCTTCTTTGGTTGAATTGCTACACAGCTATAAATCTGTTGGATTGAAATTGCCATAAACCTGTAAACTGTCTTTGCAGCACAAAGCTTCTTTGCTTTAGGTGTATAAAACTTTTATCATATCTTAAACCTAAGCTTTTATTTTTTCTGCCATGTACAAAAACATCAGTCCTAAAATCCTTTGTTTTTACCTCAAGTCAGCGACAGAATCTTTAGTTTGCTGAATCTCTAACAATGCTTATTATCTGCATTGTGACTTGGCCACTGACAGAGAGAGAAGGAGAAGGTCCGGGCTTATTTAGCAACTGAAACCTCTCAGATCTCGTCGTCCAATACGTGTTGGTAAAAGAATCCAGCAGTGACAACTTTAATGGCTTAAGGCTTCCTGTGAGGTCACAACAGGGGAGACCCTCACTCATCACACCATCAAGCAGGAAGTTCCTGAGCGACGGAAATAATCTTCACCTTGTATTCACCTCTCAGTGGGCTCGTAATTGCAAGGGATAGGTGTGCTCAGGGTCTGGAGTCCATTTCCATACACCCATGGATGATGATTAATGACCCGGTGGGAGCAAACAGTGAGCGACCGCTCTCAAACAGTGTCTGCGAGCTCATATGGCACAAAGTACAGGAGCATATGCTTCTGATGTATGTGCAAGACCTTGTCCTGCTCTTCAAAGAGTCCAGAAAGAAAGTGTGTGCAGGTTTGACTTTGAATGCATGTGCACATTAGTGTGTTACTGCATGTGTACCGGGATAGTTGAGTGTACAGTCATCACTGTCATGTCATTGCCATTAGATTAATTGCCCTGCGTGTGACCATCAATAACACTAATGTGTCTGTTTCCTAAATTTGATCTACCTTTTTTAATGACTACATGGCATGACTAAATTAGTGCTGCTAATCAATCACAGGTCAAGCTGTAACGGGTGTAAACAGCAGTACTGTTGACAGCTACTTTAAATGGCTGCAGGGATACACTCTCTGTGTATAATCTGTGCCGAGCTTGTATCCACCAGCATTTCCTAGCAAATAACGCTGTGGGAAGCTCTGAGATCAAGGATTCTGCTGTTGTCGTGCATCTTTTGAAATCTTGTTAAAAGAGCCCTTTTTTCCTGGAAGTGGTCTGTATGCTGATATCATAAAAAAGAAAGCCTGGCAGCAACATGCAACACAGTTTCCTTTCCTCTGTAAACAACTGGGATCCGTGCTGTAAAGGAAGGTCCCTTGTGGACAAACAGCATGGTGTACTCTTCAAGAGGAACTCACCGACGGGGCTGGTTTCCCTCCTTTTGCAGTGCAGACGAGAGTGAAATTCTGGGCTTGGTATCGGCTGAATGGGGCCGGAGTGTTCTCTGCCACCACTGATATGTTGTTTGGAGGCGCTGTGGAGGACAGAGGGACAGCTTTGTCAAATAATATCCCCACATTTCTTCAACAACATACAAAAAATTCAACCTCAGATTTTTAAACTGGAAGAAAACATCCACTTTCACAGTGCATTCAGGAGTTAGTTTGTCATTTTGGGTTATATTGAGACAGCGTGGGCAGTACCCACAACCAATGGCGTGAAGATGAAAAGGCCAGCTGGTTCTCAATGACCCCCCCTGAAAAAGCTGAGCCTGCCTGAGCCGCCTCTTCACCCAGAAGAAAATGATTAATAGAGTTCAAAAATGCAAAGAAAAACTTGCTTTATGTAATGACATTCCAGGGAATTTAGTGAGGATGACCTTTGAACCCTGATGCCTGTTGTGAGATTTGACTGGTTTGAGTGAGTCTAGCTTTTTTCGCCAATCAGATATTGGAAAAATGTTCCAAAGTTTGTTCATTTCAGTGTGTTCAGGATCAGGAGGACGATGAGAAGGCGGACTATCCATGAAGCTCCTTGGTCTCAAGGATACTGTAAGTTAGCATTAGTATTGTTAGTTAGCGCTATGAGCTGCTAATTGCACCAATGAAAATGCTAATGTGGTGGAGGAGATTGTGACGTCAAACATAAGGAGGATGAAGACGTTACAATTGATTTTGTAACTTAGTGTAGCCAGCTACTAATTCCAGCAATGACACTGCTAATGTGGTGAGGAACATCTCGATGGCACAGATGGAAGACTATAAGGGCCTGATCAGACAGAGCGTGTTTAAGCAGGCGGGGGCGGCTTTTTTGTTGTTGCTTTCAATAAGAGGGAAGCTTTTTGCATGCTGCTTTTGCGTTGCTGAGCACCTCACGTTTTTCCGCTCTGTGCGCTCTTACTTTTGAGGAAACACTCAGCAAAGCGCCCAATGTCTCATTGTCCAATCGGATGAGAGGAGAGGCGGGCCTTCTTCAAAACAAAGAGCGAGCTGCTCTTTTTTTAACCGTAGCCTTCAACACAAAAGGCAGTTTTACGGCCTGCAAAACGCGTTGTGTGTAATCAGGCTAAAAGTTAGTAATTTAGATGTGATGGTGTAAAAGGAAGTTCTGTCAAGTGCTGTGTAGCTTATGTTAGCTACAGCTGTCAGGATGATGCTAGCTAGCTGGACTTGTGTATTGATGATGATGATGTATTAAGACTCCACCTTTAACATATTCAACATTAGCCAGTGTTAGTCATGAGTGCTGATGACTGAAGTATGTTATAAATCCACAGACACTCTCTGTGGAGACTTTGATTTGGATTGTGATTCCTCGCGGTTGTTCATTCATTCTCTATGTACAGAATACTCGGTGCTTGCGATGTTCATATAATAAGCTGTATTTTAAATATATGCATGGTATTATTGAACCTATATTCCTGTGGTCATGCTATTTGTCATGTGTCGTGTCAATAAGCATTTGCACCTGCTTTAAACAATTCAGCCCTCCCACATCTCGCCCAATCACAATTCCCTGCTGCTAAAAGCAAAGTAAGAGCAAGAGAGCGAGAGAGCTGGAGCAGAGAAAGAGTGATGCTGTTGTGCCCAGTTTAAAATAAATCTGACTAAAACAAGCCTGCAGACCTGCTTTATCAGTCTACTGTATCTGTTCTATTTTTTCTTTCCAAAGAAAGGAGGAACCTGCTGAGAGAATATCCACTTTAAATGGTAACTGGATGTTTGGGACAATATGTTCATAAGTCCCCCAGGGCCCATGTGAGTCGGATGAGGCTGATAAGGTAGAAAATCTCATACATATCATATCACGAACCCTCCCCGTGAATCTCTCCAGGGATTCCAGCGAGTGTGTCATGGCAGCGCGGAGGGAAAACATGTGAGCAAGACTTCACAGCATTATAGAGGTGCGCTGCGAGGAGAAGGAGTTAATGAATGGAAATCTCCCTCATCCCCGAGAAAATCAGCTGTTCAACATGCAGTCCTCCTGTCCTCGAATGGAGGCTTAAATATGAATACTTCTTAGACCCCAGTGTGGCTGATTCAGGGAAACATCATCGGGCAAGTTTTAAGTGACTGCACTGCAGCAGATGATGGCCAGCTGCACATGCACCTCTCGAGTGTTGATAAGATCCCACTGCTGAGTGTAAAACACATAATTTACAACATATAAGATCCAGAGTTTTTCATGTCTTTTGCATAACTTCATGCCTTTTCTTTTTGAGGCTGCACCATGCTTTCCCTTTCAGATTCAGCAGCGAAAAAAGTTGGATATTCATATTAACCCTTAAAGACCTAGACCATTTTTGGGGGCACCTGATTCTCCTGTATTTATTCTGTTACCTATTGAAGCACTCAGCATCAAGTGCCACACATCAATTGATTCAGGAGAACCTTAACTCTCACTCTGGCTCATTTAAAGTCCCAGTTTTACATTTGTTTTGTCTGATAATGGATGATTGTACCAGAATTTTTTATTACAATGTTTTTATTTAGAAAGTTGTGCTAAAATGTTTTAGACTTCCAAATGAATAATTGTCCACATCAAACCTTTCCAAAGCAAGTCACAGCCATTTATTATAGTATTATCTTTTTCCTATGTATCATTTACTGAGGTGTAGCTGTCCAAAAAAGTTCTGAGAGTAAATAGAAATGTTATTATATCACAACAAAGGCTTTTTTGGAGTATATTGAAATGCTTTGTATCCCAAGAATTTGTACAACCTCATCTTAAAGGTTATGATGGTCAGTATAATCTAATGACTGATAAAGGTATCTAGATTGTGCTATAAATAGAAAAATACAAAATATCGGACATGTATTTTTATCAATGAAATTAAAATACATGCATACACTGTTACTTTTGCTTATTGTGATGTAATTACTTGGATCAGTGGTGTACCCGGGGGGGGCAATCGCCCGGTGCCCCCATGTCTGAAAAAAGGCAGCGAAAATGCCCTCATGGATGCCTCTGTCGTGGATAAAAAATGATAGCGTGCCCTCTGGGTGGCCTTCCAGTGGATAAATGATACATGTGGGAAAATCAGTTGGCCTCTGCACACTCATGCGTCGGAGACAATTTGTGTGGGATGCCTTCATAGTTAAGAAATGCCCACGTTGTTGTTTCGCATCACAACTTCCTGCGTCCTGGTGCCCCATGGCATACAGCAGGTGCCCCTTTTTTTAGCCCCTGCCCCTCAAACAGCCTGAATGCTGAGGATATCTTCAACTGCTTCATATTCCTTAATCTCTATTTACAGATTGGAAATAGAAAAGTAGAATCTGTAGGCAGGGACGTAGATTTCTAGGATGGCAAGTGTTCTGGTTCCTTTTTTAGTATGCTTGTGGACCGAGTAATATTGACCAATCACGTATCAGCAGGCTGCAGCGTTCAGATTTCCGAGCCTGCGGCCTCTGCTTCGAGGACTGTAGCCTCTGTATATAAGGCGCGTGCTCTACCCACTGAGCTAAACCAGCGCCCCATAATCTCAAGATCAGTTTAAACAGTGAACATACTATGCGGTGACACAAAAGACAACTTAGCTATCATTGGCAAAAACAATGACGAGTCTCGCTATTATAGTTTGTGTTTTACATTGATTTAAACAGGATCGTGGGGCTGCTTTGGAAGGGTTAAATAGCTCTTATCTGAATGAGAAGCGTTTGTGAAATCGGTTAAGAATCCATCAGATGTTTTCTGATGGTTTCGAAGAACCACGCTTTAAGGCAGATAAGGCAGCAAGAAAGGTCAAACAGGGAGCAGTGCCTTCTACATGTGTCACTCTGCGTGTGAATCCATCAAGCGGCTCTTAACGGACATGCCACGGAAATTAATTGATTAAAGATGTAGGTGGGGGCTGGGGGGGATTCGGCTGCTGGCCTGGGCGCCTCCGTGTTTCCACACCTCTTAATTGCTTATTGATGGGTTTCATATGGCAGTAAATTAACCTTAGAACACTCAATTAGCTCACTGACAAGCCTGTCTCAACCTGGCATATGATAAGCTGTCAGAGGTGTCTGTTCCTGACCGATCAGGCTCAAGTGCTCGACGCAGAAGCCGTGTCAAGCGCTCGAGTGTTTCTAGTGCTGTGAAGTGGCTCCAATATGCACAGCAAATAACCAGACAATAAAAAAACACAATCCGGCGTTATAGATTTACGACATTGATTGCTCTATTCCATGAAACAACATAAAACGCCAGTCTGTAAAAGCTTGCGGGAGTCCAGTAAAGATTCCCAACACTGTCGTCAGGTTTTTGCCTGCAAAGTGCCTCAAGTGCTGCTTTAATATGCAGTTAAAATTTATGATTCATTTTTAACAATATTAGCAGCTGTAAATACAAAGAGATCAGGGGTTTTGCAGAGATCTGCAAGAAGTTTTAACACGACGAACCACACATTTAATAAAGAGAAAGCTAATTTTACGAAACTAAATTCCATTAGATTCATTAGCCTTTCGATGAGAGTGATAATATTGATAATCCCCTTAAGAAGCACTTCTCCACAGCAGCACTAAGACGATTCTTTGTTTAGTTGGAATCAAAACACTAACACAACCTTCAGGTCATGTCAGTTCGGGAGAGCTCGACATTGATCACGGAGCTCTGTTGTTTTCTGCCCTGTGGTTTTGGGGCTCGCTTAATGGAAGTCAAAGCCAAAGACCGCAGTAAGCCTTGCTGAAATATTTGACATGATTAAAACCAGGGCCTTCTGTGCCAGCGCACTGTTTGCAAACACAACAACCCTGTATAGGATTAAGATAGTAGTCTATGATGATGGCGTCTAAGCCTTTCATACCTCATTTAATTGCTGCTCCTCTCACCCACTTGTTAAAGGTTGAGCTAATATATTGTTTTGTTTTTGTGCTGCAGCAAACGCGGGCGTCTGCCTCGCTGAGGCCCGCATACCAATACTTCAAAAATAAATTCTTAGGTTCCTCCGTCGAGAAGGTTACTGTCTCGTACGTAGACGCTGATACAGTGCTCATACAAAAACAAGGAGAGGAAAAACTTATGAATTGAAATGCAAAAAAAGCAACCACAGTCAAGTTTGCTAAACAACACAAGTCTTTGGGGGAAAAATATCAAAAGCAAGAAAAAACTTTTAGAAAAAATAAAAAGTGTCAATATCTTTGACATTCTTCTGGCGGTTTCTTTGAAGAGTCAAAAGATTCAAGTGCAGATATAAAAAATCCAAATCCTCTCAGCAGCATCCCCCCTTTTCCTTTACATAATGAAATCTGCTCAGCTACACAGTGTACTGAAAAGCGGCTGTGCTCCGTGTGCCTGGCATCCTGATTGCCACACAAGTTTCTCTCTTTCCCCAGAGTTTATTGGAATATTTCAGGGCGATGTATATTTTTTGGTTGGGTCTTGAATGAGGCATAAAAAGCTGTTATATTGCTTACCCCAGTATGTCCAATTCTTTCGTGTGGAGGATTTAATCTTCCTCTCTTGAACACTTATTTATTGTACTAAAACGTATCAAGTTAAACCATCCTTAAACTTAAAGTTTTCATCTGAAAACTATAAAACAATTCAGTCCTAAAGCGTAAAAACCTGAAAGACCTTTGCCTAACTTTGACATGTGCAGTGTGTATCCTCCTGCATCCTTCTACCTCACTCTTCATTCTGCATCGCTCAGAGCTCAGAGGCACCCTCATTTGCAGAGACTGTTTCGTCCCAAATAGTGGTTACAAAAGCACAAAACGTTTGTGGGTGTAAAGTTGAAGTCCTCATTTGAGGGAATTAGAACTTTTCAGGCACATTGGTCCATATCAGTGTGTCCACTGTGACATTTGTTCCAGTGTTTTCAAAAGCAAGAGGAATGTGTGTCTCTTACTGTAGAGATGAACTTGCTTTTTAACCTTGCATTTGCGTACACAACCGGCTGCATCATGAACATAATTGTTCACATACTTGTCTATGCACTACATGTGTTACTGGAGGACACCTCTAGAGGGCACACCAGAGAGCTCAGGCTGTATGCAACTACCGAACGTTTGTGATGTAAACAACAGACATGGCGACACTCGAGGAGGTTTCTATGATGTTAAATCTGAGATCACGGCAGAACAGCTTTTGTGTGTTCGGTGGACAGAACACAGCGTCTGCACCGTCCCCACTCTGTGTCTCCAACATGTTCCTCTGTGCACGGACGTAACGTTCCCAGGCTTCTTTCCGTTTAGTTTTGCAGGTTTCCACGTCGACTTCTAAAATTAACTTATCTGTCTCCAGCTGTTTTGACAGGCGTGTTTGTCTCTGTGCCGTGGCAATGACACATCGTCCAGATGCGGATAATTGTGGATTTGGTCAGCTTGTCTTCAAACCTTTCTGCTCTTGTTTTCCCTGCTGCTGTGTTGACCCTGTCACATCCCCTCTGCCTCTACACTGCCCCCACTGTTGATGTGCATAATGCATCTCGCGAATAATAACAGCCGACGCTCCAAACAAACTGGGAACTAGTGGCAGCCATAACGCACACGTGAACGCATGGTTAAAAGCAAGTATATCTCCAGCCTTAGTGTGGGCTGGGTTAGTGCCATTATGATTACAGTTTCTCAGTAAATTAATGGACACAGCAGTACAGTGTTGTGTGAACATTGCTACTTATAAACATGTCACTCGCACTCGTCCACTTTGGTAACTTGTGTAAGATTCTGAATGCATCATTAAATGCCACCTGAAGCTTTATAATGTTGTGCTTTACTGTAACTCACCACAGGTGGGCTGTATGAAGTGGAGTACAGTGCGCTGCACATGTTCATAATCCCATAGATCACTCCTGATGATGGGCCCCACATATCTTCCTCTGTTCAGCACATTGAACTCCTGGTCTGAGCTAAAGAATGAAGCAACATTCTGCTTCTGATCATCTTTGGTTTTAATAATCATGATGACACTTTTTGTTAGAATTCAACTTACTGCACACCTTAACCTGAGCAGATTCTGAGATGACTTCAGCGTACATCAGAGCTTTAACAAGGTGTATTATTCATGTAAAGTGAAGATAATAATCGTAGTTATTAAGTGTAGTAATGATTACTCTTTATTGATTACTATAAAGAGTACTAAACTTATTTGAAACATTGGGGACGAGAGTTAGATACCCAGACCTGGTATTAAACGGGCCCCGAGGCTGAATTATGAAACACCACAGTATTGATAAACTTCCGACGTTATCGGTTCTGCTTTCGGTACTGGAGAAATCAAGAAAATAAATTTCCTGTTTATTATTGCTCCAAAAACGTTATCTTGCACATTTAATCTCACCAATAAGATTAAGACATTCGTCTGTAAAGCATATTCCCGATCCAGCAGAGAGATCTCTCTCTCACACACGCTGCGGCTCGCGCACACATACACACGCAAGCGCACGCAAGAGATCCTGCTCGTGACGATGGCGGAGAGAACTAAACATTCAAAAGTGTGGTTACATGCTCGTTGCCACAAACAACACTTTTCCTCGTAAGGGAGGAAACACGAGCGATCCGTCCAAACATTGTCTGAAGTGCTTCATATACAGGCAGAGACATGCGCCACACTTCACACTGGACGATGTTACCCAGCAAACATGTACACGTGTACACGTGACGAACCAGGTTAATTGATCAGCCCCGCCCACCAGCCAGCCAAATTAGTTTTATATTTCCATCATCACAACATTCGAGTCTGTAATAGTGATTTGTTCTAAACATTGCTGTTCATTTGCTGTGAATGATTGTTTATTTTAAGCAATCTTAATTCTGTTCTAAATTTCTAAAAACACCGTTAAAGTACCGGGTCGTTAAGCAGTTGTAATACCGTTAAAATCTTAATACCCATCCCTAAATGAGCCTTCTGGCTAACTCTGGCATTTTTTCATAAATGTTATTAATATGAACTGTCCCTGTCAAATAAATACATAAATTCATACAAATACAAAATCTCCAGGGAACATTTCTTTGTTTTTGCATTCAGCAACTTTTTTGCTGTTGACAAAAAATCACAAGGATTTTAGAGATGTAGCATTGTTTGCTGTAGTCCCACAAGGACAAAAAAAAATGTGTCCTCAAAAACGACTTCCAGTTTAAAGACAATGATTAGAATTTTTAAACGTATCGCGTCCCAAATAGTGAGGAGTGAGTTAAAGCTGATGGTGAACAGAAGCCTGGGTCTCACTGCAGGCTACGTCCCATTATTACGAATACAGATCCTGAAAATTAAAAGCAGGACACTGAAAATGTGTAAAAATGTGACGCCTGCGGTCCCACGAGCCGTCCCGTCTTCTTCCATTGTTCAGAAGCCGCCTGCACACGGCTGCATTAAAAGCAGCGTTTACTTCCTTTTGTCCCCGGCAGTGCTGCTGTGCCAGTTACATCAATAATGATCTCTCCCTCTATCTCTCGTTTACCACCTCCTTCTTGTTCCATATCCTCAGGCACCATTAGCCTGCTTTCTTCCAAAAAAACATATAAACAGGAAAAAAAAAAAAAAAACGACCTCCAAATGGGATTGGTGAATGTGCAGAACAGGAGCATGTTTAATGCTCCCAGGAGAACGCTTCCCTGGCCTCATAATTAAAGGATTTAGAGCTCTGGAGACAGCTGGACTCACAGGAAACACTCCCAACATCCCCTCGTACTAAGCACCCTGGCCTCCAGTCCACGTCTCTGGGGGTTTATTTATAAAGGAGGAAGGTGGTGTGGGTGGAGGGAGGGTGGCATAGAAGAGGCACCAAGGTCATCCTCGGCTTACTTTCACTGACAGTAATTCAGCGATAAGTATTTGATGAAGCTGTACTTTTTTTGTGTGAGCCCAGGGGTCCCAAAGTAATCAGTGTGAGTTTTGAATGGTTTCACCACAGCTTAATGATAGTGCAAAGCATTTCACTACTCACTGTAATCTGATCAAAATCACTGGAGGATTAGTTTCTTGACAAATTGTTTCTCTGAAAGCCAAAGAACCATAACAAGAAGTGAACTCAGGACATATTGCTCCAAAATGTTTTATCGTGAAACTCTAGATGGAACTGGTACAACAGTGTGCTTGTTTAGGTTCTGTGTTAGTGTCACGCGCACTGGATGATGACAAGATGCTTCTAGATTATCAGGTGACTTAAAGACCAGCTCCAGTCATGTTTAAGACATGAAATGCTCTGCTTGAAATAAAAAATGGTGTCTAATATTTTTTTCTGCAAAATACGTTTAATTACCGTGCAAAAATCCTCCCAAGGCATCTACTCCTTCTCCCTCATTAAAAGTTCCTGTATCTGCAGAGGCCCCGCCCACTATGCATGTACGGCAACTTGTTGAAACTTAGCTCGCTTTAAAATTGTAATAATTAGTAGTAGTAACATTCACGTTTGTAGTCAGTAGTGAGTTTGCAAAAGTCACGATGACGGTTACAGCTGGCTCGCGCATCGCCGAAGTGGTTGCCATAGGTTGCACATAATGATATGCGAAGCGTCACCCCGTCCATTAATGGGATTGGCTCCTTAGGTTTGTGACGTCTCAAACCTGCCAATCTGAAAACGTGTTGTTCAGCCTGGTAGCAGTTTAAAAGCAGACATGAGGAGATGACTGCTGATGTTGTCCCTGATATGTCTTGTAGCACATGAAGAACACCACATGGAGATTAGGGAAGGTTAAACACTGGATTTTCACTGGAGGGGGTCTTTAAATCTCTTCATATAAAACTGTGTGATGAATATCGTCATTGTATCTAAACAGTGTTAGCAGCTGCAGAAAATGAACAAAACAACAAAATATAGCATTAAATTACTGCAGCAATCCCATAAATGAAGGTGTAAGTTCAGTTCAAGTGACCTGAAACCTACAGGTGAAAGCCGGCGTACCTGAGCAGCAGCTAATCTGCGTCCCTAAATGAAACTGGAAGTCAATTTAAACAGCAATCACATTATGAATATTAGTTCAATTATTTCACAAAGCCTTTTAATTTCAGACAGCTCGCTGTTGTCGGCCTTTGCTGCTGTGCTTTCCTTTGTTTACTGCACATAAGCTTTTATGCACCACTTGTGCTTGAGTCATCTCACCTACCTATGTGGACGCATAGGCATTTAGTCACAAAAGAACAAAGACGTTCTTTTAATAAAGCTTAAACACTAAATCGAGCAGCTTCTGTCAGGAGTGTAATTTATTTTGATGTATTTTTTACAATTAAGTATTTCTCCGAAGCAGGTAAAGTGAATGCAGCATAAACCATACCCTGGCATACGTATTCTGGATACATGGTCGTATTTGAAAGAGGGCCTCGAGGTGACAAGGTGGCATCAATATGCAAAACAATCTGAAGAGGTTCTGTCGAGTTGAAATGGGAAATAATAGTGCAGACAGAACACAAGTGGACCCCGAAGAACGTCTAAAAAAGATTCCCTCCTCTTAGTGCCGGAGTGACAACATCACACCGTGTCTGTGACACGCAGATCTGCGACAAAGAGAGAGAATGCAGATAGAGTAAGGGGAGAGGAGAGGCTGGCATGTGTTACGGTGCTGTCGTGCATTTTGCAGAGTTCTGCTTCAGACACGAGTCAAAAGACATTTTTTAACCCATTAGAGAGACCCTTGTTTTCCAATCCTCCTTCCACAAAGGGGTCAGAGGTCAGGGCCACCCACAATGCAGCTTATCCAGAGCTGCCAAGGATACAATTACTTGCTCAGAGACACTTCTACAGAGTAGATTCTTATGCTAACTGACACAGGTGCTTGAACCTGTTCAGTCCAGCCAAAGAACATACTCCCTTTACTTCCAAGCCACTTCATCTTGTTTCTCTCCATGTGTGCAGCACTGACATGTGAGTTTGTCCTCTCATTTCTATGTTCTTATGCTCTGTAACTCAGCCGGTGAATGTTCCATATGTCCCAGTAAGACAAAACAAACCACTTCCAGGACATTGGAAACTTCAGAGTAAAAACAGAATGTTACTCAGCTGCTCTTAATGGGATTTGTGTCCTGAACACAGCGGCATAAGTAAGAGGTTACTTAAGAAGAGTGGAAGCAAAAATATCCATGCAACATTACTGCCTATAAGTAAATGGAAATAATGTCAGTTTAATTGACTTTTTCAACTACTACAAATCCAAATGGATTCTAGCGCTGGAAGGAAGTGAAGTGGTTCATTTCTGAACCAGTCCTACCTCGCTGTAGCTCTCAACTTTAGACTGTTAAAAGAAAGCAGGATGAGATTTTTGTTAAAAAACATGTCTTACACATGTGCAGGACAAGATCAGCCAAGAGATAAGAGCTGTGTCTTATGCAGCTACAGCCTTCAAAGGAGGCGGTCCACGGAGGATGCTCCATCCGTAGCCTGCGTAGACCGTTAAAGCCGAAGTTAAATGAGACAGTCTGGTCTACGGAGGATTTCCTCTTTGCATCACCAGCTGTTCCCGCCCTTACCCTTGCGTCACCAAATGCTGCTCCTGTCACCTAGCAACAGGAAGCTAGCTAAACTAATGTCGAGTAACTTAACCTATTATTTTAAAGATCAATTGTTTCAAGGGCCCTTTAGTTTTTATTAACATGTGTCACGCTAGCTATTCGATTGAGTTAAAACCAAAAACGTTTACATTTTAAAGTGTATTTCTCGGCCGCGTAAAAGTCTGCCATTTCGTTTGAATTGGCGCGCAATGCATCCTGGGATACATTGGGGCAAGAAAGATGCACCGGATGGATCCTTCCCGGCCCTTGAAACGGAGGACGCATTTGTCGGCCGCATCTGAAGGTGCCTTCGAAATGGGGCAGCCTTCAACTTGCTTCTGTGACACTTCAAATACGGCCTTCGAAGGCTGCAGCCGCTGGATTGGGACACAACTACGATGTACCACTGGGGTCGCCAAATCAACACAAACCTGTTCCTCATAGGAGCTTTACAAGAAGGCCAACTTCCGTGCTCTCTATACTATCACATCAACGGCACATCAGAACAATAAGCTAGCTGACAACATCCAGAAATAGCTCTGGAGGGGTAACCACAGAGTCATGGTTGAGGCGTTGGGCCACGCACCAAGACCCTGTGTTTGATGACTTGGACGTGAGAACAGGCTTGATTGTGCCCTCCACAAAATTGAAAAAACAGATTTACCAAGTGAGGTCTTGGCGTTGCACACGACATATGTTATGCCCCACTGGCGCTTCATTTCTCCGAGGCAAACTTTGCTCCTAACAGAGAGGTAGATGGAAACGTGCGCACAGACACACATGAACATGAAATGTTACTTATCTCTCGTGAAGGGGAGAAACATACATTCCAGACTGAGCTGAGTGAAACATAAAACACTGCCAAAGTGCTTACATCCCTCATTTTGAGAAGTCACACAGTTGGATGGGCTATGATTGTGTCAGTGGGGGAGAGAGGAGGCAGGCTGAAAAACAATCAAAGTTAAGTCCTCTCAAGAGGGGGAAAAGGACATGTTGAAATGAACACTGGCACGAGTCCCCGGCACCTAAAGTCTGCTGCTTTAGAAAGCCTTTATTCCCCAGCAGATAGAAGACAGCGAAATGCTTTTTAATCACTTTTCTATTGTGCTTTAAGCATTTGCATTTACACCCCTCCCTGTTAATTTGCACGGGTTATTACCATGCTGTCAGCTCATATCGCATCCTCCCGCCCCAACCAGCCGACCGGCCCTGCTGTAGCTGGTAGCGGAGCGAGGGAGACTCTGGTGGCTGTCAGGAAGAGGAAGGGGATGAAACTGAGAGACAAAAGCTTGTGTCACATTGAACAAGTTCCCCAGTTCCGACGCCCATTAATCATAGCGAGTGCTGCTGAAAATGCAGGGCGCACATATACTACATGGCCGTGCGCTCCGTGCAGTCGGTGTGTTTAAGAGAGTGAGAAATGTGTGTGAGCGTTCCTGTCTGTGGAAACATATGGTTTCATTGATGCGTTTCTGAGCAATAGCAGCTGTCTAGCAAGTGGCCTTCTCTCAAGTGGCCATAATATTGTGGTCTACATTTGAGAAATACACACCACCCACATATCCCTATATACATACACACATATATATATAGAGAGAGAGAGAGATAACTATTCAGAGCTACCCACATAAAAAAGTCTCTCAGTTGAAAAATAGGAGGAAAATGTCGCTGAAAACAAATCTTTCACAATCTAAAGAGAATGATGTGGGAGCTTAGGCACAATTCCACTTTTTTTCCCCGTCGCTCTGTTCCCATATGATAGGAAAATGTTGTGGCTGTATACGGCTTTGCCCCCGTCTCTCCCCAGGCTGCCGCTCTCTGAGGGTAAACCGGGCTTGGACTTAGAGCTTTGTGCTTATAATGAGGACAGGGGGGACAGCAGAGAGGATTTTGCCAGCACAGTTTGAAGGCTACGTTGAGACGGGACAAAAGGGAAAGCTCCCAAATAGCAGACAGTGGCAGATGGGACTTACCCTGGACCCAGCCCAGCATCAATTATGCTGTGACTGGCACCTTCATCCCTAAAGTCCATTTTTGCTTAAGGGCAGAGGTTTAGACTGGCAATCTGTTACAATTTGGCCCCTTTACCTCCAGCCCCCTCCAGCCTCACCTATCCCTCCCTTTGGCAGCTCTGTAATTCACAAGGCATTGACATAGATGCACCTGTAGGTCCCCAGCGCCTCGCATGCCACAGACAAATTTCCCGATCAGTCTCCCTGGTTGTTATAGTTTCTTTTTCTGCCTTTTTACGACACGTGATTTACAGAGCAAGAGGGTAAAATGAGGTTGTAAAGTTATACGAGGCCAAAGAGAGACACTTGGTGGTGGTGAAGAATCCATCATTCAATTCTCGGTTTGGGTCCAAGACCGTGAGAGCACTCCCCAAAGAAGTCTTTGAGAAAATCTACATCAAATGCATGCAGGCAGACGCCCACAAGCTGCACAGAGGTCGATATGTGGTGCACACAGCACTCAGGGACGGGGAGGGGGATTCATATTTCAAGCTGACACACAAGGGTTGTTGATGGGGCAGTTATGACCAAGACAAATGGGCGACCGTGCATCAGAGGTTTCTCTTTTTCAAATGGGCGAAAAAATACCACAAAATGACTTTCATTATCTCCACGTGTGCTGGACGCTGGTTTGTGTTACATTCTAGCAAAAAATCTGTAAGTCAGCATCTTTTACTCGACTGTGAAAGAGACACATTATTGTGCAAGTCATGGTATAAAATATAATACACTGCCGTTTGGATCATTTTCCTTTCATGGCACAATACGGAGATCCGCCTGCTTTTTTGGCAAAAATGCATTTGATTCAAAGAACCAGCTGCATTTTCAGCCTCTGTGTTCCTCAACCATTTGTGAGGACCCTCTTGCTTTTCAAAATGCCAGTGACAAAGACAGAAATTACTATTAGCACTCTGCCACACAGCACAAAAGCAATTATTTCCCCTGCTATTTCACACCTCTCAGAGCCATCATTAATTGACATGATATTTCTATTTCAGACTTAGATTTTGTTTCTTTTCTCATGCTTTTACAACGGATATACAATTATTTTATCTGAAATAAAGTCAAGGGAACAATTAATATACCAGTAAAAAGATGCATTTAATATTCAAACGACAAAAAATTGGGGTGGAATCACCAAGAAGATTGATTAAACACACAGCGCCCTTCATTTCCACACTGTTGTTGTTGGTGCATTTGCAGAAGCACAGCTTGTTATCCTTATATTTGTGGCGAATTGCAAATCCTTGTGTCCTTTCAAGGTAAATACAGTCTCTTAACCTCCCCCAGACCTCCTAATGCATCCTCCATGAAAATGTCAAATGCCTTTTAAATCTTGAGAGGAGACTTGACAGTGAGAATCTTAAGTGACATCTTAAAGGTTTAAATCTCAGTGGGCGGCCTCAGTTATTCATTTTGGTTTGAATGGCAGGTGATCGGCACAAAACATGGCCTGTCTTTACCTCCAAACATTCAGCATTTTGAAGCACACATGCACTTAATGGCAGTTCATCTTGTACAATGATGGACGACACGTCTCCATCTGCTCTCATTGTATGAAATTGATGCCAAAATAGCCCCGGTGATAGGCGCTGCCATCTTACGATGGTGATGTCATTTGGAGCCAGAGTTGTGCAGTAGAGACCGACGGGAGGAGCTGCACTAGCCACCTCTGCAACCAAAACTCACACTTGGCTTAACCGCACATCGGGATTTAACAGCAGAACAGCTTCTCTGTGTTGGTCTGAAGCAAACGTTCACAGGTATCGAAACTTCAATGACTGTAGTGATTGTTTTAGTTACGTCTCCTCACATCGTTCCTCCTCCACTGCTAATCGGAATAGATCGGCTGCAGGGGCCGCATTTGTCAACAGATCTGTCAATCATCCTTTTTACGGCATCAAATAACTAGATATATGTCAAAACAATTAACACTTGGACATAAATCAGCATGATAAGAACTAACTATAATGACAGAAACCATGTTTGAGAAAAATGTATTTGACGCGTATTTTGATTTTATAGTTTGACTCATGTCCCATCTGTTAACATGGAGGAGGCGGGCTTTATGACCTATACTGCAGCCAGTCAGCAGGGGGCGAGAGAGAGGGTTTGGCTTCACTTTTAGGGAGCTGTCATGTCGTCCATCTTTTTATACAGAATATAATCTTGTACATCTTGTGAGACAATTAGAGACATCCCTTCAACAATTTCTTTTGTGTTTTCATGACAATTGAAGCGTTCTTCCCACCGCTGATTACTGATAGCAGGTTGGAGTCCGATCTATGCATGCACATGTGCACATGTTTGAGACGATCCGTCTTAACAATGATAGCAGTGTGCATAAAATGCAGCTACACAGTCAATTCCAAAAACAGACCACAGAAAGGAGTTTGGCAGTTGCTGCTGCATTAGCATAGTCTTATCTCACATCTCACATTATCTGCCAAATGTTTTATTTGAAGAACAAAAGAGTCACTATGGTCATGTCTGTAAAAGTTTTGGGAAAGGCTGAACATCAGACTTTAGTTTTCTTGATGATTCTGACTTTGTGACATGTTTTCCTGTTGTATTTTCCTCCTTTAGCAGCCAACATTTAACAGACTTTATTAAACTCAAACAAGCTTCATCTCGACATAGACACCTATAGATTTAGCTTATAAATCATGCCAGACAAATCACTGGAAAAGTGCCCAGAAGACCTACTATAAAAATCACCCAACACCTAACTAATGTCCCATTATTACAGTGATATACCATGCAATCATTAGCAGCAGCTCTACACCTGGAAATTGTACCCTCGGAAAAACAAACCCCGAGTCGCTCTCCTCCGCTATTGTTGTTGACAAAGTTGATATCTGAAGTCCCGCCCCTTCTTGATTTTGATTGGTCGGTGAGGGAAAAGTGACATTGACGAGTGCGGCGTTGTTCCATAAGTGAACCATTCTCAACTGAGAGCGCTGTGAGCTCAGCGACAAAAGATAGACAAAATAGGTGCTGCCGGCGAGATAAAAATTGCCGTTAGTGGACACAGGCCCTTATGAGTCATTTAAGTGCACCGTATTTATGAAGGCTTAAACCTGGGTCAGAAGCTGGAAAGCAGTGAGATCCTCTTGGAATTACTTTGATGAAAAAAAAGAAAAATGCTAAGTAGCTACTAAATGCCCCGTGCTCTCCATACTGTCAGTCCATTCCTCAGGGACACGGGCAGAAAGGGACGTCTGAAGGGTCTAACTTCACACATTAAAGGGATAAAAAGGTTTATCAAGTGTGAATAATGTCCCTTGTGTTGCCTTTGATTGATGGGTTCTTACTGGTGAGTAATCCACTCCGAACAGAAGGAGAACTTTTAGCTGATGGCATGTTTCAACAATGTTCATTAAAGTGTGCAGCACATTAAAGCCCTTAATGGAGCCATACATTTCTTACACAATCGTAACATGTGATGCATGGAGTAATATAGAACGATTAAGTCCTGCAGTAGACACGTGGAAGCTGTGTGGCTTGAATAGCAGCCAGTGATTATATCCGCCTATTGTGCGAAAGTACATTCAGAGAACATTCATTGTAGGGTCATTTTCCCATCTGGCTTCACACAATTCTGACTTCTTTTTGCAACCTGAAGAGTCGCCCCCTGCTGGCCATGACAAAGTAAACAGGTTTCAGGCATATCTGCATTGGTTTTAGCTTTGAAACCAGAGGTTGTGCCCACTTCTTACATATAGTATATGGTAGACTTTTGCAGAAATTATCATGATGCATAAAACACTGTAATTAATCACTCCTCAGTCCGTAGTGACAATTAAATCAGCATCAAAAATCAATCTAGTTGAAGCAGGAAGGCTAGTAAAAGAGTTCTAATTTATTTTTCAATTAACATCAGTGATTCTTTGGTATCGAAAAGCTGAAGTTTACTGCATGAAAAAAAGATTTTCCTTTGGTTCATTAAAACTCTGTAGCTATCTGAAGACAGCGGGACAGATATGTTGACAAGTCTGCAGCCTCTGATTTGAGAAGTGCCGAGCCGGAGCGCAGTGCCATTACACACGGACACTGACTGTGTTTACCTTCATTAAATCACATGCAAATGACCTCAAGCTGCTGCAGAATAACCCCTTACAATTTTACATACATCAGACTGGCCGCTGAGTGTTTAGTATTCTGTCCGATTACAGCGCTTTATCAGTAATTGCCTCCTTCCCAACTTTCTCCTCAGCAAAAGTGACGTTGGATGTTTTATTTTTGAGACGCCTAATGGTGGTGTGTCACAATGCTGACGTGGGATACAAGAGAATAAGATCTAAAATAGCATCGGATGGTCAGGTCACATGAACAATTTATTTTTATCCTCTTTGTACCAGTTCAAATTAAATCACCATCAGAACTTTGCTGCAGGTTTGTGATGCTGTGTGTTCCTTGCCTCGGCTCTCTGAATCACGTGACAACAGTAACATTTCGTGATGAAGCATTTTTTGTGTGTTTAAGGGTCATGCTTCCCTGTTTTTCTACAGCTGCAACAGAGCAATAACGCCAGCGTTATTAGTGTCTGAGGGTGTATTATTTAATCATTACACCCTCCGATTTATATTCCACTTCCCTCAGCCCTTTTGCACTTTTGCAACGCTGCACATACATGAACCAAAATAGCAGGTGCCCTTGGAGACGCCCACACAGTCTGTGCACCACAGGCCTTCAGCTTGACACTTAAAATAGGCCTCTTACAGTTTAAAGCCTTCAAAACATGAACATAGTATTCATTAGGGTGTAATGTAAAACACAATATGATAGATGTTTGAGTGGAGAAACTCCCCATACGCCGCTGTTTTGGATTTAATAACGGGCAACCTTCATTACGACTAATGCTCCTCCTCAACATGTTCAAAGTCACATATTTCACCTCTACTTCTCAGTTGATTTATTATCTCAGTAAATATTTTCTTGATGAATTTATGGTCTCTAAGTCTTCTTCAATACAGCATGATGTTTATTTTGTAAATTATGGTCCCATTTAGAGCAATGATAAAGCAGGGTATGCTTTCTGTTAAGTCTAAGTTAAGTGGCTGCTACAGGCAGTAAAGAGACATTGCAATGGATATCCGCCCTGTCCAAAAGAACAAGATGGACCCGGCCAAAAGGCCAGAATCAAGACCTCAAAAGGGGAGTTTTGGTGGCTGTGTCCACTTCTTAGTCTATGATCTGTACCAAGTATTTAGTTTGCTTTTGTTGATGAAAACTCCAAAGTTACAGCAGATTCACGTTGCTACGGAAACAGATTTTGTTCTGATATGTCTATTCTGAGGGTAAATGCTAATTGCATGGTCAGATTACATTTCCAGTGTACAAATTATTTTTCAGTTTGCCATTCACTTTCACCAACCGACCAACCAACCAACTGTGTAACCATCCATCCTTCCATACACTCACCAAAACCATCCCTCCATCCAATCCCAATCCAATCTCTCACTCATAAAGTTGTTTATTGTTAAAATAAGATATAGGATAAAAACTATATCAAAGAACTGACATTTTTTGCAGTGTAATATGAAGTCAAACCCTTGCGTTTAGCTTGCCTGTATCCTGTTGTGTCCATTGATAGAGGCATACTTGGTGCACCTGTATTTTCTCAACTTCATTACTGTGATGCATGGATCAATATTTACTGGGCACAGCAAATATTACGGCTGACATTCACACTCCTCCTGACGAAAAGATAAAATCCACAAACCAAAGTTGATTTAATTTCTCAGAGGACTAAGCCGAGCCCGTCGAGCCGAGCACTTCGCTCTTCTTTGTCTTGTCGTACAACACTTTTGTTTATCTTATCTTTTTGTTTGTTTGTCTCTATCAGAGGCGATTACCCAGAACACTACAGCCATTCAAATCAAAAGCTCGAGGTAAATACGGCATATTTACAGTGTATTATATACTCAGGGAAGGTTTGATGAAATCTATTTCATCCAAATGAATGACTAATCAGTTTGCATTTCAGTCACATCTGATGTTATCAGACAGTCAGATTAAATAGAAATAATACAATATTGTCAAACATACTGTATATAAAATGGATAATTAAAAGACCAGGAGAATGATGAAATACAAGTAAAAACTGTTCTCAGCATTTTCTACACGTGATACAAATGTAAATCCAGCATTATCATGGAAATGACATTTGATTTCTTCATGGTGACACACAGTATTACATCTCCAAATCCTTAATATTCATGAATGCATTGATTCTGGCCGCAGAGAAATATTACATTAACGTGGAGGCTGGAAACATCTTTCATTTCTAAACAAATTGAACCCGCTCTGCGCCGCAGCTCTGTGCTAACTGGAAATGATGACTAACCTCCTGGTGATCCCGGACTCCCTCTGTGAACCATAAAGAAATCCCATTTTCAACCTCCCACTTCTAAACTCGTTATTAATAAGTCACTGTGCTGTCCGGCTTCTAAAAATAGCCCGTTGTATATGTTTTAACACCAGTGTGTTTCTATTAGCCTCTTTTGCTTCACTTATAAACCCTTCCTGTCCATTATTCTGATGTTTTCCATTCTGACAATTGAATCTTTGAACATGGCAGTTCAGAGAATGTGTCATAACATCCCATGGCAGCTCATTCCGTCACGTAACTGCAGCCAAAAAAAAATCCCATTTTCTACTTGGGCTACTTCACTCACAGCAGATTGGCAAACGTCCTCAATTAAATCTGCAGCTTTAGCTTGAAGACACGGTGCGTTTTGTTTCAAGGATGTCTTTAATTGCTAAACTAGTTAGAAACTTCATTGACATTCTGAAGGGGGATGACAGTCATTGAACTGACCGGCACTGCAACACTGAAATATCAGGCTGAGAAATATGTAAAGCACTTCTAAGAGTGACAGTGACAAAATAAAAGCCTTGTTAAGAGTCTATGCATGTTCTGTTTTATGCCTGCCTGGTCCTTCCCTTAATAGTAATAATAATACTATTCTATGTAATTTCCCATTCAGCTCTGTGCTATGCAGTAAATCCAAAGTAAAATGAGGACAAAATGGGATGAACTATAAAGTCGTGCTCTTGGTGTTTGATTTATGTGTTGTGGCCCTTGTTAAAGGCAGGTTAAGCAATGGGGCCATGCCGCACTACACCTGCCGCTTCACATTCTTTGTATAATGATCCAGTTCCCAACAGGCAGGGAGAGACCTCTGCAATGTTCCTCTCATAGACGCAGAAAAAAAAGATCAGTTCTGACCTCATGCCTGGTGCACACTGCATTCAAGGATCATGAATTTGTAATTTCATGCCTTATATCGAGCACACGTGTGGAGAGACTCTTCATTGCAGCAGCCTGCCGCCCGAGGTTTGATTACAACTTTCCTCGAGGACCTCAGCAGCTCCCCATACAGCACGCCACGATAAGGGTGACCAGATTGCTCTCATTCAGGCTGTAAAATGCTCCGATTCAGACTGGAGTTTGGTCTGCTCAAGTGCGCTTGTGTTGGGAAATTTTTCCTGAATGTGTGCATGTGTTAGAAGAATACATGTGTTTCCTTCTAAAGATGCAAGCATCTGTCAGTATGTTATAATCATATTATTTCCAGGTTCTTTTCCTGCCCAAACAAACTCGGAAACGATGTTGAAATTTGCTGCTACTTGAAATACAACTTCCGGATAACAGCTGCAGCATTTCCTTACATAAAGAATTTAAAGACCGTACTTTCAAGAACAAGCACAAACAAGGATATGTGACCCCAAAATTCCCCAAATGCAAAACGTAATCCATGCCATGTCATCATTTGGATGCAAACAAAGAGATTTTTACATGCAGACCTTGAGAGCCTTTGTTTGCATTTTCCCAGGCAAAGTTCACAGTGGGTGGTACGTATGTAATTTTAAAGAAGCTGATGGAGACATTTCTGAAGAAGTGAAAATGACTGTAGATCAAGTAAGCTCAATGGACAGTGACGTAAAAGCGCTCTGAGGGGTCTGAATGCAACAAAAGCGCTATATTAGAGCAGTCTTTTCTGACATACCATTCATGCCGGCCTTGCTACCAAAGCTCTACTTTGCTGCTGGCAAACATGTTTTCAGAAGTTTCTCACTGAATCTGGACAAAGCCAGCACCACATGTTTAAGATGCCCCAAAAATGTTCTGGCTTAAAACTACAGTGGATGAAAGCAAGGATTGGCAGAATTTTAAATGCTATTTTAATCTAGCGAAAGCGGGGTACACACTACAAGATAATAATAATGGATGCTCCTAAAGATGATCTTGCCAGATGTTCCTGTGGTGCGAGGGATGTTAAGAGTGATTTTACTTCATGGCCACACCGATCGTAAATATTAAACTTGTTCAATATTTACGATCCGTTATCCTGTTGTGTGTGGGGGGGGAACCCTGATGAGATCCGAGCATGCAGTCGCATGCATGCATGGATCGTCACGTGGAACGAAACAAGAGCCAATGGGGAAGCGAGCTGACTGAAGAAGGAAGCACAACAACCACAGCCATGGTGACAAACGCAAATGTGAAGCATAAAGTAACAAGTACAGTCCACTTTCACACCGTCTCAACCACTTCGTCCACAGTTTGTTCTTTTTTCTTCCACTTTCAGCAAAAAGTCCAAAAACTATCATCGCCAATTCTTCCTGCCCGTAGTCCACCGTGTTTGTTTACTCTAAAGTCTCGTTTGACCGCGAGAGATTTAGTGAGATTTCCAGTTGAGAGAGTCGAGCTCTGGTTGTTGGTGAATGAATCTGTTAGCGCAAAACTGTTCAATCTATGATTATATGCCGTCATGTGTGGGCTCTCCCACATGATTTGAAAAGTCTTTTAGTGTGGGCCAGGCAGAAGATGAGAAAACATGCCTGCTACTGACAAACTAATGCGTATTTCCAGCTGGAGCTTTAGAATCAGTTGTTTTACATGTAAAAACAAAAAAAATGGTTGAATTTGGTAAATGCACAGGTTCCTGGTCATCTTAAGGAGATTGTGGGGATTTTTCATCAGTGAAAATCATCAGTGACTTGAGCTAATATGCAGAAAAGGCTCAGCCATATTTTACCACAACTGCAGCGTAATTTCTCAGTGGGAAAACTGAAGCTTAATTCACTGTTTTCTTGATGGATGTGCGTATGCAAACCACCGACATTTTTACAGCGCCTCTGTCAGTGAAGAATTGAGTGTTTTGTTAATATTCGTCTGATTTATTTGCAATCCAACTCAGTGCTGAGGAGGCACAACATCTTCCAAAGTCACTCAACTGCAAAAGTGATGCACAAATATCCGTCTCTTCTTTCACCAGAACAATATCACACTATTATGATAATTGAAACTGTCAAATTAAGTGTTTGCAGATAAGTTAATTTACGATGAATGACAGATCAAACCGTGCAAGTGGCTCCTCCAGTGTAATATACATGATCAGCTGCTTATTGACTGCTGAGTAAGTCCACATCACATTATGGCTTAGACAGAGACTCATATTATTAGACACTGCAGTTAAAACAATGACGGATTTATGAACTGTTTATTCCAAGAGCAAATGTCTTATTGTGAAGAGACTAAAGCTGAGTCATTAGAGCCTCAAACGATGGCGATTAACGCTGTGCAAGCTCTCACTGCTTCCAGGCATAGAGTACTATCATGTCAATGCCACATGTAAAACTGTGGTCTGGCCGTCAATGCAATGGCTTTTGAATAAAACATAATATTCAAGGCAAGAGTTGTCAAAAGCATAATAATGATTCATGGTTCCCAGTGAGAACAGAAAGAACACAAGCATGACACACATTAGGTGTTTCCCATGAGTTAATGCATATGGTGACCCAGCAACCACATGTTGCTCCACCAAATCGGCACATGTGGTAAATATAATGTAGTCTAGCACTGACTATCAGTGCATACATATTTGGCAGAAAAAAATGTATAAATAGAGTCATGCACAATTTAGGCAAAGAAGAAAAAGCAAATGGATGAATGCAGTTTGGTGAGACAGTGGAATCCGGCAGAGACAGATCGGCCATCTCCAATTTGGGCACATGCAAGAGGCTGCTTAGTGGATCAATACTGCATTGATGGTTAGCGCTGTTGCCTCACAGCTACAAGATTCCAAGTTTAAACGGACGTGGGGAGAGTTTCTGTGTGGAGTTTGCATGTTCTCCCCGTGCATGTTCCCTCCGGGTATTTCGGCTTCCTCCCACAGTCCAAAGACATGCTCGTTAGGTTCACTGGTGACCCTAAATTGCGTGTGTGAGCGTGAAAGGTTGTCTGGGATGGTTATTTTATATATGCAGCCCATTGCATTTGAGACAACTTTTTAATTAATCAGTAATTAGTAAAGACATTCTCCCACGAGCCCCTCAATGTACCCATTTGAAAGGTAAAGTGAAGACAGAAACTGGAAATAGAGCACCTACGGTAGTACCTGCACTGTGTCCTCTGTGTTGCAATTTTTTTCATTGTAGTGAGTCTGTATGGTTTTATCTCAACATTTGGGAGGGGCTTGTGTTGTAGGGCCTGTCTGTTGCAAATGCCAGGGCTGTTGTTTGATCCCAATCCGTCGCTGACTCTAGGTGCCAGAAGTGGTGGACATTGTATCCATTTTGTGTGTGCTGCGATACATTTTTAGGTAAAATTACACCTCCAATGTTTTTCTCTCCCTCAGGACACTCTATGACACCATCATCATTGCCTTTCAGTTTTATGAAGTGAAAGACTGAATTCAGTCCAACTTTAAAATTGGACAGGGCATCGAGCATTCGGGCTTTGTGTAGAGTACTTCCCCGCTGGCAACATAAAGCGTATAGTGTTTCTGTCAGGAAACTGAATTTCTGGCTCCAGTTCCCTGACCATATACCGCTGAATGTTGGGTACAGTTGGATCATTTTAGATTCCTTTGCCCTTTACTTTCAAGGCCAGTGGAGATGTTTGTTCACATCATGGCAGCACAGCTCTGCTCATTCATAGCAGCCAAGGAGACAAAGATGTGCTGTTCCACATGCAGAAAAGATTAGTGCACTCGCTGGCCTTGTAAATTTAACGCCATAGTGAGCCGTGCACGTGTGTTGATTTAAAATTAAAGCTTAGTTTTTCCTAAAACAGAGTTAAGTGGAGACATTTCTTCACCAACCCCCCACATGAGCGGAAAAAACATGGTATTAACTGAGTCAACAAATCTGGCTTTGTTAGTTTTCATACCAGCAGGGCGGGAACACGGGACAGAGACAACCTCTTGTGTCCTGAAAGAAACAGAACCGCTATAATTGTCAGCCAGGTTGGGAGCCTGTTTCTATTCCACAGTCATTCAGTCACAATAGGATAGAACAAGTGAGAATATGCTCCCGGGCAAAGTCACAGCCAGCAGCAAGAGCCAGTTGAAAGAGTCTTCATTATATGGAACAAGGAATCATTTATGGAGCACTGTTACTCTGTTCGGGGGCAATCTGACAAACATATTGACTTTGGCACACATGAGGTTGCAGATATCTCTGCACCTACTCTCCATTATATCATAATTTGATTTAGGTGGAGCCTCAGCTCTGTAGCAAGCTTTCATTCGGGCACCTCATAAACTGTTGGAGAGCATGCATTTCAAGACCATATTTCCATGTTCAGAAGAAAAAAAAGATTATTTATACAATGCAGTGTGCATCACCCACCCCCTGGAAATGTAAAGTATGATATGCATTATGTTCTTTTTATGTATCAGCATTTCACCACTGCTCACATAATGAGATTATGAGAGAATCCTTGAGCATGCATTATTCAAGGAATTGCCTCGACTGATTTTGTGTCGTCTCTGGCAGTCCGGCCGCTGCGGGGAAATATTTTGCTGCCTAGTTTGTCTGTTTGGTTTTAAAGACAGTTTTCTAAACTCCACCAGCCCACATAAAGATTTTATTACAGTTTCTGACTCAAATCTTTTGGCCCACAGCTGCTTTAACTGTTTATTCTCTAACAGATTGAATTATCAAACATCAGAACAGAGATTTAGGCTATCTCAAGATCTTAAATCTCCTCTAATTCCTTCGCCAAAAGCAGCTCAAAATCAATCAATCTGTAACTTCATGATGGCAACATCTTTAAGTCTATCCAGCCCCTTAAGGATTATACAGAAAAAGTTTTACATATAGCATCAAGAAGCAAGCTCGAAGCACCCGTACCAGTGGAAAGACTGCATTGTAAAGCATGGCAACCAACTGCAGGCCAAAAACAAGCTATGTTAGGCCCGTCTGTTCACGTGTCCCTGAATTACAGATAAGCCTCGGCGAGCGTCCGTCTGTATGGATGCATTAAAGCACCAGATTTGATTCAATCTGATCATTCAGTTTAGCGAAGCTTTTATCTTTGAAGAGTGAGCGCTTGGAGAAAAACCGCTGAGGTCAGTCTCTCAGTTCAGCTACTGCATAGTTGACTTGCGTGAATCAGTGACCTCTGTGACCCCTGCATGGTCAGGATCTGGTCACCTTGTTCATCTCTATAGACAGATATCTGCATATGAATCTGAATCTGTAGGCGGAGGACAAAATTCCTGGTGTCTGAAGTGTTCTGGTCTGTGTTTGTCGTCTGAGTAGTCTCGTCTAATCGTGTTTCAGTGGCCTCTTTTGCTCTTAACATGCTGTTTTCCTGCATACAACCCTACAACATTAGCATTCATCTCTATAAACAAATGCAGATTGTAATCCGGACATAGAAGTTGTCTCTCAGCTCCAACTCCATTCTCGTGTCACAATTCGGAATAGTCGGACTTTCAGTAACGATCAGTGCCTTGACACGGAAGTCCCTTCTTGCTTATCCGAATAACCGCTGGCTACACCAGAAGCCCTCGAAAAATATGCAATTGCCCCTAAAGGCTGTGTATCATTGTCAGACGATAGCAGATGGGTTCAGAGATGGCTACCTCATATAACAGGAACCTTCTGCATCAACAGACGACTGCATGACGTTATTGTATTGCATTGTATTGACTTCATTGTACTGTAAACTGGATGGCTGCAGGGTTTGCTGTTTACTTATATTTATTTTGCATTAAGGTTTATTAAGTTATCCACAAGAGCTGTGGACAAAAGCATGTTGTGATTACATGTTCAGTTACAAGATCAAAAACATTGGACTCTAACGATCGTTAAATTCAACTTTTACTGTCAATCCATTTCTTAATCTTATGTCAACTGAATCATACCGTCATGTGCTCAAGCAGTGCCAATGAACAAGCCATTCTGCCCTTACAACTGCAAAACTAACTGCTATCGGTGTGATGATTCCCTGTGCCAAAACCAGTAAATGTACTATCTCTCAGATGTAAGTCGCTTTGGACAAAAGCGTCTGCTAATTTGTAACATTGCAACTTTGTAAATCGGAGCTTGGTGACATTCACGGTGTTCTTTTAAAAATGGTTTGTATGCAAAACATGTTTGGCGTAAATGGACTTAAGAAGGCAAACACAATAACCTTTAAGGCTCTGAAGTCAACAAACTCAGCGCAGCATGAAGGCGTCATCAAACATCCCAGAGAACAGATGACTCATTTGCATCGAGCTGATCAGAGCGGAGTCACGAATTGGTCTTTTACTGACAAACACTGTGCTGACTAATGCATTACGCATCATTGTGTCACCTGCAAACAACAATGATTGTTTCTGACATGCATTGACGAACAGTCTGTGTTGTTGTTTAGGTAAAGTATGGAGCCTCGTTGGCCTCTCAGCTCATTGAACCTCACCTCTAATGGACTAACAGTGGAGACAGTACACCTTCCTTACAACATTTATTACAATCAACATCAACATTTAAATATCTGTATGGATTCACAACAGATGAAGACTGTTTTGAGTAGGAGTCATCATTTTATGCTGATGACATCCAACTCTTAATACCCGTTGATCCTGATGGTCAGAGCCCCCTTTACTAACAATGAATGACTTGACTCACTATCGCATGACTGCCCCCCAAAAATTGGTCTATAGTTCCAACAAAGCCAAACAAGAAACAGTGCTCACAGTTGACTATCGTCATCTTAAGTTTCTTAAGGTCTGAGCACTGACTTGGAATTAATGCTTAAGTGGAACGTAATGTAATTCAGATCATTTAGGAGCATTTAGGTCCTTTTGTGCCAGGTTGCAGTTAAAGCTTTGTGTTTTTACAAGTGGGCTTGACTATTTGTAATTAATTGCTCTTCGGTTTCCCAAGATCTGTAAATCACCCTCGCCCATCCTGAAAGCTGCTGCGAAGGTTTAACACATGACTCCTGCTCTAAATCCTGTTCTTTGCACCTGCTTCTTGCTGCAACTTTGATTAGTCTTAATGCATATTTTTTTAAATCCTGGTTTATTTGTCCAATCATCTATGCATGGAATTGCCCCTGACTGTATTATTGATATCCTGCTAAGATAGAGATCACTCAGAAATTTGGAACGATGTTCGAGCACTGCTTGGACGGAGTGGGGCGGAATTTGTAGCTGAGATGACATGAAGTCGCAGAAGTTACCGATGGAGCACAGCATTGCGCCGGAAAGGGGGCGGAGATTAGCGTGTCGACACAGGTTTTGTGTTCCCATCAATGCCGATCGGAGTCGAGGAGATAATTATCCGGATTCTCTGCAGAGTCATTTGACCCGGGTCCATTTTTTGACCAGTGGGAAGTCAAGCTGCATTCTGTAGATGTAAATTCAGAACAGTGCAACCTGGATCTGACGACAGATCTGCCTAAACATCAGAAAACATTTCAGAGTCTTGCTTTCATGTACCCTACAACACGGTCCCTGCTGATTTCCATCTTTCGATTCCTCAAGGGCTAACTTTTCTTTGAGCAGTAAGTGGCAGGTATGAACAGGTACCACTCTTTTCAGTGGTTGGTCATCTAATTATGGAGTGAAATTTTTGATCTTTATTCTCCCACACAGATAACACCTGTCCGCTGCAGCCCATGCCAGTGCCACATGTCATGCCACCAGGGCTTGAAATTAACATTTGCCAACCCGCCAAATATGGACCAAAAATTGGCAGCTGCTGTGTCGATTCTCCCCGCGACTGTGGCAGGTGAGCTTCTTTGATTTTCCTTCCTGTATGAACACAAAGCTTCTCCAATACTGAGGCTTTGACAGCTATGTCCTCTTTACCACTCTTTTTTATAAGAAATATTACAGAACGCACATTTTTTAATTGACTATTGATTCCCTTCCATTACTTTCCTCCCTGGTGTGCTGTGACAGTCACTATGAGGTCCACTGAGGTTGGGACGGCAGTCGATTAAATTCAGGTCTCCACTGTATGGGAGCAGCCTTTTTTTGTAGCTGAAGCACCTTACTGCAGCAGCAGAGTGAATGTGGGGAAAGAGATGGATTGTGTGACTACATTTCCATAAACAGTCAATCCTCTTTCAAGCAAAGCTGCTATGAGTGTTATGCAGACAACAGGAGCGCTGTACTCCTCCATCTGGAGCTCCCCACATCATGTAGAAGACTCAAAGTCATTTACATACACAGATCGTTCTGGTGTCGAGGTGAAAGTAGCATAAAAAAACAACAGTATGGATTCAACATATTTCGTTCATTCTCTTCTTGGATTTGGTCGTAGAATATTGATGGAATAAAAAGTATGTCACACTTCAGAATGTTATCCATCCCATCATAAATCCCTCCTGTAGTCAATATTTTTGACTATGGAAAAAGTTCATTTCAGTGTCTAATTACAATTTCCCCTGAAAGTAATATTGTTGAAGTCACACAGCCAATGTATAGCAGCCGAGCCCCGGATGGTTCGACTCCCACCCTCGGCCCCTCGCTGGTGTCATCTCCACTCTCTCTTCCCCTGTTTCCGTCACTGTCCACTGTCCTCTCTGTCAATAAAGGCATAGAAGGCGAGATGCACTTAAAAAGGAAAAAGCTATGGAATCTTGTCGCAGATTTACGTCTATTCAAGTTTGTTGTGAACGCACAGTTAAAGCTCTCTTCTGTATTCTGTAGTGGTTAATTCATCTTGTGAGGGGTCATTGCAGGCAATAAAGTCAATGAAAATGTATAAAAAGCAATTGTCCTTCAAAGAACAATCCAAGGCACGCTGTAGAATTTCTGTGGAGTTAAAAATCCTTTTTTTCACACGGCAAAAAATGCCGACACGTTGCGATCAACCTGGCCTTCATCAGGGCACATGTTAGCAGACTGCTGACAAGATAACTTAACCACAGCAAACCTGAAGTTTCCAAAGACAAAGCAGCACTTTTAATCCTTTGTCTTGAATAAGTATTGGTTTTGTACTTACTTCCCCAAACATTAACGCAATACAAATAAATGTCCCTAAAACAGCTCCAAATGGTGCAACTGCTACCACAAATGCTATAAGATAAAGAAGGAGTATGTTGACTATAGTGCCCCAGTTGGTGGTTTATTCCTCAGAACAGAATCATGTAGCTGACGTTCGGCTCCTCTTCACAGTCTTCTGCCTTTTGAAATACCTGATTATGTTTGTTCCTCACCCTCAATGAAATTATTTATAGAATGCTTACATTAATTAATAATTAAGCCAACACCACCGATCTCTTTTGGGAACATGTACCTATGTAGGTTAATATATTCATTAACAGGTCTGGCCTCTCGAGAGAGACTGAAGCAGGGTTTCAGGTGTTCCTCCAAAGGCATCATTACAAATCTCTCGATACCTCCAGGACTATTTCCAATCAGACATTTACACAGTTAATGCGGGCTACCCCACCTACCCCTAATTTGATGGATTTCGACAGGACAGACTGAGGGTCCAAATATAATACGAATTTCCCATTTCATTTTCCCCTTAAGCTTCCCCTCCTCTGATTCCCATTCAAGTTTAAAAAATGGGCACACTGAGAGGAAATCCATTCGATCCATGCCCACGGGCGGCTTTCAGGGACTCCTAAACCTGCATTTCTTCTTTCTCCATAAATTTATCGCCTGTCTCACAGTCCTTTGTGCAGCAGCAAAAGATGAGTGTCAAATCTCAAAGAGCTAAGACCACAGTGAAAGGTACTCAGCACCACTTTTGGGAAATATCTGCCACTTGCCGCCCTCCAAATGTGACACTGGAAAGATCAACTCAACTAAATGACTCTGACAAACCTCATCTGTGTGGGAGGTGCTTTTACCCAACATGAAAAAAAAAGCTGCTCATTAATATTTTAAAGCACAAGTGATGGAAAAAGACACACATTGGGTAGTTAGCACACAGGCAACAGCCACATTACACTTACCCACAGACGTATTGTCTGACTAGGCTTTCATGTGTATTGAATTTATCTTCCAGATAGTATAAACACAGCCTCTCAGAGGATAAAAAGTCATCATTATCTTTTCTTGTCAATATGTTGTTGTGAAAGAGTCGAATAGGAACTGTTTTTGGGGGCCTTGATATTATGAGCGATCCCTTCTGGCGCGCTATGCATCAAGACGGCGAGCCAGGACGACATGATGAAACATTTTGTTAGACAGCAAGGAGGGGATAAACTGTGGGCGCATATACATACAGAAAATTCATTACAAAATAACTGTTATGACAGGAAAGCAAATAGACTAGACTTGACAGACAGGTGATCTCACATTTATTCATTTCCCTGTTCAAAAAAAAAGTCTTACTGCACATTGGGAGCAGCTAAAAATATATCAAATCATATACTTACTCCACAGGGCTGGAACCATATTACAAACGAGGGAGTGATTCTGGCTCTTTTCATCCCGCCTGGCTCTTTCTAGTTGACCTCTTTCAAGTTACAGATGCCCTTGGGGTCAGTCTCTCGAGAAATGAAATGATTTTAAAATACAACACATCACCTCCTTAAGTGAAGGAATCGATTCATTTACAGAGGGAGAGATAACGGTGTCGGATAAGTTTTTCCAAAGTTGCTCAAAAAACCTGAGACCTATTTTTAGGGAGATCACTTCGTAGAAGAGGAGACTTATCAAGCAAGGTGATATTGAGGTAAAAGGTAGAGACAAAGAGGGTTTCACATCCTTTGGTACAATCAGCAGCGAGTCTCTGGGGAGCGGAAGTTGTTTCTCCTCTGTCGCCTCCTCAGTCAACCACGCGCAAAAAAAAAAAGGAGGGACCTTGGTGGGTGCAGAGCGCAGCAAGTGATGAAGACATCCTTAGTGAGGGGGAGTGAAGGGAATGAGGGAGACTGCAACACAAGGATTGAAGCCTACACTTCAGAGCATACAGAGAAACACAGGGAGACATCAGGGGAGGCACTGTGTTCACGATCAGACGTGCACGTCTCAAGATGAAGGGAACGCTACTCATGAAAACAAGAAAGGGCTGCATTGTGAAAGACATCACAAGGTTATTCTAAAGTGATGGTTTAAAGACTCTTGGAACTATTTGAAGATGTATACTTCTGTGTTTTATTGTGCAGCTTTGAACCAAAAAATGCTGATTTGCTGAAAGTTTCTACTTGTCAAGAACAGTGTCTCCATGTCTCTGACAATTCTATAACTTTGTGCCCTCGGATGTTACAACCTTGACCTGATCGTTGTTTTATGTCACTCATTATCAAGTTCTTGCAGACACAGGGAATTTGCAACACCGGTGGGAGGGCCGAAAAGGAGACTAATGATGGCAGAGAAAAGGTTTGTAACAAAAAAAGGCCAGAGCAGAATGCTAACGATCTATTGCTGCATTTTTATCGCAGGAACTTTCCCCCGGACGAGGGAATTTCTGACAGCCCAAAAGGTCCCTGCTTTGGGGGTAGTAATTTCCAAAGGTACAGAAACTTCTGTGTGGGCCTTGCAGTGCTAAGCACTTCCGATTTGTTGAGTACCATTCGGATTTGTCTAATCTTTATGTGTCTTTAGACCTCAGCAGAAACGCAATGGGCTGGAGGAACCCTTCACTTCCTTGAATAAAAGCTCTTGGGAGAAAAACCCAAGAGAATTTTGCTGCAAACGTTGATAAAGATATAATCCAAAAGGCAGCAGGAATAAATCAAAATACAAAGACACACAAAGTCGATGAAATCTAAAGAAACACCAAAAGAAATCCCTTGACACAGAAAGAGGAAGAGACAAAGACTAATGCTGCATTCGCTTGCTCTTAGGATGGTCGAGTTGGGAAGTCTTTCGTCCAACTTTGGTGTTTTAGAAGAGTTGACATCATAGATGCTTCTGTTTTCTTTTATGTTCAGAATTGATCTAGATCACTCTACATGGACAGCAATTAATGGTTACAACCTGACACCATATTACCAATTACATGCAATATATGCAATTACACGTATGCAATAAGTCAGTGTTGTGACCAAGTCATCCTTGCTCAAGTCCCACGTAAGTCTCAAGTCATTTGATCCAAGTCTCAAGCAAGTCAAGTCAAGTCACAGGTTATGTCAAGTCAAGTCAAGTCGAGGCCTTAGTTAAGGCAAGTCACTTTTTTTCCACCCAAGATCCAGCACTCTTACCTGAAGTATCCGGTCTTTATAAAGAGAGAAGACAAGGTGTTAGCAGCCCGTCTAATAACGATATTATTGGCTAATTTATATAACCTGTTCAAAAAGTATGACAATGAATTGTATCTGTATTATCTTGGCACAGACGCAGCCATGATGATGGTCTGGTCTGAGACAGCATTGAGTAGTAACAAGTACGACTGATGAGGCTTCTCTTTGTGGAAAAAACATCAGGTAGCTGGGGTCTTTGATGTTGCGTGTTGCTATGGCGAGGAGTTTGACTGACAGCCAGTCAACCGATCATCACAACCACACAATAAACATTGAATTATATCATTTTATATTTAACAGCTAACATTCAAACTTATGAACACACAAGTCATCCGAGTCATCATGCCTCAAGTCCAAGTCAAGTCTCAAGTCATTTATTTTTGGCAAGTCAAGTTGCAAGTTATCAAAACAGTGACTCGAGTCGACTCGACTCCAAGTCACCAAGTCTCAAGTGCACATCTCTGCAATAAGTCCATTCTTACAAATACCAACATTTTCTTTGGCAGTGTTTCAGCGTAGTATGACGCCAAGCCTCTGAACTCTGCAAGTTGTTGGACTGACTTTTGGGAGCTTTTGTGAATGTTCCCAGCCAATTTAATGGGAAGGTGAAGCTAATCAGGCAGAAGAGAGACACAACAGGGAGCGATTAGTCACCAAGTAAACAGGAAACAGCGGATACGTGACCTACTGTATTTCATTCTATAAGGCTTAGCTGTGTTTATAAGGGAAATACAGATGCACAGTGTGGTCCTTGCATCATTTCCTCCACTGCTGCTGCTCTGCCATGACTGAGTTTATGTGTCTGGGGATGAAGAATTCCTGAATGATTAATGCTTGACAGACAGGAGATGCTGTGTCTTACAGGGTATAATAAGCGTCCCTCGATGTCACGCAGAGCAAAATGGTATTTGTTCATTTTCAGCAGCCTAGTATAATCAGCACCGTCCAAATTTGCACTCTTTTACAATAGAGGCATGTGGTGCTGCAAGCAGCATGGTCTACTCAGGACATGGCTGCATTAAATGAAAAGACAAACTTTTAATGTGCCTGGAGGGTCTCTTATTGATAAGTGGGTGTCGTGAGGAGAGGAAATATCGATAACATACTTTTCATTGTGCTGCTCTTGCAATACCAAGAGTAACGCTCAATAGTCACGGCTTCAGTACAGATAATACTTAAATAGGACATTATCTATCTTCATAAGAAGAGATTATTTGTCTTATATGCGTGAATGTTTTCTATAAATATGTGGAAATGAGCCGTCATGCTAGCTTTAGAAGTCTGTGGAATGCTAACACAAGGACGGAACATGGTGGAGGAGACCGCTGTCTTACACATCCGCCCAAATCACCCAGAGGTATTAATCGAGTCATCATTTTCAAACTCATTGATCCATTCAGTCCCTTTGGATGGAGCATTGTCATCCTGGAGAGACCACTCCCATCGAGAGAGAAAAAAGAAGTTGCTTTTGATTTGTATTGATCTGCAGTAAAATGCCCCAAAGAGTGTAACAACGAACCAGGTCACTTCACTGTTGGGGGCAATCATCGGGGTTTTTATCTTTATTAAACGAGCCTTTATGATACTGTCTCACTGCCCATTGTAAGAGTTGTTGGCCGCTTTGAGCCAAATGGATTTAAAGCAATCTGTGAGGACTCTAGACAGAAAGTAAACGTTTCTGCTATATGGTGCCATGCATTCAAATGAGAATTAATCTGTGCTCTGAAATAGAATGCCCTTATTAAAGAGTGGAAGAGAAGATATTTCAAGTTTCACCATGTTACTTCCCATGGACAGTCCCACAAGTAATGTTCCATGGTCGGGGCCAATGCACCAGCACAGCGCCATTGTGCTGGTGCATAACAGTGAGGCAGTGTTACATTTAAAATGGTACAATTATACATATTTCAATAGCATGCTGCACTTAAGTGGGGTTATGTATGAATAATAAAAGAATATGGATCTATAAAAGTGTATGGGTTTTTTTCACAGTGGACATTTTGCCTTGTATTAGTAGGAAAAGCACAAGTGTTAATAATAACTAAAACATTGGTTCTGTTCTATTCAGGTGTCTGAGAAAGCCATGACAGGCAGTCAGCATGCACACAAGCAGGACCATGAAATTAAAGCAGCTAAATGGAATACAGCCATCATTAATGCTGCTATAAACACCTGAGCTCTTCTTACTGTGATATGCTACAAAGGCCTTTACTGAGAGCACGCCCATGTGTGGCCCAAATGGGATATCCAAATGTGTCCTTATTTTACACGAGGGCCCGACGTGCGTCAGTCCAGATAGGTTGACGAAGAGCCCAGAATTTGACCGAACACTGGTACCCATCTTGCCGTTTAAATTGTATGCCCATTTCCAGCCCGTGTGGGTCAAACACCAACACACTCAACACCACTCTGAGCCCGTGCCCAGTTGAAGCACTTGACCAGAGACCATGTAAGCCAATGGTAATAAGCTGACTTGCGTTTTTAATAAAGTGTAATTATACCATAATTATACACCATTGTAAAGCCTCCTGCTGAACCTAATGTATATTATACTTTGCTACATCATAATTTATCCAACAATGTATAGCCTATCCTGGCAACACCGTGTTAATATTTCACCTGCTAGTTTTACAAGTACCTCTTCATTCTCTATAGAAAAATAACACCGAAGCCGAAAACACAAAGCCTTGATCCTACAAGACCAATCAATGTAAGACGAGTTTGGTTTCACATCTCCAATCTATTAAAATACATCCTACGACACCCGTCTTTAGATTTAAATATGAGCTTCCGCTTTCTCATCTGCCGTATGTTGCAAATATCTTAACTTCACTTTCTAGTTTAACAGACTGCTGTATCTTAAACAACCTGCTTCCTCCTCCAGACTGGGTTCAAGGAGCACAGGAGAGACTTTCACACCTCAGTGGCTGAAGTTGTTGCTAGCTTGAGAGCGTCACTACACTCAGCTGCTGGTAAACAGAACTCCAGAGCTGTGCTCCGACTCTCAGGGAGCTGTAACGTTTATTTTCTGACCAACTGTATCTCATACCCAACACTCACCGACTCCCCTCTGATCTGCACACGCACATTGTCTCTCTCCCTCATCGCTACACACACACACACACATAGATAGACACTGTGCCGTATGCTCCCAAAGGAGCTGCACCATTTCACTATTTTCCCACAGACACAGCAGCCACAACAGAGATGATCAAAAACAGCAGAAGAGATGTATACTCTGCTCTGCAGGTAGAAGTTCCAATGTAAGTAAAAAAAAAACAGTGCTGGAGGATCGGTCATGAGCATTTTAGCCAGACCCCGTGTGCAGCTATTGATCATGCTACACTGACAGCATCTCTGGGTGGTACAATGACCCACAATGATGTCATCCTTAACTTGACTGCAAAGTTGTACTTTTTTTTTTTTTTACTTTTCACTCTTATCCTACGCTGACCACCAGCCAGAAAATGTAGATATTTAGAGCATTAAAAAAATTAAAAAGTGACTGAGCGCTGAGTATCACATCGATGTGCATGAGCAATGCACTGCAGACAACAGATTCTTCTCAGCTGCGGCTAATGATGTAACAAATGCGGAACATAAAGGAATAATCAGTTAAAATGAGTTAGCACAATGCTTGTTTAGCCTATTACCTACTGATGTAAGCCCTGTAAGAACAAAGAACTAACTGGGTATCAAATGTGGCACCCGGTAAGCGATGCATTTTCCATCACCCAGCAGAGGTTGGTTCGACAGAGAGGGTAAGTGGAGCGAACACAACAGACTCCCTCTTTAACTTACTTATGTGTGAAGCAGCATATTGTTCTTTCCTATCTCTGCAAGAGTTACCTGTCTTATTCATCCAACAGGGTTACTGCGACTCAATCTCGGATCCCATCAGCTGCAGTCTGACGACGATATAGCCTTTGTGGACAACGGTGAACATGCCGGGCGTGTAGCCAGCAGTTAGCATAAACGGCTTCCAGTCAAGTCCTGCTGCATTGTTTACAGAAAAAGAAACAGTTTCTTCTTACCTTTGCCAAAATTTCAACATCATGATGCAGAGTAAAAGGTAAGTAAAAAGTAAACATGGAGCTTTGTCAGGTCTGTCCTCAAGAGGGGAAGAAAACTACTTTTAAAAAGCTAGTTTTCTTGGCTGGAAGGCTGAATGACTTTTGTGACACTGCGTCAAGGGAATTTGAATCTTAGATCTAGAACGGATTGTTAGCTGTTAGCATGCAGATGTTTATAGATTTTATTAAGAAGCTTAATCATCGTCAGATAGCCGCTACATTCTACATTTCTATGTAGAATCTGTAAATAGAGATCTAAAAACACAACTGTAATTACCGCTTAATGCCAGGTGGTTGGATATGTATTTTTTATGTAATGTTATCAGATATTATACAGCATATTATGGAAAAGTGTTCACTTAAAATGTATTTTCAAAATATTTGATGAAGACCGCATGTGTTCTGTATTAATAGGCAACAGTCAAATCCTTAAAGATTCAATCTTGAAGATTTCAGTTGCGTTCTCTTTGGCGACACCTTGGCAATATACAGTAATTGCACAAGCACTCTTCCCATTTTATCCAGACGTCTGCAGTTGGCTCCCTTTGTTACCATGTTAACTCCTGATTTTCCTCGCTGACGGCCGCTTTCCTTTTTAGACTGTTTGCTTCATCTGAGTGTCCAATTTGTTTCTTTTTCTTTGGATTTTCACTTATTCTTGAAGTTGTATCTGTAGTCATCCATCTTTTCTTTGTTTGTTCAGCCATAGTAGATTACTGTTTACTCGCAACACTTGCAGAGACCGGAAAAGCAGCCGCTTAGCTCCGCCTACCCTCTCTGGCAGCAGACCAACCACTGCTGGCTGATGGAAAACACGTCACTAACTGGGCGCCGCTTGTGATTTATTCAGCGAATTTCACCACAGACAAACAGTCTGTAATAATACTATATACTGCAAATGCAAAGGCTTTCATCAGTGGGCCATAGGCTCAATCACCATTGTGTTACCTCATTGGGTGATAGTGACTTAACAGACATTTATTTGCATGAAAATCTTTGAGATTATACCTTTAATTTTGCTGCATTTTTTGTATTGTTTACACAAACAACTATGAATCATGCATAATAATTCATTATGTTTTTACCTTGGGACTTCTCTGCAAGGGTATACACAGTTTGTTCAGGTCTTAGATGATAAACGGTATCTCAGGCTTGAATAATGCCTCCTGGAGCCTCTTAGTGTACAGAATATGAGCAGATGATATGATGCAACCATCAGATGCTTGTTTGTTGTTTGCTGTGTGAAATCTGCGGGTATGAAAACAGGCTTACTCACAGGGCTACAGCCTTGGCGGGCATTGGCTACCCCGCTGTCGAGTGCCTGCTGAATGTCAACTGAATGAGGCACTGGATGAGCCAGAGGGTAAAAATGGCTTGCTGCTAATGCAGCCTTAAATAAGATATAATGTGCAAGCAGATACGATTGTAAGTATATAACATAACCCAGTTGAAGCTAACTGCAGCAAGAAAGCGGCGATAAATTTCACTGTTTGTCTCATAAAGGCTTAAAATTCTGTTTCCGAATGTGGGAAAAAAGTAAGAACTAAAGGGAAAAGAGACATTTGTCTGGAAAAAATCTGACAGCGTGGGAGGAAGACAAACTAGCAGACAGAAATTCTTTAGCATAAACTAAGTGATGCACAGACTACAAGTTCAATGTTGGGTAGAGAAATCCTTGAGGAAGCCCATGGGTTGTTTATTTTTGCCTCAATTATCACCCCAGGGTTTAGCTCAAAGACAGACATTTAATAATTCATCTGCTCTTTGAATTCATTTTCATTCTTTCTTCCTTCAACGGGCTCACAGCCAACATGTTTTATTAGTGTTCTGAGCTGCTCCCTACCAGCAAAACTAAATGGTGTTGGTGCGAAGGAGTGGGAAGGGGTCACGCAATTTCATTAAAAGGAAGAACGCTTCATTTCCTGAGAAATTATCTGGTTTTTCGTAATGAACAAGATGCAAAAAACAATTAGGCTCATTCCACAGCCGATGCGCTGTACTGTCATAAAATAAAACACAGTGTTTCTGCCTTCCTCATCATCCGTGTCTGCTCACAATCAACTGAACAGGTTGAGATGCAGGTAGCGCTCTGTAGGACGTTAACTGTGATGAGCGGGAAGGTGACACAGAGGAGAAATGCGAGAGTAATGAAGAATCACATCAAGGGCTCTCGAACAATCCCCCATTGTGACCCGAGGTACGCTGAAAGACGACACGGCAAACACTTCACAATACAACTGATGAGCCGGAAAACAAAAAACCTGCATCCTCTGTGAGAGCGGAGAATTAGAGAGCTGTGTTTGAGACGCTGTAGGTGTTGATTCCCTCAAAGATTATCACATACATCAAACCCCGCCACCCAAACAAGCCTCTTCAGACACGAGCACCCAAACACAGTCCCTAAACTCGTCCCTCTGGTGCACTGAACCGCTGTGTCTGCAGGCGTTGCTGTCTTTGGGCTTGCCTCGTACGCCATTAATCCCACCCATTTATAAACGAGCGCCTAAATATACACAGCGCTTAATTAAAGTTGGGCATCCATTATTGAAGCGAATCCCAGTTTTATGGGATGAGAACGTAATTAGTCCCTCTCCACCTTAGCGCTCATCTCTGTGTCTTGGGGTTATAAATACCAGGCCTGCCGCTTCATGAAGGGTATCCTTTAAATTACATCCTCTACAAAAGGTTAGAAGAAAGGATTCTGGATTTACGTGACATGACGTTTAAACACGAGGGCTGTTAAGATGTTCTTCAGCCAGCGGAGGAGTCGCAACCCAACGGTCATCTGATACAGACAACAACACAACAACCTTAGATGTCTCGCACGCTATCCACCCGGCTTTCCAAGGTCAGGCTCCGCTCCGAGGAGACAAATAACCTTTCCTTGTAATCTTTGGAATGTCGCATTGGAATCACTTTGGGTAATAACAAATAATGACCCTATCTCTGCCATTGGGAAAAGAGCTATTGATTTCTTTCACCCACCAAAGCTTGAAATTATGACCTTAGCTTTACAGGGATGGATATGACAGCGTTTGCAGGATGATGTATCTATTTTATGTGAGTGGTGACGGGGCAGAAGTCCATCCCCTCAATGCAGAAATCACAATATACTATTAGGCTCTAACAACATCACATCACTTGTGCTTGGATCTGTCAGCTGGTTAAATAAGCATCAACTAAGTACTCACTGGACCAAACAAATGGAATAATCAATAAAACATGACTTTTTGAAGGTTAAGAACTAAAGCATCTAAAAAATATCCAACTCGGAATAGAACTTGGTTTAGTAAACTCATGCACTCATGGTTTTTCTATATTTGATATGAGATTTGATGTAAGTGCAGAAAACCTTTAAGCTTTAATGTCCATGATTATTAAGGAGATTAACAAACTTGTAGTTAAATCAAAGTTTTGCTTTTAAATCACAGTTTGGTTGGTGGAACATTACGATGCTTATATCTAAGCTTTTCCTTAAAATGAAAGACTACAGATATTCAAGTTTGTTTGCTCCTAAAGCAAACAAGGGAGATTATATTGCCGGAGAAATCCATGCAACTTCATTACACCACTGCTCTGTTTACTTTGCCTACAGACTACACATAGAAATGTAGAATCTGTAGGCAGGGACGTGGATTTTAGGGACGGCAAGTGTCCCGTTTGTACTCCGCTTGTAGTCCGAGTAATATGGACCAATCACGTATCAGCAGGCTGTGGTGTATGCAGGAAAAACAGTCCCATCAGCGGCTATCTGTCAACAATTTACCCTCTTATTAATCTCTATAAACAGACATCAGCGTGCTAACAGCTAACAATCCGTTCTAGATCAAAAAATTCAACATTCAAAAATTCCCTTGACAATGTGTCAAGGAAACCGTTCAGCGTTTTTTGACTTGTTACTAATCTGCATCATGATGTTGAAATTTCGGCAAAGGTAAGACCCATTCATTACAAGTAAATCAGAAGAAAAACTGTTTATTTTTCTGTAAACAATGCAACACGCGGAAAAGGAAGTCTTGACCAGAAGCCGGCTACTGGCCCGACATGTTCACCATTGTCCCCAGAGGCTATATCGCCCTCGGACTGTAGCCGATGGGATCGCACCGCTGCAGATGTTTGAACATTTTGCAACCAATAACCTTGCTGTTCTCTAAAATCAGTCAATCATCAGTGTTGCTCTTAGCTGACATATTGTAGCGTAAACTCGACGTGTAGTTTCCCTTTGTGACACCGGCCTAAGGATCATAGGTTCGGGATATTAAACAACAAAAAATAACTATATAAGAAACTTGTGCTCTACAAATTTTGACACATATTTTCAAGCAAACTAAAGTGACACATCTTCAAGTAAACAGAAGAGAAGGAAACATATTGTTGAGTGAAATATTCAATGTCCTACTTTCCAGACAGACCCACAGCCGACAGCAGCAGGCAAAGATTTCTGTGAATATGATGTTTTAAGTCTCACAAAGAGTGCCCCACAGTTTTATCATTTCTGGTACATTTTTTTTAAACATGATAATCGCATTAAAGTTTCTGTTGTGGACATCAAACAACTGAATGGTTTGTTCTTTGATGTCATTCAGCTGAGCCCTCTTCAATTAAACTAACAGAGATGAGGAAGGTCAAAAGGTGAGGCTCTATTACACTGTCAGTGTATTTACATCTTGTTCAATGTATCCTCTGCAGACTCAGGCCGAACCCCAGGGTTCGGCAGGAAATTCAATAGTCCTAATAAGGATCCTGTCAATCGGCTTATTTCAGCATTTTCTCACTCTGAACTTCTCATCCCTAACCTTTCAGTTCAGATTGTGAATTTGAACTTTGATAACAGAGTGCCTCTTCACACATTATCATACAGTAATGCAACAATAATTATATTTATACGCAGAGAGCAGCAGAGCAACAGCTCATTCAGGTTAAGGGATACAATTTTGCTAACACAGTACATAATAAAGTGCCCTAGTTGTGGGTAATTCTTGTTAATGCATGTTGCTCATTATCATGATAAAAGCTTCCAATTGTCCAGAGGATATGGTATATGGTGTACATAAAAAAAACAAAAACAGAACACAACCAATTATTTTTAAATTACAAGCTCGCAAAGGTTAAGAAGATTGTATATGATGCTTTTTCTGTTACACTTTCGAGGGCTGGCACGGTGGTTAGCGCCGCCGCCCACGGCTACAAGGTTCCTACTTCAAGTCCCAGTTCTTACATAGTGGGCCTTTCTGTGTGGAGTTTGCATGTTCTCCCTGTGCACGCGTGGGTTTTCTCCAGGTACTCCGGGTTCCTCCCACAGTCCAAAGACGTGCTCGTTGGCGACTCTAAAATTGCCCGTAGATGTGAATGTGAGCGTGAATGGTTGTCCGTCTCTACGTGTCAGCCCGGTGTTCAGGGACTATTGGAACTATTTTCTGGGAGGGGTTGCTGTGTTAAAAGCTTCAATCTGGTGCACTTTAAGAGCAAAATTAAGAGCCTAGATGTATGAAGAACTTTGTGCTTTTGTAAACAATTTAAATCATCTGACAAGTAGCCTAAACTGGACACACTTTCGCTGCCCGTTCAACTGTATGCACACACTGTCACACACATCTCAACAAGCATCATAGCAACGGCCCCGACAACAATACATTGATTGATTGACACAAATACAGACAAATCCGTGTTGAATTCAGACAGTGGTGTTTTTTCATTGGGTTAGGTAATAATATTATTATTTTAATTGTGGTGAAAACCGGGACACTTTGGTAGTGAATATTAAAAACCAGGACATTTTAGTGTTCTACAAATATTTGCTATGACTCTGGACACCCAGCTAGAACTGGGATAATCACGGACATATCACGATCAGTCCAGGTGTAACCCCGCCTCTCGCCCAATGACAGCCGAGATAGGCTTGCGCCCCCTCCGCGACCCTGAACAGGATAAGCGATTTAGATAATGGATGGATAATTATTCACTGCATTCATCACAGGCTACAGCTGAAGCAGAACTGGTCATCAAAGTATGATTATAAAGATAATAAGGGTGACAGATATTTCATGCTTCCTGGCTCAATAAAGTCAACATATGTTGTGTGAGAAGAAAAGCAAAGACACTGCAAACTTTCCAGAGAGTGAAGGACAGTAGCGGAGGTACCAAGAGTTCAGGGTCTAGCCTTTTAAAGCTGGATGATTGAATTTCTTGGCAGGGGATTCATTAAAATGATAATTCTTATTTATGAAGCCCTTTAAAAAATTAAAATACTCTCCGTGTACTCCTTCCTATTAATTAACTTTTTTTCACTCTCATTTTCTTTCTCTCTCCTCCACTTTTTTCTTTACTTCCCACTGAACTTGACACACTAATAGGTTATGAATAATTCTGTTTCAGTTTAGACGGCAATTAGCCACAATGCCAGAGGCCATTCTTCTTCCTCTCTTGTGGAGTGGTGATTTAAGACCCAGCTGAGTAAGGGTGCTCCAACTGTCCCACAACTAAATCGTTCACTTCTTCCCACCCAGCGCTAAAACAAGAAACGGTTAACTGAATAAATCCCCTCCCATTGACAAAGTCTGTCCCTGACGTTGGTGTGGGGGAGCGCTCACGCAGAGGAATGGATTTGGCCATCAAGAAGATGACACAAAAGGGTCAAGGGCTTGTTAATAAGAAAGTTAAAGAAACATGAAAACCGTAGGCAGGTCTCAGAGGCACAAAATGTGATAATGGAGTAATATTGTCACACGGCGTCTTTCTCTCTGGTGCTCCACTGAAAAGTTCCACCGCTGCTAATTAGCCATAGGACCACATGGAGAACAGCATGTCTTTGCTGCAGAAATTGATACATCAGAGGCAGGCGAAGCAGCTGTCGTTGGGGGGACTTAAATACAATAATTACAGCACAGACGGAGCGATGGGCTACAGGCACACAAGCTCCACTACTGATTGAATGTGGTATCTCGGTGGCTGAATAATGGTAATAGCCTTTGTATGAAGGTGGCAATAAGGTTTGAAGTATATGGAAGAATTCTGGTATTAAATCCGTTTGACTGATTGACACACAGATTGTTAGACAAAATGTCCCTATTTTTCTATGTGTAAGAGAAAAGTAGAGGGTAGAGACACAGCAAATACCCCTGTCAACGCTAAACACTGAACACCAACAGCAGTGGGAGGGAGTTGGTAGCAGGGTCTTAAACTCCCTTAAAAAGACTGAGCCCCTCAAAGTCCCCGCTTCCACACAGTCATTTTGTAATGAAAAATATTTGGTGTAATATACAGGATACCTATAAGCTGTCAAAAATAACTTTTCTAACCCGATTAATAATGACTTTAGCTGCTTGTTGTGCCATTTGATTGGTTAGCATGTAGCACTGGAAGTCAGGTCACCGTGTGGGGTGACGGACTTATACAGAAAGGAGTCGTGCAGTTTCCAGTCTAGCAGAAGTCTATTGTAGGACTGCTTTCCTCTTTATCACAAAAAAAAAAACCCTGGGAGAGCGAATGAAGTCTGTGGTGATGATCCGCAGATGGCTAGTTCACGCAATGAGGATGCTAATTGCTAACGTGGCCCAAACGCCGAGGAAAGTTAAGACCGTGATGAGGATAGGGGACTACACCAACAGATATAATATTGTTAGTTAGCAACATGGGCAAAAGTAAGTTCTGTCATGAGCTGTGTGTGCCGCTTGCTAACGTTAGCTACAGCTGGTAGGCAGCTGCTAGCTTGCAGTAGTCAGCTTAGGTCTGACTTATCTGTTGCTGCCGACTCACACCTGTTCCAGACACACATGGTGCCTGGCCTTCTGTACACTTTCTTGTTGAAATAATTACAAACCCTATTAGTGTACAGGTATATCCTTACATGGAATATAGACACAACCTCATCTGAAAGGTTAAATGCTGAGCACAAGGAATGGTCTGTTATTGACTTGGCATTACATTACACCTCCAAGTGTTTCTGTCACTTGTCCTTGATCAAGACTACTTGAACTTAACATCTGAGTCTCCTGAGTCTTCTTCCTCTCCATGAGGAAAGTAAGCTTCATGACATTCCCCACTAGTGTAATGCTGTTTCGATTGAAACATTAGAGAAATCTGCCTTATCGTACTATTTAAGCTCACAGCTTTAGTGGTTTGGTTTGTTCTTGACGTTGTTGCATACTTTCTGCTTGCATTTGATTCCTTTATTCTCGGTGGATCGACTTAATTATGCTTGTGTTTAACATTTAGTAAAGTCCATCAGCTGTATACCCAGGATTATATGCCCCATAGCACAACTCCCCATCCCGGCTTCTACTTACAGCAGACAGACATATTCCCTATCATCTTGAGCGTTCTGTGGGATCGATTTCTTGACCCCGTGAACACTCTTAAGATTTGGAATCTGCTCTATTTCTGTTGGGTTCAAAGTCTAAGGAACTTACCACCTTGTAAGGGCAGACATTCTTAAACCAGATCAAAAATGAAATTCAATCAGTTGTCCCTGAGCCAGTGGCCTTTCAGCCGACGGAGTCTCAAGGAAACATGTTCATTTATTCTTGATGTCATACACACAGTCAGGAGGTAGGGAAGAAAAGTAGCCACTGTGGGGACAGCAACATATTAATAATAACGTATCATCCTGAAAAATCACCTTTGTGTAAAATATCTTTTGTTTTCATTGGGCTAAGGTGATTAATCCGCTTGTTGCCTGTAGGGCCATTGTTTCCTTCTCTGAGCCATCATCCATCCGAGCGGCGGGTCATTTTTCAAATGTTTTCACATAAAACTGCGACATGCTGCACAAAGAGCTGACAGGTGCTATCAAATTTATACCAGGCTGGTGTGAAACAACTGATCATTGATCATTAATTAAAAATCTGTTTTTCTTCCAACAGAAGCTTGCGAGAGTCTAACATATTTCACAACCACCAATGAGAAATGAAAAACAGAGCATAGATGACGAGACTGAACAGGTTTCTTTCTTACAAACCTGCTGTTGAAGTTACGGTACAGAAGTGAAATAAAGTCTCCGATAATTAACACAAATCTAGATAAAATCCTTCTTCTCCACATTCCTAAAACCAGCAGTTGGGGGGGGGGTTGCAGTTAAAAATTATCAAGGAACAATAACATTACTTTGGAGTGATATAGCTGGGCTTTCAAGGCCTCTTACATCCGAGAGAATCTCATGCTAAGAGGCTGCAATGTGTTACACTATACTGATCAGCTCGTTGCTAGCCAGGCGTGAGTGCTATTTTGTGCAGATCAGATACACAGTATCTATACAGTGTGTTTTCAAAGATTCCTCTCAGAAAAAGTGTGTCTTTTGTGGACGAAAACAACTCCGAGAGGTGATGGGAGTGTACACGAGAAGTAAAGTCACAGATTGGACATCAAAAACTCACTGTAATAATCCGTAAAGGCAAGGAGCTGCAGATTCCAATGATACTGTATATCTCAACTGGGTGAACAACCTCAATCACAATGTCACATTATTTTCAAACTCTAATTTAAGATATGATAATCATGTGAATATTAAAGATGCTTATGAATGGTATCACTATTTTGCATCAGTGTAACATTGGTTTACCTTTGTCTTCCTTGCTGTACAGTCTACTTTGAAACATCCCCCCTCTGGCACCTCACATCAACACTTGAAACATCACACTTTTTCACTGAGCAAGAAGGCTTTGTCTCCTGCCTGCAGGTCTGCACAGCATCAACTTTTTCAATCTTCGTCATGCTGTCCAATGTGCTGACTTTGAAAAGTCTCTCACCATGAACCCGGTATCCCTGCCTGCCATCCAGCTCTAACTAGAAATACATCGAGCAGTGAAAGCGAGACACATCTGAAAGGATGTTTCTTTGGCAACAAAATATGATTTGCAGTGATGGTACTCACACATAACAGTAAGAAAGACATTCCCTGAAGCCAGGACAACCTTCTCCCTTGTTGCCCGGTCGTAGATGCCCACGTGGCATTCGTAAGGCCCGTTGTCTGAGATCCGTACCTCTGGGAGCCTGTGAAACACAAGAATTCTTCTGTGAGTTGATATCAATCTTTACTTCCAGCAATGTTATAAAGTAATTTACCAAAAGAAGATGTAATTAGCATAAGAAAGGGTAAAGAAATGTTTATATTTTTAGATATTCAGTTAAAAGAAGACCCCTTTACCACAGCACAGAGAGCTAAACTCAGGTCAGTCAGTCCTCAGTAATACTCGGTACAGTAAAGTGGATCTATTATTCTCCACGCATTAAATGATGTGTTTGTTCTGATAGGTAACTGCTGTAACCTCACAGTGTCACAATGTACTAAAACGTGGTAATCCAAGGAAATAACCATTACTTGGGTTTTTCAAATGGACTTCAGTCGTCTATTTGCACCTTAGCTCAATAAGTATCTTATTTAACAAGCTCAGCATTATGAAGCATTTGGAAGTATCTCACAGGCTGAAAGCAAGATAAATCATTGCATTGGTGTCCATTGTTGTCTGCCTTCTATGCCTTTTAAGATGCTGACACTGGACGCAGCAAAACGAAAAACAGCATTTTATCAAAACAGTTTTGTCATAGAGAAAAGAAAATCTTTGCAATTTTAGGTTAGAAATGAACGCGGTTAAGGTAGAAAGGTAGGAGTGGAATAGAGGAACTTCTGGATATCACATTTTTAGGTTGGCTTTCAACTATGTATGTAGAGGAAGTGACAGTGGTGAAGTAAGTTCATGTGTTCCTTAATGATTGTCAACATAAGGTAAGGCCATGTAGGGTCGAAACGCGAGGGAGATAGTTTGAGGTGAAGTTTGGAAACTACTTTTCACCAGGAAAGGTAAAGTGGGTATTATGTTGTTAAATCTGAAGCAGCTTTGGGACTGATATATCTTTGAATGAAGAGCCTTACAGATTGTCTGTTCGATATCAAGATATCGAGACAGACGGAACAGTAGTTGTGTGTCTGGTGTCGGATAAACTGAGGCTGTTGGTGGATGAAGTGGTGTGAAAAATGTTGTGCCTTAAAACCAGATACTTTTGAGTGTAGTTTTGTTTATCCTGCGCCTCTTGCTTTTTCAGTCAAATGTATTGACTGTTGAAAAAAGGAAGAAGAAGCTGATGTGTCCACAAAGTCAGGGCAAAAGGATTCCTTTTTGATGGTGAAGATGTTGTCAATTAAAGAGGTCTTTTTTGTTCTGATGTTAATTTAAGTTTAAATGTATCTTTTAGGTTTTTTGAGCCATGCTTTTTGATGTATTCAATGGATTGAGTTGTGTAGTTATAGGAAAAAGTCCCCAACTTCAGCATCTAAGTCCAAATGGCTTATGGGCTAAATCTCTGCCTTAGACCAGCTACTGTAGAGGCCAGAAACTCTGATAGATCTGTTACAGATTGTGGATTAACATAGAAGGCTAAGGGATTAGTTAGATATAGCAGGATGTCATCGGCGTACAGACTGATTTTATGTTGGAGTTAACTGGCTTTAATGAAATGCTGTCATTCTTTCTTGTCTGTAGTTTTGAAAGGAACACAGTCCCCAGAAAGGCACTGGCTTCTGTAGATGTGTTGCCATGGTAATGGTTGTATAGTTTGGAGTAGTAACATCTGACATCTACATTTATTGCAGTGTGGTGTTTTGTAGCGTGTCCGGGGAGGTCTTCTATAGATGTAATGTCTGAGCCAAAAGTTAACAAGGCTTGGTCCCACAGTCCATTGTTGTAAAAGGAGTCTAATAAGATTGATTTGTTGTTTTGTGAAGGAGACCCTTAAGTTTGTTTTCTTATGAGTAATTCCTTGTTGATTAGGGTTGGATGGTTCGCCTCTGACGCTTCTGCCGGAGAAAAAATTCTGTTGTAGTTTCCTTTGTTGAAAATGCTATTTTTCTGTGTCACAGACAGTACTTGTGGTTTGTTAGAGGTGCTGTAGGTTTTTAGAAAGGATGACACACTCGTTGAAAATCTGTAATAAATCCAGGTCTTTCTACAGTGAGGTATTTAAGTGCCATCTAAATGGGAACATTTAAATCCCAGTTAGAAGGGAATACAAATGTTTGATTCTTTTGTTCTATGCTTGATTGAGTTGTGATTCAGAAAATAAACAAACTGAATTATGCATTTACACAGATTTATTATGATTTTTGGTATAGAAGAAGAAGAAATACTCTGTCTTGTCTTGGTTGTGTGGTCTCAGATACAGCTGTACATGATGATGAGCACTTTGTAGGGAGAACAATCTGTATTCAGCACCTGACTAATGTGTCAACTGCGATACTCAAAGTGAGACACCACGAGTCACATTTAGCTCCTGTGATTTATTCCCACAAAACAGGAACGATTGTCCTTGCCGCCCTAAATGTGGACCTCTATCGGAACAGCAGCTGAGCACTAACAGCAGCTTTAATGGGTACGGCTGTATGTGTGTGTGCGAGTGTGTGGCGTAGAGGAGATCACTCTTTTGCAGTCAAAACATTTTTGTAGCATATCCCTTACCTTGCTCAACAACTATCTTTAGATTCCCAAGATTAAAGAAAGGGGCTTTAATCTTAACTGAAAAGTTTGAAGGACAAAACAATAGAAAAAACTGTTTATTATTAAAGTGATGAGAAATCTAACTCTTTACATGTACCGTCAACTTTCAGTTCAATTGTCAGTTATAATTATCAAATATGAACAAACCTAATGAATCCTGACAAGGACTTGCATCACTTTCATATTTCTTTGACTTACAAGGACAGTGAGAACAAAAAAAAATTAAAAGTTAACTATTAACGAAAAACAGAAAGCAGCTCAAGATATTAAGTGAGGATGTCTCCAGCAGCCCTTCCTCGAGGGATAAGTACAAAACAAGCAAGTCTTTTATTTCAGCACAGCGCAAGAACGATGAAAATAGCACAGTGAATCACTGTGGTGGTGGCTGGGGAGGTAATTGGCTTTGTCTTGGCGAGCTACATTATAGTAAACGCTGATGTAGCCCATTGCTTTGTTTTTCCAAACAAAGCCGTAGTTCTGTTATCCACAATCCTGACTGCTGCATTCATGGATTCAGACCAGGACGAGTGCAGAGAGAAAAGAACCCAGGGATAATGTAATTCAAGGCCTGGAAGTATTTCCAGAAGAAAGGTGAGGAGGCCGTAAAGAAATCCCTAACCGCAGCGTTTCTGAATGGCCGCCTGCCTCTTAAGTATTTTACTAGTCAGGCTGTAAGACACATCCATCAGAATTAGGAGAGGAAACAGAGGAAAGGTTGTACTCCTAACATTGAGACTTCAGTTAAATATTAAGACTGGGTGAATTAATTTTTCAACGACCCTCTAATCTTTGATGTCGTGCGCTTCGGAGGTGCGAGTCCGTTGACAATTTGCTCACAAAAAAAACGGAACATGTGACTCTGAGAGTACTCACGTCTCCCATCCACTATTAATGGGTCAGCTAATGTTTGAAATCTTAATTGGAATTAAATCACCATCAAAACTGAATGGAAAAAAGAACTCATAATAATCCACATATTATAGATTTCTTGCCGTGTGATTATTGCTATAATCAGTCCTCAGGGCTAGCATTGACTCTGCCACACAGCTATAAACATATAATCTGACCTCATTAAAGAGCAGTTTTTAGAGCATTTAAAGGGGGGTTATTATGATAATTTCAACCTTCATATTTCACTCTGATACCTGTGGAGTAGCTTAGCATAATTTACAATCCTAATTTTTATCACACTGGTGCTCTGTGTAGGCCCTCATACAGCCTCTGCCTGAAACGACTCAGTCAGCTGTCTCTTTAAATAACATATAATCTGACCTCATTAAAGAGCAGTTTTTGACCTCATTAAAGCCCACTTTCTTCTAATTGGCCAGCTCTCTGTGACATCACATAGTGCAGCGTGTAGAAAAAACTGTGTGAAACCTGGCGTTCACAACAGCCTGCAGACTGAGCTGAGAAGCCTGCTGATTACTCCGACATACTTTTACCTACAGATGTGAAACTTCACCCACGTTTAGTCTGGACATCCAACATTGTAACATTATATATGTGTCTGAAAATGTAAAACAGCATAATGGGCTTATTTCACAGCGGACATTTTTACATCCAACAGGAGGAAAAGCGCAGGTGTTAATTATAACTTTAACAATGGTTCTGTTCTATTCAGGTGTCTGAGAAAGCCATGAAGCTAAATGGAATTTAGCCATCGTTAATGCTACCTGTGCTTTTCCTCCTGTTGGATGTAAAAATGTCTGCTGGGAAAAAGGCCTCATAAGCAAAGTGTTAACAATGTGTGTGTATGTGTGTACCTTTGTGTGGTCACAGTTAACATTTTACCACACAATACCCCCTTTATGTTCCACTTAACCTTCTTTCTGCGCCCCAAACTCCCTCCTGTTAAATTATTTTCCTCCTCACGCCTCCTTTTTCATCATTTTTTCATGTTTCATTGTTTCTTTTGAGGCACGTTATGAATCCTTTTGTCCTTTACTTTGTTTCCAAATTATGCAACTCATTAATCAGTGTTTTATAAAAAGCTGATTAACACTGGAAAGGTGGAAGCTGGGACAAAAACAACACAAAGTACAAGCCTTCTCCACAGCCTTGCAAACAGAATTTAATATCAGTACAGTTCAGATATGGTAAATAAACAGCCAAGTGAAAAAGTAATTGAATAAACAAGCAATTTCCAGGAAACCTTGTTAAACACACTACAAAATCTCCCCTGTACACCAAAAAAAAAAGCTCATACACGGAGAGGATCGATAGCAATGGGCCCCCATGGAGGAGCAGCTAAAACAGCACCGCAAAGAGAGATCGATTGTCCCCGAGGAGTTGCATCTGAAAGCTCTTTCCTGTTATGTAGGCCTTCCTGCAGAACTCCTCCTGCCTACAAATGCCAGCAAATGCTACAGCCTGGGTGAAAAAGAGGAGTCCTGACAGAGCGGCATCTGATAGCTCATCCAGTCAATCTCTGCATCAAATTAACTAGCACACTGTCAGATACTCTCTCTGGCCTGAAGCATTACGGTTGCATGGGTCAGGACTGGAGACTGTAAGTCAGTGTACGCCTGATGGAAAGCTGGGACAAACTGCCTAGAGCATGCAATGCAAAGAGAGGTGTGTAATCAGACATGTTTCCTGAAGGAATGAGCGAGAAACAAAATGACGAGGATCATGCTGGGATTCTCGGGAGTGCCGAGGGAGGTGTGATTGGCTTTGTGCTGGCTGGTTACATTATAGTAAGTGCTGATGTAGCTCATCTCTCTGTTCTTATACACAAAGCTGTAGTTCTGTTGTTTGCTCTCCTAAGCTCCGTATTCATGGATTCAAATCCACAGAAATGCATCGAGGAGAGCTCGGTGATAAAAATGTAGAAAGCATGGAGGTATTACTGGAAGAGGGTAAGAGCCCATAAATAAACCTCACTTTTTGCTGATTACAGAAGCTCTATAAAGCCCATTCACTGTGCATTAAATAGCTTATTTTACTTATTCATTACCAATTAAAGAAACACAGACTTTACTTATCTCTCCCTAAGAATATTTATTACAGCACACGCTAAAATGCTTTCTCTTTTCGACCTCAAGAATAAAACTGCTGAGAAACTGAATTGGCGTCAATTTATTTTCACTTGCAACAATTTGTACCACATTTTGTCATCTTTTTAGCTTAATAGAATGTGAATAAAGCAGCAGGAATAGATTCTTTCTCTCGCACGTAGGCCGCCTCAGTGGACACATTCACCTTCAGTGTGAGATTGAGTGGGAAGATATCGGAATGAACAGCTTTAATTTGCCACTGTAATCAAAATAAAATTAAAATAGACATTCTTAACACGACTCCCCACAGGAAATATTCATCAATTACTCAAACACTCCTGAAGGTTTTGCCTGAAATTTGGACCCAGTGTGAGGGGGGGGGGGGGGAATAAAGGCGTGTTCTTCTGAAAAATTAAGCCTGAGGAATAATTTTTTGATCACCTTAAATTAGTCAGGCTCCCTCAGTAAATTAAACTATTCACAAGGTGTTTTGAATGAAACAAGGAATTTCAATTTCCCTTTTTCTGTTTCCTGGTAACGACCGGGTTGCAAATTTGTTTATGATCACTTGGGACATGTTGCTTCCTGAGCTGGGTCACCTTTTGAATTTGATTTAACAATCTCAAACAACTTGTGTCATCATTACTCTTTATAGGTTTAACCTCTCTCATTCAGTACAACCAGCTTTTTAGAGATGCCCCTGAAGATTTGTCTGTTTTCTGTTCATTTTTTTCATTTTGTTTATTTATTTTTTTTGGCCTTTTATGCCTTTATTAGAGAGAAAGGACAGTGGATAGTGGATGGTGGAAACATGGAAGGAGAAAGCTGCCAAGGGTGGGAGTTGAACCCAGGGGCCGCATCGAGGACTGTAGCCACACACACACCAACAGCTATGATTTTGGGTACACATCTACATGTGAAGGAGCCAGGGATCACACCGCCGATCCTCCAGAGTGGAGACCTGCACCACCTCCTGAACCACAGCAACCAACTTTTAACACATTTAAACAACAGACTGTATAAAGAGATGGACGACATGACAGCTCCCTTAAAGTGAAGCCAAACCCTCTCTATCGCCCCCTGCTGACTGGCTGCAGTATAGGTCATAAAGCCCGCCTCGTCCATGCTAACAGATGGGACATGAGTCAAACTATAAAATCAAAATACACATCAAATATATTTTTCTCAAACAATGTTTCTGTCAAGTTTACTTTTAATTAGTTATTTGATGCTATAAAAGGGGGTGTAAACTCATGATTGACAGCTCTGTTGACAAATCAGGCGCCTGCAGCGTTCTGTTCCCTAGTAGAGGCGGAATGGTGAGAGGAGACGTAACTAAAACAATAACTAAAGTCATTGAAGTTTCTATAACTGTGAATATCTGTCAGTTAAATGTGTATTTTGGTTAGTGGGTGTTGTTGGCACATCAATACTTCGGCTCCACCAGCCGATCTCTACTGTGCAGACTCCAGCACCAAATGGGCAAGATGGCAGCGCCCGCCTCTGAAGGTATTTTGGCTTTGCTTTTGTACAATGACAGGAGGGGGAGACGGGTCGTCCGTCTTTATATATAGTCTTTGATTTAAACAGTTACAAAGTGCTCTTACAGACAAAGCAATAGAAGAATGCTCAGAAGGCACATTTAACAACTTACTACTGCTACTCTTAACTACACATTTTCTTATCTGTCACACTTTACACAAAGCACACAAATTATACACTCAAGTGATGCTAAACTAATGCATGATTCATTATGATTTAATGCATCAATTAAAGTAGGATGAACCATGAATTCCTGTTGCTAAACGACTGAGTCATTATGACTTTATGTGATGAGCTCACAGCTATTAGATCATCTGTTAATAAGGAATTTTAATTCACAGTTAAAACATTGATTAATGTTTGTCAAGTTAGCAGCGTACATACAAGCTGATTCATGGAACTACATTCATTTATTTATATTTACACAACAGTTAGATCTGACCAAGTAATCTGATTGGACAAGAGGCATACAGAGAACAACATCACTGGGACTTTTCACTTTGTGTATCACTCCGCCTCAGCCAGGTGTTCTGATTACTGTTCATTAACATCACAGCAGACCGTGTGTGTCTACAGTGATCAAGCTGGCACCTCTGAATCACACAGTAGACTCCTATTTCACTGGTTGATGATAAATTAAAACCTACAGATAAATGTAAACAGCTGATGTGTGGTAACCTGTAGACACAGAGTGCAGGAGAATGTTTGGGTTGCTCGGCAACAACAGTCCAGTTTCAGTTAAGTTGTGGAACTAGTTGAGTTGATGGAGAAAAAACGTAATGTTTACTACTATTTGCCGCTTGTAAAGGTGTTGTACAAAAGCAATGTCCACTTGAGGTTGTGATGTTTTTAGCCGAACGACAGCAGTGCTGATATTCAGTACATCACTTGCATGTAACAACCAGTTTGATTAGAAACAAAACGAAGCTACTGTTTTGCTCTCAGAGAGGGTCTCAGACAATATTTTTTGTAACTGGAATCCAGAAAATGTAATCTAATATCAATTAATTTGACACGGAACTGTAAATTAACATTTGTTCATTGATCGTCTATTAATTGTAATCTATTCAAATAAAGTTATAGAAGCTTGATCGTTTTGTAAAGGTGAGCAACAGGAATTCATGATAGATCCTGTTTGAATTTGAGTCATGCATTAGTTAAAGTAATAATCTGGAAGATTTTCATTTAAATAAATGTCTGTTAAGTCACTATCTATCGCCGAATGAGGTAACACAATGCTGATGCCTATGGCCCACTGCCTTTGCATTTGCAGTATATAGTATTTTTATGGACTGGGTGTCTGTGGCGACATTCACGGAAAAAATCACAAGCAGCGCCCAGTTAGTGACGCGTTTCCATCACCCAGCAGTGGTCGGTCTGCCAGAGAGGGTAGGCGGAGCTAAGCGGCTGCTTTTACGGTCTCTGCAAGTGTTGCGAGTAAACAGTAATCTACTATGGCCGAACAAACACAGAAAAGATCGATGACTACAGATACAACTTCAAAAATAAGTGAAAATCCAAAGAAAAGAAACAAATTCGACGCTCAGATGAAGCAAACAGTCTAAAAAGGAAAGCGACCGCCAGTGAGGAAAATCAAGAGTCGTAACAAAGGGAGCCAACCACAGATGTCTCCTGCAATTACCGTATAACGCCATTAGGGGGTGCCCAAGAGAACGAAACTAAACTGTCAATGTTGGGCTGACAATAACAAAGAAGGGCACAGGAACAAAATGTTTATGGAACACACCTGTTGACTGTTTGCAGGAGACAGGCTGAAACTACACTCCACTTCAGAAACCATCCACAATGACCCCCTCCCATAAGAGCTTTTGTGGCACTTTAACCTCAGGCTACCTCCACTTTAGCTTCAGAGAGAAAACAGCCATTACTCTCACAACCTTAGAAATGTTGCTTGTACGGAAAACACGACCAAGCGGCAATTTACGTTTCAACACCTCAACCTGTGAGTGTGTATGTGAGAGAGCAAGGGGAAGGATCGCACATTAAGATCAGTTTAAAAATGTCTTCAGCTCTTTCAGCAATTTGAGCTTGAATACTGAAGGTCCTTCAACATTTGAGAGTCATCAGCCGCTTGCAAGATCTGTCATTTGTCTTACAAGGACTAATCTATGCAGTGGCACTCTAATACAGAGAAAGTTACAGCTGCTTCCATTCTTTGACAGATTATGACTAATAGCTGTCACACCCAGACAAAACGAGACAATCTCACATGCAGTCAATATCAATGCCACTCGTGAGGCCGGCTAATAATTGAAAGCCGGCATGTGAGTGGAGAAAAATATCCATTATTATTCCCACTCTGTTATAGCTCAGTACTCACATATTGCAGTGAGAGAAGTATTTTACAAAAGGAAAAGCTAAAAATATAGTTTCCTCCGAGTTTATAAACGATACAGCATATTGAGCCGTTCATATTTGGTTGTACAAGTGGATTTGTCAGACTGCTCAGGCTTTGTACAGAAGATTTACCGTTCTCAGGTGGAAATGGAAGATTATGGCGGGTAAAAAATTCAGCTTTTTTGCATTTGTGAGTCGTGCTGAGCTTCCGTGTTACGCTGTGAAAGAGCGACCGTGACCAGTCAGAGGGAATTTTTCCTTGACTGAAAGAATGGTGTGACTGTGGCAGGAGAGCAGCATTCTCTCTGGTTGACTAACACAGGCTAAGCAGTCTGATACAGAACCAGATACGGGTCAGTGCAGGTAGAATCCCACGCGCTCTGTGGTGATTCATTTGAAATCCCCCTCTTCCCCTTCGATGTTTGCGCTACACTTTCTCTCACCATCTCTCTGTGTGTTTGTGTTTGTATGTGGGTGTAAGGGGGGGGGCTGTGTGTGCGTTCATGTTTCCATGTCTTGTGTGCATGTAAGTGTGTACGCCATTCTATTGTGATGATGCCTACTCTCCCAAAGGGATGTTAGGATTGTCCAGATAAATCATCCTCAGCTGGGCGGCCGCACCGCACAAGAGAGCAAAAAGAAGGAAGGAGGGAAAAAAGGAGGAAAAAAAAAACACAAGGAAGAAGGAATGTACATGAGGGGAATGAAAGAACAACAACTGGACAGAGAATACATGAAAGAGAAGGGTCATCACAAAAGGATGCTGAGAGTGAAGCATTCCAGTTTAAAGCCAGTGGAAGCCCAACAATAGCTTTATAACTACTTCCAAATAGAAATTATACAACAGTTAGTTCCGACCAAGTAATCTGATTGGACACGAGGCATTCATTACTGGCGATATAGAGAACAACATCACTGGGACTTTTTCACTCTGTGTATCCCTCCGCCTCAGCCCGGTGTTCTGAATACTGTTAATTAACACTACAGCCGACCGTGTATGTCTATTGATCAAGCTGGTACCTCTGAATCACTGGTTGATGATAAATTAAAACCTTCAGATAAATGTACATGATAAAAAACAACTGATCTGTTGTAACCTGTAGAGTGCAAGAGAATGTTTGGGTTGCTTGGCAACAACATCACTCCCTCTCATGAGGTATTGCTTAAGCATCTTAAACTATTATAAATGTGTTTCTTTCCAAATTGGAGTCGTTTTCCCGAGGTTTCTGAGAACCTCTCTGATGTTGCGTTTAAAATACAACTTGGTTACACTCAGATTTTCGTTATGGAAAGTCGGCAATAAATTTCGCAAACACTTAAAATGGTCTCACGGCAGCTGTTGGGCTGTGCACACATAGCGTTTCTTTGTGATTATTCGTCTGCAGATGTAAATGAGGGACGCAGATGTTTTGACTGTGGTTAACTGAGGTTGCAGGAGTTCATGCAGCCATTGGAGGGCGCTGGTTTTGGCTGTTGGTTTTGAGCATCACCCGAGGGAGTTAAAGAGGGGGTATTATGCTGTGTCACAATTTAAGCAATATAAATGATGTTACAATGTTGGATGTCCAGACCAAACGTAGGTGAAGTGTCAAATCTGTAGGTAAAAGTATGTTGGAGTAATCCCCAGGCTTCTCAGCTCAGTCTGCAGGCTGCTGAGAACGCCAGGTTTCACACAGTTTTTTCTACCTTTATGACATCACAAAGTGCAGCTTCAGCAGGCTTTGGAGAACTGGCCAATCAGAAGAAAGCGGGCTTGTATAGGTGGGGTTTCTTAAAGGGGCAGAGCTGATTGAGTCGTTTCAGGCAGAGGCTGCATGAGGGCCTGCACAGAGCACCAGTGTGATAAAAATGTAACTGTAAATGATGCTAAGCTCCTCCACAGGTATCACAGAGTGAAACATGAAGGTTGACATTAGAATAATACCCAACCTTTAAGTGTTCTTATGTTACAGCACTAGCTAACGTTTCACAGCAATTATTTTATTTAATTATTCTGACTCAGGTGACTTAAACGTAATGTTCAGGGCTGAACTTTACTGATTGTCACATACACTACAGTTGTGTGTAGAGCCAGGTAGATGTCAATCAAAATGTGATTGGCCACGCCTACAAAGTCTCAGAGAATGGTCTTAACAGCAAAATGAGTTATTTTATTAATCTAGGCTTTTATAACAGTTATGAACATAATTTTTTATTCTAAACTTTTTCACTTTTCAAAGCCACATTTCTAGAGGTGTTGAATGAAGTTGAAGGTGTGATGCATGGCTGGAACTTCCTTTGTGTTGCTGAGCATGTAGACATGGATATCTGCAGTCAGACCAGAGCAAGACCAGAGGGAGCGAGAAATAAGGAGATGGGCAGACAGCTGCCAGCTGTATTGTTGGGTCCTGGGGTAAAAGAAGACAGTTTTCAAGATGCCTTAAACGTGGAATCAAGCCAACTGCAGCCAAATGACTCCTGCCTACTACTCTCTCTTTTCCATCTCGTGCGTTCTCTCAGTGAAACCTGTTAATGCATACAAAGTGGGCCTATGCGCGCTTTGGATCAAAGAGGCTCGGGAGTCTTGAGCTAATACCTGCATGGGGTCTCTGCACCGCTGTGGCTGGAATAAGGAGCCGCCCGGCCAGATGTTGTGTAAATCTTTAACACTGAAGTCTTTATCCTGAGCAGAGCAGCTGATTAGAGTTCGCCAACGCCTCCTGTTCTCATGTAATAATGCACTGACCCCATCACCCGGTCGCTCCAGCCTGGCCTGGTCTGACCAACAGCAGATGGCTGTGAAAGAAGCTGTGTCGCCCGGAGCAGGAGTTCATCCCTGCGCATTTACTATCACTGTGTCAGGAGGGTCTTTGAATAACACCTAAACGACCAGAAATCTATATCCTACAGTGGACACGGGGATCGTTCTGGCTGCTCTGACATTATTTGCATATACTTAACATACTTACTCAACATAAGAATAAATGGAGCTGTAATTTCAGGTTTGGTATAATGCATTAGCCTTTGTTAATCAGCTACAGTAAAACCTGCAAATAGAAGATTAAATCAGGTCATATCTATTTTTCTCCTTGGAAAATAACAAGTCATTCATTCTTTCTTGGCTTTTATGATACAATGCAATTAAAAAAAACACCAATATGTATTTCAATGCACTGTATAAACCGTAGTATATGACACACATCTTAAATCAGGGGTCTCCAACCTTTTGTCATGTGAGAGCTACTTTGAAAAGTGGCCAAGAGCTACCTGCATTACATCGCTGTAACTGCCGGTGGCGCCCCATGTTGATTGTTTTGTCGACTGAAACGTTGCTACCACAGATGAGGTGCACACACTTGTCCTTCACATTCGTGGCCACATTCATTGTCCATCATAAATCTGGCTAAACGGGCTAATAGCACCAAACTGCTCACTTTAGCTCAACTAGCCTACAGCATAACTGACCCGACCTGTCGATTGAGGTCGCTGCAACATTGCTGTGATTGGCCAGGTTTAGACGTTGACAACCTTGCCAGGAGCATGCTTATCCTATCATTTTGTATTGGAGGGGGCGGGACATCTGTGTATTTGATTGACTTGTGGAAAGAGGCTTTCAAGGTGCATTTATTGTCGTCGGATGTTTTGTACAGAGTCTGTGAACCTCTTGTCGAGCTACTAAAATCTAGGCCCCGAGACCCCTGCCTTAAATGGCCCGAAACAGTCAATCTGACCGTCACAGAAAAATAGACTCGCTCCTCTAAGTAGGCTTACTTGAACAAGGTGTCTCCTGTTTGGTTGTAGCTCAAAGCTAAAGCTCAGTTTCCGTTCAAAATGCACATTTAGAGAAAGTCAGAGACCTAAAGTTACCCGGGTTTCATTTAAAGTTATTACATTGCAAAATTTAAAAACCGTCAAAATGGCAGCCCTGGGAGTTTTAGTGTTTAATGGTGAGAGTTTGCAATTGACCAGTGCTGCAAAACGAATGGAGCAAGAGCAGAGCGGTGTGAGCCGAGTTTAACGAGTAAGTAGTCTTGCTTTAAATGAAAGGTAATTGATTTTGAGGCTCACCGGACGGTTGATTGGTACACCAGGTCCTCACGCCTGCGGTAGTCCTCCATGTGAGAGTAATTGGTGTTAAACATAGCATCGTAGGTGAAGATTTTCTGCTTGATGGTTCCTCCATCTGTGACCTGCGAAGCAAAAAAGAGAGAGAGAGCATTAATAAGATGATTCCTCTAATGATGGATGGGACAGGGCCAACCTTTATGCCCCCTAGAACTCCTCCCACGTATAAACTGTTGTCCCATGGCCCGCGGTGTAGATAGCACTCCTGCTCGCAATTACCTCATCGCATCATTTGCAGCCCCGATAAGCTCATTCCTTATGATGTCTTAAAGCAGGGGATTGAAAACCTGCTGACATGATAACATCAGCGAGACAGTCTCTGAGGCGGCTGCCAGTATGTGTTCGTGCACATGGTTAAGTCTTAATGAAGACTGACACAGTACGGTGTTCTGTGTGTGTCAGGCAGTCTGCCTTCTGCAGAGGTAATGGCTTGTGACGAGATACTGCAGAGGTAGGGAGATGGGATATTCAAAACACTGGTCTCATCTCTTTTTTCCCCGTGCATGCTGAATGATGGAGTGGTTCTTTCTTTTGTAATATTCACAGGAGTGTTAACGTCACTTAGCATTTGAATGACTGTGATTTCTCCTCTCCTCAGAAGCCATAAAGGAAGAAGGGTGACAGGATTTTAATGGAGCCACTAATGCTGCTTTGAAGAAGGAAATTGTTGGTGGGCCGGGGATTCTTCTCCCGTTTGACGGTGAAGATGCTATCGTTCTGATCCAATCCAATCCCTTCAGTGAGGTAAACAACGTCAAAGCATTTCACGATTAGTCCGTATAATGTTCACTTTGCATCCTGAAGAGACAAAGCTAAATTGTATTTATGCGAACAAACAATAGTTCCCTGTGAATGTGGGGTAACTCATATAACCTCTTGCCTCTGGAGAAAGCACGCTGCCTCAGGCTCAGTTTGCTAAGTGGTGCTGCACAGGGAGTTGACAATGCTGAAACAACTGCAAGCAGGAGCGCGGAAATAAATTACCTTTGTCACCTGTAACCAACACGAAGTAGGCTTTCAGACGTTGTCGCAGTTTTTAAATATTAAAGGTCAAGATGCTCGCTTGAAGGAAAGTCTACTCGAGCATACGGTTTTTCGACTTTTTGATACCATTTGGCGAAGAAAAGTTTGGCACCCTTGTCAGGGACCTAAGAGTGCTGTGGCCATCTGCTCATTTTAATATCAGTTCAGGTTTGTGGACACCGTGTGATGATGTGCTGTTGGGTTTGAGCTACGGAAAACGGAGGCAACAGCAAAAGGTCAGCCTCTAAAAGCAAAGCGATGTTTGAAAATTGTGCTTTCCAACCTCCCAGGCCTGCGCTACCACTTTAGGTACAGTAATAGTCCTTTTAGAAACATCTCTATAGGGAGTCAAGAGACGTTTCGGCCTGACATGGCCATACACCTTCTGTGAGAACGGCTTGACTTAAACCAGCCTCAACTTTCTTGACATATAATACGCACATAGAAAGCTGAGAGGCAGCACATGTTACTGGATTCATCATGAGATTAAAAAAAGTGATATTCACGACAGATTAGGTTTGAAGGACTGCATTTATTAAGACAAATTATGCAGCAAAACTGTCAATACAACTCATTACGTGCTTCTATCGTTAAAAGATTAAATCAAATATATTTATATAAATGGATTTTCCATATTTCTATTTGTAGACCTGTCTGCCTGTGCCCCGTCAGTGCCACAATATTCAAGTGTAAACAACAACAGACAAGCTAAACAGTTTTTTATTATGGGTGCCTCATTATTTCCTTGCTTTTTTGTTTTGTGCAACCCTGGTGAAGTATTTCACCAGAACACCCACTGAAAGAATTCAGTTTTATGTTTTATATCATGAAGCTGTAAACAGCTGTTAAAGTTTTAATGTTCACATTTGGTATTTGCATACCAGAATATTTGGGAGCTGTATTATTCATTAAACATAACATAGAAATGCACATGGAAATGGTGTACGCAGGGACAGACTCACACAAACATTGCATGAAGGCAGCAACACGCTCACATGTTGGTATATACATAGCTTTATCTGCTTTGGATGTTACCAAACCGTTTACCATTTATCATGTTAATATCACGACCATTACAGTGCAGCAGAATGGACCAACTACACCAACAAGTAGACCTGGAGGTGCATGATCATCTTTACATAAAGAGCGACATGTGGACCGCTACCTGACCTTCATTGCAACGGTGATAATTACAAACGCCAGGTTAAGGGTCGGTCACATGCCACTTTTACACTGCCAGGTCAAGGCGTGGTTATAATGCCTCTGTTATGTTCCATCTTCTATTTAAAAGAGGTGGAATGGTGGGGGCGACGTCGTTCTGCCTCTGAGCCGGCGTCAGAGGTAGTACCAGAGGCAAAGTGGCGTCTGTGTAAGCAGCGAAGCCGGCATGGCGAAACAGCGCCGTGTGTGTGTATGTGAAGCACGCGCTGCTTGTTTACACCTCACGCACATTTTGCTTCCACATTGCAGGAACGCTGTAAAAACACACACTGGGGCGGCTTCACACCGGCGTTGCTGGGTTCAACGTAAAATGACAACCGGCAGAGCTTCATATCGTCACTGTGGCGGACTTGCAATGTAAAAAGGGCTTTTGTTAGGTTCAGTTGTCCCACCAGAACTACTTCATTGGTACTTAAGGGAAACTATAATAGATTGAGGTGACGTCTTGCTGTTACGTGACATATCTCACGTCAGTCAAAAACAAAGAGTTTTGGTCTCAGCATGAGACAAGCCCCGGTCTCCTGCGAGAAGGTGCAGTGTTGGTTTGACCCTTCCAGCCATCCCTACCCCTTCCCTTCCACTTTCTCGCTGTTGACACTACAACACCTGACGTCCTCTTATGTCAGAATTACTGTGGGCACCGGGGGATGGGACTTAATGTCAGAATAGTTTGGTCCACCTTAACAATAACTCATAAAGCCTACTCAGGCTGCTCGGCATTTCTATGCTCCCAATGAAAACTGATCACTTATGGGGTAAGGCCATTTAATAGGCTAATAACACCCAAATCTGCTGTCATTTTGCAAACCTTTCAGCTGACCCAAACCAGCCGTTTAACATAAAACAATGACACATTTTATTATGTCCGACAGCACTTCAACGTATCAGCAGCTAACAGCTGAATTTAACACAGCTCACAAACATGCTCACTAAAACATAAAAAGTACATTTAGTCCAGTTTAGCCTGAAGTCACAGTGGGGTCATTTGTTGAATTAACCTGCTGTGAGTACACTATCAAAGAAAAAGAGCTAAAATCTATTTATAGGCAGGCGGTTACATATTTAGGCATGAAAGCACACAGGAAATTCTCCAGTGTTCCTTTATAAAAGCAGCAGCAATGCTTCCTCTGGGCTTTCTCTACAACTATAACTGCATCCCTCCTGTTGGAGCTTCATCTCTGAGTTGACACTGAAGCGATGGCCTGAAGGTAGTGGTTCAAAGTCGTCACGTGGGTGCTGGCCAGGTCTCAGATGACGCAAAGCTTCTATAGGACCGACCTCCTGAACATGTCTGTGGGCAGAATCCACTGACCTTGTGACTGTGTTGGATTTCTATTAGCTGGAGCAAACACCTTTTCAGAAAAGCACAACGGCGGACATGGCGACCAGTGTAGGTGAAGAGAGATCCTTTCATACTGGGAAAGTGAAACCTTTTCTAATGGCGGAGGCAGCAGCGTGAGCAGAAATAACTTTTGTTGCAGAGCTAAAAAAGACATCCCAAAGAGGGAAACTCAAACATCATTACCGCCATCCAGGAGACGCAGACTTCAAGGTTTCTAATTGCAAAGAGATCTCCTGGAAGCGCAGACACCAGAGCGATGGAGAAGAATTGAGAAAGAAAAACAAGCTGGTGAAATATCTCTTCAAAGATTGTATATTGACAGTTTTTTTAAGGGGGATTCCATTAGTTTAATCACTGGTTCAGATCAAACGAATACATCCCTACGTCTGCCTTCGACTTTCACATTATCAGTCTTTCAGAGCCATTAATTTCCCATCTTACTAAGTAACAGGGGAAGCTATTATGGCATCAAGAAATAAAGATCTGACTGTGCTTATTTGCACAGATTACACTACTTTAGGATTACAAATCTTTTAGAGAGCTCACTCCCCTTCTTTCCAAACCCATTGCAGGTTACTTTAAAGTTACAAGCCTTCATAAACCAGTGCAGAAAAGCTCTGCCGGCCCTGAGGGTGAGACGTTTTCAAGCTGTCTCCTCTTTCACAGTCCATCTAATCCAACAAGCATCACAATTGCTTCTGTCCTCCCCTTGAAAGACCTGCTGGATAATGCAGGTGTCAGATTTCTGGAAGCTTTAAGGGCCAGAGAGGAGACTTCTGCCTTAGACGGGTCATCTCTGTGCCATCCTCTCTTTATCTATCCCACCTTAATGATTTCACCTCTTAATTAAAAGTGACCTGTAAACCTCTGTGTAATAAATCTGAGGTAATCTTCACATCAGTGGACGTCTCCCTTTCCCCACAAGAGGACCTGGTTGAGGTATAAATGACTGACTATATGAAAAGAATAGAACAGGGAGAATGGAGAGAGTGGGAGAGGGAAAAGCCAAACTGTGCCAAACGGCTGTACAAGAGGGAGGGCAAGAGGGAGATGAATACTCTTTGATTGCAGAAAAGCACCGTTGGGGAAGCACAGCTTTGCTACTACTGCTTTGTTGAATCCAGGCCATGCAATGCATATGAGGCACAGAGGCACCGAACCTCTCCAGCACACGGCCATCTGGAGGTATGAAAAGAAAGGAGCGGGTGGTAGAGAGTCAGCTACCTCTCTCTCTCTTGACTGCATTGTGGCAGATAGTGGATTCTGGCTGAGGAAGAAGCCAGCAGGTGAAAGAGAAATCCCCGACAGGTATCTGACAATGGGGTGAATTTGAGGGTGCTCAAAACAGGGTCCTGCACCTCTCCTGAGACATGGTAATGCCAAGATCTCTCGAGACAGAGAGCGGACCCAGCGTCCTGTCTGGACAGCCAGCTGAGCTGACTCTCTAATGATGCTGCCTAGTATTGGGGTCAGATTAGGACTGGGTCTCAGGGGTTAACCAAAACCCTCCTCCCTCCGCCTGTCTGGGGTGGGCCTATTTATAGGCTGCAGCTGCATCAGCAGCCACTGGAGGAAATTCTGCTAACACACACTGCAGGCCAACTGTGAGAGATTCAACCTGAATCCTGCTTCATAATTCAAGGCAGCAGTCAGAGAATCACTACAGCACGTCGCCTTTATAGTATTTTTCAAGCTGGTTAGGAGGAGAGATGAAAAATGAAATGCACTGCAATTCTGAAGATATTCTAATCCCCACACACAGAGACACGAAGACCTCATGCAGTTTAATGTGATGCTAAGATAGGGCTGAGTAATAACAGTGTGTTCTTCACATGGTGTCTTACAAGCAGAGGAGAGTGGCTTTAAAGAAATGTTCAATCTCATTTCTGTAGCTTTTCTCTCTGATGTGAATCTACAAGTCGGACTTTTAGAAGATGGACACCCGCACGCTTCTCAAAAAATGTCCTAATGAGATTTATTCCCATTCAGTCCCTCATTTAAAGACTTAGACAAGCAGCAACAAAAGAGATGATCGCAGCATTGTCATGAACCGGCTTGCCGCTTTCCTTCATATCCGTGCTAATTTGCCTAATATTATTATCTCGCAGAGGGTCTTTTTGGAACAGGGCGGAAGCAGGGGGAGACATTGTCGCACTTGTTAAAATCGGTGTAATTGCTCGACCAAAATGAATAAATCCAGATCTTAGAAAGGAAAGCGCTTACCCTTTAGAGGTTTAAAATCACGTTACATTTACTTCTGATGTTTATTTACTCGCATACGAAGAAGTGCTTTAACAGTGATTGTGTCTCTTTTGTGCATTATTTGTAACGCTTTCTTCTATTTTCTTCTACAGCATGAAATACGTTGGGAATTATAAGGTCTTGTCAGGAGCTTGTTGAAAACAAATTGATGAATTTCAAGAGCTTAAAGTGATGGTTCGGATTTTTGGACACCAAGTAGTATGAAATACTTGCTGAAAGTAGTCCGAAAGTAGAGTAAGTAGTTCAGGTGAGACGTCAGGGTCATGACACCAAAATGTTTTACCCTACAAAAACAACACGCAGGCGAAGGTGATCCATTTCCAACACGAAATCATCGTCCTAGGATTTCATACACTGCGCCGTTCTTTTGCCACTATTTTCTCTCTTGACAAATCCAGTATCACTACGCCTGCGGCAGGCCGGTTTCTCAGGTATGCCGACCTAGTAGCTGTTTCATGCTGATTCTGACTGATTCGCGTCATCGTTGAATGTCGGACTAGGAAAGTGATGAGGAAGATTTACCTTTAACGAACGGAAATACATTTTTTTTTTATAACTACAGCCAGGAAAATCACAAATTCACACCATTTAGATGTATGTATTTTCCTCTGTGACAACAAACGTTGTCTCACATGTTACCAATTCCAGTGTTTCTCTGAGAAACAGCTGATGGATCAGATCATCTGAGAAACCGGCCTGCCGCAGGCGTAGTGATACCGGATTTGTCAAGAGAGAAAATAGTGCCAAAAGAACGGCGCAGTATATGAAATCCTAGGATGATGATTTTGTGTTGAAAATTTTTTCTTGTTTTTGTAGGGTACAACTTCTTGGTTTCATGACCCTGGCATCTCAGCGGAGCGACTCATTCTACGTTCAGAACCGGCCAGAACTCCGGCCACGGGACTCGGGGAGTAAGCTAATAGCTTTGCATCACTTTAAACAAAAAATGTATTCAATATCTTTATTAATCTAGATGTTTAAAATACAAACAATATGATTATCATATAATATATCATATCATATAAAGAATATTGGCATAACATTTAGAATATAACAGATGAAAATTGGGTGATAGAGTCTGTCCTTTTCATTAAATGAAGACGAACAACAAGATACCTGTGAGCCTTTAAACTACAAACAGGCAGACAGCAGCAATGCACACTGGGAGGTGTATTCAGTATATGAGGTAAGGGAGTGCTACGATAGAACAATAACGCACCGAGCCCCAGTGAGGTAAGAGATTAAATTCGCTGTCATTGCTTTTATGGATCACAAAGCATTATATATACTCGGCACAACACAGATGAAAGTGTTGCAAAAGTGTTGCACCTAAAAGAAGCGTAATAAACCAAACAAAATACGATGCAGCAGGATAAGAGTGCATCGTGTATTAACTTTATTAGTCTGCAGCACTTAGAGCTGCCAAGTGTAACAAGGAGGAACGCTGAGGTGTTGATATGCCTGCTGACGGAGGGGGTCTGTAAGTGATGGCTACGTCTGTGGAGGAGCTGCAGAATGTTGATCTTCATTCAGTTAGCTGATCCGCAGCCATCGGTGGCCCCGCCGCCTCTTAACCTGTGCTTTCACGGCCCTGCCTGCTGCGCTCCCCTGCTGGCTGCTGAGTGACAGAGGACTTGGTTAAAGGGATTTCATGCTTCAAATGACAGGCTCCTCTGCTCCCTCTGTCTGTCACTGCTCTCAGCGGGGGACTGCAGCTAATTCATGCTGCTGGCTAACTGATAACACACTGTACCTTTGATGCTCAGATTGGCTCGTCATTTAGTGCCATGCTAATTCAAATAGATGCTGAATTTGCAGGAAGATTGAGATTAGCAATACGTCTGCAGAAAAACAGGTTCCAAACTTGTAACAAGAACTCAACAGGATTTAGCACACTTAGCAGGATTTGGGTTTGAGAGAGACTTACCAAGCAACCCTGTCATCATACGACTGAACTGCTTTCCTAACTAACCGGGACAGTGATGGCAATGACATGATGGGTCTCTTTTGGAAATCTGTGACCATTTTTAGGCGCCTAAAACCGACTTCTCACTGCAGGAACTTCCCCCAAAAAGGGCTCTGCAAGGGGGGTACATGGACGTTGTTGTGCAGCATTCAGACAGTGTTGCCAACTCCTCAGTAAGGAAAGTAGCTATTGGCTGTCCTAAAAGTCGCGAAATGACGCCATCGCCTAATTTGCATGATTGTCCATTTGCATGTAATTGCAATGGCCGCTGTAGGAGAGAAGAATAATGTCGTGGGAGAGACAGAAAGTGAGTAAAAAACACCCTAAATATGTTTAGAACTATAAATGAACTTTCTTCTTTTGATTCTTGGTTCGTTTATTTTTTTTATGTTGCCATTAAAATAGGCCATCACTTCTCAAAACAACTTCATGACTAATGCTTTGTCTAGACCCTCATTACATAAATCAATTTTGTCCTGTATTGTTAAATGTTAGAAGATCAATCATTTACATCCCGCTCTGTAAGCCAGGGCGGGATCAGCAGCGGCTTTGCGCACGCGCGATTCATTTGCAATGTGGACGCAGAGTGGTGTGGGTCTCCTCTCCGCTCTGACTGCAGCTGGGACTGCTGCGCGAGGCTACTGTGAGGCTGACCGCCTGTGAGTTTTTTGGGACGGGGGAGGGGCTCACGGCAGCACCTGCTGCTCGTTGAGGACAGTAACAGACAGCAGAACGATACGTGCTTTCACGTCAGAGTCTCCAAAACACCAGAAAAAGTCGCTAGATTTGTCGCTAATCGCTTTTGACAAAAAAAGTCGGCAAGAGGATTTGGAAAGTAGCCAGATTTAGCGAGAAAGTCGCCAAGTTGGTAACACTGCATTCAGACGACTCTTTCACATGTCATCAGACTTGAGTCGTTTTCCCACTGGTCAAAAAACCCGCTAACACACTTTTTTGCTCAATGGGAAAGGCTACAATCGGCATTCAGTAGACCTGGGTAAATATCGCTTCGGCCCTGATCGGCATTGATGGGAATATAAAACCTGTGTCGACACGCTAATCTCCGCCCCCTTTCTGGCGCGATGCTATGCTCCGTCGGTAACTTCTGTGACTCCTCGTCATCTCAGCTACAAATTCCACCGTCTCCATCTGAGCAGCGCTCGAACATCGTTCCAAATTTGTCTGCACTGCGTTCGATAAATAGACTGAATGAGTAATAGATACAATAAAGACCTAACCACCGTAACATCTTCGCTGTTTACTAACTCTGTTTCGGGCGCGTTTGTGACGTCAGACGGCGATGCACCAGAAAAGAGAAATGTCACTCTTGGTATTTTGGTGGAAATGCAACTTTGTAAGCTTGTATTCCTTTTTGTCCTTCAGTTTAATGTGAAGATGTATCTGTGAACATGACTATTTTTAATGAAGTGGCAATGCTTACAGGATGTTAGGAGGTTGACTATATGCACACGCAGGATGAAGAGGGACAGCATCACGACAGCAGACATCTTATCTGGCATGTTACCGCCGTCACATGCTCCCACTCTGCTGTCAGGCATTTTCAATCCAATATTACAGAGAACAAACAGGTTGTGATTGGCTGCTGCTGGAACTGCCAGATTACATACGAGGATTAGGGCTGGGCTTCACGAAAACTGTGCCACCAACAGGAACAGACCAGCTGCATTCAGCTGCACCCTGGAGGTAGCAGGGTGAGGGTCAGCTACAGACAGGGTATAAATTCGAGCAGTTAAGTGTTATGCAAGCGTGTTATCTAAAGCCATCTGAGACAAGGCCATCCAGAGATGTTATTATGGCTGTCATTCTGAGGCAGACAGGCCGTCTGTGGGCTGACGGTGAGGAGGTGATGAGATCAAAGCAGGTCAGACTCGTTGGAGACTGCTGATCTACAGTATATCTTTTATCATGTAGTAACTAAATATAGCAGCGCAGCATCGTCTGGGCTACATTTGAGCAACTTCAGTGTGCTGCAAAATGGAAAAAAAAGGTGAAGAAAAAGATGCAGACGGCTCTTTCTTCTTGAATGAAGCTAAAGTGGTGCTAGAGTTCAGAAGAATGCATGTGTGACTAACATGGCTGCTGTTCATATTCCAAGAGTGACTTGGAAAATCGGAGAAAGGGAAACAATTACCATCGGGTGCTCTTAAGCAAAGCACTTGCAGCCAAATTGCACAATAAAGCTGCTTAGCTAGCAATAAAAAACAGTAGTTGTTCAGTGGAAGCCTTCTGTAAACAGTTTCAGAAGTGCCATGGTGCCCTGATGGCACGGCTAAAAACGACCATGCACGCACAGGAAAAGCCCCCTCCTGATAAATTAAGATGGAGCTTTTCCTTTCACCAATTTAAAGTAAGCGTGTATGTGTATAAGTATTAAATATTTCTCTCTATTAGCACAGTTTCACAAAACAACAGCAAAGAGAACTGAAATAAATGAGACATCCACACACATTTAACCTGAAGCAGAATAAGGCCTCCTATCATTGCCAGCTCTAAAGGCAGGAGCACAACAGAGGATTGCATAACTTCTGCAATTAGTGACATATTATGTAATACAGCGACTTCAACCACATATCAAAGAGTTCCATCAAGGACGTGCAGGTAATGAGATGCAGCATCGGGGGAGGAACATCATTGTGGGCACTTGTCCTTAATCCGTTTGATCAATGTGCTTTAAGTGAGTCCTCGTTCGCACCTTCGCTTTGACAGCGTTTTTATCAGACAGCTGGCAGGCTGAGCAGACCGTAGGACGCAGAGACTTTAAAAACATTTAGTCCTTGTATAAGCCACCGAAAGTTTCTAAATTATTAATGAATTATTAATTTAAAAAGATATTTAATTTCATCTGTTTTGACACCAACCTCTGACAGAGTGCTGAATCATTTTAAAATCTCTTTTATAAGTTGTTAGAACACTCTGTATGGTCTAGTCAATCAAGAGTTTACAAAGCACAGAATGTTTCATGGATTTTGCTCAGATTTAATTTTTACCAACTAGCAGTGAACATGCAGACTAGTGACTGATAAAAGGAAAGTTTCTTTGTGAGGATGCAGTATTGCAATGATTCTTCAAGTCTCAAATGAAAAGGTGGGACAACATATTTCCAAAGACATTAAGGGCCCTATTTACACGGCGGAAGGCGCAAGAAGGTGTCTAAAGTTCATGCCGCTAAGTGATTTAGGGCGTGTCTGACCCACTTTTGCAAGTTACATGGCGCACAATATGGGCGCAAACCGAGGTGTAAAAAATGTTAGTTTAAGACCCTGGATTATTCATAGGTGTGTTTTCAGCATTACATGAATCAAACCAATCTGAGTGTCAGGTCTCATTCCCTTTAAGACCCCGGTGCGCCTGCAGACAGGCGTCGCTATTTACACAGCTGATCTCAGTCACTCTTCTTATAGATACCGGGTTCAGACCAACATATTTAACTTGTTTCTTTCCTCTGTGTCCCTGCACACGCAGAACACACACAGGTCGCTGCACGATGCATGTCGAAGCACGGATTGATGTTAAAGCCGCTGAAGTGATCCCGCTGCCCAGCAGAAACGAATATTAAGACGCCGTGATCGTTTACGCACAACGCACGGCAGCGTTCAATAATTATTTAAATCTCCAGACACGCCGTCAGGATCGGACAGGATCTCATGTTTATTAAACTTCTGTGTGCTTTACATCAAAAAAAGGTCGGCTGAAGCAAAGAAGTAGAGCTGCAGCTACTAACCCGACGCATAACGTTAGTGAACGATGAACGGGACAGAAGAGAGTTCCGAGGAAACGCCACCTTTGACACAGACTGACACTGAGTGTGGAGTTCCTCCCTGGCCACATCTTTCGGATGTACAGTCGTTAGATTGCTCTCTTCAAAGCCAACAGACAAAATTCACAATTTTACCTCGCAGAACACGGGACTTGCACGTTTGCACGAACTAACCTTTTAAAACACCACACAGTAACACAAACAAACTAACAGATCGAGGCAGCGGCAGACCATCAGCAACTCAGCAACTTACTGTTTTTGCTAATGGAGTTTTGTGGCTCTGAAGGGAGCTATATAACTGCTGTTTCTGGTTCAACAAAGGATCTTACTCTTTAACTAAATATCCATCTCTCGTTACTTTGGCACTAAAACATGTAAACAAAGGGGCCCAGGTTTGAACCAAACCAAAATTTGCAGGTGGGGAAGTAACTAACTTTTACTTTGAGTACTTTGTAAGTGAGCTACTTTTTGGTTTACTTGAGTCATTTTTTAAAAAGTACTTTTACTTGAGTACAATTTCAGTCAAGTAGCAGTATACAGTATACAGTATATTTCCGTACTCTTTACACCTCCCATAGGTGTTCAACTGGGTTGGTGTAATACACATCATTTTCATGCTCATCAAACCCTTCAGTGTCCTCTGCTCTGCAGCTGTGGTATCTGTATATGAAGAATGATCTGTTGATGAAATATTACTAAAAATACATCCCATTGCTCAACATGTAATAACCAGTCATCTCGAATAGATGCATAAAAATGACTTTTTCAGTGGGAATTGCACGCCGCTTTGTCAACAGGCACATAAATACACCCTTGCAGAATAGCAGGGAAGTCTTTTGATTCAGTCAGAGTTCATTGTGTCTAACTTCAATAGATGTTTGTTTGACTATAAAGATTATATTCTGCTCTCTATCCTCTTCCTGCACTCTGTCTCTGCTTTTTTCTCGGTCTGAATCACTGTTTTTGCCCGTCTGACCTCCAGGCTACAGCAGCCTCACTTCACCTTCAGCTGCCTTGTCCCTGTGTCTGTATATTTATGCTGCTTCAAATACAAATTACAAATTTGAACAAATGAGTATGGTTGCTCAACACCGATGATGTATTGTGTCAAAGTCCATATAAGTAATAGGTTTGAAACACAAGCTGTGTGGCAGCATGTAACTAAGTGGCTGCGTATCTGAGCTATGGATGTTAAATGTGGGGGTGATGGTAATTGCTGAGTGGAACTTGTCAGCGGTCATTAGTAACTCAAGCAGTGTTGTGCAGCTAATACATGGCGACGGTGTATGTGTGGAACTTTCTTTGCCACGAATCCCCCAGGCGATTCCTGCATGCGTCAAAACAATCGGTCAACAAGCTGGTTACAAGAAAGCTGCTGTGCTGCTCGTGATGAGAGCAATCTGTTAAAAACACAGCAGTCACTATGCCAACACAAGTGTGACTGGTTACCAGAGGTGGAGAGTAATGAAGTACATTTACTCAAGTACTGCACTTACAGCTCCTCTGAGGAGTTTTTAACTGGCAGACTGAAATTAATACTGATGTCTCTATATTTTACTACTCCTTTTTTACTATTTCCTATAAAAAGTTTCACAGTGAATGAAACGTTTAAAAGTTAAGAGAGAGCAGGAGGAGATGTTTCACACATGTACAGGACAAGATCATTAAATGTGTGACCACAGGGGGCGCCAAAAGCAACACAAACGGAAAGTTCCTCACAGGAGCTTTAAAGGGGGGTATTATGCTAATTTCAAGCTTCATATTTCACTCTCTGATACCTGTAGAGCAGCTTAGCACGATTTACTGTTTAAATAACTCCTAATTTTTGCTCTGTGCAATTCCCTAATACAGCCTCTGCCTGAAACGACTCAGTCAGGTTTGCCTCTTTAAGAAACCCCGCCCCTACAAGCCCACTTTCTTCTGATTGGCCAGCTCTCCGTAGCCTACCGAGGGGCAGAACTCAGTGTTTGAGGCACGCCTCCTACCCTGCGGCCGTGTTACAGAGTTGTCTGCAAAGAGTAAACTTCACTTTCTTGATTTGAAACGAACGTCTGGTGCTCTCGTCCTTTGGAAGAGTAAACACTGATGTCTTTCCTTCACAGCCAAAGAAACACTTTCTCCAAGACATTCTTAACCAACCTGACGAGCAGAGCTGTTGAGCAAAGCGGCGGAGTGTTTACGAGGCAGACTGAGCTGCTTGGTGGGCGTGTCCTTGTACTGTGCCGGGGCAGGAAGTACTGCTGTGCCCAAATATAGACTTGTTCCACTTTGTGACGTCACAAAGTGAAGCGTCTGGAGAAGTCTGTCTGAAAGCGAGCGTTCACAGCAGCCTGCTGACTGGTTTTAGCAGAGGATTACTCCAACATACTTTTATCTAAAGATTTTAAACTAGACTTTAAACAACCAGCATTGTAACATTGTATATCTTATAATGTCCATACAGCCACTACTCAATGTTGCAGTGTTTAATTTTATTAGCCTTTATTTTTATTTTATCTATCTATCTATCTATCCATCTAGAAACAGCATAAACCTCTTTAGGCAAAATTGTAAGGTACAGTTTTGCATTTTGTTGCTTTATTCTTTTACTACATTGCAGGGGGAAACTTGTACTTTTTACTTTAAACAAATATTCTACAAATAAAATACATAATGACAGAATAAGCTGCCAGTAGTTTGTAGAGTAATTACAATGAGTCCCACCTTTAACAGCTGCACTATTAGAGGTGATTTACATGTATTCATTTAATGTATTGTTCATTGTATGCCAGTTATTGATAAAGTAGCTACTGGCTGTTTAATGAATAGCCCTTTGGGGATGATAGAGATATCCAACTATGACCTTTGACCTTTAAAGTGTTACATGCATGAATCTATCAGTAGTTAGAAAGGTTCATTAATCCTAAATTGTGCCATTCTGTATAATGAATTCTTTTACTTTTGGTACTTATTTTATAAGTGCATGTTTATGCTTTTACTTTAATAACAATTTAAATGCAGATTTTCACCCTGTCAGAGAGCATTCCTACTCTGTTGTATTTCTACTTTTATCTATGTGAAACATCCGTTCCTTCTTCCTGCACTGCTGGTAACCAGCTTATTATAATGAATTGTACAGAAACAGAGAGGCACGTATTGTTTTTCCTTCATTATCTAACTAATGATGCAGGTTTTTCACCAAACCTATGTCCGACAGCATTTTTTTCCTTTACATCACAGATGGGCTTCGGCTCACAAGGGCACACAAGTTGGAAAACAGATGGTCTTAAAAGACATCAGGGCCACTGTGGACATAACAAGTCTGTATATGTTTGCAGCTTCACAGTCCCCCCTCCCCCTGCCTTTTTTTTAATTCTTTATCCTCCAGATTACAGGAGCCACCATCTGCATCTGCTGGTTGATGGATATATGGGGAGTGTTGTTCACTGCATAAATCATAAAGCACGATGTGAGAACACAACAGAGTGCACAATTTGGCAGAATGCTAAAACAGACAAAAGGTTTTTGTTATTCTTCATCAATTTTATGAGTGAGTTTATTATGATAAAGCATTCTCTGTCTTCATACGGCGAGAGGATTTATCACTGGAAGAGTCGTCTGACAGGAATTGGTTGAAAGCAGAAATTCACGTCGGGATTACGGCGCAGGACAAATTTCAAAGGTTAGAACAAGAACTCGCTGAATGATTGATTTCACCTACAAAAACACTGAATTCTACAGTATAAGGACGGCTCTCTGTGCGGGAATTATAAATATACAGTATATGTTCTGATTTGTTCTCCAAGGTGATGCAGCGTTGAAACATGTTATGAAGGACAAAAGTGCACCAGAGTTTCCCTATGCTTCGTGCTAATCCTCAGAATATAAAGGGGTTGGGTTGGACATTTATCTGCCTGTACGGCGTGCAGCATCGGGCTCATTTCATGCTTAAATACAAATTTCTAATCCCTAATGTGGCATGGGCCCCTTTCCATTTTTAATAAGACATGCTTGAGTTAAATTGAGGAAGCAGACAGTGGCTCGTATTATTTACTCCTAATGCTTGTTTCCAGGGTGACTTTGTCTCCTCATTCAACTGAGCTAAGTACTGAGGAACAAAAATTCTAATTTAATATTAAATCCCTCCATTTTTCTCATTTACTCTACATGACTAATCTCATGTTCCAGCGCTTTATCTCTTTGTCTTGATGTGTCTGTAGTACAGACAGGATTTGACGCCAGCGTTGTACCTTTATTGTGCTCAGTTTTTAAAATTTCTATCCCAACTTAAACACAGCACTCAGGGGCCACAACGAGACAGCATTAATTAAGCAGAAAAAAACACTGTTAATATTGCTGCATTGTGAGCTTAAAGCTTCTTTCCAAACATCTGTCGCGATGCCTCCAGTGGCTCATGTTGATTTATGATATTTCACACAACAAAACTTTAATCAAAGTCAAATCATTGTGCTTTAGTCGATCTGTGATACATTAACAACTTTTAATGCTTCTGTTTAAGTCCACAACGAGGCAGGGAAGATGTCAAACTCCTTTTTTTCTCCCACTAGTGTCATACTCGGAGATAAGAGCCAAGTGCTGACCTGATGATTCTCAAATTAGATGCTAATTAGCAACACTAGCTGGAGGAGGCCGTGGCACAGAGAAGAAAACATTGTGATAATGACTTTACAGTGAGCCAAATAAAAGAAGACATAATTAGTAACAGGGGAAAATTGGTCGTTTACACTTTCAATCAAGTTAAAAATATGTATTTGTCTACCTGTTAGTAATCTCTATTTACAGCAGGGGCATGGATCTTTTTAGTACGGTGTGTGCTATTTTCTGTTTGTTGAACGCTTGTCGTCCGAGTAGTATTGACCAATCACAAAAACAACCCGGCTCCCATCAGCTTCTTATTAATCTCCATAAACAGACATCTGCAGCAAGTTCAGTTAACAATCTGTTCTAGATCAAAAACTCAACTTGAGATGAATTCCCTGATGCGGGGTCACGAAAGTCATTCAGCGTTTAGATTTCCAGACTCCCTTGAATGCATCAGAAATGATGGATCCGAACTCCCTTCAACGAACGAGCATTTTAAAGTCGTTTTCTTCTCCTCTTGAGGACAGCCCTGACAAAGCTTCGTTTTGACCTGCTACTAATCGGCATCATGATGTTGTTATTTCAGAAAACTTAAGAGCCGTTAAAGCTCCTGTGAGGAGTTTTTAGCCGGCTATTAAGCAGACCTAAATTAATACTGATGCCTCTATATGAGCTACAAAAGCCAACCAAACCATCAGCAAGAAGATTGATTATATCTAATTGTTATTTTTGAGGCCTGTAACCACTGCCAGGGGATGGGGGGGCAGTTTGCACCAAAGAACACTTTAAAAGAATCAGATCGTTCACGAACGGCACAAGACTATTCGCTTCACTTTTAATCTAAACACACGGTCGCTTCTCATGTTGCTAACTGGACTGTTAACAATGCAGCGCACAGAAAAGGAAGCCTTGGCTCCAACCAATGGCTTAACCAGACACGGCCGACATGTTCACCGTTGTCCCCAGAGGCTATATCGTCGTCAGACTACAGCCGATGGGTTCTGAGTCTGGTCTATTTGCAGCCCTGTTTTTTCTACGATGCAGCTGCATTTTGTTAAGCCAAATGATGTCATTAGGGAAAGGTAAACATATCCTGCTGTGCACCACAACAACATGTTGATTGAAGGAGAAGAGATCAAATGTTAAAATCACCTCGACGTAAACAGAAGGTCAGATGGGAGAGCCGTGCAGGAAATTATTTCTAATGTGTCTATTAGCAAGGACATCAAGCGCTCACAAAAGAGACCAATTATTAGTTGGAAGTGCTATAAATGACTCTGCGCTACATCAACATGTAACCCCCCAGCACACGCACACACACACACACAAGCCTGCGATAAATCTCCCCCAAGCCGTTTGAATTAAGAGCTGTTGCTTCATCTCAAAATATTATTAGCAGTATTAATTATAATAGGGAATGATTCCCCTGTGGGAATGTTGACACCAGCTCTGTTGACATAAAAGGGTCTGCCATGTGATAACATTTCTTTCTCCCGAAGCAGCACATTCGTTCTGCTTTTCCCCGGTGCGGTGTCAAACAGGAGTCGGTGGCCTTGCTCCGAGAGTTGCTGCAAGAGTCAAACATTAAAAACTTAAATAAATAAACTCCTCTAGCTTGTTGCTAGAACGGACAATTTGCTGCGATGATAGTCAGAGGTTTGGTGTGTTTGTTCAAAAACACTTAATCAGGCCACTTCAGGAGCTTTGATGCCTCCAAACCAACTGCATCTACTTTTGCTTCATCATCACAGGTCTTGGTTATCACTGTGTCAGCTAGAAAGGGATTTATTCCCCTTTTTAATTTGACTACATTTAAGAGGCCGGAGCAGGTACCAGTGGTAATTACAATACAAAGTTTATAGAGTTTGGAAAAATATTCATAACTTTGTGTTGTGTCAATCTTTGCTGCTTCTGTGAATTGTGGTTCTTTTCCTCGACCTCACAACCACTAAAACATTTTTAATGATTCCTTGGAGGTCCAGACTGTGATCTTGAAGCAGCTTCCTGTCAGTCAAAGAATACACCACTCTCCTGACCTATCCCAGTGAGCATTTCATATTGAAAAGTCGACTATGGCCCCCGCTGAAAAGACGTTCAGAACTGGTTCAAAAGTTTCACCGACTATAATCTTATATTTGGATCAATATTTAGCTGCTAAAATTATTGTCGAAGGGAGCAGTGCATCACAGTCACAAACAAAAACATTATTGCAAACATGGGTGGAGCTGGATTCAGTCTCACAAGAGCTGCAGTCCAGCAAACATCACCGTCGGCCACCGAGGTCTCTCAGGCCTCAGCCTTCAGGTCTTCATCGACTACGTCAGCATCCAGGGGTCATTCTGCATTCAGCCTTCTCCTGTGGGGAATGTTTTAAACTGCTTCTTGTTAACATCACACAGCCCACAGAGCACCAAAGGTTTGATTTTTGTATGAAAAAGTAAAATGTGTTGAAGTTACGCCTTTGTGTGATTTAACGCACTGCTGCAAAATGATTTTAGTGAAAGGCCGCTACAATCATCATTTTCGTCACCCTTTCAACGCTAAAAGGAAAAAATTATCAACATTATTAAACAGAAGTGTTTTTCTGACACGGTGATGTCGTAACCGTATTTTAGCTGGTTCAAAAAGGGTTTAAATTAGATGTTCAGACCTGATTTCACCCTGTTTTCAACCAAGTTTCAAAGTTAAGATCACTGTCGGTGCTCACTGGGATGTACAAGTTAGCCAGTGTTATGTGCTTGGTATTGGGCCATTTTTTCCAGAACAGTCTATGCACAGATAGTGTTATGTGCTGAATGGATTTAAAAATACAGATGAAGTTGAATTTGCACTGCCAGCCAGCCCTTCTGGAGCTTCTATTTCATTGCAACATCTGTGAGACACTCGCGCTAATAAGACTGAAATGTGTCCAGCTTAATTCTGGCTACCTGTTGGGTCAGACGACCAAACGCCTCCTGCCTTGATCTTCCACTGAGATGACCTGGCTCGTGATGTGGGGTATTCATCTGTCGATAAGAGCATGGGAAATGATGCCCGCGGGTGCCAGAAAGGTGTGTCATTGCCTTGCATCATTCCTGACGCTGAGACGGACGCAGAAGTCGGGGCGAGTGCGCCGCACAGCGAGAGGCATCTGGACACATCGACTAATCAGACAAGACTTGGGACACTAGCTGCCCATTTGATCTTTGTCCTTCTTCCTCCTGGGCACATTCTCCTTACAATGAGCCATCAGCTGGCCCTAATGACGAGCACCGGACACATCAGAGCTCAGCAAAGCACTTTGGAAGGTAGAGTGTCCCTCGCAAGCTTTTGTACTTGCTGCTCGCTCCTGTGCCGACTGAATTCTGCAGTCCAAGGAGGTGCATTCATTAGCGCAGTTCATCTGAAAGGGAGCCGGCCTTTAGAGTCACCAAAGACAATGGTTTCCAATTAGAGAAGAGAAGCTTGGGGAAAACATTGTGAGCATGTCAATGCATAAATGTTTACGTGCTTGTAGCAATGAAACAAGAAACCACAGCCTTGGCACGCAAAAGGGAAAAGAGTGCTTGTGCCAATGAGACCTTGTTATCATCTGGGGACTGGAGCCATATGAAGCATGTTTAAAAGGAGGTTTTGGTCATCTGGTGAGGGCTGAGGGATTTCAAGGCTGTGTGATGTAGTATCAGTGGCTAATGAAGCAGCAGACAATAATAACACGACAAAGACGGAGCCGGGTGCTGCAGAAAGAATGTATTTTTTCCCCTCCCCCCTCCCTTCCACAAATCTCCTCTCATTAGTTTGTTTCTCTGTGTTGTGCACATCGCTTCAAGTCTGCTGCAAGCAAGAGCTGTCAGATGCATGTGCGGGAAAAAAAGCTATTGTTTCCTTACTGAGCGAGGCTTTGGGAAAATATTTTAGTGTACAGTGAAATCACAGACTGCTGCTGCAAACAGAAACACAAGGCAGCGGAGGGAGGACGAGGCTGAGGTGTATTTTTGTGTTCTCACATCCGTGTTCGAAGCTTCAACAAGTGCATCTGCTGCATGATTCTTTAGTAAGGGTCAATGATAATTGTGTGACTGAGCCACTTGGAGTCATTTTAGATGCTTGTGGCTAAAAGCATCATAAGGTCCTCGTGATAGTTGAGTGGTGCCTATAACCTGCAGTTATGCTCTGAAGTACAGTCCATTGATGCATACTTTGGTTTTTATGCTTATTGTGATGTCCTTTCTTGGAGTGTCTTCAAATGCTACATATCCCTGAGTTTCGACAACCTGAGCTAAAAGGTAATGCCTGTCACCATTGGCGTACTCGTAAAACTATGCCGATACAACTAAACCCGATACCACTTTACGGATTGACGTTAGCCTCCCGTTAGTTAAGCAGATAGACGGATAAGGAGCAATGTCACTTTTCAGATAAAGGCTGAGTCCTCACAGACAGCACTAACATGTCTACTCACGGCCAAACTGAAGCTAACAGAGTGTAACATAAACATTAAGGCAACTACCTTACATATTCATGGACGCACACACGATAAAGAGTCCGTTAGCGATCACTGATGTCTCCGTAGTAGGTGCAGTAAACAAGTCCGGGCATGTCTCCCTCACTGCCGTGTTTCAGGGAGATGCGCTGTGGAGTGCTGCGTTCAGGTGCGCTCAGAAATGAGAGTGCTCATCACGTGACCTTTTTTACACTATACGTGGTGTGTTGTGTTGTACTGAAATCCACTGAATGTGTGACAGGTTACACGAGAGTAAAATGTGCGGCATTGTCTTGTTTGTTTGTGAAGTAAAACAAAGTTGAGTGTTAAAATGTCAGCGACAGCTGCGTCATTCTGTCGATTTACTTTGTTACAGTCAGAAAGTGAGGAACATCTGATGAAAATGAAACCTGCTCTTAAAGTCATTATGAGACCTGTAATGATGTTATTAAGTACTCGCATCGGCAGGTACCCAAATGTAAGTACTTGGACTTGGTCTGAAAAAAAGTGGTATCGCTGCATCCCTAATACTTGATAAAATAATTGAAATTGTATCACAAAAACACTATGAGACTAAACGTATTATCCAATCCATTTCTAAATGTAGAAACAGTAACAAAATATAAACACTATAACGTACCAGAAGTAATTAGTCTGTACGGAGTGCAAGAAGGCTTGGTTTGTGCTTCATATGCAAGAGAAATACAGAGCCTAAACTGTTGTTTTTACTTGTCAGGATATAATTTCTGGGAGGATCTTCAAATGCTTCATATTCCTAGAATCTGTACAATTAAACGGTTATGTAAGTTTTGCTTTATGTTCTTATTTTAAACCATTTTAAACATGATTATGCAACGACGATCTCCTGCGGATAGATAGCGGCTGCCTCTGCAACCTGCATGTGTTCACATTAGAAACACATGTAACATAAAGTAATGACGACATGATGACACAGAAGTCTGAAGCCTTTGGTTTCTGTTGCAGAAAGAATGAAGGCTGTGGCTGCCAAATTTATAATTTTGGATGATTTGAACAGGATGTAAAAAAAAAAAAAGACTTCCTTCCCCAGACTCAGATTTTTAAATTGAAGAGTTCATGTAGCTTGGCCAAGGAGAAGTGACAGAAACAATACACCTTGAGGCATAGAGTAATGCCAAGTCAATTCTACCAGACCATTCCTTGTGCTTGGTATTTAACCCTTCGGATGATGTCTATCTACTATCTACAATACAAGGACCTCACTCGAGCCAATAGTCCTAATCTTAGAATTACATTGTAAGCAATATTACTAATAGTTAAATAAGACAGACAGTCTTAAATGTGCAGAGGGACAGGAAGTGTTAAGAGGAGTAATCTGGGTATGGAGCCACTCTGTCCATCACAACAGAGAACATGAAGGCCAACTCGCGGACGCCTGACCTCTGAGTCCGTTTGGGCCTCAGCGGATGCTTTAACTAAGATCTCTTTACTCTAAGCCACACAATACCACAATACCATAACAAAATAATGTAATTAATGAACATTCAAGATGATGACAGAAAAGACAGAAGCCCTACATGCCATTGGCAAAAAGGATTAAGTCTCAAGCTATTATTTACTGAAGGTTAACTTAAACAGGATCGCTCCGTTTTCTATGAAACCTCATCCCGCATCAGTTTTCAAAATGTCACTGTTCGCCTTCTCACGTGTGTGTAAGTACAAGGCTTCCTGTCTGATTTAGAAGTCTAATAAAGAAAGCGCATTGAATTAAAATGTCTCTTTTGTCCTGGGACATTCCTTCATACAGTGGAAATGATGAGAAAATGGCTTTAGCTGACAGCTCCCATAGCCGAACACACTTAAAGAAAGAAAGACTTTCCGTGGCGTGCCGTTTTCCAGCCCTCCACGTCTCTGACCTTTGTCAGCAGAGGGAGAAATGTTTTGCTATGAAAGCAAAGAAAATAAATCTTCCCCAATAGCGTGGGTTTCTGTAATCGAGGCCCGGTATTTTTTTGCCAACCACACAAGGTTTGATGAGTAAATCTGAAACAAAGAAACAGCCGCGGGATATCAGCTTGCGGAAGTGCCCACACAGCTACCTAGTTTCTCTGAGCCGGGAAGCTCATTTCACTCAGCGCCGTGTTCTACATGTGCAGGAATGAAACTGGCATGTCAACACATTTTCAATGTTTCAATCAAATGCGAGGCTGCCATGGAGGCAGGGAGGAGGGAGGGAGGGGGAAGGGGTCTGCGTTTAAGCCGCATTGATGGATCCAATCAGATGTTTTTTATCTTTTAAATAGTGTCCCGGTGGAGCTGTTTGCAAAGGACCGCTGGCGTCAGAGCACTCTATCAATGCATCACAGCTGCTTTACAATTCAGTTTATCTCTCTCTGTCACTGTTCTCGACTCAATTTATCAGGGAGTTCGTTTGAGCCGTGCATTCAGCGCGTGTTTCTGATACTGCAAGTAAAATGGCTCGCCTCAGAGATATCTTAACAGCTTTCAAAAGATGCATAAAGAAACCCTGTGACAGATTTATCTAATGCCGTAAATTCCTACTGGTTTTTATGTAGCACTGCCTTTTATGTGCCCATTTGAACGGTGTAATTGAACCAGTAAACAACAAGACGTTTTAAATACCTGATCTGTGCTGGCAAAGCACTCTGCTGCATGTGAATCAACTTGTCACCAGGTAATTTTAAATCACAATGATGCCTTTATTGGTTGAATTGAAAGAAGCATGATAAACACTTTATGCTTTCAAATAAGGTTTGTGCACATGTTACTTTACTCACAAACCATACTGTGGATGAAAGACGGCTAATTAACTCAAGCTACGTTATAGCGTAAAAATATAATCCTTCAAAGTTGCACACTTTCTCTACTTACGGCCAAAGAAAGACACCGTGTGTGGCTTTGATGTTGCTGCAGTAAAGCTACACAACAGTGTTGCTATTTGCCGTGAATGTTGTCTTGTAGCTCCGAAAGTAATCTGGAGCGGGGTCCGCCGAGTCGACCATGTATGGAAGTCTATCTCTGAGTGATTTACCGCTCGAGTGTACATGTCAGGACAGCTACGTCAGGGTTGCGTCAAACAAGATTAGAACATGTAGCTTTTAATTGAGATTACTCCTGCGATGGCTTTCTTGCAGATGCCTGGCGAGCTTCTTTCATAAACTAAACGTCTGCTGCATTGTGTCTCCAGTGATTACAGAAATATCTGATCAGACCTGCCGGGCTTATCAGGGGGATCTTCTTTTGCATTTAAATGCTCATCATTTGGGCACTCAAAAGTTGCAGACTACACGACAGGATAAAGAAGAAACGTGCAAGATTTTTTAAGAAGTTGAAACCCAACATGAATAGATTGCTCATATGGAGACTGTGGTCAGTAAATGTGCATCGGTGGCTGTGATGTTTGGCCCTGATTTCTGTGCTCTTTGCACTTGTGGCGCTGCTCACTCTGCCGTGACTCGGTCAACAAGGGTAAGCTTTTTTGTTAACAAATTAGAGCTACGCTGAAACAAAATGCAAACAATCCAAACGTGTTTGGCAGATAAAGTTTTTTTATTTTTCATGTTGGGGGGAGAAAAAAAAGGCAGATGAAGGATTTAATTTTGCATGATGCTGCCTGGCTCAGAACGCCTCAGTCATTAGCTGGGTGAGGAAAAGGGTTTACCCAGACCATAAAAAATCCCAGCTGAGATGCTGGCTTCCAAATGCAGCCCGGAAACCACAGCTTTCTCAATAATTATGAGAGGGACCCTAGATGAAAGGGAGCTCTTCGACTTTTAGCTTATTTCAAAGGAGATATTACCTCTGAAATTTAGAAGAAAATAAGATAGGAGAGCCTTTGGGTGCCTGCTATTGAGGATAAACAGCGACAATGGCACAATGCCTGAAGCAAAGATAATAAAAAAGAAAGCAGGAGCTTTTGTGGTTGCATGGAGAGCGGATTATCTCAGTAACAACTAATAATGAAAGCACTTGTTGTAATAACCAGTCTTATTTTTTAGGTACACGTCCTGTTATCTCACAAATATGCTTCATATTCGAGTGTTTAGCAGGGAGGATCTGGTTAAGAGGAGGAGAGTCGGTCAGAGCTGGTTACTCCGTGATGTCACTTTGTGCATCATTCAGACTGTGGCAACTTCATTAACATTATAAAATGCATCAGTTGGCAATGTTCTGCAGCTTCTCTCGCCGTTAAAAGAAAAACAAGGCTCAGAGGATGTACTGGCATTTAAAGGAACTGTATTTTACAGTTGATTGGTGCGGTGAATTAGCTAACTCGCAAACAAATGCCTGCCATCCTTTAATGCCAGGCTGAGAAGTACGTAGCAGTTAGTGCGTCATACTGCAGTAAATGCAAACTCAACTCTGCTGTTTTTAATACAGCATAGCTTCATTTTTGACAGGGGTACTAATGTGTAAAATCTAAATGCAAAATGGGAATCTAAAAATGTCTACTGAATGCAGCCTGTGCCACTTGCATCTCAAGCAGCAGTAACATGAAGTGCTACTGCAGCCGGGTGGTAAATATGTTGAGATGTAATTTAACACTTGAGTTTGATGTAGCCCTTAAAGTCCTTTAAATGCTCATGCATGTGTTCTTTGCTGTTTTCGTTTGACTGTAACAAGGTGTAAGCGTTGGGAAACGTTACCGTTACTCTGCCACGTGCTTCTTTGTCTTTCTTTCTGTTTACGTAAAAACATTGTGCAGATCTGCAGAGGGGCGGGGCTGTGATCCCTGAGTGTACGGGAAAATGTAAATACATCCTTATCCTGTTTAATATTCATCCACAAAAACTCAAGATTTTCAGTGCAAGCGTCTGCTTCAGTTTCATGGTAATATTAACGTGCATGAAGCAAAACTGTGATAGTGTACTGGGATGTGAGATTCATGTGTCAATCATTCGAAACGAACAACTCTTTTTACTGACTCGGGAGTCTCGAGTCATCATCTCCACTAACTCACTGACTCACCCCACCTACCCGCTACTAGCCACTGAAAGCTGCGCATTCGAGGCGAGGCCACCGTATAAGCCTCGCCCAGTGGGAGAAACAACTGCTTGTTTCAACCCTGTACTCGCTCCCACAGTCCGGCACCCGGAGGTCTGACTCGAGTTACACGAATCACTCACTGAATCACTCAGTTACTCAGTCAGTACCCGCTCTCCCAACACAGCAGGGCTCTTTTTCTGCACACAATCATGGGAAAACGAGCGCCACAAACCCCGCAAAATATCTCGCTTTACCATCAGAAATTGATCAATTAGGTCCAAAAACAATCAGAAGGTCTAGAAGAGCTGCACGATTAAATGTAAACTCCTTTAATGTTAATGGAGGGCTAAACCAGAAGTTAGTCTGATCGGGCGACAGAGGTCTCTAGTGCCCATGCTTTATGGGCACTTAGGGATTCAAGCTGGGTAACTGTTCTGGAAATGCTGCAGCTTTTACATTAATTCAACCTCTGCAAACCGTAAGTTTTGAATCTTGCAATCCTTGAGAAGTTCCACACGCGTTTGATTAAACTGTAAGTGTCCCTTATAATCTTACATTGTACATATCCAGAGGTTATTTATGGTAGTTGTTTATGTATTTATCTGGTTTTATGTTATATTTTATGTTGCCAACTGCAGTATCACGTCTTCATTGTTCTTTAAATAATCTTTAAAAGAGCTTTTTCCTCCAAGTCTCACTAAGGCACTTTAAAGTCGAGCTGAAACGGCATTTTGAGAGTATCTAGCTTCCGTATCGTGACGTATTTCCGAGTGAAACAGGACGTGCAGGCGGGACATATCATTAGAGGGATTTGATTTGATAGTTGAGAAGTGGGCGTAGACAGACGTTCTCCACAGCGCAGTAGCTAGCTTACTGACCGAGCGTTCTTGGTGCTCTGCGGCTAAATGTTGCAGATTGATTGGTTGAAATTGTTTGGTGCTAACTTACATAAGCACACGTTATATTTTGTTTTACAGGAAGAAAAAATGATCGGATTTTGATATAAGAATATGAAAAAATGTATTTTCTGTATTTGTTTTGGCCTATATTGTTAAATAGATGCACAACATTACCGGGGATGTGATCTAAAAGGATTAAAATGACATTTTTCATTTCACCTCGACTTTAAAATAATCTGTTGCTAATGTGGTCAACAGTACAACTCCTGCTCAGAGAAACCCTGACATATCTGTGTCCTGTGTGGCGACTAATTCCACAGGCTACACTTCAGCTCCATTTTTGCACCCAAACTGCTGCTGCATAAAGAAAAAGGAAAGAAAAACTTCCCAGAGTTTTGTGAATCGAAAATCAAGGCTTTGAAACAGGCTTTTATCTTAAGTAGGACATCTCAAAGTAGTTTCACTCTATGGGGTCTGAACCTTACTTATCACAAGCAGCAGGAACTGTCATCCTTATTCATTGCACAGTTTTCTCACCTTAAACTAACAGAGTCTCTCTGCTTCAGTATGTGCACTAGCTGAACAAACACATCTATTCTTTGAGATCACTTTAAAATGTGCGGCGGTTGCTCTAATGTTCTACATCTGCACACGTGTTTAACACACAAGGACCATGACTTTCCCTGCAGACTGCCATGATTGTCATGCTTGGTGACTTTAGTCTTGTTTTTTCCCTGAAACAGGTTGCAGTATTATTCTATATGAAGTTTGTTTATTTCTTTAAAATTAGCACCTAATGCCTGGCACCGAATCTTAACAGATGTTGAAAATGAGAGAGATTTAACAGTTTTGCTTCTATATGCTCCTATTACGCCAAGACAGCACACCACACACTAATAGATTCATTCACGAAGTCCGACTCTCACAACTGGAAATCTGGCAAAACTCTTGCAGTCAAACGAGACTTTAGAGTAAACAAACATGGCGGACGACGGGCAGGAAGAATTGGCGATGATAGTTTTTGGACTTTTTACTGAAAATTCAGGAAGAAAAAAGAACAAACTGTGGACGAAGTGGTGGAGACGGCGTGACCATGGACTGTACCCCTCACTTTATGCTTTACGTTTGCTTTTGTCGCCATGGCTGCGGTTGTTGTGCTTCCTTCTTCAGTCAGCTTTCGGCCCATTGGCTATTGTCTCGTTCCGCGTGACGATCCACAGGGTGCAGGCTCGGCTGTCATCGGGGTTCCCCCAACAATAAATATTCACGTAATTATTGAACATGTTTAATGTTTACAATTTGAAATGAAGTATAATCGCTCTTAACATCCCTCACACCACAGGAACATCTGGAGAGAATCTTTAGAGCCAACAAAAAATCTGGACTTTGCTTATGATTATCAGAAAGGGGGGAATCAGGCCTAAAATCGGCCCGATTATCTTGCAGTGTGTACGCTTAAGTTTCTTTCCATGAAACAGGTTGAGGTATTGTTCTGTCTCACGTTTTTATGCTGTTTCTTTAAAATTAGCATCTCATGAGACATCTAGTCACGTCTGCCTGACCCCGACATAAACTCTCTGAGGTTTAACAGAAAAACAGGATTCATCTCCATCTATTCATCCATCCATCAATTTATCCTTCTATCTCCCCATCATTCATCTATTCATCCATCCATCCGTCTGCTAAGCAGCCCTCGCTTAACCAACAGGGTAACAATCCATATGTGAGCGGCTCGGTCAATACTTCAGTTTGTTTAATGGGACCACTGACATAACACTTTGCCTCTGTGGCTGATCGATCGGGCCCTGCACATGTGCTGCATCAGCAGCCGACACAGAGAGCATGAAAAGCTGAATTACACAGATAACTCTGTGGGCTTCTGACTCTAAACGGCTGGATCATATCAGGATAAAAGGAGATTAAACACAGTGTTTAATTTGTAAATGAGAGGGCGTTGAAGCACAAAGTGAGTTTAAAAGAAGGGAGGAACCAGCCAGGTTTAAAGTTACTGGAGTGTGCCTCAGACGATAAAACCCCAAAACGCTGCATTACCACTATTATACAATATAATAAGACTCCACCATGCTGACGTGTCATGTTAGCATTAATACTTAAAAGAAGAGCCCCAATGCACGCTGTACAAATGTCTGCATAATAGCTGTGCCTGTGTTCCTTTTAATAATACCACATGTACTTACTGTAAGCTTCAGTGTAAATGTGTCAAATTAAAGGGTTGTTTGGGACGCGCAGCAGCTTCCAGAACATTCAATAGGATCTGTCTTTTCCTGTTTGGTTCTTTAAGTACAGATAAAGCAGAGTGAGATATAGAAACGTATTAAAGTGGACATTAATCACTGCCTCAGCTCACGTAGGTACTGTATGTAAACAGGTAATTATTCAGGAGCAAGTGACTGGTCAAAGCTCTTAATGGAACAAAAGCAGTGTTGGGCTGTGCAAAGAACAAATCCGTGACTATAGATGTAATTTAAAGTAGCAGAAACAAGATGAAAATTTCATCACCTTGTAACTCTCTATTGCAAACATGCTTAAAGCTCTTTAAGGATTTTGGCGCCCCCTGTGGACAAAGCCGTACCTCTTATCTCTTTTCTGATTTTGTCCTGTTTATGCTTAAGTCGTGGTTTTTAACAAAAATCTCATCCTGCTTTCTTTAACAGTCACATGTATCACTCACTTTAAATCTTTGCCCTGGAAAATGTAAACAAAGTCATCGTGCAGTCTGACACCGACCCCCCCACCAGCACTTTCAGGCATTAAAAATAACTGTATAGAAATAATCAATCTTGCCACTGATGGTCTGGTTTGCTTTTGTAGCTCATATAGAGTCATCAGAATTAATTTCAGTCTGGTTCATAACCAGCGAGAAACTCCTCACAGGAGCTTTAATGACACAACCAATTGTAATGGAGGAACAGTCATTTCATTGGAGTCATATTTCTGGTCAGTGCTTGTATGTGTGCCTAAGATAAGATACTGTATCACCGGTGCGATGTTATTGCGATGTGATACAATACATTGTGATACAAAACAAAAGGAAATACTAGTGCCAAATTCTCCACAGTTATACAGTACAAAATGTGACTGATACAAAAATAAGTTGTAGTTATACTGACCAATCACGTATCAGCAGGCTGTGGGGTATGCAGGAAAAACAGTCCGTGAGGAGAGCATAAGCAGGTGGAGCGTAAGCCGTCGCCATGACATCCTGGCTCGAATCTGCGTCATCTGATGATGATTTAGCTTCTTATTAATCTCTATAAACAGACATCTTCATGCTAACAGCTAACAATCCGTTCTGGATCTAAAATTAAACTCGAGATAAATTCCCTTGACGCTGTGTCACGAAAGCGTTCAGATTTCCAGACTTCCTCGAATGCATCAGAAATGATCGATCCGACCGTCGTTCAACAAACAAGCTTTTTAAAGTACTTTTCTTCTCCTCCTGAGGACAGACCTGACAAAGCTTAATTTTGACTTGTTACAAATCTGCATCATGATGTTGTTACTTCAGCAAAGGCAAGAACGGTTCATTACAAGTAAATCAGAAGAAAAACGGTTTCAGCATGCAGAAAAGGAAATCTTGACCGGAAGTCGTTTAACGCTAGCCGTCAGCAGCACGCCATGTTCACTGCTGTCCCCAGAGGCTATATCGTCATCAGACTGTAGCTGATGGGATCTGAGATTGGGTTTCTACCAACTCCTGGAAACGCTCCTGGGAAATATCTGGTTCCTTAGCTGCCAAATAATCCACTCAGGATATTTTCTCTGCTGTTTGGTGGCTTTTTAGATAATTTTTTGCACCAAAAACGCTGCATGCCAAGGCAACAAATGACTCTATGAGAGCAGTAAGGAAGAACCAGAGCAGTGAAGTGGTGGGCGGGACAGTTAAACACTGAGCCGAGGCTCCCTTAAAAGCTCTGCAAAGCTGAGGGGAGCTAGATTTGGGTGATAACTCTCTGCAGCTTTGTCATTCCTGGCAACCTCCCTCATATTGTTTTTACATTGTTTTTTAATACATTGTTATTATGGAAGCATTTATTAAAGCCACTTTAAGGTCACATTATTTATAGCTGGCATAATGGCTGTGGATCCCAGGATATTGTAGCAAAGATTTATATAAACCACTGATGAATGTAACATTCTCAGAGATCAATTTCTTCTGCGTGTTTCTACATTTGCATTAAGATTGATTGCAAACAAAGCGTCACAGATAACGTTTATGTCTCCTTGCCTCGTCCCTGTGGCATTAAAGACCTGCGGATTTTATGCTAATGTCACGTCTGCCTACGAGGATGTGAGCTTTTAACTAGATTGATTTGATGGCAGGTATGTTTAAGGGGCGACAGGCATTTAGTATGATGTGAATTAGAGGTTGGAAACCAAATGTTACTTACATTTCCTGCAGGACATGTATACAAGCAAACACTATACCATATGTGTTCTTAACAATGCCTTTATTTACCATCCATCCACCCATCAACTATATCCTGTTCAGGGTCGGGGGGGGGCTGGAGCCTATTCCAGCTGTCATTGGGCGAGAGGCGGGTTACACCCTGGACTGATCACCAGTCAAACACAGGGCTGACACATAAGCCCGCTTTACACTGCGGTCCGTAACAGAGCTCCGCTGTCGTGCAGCCTTTGCCATTCTACATTGGACCACGCAACGCCGGCGTAAACATAGACATAGACATAGACCTTTCACACTCACACCTACGGGCAATCACCAGTCACCACTGAACCTAACGAGCATGTCTTCAGACTGTGGGAGGAAACCAGAGTACCACACATGCACGGGTAGAACATGCAAACTCCAAACAGAAAGACTCACTACGTCTGAACCGTTGAACCTTCTAGCTGTGAGGCAACAGCGCTAACCACTGCACCACCCTGCAGCCCCTTTATTTACCACCTCAGTCCCATAACGTGTCATATTTGCCGCGGAAGAAACTGAATTTGACCTTTGGCCTTCAGTATGAATAAGTAAGACTAAGAAAGAAAACATGACGTGCATGTGGGCGGCTTCAGTAAATGAGCTGCACTCGACTAATGTCGGTGGGAATTGGAAGATGTGAAAGCTGTAAGTGGCAACATAATTGTTCTCTAAGCAAACCATTTAACAATCAATCAAGTCTAGTCAAATTATTAGGACAAAGAAAGATGTTCTGCTGATGAATATCTGTATCCCAATATGTTTTGTATTCTGTAACATATCCAGATGCTTGGTAATGCTTCAAGAAACTATAGTCAGATTAATTTAACCAGTCAAAAGTATCTGAATGAAGAAATACTAACAATGTACAAACCATTATGTCCCATTATTGCCAAATGCAAATGACATATGATTGCCAATAAAACAAAACGTGTTCACTGAATCTGTTTGGAACATAACTTTGTGACTAACAATAAAGAAGTGAACTGCTTTGAAGTTTAATTTGAAAAAGCAGCGCCTGTGCATGCATGAGAGGCCAGATTCTGTTCTGATGGAGCGGTAAGAAATGATGAAGTTCTGACACAGCTGGGCACATTATAATAGTTTCATTAGATACAGCACGTCAAAGACGGCCTGAAGGGAACAAAGAGCTCGCAGTTAAAGAGAGGACAGAAAAATTTAAATGAACAATATCACCGACAGGCTCCCTGCAAAAGATGATATGAAGGGAAAGTCATTCACATTTCTGCGCTCTACTTTCACAAGTTTAACAGCACAAAGCACTTTAGACTTCCTTAAATTATTTAATATAAAACATATCAGATTGCACTCAGACGGAGGAGGAACAGGAGGTGGCAAGGGACAAAAGGCATCGTCCAGATTTAAACATTCCTTCATTTCCTGTTGAGCCACAAGAACTTTGACAGGAATTAAAGGAGTTCAATGAATATATCTGAATAATGAACGATGCTGGGTGATTCATATCAGAATATCACAACAACACACAGTGCTGCAAGTTTTGTACATTTAAAATATGTTCGTTTTTTTCCTCTCTCTGTTTGTTAATGTAGATAAAGAATCTGCAGCAGAGAACTCTAATACGAAGCAGGATTTGTGCTTTTTGTGTGTAATTTTCAATTTATTCGAGATACGACGATTACAGATTTCAAATTTATTCAATTAATAAAACCAAAACAATAAAAAGAAAAAAGAAAAAAAAAAGAAAGGCCCACAATTTTTTAAAACCCGTCCAGATAACATGATTAATAAAACCCACGCACAGCCACACAGGGGCTGAAGAAGCCTGGGTCGGTTGCGGCGGTCTCCTGGCATTTAAAAAAGAACTTGATTGCTTAGATGCTATCTGGACTTTGAACACCCTCGGAGGCTCTCCAGCGATAACTACCACGAGGAGAAGCTGTCATGGCTGCGAGTATGACTCACACCGAGCGCAAGAGTGATGTCCTGGATGAATATCCTTTAGCCCCACTGGGAGTGTGCTGTCCCGCTCTTCTGATGTCTTTGAGTGTCTTGGACCTGGAGGTCAGCATCTCATTTTACACGGACAAAAATCTATTACAAAACCTATCTCTCTGCGCTCGCATTAAACCCGCCGGGGAGGAGAGGCTTTTCTCTAATTGTTTTTCCTTGGCTGCAGAGCTGCCATGGTTATGAGTGAACCTCGTCCACATTAAGGCTCTGATTGGGGAGCGGGTCATTCACACACATCATTTATGCATTGCAATGTACAGTGTGGCATTATACAAAGTGTCTTTTCTTCATCCTGGGAGTCCTGTGCCTATGAATCTGCATTAGTCACTGAAAATGAACTGTGTTAATAAAATGCTGAGATTAGGGAGTCGACCCTGCAGCCATCAACTTCCTGCTGCAGGTTAATCCTTTAAAAACTGACGTCTTGCACGCAGCCATTGATCTAAAATAACATAATAGCTTTTGTCTTCTGTCTTTAGAGTTGTTTGTTTGTTGATGGTCATTACTTTACATTGCATGCATTAAAAAACAGCAGGCAGCCAAAGAATCTGTGCGCATCATCGTTGAATGAATGGAAATTAAACACAATCTTTCTGCAACACAGAGATTAGACTCCTGTCTTTACATCATTACGTATTAAAGGTTTTAGGTTGTAGAGGTTTAAGAGAACATAAAACATTTTAATAGAGTCAAAGAAATGAGAAATACTCGTGTATGCACATTTCTACTGCAGAGTTCAAAGGGTTTTAAACATAGCTGCTATTTGACGCAGCATATTTTTGCACGTTCATGCAGGAAACATTTATCTATGTTAATGTTGCTTACAACAATAGAGGTCTCAGTTAGGCTTTAAAAGATGTCAGGCCATTCAATAAGTCCTTTACCTCCTCTCAGCCCTTTTATTTCCACAGAACAAAGAGTCATATTCAGGGCCGTTTTGAAGTCCCACTGAATCGACTAAACGCTCAAACCGTCACTTGTCCCTGTGAAACGGCAGGGAGCAAAATGTCCGCGCTGAAAAGCCTCTTCTATGACAAATTGTTACACTGAAGCACAAATATCCTTTCATAGCATCTCTCTGCAGTCACAGACGCTCCCAACAAGTAAACAGCAACAATAGTGGAGGAACTTGGTGGAGAAGGTTTGTGGCAGTGATGGAACAACGGTACTTGTAAATGTAAATGTAGAATAACAACATATAAGCTGTAATGACCGTCCTGACTTTGTTTCTTTAGAATAACATTTTGTTTAGAAAAATACATAAAAAGCAGTTCAAGCCACCGTTTCCTGAGATGCACTTGTAAAGCTGCTGAAGATTTCTTGTCCTCAAATGTCCCGACAGTCTCAGCCATGTCTCCTCCATCATGTTTAATATCCAGTGAAATAGACTTTGCACAGCAGGGAGGAAGAAATGCTTTATTCTATACTAAAAATCACTTTCTCCAACACAGTGAATGGCAGTCCCTTGAAATGATGAAGTTGTTTTAAATCAAAATGAGTGTTTTTCAGTGAAAAGGCATCTCCATCAGTTTGCCGTGAAACATTTCCCTGGAGAATGCAGAGCAAACAAAAGACCCTGCAGACTGGGAAAGATACCTTTGACTTTCCATGAACATTACACCTAAGAACAAGGTCACCGTAACACTGGGAAATGGACTGTGCTAGAGCTTTTCTTCTGACCACTCAAAGCTGCTTTTATACTACATGTCACCTTCACCCATTCACACACTCATTCACACACTGATGGCAAAGGCCTGAGAGCCAATCTCCAATCAGATCTATGCCCATTCATACCCGATGGTTGTGCCACCGAAAGCAATATGGGGTACAGTGTCTTGCCCAACGACGCTTCGACATGCTGCTGTAGCAGTCAGGGATCGAACCTCCAACCTTCCACTGAGCCACAGCCTCTCCGTATATCGATATATTTTGAAGAACACTTTTGCCTACAAACAAAACAACAACATGAGTCGGCTTACATAATACAAGAGGAACACCACAACTATGTACACAAAGGCACATAAAAGCAGACGTGTCTCTGTGAGTGCGTCTCTATGCTGAAACAAAACTGATCTCCTGGCATGCACGAGGTATTGCGTGTCACACTGACCTTTGACCACCAAACTCTAATTAGTTCATTGTTGAGACCAAGTGGTTTACTGTGCCAAGTTTGAAGATAAACCCAGCAGGCATTCCTGAGATATGGTGTTCCCAAAAATAGGATTGAAATAAAAGCCAGAAAGGGGACCTTTGACCTTTTGGGTAAAAAGTCCATAATATCACATTTTTATCCAGTTAAACATTAGTGTGCAATTGTTTCACGACGCCTCATGCCAGGGCGCAGAGGGGAAAAAATGCACCTCTTTAATCACGTTTAATGCCCGCACCAGCAGCTATTCTCTAAGCAGTAATACATACAACTTTTTTACGAATTACGTTCTTATCCCAACTCATCAAACACCAACTCTCTGTCACGCCCATTTGGCATCTTACACAGACGCACAATGTACCCTTCAGCATTTCCTTTTGCACTGATTAACCTTTTAATGCTCCGATGACCTATGTGGAGCTCTTCTCTGAGGTTTACTCGTGGGACAGTCTGGAGCTGTTTCATGAGACAGGAAGAGAAGCTGAAGAAAAACGATGGATGGACGAGCGAAGAGAAGCACTGACCACAGCCTCAAAGCAAAGGTCACGTCTTAGAGCGAGAAGGGCAAGTCGCTCGTTCCTGAACTTCAAAGTGTTTAACTCACTACTAGGCTGAATATGCTTTAGTCCTTACTTTCGGCTTACTGCATAATGCCCAGAAACATTCTCCTTCTATTTGTCAAGCTTGTAAAACCTTGTCAGTCAAAGCTGGTGTTCTCGATAGAAGCAATAATATATAAAATTGGCGCCATAGCTGTGGAGAAAGTTCTACAAACAGCTCGTGGTTTCGCTCATTCTACATTCCTACAAAACCCAGCATGCATTGCGCCCCTCCCTTTGAAAGGAACGGCCCAGCGAGAGACGATGGAGTGAAATACTGCGCTACTGCCGTATAGGATCCAAATTACGACTGGAATATACCGTTGGATCGTCTGAAAAAACTTTGGTTCTGCAGTGTACATTTCAAACGTGATGATTTTGAACGAGACACGACTCAGTTATAAATGTGGAATGTCTGGGAGGGAAAACAGGAGATCAGGAGGCAGCTCACGGAACAAATTATTAAATTTTACGGTATGTGAAGACATCAGAGGCGGGTGTTCTAGATTGAGGAAGTGTAGTTTAGCGAGCTCCCTGGCTTTCCCTCCCTTTTCCAGTGCCCATTGGAGAAGCGGATAGCGTCCTCCAAAGGCACAGAGCGATTTTTTTTCCCCTACCGTAATGGCATTAGCTCCCCATAATTGCATGATAGGACTGAGGTTGATCTGCGAACTGGCCCTTTGGGTGGCGGGAGTAAGGATTGTTCAATCATGGCATTCATGGCAAAGATTATGTAATGTAATTTCAGGAAGACAGGGTTGAAACTGATATCTTGCACAAGCAAGTTTTACTTTATTATATAAAAATATTAATGTATTGGGAGCACAGCAATTATTTCAATCCAAATTTTTAGAATCTACAGCCTCACCCTTTAAACATGAAAACCTAAGAAAGGGAACCATACCTAGATGTAGTATTTTTGTGTTACGCATTGTGCTGTTAGGTTGCAGAGCATTGGTACACGCTGTAAACAATTTATTTAGGCTTGCCAAAGAGAAAGAGGCTGTCAGACAGGGTGATTTTGAAAAGGGTCAGTTTGACCTCAGGCTGCTTTTCAAAGGGTTCAAAACCTTGTTTGAATGGATCAAGAAAAAAAACAATCATCCAGAGACTCACCTGGTTGTGGGCAGAAAAATATGCCTGCTGTGGTTTGTTTCTATTGTGGTAAGAAAAACAGAAAAGTATAACATTTAAATATTACATTTACCCAGTACTTTTGTTTATGCTGCCTGGATCAAACTGAAGACGTAGAGTATGTGTCCCTAAAGCTTTGACCCTCCCCAGTACTTATTAACTCCTGTCTTCTGACGCTAATAACTGTTGCCAGATTATCCCTCTCAGACTGTTGACATATCCAGACTCAATGCATGCTGGGATATCCACCTAATGACACTGAATAGGGAAAAGGAGATACAGGCGGGCATGTAAAGATGGATGGATAATAAATGTTGTACTAAGTGATGATGTCTAAATTTGAAGAAAGCAATCAATATTTTCTGACATCGCTGCCTCGTTGGCAGAGCTCGGTCTAATTTAGATAGTGTCAATCAGTGAATGATCGCTTTATGGTTTCCCATTACGTTTATTTTATGTGATGTTGAGGTTTCTGTATGGCTTGCACAGATAAGAAACGGCTCACATGCACAAGTACTGCTATAATGACCTATTTATATACATCCTTAAATATTGTTCAATGGTTTCCGCTCCCACACTGACGTTACATCACACACTATTAATGCACTATTTAAATGCAATCATACTGCAGGAACAAGCCAACACATATGTCTGATTGTAAGCACGCAGCATTTTGAAATGGTTGTCACAACTCTTTACGGCGCGAGATGCATCGCCGGAGCCGTGTGAAGCAGCCGCAGTAGATGGGAAAGCAAACGCTGCAATATAATTACAACTTTTATCCCTCGACACAACCGAAGTTTCATTATCACACTTTCTAAACTTTACGGTCACGTAGCATCGCTGAATCCACTGACACTACCCGGCATTGATGTACTTTTTGTTTGACAAGTTTTTAATGAAAATGTAAATTGCATTGTAGTTCTACCAATCAGCTATCGTCTGACGTCGGCGTGGCCTCTTGGTCAGCAGTTATTTGGATAAGCGATGAAGGATAGATGTTTAAAGACTTCCTTTTCCTCACACTGATTGTCGTTAACCGTCCAAGTGGCAACTTCAGACGTGAGAGTGGAGTTGAGAGACGACATCCATGACCGATAACATGTAACCAGATCTTATTATAGAGACGAATAAAAGCTGAATCATCCTCCGACAACAGCAGAGGGGTTTTGAGAGTGCTCTTGTGCTCTCCACATAGACTGTTTTCCACTTGCTACAAACTACATCCATCCATCAATCCATCCATTGTCAATACTGCTTATCATGTTCAGGGTCGGGGGTGGGGGGAGCTGGAGCCTATCCCAGCTGTCATTGGGCAAGAGGCGGGGTACACTCTGGACTGATCGCCAGTCAATCACAGGGCTGACACACAGAGACAGACAACCTTTCTACGGGCAATTTAGAGTCACCAGTGCACCTAACGAGCATGTGTTTGGACTGAGCCCACGCGTGCACGGGGAGAACATGCAAACTCCACACAGAAAGGCCCACTCTGTCCACACAGGGGACATTCTAGCTGTGAGGCAACAGCGCTAACCCCTGCACCACCGTGCAGCCCTGCTCAGTCTACAGCACTAACCAAATAATGTATACACTGCCAGCACATACATCGCTGCACTGATGGCTCCTTACGACACCTGAAATGTGTTAATTAAGCTGACATTTAAATAAGCATGACTCCCTTTTTCTTGATAGCACATGTGCCAGTCTCAATTGACCAGAAGAGGAGGACACGCATGCACTAACAAAACCCTATGGACATGCATTAATGGAGAGATGTTGGAGTGAGGGGGCTGCACATGGACATGCGCCCAGAGGACCTCGACGGAGCCCAGGAAAGGAACTGGCACCTCTTCTGCTACCAGCCCCAATTCCACACTTAGTACTTGAACCGGCCACCATGCAGTTCCCAAGCCAAGTCCCTACAGATAGAGCCACCGTCAACCCCTAGTATGGCAAACGTATATGCAAACGTATTTTCCCGACTGTTTTATTGCCCAAATGTTAACGGGAAATATTAATTGGCCCAGAATAAGTACCTGTCATTCAAAAAAGGCTTAAAAACTTGTGAAACAGCTGAGCACTGTAGGGTTCAGCAGTCATTACTTAGGAATGTATGGTGCATTTTTTTAGGGACTATTTTCAGCTGTGGATTAATACACATTTGGAGCTCCATTTAACAGCAGAAGGATGATGTACGTGGGATCAAATTAAAAAACACTACAGTGTCAGTGTTCATTATGCAGGAACACAACACGCAGTGCAACAGTAAGGCCCGCGGATGCGTCTTTAATAGTTTTTGGACGAGTAAGGAGCTCTGTGGTGCAGAGGAGGAAGCTATATCTAAACATAGAGATGTCATAAGTTATAAAATACTGCCAGACTGATCCTGAACAGTATAAATACATTAAATAATAGATTTACAAAGCAGTCACCACATGATGTTATTTGTTTGTGTGGGTGTTTTTCCCGCTTTTAGAAGCACATCTGATCACAGTCTATCCAAATGAACAAACAATGAAGTAAACAAGTAAATAATTAAATAAAGGACTACATAAGTCATTGTTCTTTCATGCCCCCAGAGGACGTCACAGTGTGTTCTGCTGAGGCAAAAGACTCTGCTGGCATTGGAACGTCTTCTTCCTCCTCTCATGCAAATGTCACAAAGAGGCTCTGATCCACTCCTAATCGCTAAGTAATCACTTTCTTGTTTGATCCTTCTGTGAAAGTAAGAATGGATTTCAAAAATCTGGTCGGATTCTGGTCGGGAGATTATGAATTTTCAAGACATGTTGAAAATTGGAAGAGCTACAGTAAGCCTTAAAAAAAACAAAAACCGAGTGAAGCAGAAGCGATAACTTTCCCTTCAGAATGTAATCTCCCCCCAGATGGCCGCTGTTAATGAAGCAGGCATTTTGAGATCTAAATTATCAACAATTATCTTCCTTAAAAAAGATGTTTAATTATTTTTACAGTATCTGTTCCAATATGACGATCGCTGCGTCGTACATTTCCAGATTAACACAACAAACAAGGAGATTAAAACAGTGACTGTGCCCTGCAACACTTTGCTGAAGCGTGTAGATGAAGTGCACCCACATTTAGCATAAAGATGAAAACGTATGATGGAACTATTAGGGTACATGTAATCCCACCGTCATGAAGATAAAATGAGTCATCAGGGAAAAACCAAATGATCTCATGGAGAGTTCTTCTGTATAATCATTTGCTGAATTACCTAATTAATTAGATACAGAGGATGCTTTTGAGAGATACCTGGGGATCTCTGGGAGATGCTAACAATGAGCAGGCATTATTCACTATTAGCAGCACAGAAACAAAATACCCCATTGTCATCTCAGTCACTGCCATTAGCAGCACAGGCTCTCAGACGGGCACAGCAGTGATCAGTCCCTTTGTTGCTATTAGCATTTGTGGATAAAAGGGGACTCATCTTGCAGTTTGCTGACATGAAGTGTGTAATTATCATTCCATGTATAACAGGCTGCTTATTTGCCCTCGTGGCATCCTCAAAGAGGACGGTTGCGGTGCAGTGATCCATATCACCTTATCTCCCATTCCCCCTGGGGCAGCACATTCGGCACGGAGCAGCAGGCTAATAAAGATGACAGAGGTTTGTGCCACTTCTTAAAGGGACAGAACACATTTTTTCTTTTTACCGACAAAAGAAGGTAGATAGTTATCAGCTGTGGAAGGTAGATAGTTCAGATGTCTGTGTGCAAAGAAAGTCGGTGACAGGTGGTGTCGTTATGAGATAAGCCAGCTGTTCGCACTCACAACCTCAAATGCTGCAGCTCGGTCAGTTCCCCTTCTCCTCAAAGTTTAACAATCTATGTATCCATGTCGCATCATTTCTTGACTCGGTTCTGTAGTATATTGTTTTGATGCGCTGTTGAAATCAGGTTAACGTGGTATAAAGAGTGCAGCAGACGGAGGAGGCCTTCGTAAAGTGCATCAACAAAATATCTGAAATTCAACATTTGGTGGCTTGTCAAGAGGAGTGAAGTTTCTCATTAAAACTGCTTAACAATGTTAGAGCTTCACAAAAATAGTAGTTTCAGGAGCACGTGCTATTTCAAATGTCAAACAGGAAGTGCCAAACTGGAAGTATTCCAAAGAAGAGCCAAACCAAGGGGGTGACGGGGAAGTATAACCAGATGTTGCTTATTTATCGCTAGCTGGACAACCTTTATTTTGAAAGTCTAGTCACACCTTGGGTTTGTTATGGCTTACTGAAACGCAGAGCACCGCACGTCAGAAAAAGTGAAGCTTCACATTAAAACTCGCTAGAAAGAGGTTCACAGAGATCATGGTGCCAGGAGCTCAGGCTATTTCAGCTTTCAAACAGGAAGTGCCAAACAGGGAGTTCTCCGAGTGAGAGGGAAACTGAGCGGAGACAGAGAAGTCGAACTGGATCCTGATAATTTCTTATTGCTAACTTAAACGCAGAGCCCTGCACGTCCAAATGAGAGGGTTACCTGGTTACCACTGACACAGCTGCTGTATTTAGCGAGATGTTGGTCCAGAGGAACACAGGAAGCCTCGGTCCGTCAGTGTTCATGTGCAAAGCACTTCAAATTCTCCAGTTCTACAATTAATGCAACATGTTAAAGAGCTCACGTCTGACACATCCTCTCGATAAAATGAGATTTGGTTGAGGACAGAACCCTCGAGAAGACAATGACCACATCAGGAAGTAATTACTTGGGCTGTTGAGTGCAAAATGGATTATCATTACACTGCGTATTACCCTCGTGGGCGCGCTTCAGACATAAATGGTTCTTTTTTCCCCCCTAAAGAGAAAAACATCACATCATGAAGAACAGTAAATACTGATATCAATACCAGTTGCTGCCCCGACTGTACAAGTTGATTACTTCTCTTGCCATCAAAATGTAATTTACTCATTTCTTTCTTACCAGTTTCAAAGTGTTTAGCGCTGACTGCTTTCAAAGGGCACACGAGTGTAAACTTATCCCCTGTGATGGACTTCTGATCAGGGGTTGAACCAAGGATGAAGGCTAGGTAACGCTCAATTAATCCTTTAAAGAATGGTGCAGTTAAACAAGATGCTACAGGACAGCAGCTAACTCTACTGCCAAGTAGGATATGGTAAGAAACGTAATGGGGATGAGCCCTAATAACAGTATACAGTATCAGAGTGTAGACTTGTTAAACACACAGGTTAGTTCTCACAGGTGCTGAATGATCCTGTGGGGATTCAGGGGATGTTGGACGCATGGTGAACATGGATCATGGACAGAGGCCGGGGAAGGCCTTACAGCAGCCCTGCGTTCTGTATAAGGACCTGCTCTTTGTTAAAAAGAGCCTGGAGTAATGCATCCAAGACAAATATATATACATGTAAAAAATGTTTCTGAATAAGCTTTTAGGAAGCTTGATTGTTGCCCTCAGAGTTTCTCCAATTATCTGAACTGTTTGCATGTAAATACAGTTTTTCTCAGACACTAAATTCATTTCTTTTTCCTCAAGTCAAATGCAAATCTGGGTGCTCTTCTGCTTCATCGACTGGAATGTGAAGCCTTGAAGTCGGCATCTCACTTTGCCACACAATAGCATTAAGTGAAATGCAGAAAAATAACAACCGACAGCAGCAATCCAGCGTCAGAGGAAATATAAGGAGAAAGATTGTTTGGATTTCACCACCTTTTTTCTCTACAATCTCAAAGAACGTGTCATTTTTGGGTCACGACTCAAAGGTTTTGCGGGAGTTAAAGCTTCACGCAGGTTAACTTCAAGGCGGGACTGTTCCGCCTCTGTTACGTCTCGTCTTTAATGTAAAACGCACGGAGGTGAAGTGGTGGGGTGAACTTCTAAACTTAATCCAAAAGGCATCTGGACTTGGTTTCACCTCTCATCTGAAAGGCTTCTTTAGTTCTAAACTGACTGGTGGACGGAGCTAGAAACATAAGGCTTATATTGGAGGCTTATATTCCTGGATGGCTGAGAACCTTCCCAGCCACGGGGCAAAGTTGTTCCGCCTCTGAGCCGGCATCGGAGATGGTAGCAGAGGCAAAACGGCGAGTGTAAATGGTGGAGCTGGCAAGCCAGGAAAGCAGCATGTGTGTATGTGAGGCACGCCATGTTTGTTTACACGTCGCACGTCTTTTGCAACCGCAATGCTGGAGCGCTGCGTAAAAACACACACAGGGGGCGGCTTAAAACTCGCGCTGCTTGGTTTAATGTAAAACGGAAAGGCGGGAACAGCAGAGCTTTGTTACAGCGCTGTTGCAGACTCGCAATGTAAAAAGGGCTTTAGTGTTCAGCTTCGCATATAAGCTGTTTCATCTATAGAAGGAAAGATAGATAGATAGACATATAGAGGATATTAATGTATTATTCCGCACACATTCTTCATACAGCACTTTTGAATACAACAGAGCATCAGCAGGACAAGAAGTTTTACACTCGGGGATTAAACAGCAGGGAGTGAGCCGCCACAAACCCCACAGGAGTGTGCTGTGCGAACACACTCAGCAGCTCTCTGCTGTACTCACAGAAATCCAGTTGCCCAGGCAACCCTGTCTGAAAGATTTTAAACTTGGATTTAACATACGACGCCTCCTGTGTCTCTCCACAGTGAAGAAACAGGATTACGGGCTGGAAAAACACTCCACTTTCTGGGTCGAGTGTCCGGTAACGTGTCTCTGTCATTGCATTTGGGCAACATATGGCCGGTACCAGCAGTAAATCCAGTGATACACTGCCCCCAGGTAATGCACTCCTTGGCAGACTGTGACAAGAGATAAGTCATTTGCATAGCTGTTATATTGTGCTTTGACACTGTCAAGAGCTTTAATGGGATTTGTCAAAATGTGGGCCACAAGTAAATCTGAAAAACACCCCCAGAGGCGAAGTGAGAGCTGGTGGTATTAGAAAGATGTGGTGCACAGTTTGTGTGGGCATGCGCCTCACTGTTATCCCACTAAAAGTTTCTCTCTAAGTTGGATGGCACAGTTGTGGTCGGGTCAGTGTTTTATGTGAAGCTTTTTTCATATTTCCAAATATAATCATCATGCTCTCCTCGGCAGCTGGCCTGACTCCAAACACAGCTGGCAAACACTTAAGTACACGTGTCGTGCTCTACTGTGCTGTTAAGATAATGGCAATATGTCAAGAGGGAAGAAGAGTACACGCAGAGTTTGGAGGGAAGAACTCCCACAAAGTCCCTCAACGGGCCGCGGTCCGATCGTGATGTTAGAACAACGGGTGAAAGTTTGTAGATAATTTCAGAACACGAAGTTGAATGATATACACGCCAAAAAAAATCAACATGAATAACTTAAAAAATAAAAACAGAGGGCGCTGGTTAAGCTCAGCTGGAAGAGCAGGCGCCCCGTACACAGAGGCCACAGTCCTCGGAGCACTGATCGCAGGTTCAACTCCCAGTTTGTGAAATGCACCATTTAATGCACGTCATACCCCGCTCTCCCTTCCCAACATTTCCCATCTCTTTTCAGCTAATAAAAAAAGCCAAAAAAAACAATGTTTAAAAAAAAAAGAAAAGAGCTGGATTCACTGCCATGAGTGAATTTGGAGGACACTAATCCAACAGCCCGAGCAAACACTCACAGTCTTGTTTGAACTTTCACAGAGAAGGAGAACCGCCTTCTTAGTTCATGCGGTTGATAAAAGTACACTCAGGTTTCGGATACTCATATAAAATTGCAGAGTGCAGATGCAGCTGAGTACAGAAAGGAGCAGAGTGAATTCTAATGCAGCCATGGATTTGAGGTATATTCAACCACTCTGCAAGAGGAAATACCTTTAAGGGGAAAGGTGCTGCAGACAGAATAATTTTTTTCTACTGACATACTGAAGAAATGTTTTTTACACACCTAAAAAGATGCATAAATGTTTATATATATACCTTAACAATGGTTTTGTAGCTGAAACAGGTGGACACCAACTAAAGACTTTGGTCTAACAGTCCCTGAACTATGTACAGCTACCGTCCACCACAACCATCTTCTTGCGTATCCGGCACAAAATGTTAATATCTAAACAAGACTAGGTCAAAACTTAGTACGTGCCTGACCAGCTTCAGGTCAATGTGCGCTTTTGTGGGAACACTGGAAGCGTGGCGTCTGCGTGACGGCTGCGGGACGTGTTTATTTTCATTTGAAATGCATGAAAACAGATGAGAGTCCTCACGCTGCTGGTGTGACACACAAATGTAGAGAATAGGAGGCTCGCCTATTTTTACCGCAGTTCTCGGCCAAAATACACGATGAAAATGAATTGTGGTGAGTCCTATTGATCTCTGACAGCAATGTTAACGTCTCTTCCTGTAGTAAAAGTCACAGGCATGGAGAGTAAAGTAGGTCAACACTTCCGGTGTCCTTTTTCAAAGTAAAAGCCCGATGTGGAAGTCTGACTCCCCTCGTTTGTTGTTTGTTTTTACTGTATTTGTAACTTTTCCAGGAAGTTATTTGATCGATAAAGTCACTCACAGGCTCCTTATTGCGGTTCCTGCTTATTTTTCTTTGAAATAAATACATCATAAGTCTCCCGCAGGCTATAAGTGTATTTGTTAGTAAAAATAAATACATAACATCGTGTTACAGACGTAACTTGGTGGTGATCTGTCCCTCTCTCCTAGCTCGCTCTCCGTCTCTTTGTCTCGGCTCATACGGTTGTTTTCGCTGTGTGTTAATTAAGGTCCCGTTTCTAATGTAAATAAGATCATTTTCTGTTAAGACCGACCCAAGGAAACCTTTAAAACAAAGACCCGAAACTTCCCCTGGATATGCACCCTGCCCAGGACGAGCAGCGGAGGAGCAGCCTCGACTACTCCCCGAACAAAGTATCCAGAGCCATGTAGAGAGAGTCGCGTCAGTGGAGGTCAAATATGCTCCATGATCCGCCATTGCGATGTTGCAACTCTCTCTCTCTCTCTGTGTGAACTTAATCCAGGCAGCGATGACATCGTCTCCACAACTTAATTAGGAAAGAAACTTAGTGATATAGAAATCTAGGAGACAGGACTGGTTTAAAGGAAGCAACCTTCTCCTTGTCTTGTAAAGCGGGGTACACATTACAAGATAAACAAGCTGATTTTGGCCCTGATTCCCTCCCTCAAACAAAAGATTGGTTTAAAGATTATTTTGCCAGAGTTTCCTGTGGTGAGAGGGATGCTCGGACTTTACCTCCCCCGATCTGCTCGGAAGAACGTCGTAGCCAGACCAATTTCACATGTCCAATATTTACGGTCTGATATACTGTTGTGTGGGGGGAACCCCGAGGACAGCCGGGCACGCTCTCTGTAGATCGTCACGTGGAACCAAAAGACAGCCAATTGGGAAGCGAGCTGACTGGAAGGAGGCGCAACAACCGCAGTCGTAGCGACAAATGCATATGTGAAGCATAAAGTAACATGTACAGCCCATGTTCACACCGTCTCCACCACTTCATCCACAGTTAGTTCTTTTTTGTAAAAAGTCCAAAAACTACCATCGCCATGTTTGTTAACTCTAAAGTCTCGTTTGACCGCAAGATATTTTGTGAGATTTCCAGATGTGAGAGTCAGACTCTGGTTGTTGGTGAATGAATCTGTTTATCAGTCATCATGTGTGGGCTCTCTCACGTTTTCAACATCAACATTAAGCTGGTTAACGTCTTTCAGCGAGGGCTAGCCTTAAGCTACACTTAAACAACATCACATGGCCTCATCGTTTGATACAGACCACATGAAAAACCAAGTCAGGTCCCGTTGTTTTAAGCCATGTCATAGACTTTTATGTAAGAACAGTCTGAGCCAAAGCCTGGTACCAAGAGATCCAACAGTCTGGCAGAGCACTGGCACATCACACCTGAAAGAACGGAGTCAGCCTGTCACTCATCATTGCTGCAGAAAAAGTAGAGCATCTGAGTTGTTCCTGCAGGTATCGCAGAAACATTACAGCTTCACATTTATACGTCCATCCGCAGATTCCTCATGATATAACGTGCTGTACATAGATAGTGAAGCTAACTGTTAGACATGTGATGCTCTGAATAGAATCTGTGGAGGCAGATGGCTTCATTAAAATTTGACAAGCTTTCAACGGTACCCAGCTGACGATTGAGATTTACGACTGTCTTTGGTTATCGTCCTTCCGAGACATTATAAAGTATTGATTTGTTATTGCCTCAACACAAATACCAACACGTCCGTACGAGAGGGGAGGAAATCAAGCATCACGTATTGTTGCAAGTTAAAGCCATGAATGATGGGCCGTAACCTTTATTAGTTTTTCTTCAGCAGCAATATTAACAACTGTACATTAAGCGTCTCTGTACCCTATGGATCGCAGTGATGACTTCAGGATGCGGGGGAAGCATGCCGGGAGCTAATGTTGCTGATATTTCAAAAGCTAATTATATTCAAAAAGCATTGTGTGTTTTTGTTGTTTGTGTTCCGACTTTAAAGTGATAATCTCGAAGATTTTCATTTAAATAAATGTCTGTTAAGTCACTATCTATCGCCGAATGGTGATTGAGCCTATGGCCCACTGATAGAAGCCTTTGCATTTGCAGTATCATGGACTGTGTGTGTGGTGCGACTTTCGCGGAAAAATAAGCCAGCAGTGGTTGGTCTGCCTGAACAAACAAAGAAAAGATGGATGACTACAGATACAATTTAAAAAATAATCAAAAGAAAAAGAAACAAACTTGACGCTCAGATGAAGGCAAACAGTCTGAAAAGGAAAGCGACCGTCAGCCAGGAAAATCAAGAGTTACAACAGGAGCCAAACATCGACGTCACACATGCAACACTGGATATCTGGGAAGTGTGCTCCCGCAATTGCCGTTTATCGCCATAGGTGCCGCCAAAGAGAACGAAACAGATCTTTGAGATTACCACTTTATGCATTAAATGCACCTATGGAGTATTTATTTGATGTGTTACCTTAAATAATTGCCCTTTAAAATCAAAACTAAAACTCTCCACATAGCAGCTGGAATTCACCTTTGTTAAGAAACAATCAAAGGCAAAAATACTCAAGTGGAGAATTTCAGTAAATGAAGTTAAAGTATGTCGCAGTTTTTAATTTGGAAAGCGTCTCACAGCAGTGAAAAGCATTCATGACCTCCAGCAGTTGCGTAAAAGCTTCACTATTTGAAGGACGATAGATGTTTTTATTAGCTTGTGAGAAGATTTGAATAAAAAAGCTCAAATTGAAAAGCACTAACCTTCAGCCTCCATTTATTTAATTAGGAAAAACAAGACGTCGTCTAACAAAATAATGTGGAGATATGAATCCATTATTTTATTAATCGCTCAAACCTGTGCCGATTATTTTGTTAACATGAAGATAAAAAAAATGGACTCTAGGACATAATTATTACTTTGATATTCATGTTATGCTGTACAGCTATGTACTGCTGAGGAGTGGAGAGAGCGTTGTTCAATTCAGCTGAGAGCAGGATTATAAATACAGGTGAGTTTGAGTCATAATAATGAAATGGACGGAGGTGGACACAGCTGAATGATGAGAGGAGCGGCAGAAAAGCAGCTCGGCTAGCAGACAGGGCCTGTGGTAAATTAGGGAAGTGTCTCAGGGAAGCCACTCGGAGATGGAGAGGATCCCAGAAGAGTTATGTCGGGGAGGATGGAGGGATTCTGAAATGGGCAGAGGGAGGGAGGAGGACGGGGAGAACAGCAGAGCAGAGACAGTTGATCCAGTGATTAAAATTAAACATGGTGCAGAGCAACTCTCAACAGGCGAGCTAACAGGCACTGCTTGCTCCACCAGCGACAGCTAGCATACCTGGGTGCCCACAGGGAAAGGTCCCATATGTATGAGTTCATTAGAATGACATGAATTAAAACGAGCACAGCTTGAGGTGAACATATGTGCACGCTTTTTTTTCTTTTCTTCCAAACATGCAGAATATTAGCCCCGCCTCGCCAAATGAACTGCTCTCATTGCGTGCTATGATTTTAAAGCATAACAGACAGCATGATGGTGCGTTCACATACGCCCAGCCACTCGAAAAAACATGAATGTGGCCTGAAGTCTAACACACTCGGCAGGGTTTCATTCATTTGTTCTTGCGGCATTACCTTCTCTGCTTTACAGCTCCCTTCACTTCATGTGTCCGGGGATCATATGATTATTCTTAGACGGTAGGGGTAAGGGCTAAGGGGCAGTGTAAGAGGAGGATGTGGAAATGTTGCATATATACATGTATACTCTACTCTGTAAGCGTATAAGTGCGTCTCCATACATCTCTCATCCACTTTAGCCACAAAGCATAAAGCAGGTAGACTTTGTAGACTGTGCAGCCATGACACTAACGGACCCACAACAATATCACTATATGAGCTTTTTACATCTACCATTAAAAGGCCTGTTATCTGTGTTCATCACTGCCATTGGAATGCTTCAGATGACCTTGACTGCAACTTACCAGCACGCCAGAAGTTGTTAAATCACGTGATATGATCAACACGTCTGCAGCGTCACCAGACATTCAGGAATAAAAGATTGTGGTTTGGGTTAAAGGAGGAGGTGATATACATGATGTGCTTTGGTTCTCTCACCAGTCTTCTGGATGAAAGTCTGGTGTTTGACTCATCCGATCACCTAAATCAGTGGCTCTCAACTGGACTTGCCTCAGGACCCACCACAACCTCCTTACAGGATAACTTTGGGATTTTTCAACCTAGACCCTATTTTCCCATGCGTTTGTTTGTAAGTGAGTAGTGGAGACAGCAATTACTGAAATCGATCCAGTATTCAGGGAGGGAGCACCGGCCAGCAGCCGCAAAAATGAGATGCAATGTAAGTAAACGGGGCACAGGGCATACGCCAACATACAGCCACTAAAAGCGCTTGTTTTCGCTACTGACAGGCTCAGACCATTATAATAAGTGTCTGACAACACTGTGGCAGCCATGCTACTTTACCTTACGCTCTCTGTTGTTGTCTGTAACCAAGTCTCGCTCACGGAGTTGCGAAGAGGGAGAAGTGCCGTTTGTTGTGTTGGAGTACAGAAAGCGTTGCTCAGTGCTATCTAAAAGATTGTCATGGCTGAAGATCCTCTCTCCCTCTTCGTCTTTGTCTTCTCTCACTCCTATCTCCTTCTTCCTGCAACAACTACGGTCTCGCGCGAGACTTCTCCGTGAGCGTGGGTCATTCCACTGTACCTGTAGATGGTAGTGACCCAAGCAGCCGCCTTGGAGGCACAGTAAGGCCCTACTACCTCATATCGGCTGAATATTTCCTGTCAGGTCTGTGAGATCCCAAACAGTGAGGGAGGAGAGCCTAATCAACAAAACAGAGAGGTTAATGTCATTCAGAATTTATTAAACAGTGTTCAGCTAATGGCTAACAGGTTGAATAACAGTTGACGTTAGGTCTGCTTGTTAAAAACCCTTCTCAAACTCTAGTTTACTGCAGCAGATTGGCTGGTATTTGGGTTTTTCAAAGATGACATGCAGTCTGAAAAATGTATTTTAAATGACGTGGAAAGGTCAAGTGAAACTCGAGGAAAAAGGGAGAGCTTTAAAAGAAACAAAGCCATGCCCCCTAAACACACTCCAACACTCGTGTGATTATATTTGTAAAAAAAAAAAATATCTGTGCAGACTGCTTAAATAAAATATTAACCACAGGTTTACTCACATTCAATCATTACTTTTATCCCTCCAGCTCTGAATATAATGTTGAGGAGCGTTTGAGCGAGTGTGACTTGAAAGGCTCTCTAAAATGATCAGATTTATCTTAAGTACGTCCTGAGACATGCTAATTCTGACTGCAGTCTGCATGTGTTGCACATTAAAATCACCCTCAAACAGAATACATCAGGATGTAGCTCCCAAAAATGAGCTCCCTCTGAAATATTCAGTTATTCATCCTTCCGCCTGATTGGCCGAGCTTCGATTAGATATGAGGATTCCCCAGATGAGAATAAACCCCTCTTCCATTAGAACGATGGGAAGTCAACGGTATTTACAGAAATAAAAGGCGGAGATTAAAGAAACTTTGGCGGGGGAGTGTGGGTAATTGATTTATAATCTATCAACGTTTGAGATGGGGACGATTTCTGTTACAACCTTTTTGCCGTCCTCCTGAGAACCCCTAATATGTGCAGCTGTATTCTCACAGCGCTGATTTAAACTACAGCTATCAATAGACGGCGCAGGAATGTGACAGAATATAAGCAAAACAACGCTCTGCAATCCCCCCCTGATTAAATGAAATTGTCTCAGCAATGAAAGTGATCTATGATAGTAAGGTGAGTGTGTAAAGTGCCATAAATCTCTTTCTGTCCTACCTTGAAAAGGTCAGCATTTGCTAAGATGAGTCCAGAGACACTGTTTTATTTCACAATAATAAAAGTGAGAAAGCAGACGCTCCTCTAAAGACAGAGCTCCTGTCCAAGCAATAAAAGCACTGCTCGCTCATTAATGAACAGTGTTGCAGCACCGGGAGGAGGGTGAAACCAAGGTGAGAGTCACCACAGTGTTGTCCTGTACATCACCAATGATCTTAAACTGTTTTAACAATTAGTAAGTGAGACGCAGGATTCATCAGGATGCTGGGGAAAGCACCATTAAGAAGTTCACCTTGTCCTGTGATTTGTCAATGTCCCAGGATTAATAATGGGTGTTAAAATGGTACAATGCTTCATTTACACTCTGTTTGCCAGTTTATTATCCGTCCTTTGAAGTTTATTATCTTCACTTTTGTTGACAGAGGCCTCCAGCTTTGGCCGTGAACTGGTGCAATCAGTAATGTCCACAACTGTCCCTCTTAAAGGGGCCATATCTTTTAAATGGATATTCTCATATGTTGCATGGGTTTCTCATTTTTGGCTGTTTATTGTTCAAACTGAAAAGTGAAAGAGAAAACTGCATAATTCTGTGTTTTTCCAGAATTACATTTTTAAACAGGTTGCCTCTGAAATGGGCCGTTCAGAACAGCCGCATGTTTCTACGTAGAACCTTGCTTTCGCTGAAATCGGCCAATCGTCATTCGCCGTCGTTCACCTCACCTTCTTGCACGAGCTTGTAGTCAAGTCATTGTCAAGATTTCAGCTTATGACTCTGATACCTCCTGGTGATTCTGGCTTGTACATATAAGGCCGCATAACCGATCCTAGAGCAGCCATGTTTTCTACAACTTCGGAGTGCAGTGCAGCTGCTTGTGGGATCGCACTATATGGTCACTGCAAATACCGTCAGCCAATCGTGGCTAAGGTCTAACCTTTGAATGGCAAAACAGATGGTTTGTTTCAAGAGGAAGGAGAGGCTCAGAAATATAAAATATGTATAACATTTTTAAAAAGAAACAAACTTTACCAACATGATTCAAAAACACATTAGAATAATACAAAGTTGATTGCATAGCTAAAATATGTCCCCTTTAACTGAATATTGTCACTGTAGGTCAATTACTAATTGGAAGTGCACCATCTACCTGAGAGCATCATCAGGTTCTTTTATTATTTTCTTCAGACTTTAAAAAGCTTCCCCCAGAGCCAAAAATACATATTCAAACAAACATATAAAACTGTCACCTGCCAGCGTCATAGCTCTCATCATAAGTGAACTGTACTTCCTGTGTACAGACAGCTTCCATAGGGCACGGCTCTGTGATGTCATATCTGCAACACAGCTTCTATCAGTGCTTGAAGTGGACCATCTTACCTGCCCAATTAAATAACCTCACTTTGATCTTTTTGGTCATTTTTCAGTCAGTTTTTTTTTTTTATACCATTAGCTATGTTGTTAAATGTTGATGTAGTGATGTTATATATAACCAGGAGTCTGGACAGGGTGTTTTACTTTGAAAATCGACCTGGATTCCTGCCATTCCCGTGTCTATCTTCCTGCCGGAGTCATCTGCCTTGAGCAGCTTGACACAGCCATACAGTGGCTCCGTCAAAAATAGACTAGCCGCATATTTTTAAAGCTGCAGAGCCGATAGCTTCTGTAACGTGCTGCGGCGCATCTGGTGTGAGCACAAGCATTAAGTAGAGTTTCAGTGTGATCAGCGACGCAGCCGTGTTGGTGGATCTGAGCTTAAGACACATCTTTACATCCATTGTAGGGGAAGTCAGAGCTACACAGTCTATCGTCTATCAGCTGCTCACTTTAAAGCATTATAAAAGACACAAGACCAGCATGCATGCCCAAATATACCAAAGGCTTCGATGATGACATTTCAGGCTCTGCGATGTGTCTGCTCTGCATTAAACAAAGCCCATCACCACTCTGCAACTTCACCAACATCTTGGTGAAGAATCAGACGATTTAACAAAGCAGATCTGTACAGCTCTCAAGAGTTTTTCAATAACTAATGACCAGGCAGGGAGGGGACAGAGGCGGCTGCTGTCCAACACACCAGCTCATCAGTGTGTCTCTAGAAGTAACACAAAAGCAATTTTTATTATTTAATATTTACAGATTTTTGTTCACACAAAACTTTAAATCATGCCAGTTTTATGGGAAATTAAACACAATCTTGGACATGTCATTTTTTCCCCCTTCAACAGCAATCTCATTATTGGCAGCACTTTGCAGTCGAGTACACCAACTGGGATTTTAATAACTGTTGAGACGCCAGCTGTGAACTATTAAGACATGATGGTGATGACCAGCGGATTGAGAAATCAAATTCCCAAACAACAGCCAGCGATGCCTCCCATACAGCTGCTCCAAATAATAAGAGCTGGTTTCTGAACAATGGCAGCTTGACAGAGCATCTTCTTACAATGGCGATAAAACGGAGACATAACCAACGGCATTGACCTGCTCAGAGACCGATGGGGCCAGACATGAAAGAAATGGATGGTTTAGAAAGCTGGTGCCCAAAGTTCCCATGAAATAACAGTAGAAGGATAAAGATGGTTTATTATGTGGGTATATTTATCTATTCACTTATTTTGATCAATGAATGACTGTATAAAAGAAAAGAACTGGAAGTGTAATCAATATGAAAGTGCCTTTAAGCTGCATTCTTTCAAATGGCCAGCAGGGGGGAGATTCCACTGGCTGCAAAAAGAGGTCTGATTGTATGGGTTGATGGTCTCAGTCACTACTTTCAAGTCTTCTTTAATCCAGCATGATGTTCATATAGTAAATTATGGTTCCATTTAGACAAGTTGCTACCAGAATAGAGACAGTCGTTTCAATGCTGTCGTCCAAATATGGCCACTTCTGGTTCCAAAACACAAAGATGTTCACGGCCAAAATGGAGACTTAAAGTAATAATCTCGAAGATTTTCAAGTCACTATCTATTGCCGAATGAGGTAACACAATGGTGATTGCGCCTATGGTCCGCTGATGAAAGCCTTTGCATTGGCAGTATTACAGACTGGGTGTCTGTGGCGGCAAAAATAATCACAAGCGGCGCCCAGTTAGTGACGCGTGTGGTTGGTCTGCCATAGAGGGTAGGCGGAGCTAAGCGGCTGCTTTTCCCGTCTCTGCGAGTAAACAGTAATCTACTATGGCTGAACAAACAAAGAAAAGATGGATGACTACAGATACAACTTCAAAAATAAGAAACAAAAGAAACAAATTCGATGCTCAGTTGAAGGCAAACAGTCTAAAAAGGAAAGCTACCCTCAGCCAGGAAAATCGAAAGCTACAACCGGAGCCAACCGTGGACGTCACACATGCAACACTGTATGGATATCTGGGAAGTGTGCTCCCGTAATTACCGTTTATCGCCAGAGGTGCCGCCAAAGAGGACGAAACTGAGATCTTCGAGATTACCACTTTACGCTTCTAAAGGGGGTAGTGACATCACCATGGCTGTTATACAGTCTCTGGTCTCTACATCCCTGCTTTTGTCTCCAGGAAACATCGATCATGACGCACAATAAGTCTCGTCCTAGCCTCCTCTTTTTAAAGGAAGCATGTAAAACATGCAGAATTAGATAGCACTTTGCCTGCTGCTACTTTAAGGGCACTGAAGGTAAGAGCAGGTTTACTCACCCTGTACCAAACGATCTCTCGAAGCCTCCCGTCAGTTTTGAAGTTACACTTAAGGGTAACAGTCTCTCCCACCACAACAGGAGGCAGGGGCTCTATGGTAACTGTCAGATATCCTGAAACAAAAAGAAGAAGAAGTTGATTATTTTGCAGTCAAGGACCATAAAAACACTTTGCCTGAAGATGAACTCATGTTTTTTTTGTCTCGCTGAGGTAAATGTAGGACAACAGTAATAAAGCAGTCATGAATTTAGAGTATGAATCCTTTTAGAAGAGCTTCAGGTTTCCTGAGTCCACGCTCTCTTTTGGGAAATTGCCGTGATTCATTCTTATGCAATTACACAACAAGCACACCTCCCACATGGGCCTGAGGTATCTTTGTAAATAGCACTTCAGTTACTTAACGTTCATCTTTTGGTGACTTTGGACGCTTTCTTCATCTGGTCTGGAGCAACATACAAACAAACCAGAGTTTCAGTGCAACCCTGGCTGTTCCTGAGACCTCTGCGAGATATTCCACAAACACTATGCGGCGGTTATTCTGAACAATAAGTAGCATTATCCTTAAAGCTCCCTCGAAACAGAGCGATGAATAAGATCTGCATACCCAACATAATTGCTTCTCACATTAAATTACAGCCATGGAAGTTATCCTCCCTATTTAATTTTTTTCTGTGTTTTTAATGTGTATTCAAGCTTTTCACCATTTAGTTGCCTGAAGTTGTTTGGCCCTGAATAAACATTTTCAGTCATTAAAACCTCCGAGAGGAGCAGCGGCATCACACTTCCTACAGTTGGTGGGAACAATTCTGCATTAATCAGTAAATACAAGAAACACAATGAGAAACGTCAGAACCATCACAATAAAAGATGTGGAGTTGTGATAAAAATGTATTTTAAAGGGAAATGCTGCCTTTGCTTTTGACGAGGTCAGCTCATAAAGATCAGATTGGAGTGCTTATTGTTGCCATGCAGTACACAGCCTTGAGCTTCACTGTTGTCGGATAATTGAAAGTACTGAAAGTTATAATTAATAAAGTTATAACTGAGGCCATACACTGACAAAAGCAGAACAAAAATCACACATGTACACTTGCAAACAATAAACCACTAAAAAAGTTTTTAAAAAAGTAGGAAAGAACTGTTAAATTAAAGGCAAAGTTTGCAGATATATAAACGTCCACAGATTTCAGAGAGAAGTTCGGCTTCTATACCAACAAATCTGAAATATAACCTATGGCATTGACCTCCTCGGTTGTTGAATGGCCAGAAATTAAACTGCATAAAAGTATGGTGCCGGGAAAAGGACAAAATTAAGACAACTGAGAGGCCGAGGGAGGCTATCCCAGCTAGCAGGGAATGTTCCCGTAACATTGGCTAACATTACCTACAAGTTCTAATTATCATTTCATTCTTGTAACGTTAAAATTAAACTAAGACAAAACGTTTTAACTGCAACATTCTGAGGATATTTTCAGGATGTTATTGAGGCCTAGGACATCAGAACGCCTTCTATAAAACATTTGCTCGATGTTACATACAAACAAAGGTAGAACGTGCTCACTGCAACATTCTGAGGATCTTTTCAGGATGTTAGTACGGCCTGAACTATCAGAACGTGACTTATAAAACGTGCCTGAAATGTCATTTGAACATTCTCACAGCAACTTTCTGAACTTTCTCTTTTCAGAGAACGTTCTCCTGCTATTAAGAGGAACATTCTGGGATTCAAATAAAAACTTCCCGCTCAAAGCTTTACCAGAACATCGCACGTAACATTCTCAGAATGTTCTTAGAACAAAACATTTCCAGCTGGGATTTCCTTGCCAAAGCCAGCTACTGATCTGGCCAATGATAAGCCAGCGCAGGTAACTGAGAGGCCGGCGGTGGTAAATGAGAAGCCGCCTATTCATTCGACTGGGTGGCAAGTCATGCGTCTAACATAGCAACCCATTGGATCGGCTACTGGCTAGACTGGTCATTAGCGTCCAAGGCTAGCGACTAGCACACGGAAGCTAGCAACCTAATGGGTCAACTACTGACTAGTCTGGTCATTAGCTTCCGAGGATGGCGACTAGCACAAGGAAGCTAGCAACCTAATGGATCGACTACTGACTAGGCTGGTCATTAACTTCCAAGGCTGGCGACTAGCACATGGAAGCTAGCAACATTAGCCATTGATTTGGCTAGTCATTTTCTTCTGTAGTATTTTAATGGCGTATTGAAGCCAAATGCGCCGTCAATAACTGTCAAATGCCACGGCGAACTTTCAGAGATAAACTTTGACATAGATTTCAGAGAGAAGTTCTGCTTTTCAAAGAGCAAAACCAAAGCGCCTGATGGAGTCACGACCTTGCTATATTATCCCTCCTCGCTGTCCTTTTTGCACAGCAATCTACTCAATAATACAAGCACACCTGCAGGTATACTGCCATTAAGGTGAGGGAACAACAGTACAGCATCTCAGCATCGAAACCAGATAAAACCTCTCGAATAAAAACGGGTGGATGCAAAGTAAATTACCAGGTGATGGTGAGAAGACCTATGAGAGAATAGATGCATCCAAAAGCTGCAGGGAGGAAATTACATGAAGACTGTGCAGGTAATGCATAGCATAAAATCTGGGGGAGCTCAGTGAAGACTCCAGAATCTATTAAATGTGTCTTTAACATATCGAGTTTACATGGAAGTGTAAAGGACATCTCTTTATGTGCTGAGCAGAGTGAGCCGGCGCCGGTGCGTGGGCGGCCTCCGCTGACAGACAGCGGCCCTCTGCCCAACAGAACAGCAGCTTCAACACATTCAGCATTTAATGAGGGAATTGTATCTTGTAAAACAGATGGATATGACAGTAAAAATATAAAACAGGGTAAAATGGGACCTCATGACCAATAATTATGTTAGTAAAAGAACATAAAACACTATGAGGGCGTCGGGGTCTCGCAGAACTCGACGGGCGATCGCTGCAAAGAAAGGAGAGAAGAATGGAGATAAAGAGGAGTGACCTCGGTTTGACACGCTGTAATAGAGATCTAATTTCAGGTAAATGTTAAATATCTAAAGGCTCTGTGTGTGTCTGGTTTTTTTGCAGTGTTTTCTATAATAAAAGTAAGCTCCAAGGCCGTAACAGTCAAGTTTTATAGATAAGAAAAACGAAGCACTCGGAAAATGCACTCACAGCATGCACCCGCACTGTTACGTAATGTATTGAAGTTTTTTTGACATCCAAAGCACTGACACCCAAAGTGCCTCTTCAGCACGCCTGCTGAGCTTGCTTATGTTTATTTCACCAAAGTTTTCTTTTCAATGTAACTTAACAAATATATTTTTATCTTATTGATTGCACCCAGTGTGGGCTGGATGGCTGTGACGAGAGGAGCGAGGCTTAAAAATAAAGTGCTTTATTTCTCTTCATGAGAACATTGAAGAGGCCTCACAGGATCTAAAGTTTTCATCTAGATAGTCCTGATATTGTTACTAGATTAGTTTGTGAGAAGGCGACACTTTAGTTGACTGTTTTCATGAACGTGAGCAGGAAGAAGAGGCCGAACAGTGCATCTAAGCATGGAGAAGGAAGCAGTCAAAAACTTGATTGGAAAACTTCTATTTTTAGACTACAGCCTCTTTCCCAAAACCTGCATCAACGCACTCATGTTGGTGGGAAAGATGGAAAAAAAGATCTACAGGTTGCAGACCGCATTACATTTTTTAGAAACATGCTACACAGACATAGGCCCGAAATACAGTCATGCACAAACAGGACTCTGCGGACATGCATTATGGAGAGCTGTCAGAGTGAGGCGGCTGCACACTGACGAGCGCCCCGAGCAGTTGGGGATACGGGGCCTTGCTCAAAGGTCACCTCGACAGTGCCCAGGAAAGGAACTTACACCTTCTCGTAAATACTTCATTAGGAATCACCCCCTGACATCTCGTTTTCGAGGGGGTCCTAAACACATTAGTAGAGTAATGACTTATTTAAAGCTCCTGTGAGAAACCTTCGGTCTATGTTGATTTTGGCGCCCCCTGTGGACAAAGCCGTCCACAGCCAATGCTTAAGTGGTGTTTTTTTTAACCAAGGATCTCATCCTGCTTTCGTTAACAGTCACATGTATCACTCACTTTAAATCTTTGCCCTGGAAAATATAAACAAAGGCAGCGTGCAGTTAATCGCTTCGTCTCACCCCGCTGTAAAGAGTCTTAATTGATAATTACATGAGAAAGGTGAGGAAAGATTTGAAGATGAACTGCGGCCAATGTTGCATCTCTCCAGCTACCAGCCCTAACTCCATGCTTGGTCAGTAACGGGACTCGTTCTGAGACCCCACAGACTGAGCTCCTTCTGCCTTCTATTAGGAAAGAGACGAGACAGTAGTGACTGGTTGTTACATCATTACTTGGAACGATTAATAATCATTTTATAAAGTATATAATATTTCTGATGCGTTACCGGTGCTTTAAGTTGAAGGTACATTTTTTCAACTCGCCGACATCTTTAAAAACGACGCGTCTGCCTCGACAATTGCCGTCCATTTCTCAATGCATACTGACACGTTATGTAAAATGACATTCATTTTCCGAGCAGCCCGACTACTTCATGTGTAATTAAAATGAAGAAATGTCATGTTCGAGTTCTTTTGCAGCTCCAGAGTTATTATCAAAGTGCACACCAGAAGAGCTGCAAAATGGGTTTCAGAGTTTGAAAAGAATCATTGACAAAGTTTAAAAAAAACCGGTACAGAACAAATAACGACTATCTCATTTGACTTTGACATGGTGCTTCAGTAAATCAATGCAAACCGTTGCAACAAATTGCTCTTTTCCCCGGCCCGAGCTTCTCTTCCTACAGAGACGCAATAACGTTCAGCATGAGTCACTGAACGCCGAAAAAGGTGTTAAAAAATGTTTGTGTGCTCTGGGAGTGAACATGACAAGCTGCAGGTGCTGTCTCTCCGATGTTCTTTAACAAAAACAGCCTTTTACATTAGTAACTCACACACACACACATTCGCTCACACATTGATTGGTAGCCTGTTTGGCCTGTAGTACATGTCTGCAGACATCACGCTGAACCTGGATTATTTGGTCGCCTCTCTGCAGCACTGCTGAAGTGAGCATGTTTTTTTCCTTGCTAGGTTACAGACACAACATTAGTCTGTTTGACCTTCTGTGTAAGAATCCATGTCTACATAGTTTGCCAAAAAAGATGATAAAAAGCTGCAAACATTAAAGCTGCTGTGAGGAACTTTCGGTTTGTGTTGATTTTGGCGCCCCCTGTGGACAAAGCCGTACCTCTTATCTCTTTGCTGATTTTGTCCTGTACATGCTTAAGTGGTGTTTTTTAACAAAACATCTCATCCTGCTTTCTTTAACAGTCATATGTATCACTCACTTTAAATCTTTGCCCTGGAAAATGTAAACAAAGGCAGCGTGCAGTTAATCGCTTCGTCTGACACCTCCCCCCCGCCAGCGGTTTCAGGCATTTAAAATTACTGTATAGAAAAAAATTAATGTTGTTGCTGATGGTCTGGTTCACTTTTGTAGGTCATATAGAGACATCAGACTAAATTTCCTCACAGGAGCTTTAAAGATAGAACAGCCTCATTACTTTAGCTCTGAAGCTGCTCTTTTACGGGAATTATCCACCATCTTTATTTTGCATCTTTGTGAGCCGTCTTCCAAATATCAGGATACATTTTGAGCTAAATGGAAAAGATGATTCCTTGGCGTCTTCCTCATTGAATATAAGGGATGGGGAAGTGACTATTATCTCATCTTAAAAATACATTATTTGCGTTGTTTTTACCGGCTCCTGGTTGTAATGCTGTGCTACCACCAGACAGTGGCTGTAGCGCATCTGAAAGCTGCTGACTGCCATTAAATAACAAAAGAAGAAGAAAGCATTAGTGCCACGTGCCGGTAAAAAAGGTGTGGCTCTGTCAGATTCTGAACCGGAGTAAAATGCAGAGAGTTCTGTGTGGAACTCTAACTTAAGCTGTGTCCCAATCCAGGGGCTGCAGCCTTCAAAGGGTGTATTTATAGGCCGATTGCGTCACAGAAGCGTGTTTCAATTCAGTCAAATATCTAGCGATACAAATATTAACAAAAACCTAAAGGGGCCTTGAGGTTAGTTATGCTAGCTAGTTAGCCCGTGAGCTACTGGTTGCTAGGCGACAGGAGCAGCGCTTGGTGACGCAAGGGTAAGGAAGGGAACAGCTAGTGACGCAAACAGGAAATCGCCCGTAGACCAGACCGCCTCATGTCAGTTTGGCCTTAGCGGCCTACACAGGCTACGGATGACTCATCCTTCCCAGACCACCTCGTTCGAAGACTGTAGCCCCTGAATTGGGACACAGCTTTAAACTATTATATCATAAGTCTACAACAACAATGAGAGCTCATTTGAGAGCAAAAAAAAAGCTGAAAAGTAAATGGGTCTCTCTCTCTCATGTCCGCACGTCCTCAAATAATTGTTGAACAGTTCCCAGTGAATATCCATCCATCATCTATACCGCTTATCCTGTTCAGGTCGTGGGTGGCTGGAGCCTATCCTAGCTGTCATTGGGCAAAAGGCGGGGTACGCCCTGGACTGATCGCCAGTCAATCACAGGGCGGACACATAGAGACAGACCAACTTGCGCATGTCTTTGGACTGTGGGAGGAAGCCTGAGACCCCGGAGCGAACGCGGGCATGCACGGGGAGAACATGCAAACTCCACACAGAAAGGCCCACTACGTCCGAACAGGGGTTTGAGCCAGTGACCTTCTAGCTGTAAGGCAACAGCGCTAACCACTGCACCACCTTGCAGCCCCCAGTGAATGTCGACGCGTAACATGATGAAAACAACATAAAGACGTATGAAGACACTTGACAGCAAAGAAGAGGCGTCTAGTGAACGTGATGTCTGTGACCGACAGAGAGAACGTGGATGAAAGTGAACCAGACAACACAGCATACGATGTCGGGGCAGATTCAGGACAGGGGGAGTCAGTTCATTTATTTTCAATATCTCATTTGTTCCGAGTTATAATTAAGTTTTAAAGTCTCAGTTATCTAGAAATGTCCTTCAGAGGGAAACATTTTACTTTTGGTACATTTGAGAGCCTGTACTTTTTTATTTTGACGTTTTATTTGCACCTCAACTTTTAGCAGCCTTTTAACACAAGTATGTGGACTTGAGTAAAGTATCTTAGTACCTTTCATCTCTTCTAAAAGCTGTAGATTTGTGTGGCCCAGCAAACACAAGGTGAAGGATCAGCAGCAAACTGAGAGACAAAGATGTTTCACTGACTGTATCTCGCCTTCATAACTTGGGCGTCCTGGCTGCGTTGGTAGACACAGCTCAACCTGTCTCTCGTGTCACTGCACATAGATACGCTTATTAAAGAATCTTAATTTAATCAGCAGGCTGAAGAAATCGTCTCTCTAGAGTCAAATTGAATGGATAAACCTTTTGCGGAGATTGCATGTCATTAAGACAGAGAGAGCTGCTCTTAGAGAAAATCCTCACCACTTACTTCGAAGCCACAAGAGGAGCAGCCTGGCCTTGTAAATGTCTCTCAGTGAGCTTTGCAGAAAGGTGGTGGAAATGCAGATTACAAGAGAAAGTCAACGAGACTGTGGAACACTGTGTTACTCGCTCGCTCGCTCGCTCACCGGGGGGATACATATGTGCTTTGCTTTCAGCGAAGAACATATTCAGGTAAGAAACGTTCATTCCAGAAAGAAGATGTGCCTTCCAGTGTGCTTACACGGCAAAATGTGACACTTGAAAAATAATTAAACACAGTAGAAGAAGCAATTAGGGCACATTATTCAGACAGAACAAGTACTATACAAGAAGCAGGGTGGTCCTCTTGTGTGGTTACAGGGATTATTTGTGAACAAGTCATTGACTATGTGGCACAGAGGAAAATAAAGCATAGCCAATGACAGAAAAATGCTCCGGAGCGTGCGGGGAGGGATGAGGAATTTTTAAAAGAGCAAATTACATGGGTTATGCACTCGTGCCAGGGAAGTTCACATTTCAAATAATCCCTATGAGAAACTGGAGCAGTTGCAGGCTGCACATACCAAAGCATGAGGGCATAATTCCCCCGCAATTCAATATCCGTGGCCTGCAATCTAAATGACTTCATAAATTAGACACATTTTATTTGCCAATCCTCTGCTCACAGAACGAGGAAATATCTCTTGTTATTCCTGACGCCCCTGTTAAAACAAGGGGCTAATATGGGCCGTATTCACACAGTAAAAACAACAGTGATAATTCAACTCTGAGCGTAAAAATCAACACTGTGTTTATGGAAGTCGTCACCCATCAGAGATAATTCAACACTTGCGAGCTTTTAGACAGCTGCCCCGGAGCCGCACGCGCTCCGAGTGGACACACACGTCTCCAATCAGCCCTTGTCAACTCCGAACTGAATAAAAATCAACATTTAATCTTCTGTGCAGACTCTCTCAAACAATATGGCAGCTTATTAGTTCCTTCAACCAACAGAGAGGGTCCCTTAATTAAATAAAAAACGTGGCACAATTCTTCTGCTGTTTATCACAATTTGTCACAATGTTGTGATTTCAGCAAATTAATTCAAAGACAGAACTGTTTATTTTACTATCTTTCATATTGAAAGCTCCACTAAGACAAACAAAACCGTCAGCTAAGTGAGTCTGACACTTTAGTACGTGGCTTTGTTGAATGCTTGATTCTGATTGGCCAATTACAGCTTTTCACAGTATGTTCTGTATAGCAGACTGCTTTCATAATATCAATTACTACTGCAAAAAGACTTACAGAGGAATTTACAAAACTTGCCTGCACCACCCGATCTGGGTTTATTTCCGCTATAATGACACCGGACTTCCACTGGTTGTGTGACGGTTGCGTAACAGCTGCGCTGCGGTTTGACGCAGCATCGCCGGACAGCTGGAGCCGCGAGGCCAAGGAGTTCCCGCGGCAATTACAGAATTATCCGCGATCGTGTGAGATAATAAGACATAAGTGCTGTAAGAAAAATTACAAACACATGTGAGGTTATTGTTCCCAACTGAAAGAGTTAAAGAAGGGTGCACTTGCTTGGATTTGTCTCTTTTTTTCATAAACAAATGTGCTTAATCAGTTGATGTAGTTAAGTGAAATGAGACCTGACGTCAACACAGAGTATTTTATTCTGAAAATTAACGGGATGCTTTAATGTAGCTTTAGTGTCTGATTTCCTGTCACACTCAATCTGCTCTGTGCTGAATTGCTGCGCAGTGCTCCGGCATCCGACAGAATTAGAAGCCCTGCGTATCTCCAGCGGAGAGCTCGGGAGCTGTGACGCAGCAGAGACGCGGTGGAAGCACTCTCATGCTGCCGTAGCGGAGCTTAGACGGACCGAACGCGCATCTGGTGGAATTTAGCCATTAAAGTGCATTATGCCTTAAATATTACACCGCTTTGTTGAATACTCGATTATGATTGGTCAGTTACAGCATTCTACAGGCTGTTATTTTTGTATAGCAGACCGCTGCTATGAAGAACAGACATGATGTTAACCGATAACAGGGCTATAGCAGTGTCTAAAGACCTCAGCCAGGTGCTGCGGTCATTCCTGCTGTCCCTTGACCTCGTCTCGTCTGGATTATTACAGCTAAGTAGGCATACAGCTGAAATGGAAAAAATAAACCACTTTTAAACATTAACTAATTTCAAAAGTAATATTGTTATGCTGAATTTGAGATTTCTTAAGTGAGAGTGGGTCACTGTGAATAAATAAACCCCCTCCGGTCCTGCATAAACCTGTCTGGGTTTATTTCTGCTATAATGACTGACTCTGTATCTTTCTTTTCCCAAGGACTTTCTGAGAGCTGAAAATTTGAATGCTTTTGTGTTACTACAGTGTGTTGTACAGAATCTCGGATTCCTGGTGAATATTGTTTGAATAGATTACAGTTTCAGCCTTTCAAGGAAATATGACCTAAGTGTCAAGCTGGATATATCTGGTAAGCTCTAACAAGTTATGTCTGGCAGTGTGAACACCTGCGCTTCAGCCGAGCTTAAGTTCAACAGACAGAGAGACTTACACTCTGTTTTCATGCTAACGCTGCACAGTATCGATCCTTCCTGTGTCATAAGCTCGGCATTCGAAGGAAGCCCCAGGTTTATTTATATATGGTGCACACAGCCACCTACCCATAAGCTTTTCCTGCATGAGTCAGACTCTCTGCTAGGCTGGCGTTACCTTGAAATCACACACTCCCAAACACAGCTGTGATCTCACATCTCGAGTACAACTTACAGAGCCTGTGTCACAAACAGCTCCAATTACCGAGGGGAGAGATTAAAACAACATGGATGAAGATTTTAATTGTTGTTGATCAAACAGAAATAATCAGCATCCTCGGAGAAACAAAGCGTGTCAAAGGGACATTATTATTATCGTGGAATGTGAGGGTAACACAGCAGAAAATCTCTGAAATAAATCTCCTTGTCTTGAAACTTTATATCCACTTGGCCATGAAGCGAAATCCTTGGATATCGTTGTTAAGTGCACATAAGCAAGTGTGGAGTGGCCGGAGAGTGCTCGGCATTTAATTGGCTCATATTAGCCGGTTGTGGAGGCAGACGAGGCCTCCGGCTTGTCTTAATCCATCAGAGGCGCTGTTGGAACAACATCTAATGAGGGCTGCAAACTATGCTTTCTCCCATTAATAACAGCAATTTGCCAAGATGCAATGAGAAAACAAAACACAGCCAATGATGGACCGGCCCAAAATGTGCCTGTTATTGTGCTCTGTGATTTATGGCTATGGCCTACCTTTGCTTAGATGTCAACGCAACTAAACGCACGAGAAAAATGGATGGCGGAGTTTCTCAGCTCTCTTCCTCATCTCAGTGTAAACAAAGAGCTGACTTGTAGCGTCTAATACATATTAAAGCTGTATCACGTCGAGTAGCGGAAAGGATGAGTGCCCAAAGTGAGTGTAGCGACATAGCGTGAATGTAATATCCAACGTAATGAAGGATACAATGCCTTCAATATGGCAGCCAGTATCAATACATCTGTTTCCTTTTAGGCATTATGTTGGATTGACTTTTATTTTGATGCATTTTTTTCATGCTTATGGAAATTAAGGTCACTTCCTGTTTGTCATTTAGCTGAATCCGTCCACCTTGACTCCAGCCAACTTTGTAAACAGCACCGAGGCAATGATGTTCAGTCAGGAACACTCTCGTCATAGATTTAACCATTTATTGCCAAATGCTCCCTGCGTTAGCCGAGCAACTTGCTCAGCTTTCCAGAGGCGCCGGCGCAACGCAAAACCCCCAGGGTATACAGAGTGGGCAAAAGGCTCACATTAAAGAGGAGGAGGCGGGGATGGTGGAGGCAAAGCACTGCCAGCAGCAGCAGCAGCAACAGCAGCATTGTGAGCACTATTAGTGTAGCAGTAATGAGTGAGAAGGAAGTTGTATTTAAAAGGACCGCCTTGTTGTGAGAGATGTGTGTAACTGATTGGCGATGATGATCCAGTCAGCTGGCTGTCAGCTGATTACAGCTGGGGCGTACGACTTCCGTGTCCTGCATGAACTAACGCAAAGCTTTGCGAGTTTAGCTTTGTGATTAGCTGCATTCCTTTAGTGTTGTGAAGACATTATATATGTTTGTCTTTTAGTTAACAAAGCAACTGTTTTTAAATTACACATAATCCTGGTTTAAAGGTTTGTCCACCACTGTTTCAAATTCCAGCAATGATGACTCATGATAATCAATAAATGCACTGCCGGAGCCAGCTGATTGATTTGAAGGTGGGACGTTCAGACACGTGTGCGATTGATGTGTTGTTGAAGAGCGCCATATTGATGCCTTGTTGTTTGGGCAGTGCCAACATCTCCATTTGTAATCTTTGCATTGATTGGATGTTCTGCAGGTCCCCTCTGCATAGTGTTAAAGTGCGGCGCCTTAGGCAAACGCGAGCATAGATTATGTAAATGGAACACATTTAATATCTTATTCACATTATTCTCAATAAAAAATATTCTCTAAGTGAGGAACTTAGCGGCTATTAAAGCTCATGAAGAGCCAGGCAGATATAATAGAAGTACCTTAACGGCCTCGTCCTCTTATTACTTAGAAAATGAATACAAGTTATGAAATACAAGGATAACGGGAGCGAAAAAGTCCCTCTTGTCATTCTCCATTCACAGTCAAAGCAGGTCAACAGGTCTGAATAAATAGTTGAAGGATGTTAGAAACAGTCATACGGGAGGGTCTCAGAGCGGACAATAGCAGCCGGTTCTTTCTCCCGGCTTTTTCAAGTGATTACAAGCGAGCTAAACGCTTGTTTTTGCTTAAGTTTCCCTTTTTGATAATGATCTAAACTCAATTAGTACACTTTGAGTCCATAGTCCCCGAGGTGTCGTGGGCCTAACTTGACAAAACACCGGTGAAGGGAGGTGCCCTGTTGATGTGCTGCCTCTCGTTGCCCATCTAACTACTAGTCTGAGGTGTGGGGGCCGTTAAAAGCCATGTTGTAGGGTAGCTAGTATCAGCTTGCAGTTAGCGTTACCCCCTACACTAACCTTTACCCCCCATCATCCTTTCTCTCTTCTCTCCTCTCCTTTAAAGTGAGGGAGTAGGGGGTGAGTGCTAGCCCTGGTAGCTCACCCTGGCTCTGCCTTCCACGTCTTCTTTCTCTACAAACTCTTCTCTCTCTATTTTTCTCTTTTGTGTTTAATTCAAAAGAATTATTGTAGTATCGGTGCTGTCAATACATGGAGCCTGCATGGCGGAGCCTGGGTCTGTTGAAGGGGGCAGTGCTGCTTGGGTTGCGGTGACCACTAAGGTATAAAAAGAAGGATTTTCCTAGAAAACTAAAAAATAGACTTTTACAAATATAATATAAATCATCACTTATGGGCCTCTATGTGTGTAGGTGAGTGTGTGTGCTGACCCTTGCGAGACCCTTCCCTCTGCATCTATTCTGTTGTTTTGCTTTGCAGGGGATGTTTTCAGGAGGGGCGCTGTTGTGGTTCCCTGAGCCAATCACAGCGTAGAGGTGAGTGTGGGAGTGGTTCAAACTAGGCCCCATTCAGACCGGCGAACACGGCGACAGAGCAATGCAGAGTTGGCCTTCTTTCTGTTGGACAGGTAGGTGCCTCAAACCGGGTAGGACAAGCTAACTGGCGGTTAGAGCCCGGGAGGAGGGGCCCAGTTTGAATGTGTTGTTGACAAAACGCGAGGGAAAATCGTTCTTATTATACCTTTAAGTATAAGTATTGAGATAAGGACACAAGGGGAGGGGTTTCTTCACCGAGCGCTTATCCTTATCATGAGGGCACAAATATCTTGTGTTTAATTCAAAAAATATTCCGGTGATGCATGAATTAAACTATTCATTATTATTTTGTTACGAGCATAAAGCACCGTACACGCACTGATTCTTTCACAAACACGTCCTGCTGCAGCACACCAGTATTTCAAAGTACACTGGTGGTTTTCTGTTTTTCTATCCTTTCAGTTTTGTTAAAATGTTGCTGCATCACTGAGATGTGGCCATGTGGCATTTCTGGCAGTCAGAGCTTTACAAGAGAAGCGCTCTGAGCAGGAACACAAGCGATTTGTTTGACAGCTTGTGTCGCCTTATTGGTCTCTGTTGTGAAGCTGTATCTACCTGTGCTGCTGCAGCCGCACATCTCACAAATGTCACAGTGTTATAACAGACGAAATATGGCCCAAACTACCAAAACAAGGCAGTGAATGTCCTTTCAACTACAATATTTACGACTCCATACTGGTTTTACTTATCTCCATATGTGTTGCTCAACGAATTCAGCCACTTTAACTAGATTACAGGTGTAAAAAATAAAGTATTATCTCCGTGTCACCTTCAACAAACTAACATTGTGACAGCCCCTGTGGATGAATGTACGCCGCGGTGAAGAATGTTCAACAAAGTCAACACATCTCAGGTAGTGATTTGTAACTGTACACGCAGGCTGAGCTCAGGGAGCGTCACATTGGAGGGAGAATCTGGATGACTGCTTGTTGATTTATTCCGGCCCAGAACACAATCTGCGCCTGTGGAGAAGGACTTCTTTTGTCAACAGAGAGCTGATGCGTTTTTCAATCAGAGTGATTTACTGTTTAATGACATGCTTCAGCTTCAAGAGTGTTGTCAGCATCAGTCCGCTGTAATCCACCGCCCTCCCACATAGCAATCACGAGGAGCCGTATCAGTGGGTCGTCTTTCTGTGAGAGGCCGCAGGCTGGTGGGATTTCCATGTCAATGTTGAGAAGAGTTGGAGACGGGGAGGAAGCGCAGCCAGGCTGCCCACATACAGTTAGTCAGAGGCAGTGGTGTGCATGTCACTGCTGCAGTTAGATTGCCGGCTAGCAGCAGTGAATGTCTGCTTCCTTTATCCCACTCTTTTCTTTTCTTTCTTTGTGTTTGTTTTCTTACAGTGGAGATGCATAATAGAAATGGTGCTTGTCCATAAGTTACCCTTTTCTCTTTTTGTTTTTACTTGCTCGGTGCGTTTAAAGACCCTCAGCATTATGAATCTTGATACACTTTGAAATCATGGCGGCCATTTTTACATAATCCTATTTAAGTCAATCTAAAATGTAAAAATATATAATAGCTAAAGCCTTCAATCTTTACGCCAGTGAAAGCGAAGACTCCTGTCTTTTGCATCAAAATGAAATGCAGTGTTAAAAGTGAAAACGCGCAGGGAGTAGCAGAACGTTACCATCCTGCTTCAGAAGATTGTTTTAGCATAATCTAAAATAAAAACTATCATAGCTAGACTTTAAAAATAGCATAACTTACACAACCTTCATGCTGTGCAGATTTTAGGGCTATGAAACATTTCAATATAGTCAAAGAAATGACATCACTGTAAGCTCTAGAGGTGTGAATCGCAGGGTAGCTCACGATACGAGGCCCACGATGAAGATACAGCGATTCTGCGATAGTTGATCGTGGAGACGGGCATGGCTGGCATGCAGCTGCAGGAGGGAGAGGTGTCAGGTAAGTTGATCGGCACACTCTACCCTTTTTTATGCAGTAGCATGCCGGACCTCGGGTGGCTCGCGTGCATGAGGAAGGATGTCGACGGATGAAAATTAATCATCTGTAGTTGAACTGTAACCTGAGTTGGAGATCGGGCCGGTGGGCCATGGAGGTGCACGGTGAGAGAGTGATCCTTCATGTGTGTGGAGCCGCATGAGAAAATCCAAAGGCAAAGCCAAAGCGTGAGTCTTCTGCCTGCTGTGTTTGTGAACTCACCGTGAGACTAGACGTGCTACACTGATATATTGCAAGACATCATATAATGATGCATCACGATATCTGATTAACTAAAAGACACCAAATGGCCCTAAAAATAGAACAACTGTAAAATCAAATTAGGGCTTTGAATTTGGATTCATGTCAAAAGTGCCACCGCGATGAGTCAAACTCACAGGGAAATCTGTTTAGAGCGCCATATGACCAGGATGACGATATATTGCCGTATTGATATTTTGTCCCACCCGCATCATGCATAAATATGAATGTAGAACCTGTATTTCTATGACAGAGGAAACGCTGTCGCTCTCTGCTCTTAAAATTGAGGATCTGTCAAAAACTACAAAATGGGTTCAAATAACCTCTGGAGTGTGAAGAATATTTTGTTCATGTTCCTACATTTGGAAATGTTTTGGATGAGAGTTTTTCGTGTGAGAAAATCTGATCAAAAATAGTGTCTACTTTTTTATTTATGAGCAATTCAATACTTTTATCTAATATTATGGTCTGTTAAATGACATAACATTGTAACTTAGGATACTAGGGCTATGAAACATTTCAAGATACTCCAATAAATAACATGACAAAAAAGCTAAAATACCAATGCATGCACTCGTGGACTCATTTCTATTATAAATTCAAAGGGGTATTTAAAAACGTGCTGTCATTTCAGAGGAATAACTCAACAAACCTTTTATTTTCCCTCCTTAATGCTTTGGAAAACATGTTTGTGAGATACAAGCAGTCAAACAGCAGCCACGTAAGGCTTCCCTGATAGAGACAGAGGACGACCATTGCTGTAACATGCAAGTGGCCCCGGGGGAGTCCGAGTACCAGACCCTCCAAGGCTGCACCATCAGGAAACACACACACACACACACACACGGTCATCTCCAGTGTGGATTATCCACCGGGAGCGTGTATGTATGTGCAGGGATAAATGTGCCTTTAGCTCGTACGATTCCTCCAGAGGTTTGTGAAGCATAATGTAATCAGTGTGGGGAGTTTACCATGCATTTGTTTATTCACTTTCCAGTATGACAAACAGGCTAAAAAAATATGTAACTCAAAAAAACAAAAAAAAAAGGAGAGTGCAGCACTGTGCTCTCAGCAGCAGTGCTCAACACTTGGCAGGGATGCTGCTCAGTCTGCACAGCTCTGCATTTTATCACTGAGCGAGGATTGCAACAGGCAGATTTGATGGCGTGACAGAATGTGAAAACTTCACGAGATGCCAGCGAAGGCACTTGAACGTAAAAAACCCACCGGGTGACAGGTGTGATTTTTTTTTAGTTCATCGGATGAAGATTTTGTGAAGAAGGCAGAATAAGGTTTTCCGACGTGACAGCCGACTGAAGGCAACATCACATGACGAACAATGAGATCTGACAACTACAGAATCGGGAACAAACTCTGCTGGCATGAAAGTAAAACTCATACAAGAAACATGAATATTATCAGAACTAACCGCTACATTAAAACGCTACAGACAAAAGGCTTTCATTTTGTCAAGGGGCCTTCTGAACAGGGGCATTTTGATCAGCGCAGGCAAAGCCAATGATGCTGTAAATGGCGCTGAAGTGATCCTCTACTCTAAAAGTGATCTCCCTCTCCATTACAAAGACATATCTGTTAAATGTTATGAGAATGTATCTAACCTTCTGACATGTTAGGAGAATAAAATACGCTTTTTGGATTCTGAGAGGCAGACCTGCTTCTCTCCTGCAGCTAAATATAGACCCCTCTGCCTTCTGGCTTCATTACTGCAGCTGGAAATGATTTGCTATCATTGTTCTGTGGCTGCCGATGTCAATTATTTGGGGAGAAATCAACCAATTTTCAGCTCAGGGAGGAGCGCATCTCAGGCTTTTTGAAACAGCTGCACTCAAAAAGTCTTCTATCTACAAGTTTGTGAAAGATGTTATTCGGTGAAGAAGTGAAAATGTGTTTGGGCACGATAAGAAGTTAATAACAATTTCCCCCTTAACTTGTGTGCCCCTTAACGGCCTTAGAGTAACACTTTCAGGAAAGGCAAATTAAGTACTCACGAAGCAAGACTCTAGTGTCAGCTATTGTGTGCCAGTAAACTCCAGCAAATTATGCTCCTTTCACCAAAAAAAAAAAATTGGTTTGCCACCGGAGCAACGTCTCAGCGCTTTCCCAAACAGTTGCAGTGTACAAATAAGGTTTGTTTGAAGAAAACTTGCATGTCTGGAGACTCTGGACAGCGCGCACAGCACAGCGAGCAAGCGGAGCCTTTTAGGTTCCGCGCTGCAGGGTGACACGCTGAGGTGTGCAACTGTCCGGGCTTTCAAAAGCAAGGAAGAGGACAGCGCGTAAATACAGGAGCTAATGAGGTGAGCAGAGGGTGCAGTTTGCATTCAATGAAATATTTGGACTTTTGAAGACAGTTTTCTTCACTTTGGAAGAACAGCTGCAATAATATCACTGTAAGCTTTGTGTTTGCATGAATATGGGGTAGACGGTAGCTCAGTCTCTGGGGCCTTGGCTTGGGAGTCCCGGTACAGACCAAGCATGGAATCGGGGCTGGTAGCTGAAGAGGTGTCAGTACACTTCCTGGGCACTGTTGAGGTTCCCTTGAGCAAGGCAACGAATCCCCCACAGCTCGGGGCGAATGTGCAGCCCCCTCACTCTGACATCTCTTCACTCGTGCATGTCCATAGAATGTTTGCATGTTTGTAATAACCACGGTTGGGAGGGTTACTTTAGGGTTACTAATTACCTGTTAAGAAATGTTATCAGAAACGTGATCCAAGTATCACAATGTTAAAGTAACGTAACAGATTACTTTCAGTTCCTCTTGGATTAGTGCAATACTAAATCTACAAATAAAGACAAGAGAAAATACATTTAAATACTATAGTTGTGTGTGAATGCCTGTTTAAACTAATAGCATTAATTATGCACATTTAAATGTACTGTGTGCTAATCACACTACTTCACACTCTAACAAGTAAACTGCCATAAACTTATTCCAGTCTGGAGCTTGTGTTTTTGCCCACACCATCCCGGCTGCAGCCGTCACCACAGTCACAAATTATCTTTCAGTAGTAGTAGAAGACGACAGGTTCTGTGCAGCTAACGCTTGGTCTGACCTGTAAATGTTTCCTTAATGTCGAGTCCTTGGATGATGACGGCATTTCACAGCCGGAAGGCAGAACTGCACCGTCCTACGATGTTGCCCCTGGCAACTTTTAGGAGCGGTGTTGTTGTTGTGTGTCGTGAAGTGTCGTAACGTGTGCACGCAGGTGCATCATATATCAGAGACGGTCGGACTATCCGTTTAGAAATGAGACGCCAGATGTTACAATGTTACAACGTTACAATTTCATTTAGCAGATGCTTTAGTCCAAAGCGACGTACATCTGAGAGTTAATACAACACAAGCAATGATCAAGACAGGAGGGAACAAAGTCTTCAAGTGCGATCGGACAGTGTTTAAATAATAATCATCATCAGCAACATCAACAAGATCAGTATAGTTATCATCATCATGAAAATCCTAGTCAACTAAACTACATCCTCGATGTCATCATCATCAATAGCATCAATATCATTAAGGTCAGAGGTGTTCATAAAGAGCTGGGTCTCTAGCTTCTTCTTAAAGGTGAAAGGGACTCTGAGGACCGAATGCAGTTTGGTAGCTCGTTCCACCACCGGGTGACGACTGAGGAGAAGAGTCTAGTTAGAGACTTAGAGCCCTGCTGTGATGCGAGCACCAGGCGCCTTTCATTGGCAGAGCGTAGTGGGCGGGACGGATTGTAGACCTGGATGAGGGTGTTCAGGTAGGCAGAAGCCATTTTTGTTGCTGTTTTGTAAGCGAGCGACAGGGTTTGAATTTGATGCGAGCGGCGACTGGGAGCCAGTGGAGGGATATGAGCAGTGTGCCGTTTTGAAGACCAGTCACGCTGCTGCGTTCTGGATCATCTGCAGAGGTTTGAATGTGCATGCAGGAAGGCCTGCCAGTAGGGAGTAATGTTACAGAGCATCTTTGGTATGATATCGTCTTCATTTAAAGATTTATTTTAAAATTGTTATCCTGCTAGTAATCCCCATTTTAATAAATCTAACTGTAATCTAACTACCCCATTTTTTAATGCAACTGTAACAGAATGTTGCCTTTTTTTGTATCCATATACTCCCCAAGCCTGGTAACAGTCTTCTTCTAAACTGTCATTTTATCAAATTGAGATTGTTAGATAATAGGTACAGCAACATTTCAGCATAAAATAGCACGTAGATGCAGCAGAAATGACTTATTATGATTACTTGTGTTCCATGCAGCATATATCTTGAGTGTGTAAAGCCTGAGACATGAAAAATGATCTGTCTTAAGTGTCTGCTCAAGTTCGAAGTGTTTATTTTGCCTGGAAAATTAGATGTAAAAAGGACACCTGCAGTAGAGACAGAGTATTCTATGAAATCCTGCCTCAAATTTTAAAATATAATTTTATGATTCTGCTCATATTCCCCCCTCTATTTCCTTAAAAGCCTCTGGGACAGCGACTGTGAGTGTCTTAAACATTTAGAGCAAAAGACCAAGTCCAGTTTTTGTTGGCACACATACAGGCATACACAGCTTGAGGAATAAGAGATAGCTTAAATATTTGACCAATATAATATTTCATTCTTTGTAAAAAAAAAAAAAATGCTTGGAACATGGAGCTATAGCTTTGCTTCAGCTTTTTTTGGAGTGCATGTGTTTTGAGCGTGTGAAATATGAGAAAAAGTAATTAAAAAAAATTAATCTTTAATTCGCCCGCGCCTGTTAAATAATCAACGTTCTACAAATTGACTTGAAGGTTTTCCTAAAAGCTGCCCGGCGGTTTGTTTATATTTTTCCATTACTGAGTTAAAAACCCAACAAACAAACTGAGAGCTCAGAGGAACGAAATGTCACAGAGCCTTGGAAATAGATATTCCAATCTGTTTTTAATAAGGTAAACAGGACCTGCGTGCCATATTAATAAAGGCCTTGCAGAAGCCATAATGGTGTTACCAATGAGGCGAGTTGTCCCTGTTACCCAGAGACTGACTCACTGGAGTATCAATCACTGCTTGTGCATTCAATCTGTGGACCCCTGCATCACCACAGGTCAGGAGCAATGGCAGCGAACGAGGGAGGAGACGGGGGCCGGCGTGGAGAAATGGCCACTCTGAATGTGAAACGGGTGGATGAGAGGCACGCATCCAGCATGCAAGGAACATCAGCCGCAGAGTCAATTCATCACTGAACAATTGCCGCGGTTACAAGAAGGCCGTTTCATATTGCTTCACTGACTATTCACAACACCGTTGCACCGGTTTCTCTTGTTGTCTCCACTTTGAAGCCAAGAAACCACCTCAGAAACACAATCTCCCACAGGCTGCACTTTGGAGAGGATTCACTTTTTCCTTGATGCTCAAGACGGAAAAAAGAAAAGAAGGGAAGAAAAACTATCGGCAAAGTGACCTCAATTAAGATACCGTCGATTGAGTGTTTTGAGTTTGCCTGACAAACACAACCTGCAGGGTTGTGCTGGTGGCTCCGATGATTTCTGCTATTGAATTATATATTTCTATTAACTCGAGTGGCCTTCAACAGGAGCCTGGCTGATGCTGTATCCTCATCTTTCATTTGCTTTTGGCATTATGCATTATTTTCTCTTTTAAAATCAGAAAATGGTACATGAGAGAGAGAGACGAAAAGAGGTTGTGTCATGTAGTTAACTTCCTGTGAGGGCAGAGCAGTCTTGTTGAGAATGATGCACTGGAAAACTGGAGTGCACATATGCAATGTATGCATACACAACAATCATACAGCTTAAAGGCAAGAGGGACAGTTTGAGACTTTTTTGAATGAGAGTGCACATTAGTGGAGGAAAAGGGGCTCACAAAACCTGCTTTTTTAAGTAGCTTCCTTATTCTAAACTCAATCCAACAGGCAACTGGACTTGGTTGAAGTTCTTTAAGACGTTTCACCTCTCACCCGAAAGGCTTCTTCCGAAGCAAAAAATATCCATCCCAAAATGCTTTATCACAACGACCCACCAACCTTATATTTCTAGCTCCGTCCACCAGTCAGTTCAGATATGAAGATCAGAAATCAGTGATTCGCAACGCTACAAAACCGTTTTAGAATGTTGCAGAGAAAATTGCAGCGGTGTGAGCTGGTTAGTTGCAGAGCGTCTCAAGCCGTTGCGTGGAGTTGCAGAAGATTTGACTTGTCAAATCTCCAAATGCAGGTTTAGAACTGAATGATGTAGCTATTTCACTTCAGCCAATCAGGAAACAGCATAAATCGACGTAGGCACCCTGTCTCTGGCGCTGCAGATCCTCTCTTTCCAATCTCTCTGTCTTCAACGTATTAATCAGTGTTATAGCTAAAATTGCGAGCATGTCACTGTCATCCACTTCTTTTTATAATGATAACAGAAATCCAGCTAGATCATTCATGTTACCTAGGCCTAGTACTAACATTATAGTATTAACTAACATTATAGTATTAACGCAGAAGTAGCGGGGCACGTCAGTGCGTCGTTGCTATGGAGACGGTCAGCTGTGTCTGTGTGCGTTCCGTTGTTTTGATGTGAACGGCCCAGTTTTAGAACGTTCACTATCAGATGTCGAGGGATTCTTTTGGCAGTTGCATCCAGTCTCGTTGCGAATCATTGGTCTGAACTGGCCTTATAATGACCGTGACCTGGATGACTGACGACCTTCACAGACCAGTAGCATCCTACTATTCTCAGTAGAAAATTTGTAATGTACAAGCTGTAAAAGTGACACAAACTGCAATGAGGGATCAATAAGAAGATCCCAAGAGAAGTACACTTTATGCAGTGAATACATTTGTACCTTATGTACCACTGGGTGTTTGAAAAGTGGCACATTAACCTATAATAGTTTTGGCAGGCCCAAAGAAAGCCATTGTCCTCATGGGAAACAGAGTGTTCAAAGTGATTTTTGAAAAGGAAAACTGCTCCTTCTCCTATTTTCTCAGATAACAACTGCACATTGTGAATAGGAAGTAGGGTCTTGGTTTCAAGTGCCTCTTCTTTCATATGGCCAGCAGAGGGCGACTCCACTGACTGCAAAAATAAGTCTGATTGTATGTACACATTTTCCTAAAGAGTTTATGTTCTCAATCACTCGTTTAAGTCTTCTTAAATACAGCATGATGTTCATGTTGAAAATCATGGTCCCATTATGGATTATCTGTGATTGACAAGCAGTGTGTATCAACCCTGTTGTCCAAATATGGTCACTTCTGGCTCGAAAAAAACAAAGATGGCAACGGCCAAAATGCTTCAAAGCGGTAGTCCACAGAACAGTGGATGAGGCCATAATGGTGACATCCATTTTATGTGCACTCTATTAGCTCAAATTCAGGTTATATGCTGTCTAGTTTTAATCTAGTTGGTAGCAGAAAACCTAAATACATTGTAACAATGTAGTAGTCCTTCCTCTCCAGCAATAACCCAACCCAGTCCGCCTGAAAGCAAACAGGATGCATCCACCTGTTAGCTCCAGCGCCTCGGCACCAAGCTGGCCCGTTGCAGAGGGTGTAATCCACGGTTGGATGTTACATCAAAAGGCCTCAAAAGGGAGAGCACGGGTTTGTTCATCACTCAAGAGCCAAGCAAACTGGTAAGAGGGATAAAAATGAAACTCGCATGCCGATTTATCAGCACTGCAGTGAGGATTAAAGGACTGCCAGCCCCCTGCCTGCGTCGCCAACCTACTGCCTGCACGCTTTGTTTCAGCAGCTTTTAAACCCCCTCTGTCTCCAAAGATGTGCTTCATCACTTCAATAGAATCATGCCTCCGTCTGACCAACACTGCCGGATGAAAAGAGACGGAGCATTCCTCTACTTGTACGATCCACCTCTATGAAACCAAGAGCTCAGGCATGTAGGTGAGGCGAGCAAAAGCATCCTGTTGTTTGCCTCTTACTTTTCAACCTTTGCCGTCACACAAAGGTTGAGAAGGGGAAAAGGGACACACCCAAACCTGATTACAAGCTTTGGTTTGTGGAGAGGGCTGGGGAGGGGGAGGCCACATGACTGCTGATATAGAAAAAACAAAAAAATGCACACATCTCACCCCCACCCACTTTCATTTGCCTTTTTTTTTGCCCACACAGCCGTGCTGGCACTACCATGCCTTTGTACTATGTGGAATTGCATCCCATTTTTTGTACTAAAATCCACATAAAGTAACTACTCAGCTCAGCAGCAGAATTATTCATAGCAGGGAGGGGAGGGCTGGTGAGCAGACCTGTATTAAAAACCGCCAGAAGAGGAGACAGCTGTCCCAGCCCACGTTCTTATGTGATCTCTGCTTAGGGAGCAGGCTGCTATTCCAAAGCCCCATCTGAAAACAAATTAAAGAGGATTAGAGGCTGCCGCTGCAGCTCCTCTCCTCGCCGTTCTGGGGAATGGAGTGTCCTGCTGGCCAAAATGGTGACCTTCACACTGACTTCCTGTCCCCATGTACAGGTGCACCGCAGTAAACGCTCAAGTCATAGTATGGATTCAGCAAAAAAGTTACAGTGAGGTTGGAAGGGTCAAAAAGTGACATGAGCATTAGCAAGAACTCTTAAACATGCATCATGTACAATGCAGACCATTCAGGTTTGGATACTAGAAATGTTTCCACATCAGGCAGGTATGAAACATAAACAATCCCCCCAAAAAAGTGTTAGAGCACAGTTTAAAATCATCCATACTAAAACGCCTGAAACCTTATATCATAGGACCGTTCACATACACAGGGCATGTGTCCGTGTTACCAGGAAGCTGACTGGCTTCCCTGTGGTAGGTTGCAGAAAATACTAAAAACAAAGAGCAGCCATGGCAAAAATTAAGAGATTTCTTTGCTTTGACTGATGATGAAGTGGAACTTAAACTGAATTTTGTGCTTAACAAGACCTAATCAGTACTAATCAGCAAACCAACAAGGGTGTTTGTGTAATCCTTTTCAAGGGTCTGTTTTCCCAAGTATTAAAAAAGTAGCAGCTGTGATGTCACCCATTGTTTGTGGACTACCTGCCTTGAGTTCGGCATGTTGGCTGTTGCCGGCGAGTTCTTTGGAACCCAAGGTGAACATATTTGGATGGGAGTCCGGATACCCATTGCTACTTTGCTGCTTGACAGGTGACTGGCAGTGACTTGTCAACCACAGGTAGCCTCTCCCTCAATTTCACTCTTAATGAAAGCATAGTTTACAAAATGAACAGAATGTAATGAAGGAGACTTGAACGACGTGACGTCACCCATTGGTTTCTCCACTGCGAAAATGATGCCGAAATATGGCCGCCGCCGTGTTGGTTTGCTGGAGTCTGAAGTGACCAAATTTGGATGAGGTGGGTCGCGCTGCAGAAAAGCGAGAGGTTGAAAAACGTCATGTTTATCAGTGTGTGTCTGTGGCTGATCCATTAGCTTGTGAATAATCTAGTTTAACTTTCCCAGGAGGAGATTCTGTTTGAGGCTGTGACTGACTGCAGGTGTTTATTTATCAGACTAAAGAATTAGCAGACTGCTCGCCCACTAACTGATCTTCATCATCACTGCGGTCCGCTGTGATCTCTCCTGGGAAAAGCAAAAGGCTCCAACAACACAGAAGTAAAGTTCAGTGTCTGTGTTGACGTCTAGCAGACAGCCAGCAGGATCCACCTGTCACTCAAGTGACCCGGCCCCTATGATTTGAACAATAAAATTAGCTATTTATGAAAAAAAAGTTTCATGTACCAGGCTGTAAACATGTTTATTTGGCTGTAAAAATGGGCATTTTCCCATCTGCCATAATGTTATTTCTTGGATGCTGGAGCCAGCCTCAAGTGGCCACTCGAGGAACTGCCGTTTTTTTGGCTTCATTTTTCAACACCGGAGGTTGCCGCTTGAGTGAGACCTCAAACTCGAAAACATTTACACGTCAGGTAATCTTCAGCTAATGAAAAAAGAAGTGCTGGCTTGGTTTGAGGTCAGCTGACTAAACCGTACGGACAAGCATTCAACTATTAAGCCATTAAAAAACTTTCGGGCTGTTTTTTTGAGTGTAAAGGATCTGTGTGCCACTGAATTGTTCTACAGTGTTCATGTCAATCACTCTTAACACTAAAGATGAGCAATTTATCTTCCCAGTCCAGTCTGATGGACGAAAACATAAATTAAAAAGCTGTCAAAATACTAAATGACTGCACATTTCCATTATCATCTTTGCACTTTGAGGCTAACAGCTACAGCTGTTGACAATTAATTTAACGTCATAAAGATTAGATTTTTATCATCTATGACTTTCAATTACCTGAAAGTTGGAAATTGTGTTTTCTAACAGAAAAACCCTGAAAACTTGATCACTAACATCACTGTATACATTTGCAGAACAGATGGCTTTGTTCCCAGAAGATGAACCATAATGACTTGTGTGATCCCCTCACTGTTTTCTAGCCCCACCATGAGGTTAACGTGTGAGTCTGACTGAAATGTCTCTACAGCTATTGGATGCAGTGCCATGGAATTTGCCTCACACATGTCCCCAATAGGATAAGCTATAATCCCCGCTCCTCATCTAATACCATCATCAGGTCAAAATTTCAATTTGTCCCAAAACTTTCATTCATGACCAAAGACCAGCAGAAGTAATGACGCTTACATCAGCCCTGCTGCGACCTGCAATTGGTAAATGGCCTGAACTTATGTAGCACCTTTTTACCTCTTATAGCACTTTCAACATGTCAACATTGGCCTACTGACAAACACATTTATACACTGATGGCAGACACTTCCACACCACATAGGAGGAGCTCGGGATCGAACTGCAGATATGACAACAGTGGACGAATCGTTAAGACCTCCAAGGAACTCTCTTTTACAAGTTTACTTTATTGCCACAGCATGGCCTTAAAAGAAACATTTATATGTGTTTTGTTATCATGCTTTAATCATTTTTTTGTGATTTGAAATCAATGTATCCCTATTCAAAGATCATCCCAAACTAACCCTTTCTGAGTCCAGTAAGTGCTCCTGTCAGTACATGCTTTGATGTCTAGTGGCTGATTCACTCTCCCCCCTGAGCCACACACACCCCTGTGATTTACATAGTGTTAGTTAACAAATGTTAGCATGCTAACATGCTAAACTAAGTTGGATAAATTTACTGAATATTGAGATTTTAGTTCCGACCAAGTAATCTGATTGGACAAGAGGCATTCCATGAGTGCTGATATAGAGCACAACATCGCTGGGACTTTTCACCTCCGCCAGGTGTTCTGAATACTGTTCACTAACATCACAGCAGACCGTGTGTGTCTACACTGATCAAGCTGGTACCTCTGAATCACACAGCAGACTCTTATGTCACTGGTTGATGATAAATTAAAACAGACAGATAAATGTACATGATAAAAAAACGCTGATCTGTGGTAACCTGTGGACACAGAGTGCAGGAGAATGTTTGGGTTGCTTGGCAACAACAGTCCAGTTTCAGTTAAGTTGTGGAACTAGTTGAGTTGATGGAGTAAACAATAATAATCTCTTGTAGTTTGTTACAGTTTAATACTAATTTGCTGCTTGTATAAAAGTAATATCAAGCACGAGGTTGTGATATTACTGAATATCATCACAGCTGTGATTATCCGCAGCCTGCTTAAAGTAATAATCTCTAAGACATTTTCCATCACCCAGCAGTGGTTGGTCTGCCAGAGAGGGTAGGCGGAGCTAAGCGGCTGCTTTTCTTCTCTCTGCAAGTGTTGCGAGTAAACAGTAATCTACTATGGCTGAACAAACAAAGAAAAAATGGATGACTACAGATACAACTTCAAAAATAAGTGAAAATCCAAAGAAAAAGAAACAAATTGGACGCTCAGATGAAGCAAACAGTCTAAAAAGGAAAGCGATCATCAGCCAGGAAAATCAAGAGTTACAACCGGAGCCAACCGTGGACGTCACACATGCAACACTGTCTGGATATCTGCGTATCCTTCAGCAGTTACCGTGTATAGCCATAGGTGAACAGAACAAGATTACAACTTTAAATAGAATATATAACATTTAAGCAAACTTATGTTAGCATTTAGCTTTTAGCAGTAATGTGCTCATGCAGTCACATAGAGCTGTTCCTCCATCAGCCCTGAAAAACCTTTTTCTATCAGGTCGGCACAGGCGGCATCTTTCATGGCATGAAACAGCCGTGACCGGACTGAGCAGGGCTTCATTAGGAGGATGAGATGACTTCATAACTCCACTCCACTGTACTCGTTCTGTAGTGAATGACTTCACCTTTAAAGCACTGTTTTTTTGTGTTAGTTTCCCCCTCCCAGGCTGCTCGCTGTCTCTGACTGAACCAAGGGCAATTTTACTGATTAGACAGACTCTGGTTTGATCATCTTTTAACACTGTTACCCCTGTGGCTACTGTTACACCTAGCATTAATCAGTCTTCATTAACTCTGTGTCACATATATAACACTGCTGTCATTTCACCTGCCTGTATGCCCCCTCTCACTGCTAGCTAATAGCTGGTTGGACAGTCAGAGGAGCCACGTTGTCTATCTCCAATTTGTCTGTATCAAATCTTCTTGAGATGGAGCGACTAATCAGACATATTTTGGATGTATATGATAGAGGATAAAAGATAAAAGCTGCAGTATATCAGTGTAATTCATTCATTCATTACAATTACAAGCAGGGAGATTTTAGGCAAAGCAAAGCAACATACATCTCCCTGATAATTAGTCCCGCTGTCGCCCTGACGCCGAGCATTTTGAAGTTGTTCTCGTGTCCGCAGGCGTCGCTCATTCGTTGAAACATTGCCATAAATTGCTATGAACCATCCCCAAGGACACCTATTCTTGTTTAAGATCCATAAGGGAAAGAGTTATGGCTGATGAGTGGAAGAAAATGGCAGAGAATTACGCTTTTAGTTTCTCTGAAAGTGCGCACGACTGAAAGGGAGATATTCACAAAATTACACAAATTCATCTAATCTCAGTACCTCCATTAAGCCTCTCAATAATACCTCTAATTGTGCTCTCCTGCATGCCTTAATGGCTTATTTTTTCTCATCTTTTTCTTTGAACTGATGTATTTCTGTAGCGGAATGAAAGAAACATGGCAGTCAGAGGAGAACAGCAAGAGAGAGAGAGAGAGAGAGCACAAGCGATCACTCGTCTTGAGTGAGGGGAAGTAGGAAGCATTGGTATTCACAGCACTCCCTCCATTTTGGAGCTCGTTCGGTACTTGGCTGCAGCCGACTGCAGCTCCGACACATGCACATCTCCCCCTCACACTGTTAGTAAAAGAGCTACTGTGTTAATTGGGCTAAACTGTGTTAGAGACGGGAGGGGAAATTAATGCGCGGCCGTAAACAGGCGAGGATGAATCACATCTGTCAGGTTTATGAGATCAAAGAAGACGCACGGTTCATGTGTCTTGAGTATTTTATTTCCTGTGCACATCTGGTGAGCTGGGCAACATGCTCTACCTAGTGAAAATCACTATTGCTTTATCTTTATCTTTATTTCACACTTCTACTAGTAACACTATGTTTGGCTTCTCTCCTTCGCTGTGTTGTGTTGCCGGTTGAATTCCATATGGCCCATTCTTATAACTCCGTACATTCACCTTCCACACTGTGAAAGAAGGCCAAGAGAAAACTACGACACAAACATCACTAAAAGACAAAGGTAGGATGTTCAGATTAGAATCCACAGCAGCCTCGGCTTAAATAATAATGCAGAGTAATCCCTTTCATTCGCCATGTTTGGAAGGGCACCAAAGAGTAACATTCATAAAGTAAACTTAACACCCTTCCCTGTGATGAACCCCATTAATCAGGTGGGTTAAATCAAATAAAAACTATTAAAAAAGGACTCAAAAGTAGCGCATTAATCTCCGCCAAAATATTTACTCCAAGATGACACAGCTTGCTTTCCAGCAGCCTGCACCTGAGGTGATCTGTGTGGCAATATTTTACCTTCCTCATAAGTCTTAATTATGTAACAGTAACATTGTAATGATTGGGCTGCACGGTGGTGCAGAAGCGCTGTTGCCCAACACTTCCTGGTTTGAATCCCAGTATAGGGCCTTTCTGTGTGGAGTTTGCATGTTCTCCCCATGTATGCGTGGGTTCCCTCCGGGTACTCCGGCTTCCTCCCACAGTCCGAAGACATGCTCGTATAGCTCAGTGGTGACTCTAAATTGCCCGTAGGTGTCAGTGTGAGAATGAAAGGTTGTCTGTCTCTGTGTGTCAGCACTGCTTGGACCCCCCTGTGGCCCAAATACCGATTATAGTATTTTATGTTATTTTTTGTGCATCACTTTATATAGGCAACAAAAAACTGTCCCTCAGTAAAACTGGTCGAGAACCGTCACTGTGTTTCAGCCCTGTGATTGACTGGCGCTCAGTCCAGGTGGAACCCCGCCTCTCGCCCAATGACAGCTGTGAAAGGCTCCAGCTCCAGATAAGTGGTACAGATCAAAGATGGATGGATTATGATGAACTTGTTTACATGCAGAGTTCTGCCCTTAATCAGAACAAGATGATATTCCTGCTAAGCTGTTCACATGTCTAATGAAGCTAGTATTCCACCAGTATTCCTGCACACATGTATCGGTGCATACTCCCATTAAACCGAGCCTTAACTGTTAGCTAGTTGTTCTTTTTTGCTATGCTGACCTTAAACAGACAAAATGTCTCAAAAAGTGGTTAATCCAAAATCAAGAGGCATGTCTAAATCATGCTCCATCGGCATATCCAACATGTCGCATTGCAAAATGATACCTCTTCAAAGTTCTTATTCCAGACAGACGGTACAGAGGGTTCATGCTCTGCTTTGTTCCCCTCTTACTGTAAATGACATGCTTTACATCATGGTTATCGTTTTATATTTATTTTATGGTTTCAATTTTGTATTACCCTATAAACCAGCCATCTGGCTTATTTACAGGGATTTTTACAATCTGCATTCTGCAAGTATGCTTTAAAAAAAAGACTCAAATATCATCATATGAGAATAATAGTTGACAACGTGTTGGTCCTTTTTAAATTAAATCAACTGTGACCCGAAAATCAAGAGTTAAATCGAATCGTGGATTTGGAGAATCATGACAGCCCTTCTTTCTTTGCTGATTGCGGAGCAGATAACTGATCCTCAGGAAAGCCGAGGTAAAGTCCTCCATCAAACCGCTACAGTACACGGATAAAGAAGTCATATGAAAGCTATCCTGCCATCTTTACTTCCCCTGTAGCCACGCAACCATCAGACACAGCTGCTACATTACGGTACCATTATTTGTGTGCTCGGTTCCCCCTCCCTGAGAGCACGCACGCACACACACACACACACACACACACACACACACACACACACACACACACTCACCAGACTTATATTAGTACAAATCAAATTAATGTTTTGTTAACTCTCAATGGGGGGGCTTTATGGAGCCAATCAACCTTAACCAGTAACAATTACTTACACGTTAATCAGTCAATGAACCTGTAACTGTCAATGATAATGTTATTAACTAATTAATGGGTCTATTGTGTTGATAGCAAAGGAGCTGCTGTATAACTGCCCTCGCTCTCTAAGGACCCCTCTCTCTCTCTCTCTCTCTCTCTCTCTCCCTCTCTCTCTCTCTCTCTCTCTCTGAAAGCTAAAAACTGCAGAGCCGTTGTGAAAAGGTTGAGCTTTGCAAACACCAGATGTCTGGTACAGTAATGATCTACACGAAACAAGATATCCTTCGGGAACTGAGCAGAAATGATGAGCAAACCGATGCCTACTAAGTGTCAAAATGTGACGTGTGAAATGATTTCTGTTCTGCTCTGCGTGAGCTGAATGTCGTCCAAGCTGCAGAAAGTATTATACCGGATCATGATCCCATTAATATATCAAAAAATCAAGGCTAATCTGTTTCTCATATAGACACAGTGTAGTGTTTATTGCTTTTAGTAAACTAAATCAAATCTCAGTCTGAAGGCACAACATAAGAAAAAGGCCCGGTGGCTGCGCGTCTCAGCACTTTGGCTCCAATAATTTGGTGATGGTGTGATTGAAAAGAAAATCATCCCAATCTGGACAGCTCAAACCGCAACTGTCCCATCCTTGGTTGAGCATAGGTGTAAACTGGTCAATAGAAAATAGCTTTTAAAGCTTTCTTTACAACAACTTCAAAGAGACAATATTATTCCTGACAGCTCCTTTCACGCCTGTGAGAAGGCAATAATTGTGTGTAGCGAGCGCGATGAGGGAATTTCAGCCACAGCCGACAGGTACATGTGTCACGCAGATAGAGGCTGCTAAACGCTTGGATACTTTTTCTGCTTACTCTCCCGCTATTTAGTTTGACTTGTGTTTGTGCATGCAATTATGTATCTTTTTGTTTCTCTTTTCTTGTGCGTCAAAAATAATTGAATTTCTTTCAAAGACAATATATTTATCTGCCAGGGGGAGAAACAAACAATAAGTCCCTTTAAATAACCGCCGACACGCACAGATATATTCCGCGCCCATGCTTGTTGTTATGAAGGTCATGGTGGCAGCTTCCTGCCTGGCATTGCTGCGTCTTTGTGCCATATGTGCCCGTCACTCAGCGCTTTGACAGACAGGCACTTTCCCCCTGCATGACCAGAGGGTGCATCAATATTCACAACATCTTCAACTCATTATTCATAAAGCTTCATATATAATACACAAGAGCAGATGACTGGACAGAAACAGACTGTAAATAAGAGGCAGGGTATTTGTTTTTGTTTTGCAGATACATTCAAGACGTAGCACACCTTACTGTATAATCAGCTGTGGCCATGGACTGCATATAACGAGTGGAAGTCGCAACCACAACATCAGCCAGTGGACTGTGGACTGCCAGTTTAGATTCTCCACTTGGCATTGTGTCATGTGATGTTTTGGAGCCAGAAGGGACCTTATTTTGACGAGTGGGTGGAGCTGCAGTGGAGTGAGGAGCTAAGGCTAATTTGTTAGCTGGCTAAGAAATTGTAAACAACATTTTTTGTTGTTACTTTCTAGTTTTTGGTGGCAGCTGACTGGAGTTGTTTCTTAAAATTCAACAACAATCTTGACCTCTATGCAAAAGTCAGCACAAAATAATCGGTGTATAAGAAACACTGAACGAGCTAACAAGCCACGAATGCTAAGTGCAGATAGAGATACCTGTTAATTAGCGTCGACATATTAGTAATAGAATTTCTCTCACTGAAAAACTGGAGCACCGGTTCTTCGTGGTCTGTTAGTGCAGATAACTGTAGCAGATAATTGCATGAAACATTCTCCAAAAGACGCCGACACCAGAGAGATTAAGAAGTGAGCAGACAGCTAGCAAGACTATCCTGACACTCAAAGTGACTTATGCATGACTTTCAGCATTAATATCATTTAAACCGGTGAGTTATTTTAAAATTCAACCCCGGCTCAGCTGTCATGAAGGGGAAAATCTGCTATAGAGACGAAAACTGTTTTTGGCTTTAAATATGTTAACTTCTGCTGTAAAATTTTCTAGGATCTCATTTTCGTTCCCTTTGACGGCACCTATGGCAATAAACGGTAAGTGCGGGAGCACACGTCCCAGATATCCAGACAGTGTTACATGTGTGACGTCCACATTGGCTCCGGTTGTAACTCTTGATTTTCCTCGCTGACGGTCGCTTTCCTTTTCAGACTGTTTGCCTTCATCTGAACATCGACTTTGTTTCTTTTTCTTTGGATTTCCACTTATTTTTGAAGATGTATCTGTAGTCATCCATCTTTTCTTTGTTTGTTCAGCCATAGTAGATTACAGTTTACTCGCAAAACACTTGCAGAGACCGGAAAAGCAGCCGCTTAGCTCTGCCTACCCGCTCTGGCAGACCAACCACTGCTGGCTGATGGAAAACGCGTCACTAACTGGGCACCGCTTGTGATTTTTTCTGTGAAAGTCACCACAGACAAACAGTCTGTAATACTGCAAATGCAAAGGCTTTCATCAGTGGACCATAGGCTCAATCACATTTGTGTTACCTCATTCAGCAATAGATAGAGACTTAACAGACATTTATTTAAATGAAAATCATCCAGATTTTCGATTTAATATAAGGCTCTATTTGGAATGACTCGCTTCAAGTGGCCATTTGGGGAACTGCAGCTTTTGTCACTTCTACCTTAGCTTTATTTTTTAACCCTCAAAGGTTGCTGCTTGCTTGTGTCTCATGTCTAACTGGCCTAAGGCAGCACACAGTTTGAAATTCTCTCTGACTTCTTAACACCGTTGCATGTACCAAATGAAGCTGTATATTTATTGTGTCTGTGTATATTTACTATAAATGCATTGTCACTATAAATCTCATGTTAACGGTTACTGTGATTGTTTAATCAGAAGCTAGGAGGGGTGGGCAGGATGTGTGTTGAGGAGGCAGAGGCATAAAGCTAAGTGATGGAAATCCCTGCTGTCAGCCAGGGTCCCTGCAGCATGTTCGCTCAGGATGCTCATCTGTCTCAGCTTCCCACTTTAGCCAAGCCGTCTAAATAAGGAACACGAGAGGCATCCTTGGCAAAACCCTGAACCTGTCCACAAGGTCAGCCATCCCACCAAGGCCCTGGGTTACCATCACGGGGGACCGGAGCAATCAGGTGTGAACATCTGCACCGAGGGTGCCTCCATTTCTGCACGGCTCCTGCACCGGAGGCCGCAGAGGAGGACTGTACTGAGGCTCGAAAAGCAGAGAAAGCAACGCAAGTCAAGACCTTGATGAGGCAACAGATGTATAATAACGTATTCAAAACACAGTTGTATGAATGTAACACTGACCTTCCTGTGAAGGGAACCCACATACATCATTTCAGCCAACAGATTGGACAATATAAATTATTGAGGCACTTGAATTCACAAAGCTACAAAAGGAAAGATTTTTATGTAAATCAACAGCTCGCCAATTCCACAAAGTCGGGCTGCAATAGAGCGCCGTCTCATTCCCCTAATTTAGATGCTGCAGATACACCGTATTTGCACAAATAAAGCATGGCAATGTATATTTCTCTGCCTGAAGACGGGAACAAATTTAACTGAGAAATGAAACATTGTCTTCCAAACAGAGATGTGCACAGCTTGTTCAATGATGACAAAATGACCGAATGAATGTGTGAGTTTTTTGTTGATGCTAGTGCACCTTCCCCTCATTGTATTCATTAGAACAACAAGAGCCTAATATAATTAACAGGAGTAAGAGGGGCAGATCTGAGGGCTAAAGGACAAAGGCTCTCATTCCCAAGGCTTCAAATACAGACGCTTTGTCTTAGTGTTCCATACAAAGGCACGACGTCCTTCTGGGTCTGCATGAGACACACCTGGCTTTCTACTTACTGTTATATAAGCTCGTCTGCAGCATTATGAGACACTGCTCTTTGTGTTGTAGTAAAAAAAAATCCATGTGAGTCTGCGATGGATCGACCAAACAAAGAGGAACTTCACGTCCAAAGCTTGCATGATTCTTTCACTAGCCTAAATCATGTAGTAGACATAACAACGTCGGACAGGAGGAATTTAGAAGCTACCAGGGGCATCAGACTGGAGGGTACAAAGAGGGTAAGAAGGGCCCACAAAGTGTTTTGTGCTACGCCCCCTGGACGCTACCGCAAAATGAGTGTGTCAAAGCGTCAGTAGTTGATGACCTGGGATGAGAGCGTGCCAGAGCTGAACATTTATGAGCCATGCAGAGAAAGCTGGATTTAACCACGTGGTGATTAGAGTTCTGCAGACCAGTCGAGGTGCGAAACATCGTCTTAGTTTGTGCACCTACTGGCTGCACAGTAAGCAATCTTGGGCAGTATTGATACTGTCCAAAAAAAAGCTGCAAATGTTTTTGCATTATTTAATGCTGTTGGTACACAGGCTCGTCTGCTATGAATTGAAATAATATCTCTAAAGTTTGTCTTCTGCTCACGTTAAAATGCATGAAATGTAATTATTGTCACTTCACGTTTAAATGGAGCATTTTGTATCTACAAATCCTCCTCCTGCTGTAGAACTGGCACAGACCGTAGCACAAACAGAGGGATGCTGTGTGAAAAGTGTGTAACAGTGTGAGCTCTGCGCCGGTTGCCGGGCGCCGGAGAAGACGGAGGCCCTGTCATACGTCGCCTTTGTTCTCAACCTGCTTCTTTCTAAAGTTGTTCTACTTGTCTGCGAAGTCACAGTTCACACGCAGCGGTGTGAATAAGAAATGGCGCATCATTGTTTCAGGTCTCCTCTCGTTTCACTTATTCATTTGATTTTTCATCTAATTATTATTCATTGATGGCCCCCGCTCTCCCGATGACAGGTGATATCCTGTGTCCCAAATATCAATTTTAATGTTGTGTGCCCCTGCTTGGAACACATCGCAGTGACTCAGGGGGTTTTAATAGATTATTTTGTGAGCTGTCAAGTCCAGGGTCTGTAATAATGTGACAACGGCTCATTGACTTTTAATAGGATGCAATTTGAGCTGAAACTCGGTGTTTAGAGCAGCAAAGTGGAGGCAGACAGCAGAGCGATGCCCTCCATTCCCTTAACTTGTGATGTTTCCTTGGGTTTTAAATGTGGCGGAAGGCGGGGGATCGAGGGAAACAGTCAATGGAGCTGTAAATCTCAAGAAGATACTGCAGGCGCAGACACAAAGTGGGAGTGTACTTCGACTTGGTGATGCAGGAGAGAGGTATCAAAGTCATTCAATGACAAGAAGACAGATGCAATAAATATTAGCTTTGAGCGGCATGTGATGTGGGATGATGGCACAAAGCTCTACGATACGGCTGTCACTCAGTCGCAGATTGAGTTTGTAAATGCTGAACATGGATGTGTGACCTATGGATGAACTGAGGCTTTCTCTGCTCGGATGAAGACGGAAATGACAAAGAGATTGTTGGTGGAGGAGCCGGAGAGGGGCGGGGATAAAAACAGGATCATTTTGACATTGCCTTTTCTGACATTCATAACGCTTAAAGGACACCGTGAGCATCCAGCGCCCTCCTCCCCTGTCGTTTTATGACAAGCTCAGACACTCCACAATCTGGTGGCGCCCAGGTACCATCACTCCAGTCATTATCTCGCAAAACCCATTCCATTTGACCTCTGCAGTTGATGCGCATTATTCACGATAGGAAGAGCTCCAACATGCACCTCAGCTCCGGTGAAGGAGACACAGAAGCAGAGGAGAGTGAACGACAGGAAGAAGGCGGGAGAGGGAAGCTAAGACTGAGCCAAAGAGCAGCAGCGACGAGGCAATAAGTTTAAAGAGACAAAGCGATGAAGAGTTTAACAACTCAGGGGAGACACATCACATGCAGCACATTAAATACCGTGGTCACCTTCAAACAAAAATAAAATGACCGCTGTGCGTCTCCACCCCATGGCCGACACCCCTCCTGCTTCCTCATTAGAGCATAAGTACGGCTCTAATGAGCAGGAAAAAGCCTCTGTGTTGTGGCAAGATGAATGAATGCAGGTAGCTACTTTTCACCCCCGCGCCGACGCTGGGGAGGTGTGTCTGTCTCTGCGCTCCATAGAGGGAGCATTTTGCTGAGTCCTTCAGGACCAAAGGGCCCAAAGAGGCCCTAATTACATCATTCAGATAATTATCCACAAAGCTGTTGTCATGTTCTGCACAAAATTCAGCTCTAAAAACAAGAAAAAAAACTAGAAAATATGCAAAAATTTCTTCCAACAAAACAAGACATGAATGACAAATACCTGGTCTCTGAGTTATCTTGAAACTAGTGCAGCAAAACAAAAACAAGTACATCTGTATGATAAGATGAAAACAATTATTTTCACAGCAGAAAAATGTCTTTACATTTAGAAACTGCAGTTAAATTGTCTTGAAATAAGGATGTATATCTTAAATGTGACAAATTTAGCTATGCAATCAATTTTCTATTATTCTGATGTGTTTTTGAATCACGTTGGTTACACTGTTACAGTTTTATTTAGCAGACGCTTTTGTCCAAAGAGAGTTAATGATCCATGCATTTATACACTGATGGCTATGCCACAGGGAGCAATCTGGGGTTCAGTGTTTTCGACATGTGACTGTAGCAGTCAGGGATCAAACCCCCAACCCTTCAGATTGAGAGACGACGACTCTACAACTGTTCCACAGCTGCAGCCACACATTAATAAAGTTTGTTTCATTTTAAAAATCGTATACATATTTTAATTTAATTAGTTTTCGGAGCCTCTCCTTCCTCCTGAAACGAACAAGCCGTTTTGCCATTCAAAGGTTAGACCTCAGCCACGATTGGCTGACAGTATTTGGAGTGACCATGTAGCCCCTCCTCCACGTGTGTGATCTAACGTGGCGGAGCGGCCGCACTGCACTGCTACTCCAGAGTTGTAGAAAACATGGCTGCTCTAGGATCGGTTATTCGCCTTATATGTACGAGCCAGAATCACCAGGAGGTATCGTAATGAAAAGCTGAAACCTTGACGAAGGCTTGACTACAAGCTCGTGCAAGAAGGCAGCCTGAGGTGAACGATGCTGAATGTGGTCGATTTCAGTGAAAGCAAGGTTCTACGTAGAGGCGACCTTTTTAAACATGTCATTCTGGAAAAATACAGAAATACAGTTTTCACTTTTTCACTGTGAACAATAAACACCCAAACATGTGAAACCCATCCAACATATCAGAATATCCATTTAAAAGATCTGGTCCCTTTAAAGAAAGTACAACTAAACTAAAAACACATTTGTCTGATACAAAGAAATATTGAAGAATTATGTTCTCAACATGTTGTTGTAAAGTGCAGTCAAGGCCGGTGCCATCATCCTGAAATAAAGCTGTGTATCCTGTTATTCACAGAGAGCTTGTTGTGTAAAGTCATCCTGAATACATTTTCTAATAGAAATGAGATTGGCTTTCATAAATTTATTTTCCAAATGTATGCACAAGTCAAAGACCTGCTTCTGGATATAACCTCACTGCACAACAGACTCAGTGTGTTCACTAGATGTAAACCTATAGAAAAAACATGGCTGCTGTGCTGCGGTGTGACATTGACAATAACACAGTTCATTCCATTTAGTCGTATGTGCGATTTAAATGAATGAAAAGAATAAAATACATTGAAATTCTGACTGAGGCGAAGCAATTTTCTACCTGCCAGTTTTAAACAAAGCTTTATATTTCTGGCAATTCTACTTCAAGCAGTAATTTACTTATAAAATCTCAGCAAAAGGCTTTAATGTCTTAACAACAGAGAGGATTTAAACCAGTGAAATGCTGAAACATAAAGACAGCAAAAGAAGAAATACCTTAACAAGAATACAGCGAATGTATTTGGTGTAAGATATTTCATCTTACTTTGATTCTTTTTGTACATTAGTTTGCATAAAAGCCTCAGTGAGAGAGAAGAGCGACCTCAAGACCAGATCAAAAACCTTCATGCAGATTTTTTGTGCAGGTTGAATCTAAAGGACGACCTGGAAATGTCCCCTCTTTATACCACGTAGAGATCTGTTGGCCGAGCTTTGTAACGCAATGCACTAAGAAATATTGTTCATCCACAGTGAGTGGCGTGTTTAGAGGCCTAACAGACCTCTGGCAGCTTGTGATATTTAGACCTGTCACTCTGCAACACCTGATATCTGAAATAGTTTTTTTTTCCTCTCAGGCTGCTATAATAACAGAATTCAAAGGCGCAGCAGGGGGCATCACGAGTTTTACATAATTCATTTTAAGTGTCAAACTCTGAAGACGGATCAACGCAGCACCGACGAGCTTATGATTTTCTTTAAGCCGTATTTCCAAGTGGCACAGCTCTTCGTCTGGTGCAGTGTGGGGGTGCATCTCCGCTTCCTGTCCGTACCTCCGTCTGCTCTCCTCCTGTTCTGTGCAGGAACACAGATCTCTCTGAGCACTCAGAAAAAGATAGAGGCAACTACAGCCTGGACAGCTACGGTATGGGCAAGTAAGTGTCTGCAGTCACCCTAATATGCATGTATTTTTTGGGACTGTACAGTTAAGCCGAGGATTGCAGGCTTGGTAGAAAATATCCTCCTTTTCATATGCAAACTGTGTAGAAAATGTCACATGTTTCTGGACCACATAGCTAAACTCCTGCCCAGCCATAGAAACAGAGAGCAATGCATTATATTTTAAAATAGATCTCCAAAATGAGGGCAACAAATGCAGCTGATTGCTGAAACACAAACAAAACGCCTGTAAGTAGCAGAGAACAAGCAGTTTATTGACAAACTTAATATTGCCGGCCTGTCTCAGTGTCTCTTCTCTTACCTCGTTGTGCTTGGAGGAATGATTCCACTGAATGACCAGAATTTAAAAACTCAAACAGAAGAGAATCATTGAACCAAACCAACATCAAATAACAGGCCTTGCGCAACTACAACCTGTGGATAAATTGCTGAGTGCTAGGATCACACAGTTTTCACCTTTTGTTCCTGCTGATGTCTCACGTCTGAATGCCTGCACCCACTTTTGTCCTCTTAAACTCTCAGTTTTCCTGTTTGGATGCTTGTAAAAACTCACTGTAAAACGTGGGGGGGTTCTTTATCCTGTTGGCAGTGCATCTTTACACGCAGTAACTTTGTGGCATTTTCTGTTCTTTAGCAGTGGACCAAAGTTACAAGGAGGCTCTTTCACACAGTAACACGTTAATAGAGATTGACCTTTTGCTATGTCCCGCCCCCCTTGGTTACTGTTGCTACGCCTGTCAAGCTTTTTGCACCAGCAATATTACGGCAATTTGAAGTATAGCAGTGAGAGATGTTCCAAGGGAAATAACAGCAAATCTCTGGAAAAATAGTTCCCAAACATCAGAGAGAAGTCGACAGAAAGGACGACAACACGCATATGACAGCGACATCCAGAATATAATTTGTCAGCAGAGTGTTGAAAATGAAGAGGACATAAGAATCGAGGGAAAAGCTCACCGGTCCCAACGCAAGCATCAGGCACCCCACGTCTTGATGAATGACAATCATATACAGGAACAACAATGTTCTTGCACAGCGGAGTGATTCAATATATTGTTTTATTTAAAGCTAATGTTTAGTTATGACTCCCTTAACTTTCATTATCTAATATGTTTTAGCTCATTGCTAGCTAAACTAAATTATCCCTCTTTTGCATTTTAAAACGTGTCAGGATATTGCTCGCAAATCGAGGACTTGATCCATACACTGGATCCCGGAGACCAGTTGACTGTCTTCCACAATGTTTAATCGATGTTCGACATCTCTCCTCTCGGGTTTGTGGCTTCAGTAACGAGAAAAGTAGGACACCCCCCCTCTAAACTTTACGGATATCTGCTGTCGGACTTGCAGATTCCAAAGGCACACCGTTTGGGCATTTCTCCTTGTTCTGAAAGCTTGACCTCACGGGCATAGTTACGGTTGCTAACGTAGGATTGGACAGTGGCCGTTCGAGGGAGGGGCTTAGCGAAGGGTCCGTTTTTAACTCCGACTTAACTGCACTCAGACTCCAGAGCAGCATCACAAAATAGTCCACCTTAAATTCATCACATTACGTTTTATAACATGCAAGTCACAGCGATATTACAGAACCAGATGTTACATCTGAGGACAGCACAACCAACACACTATCGGGGGAATTGCACTGCTTTTGCGCCTGCTAAACCTGTGCAAATAGCACAAAAAGATTACCCTTAATTCTTGAAGCACATGCAGAGGTTTGAATGCACCCCAAACAGCGCTGCAGAGCAAACAGTGTCTCTGTGTTCCGGTGCCGTTTTTCACGTAATGAGTCCTTATGCAAACATTTGGGGCAAATTTGGCCCCTTCACAAACCGTGCAGTAAGAGTGAGCAGCAGAGAGTGGAGGCGCAGACAGCTTCTCTCTACGATCAGACGCAAACCAAGAGCAGACTGCACGGATCTGCAAAACTCTACAGGCGTTGAATATCATTAGTTGCAATTTGCTCTGTGGATCGGACCTTGAGACGAGGCAGACAGTGTCTGCAAAGTGTCTGCAAAACAAGAGCGTTCATCAGCAAATTGGTGTTCCAGTAGTTAGAAATCCAAAGAAAAACAGTGAAAAGGTCAAACTTCTGTAAAGCGTCAATTAAATTTTCATTAACTGCATTTGAAAATCCACATTGTTCGGAATACAGACACCTTACGCATTCAGTTTTTTTTCATCTTCTTTCTGCAGAGTGTTTGACAGTGCATGATGTGAACGGTTATTATACAACCAGATTATTATACAAGTTTACAGATTGCATAACAGTTGGATTGGGGAGGATTCTGGCACAAAAATTGATGGAGTGGTAAAAGTAATTGTCTTGCCTGAGCTGTGAATCTGTGTGCGAGGAACAGCCTGAGCTTCCACACCATCCAAAACCCTGACTTATTGCTGCTGAATGCTCTGTCGTTAGCAGTACATTCTTTACACCAAGAGCTACGAGAATAAAAGGAACAAGGGCTGTGAAGTGAGAGTTGAACATTAAAGGCAGTAAGTTATGAGGGATATGTGGTGCAGATTGATCAAGGCCAGCAGAAACTAGAGGAAGAGAGAGCTTGCTTTAGCTCAGTGATGGATTAAGCTGTCTGAAGCTGCTCATGACTCATATAGAATAATCATTGTTTAGAGTCCATGGGGTTTTACAATTGCATGCTGAAAAATTACTAATACAGTGAGGCACTTTGGCACAAGATTATTGGATTTATCCAGAACGCTAAGATGTGGTTCTGCAGGATGTTCTTGTAGAGGAAAACAAATAGTCAAGAAGGCAGGCTGTTATTTAATCCAACGTTACATTATGTGGAGGTTGTATAGCTCGAGGGCATTCAAGTATAAACTATGCTCAGCATCTTCTGGTCAAAATGTCAGAATATGTTCTTATGCTGCGTTCCAGACAACTCGGAAGTCAAGTTTTTCCGACCTCCGATTAGAAACATTCCTCTTGAACGCCATTCAAAGTCGGAGTTCCTACTCGTGAACTTGGAGCAGGTTCATCTACCCCGACTACGGCCGCACCTAAACTATCAACCGAAAAGCAACATAATATATATTTGCCTGCATTATATTGATATAACAACTACTACCATATAGTAACACGTTCTGCATGAATGTTGCTAATGTGATAAGGTAGCTGGTTACTATAAATAATCTCTGAAAGAAAGAACTTTGTCACGGTCGGCCATGTTTTTTTATTTACGTTTGGCGTTGTGCACCTGGAACGCTCTGAGGTCAGAAGTCAGAAATTTCTACTGGGAAGTTCTCGAGTTCCCAGTTTTCCAAAACGCAGCATTTAAATATTTGTGCTTTAGAGCCAGAGGAAACCCAAATCCACTACAGCCTGCAACCCAGACTTTGGTCTTAAATTGGGGCTGGTTATACTCAAATATTTACTACAACAAGACTAGGTCAAAACCTAGTATGTGGCTGACCGCATCAGGTCAAGGTGCACTTTTGTCGGCAATGTGTTACAAAGACTGTCCTTATAAGGCCGATGACAGAAGGAGCAGCCCCGCCTACTCCCCAAACAAAGTATCCAGAGCCCTATAGACAGAGAGTTGCATCAGTGGAGGTCCAATATGCTCCATGATCCGCCAGTGCAATGTCGCAACTCTCTCTCTCTACAACCCATGTGTAGGGCTGACCCTGGCGGTCAGCCAAGAATAACATACTAAGTTCAGTGAAACAATCAATAGTCACAAGGCAGCTTTTTCGATAGCAGAACCTTCGTTCACGAGGGGAGGGCTGTGGCTCAGTGGTAGAGTCGGTCGTCTTTCAATCAGAAGGTTGGGGGTTTGATCCCCGGCTGTTACAGTCACATGTCAAAGCATCCTTGGGCAAGACACTGAACCCCAAATTGTTTCAGAAAGCATAGCCATCGGGTATGAATGTTGAGACTTTGAGTGTGAAAGGGTGAATGTCACGAATGTCACGACTACAAAAGCTCTATACAGGCCATTTACCATCTATTTAAGAGATGTTATCAACAGCTGTGGCTGTTGTGTGTGGGCTGCGGGAGTGAAGTGCCAGTCATTGATCCATTTTTGAAGGTGGGTGTCAAACATTGGTGGAGAGAGTTTAGTTAGGTAATAATATGGCCCTAGCTAACGCTCATCTCTCATTGCATTAATAGTTAACTGCAACTGTGTATGCTAACTGCTAACTATGATGTGGATAGAAAAGCATTTTGTAAGTCACCATTCTGTGTCTTGATGATATAAATACATTTCAGATGAAAGGGTTTCTGCTTCTGTTTCTCATTCTGACTCAAACATATTGTGTAAGGCCAACTGTCACATGCAATGTTGCTGTAAGAGCCTGGATCCGCCTCGCCTACATAGTCTGGAAATGGTCTAAGGAGATTTTAGTGCATGCTTTAGAATATGCGCCCTGCCACTGCTTAAATTGCTACAGTTTTGCTTTTCAGTACATTGAACATGCCATCAGGCCGGCCCCCGTGTGCACAGAGTTAACACTGAAACGGACAAATGGATATAATGAGCGGAGAACAGATCAGTGGAGCTCATCTGAAACAGAATCTGCAGATCTCATGTTTGCAGAGCAGCAGCTACAGAAACAATGATGCCAGACATTTAAAGCCACTTAGAATTCATGGAAAAACCAACGGCTTCTTCAACACACATACAGAGGGACATTATAATAACCTGTGAGATTGCATGTAAAGGACATCGCCAGCATTCAGATAACTGCACCAGCAGTGCCTAATGGACCCTTGGTGCATGCAAAGAATGGCTTCCTCCAATAACTGGGATTCACATCACAGTTCAAGGTGTGAATATAAATGTAATGAGAAATAGCAGGAGAGCTATGATAAAACAACATACTCTAAATGCAGGCAATTTGGCACCGGAATTGATTATTAGAGCCATTTGACATGCCTGCTCACTCGCCAAAAAACAGCTTTTCCATCATGTCTCCAAGGAAATCACTCCTAACTAAAAGCTAATTGGCTGGAACACTTTGGGAGTCAGCGGCGTGAGACGAGACATAAATATCTGCCAATCAATCAGGTTGTGAGCTCCTGCAGACTCTGTATCCTACATGGACTGAAGCGTCGTTTACGGCACATGCAGACATTGACGTGTGCTGACAGGCCTCAGCGAAGATTTGAGAATTCCTTAAGGGTCAGCAAGGCGCCCGCACGTCTTTCAGCCGTACCCCATGACAATTGAAAATGGGTCACAGTCACAGTGAGGACAGGGTGCCAACACAGGGACAAATTCTGCCCTGGTGTGCACTTCATACCTGTGTCAGCCATGACAGCCTCTCCACTTTTTATATGGTCTAATGAGGTGGCTGAACAGCAGCATGTGCCTTTTCCTGCATTGTTTGAGAGCTTGACATTATTTTGACTTTTAGAAGGATGTGTTCATAAATCATGATGTTTCTGAGTGACTGTGCAAACTTGGATGTGAAATAAGTTTGTGTTTAAGAATGATGTTTTAACTACGTTTATTCTTACACTCCTATTTTTCTTGAAAGATTAATCACCGTCTGCATGGCGGATCTGTAAATAAGGCCAGACTCAGACTGCAGGTGTTTTGGGCTGATATTTACTTGATTCTGACTATCGGAGAAACCAGGTTTTAGCCCTTGGTCAGTACCGATGATCAGCCTAGGTTATGTGGTAATGTGAGGAGTTTACAGATCCAGTCTTTCACAAACTCATCGCAAAGTCATCTGGGCCCGTTAATATCAAACATGTTTGATATTTAAGATTTAAAATCTGGATGATTACGCAAGCGCTGTCGCCTCACGGCTAGAGGGTTCCTAGTTCGAGTCCTGGATCAGACGAAGGGGGCCTTTCTGTGCGGAGTTTGCATGTTCTCCCCGTGCATGCGTGGGTTCCCTCCAGCTTCCTCCCACAGTCCAAAGACATGCATGTTAGGTTCATTTTACCATTTTGCCATTTTACATTGGACCAAGCAACAGAAGCAAAATGTGCGCGAGGTGTAAACAAAGACGCCATGACACCCCTGTTACTACCTCCGATGCTGGCACAGAGGCGGATCGACTTTGCCCCACCATTCTGCTTCTGTGCAACGTACGTAACAGAGGCATAATAATCCCGTTTTGAGGCAGTGTAAAAAAGCCTTGTGTATCAGCCCTGTGATTGACAGGCGATCAGTCCAGGGTGTAATCCCGCCTCTCGCCCAATGACAGCTGGGATAGGCTCCAGCCCCGCCACAACCCTGAACACGATAAGCGGTATAGATAATGGACTGATGGACGGATGATTATGTCAGTACATTCCGAGTGGGACCACAACAGCCAATGAGAGAGAGAGAGAGAAGGAGAGAGTTTCCAATCAACTGTAAATGTCTTAGCCTTTGAAGCTAATGGTAGCTAGCATGCTTCTGTTGACATCAAAACAGTACAACCTCACCTTCAGTTCTCGCTGCAGACTAGACGACCTTTGTCGACCGCGTCACCCCAAAACACTTTCTCACCCAGACTCGTTAAGCAGTCTGCTTTAGTGTTTTTCTCACGGTGGAGAATTACTACATCGCGTCGTCAGTCTTGGTTTAACGTCTGCTTCCCTGTGAGATCATCCTAGATCACGTAAGGTGGTACTTTGCTCACTCTGGCACCCGATCATTTTACTAATATCCTGCAGTGAGTGATTTGCTGTTATTTTCTTGAATGGATGATTGAGATTCAGAAGAAGAACGTCTGTGAAGCTTCTCCTCATGTGCATGACGCAACCTGATTTTTAATTCGGTCAGGAGTTTAAATCTCTTGTAGTCTGATCCCTGCATAAGGGATCGCTGAAGACTTAAACAGAGAAGGGGAAGAACGTTCCCTGGCAGCTTATTTTCAACCTGCACAGAATCTCTTTATGCAGAAGGTTGTAGTTCTTACTGCAAGTTAAATGAGCACAAAAAACACCAATATTGGCAGAGCTTGGGGCTTTATATTTCCATATAAATTTAACAATAAAGGTAATAATTTGGGCTTAAAAAATACTCATTAGTGTTCTATATTTTCCATCAGATTGAAGGGAAGAAGCCTCTTAGCTGACAGACACATTCCTGTGTTTATAACTTACATGGAAAATGTACAGTTAAGGCAACAATGGAAATACTATGAATACGTGACTTGCCAGAGAACTTCTACCTTGAGAATGTCTTTAAATCTCTCCTGGTTTTGTATTTTCCAGGGGATTCAGGAAACATCTATTTTTGATTCCTCTATTTACACAAGCCACATGACTGGTTACATCAGATAACCTTGTAAGCTGTACAGCTCTCTATTCAGCCTGCTTTGTTTCCAATTTTAGCTGCTCCATAGCTGCAAAGAATGGTGGTCACTAAGGCCATTCTTTAAAGTGAAGGCACTGTGCATGACCACTGTGCATCCATAAATGAGGAAGTGACATTCAGCATGACACTTAACCCCTACCTGCAGCAGTAACTGGCAGGTCCTGCAGGCAAAGGGTGAAAAGAGGAAATTCAACCTGAGGCGATGAAGAAGGGATAAAGAAAATCTCACCACATGAAAAATACATGTGCGATGAAAAGATGAATTGTTTTTTAAGGTCTTTTGTGTTTAATATATGAGCTACAGAATAAAAAGCATTGAGCAAAGCAACAAGGTTGAACATCCAAATCAGTAAACCGGATATTTTAATCCCAGGTGCGACTTTAAAATGAGTATTATTGGTGAGAAGCTTTCAGTGCACTTTCACTGAACTGTCTCAGCATTAACCTTGAAGTAAGAGCCAGGCAGGACGACTTACAGGGTTTGTTTCTTTCTCTTTGTGTAATGGACTGAAACTCTTGCATAGGTTGGACACTTCACTGGCCTACGGACTGATCTCTGTTTGATTTAAAGGAGAGGTCATACTCCACCTACTGTGTTTGATGTTAAAGTAACTTAAACTGCCTCGCAGGGAAACAAAGTGTCAAGGTGTACTCCTCTCCTATAATCCTCCTTTCGCAAAGCAACTAAATAACAAGAGCTTGTTGTACAGTAGATGCTCATGGAAATCTTTGGAGACTGACTGTTTAATGCATTTTCAAAATAACTTCATGCTTTGTACTTCGAACATTTGTAAACTGTATCACCATGGTTAGGAAAGGCAAGGATGCCATAGAGCAAAAGCTGTCTGGCTAGTGGTCTCCTGAATTGCTAGCTTACAGATGTTGCTACTTATTTTTTAGATGTTGGCTAAACGGTATCAGGGTCTGTGTCCATTAACTGTTTTTTATTTTTTTTGCACTGGTAGCGGCCACAACTTTAGCGCTTTTCACCGGCGCTTACTGTTGCTAGGTTACCAAAGTTGTCTGGCGGCACTTACGCTTCCCTTGGTAGTGACATTTAAGTCTGTTTTAAATTGCTCTGTCTGCTTCATATTTGCTTTTATTCAAGAAAGTTTTACAAGGAAAACGTTGGAAAGGAATTGGAAAATTGTACCTTCGAAAAAAATGAAAGGATTAGCTTCTCCTCCGCCATTGTTGTTGACAAAGTTCATATCTAAAGTCCCGCCCCTTCTTGATTTTGATTGGTTAGCAAGGGAGAAGTGACATTGATGAGCACGGCGTTGTTCCAAAAGTTGAATTATTTTTAACTGAGAGCGCGGCGACAAAAAACAGCTGATGTCGAGCGTTTTTGCTCTGAAGACACTAAACTGCGTTGGTATTGTAGAGCAAACAGGCGCTACCAGCACAAAGTGGACACAGGCCCTCAGTTGGGATGTTCACTGGCTTTTTAGATTTTAATATGATGTCCGTTTGATTATTTATAAAATGGGTATGCTTTAAGATTATGTGATTTGTTTAGTTAAAAAGAAATCACTGGAAATGAAAATGACCAGCATTATGTGAAAACTATAAAAACTTGATGTTCATCATTCAGTGTTGTTATTCTCTTTTCATCGCGTGCTACGAAAAGCAACGAAAAGTTTTTGAAGATTTCAGAACCTGAGTAAAAATGTCTACAGTTGTTTGTGAAGTCAGATAACAATTAAGGATATTAGCGACTGTTTTCATTATGCTCATGAAAAAACTGACCAGTGAGAGAGACACAGCAGGTACGTTAAAGGTATGCAGGCAAATATTCATAGTTACAAACTGTGTTCTTCTTTTCAATGAAGCATAAAACAGCCGTCAGAAATGGATTCTTCTCGTCTATAAATTACTTAAATGGAGAGAATATAATGATTGTTAGGGGCAGCCGTGGCACATCATTTCACAGCATATAACTCATTATTAGAATCGTTAAGGACATTAAGCCATGACATTTAAATGATCAGAGACATGATAAATACTAAACAGCATAAAAAATGAATATTATCTTGTGTAATGCAGCAGCAGTTGGTCCTGAAATTATTCCCTTAATGCGTTCAATTTACCTGCATGACAACGTCTGTGAACATGTGATAAAACGTATCTTTGGGCTATCTGAACTCCCGCGGAGGTCATTTTAATTAAAACACATTAGAAGCTCAGTTTAACAAGAGCGAGCTGCATTTTACAAATCAATTTTCAAAGTGCTCCAAAAATAATTTCTTGACAGCTCAGCTCGGGGGCCTCAAACAGTGAATGTGTTTCTTTCTATTCAATGACCCCACAATCACAGCGACATTCAATGCTACTGCATTGTTCTTTTGTTTGGCAACACCGGCAGCATCATTACCTCGTCTGTAGAGTCCTAAAAAAACATAATTTATCAAATATTTAGATATAATTATTTTTGCAGAATTTTTCTGCATCTGTTACCATTAACTGCAACCATGTTTACACGTCACACGGTGAAAATAATATGACACATTAGTGCAATAAGTATGCATGAGAAAAGGGTGAGTTGGGGTCATCCCTTCAGTATGTGCATGCTAACTGTGCAGCGGAGTGTAACTGATGTATTACAGTCATCTGAGTTCATCAGGTGCAGCAGCTCAGACGGCGGCAAAATGCGATCTTTTCTGTCATTGGAAGAAAATGCAGCACTTTAAGTATTATTCCGTGTGTGCGCGGGGTAAAGAGAGTGCTTCACCTCTCCATCCTCAGCACCACACTGTAAGAGCATTTCACTGCGCTTGAGCACAGCTTGCGAGTATATCAGTATCATGATCAGCTTCATTTCTGACTGGAGCACAAGCACTTGAGGATGGATGGCAGCTGCTTCCATTAGTTCATTAGTTCCATCATACGACCGACGCGTCGCTGCAGCTGACCTTAGTCATGAAATGATGAGACGGCTCGATTGCGGCATGAACCGAGCGACCTGCTGCAGCCACACGGCGGATCTCGCTGTCGCCTCCAGCCAGCAAGTTTGTAATGTTTCACACATTTTCATTACACAAAAAGGAGATCTTCTGGATTTTGTTGAGGAATACAGTTTTGAGAGTTGCCGCAGAGTTGCAACTTATATTTAATGAGATGCTAAAATAAAACTTGCTCAGAGAAATATAAACATTTGGTAGCTCTCTTTGGTTCAAGTAAACAAACATGCACACCTGAAAAACTACATCAACACACATATTTACACAGTCAAGCACACACCTAACCCTGACTGCCTGCATAACAAAATATGTTTATGCCTTCAGCACTGGTTTAATAACTCTTAAGTAAATACATATATTGTCTAAGGGTGTTACTTCATGGAGTTTCAGCTGTGAATATGTCTGCTCTGAGACTCGGGGCCGACGAACCGTAAGAAAGCTGTCAAAAGTGAATTCTTCTCGTCTATAAATCTATAAATCAAGTGGATTTAATGATTGTGAGGGGCAGCCATGGCTAATCATTTCACAGCATATAGCTCTTATTTGGTTCAGGGATTGTTCAGGACATTAAGCCATGATCACTACTATTAAAAAAAAAGTATTGTGCAATGCAGCAGTTCAGTTTCAATCCAGAAATGATTGCTTACATTCCCTTTATTCACCTGCATTAGAACGTCTGTGAACATGTGATGACGTGTATCTTTAGGCTATCTGAACTCCCTTGGAGGTCCTTTTAATTGAAGTGCATTAGAAGCTCAATTTAACAAGAAATAGCTGCATTTTATAAATCAATTTTCATAGTGCTACAAAATGACATCATTTCTCGACAGCCCTGCTCGGGGGCCTCAGACACTGAATGCGTTTCTTAGAATTCAGCACCACCGTCATCATAAAAAGCGGCGTATTCCACTGTTCTTTCTCCAAAGAGGGGCGGCTTGAGTGCCTGAGTAAGAAAAAAAAAAACATCTATATTTATTTGCAAATGGAAAAGTTTATCTTGAGGATGAACTTTTGCGGGATGAAAGATGATTTTCAGCGAGTTATTGGCTGCTGCCGTCAGGTTTGCCCACGTGTCTGAGACAATTTTATTCAGCTGGCAACAGCCACCGAGAGAGTTCATATCAAATATCTGCTCCCCTTATTATTCTAATGATCGCTGTCAATCTTGATGGATTAGTGTATGCATTATCGACCTGAAAATATGAGCGAGAGACAGAGCCGGCATGCATCACTGCAGGAACGCTTTGGTTTTTATGGGCAAACCCATTAGCCGCGTTAATCAGGATAAAATGTCTATCTCATCTATTTTCAGTGGCTGGCCGCAATAATGAGCCATTAAACATTGTGTTTCACAGAAATCCATCTCCATCTTGGCCCAAAGATATTCTGAGATTATTCACATTATCTCTTATTCCTCAGCAAAGTGAAGCAGCAGGTCAGGTTTTACAGACATCTGCAGAGGAAGATGGACAAAGGGAATACATAAGATTTATGAAAAGGTTAATGAGGAGGTAAGAATTCAGACTCAGCCTCTTTGCTTATTGGATCATGAAAACGCCGTCGACGGCGTATTCTCTGCGAGGTGCGATGATACTTGCAGTCGTCTGTTGTGACATTGGCCGCGTTACATGCACACAGTATCCTGGAGACGATCACATTTCCTGTTTGAGGTCATCTTGGGAAAACACTGTCGCCATGGACATTTTTAATACCCCTGTGTCCACACAGAGGAGTAAATAATGAGGATGCTACTGGGGATGTATAGTCTGCTGTCAGCTGGAAGTGCAAATGTGTTTGTTTTTGCAGCTTATGTCATATAAGTAAACTATTTATTCATCAGTCCTTCTATCCATCCATCCATTCATGTCACTCCTATACACAGGAAATGCAAGAAGACACAAGAACTGTCCTTTAAATGTGTCATATGTCATACTAACACTCTCCCCGTCCGTCTTTCTGGCCCTCCCTCTAGCCCACGCTCTCGGCCCATCCTGTCTCAGCAGACGTCTGCTCACCATGAGGCTGGCTCTGCTCGAGGTTTCTGCCTGTTAACATAAAAGTTTTTCCAAGTGTTTCCAAGTGCTTGCTCATGGCGGATTAATGTTGGGTTGTTATAAATATAACCAAGAGTACGGTCTGGACCTGCTCTGTGTGTGCATTTTCATGAGGTAACTTGTGTTGTCATTTGGTTCTATATAAATAAAGAAATATTGATTTGACTGACTTTGAATGTTGTCTAGCCGTAGACTAAATAATGAATGAGCTAGTTTGACTTTGCCAGGAGGAGATTCTGTTTGTAACGGTGACTGACTGCAGGTGTTTATTTATCAGACTAAAGAAGTAGCGGACTCGCTGCTCGCTCGTCCAGTGAGAGAGCGACGAGCCGACACGTAAGGGGAAACAAAAAATAACCAGTTGTACCGGTTGTAATCTCTCCGGGGAAAAGCCAACAACTCCTGTCTCCTATTTACCGTCAATCAAGTGATCCTGCTCCTACAATTCAAGGATTAATATAATAAAACCCCCCGTAAAGTTATCTTGAACAATAAAATTAGCTATTTACAACGAAACCGTTTTTTGTACCAGGATGTAAACATGCAGTTTTTCAGCACCGGAGGTTGCAGCTTGGTCGCGACCAAGAACCGAGTATCAGGATTGAGACAAGACCTAGTCTTTGAGGGATTGAGACCATGAAAAGTGCGAGTCTCACACCGCACGACTCACAACATGCAAACTCACGCAGAACTAAAACTTGAACTGAAAGATCCACATTTCATTAAGAAATAAAGAATGTGTGTTTGTCTAAGCACAGGAATATCTTCGCGCCACGCAGAGGATGGGAAATATTCATAGTTTTCTTTGATGTAACAAACACCAGCTGAAATCAATAAACATATTCAGGACTAATAGTTTGAAATGTGGATGCTGAGGTGGTGGAGGGTCTGAAAGTATGAGCGCAGTACTGGTGCAGGGCAGCGGTGGCGATGACAGAGCAGAGGGAGAGACTGGGAAACTTAGCAGCTTAAATAGACCGCAGCATTGGGAGGAAGTTGCCTGCCTCAACTAGCTCACAGGCGCCGCTCCATTTAGCAGTTTTTATAAGTAAGTAAAACTTAAATTTAGAAGAGAGCCAAGTTATTGGTTGCATTTGATGCAGGGTGTTTTGCACAGTACTTCAGTCATGATGTACAATTCATTGTCACAATTCTCTTTGACCAAGACTGAGACATGGACAAATAAAAATGCAGATGAGTCTGAGACGAGGCCGAGACATGGACTTGAGAACTACAACTATGAAAACTCATATAAAGAGAAAGATGCATAAAGACATGTCACCTAGAGGCAGGAATAAATCAAATCGTATGTAAAGTGAGGGAGGAAATCTTCAAACAAGGTCTTCAAAGAATGTAATCTGAATAATTCAACTTCACTATTCAAAAAATGACAACAGAAAGTAAGAAATAAAGTTGTGCTAAAACCACAAAGGAAAAAAGTTCTGTCTCCTTGTATGTAAAATAAAGTAACAGTAACAACATACATGAGCAGGCAGAATCTGGGAGGCTTATCGATTGAGCTAATGAAGTATATTTCCTGTGGGCCGAGCTGCAGTGGGGGGAGCTCAGCTCATCACATTTTCACGTTCCGCATACGACTGCTTCAGACGGCACAATGAGAAGTAATGATTCCCCAAAGATTCTCCATGAGAGCGACGCCGTGTGCCTCTAACTGCTTTCATTACAGCAGGTGGCTCAAGGCAAAGAGTTAAAAACAGGAACACCGAGCGCTGACGGGAAACAGACGCATTTAAATCCATAAGAGTCGGTTTTAAAACGGGCTGAGGCTTAATGAGACAGACTTGCCAAATGTGAGACGTGACACAGCATGACAAATCGTTACTTATGCGCATCTTATGGAAGCTTTTGTCTTGTTTCACAAATGTATTGCAGTAAAGATCTACTGAGTGATGAATCTTGCACTTAAATTAAGAGAAAGACTTCTAGTTCAGCGTTCCTCACAGCTTGAAGCAGAGCTGAGACATACTGTATGTTCCCTTCAGTGCATGGAGAGGGTTATGATACATTTTGGAGCGGATTGGACCTCATGTTTCTAAATTTATCAAAATAGGCCCTCTATTTGAATTATATGACTTGATTGAAGCAGTTGAAAAGTGAAAAAGTGACATTTTTCAAGTTGAAACAACATAGCTGATAACCCTTTACTGTTTAACACAAGCTAACGTTAGCATTCAGCCACTTCTTAGCTAACATAAGCGTTTAACCCTCCTGTCACGTTCAACTTTCATCAATCATAAATATTGTGTTTTACATTTGATTGCCTCGAGGACTTATGATATCCTCCACACGAGACATTAGAACATATAAAATTGCTGATCACCATTTTCATTGATATTTCAGTGGTTTAGTCAACTTTGTAACACCTGTGGTGTTCCCTGTCAAAAGTGACCGCCATATAGGAAATGAATGGGTAACACTAGATTATGTTCATCCATCAGATGGAAAACATCTCCATTCACACCCACACATCCCCCCACATGAACGCACATTTCAGACTGAACAACTGGACCAACAATGGCTGCCCTTTAATGTGATCACATATTATTCAAATATTAATGTTTCGTAAACAAACAGGATCGATCCGGTTTGCAATTTTCATGGAGAGGATCTCAAGGCCGAGACGGGGGCCCAAAATTGCATCACTGCTTTTATGCAGATGATGTGGTTCTTTTGGCTTCATCAAGCTGGGACCTCCAGCAGTCACTGTGGCGGTTTAGAGTCGAGTGCGAAGCAGTTAAGCTGAGACTAAAGTTGAAGTTGACTCAGCACAAAGCCAGAAGCCATGGTTCATCTACCCGAAAAAAGGTGGATAGCTCCCTTCGGGTGGGGAGAGAGGTACTGCTCCAAGCGAGGGAGTTTCGCAAGTATCTCGGGGTCTTGTTTCCGAGTGAGGGTAGAATGGATTCTGAGATTGACAGATGGGTTGCTGCAGCATCAGAAGTATTGCAGGAATTGTACCGGACCCTCGTGGTGAAGAGGGAGCTGACCCGTAAGGCAAAGCTCTCAATTTACCAGTTGATCTACGTTCCAACCCTCAACAATTGTCATGAGCTTTAGGTAGTAGCGGAAAGAATGAGATTGTGGATACAAGCGGCTAAAAATGGGTTGCTGGGCTCAGCATTAAAGATATGGTAAGGAGCTCAGACATCTGGAGGGAGCTCGGAGTAGAGCTGCTACTCCTTCGCATCAAAAGGGGACAGTTGAGTTGGTTCGAGCGGTTAGGGTTTGTTCAATCGTCCGATTAGGATGCCTCCTGGGCGCCTCCCTGTGGAGGTTTTTTGGGCACTTCCAACTGGGAGAAGACCCTGGGGCAGACCAAGAGCTCGCCTGGAGGGATGGAGGGAGAGTTCCTGGCCTGGGAACGCCTCAGGATCCCCCTGGAGGAGCTGGAAAATGTTGCTAGGGAGAGGGACGTCTGTTCTAACATGCTTATCCGACTTTGGATATGGGCAACAAAATAGATATTGATATGGATATTCTTAAATTTTCCTTCTCAAAGCGGATATCATCCAAGGTAAGCGACATTGTATTTGCACGGCCGGACCAAGTGTACATCTTACAACAGATTTGTAGTTAATGTGAAATGTGTCTTTTAATCATAGAAAGTGTGCAATGCCGGAGAAAGGTTTGGAAACACTTCCTGAGGCGGTGTTCTCGCTGAAACTCCATTAAAAACAAAAAAAAGAACTGTAATCCTCAACAAAATATGCTGTGGCTTGTTGTAAAGCAATTTCTGCGTGAGACTGTGGATAACATAAACACCGCCTGATTTGCTTAAATTGCACTTGCGGGCTGTATGTGGATACATATTTGCTGTGAAATGAAATTGATTAAGTTTGCCTTTGTATCCGTGTGCATGTAGAGCTTCATAAACTATATGCTCTATGTGTACTTACAGTAGTTTGTTCATTTCCGTTGGCGTGTCTGAGCAGGAAGTCGGCGCATTTGCGAGATCACATTGAGCATGTGTGTGCGTGTGTATGTGTGTGAACGGGTGCATAAAAAGGCAATAATCTACGAAACAGGATTATTTGCATATGCCTTTGAATCAGCATGCCAGACTCCTCCGCCTAGTGTTTAATCAAGCATTTAATCAATTCACCACATACTGTACCGCTTCGGAGGAACTCTCCTTTCACTCCCTCCAATGTTTTTAATCCAGCAACCTTTTCTCAGCAAGCAGGCCTGTGACATGTTTCAGCACTCATTAACACGCCAAGTGCTAAAAATACCGACATAATTACTTTAATATAACACATTATGTGTTTTTATAAAGCAACACAATAACGATTAAACCTGCAGCCAGTTCATGAAAGCCTTTATAAGTATTCAACTCCATTGTGGCCCGTAGGTGAAGAACATTACAAACTTCCCCGACTGGGATACAAACAGCACTTCATGCTACTTTTATGTGCAGCCTTGTTAATTCCCCAATTATAGATACTTAGCATCCTCACTGTCTGGCCAAGCTGCGACTTCTAAAAACCCCACAGAAATCAGCGTGACCCCACAGTTGAACTTCCGTGCTTGTACAGTGGAGTGACTGTGAAGATGTCACGCACTGATAGCTGGGAAAAGTTCCCCTGTAAATCTCTATCGATTACCTATTGCTGACTCTTAGCTTGGCAAGGGGTTGATTTTGTCTGGGTGCTGCTCAAAGCAGAAATACATCTGGTGATGGAGGAGCATCTGAACGGGGGGGGGGGGGGGGGGGGCAAAGCGAGGATGGCATTCTGCAGCGAGAAGGACGGAGCACAAAGCCAAGCAGGAGGGCTTTGGCTGGAGACCAGAGTGTTCCCTGTACTCCGAGCACGTCGTTCCAAGTAACACTTGTTCTAGTGCCTTATGCAATTTTCCACAGAACATCCAACAGTAAGAACGTGTACAGATTTCAAAGGAGCATACATGCTGCTTTACAGATAACTCAACTGGTGCTGCAGTCGCTTCTCGGCGGTCCCACAAGAGTGCATTCAATGAGACAACATTACCTTTTCTGAGGCTCAGAGTTCCCGCAGAAGTCACACAAAGGCCGCACATTCAAAGCCGACAAAAGGCTGGATTCCAAAGAAAAACTGTTTTACATCATTTCAATGCTGCTTTAAACTTTTTCTGCTGTGACAAAATATAAATTCAGTTTGTGGTCTGTTATAAAAATCATCACATTATTGTTACTTTAAGGAGAGACCGTTTGAAGTGAACCCTTTAAACTCTGCAACAGAAGTAAGTTTGCCAGTGCATACATCGGTATCTTTGCTCGTTGTGATGTCTTTTCTTGGAGCTTCATGCTTCATATGACCAGAATAAGAACAACCAAAGCTAAAAGGTTATTTAAGTCAAACTATAATGAGCTGCCCAACAGTGGGCGAGAGGCGGCGTACAGCCAGGACAGGTCTGACACATGGAGACAGACAACCTTTTACTCTCACATTCACAACAGAGTGAAGAAAAGCATTTTCCTGTGCATTGCATTGTTGTTTCACTTATCATTTCTTTGAGTGTCTTCATATTCCTAAAATCTGCACAACCTAAAGATGACGTAGTTCTGCATGTAATGCTCTGGCTATTTATTTTGGATCATATAAAACAGGATCATGCTAACAATGATCTCCTACTGCCAGATTGCTGACACCCTCTTTCCCAAGTGTGTTTCCACCACAAGCAAAAATACTATTCGTTATTCACTGGAACTATTCGAATATTATCCGAAAATCAGAGGTTAGAAGATTCTTCTTCTTTTGTTATTTAAAGGCGGTGAGCAAACAGCATTCAGATATGCTACAGCCAACAACCAGACGCCGGTAAAAACAATGGGAAAAATATATAATAAATAAGATGAGATATCATATATTATAAATTAGTGACTATTTGAATATTCGAAATTCATGACCCATCCTTAAACATAATGTTTCTTATATTCAATGATTTTACACCAAGTTACGACCGTACCACGTGATCCCACAAAATTAGGAATTCTTCACGTTCAGATGCAGATAGAATGAAGTCTTCAGCTCTCATAGGTTTTTGTTTAAGATTGCTTTAAAAAAGGATCATGTTATAAAATGCAGTCCCGACCCTCTGTGCGGCACAGTGCCTTGGGGATTGAACTGCGAAGGCCTTTACTGCACACTCAGGACAGGCATGAAGCCTTCCCTCTGAATATCAAACAGTTTTCAGCTTTGTCACCTGCCCCTTTCCTCCGCCTGTGACTTCATCACTGTGTTGCCTGCGCCCAGCCCTTTGGAACGTAGAATTTATATGAGATTAGTTACACAGTCTGTAGTGTTAGCTTGTTGGAGAAGAGACAACAACATGTTAGACATTTAAACAAACATTGGCCGATGAATTGAATCAACTGTTCTCCCTGTGACAGCATGGGATTTCTCCAGCTTCTCTGGTGTCCTCCTGCTGTCCAAAGACGTGCATGTAAGGTTAATTGGCAGCTCTAAATTGCCTGTTTGAATGTGAGCGTAAATGGTTGTCCGTCCATATGTGTCAGCCAATATGTGTGATTGACTGGCGACCTGTCCAGGGTGAACGGCCAGTGTCAGCTGGGATTGGCTCCAAACCACACCTGACCCCCGGAAGGAAAGCAAGTATAGAAAAGGGCTGGATAGATGTAGCACGCTGAAGAACTTTACCACCACTAGTAATATTATAATAATGGAAAAAAAGGTCAATAACTACAAATCTTTTCTATTCTCCTTATTAGAACCGTTTATCAGGGTTGCTCCACTCCTCCCAGTCCAGCATGGGAGCTGTACAGTAAATTAACTACTTTGTAGCTTGCGTCATGTTGAGTGAACTGTGTGAGGAGCTTTAGAAGAGAGGAAGATGAAAGAGCGGTGGGTTTTGGACTAATTATTTCTGCTTACTTGATAAGGATAACTCGCCATGACCACAGGGCTAGCCTACAGTCTGACTGTGTGACTAGCAAGATCACTAATGTAAGAAGCAGTGCATGATTCCAGGCAGATCCAGAGCAGGTGCCGGATCCAGATAAATATTACACAGTTGTTTTTCATCAAGTCAGAGAGGGTCATCTGGCCACATGTGCCAGGATCCTTTTACTCATGTAGGGTCTATCTTGTAGCTGCTTTGCTCTGGAAAGCTTTTACAAGTTCTGTTTAGCTCTGAAAACATTTTCTGCTTCTCATTTGCCTTGTTGTTGCTTTTATTTGATTTGGCCACATTTACAGACATCTGTTATGCCATCTCCAAAACCGCAGTGGAGCTTAATGGCGGTTGGTTTATGGCACTCAAAAGTAGCACAAATTACTCGACACTTGTCGCAACATTTGTAGATTCTAACATCAAAATCTTCTTATAAAATCATCACACAGTATTTCAGACATTTTAACACTTTCTTTGACGTGTTTTTTTGCTAAGCTCCACGGGTACAGGTCTTTCCTTGCAAAAACATGTGCAGCAGCGACAATATTGCAGCTGATCTACGACAAAGTTAAAAAGTTAACAGAAGATGCTACCACACTGTGGAGTCTTCAAGGTATTTGTGCTCAAAGTCTGTGTTAAATTAGCATCTCATTTACCCACGCAGAAGCTAATTAAGACTTCCTTTAGGGCAGACTGAGGCAGAGCTCAAACACGCCGTGTATGGTGGAATCTTTCAAACATCAACAAGCTCGGAAAATAAAAGAAGATCAGTTTAACGATACAAAAATAGAAATCCTCATCACTGAAGTAACAAGCTACCCAAACTTTTTACAAGGCTGCAATTCCACTCTACCTGAGCAAACTTCTGCTGAGCATAAAATTAATGCAGTGGAAGTTACTGCATTCACCTCCAAGGAAATGAAAAAGGAAATGGGATGACATAAATGCACAAAGGGAATAGGTTGCTTATGGGGAAAAGAATGGAGCAGCTAGCTCTGTACACATTCACTCCAGAGCCTTTGGAGGAGGCAGATAGGACTTTAACAGCTGATGCTAATGAAGAATCCCAAGGTAACAATACACACTTGTACTTTAGGAGACGTGTTAAATGGGAAACCACTATGGTGGATAATGGTGGTGAAAATTGACACATTCGCGCAAAAGAATTGGACAGATTGTACCTGAGAGAAACGGTTGTTTGGGGTTTTTAAAACAATTTATAGCAACTTCAGCTGCTAGTTTTGAGATTTACATGAAAATAAAAATTAAACTTTACTTTTACTAAAAAAAAATAACCCCCAACACCACAGCTTTCAAGAGAAACCGTGCAAACTGTGAGTAAATCCAACCAAAGATATATTTAAACCATGCTTATCAAAACTCAACCCACCATTTACGCATTTTATCCTTTAACGAGTGCACATACAGCAAGGAGACGAATTGCATTAGATCAGGCCCACTTCAGATGGCAAGTGCGATGTTCTTCTGGCTGTTATGAGATTATTTCTGTGTGCTAATGTGGCCCAGAGTGGTCATAAGATCCTTATGGGTGCCTGATAACGCCTGTTTTCTTCTGTTCAATGTTAAAGTACTTAAGCCAGTATACCAACGTGCAGTAATGAGTGGATGCTTGATGATGTACCTTGTTTTCCAATATGTTGCTGTTGAACTGTATTGTGTTACACTTACCAGTGTTTCTATGGATTTGTCCACCCCAATTACATCTTAGATGTTCGTCTGTGTAAAAGAAACACCTTTCTATATATTGCTACACAGTTCAACAGCACCACAAACTACATCCTTCAAAATGGCCATGTAGGTGAATTAAAGTCCCACTAAAAAGTTTGAACGAAAACTAAACAGTACTCCCTTCATGGAGGTTTCTGTTGTTTTAAATTGTATTAGTTTTAACCTACAAAACAGGTGATAAACAATACTTCAAGAAGTGAAACACAGTCACACTAAATCCTTCAGCCAAGAGAAACCCTGTCCATTTGTAAACATTTGAGAGCAACATTTCCTTCAAGCAATTTCCTGTGTTTCTCATACTTGAATGTGTTGACCTACACGTACTCATGGGTCGCTATTGCGGCCTACATAAGCGACACATAATATACATGGACTAGAAATAAGCATACCGTTTGGTCAGCAAACAGTGAACTTCATTGGACCCAAGTGGGCTATTTTCTACCCATATAGACCATGGGTGGTTTCATCAACCCTGCTGGTGTAACCAATTTGGGACCTCCACAAAATCTGACAGCAAATCAGCTTGGCCCCAGTTGGGTGTCTCATTTAGGCCACACATGGATGTGCTGGCTAGGGATCTGATTCCTACATCTGCAAGACAGACTTCTTAGTTGTTTCCAAAGCTGCTACAATAACTGCTAAAAAAGGATGATGTTGCCATGGTTAAGGTTCGGTTACTTCACTAGATGGTTGAATAGCTTTGGAAACCCCTCTCCCCATATTTCTCTGACATTAAATTCATAAGGGCTCTGAGAAACTACCTCTGTAGATTTATGAAACTGACAGCCCAGTACCCGCCTACACCCACTTCACGGGTTGTTTGACCAGCTGTGCAAACGTGAGCTGAGCGCTGAGTTTGAACTTAACTCCGGCTCTCTTCTAATGTCTTCCAGGACAGTCTGAAATGTGCACCTTTATCCCTGTATTTGGATGATATTGTGTCTCGTCTTAAATTAAATTGTCAAGTTTAGGGAACCTTTTATCGTCATAGTTAAAAGAAATGTCAAAGCCCGTTGCTTTTTGTGGCCCACCTTGACCTTTTAATGTATGAGTGTAAGGCTTTAAACCATCACACTGCTTCCATCTTTACTCCTGATGGACACAGGCCATATTTCACAACAGCACTTTAGGCTAGACTTTTTTCCTGTTGTTTTTCTTGGAAGAACAGTCTCGTTATACAGTGAATAATGAGATGATGCCTCCTACAAACTACAAATTAAATTATAAATATATAAATCCAGACACTAAGCACTGCATTCAATGTTGCTTGGAAACTAATGATGCAATAAATGCCAAACTTTGCAACAGAATCTGCAACATATTCTTGTGTAAAACCGCACAATGAGCGATGCTCTCTTTAGAAGATGTGACGTTTTGGAGCCTTTCGTTGGTCTGAGGTTCCTCCATTCAGCCCAGCGCCCCTGAGGCTGGTCCATCTCCTGGCCCAAACCGTCTTTGTGAGGAAACACAAAAACATGGGAAACAATTATGCCTGAGCTTCTTTCCATAATGAATCCAGCCCCAACATTTGCACTAATTGCTGTCATTATGATGTGCTGTTCGCATGTAATGAATGAGCGATGGCTGCTTTGGCACCGTCCAAAGAGAATGACAGAACAGTGCTTGGAGGACGTGATGATTTCGGACCCTAAATGATGCAAACTGAAGGACTTCCAATCTTAACATCTGTGCATCCCAAACATTTCACACACGCCATGTTCATGTAGAACACTCCCTATGTCTCTGTTCTCCCAGAGTGCTGCTGCGTTTCATTTCCTGAATGTACATTTGATTAGTTCCCCAGCTATTTGCTACTACTATTTCCATTTAATGAATAAATTAATACGAATTTCATTTTTAAAAAAGCGACTACGCAGACAAATCTGTAGATGTGTATTTGCCAAAAGTAGAACATATCGCTATTATTCGCATTTTTCAAATTTCACATTGATTAAAAAAGACTTTCTATTATATATTCTCTGGTGCTGTTGGAGTGTTAAATGAAGAAGAATGTGTCCCTACAAGGCTTCCGTCTGTGAGCACCAGGGACGACACAAGCACTTATTAACCTTGGTGCAAAATCACCTTGCTTTCGTAAAAGTGGCAATTGAGAGACGACTCATCACATATGAAGGAACTCAATCAAAAGAAGTCAGAGCTTCACTAGTCTCTTCATAATTACATCCACTTATTTTTTTTTTTCATCCAAACCACTTTATGTCCTTCACAGCCTCTGAGTTTTTAATCTACTGTAGGATTTATCCTTCTTACAGGGCTGCGAATGTGCGTGCTGCGGTCACATGTTGTAATCCTGTTGCTATCCACTTTCTATTGCTTTTCTGCTCTATAATTACACTGCAAAACTGTCTGCTCCAGTACGATGCTCTGCATGCGTTCTCAGGAATATAATGTAGCAAGACTAGGTCAGAACCTCGTGTGTGGCTGACCGCATCAGGTCAATGTGCGCTTTTGTGTTCGATGTGTTACAAGGACTGTCCTTATGAGGCTGATGAAAACGTGTTTGAAAGCAGGCGCGCGCTGTGGACGTAGGTGAGGCCCAGGAAGGGGAGCGGAGGAGCAGCCCCGCCTACTCCCCGAACAAAGTATCCAGAGCCAGGTAGACAGAGAGTGGAGGTCAAATATGCTCCATGATTTGGGATGTCGCAACTTTCTCTCTCTACGGCTGTAAAAGTACCGTCACTCACTCACTCACTCACTCAGTTACTCAGTCAGTCACATATAGACCCGTGTGTAGGGCTGACTGATTTTAAGAGGAAAAAATCACCGTAATGTTTAAAATAAATGAGCCTGCACTGGACTCGTGTTGGGACTACAGCTACAATTCACAATTGTATTAATTATTAATCAATCCGCAGATAAATTTGTTGATTAATGTATTAATTTATTAATCGATTAGTCTTTAAATCATCCTAAAAAATGGTGAACAATGCTTGCAAAGTGATATCTGCTTTTTTAATGCAAATATTTACTACAAAACCCCAAAAATCTTAATTCACTATCATAAATGACAAAGAAAAGCAGCAAGTCCTCACATTTAAGCAGCCAAACTAGCAAATGTTTGAACATATTTGCTTTAAAATGTCTGAAAAGACAAATCATTCTTTAAAATAGTTCATTAACTTCACATCGACTAATGTTTGCAAGGTTGTCAGACTTTACTCAAACTGCTGTGACACATGGTAAATGCAGAACATGTCCTTTAAACTGTCCAAAATAAAACCATTAACTGCCTCAACATCTCAGCATTTTGGGAATTTGTAGGCAAGTCAGGGATTTATTCCATTTTTAAAAAACATGTAACATAAGTAAAAGTAGTTTAATCACATCGGAAGTATAATTAAAGAAAAATTCATTAACAATGAATGTGCGGCCATTTCTGTTCTTTCTCCATAATAAAACTGACACGCTGATAATGATTTAACCGACCAATTAGGCCATTAAGTCAGACTGAAAAAGGAGAAGAGTGGAAGTGAGTTAATAAATAAAGAAGAACTAGTTAAAGCACACAGTCTTCCTTCTGTGACTCCTCCATCTGTAGAGCCATTACATCAGAAGAGAAAGATGGGTATCACAGGTACTACTGCAGTCTTTTGCTCTTTGAAGCTTAAACCGTGTGGGCCACAGTTGAGTCTTTTACTCACTAAACTGCTGCATTCCCTTTTGCTTCATTCATCAGGATGTATCATAAAGAATAACTAAACTTTACGGTCAACTACGGAAGCCCTAAGTGGACATGCATCCATACATTTTATTTACTCCGTTTTCCTTTGACTTGTTTAAGGTTGTTTTCTTTTTCGACTTATTTATCTCGTTATTCGAGATATCAAAGCTGGTTTTCTCGTGATAACGGGATCATTTTCTTCTAGAAAACAAAACAACCGGCTGGTCAATGTGATATTACAGAGCAGGACATGCCATGCTGCCATCGCCCACACTAATAAGGTAAGTTAAGCCTGTTTCTATGTTTGGTTTGTGCTTTTGCCGCTCTGGAGATACGAGTTATGATCATATGATTTTATGGCGGTGCAGCGTCGTTACCTTGAGATAACGAGATAGAGTCGAGATCTCCAAAAAAACCCCAGAAATGACTTGTTATCGCAGGAAACAGAGTCAATCAAATGTAGCCTTAATAAGTTAAATGTGTAAAAGGAGTCATACCTCTTTCCCACCTAAATTAGCAAGTTGTCGCGGGTTTTTCAGACATGGGAAGACCCGCGTACAGATGCCGATTGTCTCTTTTCCTATTGCCAGTGAAGTATACTCCTGTCAGTCTCTTTTCAGTCAGTTTATCAAAATCGGCGCCAACAAATTTGGAACGATGTTCGAGCGCTGCTCGGACGGAGAAGAGCGGAATTTGTAGCTGAAATGGCGAGGAGTCGCAGAAGTTACCGACGGGGCATAGCATCACGCCAGAAAGCGGTAGGAGATTAGCATGTCATCACAGGTTTTGTGTTCCCATCAATGCAGATCAAGCCGAGGTGATAATTACCCGGGTCTACTGCAGAGTCATTTGGTCTGAATGCCGATTGTAATCTTTCCCATTAAGCAAAAAAGCCGGGTGTTAGTGGGGTTTTTTTGAGTGGGAAAGCGGCTTCAGTGTGTCTTCCATTGTCATTTGCTCTTTGTTATATTTTCACAGTATCTTTGCAGGTAAAGCAGTACGTTGCCTTCCTGTAACATCACAGCCCATCCATCTGCATGAAAGTGTGAGGGCTTGTCTTTACATCGGTTCTACTGCTGCAATAAGCAATTTATAACACAGTTACACTCATCATTGTAAGAGAGCTCTGGCTTGTTTTGTTAGCTCAAATGCGTATTTAACCTGAGCAGGTGTCGTTTTGAATCTCCGGTGGGCGTCTCGTTGAGTTACTTCAACCTGCCGTCCCACGAGCACGATCATAAACAAAAGAACAGAAGCGTTGTTTCAGCAGAGATCTTTTTTTGGCTCGGTGTAGTGTAATCCTCTTGTCAGCTGATGTCTTCCCTCATGGGTGGAGCTTAAACAACAGAATTAAAATTAACCCCTGTGTAGCCTCATTCAGAATGGTTTAAGAGTAGGAATTATGAATATTCCCCCCAACATTTGACACGCTTCATCTTGGTCTTAATTGCAGGATTATCATTGGGAGAGCGGCTGTACAGTATGGAAAGGACAGAGAGGCTGGAAATATATCACAAGACTCTGTCTCCTGAGGGTGACAGATGTCTGAACTTTAATTCTAAAAAGGAAAAAAAAATCATCAGAATCTCTCACGCCAGAGGAGATCATTTACATATTCTAACACGGCTAATGGCCCTTCTCTTTACATGCTAGCTCGTCTGTGATGATGATGTTGTTGTAGGGATGTAAAGCGCTGACCTCTGTCCCTTCCCTCAAAGCAGATGACAGAGAAAGTGTCAGTGTGACACGATAATCTCTCAGCGATTCATGCTCAACATACACGGCACCGCGCTCTGTGTGTTTAAATAAAGGAATTATATGCAACACGAGGTCACTTTTAATTACATAACATCTGTTTTTGTTGTTGTGGCATCAGATGTCCAACATCTGACATCAAGGATGGAAATGTTCTCATCTTTAGACAGCTACTGTGCAGAATTGAGGTCGGGATGTAATAATCATAATAAGTATATTTATATAGCACTTATGACATCCAGCGTCCTTTACAAAACCCACAATTAAGGAGAAAATAATGAATAAAAGAGGAAGAACTAAAATCATTGTTTTGCTTGAAAAGATGAATAATACACCGAGGGATAAAATGTAAAGATTAGAGGAAAGCCTTTCGATAAAAATAGGTCTTCACTGGGTTTGCGTGCAAAAGAGGATTAGATAAAATGCCAGACAAAACTGATGACATACTCTATTGAATCTCCTGCATCCTGAAACAGGCGTTTTCCCTCCCCGAGCGTTACTACGACATGATGGAGGTCTCACTATCCAGCCGAATGCAGCCCAGTGTTCAGTCAGCTGTAACGAGGACTAATGTGAGCCTTCTCTTACTTTCAGCTCCCCTCGGAAGAGAAAGCAACGTGACGAATCTGAGCGGCTGAGTGGGAGCGTAAATCAAACTGCTGACATGACAGGAGAGACATTCAGTTCAACTCTGCTGCTGCTTCAGCCAAACAGGTGGATAACTAACATTTAATACATATGGGGACAGTATTAGGCACGCTCGATGAGATAACTATATAAATACAGAGTGAAACAAAGTCATTAAAGTGATGGCAACATTACCCTTAAAGGGAGCTGGAGCAGAATTTGTGCAGTGCTAGTGTTAGCCAAAGATAGCAAAATGTTAGCAATCATTTTGCTATAGGCTACCTGTTTTACATGCAGTTTTGCATTTGCGCCTGTCTTTGGCCGGACATTGAACATTTCCAGCCGACTACTTTCTTAAAATTTCAAGTTTATCACCATTGCTTTATTTATCATTTAACCAGCTGAAAGATTTTGGTTAGCTTGGGAGCTAACGTTAGCAGCAGCTCAGCTGGCAACTGTCGAAGGCCCACAACGAGCTGCTGACACTGATTTAACTCCTTTATTCAGTATTTTTACCCTTTTAATTATCATGTCCTTTTCCTTAGGACAGGTAAGGACCTTTTTTGGATAATTCAGCTTGTGGTTAAAAACTTGAAAACAGAAGGATTCTCGAGCTAAAGTCAAGCTAGGCCCCTACAGACGAGCTAGTGGCAGTTCATGTCATTTTGAGACTTGATTTGACAACCACATGCCGTTGCTGCTGAATTATCTGTGTACATTTATACAGAAAATAGAAGCTCATGCCTACTTAATTCCTTCTCCTCTGTATAACACAGCTGCACAGCTAAAGTAGGCCCACATAACGTGTAATATTTATGGAAACAGAAACAGTGTCAGTCTGATGCTGGAAGGTTTAGACACCTTTTTTCTTCCCCCTGAAAAAAAGACGACCCTAGCTCTAATGAAAGTATCTTTAATTAACAGAGAAGTTTTATTTTGCAGTACTAAAAAATCAGCTCGGCCTTTAAAAGAGCCTTTAAGTATCTGCACCAGTCTGAATCGTGTGGCTCAGTTTACAGCAAAGAGGAGTTTCTTGTGTGTTTGTTTGTTTGTTTTGGTCATCAACAAGCTCGACTTAATCAGAGGAGTTCAGATTCAGTTCATGATGTAACCTCTTAAAGAGAGACTCCCACTCTGCCAATGTACTTATGACACACTTAAAGTGCACAGCTCTTCAGGCCGTTTTCCGCCTACTCCCCCGTCCCTGCTTCCACCGCGTCCTCGTGCTGCTCTGTAAGTTTGATTGAGTACGATCCAATGGGGGTGTTTCAGCACAAACTTGATCCATGGCCGAGGGCGGACTTTTCTCTGCTGCGTCAGAGCCAGAGACTTTGCACAAGCGTTCCTTTTTCCTTTTCACTATTCTCGTCCCTTTCATTACAGTCTGGATATGTAGACTCTCATCCTGTTGGGATTTGCCACCCTTTGTGAAAATACAATCAACAAGAGGAAGAGAAGATTACATGATTTACAACAATAATCCACAGAGACAAACCAACAGAAAGTGGGACTTCACAACTCTTTGTGAAAAGTGTGATATTTTCAAATCTGCTATTGCCAAACATATAGTTTAAGGCAGGGCTATTCAATTACAAATTCAAGTGGGCCAGCTTTTAAAACCAGAAACTGTGGGACATTTTCAGCAGCTGATTTAAAAGCCTTTTTTTTAAGCTTTTGGTAATGATACATTTTAAACACACCGAATATTTTATTCTTTAACTACCACAATGCACTCATTGCAAATGAAACACATTGGTTTGGCGTTTGAAGATGACATAGTTTCAGTAGACAGCTTGCCTGTTCCTGTCAATAGCCAAATGTTTTGAAGAGCTACAAGCGTGGTCGGATTTGTGTCACACGCAGGTGTTGATTTGTGAAAGACATCCTGATTGGCTGGCATCACGCTGGTTTTGCTTCCTGACAGCTACGGACTTTAGACCACGCTTGCAGTGCTGCAACTATTTCAGCTACACAATAACACTGATATTGACTAGGGATGCACGATACTGGATTTTTTGCCGATATTTTCCAACCCTTTTCGCCCATTGCAGATATATTAGACACATATATGTTCCACCTAATTGCAGAGAACATCAAGTCTCCCCTGTCGTGGAACTGATATCATGCCTACCCTTATTATAGTGGCCCACTGGCAGATGCAGAAATAACATAATACAGTGCTTTATAAAATGTACACATTCACTGGGCAATATAAGATAACTATTTAAACCTAAGTTATGTACGTATGTTTTCGTGCATCCCTAATATTAACAAATAATGTGTATAAAATGATATTACAGTTAAATATTAAAATTAAAATAGCCTATTTAATTGAAGCTTGCTGAGCCACATGGAGGTTGCTTCTGAGCCGGATGTGGCCCGCGGGTTAAGGGTCCATTTTGTAGAGACGATTTGACTTAAACACAATGCTCTTGTATGAGATATGTTCACAATCTGATGCACAACATTAAATTGTTTAATTATAACCACGTCAAAAAGCTTGAATATTAAAGATAGTGCTCAAAATTAACCAGAACAAATGATTGATGGAAGGGAAAGGTTTGTAAATATAATTGCATCAACAGCAGTAAAGCTAATGCTAAGTCGTTCTTTCAGCTAGCGATGAAGTGTTATGTATGTGTTATGTAGGGGACTGATACCACTTGATTTTTTATGAGGAAAATGGATGAAATGTCTCGTGCCAAAATGACCATGAAAAAAAAAGAGTTAGTGTACAGTACAAGATGTTGTTGTGTTACTGGGTTATACAAATAAACTTGGCCTAATAACATGTCCTAGATTACCGGGAATTAGTCAGATTCTATGAATGGGATCAAATGACATCTGTGAGCAGCAGAGTATCTTTGGGGCACTGACAGTTTTTACAGAAAACCGGACATCTGTCAGATAAACTGTTTGAGGATTATTATACAAGAATTAAAAACTCTCTCCAGACGTGATAAATGAAGGGTGACAGAACTGTTAGACGCTCAGGCGAAACCCTCAAGCTGCCCCCCCCCCCCGCCCCCCGCCTCTCAGGCTCTGAACAAATACACGTTACCACTAGAGCTGGGTGACACGCCACACATGAAGTTAATTCATACGGACGTTCACCATACCATTCAGTCAGCCTAATTTTGCTCATGATGAATTGTCCAAAAAAACTCAATTCATGTGCTGTCCCCTGGAAAAATATCACAACATCCTCTCGCCATCTACATCCTTTGTTCTGCAGAGCATCATGATTAGCTTTAATGCTAATGCTTCAAGAGTTTTGTGCTAATACTGATGCATCGACTGTTATAATGTGTGAGCTGTGGCGCTTCAAACCGCTGCACAAGGTTAAACTTAAAGTGATGCAGCAAAGGGTCTCATCGCTTTAACCACTTTGCATTTAAGCATCAGTTTTCTGCACTGATGCAAAACTTTTTGACAATGCAACAAATTATGAGACTTGTAGGGCTAAACATAAAAATTTGCACAAGACCATATCCGTTTAGCATCAGTCATGCTAAAGCAAAAAGATAACCCGAAGATTTGACAAACTAGTTGCTCTGGCTGTAAGTTAAAGCACTTAATGTTCTCGTGCTTCAGTGCGGTTCAAGTTGCAGGTTAATGGCTGCAGGACAAAAAAAGATGTGCAGATAACCTTCTACAATAAGTGCTGTGCTTTTCAAAGATAACTGTGTAAAGGTTGTGCACCCGTGTTTCTAAGTGTAAACAACTTGCAAGCTCAAGCTTGCATGCCTCAAGAGATGGCAATGAAGAGGACTGAATCACACCCTGACCTTACATTATATACATAGGGCTGTACTAAACTCTGAATTCTTTCCGTTAAATAGGCTTTTTGTGTTCAAGATTTTTGTTTCCATTTTTTTTTCAGTTCAGACTCCTTTAAACCACTATATCAAATGATTCGAAGGTTTTACCTGTAAGAGGCCCTTTTATCAGAGTTTATCAAGGAGGCAGAATGTTGGCCACACCTGAAAGCATGTCAAGCCATTGTCGTTGATATTGTTGACCAGATGAAGGTTTTTAGTCATGAAACTTCTGGATCAAAAGTTATCACAGAAAAAGCTGAGCTAATGTTAGCGTGATGTCCACTTGCTTACTTCTGATGCTGATATTTTGTGTTACATTGCTTTATTCAGAACTGAGCTAATGGTAGCTTAGCACATTTGTTTTGCAGGGTAGGGATCTCTGCAGATAGTCAGACTCTCCTGTAAAAACAAACCTTTAGGGGCGCTGGTTTGGCTCATTTAGTCGAGCAGGCGCCCCATTTACAGGCTACAGCCCTCAACGCAGCGGCTGCAGGTTCAACTCCCGCCCTCAGCCCTCAGCTGCATGTCATTCCCCACTCTCCTCTCCCCATATAAATAAAGACAAAATGGAACAAAAAAGAATCTTAACCTCTCGTTCTCAGCAGCCGAAACGCTCATCCACGCATTCATCACCTCACGACTGGACTGCTGCAACAGCATCCTACGGCACAATCCTCAACAACACATCCAAAACTCTGACGCCCGTCTGCTCACCCACTCTCGCACCAGAGATCACATCACCCCAGTCCTTCAGAACCTCCACTGGCTCCCCATCCAACAAAGAATCCAGGTCAAAATCCTTCTCATTACTTACAAGGCCCTCCACAACCTCGCCCCCTCCTACCTCACTGACCGTATTCACCGACACACTCCCACCCGCAACCTCAGTCCGCCGACGCCAACCTCCTCACCCCTCCTAACCAATCCAAGCACCGGACCTGGGGTACAGAGCCTTCTCTAGTGCCGCCCTCTCTGTCTGCCTGTTTCTGAGTACTTCCTAAGCGCTATATAAATAAAATGTATTATAATTAGAACCTTGTAAACTCTGGACGAGCCTCTTATAAAATCAGGCCTTTGAACAAGCTAGCAGCCCGTTATGGCATCCTGTGTCCTCCTCAAGAACGTCAGAGAAACACAGATTTTTAATGTGAAACTGCTTCATTCAATGTTTTAAGCAATTTGTTTTGAAGGGCGGAGACCTCTGTAGGTAATCCGGCTTGGAGGCTGAACAGTGAAAGGTCATTTAGAGACTGTTTTGAGTCTGCAGCTCGCCGTGCTGCTGCTTCAGCATTGTTCGGTGTCGAATAATGCAACTGAAATATGTAAGCGCAGATATTCTCCAGACAAAAATGCAAGTCGGCTCCGTGCCATCACTACTGATGATTTGAAACATCTATATTTAGAGGACGGCCCCCCGTATATTCCTTCAAACTCAACAGCAGTCATTACACCTGCTCCCTGAGAACATGTGCTGTTACCAGGTAAAAGGCTTAATCCACACTCACTTTCAGAGTGAAATGAATGCTGACAGATTTATTGGGCAAGAATAAATTAGATCATCTATGCTTTATATAAAAATTCAGAGTGGAGGAGCAGGAAGCAAAAAAAGTTAAATATAATCAGGCCAAGATGAAGCAGTATCACATTATCATGATCAGCTTCATCATGAGAAACAGTGAAGTCAAATCATCATATCTAATGCGGCCTGTGATCCATGCGCAACCGCGGCCTCCGTTATTGTATAATTCAAGTCACGTGTTCATGAGATTAATTCTGTGAACTCTGAAGGCAAGTTGTGCGGTGGATCAAAGGTGTGCAGATAAATGCTATCATAAATGACAGATGTTACAGGATGAACACAGGGACTAGTGCTATCATAGACCGACTCTGTCTGTGGGACTTCACTCAGACCTGCTCCTGTGACTGGAGATTGATGTCTTTGTGATGTTTTTGATGATAGAAAATGTAGGGATTCTGTCCCCGGGGGGGGGAAGACAGTCTCTCTGTGGCTCATATGGAGGAAGTCAGCTTGCATAAAAGGAAATAATCTGTTGTCATAAGATGCATAGCCCACACAATCCTCCTCTACTCCCATCTGCACAGCTACAGCCCATCCAGAGTGACGTCAATGTGCAGATTAGAGCTCCCCCCCCTCCCCCCCTTTCCCGTCTCTTCCCTTTTTTTCACGCCTAATCTGGACTTTTTTTTTAAACCTCTGCGATGCTGCATTCACTGCCTCGAAGATGGCTTTGAATAGGTTTAGACATAAGAAACTGAGGAACCAAAATAAAGAGGCAAAGCAGCGAGTTGGGATATTTACAGTTACTACATCGTGGGAATATAAGGGGGCGTAAAAAAAAAAAAGGCCTTTTAATTGAAATCCAAACAACAGGATTCCTCGCTTGCTAGATCAAAGAATTTCTTATATTTAAAATTGAATGATGATAACCTTCTGAAGAACAGAGATAGAAGAGATAGAGGGCTTCTATATATATCACATATAAGAATGAGGATTGGCCAGTTACAACATACCACCTACATCCAGTTGCATCCATGCAGTTTACATAAATCAGAACAGAACGACAGTGTAACTGTAGCTGGGATGGAGAAATATCTGTATAAATGAATATTACCCTAAAAACAAAACATAGCATAGAGCATAAGTAGGCCTTCATTAAACAGGAGAGGTTGCATCACTATGGTTTGTAAAAGGGACACAATACCAGAGAACGTGCCTCTCTATCTGAGTTCATCTGCAGAGCATGTATGTGTGTGAGGGCTTAAATGGGGAGATTGTCCTCTAATGAACACAAACAGTGTTGTTCTCACAGGTGGATAAAAAATAATAATAAACCATATCGTATATTAATATTCCTTTGAGATGTGAGATATCACGTCCATAAGATTAGGACAGTAACAATGGCTAGAAAAAATGTTTTTCCAGGACATTTTAAAGTCACACTGAAGCAATGACTGAAAATATAGATGGACGATGTGTCTCCATCTGCTTGTACGTTAACGTTCACAGAAAACGAAACTTCGATGACTGTAGTCATTGTTTTAGTTACGTTTCCTCTGTCATGTTTGTCAACAGAGCTGTCAATCATGGTGTTAGACCCCCTTTTTATAGCATCAAATAACTAATTAAAAATAAATGTGTCAGAAAAATTAACACTTGAACGTAAATCAGCATGATAAGAACTAACTACAATGACAGAAACCATGTTTGAGAAAAATGTATGTGACGTGTATTTTGATTTTATGGTTTGACTCATGTCCCATCTGTTCACATGGAGGAGGCGGGCTTTATGACCTATACTGCAGCCAGTCAGCAGGGGGCGACAGAGAGGGTTTGGCTTCACATTTAGGGAGTCATATCGTCCATCTTTTTACACAGTCTATGCACTGAAGTTGACCTTTAAGTTTTGGGAAAATTGACCTTTGACCTCTTGATTAAATAATGTCATCCCATCACCATTTAAGATTAAGAAAACAGGGCCCTTAACCACCAAAATCAAATCAGCTCACTTGAGTTCAAGTAGATCTTAAATGTAATTTCCTCCAGGCATTACTGAGGTATCATGTTCACAAGACTGGGACAGACAGACAGCTGTATAACCCCAAAGAGTACTGCTTCCTGCTATGGCTGTCTCACACTAGGAGGCATAAAAAATTACAACATAAATGAGGAGGTAAATAACGTTTACTTCACGTTAAAGAGATATTTTTTACCTCATGTATTCATGTCCCTATTTTTTCTAATTCTCTCTTCACCTTTCCCCAATCTTATCTCAGTTTTACTTTATTTTAGTGCTAATCACCATCACCTGGCCCCCTCCATGTGTCTTTATAACCTTGACACTCTGTATGCTAACACAGAGAAACACAAGGCCAGCCAGTGTTCTGTCTTTGCAGACTGAGGTCACAGCGACGTTGAATAATACCACTTGCTTGGTTTCTCTGAAAACTCCCATTGCCAGCAAAAAGAAAGCAAACTGCAGAGAATCACAATGTGTGAGGATGAAAAATCATCTGTGCACAGCAGTGTTACTCCTGGAAGCTTAAGCCCCCCCGTGATGAGCCATGAATGCAGAGATAAGTGTCATGTATGCTTTACAAGGCTCTTCTCAAAGTCTAATAAGGACACTAATGTTGGGACACAGTGGAGGAGCAATTGTTATTACTCAGCAGCCATGTTTGAACACGATAAGCAAAATCGCATAATCCACATTAGCATGTAGGAAACAGTGAGGGGAGAGGACAAGTAGAACTGCTGATAAAGCCTGACAAGAAATCCCGGCTTTTTCTGGGAGCTAATTTGGGAAAATATAAAGTTCTAGTATAAAAACGATGCATGGAAAACTTACAGATAACAGTTTGGGTTAGGGAACATACCGTATAGCACTATTTGAGGACACTGTATGCCAAATGCTGATCACGAACAGTAATGTTATACTTTCTCTATTTAGCTCGTCATGGGAGACCTTCCTGAGCAAAGCTCCTCGGCTCTTCCTCCCTATCTCTGCAAACCACCAGCTGCAGAGGGAATCAGAGTTACTTCAAACTCCCACGCAAGCCTAAGACATCAGCAAACCGGCCTACATCTGCGTATGAAGGACTTCAGGGGTAAAAAAGGGAAGTTGGAGTTCTGTTTGAACTTCCTCGCCCTGAGCCTTTAGTTGTCTCTGCTAATCACAGATTTTATCATCTGATCACTTGGAGCATGCAAATGTATTTCAGCCGTATAGACAAAGTACAGTGCATATTATTTCCTTGAATCCCCTCTGAACTACTTTCCATGCAAGACGCTGCTGTGATGGCAGTGGGGGAGGACAGATTTGTGATGATGGTTAGAGACTCTGTTGCATTATTTGCACTGCGGGGGACATACGCCCTGAGGTCGACCCCTCGGGGGCCCGAGGCTACTACTCGACTAGTCATCTTGGATGCCAGCCCCATAGCTGAAAACGCTCGTCGTTAATAAAATATGCAAATGGATTTCAGATGACGCTGCAAACACCACACTTTATAGCTCATACATAATGCCAGAAAGATGATTTAGTTTCACACATTTACCTGAAAAGCAGCGAGCTGGCATGTATGCTAATGCTCAGAATATGTGATTCTCTCACATGTGGCTTATCACCGCCTCAGACATTTCAGGTGTCACGCTGTCGGGATGGATACCTTTGAAGAAACTAAAAAGACAGAATTTCTTTCAAGATCAACAACCGTGCCTCAATGTGAAAACCCGCCGTGTGCACAGTGGAGCAGTGTAAAAGTGTTTCAGACCTGCTGTTGGAAATTTTGAAGCACAGGCGTTTGAGTTTTGTTAAATAATAGCATAACAAGTTTCTTCTTCTACTGTGTGAGAGAACAATGTGATTCTCACAGAAGAACGTTTAAACCAAAGCTAAAAGATGACTTTTCCCTTTGAGATCTCTGACACACAACAATAAAAGTGAATGGAAGACTTTGTGGTGCTTAAAAAGTACAATTTTATATTTGGTTTAAAACAACAATGTCAGAAAACAGTTGAGTGACTCGTGATTATTAGTCCTTTCTAAGTCCCATTCTTTTGTTCTGTGCTTCAACAGCAGTTGACCAAGCTTGGTACCTTGCGGAACCTCAGTCAATTTCCCCCCTTTCCTAAAAAGTCTAAATGCTACGTGCTAGCATTTAAACCATTTGGAACCCATTTGTTTGCACCTGTGAAACATGCTCTTTTTCAGAAGTTTCTTGGTGGGATATGTTAAACCATGTAACTTCCAATTTTCCACATGTCCTCCGTATTTTGCAGCATCTCAATACGTGTGGAAACAAATTTGTTTTCAGTGAGTTCGTAAATTTCAACACAACACAAAATGTAGCACGATCAAATAGCAGTTGACCAAGCTTGGTACCTTGTGGAACCCCAGCCCCTTTCCTGTTTAAATCATAAATGCTGAGTGCTAGTCTCATCTATGTTGAGACATAAACCACATTTTGAACTTCGGTAAGGAGATGTCTCTGCAGGATCTGCAAATCAATGCCCTGACCTGAAGGCCTGGAGTTTATTCAATCACCAAAGTCGAAAGCGACGATTTATGGCGATGCAAGTTATGCCGGGTGATGCTGAATTGTCAGGCGATATACAGTAGCTTTAAGAAGCAGACAGGAAGGACTACAGTCCCAAACCAAGAGGACCTTTACCCACCAGTGAAGAATCAATGTTTACTTTTTATTTTCATAACCTTTTATGGTCTTTCATTGCTTTTATTTCTTTATTTATCTCTTCATTTCTTTGCTTATTGCTTGAACTGCCTTTGTTCCTGTTTTGTCACTTTAATTCTTTTACTTGCATTTATTCTTGTTGACCTTTTGTTTTTGACTTGAGTTCTTTCCTTTTGATGAGATTTCTTCAATACTCTCTGTTTGGCCTTATTGTTGAAAGTTCTTTAATCTGTATTGTATTCCGTAACCTTCCTGAGTTCCTGCCTTTGCTCTGTCTGTCGACATTCTGTTTTTAAAGGTGCTCTATAAATAAAGTTATTATTATTATTACAGATAGTCTTGTCCTTGTTTTCTTGGCAAGGTAGGAATTTAGGGTGTAGGAATGTATCAATCAGAGCTCGCTGCGGACAGTTTTCTGTGATTTTCTCAATGATAACTGAAATGTGGCTGACTGTTGAGTTGTCTGTATTGAATTTGTGTAGCCGTCTCAGTGATGGAGACTTTCAAACGTCATTTTTAGACACATTTTCAATCAAACTTTTCCTTGAGATTTGAATGACCCTTTGAATACAAGCCTGGTTCCCTTTATTAATTGTCCTTCCATCTCCTGCTGTCAAGTTTTCTTTTTAAATGAGTGTTTCTCCCTTATTCTCCTACGCCTATTCAAACAGTAAAAGAGAGGTGTTAGTAGAAGTCCTCTGCAGTTGTATTCCTCTTAAGCAAACCTGTTTTTGGGTGAAATAAAAATCAAGTTTTTACCAAATCATGACAACTTCTCACAAAAATGTACGATTAAAATATAAATAACGAAATGATGTCCCATGACTGAAGCGAAAGGCGCTCTAGGCTTAAAGCATTTCCACCTCCTTTACTTAATAATCAGTTAATAAAGTCTAATATTCACTGAGGTCCTGCGGGGACTACATCACACCACGAAGACCTTCTGAGGTCACTTTGATTCCTCAGTAAAAGCCATTTCATTAATAGCACGGTGGTCTTGGTGCACAAAGCTGGCTGAACTCCTTCAACAAAAGCAGTCATTTCTGTGTCACCAACCTGTGTCAACTTTTAATACGGTTCTTTCATCCCATTAAATAGGATTTCAAGTTACAAAAGATCCCGGATGAAAGGTGAGCATAACAAAAATTATACTTTAATTGAAGATGATCACTGGGGGACACAATTGGTGGTCATACACGATATCACCAATGACCATGGGATTCTGGATTCTTTTCTTTCTCCAACAGTGAAGCCATTAGTTTTATTACCTGTGTGTGGTCCTGTGAAGTACTTTCAACTTGTGTATCAGGTCAACTAGACACTCACAGCAGTGTGTTGTTGTCATTGGGTCAAACTGAAGTGCACTTTCCTAGTTTTCGGATTATTTTACCGCCTGAAAGAAAGAAATGACACTTTGTTCTCATGTTTGAACTCACTATCGCATCAGAGATATCAACGCAACTCTTAATTCAGTTTTAGGAAAATGAGATCGTATCAGTTTCAGAAGATAGTGTCATATTAATTTAACGCTTTTCAACACTATTTTATATTGAGTCTAGGTTGGATAAGGTGAATCAAAGAAAAACTAGAAATAAGTCAGGACATAAAAAAGCATCTCTATTGTAAGTATACTCCAAGTATGCAGCATATTAGAGCTGTGTATTGGCAAGATTCTGGGGATGCAACACGGGTCACGTTTCAATACATTGAGGTGTTGTAAGTAATATAATTGTGTACGTTATGAGCCTGCCTGTTTCATAGACCTGTGTTCTTTGTGTTTACACCTGCATTAAGTGCTTACTTCTTTTTGTCTTGGCTTATGCCGTTATATCAGCGTGCCCTTAGAAACCATGATGCCTTTCACATTTGCAAAAACCAGACGTGATCACAGAAAAAGGGTTTAATCCAAAGCTAAAAGACGACTTCACCCTTTGAGATCTCTGACACACAACAGCGGAGGTGAATGGAATATTTTGTGGTGCTTTAAAGGTTAAATACAATTTTATATTTGGTTTATAACAACTGGCTTAACTATTAACTCATGATTATTAGCCCTTCCTAAGTCCCATTATTTTGTTCTGTGCTTAAAAAAACAGTTGACCAAGCTTGGTGCCTTGTGGAACCTCAGTCAATGTTCCCCCTTTCATAAAAAGTCTAAATGCTATGTGCAATTTTCCACATATGCTCCATATTTTGCAGCATCTGAACAAGTGCGGAAATGAATTTTTTTTCAGTGAGTGCGTAAATTACAACACAAAATGTGCCACTATCACAAATCTTTGCATGTAAACTATAAATATAAGAGGGTTTTCTGGAGCTGATTCAGTATCACAAAATAAACTATTGAGAAACTCAAGTGTTTTGATGTTTTCTTACACTCTTACTGCCAACAGCAGCACGTAATATAAGCTGGTTCTATCAGAAATACATAAAAATGGATTTAAACAGGCACAATAACTGACCAAAAAAAGAATAGCAGAACTAAACAATAAAGAAAGCTTCTAATCTCTGTGTAATCACTTTATATAACTGCTGAAAGCTGCAGTGCTGATGCAAAGCCTGGTTATTGTTAGATAGTGGCATAACCACAACCCACTTTCAGCCAATATCTCTTCTTCACTTCCTGTTAGTCAGCCACCAGCCTTCAGCCTTCAGCAGCAGACAGTACCAGAGCACACAAGAGCGTCAGATCTAACAGAGATCCAGGGCCTGTTTAATCTGTCAACACTGCTGTGATACGCAATCAACAAGCCAACTGTACTGTAGTGGTGTGCAAGATGTCTTAGATGCTGTGCTGGAACACAAGGTTAAATTTAGACTTGTGCTGGAGGAATGTATAACATGAACTACTGACATTAAGCTAGAGCAGATGTAAGTCTACTGTAGTCATGTCATTTCATGTATAGTTGATTGCTATTCTTTAATTGTACATTAAACCACCTGTAGCTGCAGTAATATATTTATAATCTCTCTTTTTTAAATGTTTAACTGCAATAACTCTAACAGCCACAACAGCGGGCTGGTTGGTGAAATTTGGTCTGCTTTCCATAAAGCTCAGTATCCCTTTGACCTTTGACCCTGTGAACATGAGTCCATGAACGCTGATTGTTTCACTCCTTATCCCCTGTGATATTCCAACCAGATTCTACTGCTAACAAATCACATGAGCCCGACTGTCCCATTTCCTCATCTACATAAAATCAGAGCCCCTGCTCTTTGAACCCACGTGCAGCTGTTCAGACCTGGACATAAAGTAGTCCCAACTGGCCGTTTGCATTGAGCCTCAGACATGCAAGGACTGCACATGAAAGTATTTTCTTTTACTCGCTGCAGCACTAATTGGGAAAACATGAAAATAAGATTTATAAATATGAGCATCTGCAGAAAGGCGCATAATTGATTAAGTTGGACTGCAAATTGTCACTTGCTGTGCGAATAAATGAGCAGAAATATTGTTCATGTAGCTTTCAAGAGAAGAATTTCTCTCAGTAAGAAATGTGCAAAAGGACAAATTTTATATTACTGTGTTAAACACTTCACCCACAGATGGCTACAAAAGGCAAAGAGGGAAGCTTCATACAGCATTAGAGATACTTTGAACTCTAGGTAAGACCTATTTTAGAGAGTAGTCTCTTCCAGAGGAGTTATATGATTGGAGATACCAAGAAAGCTGCTCCACTGAAAAAGCATCAAAAAGCTGTGATTTCATATAATTTCAATCCAACTTCTGAGAACACTTATCCATAGTTCTTTATCTCTTAGAGACTCTCTGAAACCCTGTGGAACAAGTCTGTTCTTCCCTAAATAGCAGAGTATGACAGATAGTGATGCCACCTTGTTAAGGTTTTTTTGGATGGTAAAAAAAAAAGGCATCAAGCTGCCGTACAAAACATTTATATGTAAAAACATGCACCCCTCATATCGGCCAAAAGTGACTGCAAAGAAAATCAGTCTGTCCCTGCTAACTGGAACCCAAAAACCGCCCCCCACTATTTCCCCTATTTAATTCGAGGGTGTTGGCTACATTAATTTCCTCCTAACAGGAAGTCATAAATCAAAACTTACAGTGAACTATAAACTATGTCTTGAACAGCGGCAAGTGAACTCAGGGCAGCAATTATGATTGGTTATTCTAGATGAAGCAGGCCAATAGATCATCAGCCTCACACACTTTGCTGTACACTTAAGGACCATTATATTTATAGTGGACAACGAGTCACATCCACAGTGGGTTGACGTTAGTTTCCAAAGAAAGCACAGATTATTTTTTTGAAGTATTCACAGCTATAAGGCTGCACTGAAACACTGCAAGCAAATTGCAGCAAAATAAAGCACAGCTTTTATCATATGTGACACACTAAAGTAAAGTCAAGGTACCTCTACATTTGCTTTGACCTGGTTGGTGCTTCCCTGGGTTGAAAGCATTATTTCTTAAAGTTGGGAAATGCACTCCTTTGCTTTTCTGTTCAGTAAATGTGAGGCTACAGCTAGCAGATGGTTAGCTCAGTTTAGCATGAAGATTGGCAACAGCTACGGCTCTGTCTGAAGGCAACAAAAAACACCAACTAACACCTCTAAAGATAGAAAATCATTTCAATCATGTTTGTTCATTTTGTGTAAAAAAACGTGATCAAAAAAGGAAGTGTTTGTAATGGTGGTTATGTGTCTGGGTGTTTCTTGGCTAAGTCTTGTTTTCACTGAGATGTTGCTATGTTGTAGGCAGATAAACCTTCCGGTATAGTCGCCACTTTCAGCTTCGAATTAGTCTGGCACACAACTTTTTGCACATTGGATTTTGTAGCAATTAGAAAAAAAACCTGTTGAAAACTTATTTTATTACTGCATGAAAGAGCCATGCTAGCTCTTCTCCCTACCTCCAGTCTTTATTCTCTCTCATTCAGCTCTCACCAGGAAAGTGGATAAGCACAACATTTTTAACAAATTCTTTGGCCAACAGGTTTTTAAAGGTTTTCGTGATTCTTTGCAGTGTTGGATGTTTCTGAGGTAATCCTTGTGTATGCAGGAGCTGATGCTGTTCATCATAGATTGGATTTCATTCCTTTATGAATGTTTGACCTACAGGGTGAGCTGCACTATAGTGAGATCCATCCTCATAATGGTGCGTCTGCACCAATGTAGCAAAAGTCAATAGAATGTTAACACGTGTGCTGAAGGCCGAAGATACAGCTGTGTGTTGTGAACACGGACATTAAACTGTACTTTGCAGGAAATATGGGTACTTTTCCTCACTATACAACCTCTCGTGCAGAACACCAAAACATGTAAGCATGATATACTCAAGATGTTATGTCTGTTATTCATTGCCATATCATGCCTGGGGACAGACACTTATTCATAGACTTCTGTGTACAAGCATATACGGCAGACCTATAAATATGAAAGCATTAAATGTAGAAAAATGTAACTCCTGCAGAAACTCTGACTGAATGAGTAGACTGCTCTTGAAACTGGGACTCTGTGACATGTGTTATAGCCACACATAAACGCTGTCCTAGTAGCAGAGGCTAGCTTGCCGGCACAGCTGCATTAAAAAGAAAGCTGAGCAGACGCTCTGTAAGAGGAGCACATCTGGCCACAGTTACAGTGTTAGAGATGCAAATGAACTACATAAATAAAAGAGTTTACTCCAAAATACTAAACTTTGGGTATCATTTCCTGCAGTTTTTGCTGACATGAAAGTAACTGCCGGAGAGAAAAAAAAAGTATGAAAGTTCAAGTTAGAGATAAGAGTGGATTCACTGACCACAGGCCCTCTCTCTCTTTAGGGAACAAATTCTACTTTAAGGCACAGCTGCACACATTGAAGTAGAGCAACTTTGATCTCGGTAAAACACACAAACACACACACACTGGGAAATTGTATACAGGTATGAATCCCTTGTGTGATCCAGAAGACTTCGGGTTATAAAAAGATTACAACTTCTAAAGAAAACTGGCAATAAAAGGTGAACTCGCGCAGTGTTGACAGCTTAGATCTATTCTGTTCAAGCAGTAGTGACAAGAACCGTGCAGTCTGACCTCGAGTCACTACAACTCCAATACTGGCAATTGATCGGTTTAGTTCTACCTTTCAATGTGTGTTTACATGCCGATCAATGTTAACTCCTGCATGGAAAACGTCCGTTACTCAACTGTACAATCAATGAAATGAAGCAAAGTAATCGTGAACATTTCAAATGAGCACGACTGCATTATCTAAGTAGTCCTGAATACTTCAGAGAAGGGCTTGTGTGCAGCTCAGCATCCTCAGCGCGAGGCAGACCCAGAGGCATTTCATTCCCTAACATTATGTTAAGCACAACATGACATAATGATTTCCTATGTGGGTCAGCCAAGGTCAAAAACACTTCAGAACAACAAAATCCTCGGCTAACAGCGCAGGTTAACAGGTTAGTTTGTGAGACATGCTGCTCTGATGTTACAGCCAGGAGTCAGCTCTCCCTCTGAAGTCCTTCAAACAGCACAATGTTCCCACCATTGCAGGCAGCGTGAGCCGAACTCCGGCGGAATGAAAAGAAGCTGCACATACTTTTTCTATAGGCTATTTCTCAGTGAGGGAATCAAGTGCTTGCAGTGCAGTCTTGCAATGCAATGCAAGCTTTTGATGTATGACACCATGTAGAAAACGCATGCCTCTGCAGAACGAAATGTAACAGGGACCATATGTGAAGACATGCACGATCAAAACAGCAAAGGAACACGCTGAAATATCTGCAACCAGGTCCTTATCTGTTGTAAATGTTTGGTTTATACTGGCTTCCCCTAAATTGCAGTATAACATCCTTAATCTCATCTCCGATGCCTCTCAAAAAAAGGAGGAAACAGTCCTGCAGAAGACAGCAGCAGAATTCTACAGGATAAATCTCATTTCAAATCTGAATTCATTAAAAAAGATCAGTGCGGTGTTTTCATCCCCCAGCAGCTCAACACGTCAACGCAGCATGGAGAGAAAACACGCGACACTGATGCCACCGCTGTGCAGAGCAGCTCGCGCTGAAAGCAGACATCTGCATGGAGGAAAAGACGCACTTTAAGGCTTCCCAAAGCGACAACTTTAATATCTGTTGAGTCCAGGCGCAATCCGCTGTGCAAAAACCATCATCACCAGAACGCTTTGGAGTGCGCTTCTGCGTGGTTGAGTTGCAGAAGTATAGCTGTCATGCGTGCTGCTCGTCATGCAGAGGAATTAAGACTTAGTGCATAACTAGGCCTCCTGCTACCCATCTTTTTGCATGTCCTTTGAGCACGCAGACATCACGCATTGTGCAGCCGGAACTGAATCCCACCATTATTCATTGATTTCTCTCCTCCGCCACTTCACGGAGGGGGGAAAGTTGGCATGAGGCGAGCATGGCACCGATCGCCTCCACCCGGCTGTCCTGTTTAATGGCTAGTTAGTATCTCACTGTCACATATGCATTACTCATCGATTTGACAGTTAGGCTATTGTTAGACCCCACGCATGAAGCGGAGATGCCGCGCGTGAGGTTCAGTTTGCGTGGAAATGATATGATGGGGGTCAGACTTACCCACGGCTAAATCCAGTAGATCCGCGCACAAGAGCAAGCACAACGAGAAGACGGTCATCTTTCCCATATTTTGCAATAAATCCCAAACTCCATTTGCGTTTACATGCTCTCCGGGTTTCGGCTGTGTAATCCCCGCCATTCCAGAGGTATGCGATTGAAAGGTGCCCCCAAACTATTCATGATGCAGCTCAAGTCTGAGTGGAGAAATCGGAGAAGTTGACAATGAATACGGCATTCAGAGCGGCGAAAATCGTGCATCAGATCACAAAAATAAAAGACTCTCAAGGCTGCGATTAGAGAAGAATCGGAGTGTTATTTTTTCCTGCCAGTTTAAACAAAAGGGAGCTGCGGTGAGCCGCGGAACAGAACACAGATAGGCTCTGGAAAAAACGGAGCTTTGGATGAAAATGTGTTCCTCTCTCTCTCTCTCTCTCTCTCTCTCCCTCCTCCCGCCCTCCAGACAGACGCGCAGTCATTCCTGATCACTCGCTCTTTTATTTCACACAATTTTCCTTAATCCCACCCTGGATTCAGACCACTCTAATTCTGTCCATTAAGCCGATTTATTTCTGTTGGATTTTTATTTCCTTGTAAAAAAAAAAAACGGGTTTCAAAGCTCCTTATGCTGCAGTATGCTATAGGCAGCCTATACGAGAAGTAACATCAAGGAAACAGAGGTCACATCACGTGCTGTTTATCAAACACATAATAATTATGAGATTTCATAATCTCAAAGTATTTAATGGTTGCATTTGTTTCTGTTTATATTGAGCAGATAGAGAAAAGAGGGACTATTCTGCAAGTTAAAATGTGCTTCAGCGCGGGTTATTTTGCTTTAAACTTTACAACATCACAGACTCATTTTACAGGACTTATCATCCATCCATTGTTCCCTATTAGTCCCCAAAATCCAAACAGCTTAAAAGAGGCTGATAAAAATATTAAATATAGCCTGTATATTTTGTTGGAACAACATAAAGACATATTTGAACTTTACAAGCAGCTGTGAAATGCACCTGATCGCTTGTGGTCCAAATTGGCTGCAACCATTTGTCTCTTGAAGGATGATCTATCAAGCAGACACACAAGAGTGGACTCAAGTAGCAGGGAGGGCTCAAGTGAAGATGACGTTTTCGCTCTTATACCCCTCTACCATCGAAATCAGCACGTTGACGCAGGTTTTTTAGACCTGGGAAGACCCGCTTATACATGCTGATCGTCTCTGTTCCCATTGCCAGTGAAATATTCTGCTGTTGGACTCTTTCCTGCTGCGTCACCGTCTGACGTCACAAACGCGCCGGAGACAGGGTTAGCAAACAGTGAAGATGTTACGGTGGTTAGGTCTTTATTGTATCTATTACTCATTCAGTCTGTTTATCAAACTCGGCGCCGACAAATTTGGAATGATGTTTGAGCGCTGCTCGGACAGAGATGGTGGAATTTGTAGCTGAGATGACAGAGAGTCGCAGAAGTTACAGACGGAGCATAGCATCAAGCCGGAAAGGGGGCGGAGATTAGCGTGTCAACACAGGTTTTATGTTCCCATCGATGCCGATCGGAGCTGAGGAGATAATTACCCGGGTCTAGTGCAGAGTCATTTGACCCGGGTCTGAATGCCGACTGTAACCTTTCTGACTAAGAGGGTGTTAGTAGGTTTTTTGACCAGTGGGAAAAGGGCTTGTGCATTTGCCACAGCTTGGACCACGGCTCCCTCAGCCTCAAAATATGATGATCTAGGTAGCGTCAGTTTAGCATGTGCAGGAATCAGCTGTCAAGTTAACATAATAAATATGCAACGTCTGGTTACACACATTTTATGACTATGGTTTAAGTTGCGAGGCAGTTTAGATTTAGGCACCAATCATGACCAGATATGAAGCTTGTGGGCTTCCTGCAGTGTCAAATTTTGATTCTTTGGGGCACTGATCAAGCCGCCATTTTCAAAGAGCTGGGAGTGACAACGGGCTGGACAGACGAGCAGGATTCAAGCTAACATTTAGACATTGCCAATTACATTTAATTTGGCCTGAATTTCACCAGGACTACGTCTTTATCCTGTTCTGTCACTCAAATCAGACAGCCTTTTTGTAAATGTCACTACATTAAAAACCCCACATGTATCTTTAAATAGAATAATGACATTTTGTATGAATTCCAGTTGGCATTACCGCGCTGCCACAATGAAAGACAGAAGTAGCTTAAAATTGAGTTGTACTTTTTGTCATGATGGTCACCTTCCACAAGAAGAGTTCAAGTATTGTCAAGACTCCCCAAACTTTGACAGTTGCTTCAGGCTATGTCATTTTAATCAGCATCACCTTAGCAAGGCTAGCCCCGGTCTGGTGCTCTCTTTTGCTCTGAAATGATGTTTGCAGCACTATAAACCTTTTGTGAAATGGTCCTCGGGGTTCTCTTTCAAAGTCGGGGCAATAAGTTATTCAGGAAGACAGCCACCAGCATGCCAAATCCATTCTCCCAAAAAATATGAATTCAGTTGAATAAAGCCATTGCTTTCCCATTTTCAGCAAAGCCGACTCAATATATCAAGGCTGTAAACTTGTATTGATCTCAGCAGCGGTGACCCAGTAAGGCTTTTTACCTATACAGGAACCCCAGGAAAGCAGTTTTCTGGCAGGAAGCGATTTGGTGGACCATACACTCCGCTCATTATCAGAAACTTTGTCATGCAGCGCAACAACACCCAGCTGAATAATAAGTTGAACAAGCTTTTCCTTAAAAGACAACAGCGTGAAAAGGAGAAGGTGTCACGAATATAGAAGATCCAGACTCTTAAGAATGCATGTAAGTGCAGTGGCAGAGACTCTCCCTCACTGCAGACAGAGTGGAGAGGACGCTTCCTTCGTTAAGTTCTGCAGTACTAATGCGCCATCACACATCTCTAGAGGGCAGTGTCAACAACAATTTATTGGGGTAACATAGCCGAACGTGTTCCTGTCAATATGGCGTCCAAACCACTCACAAAGACGGGTCCTCAGTCTGGTGAGAGTCCACTGTTTTCATGTGCTTACTTTTCTCTTTGTTCCATGGGCACGAATCAATAAGCTTCAAACTGTTTTCTAGCTTTTTATTTAGGATCTGAAGGACTGTGAGGAAGAGGGACCCTGACAAGCGGATAAAACAGACTCCATCTCCGTGAGGATTACTCTTTCTCCTCTCGTTCCTCTTGTCTTTTCAATTATTTTACCAGCAATCTATCCAACTATTTTGTGGGGGAAAACTCTGACTGCCACTGTGCTCTCTGATAAATATTTTGTGTTTTCACTTTTTTGTAGCTAATGGGTGGACAAAGGTCCTTGTCTAATCATCTACTAGAACAGCCATTAGCATGCTTACCAGCACCTTTTTTAATTACATGTTTATATGAAAGTAGAGTGCAGATAATTATTCAGCAAGATAAACCACCCAGAATGCAATAGGTCTGCACACTCAACTACTGGTTACATTTAACTTAATGACTTGGTATAAATAAGTACTGTCATGTGACTCTGTGTTCTTGTTCTTGTTAGATCAATCTGGCATCACTTAGAAAACCTTATGTGTCTTATATGTACACTTAAAATTTAAGCAGCCAAATCAGTAGTTTCATGTCAACCACAACTGGAAACATAATACAAATTAAATCAAAGTTGTCATCTGGATACTGACATCCATGTGTGTCTGTCTTGTCTATGCCTTGTCTATTTCCAGTCCAGCACATGCGAGACAAGCTGGTTAGCCTTGTAGCTTCTTTATAAGACATCTTTATGTTGATTTCTCAGTTCCAGCTCTGTAAGTACAATGAGACATTTTCATTATTTATGATCTATTGTGGGTTAGTAAATAAAAAGTCCAAAGAAAATATGTCTGATGAAGAGTCACCAGATCTGAATTAAAGTCCTAAAAATGCCTTTTTTTTTACTGAGCAACACAAGTGTTACAAAAGCGTATTTGTCCGTGCAAATAAGAAACACAAATTAAACTGGTCGTGATTTGGAATAGAAAAAAAGATGATAAATCACATTTAAGCGGCTTTAACCAACATATATTATCTGTACAGAACTCAACAAGAAGTAAGGTTTTCCAAGTCAACTCAAATAACCCCACAGTGACCTCACAGCACATAATAATAATAATAATAATAATAATAATAATACGTTTTATTTATAGAGTGCTTTTCAGGACTCAAAGACGCTGTACAATATTTAAAATCAATACTAAAAAAGAACATAGACAAATGTACATACTTCAAACAAGTCAAAACAAAGCAACAGTACAATCACAGATTAAAAGCTAACTTGAAAAGGTGAGTTTTCTACAGGGATTTGAAATTTGATGGGTCTGTGCAGGTTTGAATGTGACTGGGGAGTGAGTTCCAGAGGGTGGGGGCAGCTATGAAGAAGGCTCTGTCCCCCCAGGTTCGGTGCTCGGTTCTGTGAGGTGGGGACAGGAGGTTGGCATGTAAGGAACATAGGTTACGGGAGGGAGTGTGATGGTGGAGGAGGTCAGTGAGGTAGGAAGAGGCCTGGTGGTGGAGGGCTTTGTGGGTGAAGAGGAGAATTATGAACTGTATGCGGTAGGGGACAGGGAGCCAATGAAGATGTTGGAGGACGGGGGTGATGTGGTCGCGGGAGCGAGTGCAGGTGAGGAGGCGTGCAGCAGAGTTCTGAATATATTGTAGTTTATGGAGGACTTTGGATGATGTGCCGTAAAGGATGCTGTTACAATAGTCTAAACGGGAAGTGATGAATGCATAACATACATAACTGTAGGTTTGGCTAGAATCAGGTGTATGGTATCTTTGGCATTACCAACACTGCCCCAGGTGGTTTCTTAGTGAGAAGCTTCAGCACTTTACTGACATTAATTTATTGTGAATGTCATGTACCATAATGCCATTTGAATGATCGCATAACTGCTGGCAGAAAGCAACGAACTTATCCTGATGAATTACACCGCGCTGAAAATTCAGACCCATGTGTGCTGCCACCAATGCATATATGTCCTCAGGCTGTGTGCCGTGCTGGAACGCTACATTAGGTAGGTATGCAGTTTGAATGTCACACTTACCTACTTTTTTTTGCTAAAAATAAAAAAACTAAATACAGGGGAATTGTAGATTCAACATTGCAAGAATAAGATAAGAATACTGACGTGTTAAATGGATATTCACATACTTTAGGACAGCGTCACATATGTGCCACAGTCTGAGAAATGTAAGATGCAGTATGCTTTGCTTTATCACACCTGGTGCCCCCATTTCAGGAAATCAAGCAGGAGTTCCAGTCAGTAACCATGGTAGCCTCCAGTTGCACAAAACTATTGTTGTATGCAGAAAAGCTCATGCCATCGTTAGGCTAGATGTCATGTGGGACATGGGCTCTCCACATTTGGTTTAGGCTATGCCAGTAAATTTAAGTTTGTCATACTCAATATAGCAAACTGGTCAGATTCAAAAATGGCAACTGATACCTCCCTCAACTCAAAGCTAATCTTACTCCACTCTATCCAAAGTTGTCTGTGAAAAGGTTTGACCTTTGATCTCAATTTAAGGATTTTTGCGAGTACTTCTGGATCCTGCTCCCAGAAAATGCTCATTCACTGTGGATTGAAGAGAACATCTGACTCCTGGGTCGCTCAATAGGCACAATAACCAAAACAGCACTGCTTTTACTGTGAGTGGGAGTGCACTGGGAATCCTGAAAAGTCAGCGCATCAACGATCGTGAGTAACCCAGACGGAGCCTGCTTCCTGAGCAGTTCAGGGATCAGCACCTTGGACAGCGGCCGTGACACACTGTAGTTCTGAATTCACCATGAGAAAGCAAACATTCCGTTCCTTCCACCTCTCTCCTTAGGTCACATTGCCTATGGCGAGTGAGGCGTGCAATGGAAAACATAGCTGCAAAAATATTCTAACTGAATGTTTAGCTTTAAATATGCCGGTTTAAAGCCGGGGTAGACAAATTCAGAGAAACTTGAAAGAGTTAGCTACATTATAATAACAGTAACAGTGACGCCAACTGTATCCACCTGCCTTTCTCAGCCATTCTTGTGCTACTAGCTTGCTAGCTTCAGCTTTAGCTTGTGGATGACTCAACAATCACTTTTTGGTCCGAATGAAATGATTGTACAGACTTATTGAAGGCCTGCAACATCCACAGATACCCTATTTGATATATTGATTGCTGTCAAGGTAGAAACGACAAAAAGGCTTCTAAAATAAGTTGCCCACCCTTAAAGAACAGCCCACATATAAACCGTTCATTCTACAAACCCTTTAAAATGCATCCACAGAGAGATTAATGTGCCATTTCCAACATACCTTAGCTCAAAGTGTGTTGTGTTTTACAGCACAGATCAGGGGTTAAATCACTCTAAACATACCTCCCACTACAGGAAATTCTGGCAAGATAAATCTTTAGAACCATCAGACAATCAGGACTTTGTTTACTTTTGGAAGGGGGGAACCGGGCCCGAAATTGGCATGATAATCTTGTAGTGTGTTCCCCGCATTAGACATTTTATTTTACTCGTTGCAAATTAAATGCAAGTATACAGCGCATGCATTCAAACAAAAGGGAATTAATGCAGCCTTTGGCGCAGGCTTCAGGCCTTTTCTCAAACTACCGCCAACACCCTGCTCCTCTGCACTACCAGTCTGTTTGCACACTTGCGTGGAGAGTCAATCCCGAACAACTGTGTCAATGATAACATCCAACTAGAGCGGATGGTGCTGGAAACACCACAAAAACTACATCTAAGGGTCAGCCACGCACAGCCCGGTGACATCCAGTGGCTGGCTGTCAGGTTGGTGTGCAAACGCCCTGACAGCTTAATTCCAGTGGACTGGACTTTTGCATCTGTGATACATTGTCTCACAGAGTGTAGGAGGGATCTCTTTGCCTGTAGATGAACATCAGATGTCACAGCTTAACAATGTTTTTCTCTCTCAATAGTCTCGATGTATTATTCAAATGATCACTCAGGGTGAAAAACTATCCAAATGTGTGGCTACTGAACTCCCTCTCATCTTCTGAAACCTTGATCTGAATATAAACTTGTCTCCACATCAATGTAAACGCCCCGCCGGCTATTAACTATCTTCAATTTTGACCAATTTAATTGCTCAGGTACAGTTTGATTGATTTTAATGATCTCTATCGCTCAATCTGAATGGCTTTCGTGTTTAGAGTCTCGTGTGAAGAATTTTTATCAAGACAATCAGGTCTGAAAAAGCTTTTACACTTCCATTAGTGAAATGGGAAAGGCTGAGCTCTGCAAAGTACTGAGGAGGAAAGATTATGATCAATATTGGGTTCTTAACGTGAACAAAAATTCAAGTCACACGGTTTGATCATTCTGCTTGCAGGAATTCAATGCTTGTTCACAGAGCAGGGGGAACTTTACATGGCCTTCAAATGTATGCTCCAAATGCATGTCGACTGTGACACAGATTCATACAGATCTGATCTGTCAAACTGAAGCTACAATAATAATTGCACATCTGTTTCATTGTCCTGATACACAACATTTAAACAGGTCAGACGGGTTTACTTTATCACCTGGTGGATCTAAAAGTGAAGTTGAGGATATAGCCTGCCGAGGTGTCCATTATCAGGAGTTCTGTCCGCCATAAATTCCTGATAATGGACGACTCCAAGGGCATTATCTCGCTTATCCTCCTAAAACCCGAGCTTTTGTTTGGTATGCATTTTTAATTTCTCCTACCTTTTGGGGATTAATAGGACCTAATAAGTATAAAATCCCAATGTCCTCATGTGAGTACCTTGTCCTAACGGTGTTGTAGCTTGTTGCTATTGATAAAATTAGTCAAATTTGTCTGCCATATCAAGCTACAACTGTTAACACGCATTAAATAAACAAGTTTCAATCATAAAATCTTAAGAGGTTTTGTACCTGGTTGAGATCGACTGTAACACATTTTGGTCGGGATCACGGCCATCTTGAATGTACACTGATCAGTGTAATTTGCTTTAGTGACCACAGGGTGATGGACAAAGTGTCCATGACTGAGACCAACGGGTCTAAGTTTTGCAGAATTAGATATTATGGTGCTGTGAAGCCAAAATGTAATGTCCCCGTATGAGGACGCAGGGTGTCAGGAGGTTAAACCATGGTCACTTTCTAAACAATGCCTTTGTGACTTTCAAGTCAAAATCTACCGTTTTAATGAGCCATAACTCCATTTTCCTCACACATGAGAGTTTGATTACCAAAAGGAAAAACATGGTACACTACTCCAGGGAATAGTACAGATCTTAGGCTGGACTACAAATATCTACCGTTGCAAAGTCATCTCAGATCACAGAAAGCTTTAGCTCTGCTATTAGCCAGAAAGCTAACGGTATGCTAGCAAGATTCCATATCAATAACACTTTGTACGGTTTGTTTAACGTCATGACTAGCTCGCTAACCAGCCGTGTCATTGCCCCCAAATCAACATCAAGGTCAAGGTTTTCATGAACAAATGATCGGCCGTGTTTATTGTCAGCTGCAGCCTGAAGTAATGAATGGGATGTAAGATGTTCACCTAAGTTACTGAAAACATCAGTAAGTTCAGTGAGTGAACATGCAGGATCTATCACAGCTTGTTTGTTACAGTCGCCATCATGTGGTGTTCACAAAAGTTTTTCTTCATTTCTTAGTTTCTCTTTCTTCAGCAGTGTTTCATCAATGTTGTCGCATTCTCCAAATACTCCACCATTGTTGTACTCTTAGACTGCGTCTCTGTTGCTTTGGTTACTTCTTTTGAGAAGATGTCCAATATCAGGAATTAACAGACACCCTGCAGCCAATCAGAATCAAGGATTCTCCCAAACCATGGTATAAACTACAACATTATATAACTGTTGAATGACCTCTGTCATACAGTATGTCACTTTGTGAGTCATTTAAAGTAAAAAAAAAAATGTTTATAAAAAAAAATTTTTCAGCTGCTTTTAAAGAAGTTAATACCGAACTCTGTGTGAAAACATGGATAAAAGGCCCGACTCCAGGCAGGGATTTTTTTTTTTTTGCAGTCATTTTCTCCCTCACACTTCTCAGACCCGCAGCTTTGAGGCTCTTACATGTTGCAAATGCTCATTTTCAAAGAGATTACAACACGTATCTGTCAGAGGCAGAATTGCATGGATATTATGCATGGGGGACAACTCTGAAGTGTGCCAGTGGGGAATACATCGCAGTGTGCCTGAACCATCACCAGAGATTATGGGTGACTTCTTAAAATGGGGCAAGACCAGGCTTGCGGGGTTGACCAGGTTGGAACCAGCTGCAGACGTGCTTTAGCTGCACAATTTGGCTTTATTTGCTGCACACACATAGATAGGGAGAAATAAAACATCTCTGTCAGCCACAAGTATTTCCTGAAGCCATTTGGCCTCGTGTGACTCACTGAAAAGAGTGATACCCTGTCGTGGCTTTGCAGACTACTTGTGGCCATTACTACAGAAATGCCACACACACAATCCCACACACAAACGCCTGTGAACACACTTTTATAAAAAGGGCGGTTGAAGGGTCATTTACAATTCACATTCTTAAATGCAGTGAAAGAAAAGCTTGCAGTAAAGTTTCTTATTTAAGTTCATTGTATAACCTGTAATATACATGTGCATATAATTTAAACATGTTTAATTCCATAAAACACCTTCAAAGCGCGACAGTTTCATTTTGTATTTTAAGTTATAAAAAGTAGGATTTTGTCAACAACGCATTCAAACTGGGCCCCTCCTCCTGGGCTCTTTGTCACCAGAAGGTCACTCTCACTCTCTCGTGCCATAACACGCCCAACCCACCGAGCTAACACTGACAGCATCATGGTTACCTTTGCGCTAGCATGCTAACCGCCAGTTAGCTTGTCCTACCGGTTTGAGGCGCCTACCTGTCCAACAGAAACAAGGCCAACTCTGCATCGCTCTGTCGCCATGTTTGCCGATCTGAATGGGGCCTAGTTGCTAATTTGAACCACTCCTACACTCACCTGTACGCTGTGATTGGCTCAGGGAGCCACAACAGCGCCCCTCCTGAAAACATCCCATGCAAAGCAAAACAACAGAACAGATGCAGAGGGAAGGGTCTCGCAAGGGTCTGCACACACACTCACCAACACACATGTACAGAGGCCCATAATTGATGATTTAAATTTGAAAAAGTCTATATTTTTCTTTTCTAGGAAAATCCTACTTATAATACCTTTAAAGGCAGCTCCGTGTGAAAATCCTTGATGAGAAAAAAAAGAGGATTAGAGCCAAAAGGAAAATCTTGATTGGGCAATTACAGGAGAGAAAACTGTAATTTCTGCCTTTTAAAGTTCATCGAGTAGTCTACTTTCAGACCTCTGAATTCCTGCCCACATCTCGGATTCTGTCAGAAATTCAAAGTGGTCTGGTTTGGCAAAGCACAGCAGAGCCTCGGTGTTTAGGACTGAACTTAGGGATACTTCTACAGAGCTTCCAACCCAACTTAAAAAGCAGGGATTTTAATATTACAGCTGGATTTTCATAATGTATACGCAAAAACTTTTTAAAGAAACCATTACATTTTCACTCCTAGACACCAAAACTTTACAAATACACCTGTTCTACTAAGCAAATCAGGTCAAGAGGTACTACAGAGAGGCATACAGGCTTCTTTATGTTGCATTGCCATGTTACTCACCTGCTTCCTGGTCCTTAGGCAAAAGCTCCTTTTTAGGATCTCATGTCTATTTATACTTCCTGGTTGTACCATGTTTCAGGAGCCTGGGGGGGTGTCTGTTGTGAAGAACAAAGGTGTTAGCCTGAAGCTAATGGTGACATACATTTATGATTTCTATATTGCTTGTTAGTTTCTGAGGTGGATTGTGTAAAATGTTGATATTTATTTGGCCAAACTGTGTTCATATGTATGAATTTATATGAGCATCCCCTCCCAAAAAATAGTGGTTTGGGCCATATGCAGTGACAGACACTTGGCAGGCACACTTTGATGAAAAATAATTCTGTGCCGCTCTGTGGATGATCATGAGTAACTCTGTCATCATTTAAATTGTCCTTATATCAACTCTTGCTCAGACAAACACACTGTTCCAAGTGTGTGTGTGTGTGTGTGTGTGTGTGTGTGTGTGTGTGTCAGAGAGAAGACAGCCATCCATTAATTAAGACAAAGATGACGTTTAAACCACTTAGATTGAGAGCCAGGCGCTGACAGTTGTGTTGCAGAAATAATCCCTCATCTGGGTGTGATTTTGTCATCTGTTTGCCTTTGAATATGAACACACTGTATGCAACATGAATTAGATTCTGCTCAGGGAGCCTTCGAGTAGAACCATCCCCACTGACATGTGAACACAGCATAATAGCTATGACTAAAAAATGATAATTGTCCAGTGGCAGTCATCCCAGAGCAAGCCATCACCCAAATCTGATCAAGTGAACCGCGGGCCCAGGGCCATCTGCCACCTCCCTCCATCCAAATCCACTGATTAACTTTCAGGGATAGCTCGCTAACAGACTGACGATAACAAATGAGGGAAAATATAACCTAATTTGTCGATGGAGGTAAATATCTTTAGCACAATATTTGTGCCATATCGCACAGGCTGGCTGCCGTCTATTCCATGTGTCATCTGAATCATGCTGCCGGAACAAGACTGCCACAGCATCTGGGTCACTGCCCGTCTCCAAAGAAAATATCATTCTGTGTGTGTCGAGCTGCTGATGGAGGGATAAAGAGAGAATTTTTAATTCAGTTCCACCAAAGTAATACTGTAACTACTTTGCTTCCTAATGCCTGAAGGCATGTAAATATGCTCCCACCCCCTTCTCTATCGCACTTTATCTCTGCCTCTGTCCTTTTCTCTCACAAACACACACATACAGTCACTTACATTTAACAGTGTTAGTCGAACCAGAAACAGAGTTATGCAGTCATACTAATAATGCTGTTATAGTACTTGATGCAAGTCTTGTTTACTTTTAACCCTAACCCCCCAAATTGTGCTTTCTGTCATTTCTAGGTGCTTTATTTATTAAAATGTTTCTTGACTTCCTACTGACTTCATGTCAGTTTGTTTCTGTTGTAATCAGTGCTTTTTAAATATACCGATGCATCAGAGTCCGGGGGCAACACTAGGGCAAATTAACTATCTTAAAATCCTCAAAAAAAATCTGTATTTTTTTCCATACAAGAAGATAATAATTACAACTTTTTATATGTTGAAATAAAAGAGTAAACATTTTGTTTCTAACAGTAGTTTAGTCTACAGGTCACCAACGAGCCCTGTCAATAGTCCTTGTATAATAAATGTGTTTGTAGGATGATGGGTAATATAACCTTAAAAACATCATGGTGCTTTAGCTTATACAAGTCATCATTGTACTGAAAGATCACAATTTGTTTTTAAACCATAGACTGTATAAAAAAGATGGCTGACATGACAGCTCCCTCAAAATGAAGCCAAACCCTCTCTATCGCCCCCTGCTGATTGGCATAAAGCCCGCCTCCTCCATGTTAACAAACATTAAAACATGGTTTCTGTCATTGTAGTTAGTTATTATCATGCTGATTTACGAAGTGTTCATTTTTCTGATAAGTTTACTTTTAATCAGTTATTTGATGCTCCGGCTCCAAATAACATCAGCAGTGCAAGATGGCAGCGCCCGCCTCGAGGGTATGTTGGCTTCAAATAAGTACAATGAGAGGTGGAAACAGTCTATGCTTTAAACACATTAAATACGTTGCCTGTAAACCTTTTGCAGGTACATTTGATATCAACATTCTTGCAACAGAATCAAAGTGTCCTCATTATTTTGATCACCTCTAAACCTGTGGTTCTCAACTGGTGGGTCGGGACCCAAAAGTGAGTTGCGGAGCTGTTTTCAATGGGTCGCGGATGTGTGCCTAGAAAAAAATAAGTTGTGCTTTTATTTTGAAGGACATGGGTTTCCTGTGAGGTGCCTGCCGTAGTAGTGTAACAGAGGGTATGCACCTGACGTCACTGCGGTAACACCCACTGAGTGGCAGAGAGACTACTGAGTAGCATCGGGCATTTAAACTGTGCGAAAACACGGAAACACACGGCTAAAATGGGAAAGAGCTGTTGTGCGATTGACTGTACGAATAGATTCAACAAGAAATCTGATACATCTTTCTAAAGATTCCTGAACGTAAAGAAAAGAGAAGTAAACGGATCGCTGGAACTGGCAGAAACAGCTGAAATCCAGGCGGCGGAACGTGGATTTGCAGTTGCCAGTTTGCGTCAGGTATGTTGGATTTTTGGGTAAAATCATCACTTATATACTGTACTGACTATTCATCAATGAAATATTGATCATCTTTGGTTTATAATCTTCGTATCTGTAAAGTCCTTGTTAGCATAAACACCCATGCTGATGAGCATTGTACTCTACAAAGGTGGTTATGGTTAGATGGTTAGCTAGCCAAGACAAACTCTTTTGCCACTGAGGGGGTGTGGTCCGGTGGGAAAGTGACGTCAGTGCATACCCTCTATTAATTCACACCATGTATTCACTGACTGAATAATCCCAGCTCCAATTACATACTTGAAACGTAGTGAGCCCTCCAGTAGTTGCATGTACGTTGCAGTTTTTAGCATATTTCTGTCGAGGGAATATTTTCCCCTGATGCACTGCCACCATTTAGGTTGACTATTATACTGCTGCCTTTTGTGATGTTGACATACTTTGTTAGGCCTCAGGTTCAAACTGCATCGTTTTTCATTAAAACATTTTTTTTTTAAATCTGAAATTTGTGTCACGATTTGTCATTAAAGAGGTGGTGGTGGGTCCTGAGGTGAGAGCAGCTATGAGACAGGTCATCTGTATTCAAGGACCTTTCCATCACATTCATTCTTACACTAATATATTTAACCTTTAAACATGGGTTTGTTATTGACAGTCACTTTGAGAAGACGCACATTGGTCGTTGCAGGGGTTCAAACTAATCAAATGCAGTTTCCTGCTGGTTTCAACCACAAGCAAATAACAGAGGCACAATAAAGGCCTCGGCTCTGTACTCTGCCATTTTGAAATTCTTATGTTATTTAGATTAGCGCTCCGGAGTCCAGCATGTAAAAAAAAAATCACCATTTAAATTGGACATATTCCCTTCAAAGAGCATAATCAAATGTCATGTTGAGAAAAGCCATTATTTTGTTTTCCTCATTTTGAGACCACCAGCAGCACACCCCTTTATTTACTAAATGGATAAGTTGACTTTTATGGCGCTCGGATAAGGCGAGCTGCCGTCCCCTCTCTGCATTTAGAAGCCATTCAAGTTCATGCTTGGAATACACGCTTCTACTTTCTCTCCAGTTAACTTATTTTCTCCTCAATAAACTCCCACTTTGAGGATTAGAAGTTACACAAACAGTCCTCATCCAATAACTGGAGATGGGGGCAGATCTCCCACCCACTGACTCATTACTCGCTAATGCCTTTAGTCAGATTTGATTGCTGCTCGCCTCCGTCTCACATCTCCTCTGCAGATGGGACCCTTCGTCTTATACCCTGCGTGCAGGCTGCTCTGACCACGGCTCTCTTTCAGCCTACTATTATTACTGTGTGAAATGTATCAAAGCGGGCTCTTTAGCTTTTTATTGATTATAAACAGCAGATAAGGGAACGATTCACTGTGCTGTACCAAACAAACACAGCACATACATGTCTGTTTAATTTAGTTATGGCTAAATGAAATGATATTAAGCCTTACATAATACGCCTGGAGCTCATTTTCATATTAACTGGACACATACTGTGCTCATGATGAGGCAGAATATATGAAATTTCGATCAAGGCATAAATTAAATTTATATTACACACTTAACATGTCGCCAGATTACTGATAATTACATAATTAGGATAAACGAATGTACTTTAAATAAGACCCTCAAACATTTATAAGCAGAAACCGCAGGATCGACAATACTTCCTGGATAACATACTACAAAAATAACGCTAGATTTTATGAATGATTTTTAATATATTGAAACAATTTAAGTCACAATTCTCAGTCCAGAATCCAAATGTATTCACTGCGATGAGGTTTCAGCTCTACGTGTTCTTACAGATGTTCTCTGACAGTCGAGACATTAACAATGGCACAGCAGGCCTCCACACACCGCTTCTCTTACGACCATCCTCTGTGACCTTTTTCTGTCTTTTTGATTGTATGTTATAACGTGTGCTAATAAATACGTTATGACACAAATATTCTATAAATAACTCACATTGTGTTTGTGCCTTATTTTGGATGCTTGTCGTATTGTTCGGTTGTCATGTATGGCTGAAAAGTGTGAAAAGTCTTCAGATATATGAGGCGTTCTGATTGGCTGCTCTCCTCCTGCCGACATTCATTAAACAGCAGCGCACAGCCATATGATGAACATATGGTGAAACACATCTCTCCTCTCATAATAAGATCCATTAGAATATGCATTAAGGGTCTGTTTCAGATCCAGATTCCCACGTGACATGACCTGCGAGGAACGCTCCGATACTTCCGCAAACTCCAATCAGACGAGATGTTTGCATCCTCTCCTCGGGTGAAGTTAACTCCGACATTTTATGTGCAGCTGTGCAACGCTCATAGTATGAGCTAAAAGCTGAGAGTTTAATAGAGAAGGTGAGGCTTTTGATAATTAGCTGCAGGATGAATCTGTATGTTTAGATTTGATCATTTTGCGTAAATAATATTCCATAAAAGCCATAAAACAGGCTTATAGACACCGTCTGTTAGGGAAATAAGACCAGAAACAGAGTACACACATGATATAATGTTCAAGAAATATCATCCTGACTATTTAATTAACCTTCATTAATTAATTAACCTTTAATTCATTTATTTATAAGTATACCATGAGTGCCGTTTTCTGTGCTTTGCTGAAACCTGGTTGAATCGAAACATCTCAGACTCCAGCGTGGATCTACCTGGCTTCACTCTCATACGGGCAGACAGAGATGCTAAAGCTAGTGGCAAGAGAGATGGAGGGGGTCTGTCTTTATTTGTGATCCAGAGATGGTGTAGTCCTGCTCATGTTGCTGTCAAGGAAAAGATGTGTTATCCAGAATTATTGGCATATGTACCAAGAGAATTCAGTCATATCGTAACAACACTGGTGTACATCCCACCCAAGGAAACTGCTGAAGTTCCATGTGAAGTTCTCCATGAAATAGTTGCCGGGATACAGACGAAACATCCTGAGGCACTTTTAATAAAATCAGGAGACTTCAAGCATGTGAAGAAGGTGGAGGCCATTTTAAACAACACGCATCATCCACGTCATAACACCTGGATGGACTAAAGAACTGACGGTGGTGGACGGCTCCTCTCTCTTCGCTGCAGGACGGAGAGATGTAGAAGATCTTTTGTACCCACAGCCATCAGACTTTTTATTTTATTCTTATTGTTATTTTTCCATTCTCGACAAAAGTAGAACAGCCATAAAATAGTTTCATTCTGTAGTAGTTAGTGCACCAAAACATCAATGAACATAAATGTTCTTAACTCAACTCATCATCCTTCTTAATCGCACAATTTACCCAATCTGTTGTCGTCCTTTATGTTTTTAAATCCGCCACTGCCTGTGGAAGGATTCTCGATCTCAACTGTGCATCAGAAAAAGAACAAACTCTAAATCTTTGTGAAGTTTGGTGTCAGGTAAGGTTCCCTAATTGTGCTTGATTTGGACCGTAACTTTTTTTATTTATGATGTTTAAATTCAGTTTCTATTTTCACATCAATGGCTACTTGAAAAAGACTCCTGGAACATTGTGCTCATTTCCCACTTCTGAGAGTTTCACACCGGCTCAGTCTGTCTCTGATCACAACAACACTGTTGGAAAAGTTTATAATGCGGCCTTTATGAAAGAAATGTATCAGTTCCCTGTAGTTTATTGTTTATTCTACTTCTCCCTCTGTCTGCTGACATTCTAATTTAAAGTGCACTGACCACAGCTGCAGAAGTGGACAATCACTTCCTAAGGAAGATGGATTGCGCCTTCCTCAGGAACTAATTAGCCCGTGTCTTCCAGGCCCCATGTTCAAATGCCAAGTCCTGAAGCTCCACGACTGTGGGGGAGACACAAAGCAGGCAGACACACAGACGATGCTAATTGTCCATTATGAAAGCTCTTTGGAGGCCGTTTGAGTCGTCTGTTTGAGGTCATGTGTTCAAATCAACTCAATTTTCAAGTATCCCCATCATGAAGGAAGTACAATGAGGTTTTGGTCCAATCGTGGGCTCCAAAGAGACTTTGTAATGTTATAGCTTCATTATGTGAAACGCATTGCTCAAATGCTTTTTTTTAGCATGATGTAATTTCATGAAACTGTGAGTGACCGAATGCAGGTCAGAGAGATTAGAATCTGTCTTTCCTCCGAGGTACATTCAGGATATAAAAGGTTTATATTCCTCTTTAATTCTTCATCATCCAGTGTTCCTTAAAGGCATCGATGATCCAAAAGATTATACTTCATTCTTCTACAGGTGTTCAGAATTTGAAAACATGCTGTTATTTAATTGGATTAACTACAGCGGTCCTGAAGATTTCCCACATTTTTTAATCATTTTCTTTCTTTTGCTAAATGTCTAACTCTCACATGTAACCTCCACTCTGCCTCCTTCATCACACGGCGCAGGATGTGTGATGATCCGTGCACTGTAAGTGGATTTACCGCTTTGCAGAATAGTGAGGTAGGCTGCGGCAATAAATGATAGTGTTTTCTGACACACTCCATTTTGATTTCTCTGCAGTGAATGTGAACAGCACGCTGTGAGAGTCAATGGCTAATTGGCTGATCCATCTCGACATTAAAGGCGTTTCATGGCACACTTAGTGTCTTTTCAATGGCGTTCAATGTGCCATTACAAGAATTCAATTGAAGGTGGAAAAAGTAATGGAAATGCGGAGAAATGAATAGTCATCAAGTACTCAAAATCCTTCACAAGGCTGCCGCTGGAAACTGTCAGCGTGACAATAAGCATAATTTGTCTCTAAATCATCCACTTCCTTTTGTGCGATGCGTTTAATGCCTCCATGTAAAACCCAAGAGAGAGGCAGGTGTAGATAGTCTCAAATAATTAACAGGGCAGGTCTCCAATATATATTTAGAAATACATTATCTCACCGTGTCAGTCAAACTAAAACAATACATCTGTGTATTTAACATCCATAGCACTACATAGATGTTAAATGTCTGCGGAATAACCTCATTTGTTTTATTCTCGAGACTTGAGTACCTGTTTACAGAGAGTGTGTTTCACCTCACTCCTGTAGTGTTGATTGCCCACCAATAGCGTAAAAGGACACCTTATGTTTGATGTGTTTAAGGCACAGTCTCTACCTCAGATGTGCCTACGTTGTAATAACTCAGGAGACGGTTAGTGTTCTTTTTTCCCATTGTTTGACATGTATGTAGGTGTATTTGCTCTTTCGCTCTCATTACGTTGTTGCTCTTTTCTGTATCGTGGCACTTTCAGCCCGTTCTCTTTCCCAGGTTGTCAAATACCGACACTTTGTCACGGCCCTTGGGGTCTCATAGAGACGCACAAGGTACCCTTCTGTGTCTGCATGCACTGTGCTTCAACCAACTTCAATGAAAACATTCCCCCAGTAATTTTAGATGATAGTGGCGTTGTAAAAAAGACAGAGAGAGTCCATGTGTAGTGGAGGTCTAGGGCGACGGTGGGCTCAAACAACACGGGACTCTATCCGAGGAAACCGGGGTTCAAGTCCACTGTGAATCATAACTCATCATATCAAATCATCACCTTCGCTGTGACCTACACCACGATGTTCTGCTTCAACAACCACACAGATTTTGTAGCCTAAACAGAATATAACCTTGTGTTGGACAGGAAGTGAAACCATTTGCAAGTGAATGAAACTCCAAAGGGTTGTGATAAAGCGTTGGTATTTGATGCCCTGGGATGAGAATGGGTTGGGACTCTCTCCATTACTAAGGGATGCAGAGGGGGTTGGATTCAGAGGTTTCCACTGGGATTCTACCATCAGTTATTTTAGACGCACAGAGAAACTGTTTCCAGTGACGTAAAAAGACAGAAAGTCCACTTGGAGTGGAGGTCTAGGGCGATGGAGGGCTCAAACAACACAGGATTTTTTTTTCTTACCTACACCACGATGTTCTCCTTCAACAACTACACAATTTTGTAGCCTAAACAGAATTTAACCTTGTGTCGGACAGGAAATGACACCGCCAATGGGTCGGAACTCTCTCCATTACTAGGGGATGCAGAGGGGGTTGGATTCAGGGGTTTCCACTGTGCTTCTACCAACTGCAATAAAAACCTTTTACCCAGTAACTTTAGATGCAGAGAGAAACTGTTTCGAGTGATGTAAAAAGACCACCTGGGGTGGAGGTCAGTGGCAATGGATGGGCCTTACAACACAGGACCCTTTCCCAGGAACCCAGGGTTCAAGTCCCCTGTGAATCGTCACCTTTGCTGTGACCTACACCACGATGTTCTCCTTCAACAACTACACAGATTTTGTAGCCTAAACAGAATTTAACCTTGTGTTGGACATGAAATGACACCGCCATGTGCAAGTGAATGAAACTCCAAAGGGCGGTGATACAGCGTTGGTATTTGACGACCTGGGATGAGAATGGGTTGGGACTCTCTCCATTACTGGTGGATGTAGAGGGAGGGGCAGGGGCTTCCAGCAGTCTCCAACTATTTAGTAACAAATGGCCACTAGGGGCGCTGTGGGGTATGCCCCCTCAGGTACAAGATTTTGGTAATTAAGCCCAAATTTGGCGCCTTCTGACATCCTGTAGTGCCACTATTCTTTCATATACAACAAAGTCCATAAATAGTGATTTGTCTTGTGTGTTTTATTGAACTTACTGCAACAGATGATCTGTATTGAGTATGTTTCCCCAAGAAAAGAGTCAGTGGAGCTCCTGGTTAAAAACAGGCCGAATAAGAAAAGAACTTAAATATACACAGACTTTTTGTAGAGAGGAAAATGACAACATGAGTCTGCATGCAGGATGGCAGTTAAAGGAGTTAATAATAGATCCCTGTTGCACAATGCATCACTATGAGGACTTGTGTAACACATCAGCAGCCACTCTATATTCAGAGGGAATGTATGTTTAACGGATGAGATGAAACCTAACCTTGAGTATTTACTGAGTGCCTTTTAGCTTCCTTTGCAGTCCTCAAATCTCCAGCTCTCACTCTATTTGCCCCGAGGCCTTGTTGATGCTGAAGGTGGGGGGAAAGAGCCCCAGAGACAGTCACGCTTCTCTTTCATTCATTTGTGTTTCATGTACAGATTCTTATCCACCTGCGTCTCCGACCCAGAGAACACACATCTAAGACTCTGAGCCGCTGAATATTCATGGCGAGGAAATAGAAAGAGGACGGAAAGATTCTTTGTTGGTGTGTTTTAATTTTATAATGTCCAGGTGATGCTTGCTGTGAGGCTGTGCTCGTGAGGGCCATGGGGAGGGTCTGTTTATGATCTCCTGTGTGCTATCTACTGTAAATGCTTAGAAAAGAGATGTTACAGATGTTCTTAAAGATGACCACGTTTTTTTTAATGTACTATTTTCATCCATAGGAGGAGCTTTGGAGTCTTACATCAGAGAAATAGCACCTGCGAGTCTGTGTGTGTGTGTGTGTGTAGTGTGTGGGTGTGACAGCTTATATGTGCGTGTTCCTGCACACATGCACACAAGCCTTTGCGTGCTGGAAGATGTGGGCGTGACATGGATTAGTTTGAGTGAATACTGCTGTGCACGGTGTAGCTAAACCCTTAAATGGGATTAATTCAAGGTGGGCTCGTAAAAATGAAAGATGCCATTTAACTTGGGTTTGTGTTTCCACCCTCAGGAGGCTCTTCAGTTAAAAGTAATGTATCTGTAAAATTGTACACGGTTTCTTTACGTTGTATAGTATGTGTGTGCAGGTGTGTGTGTGAGAGAGAGAGAGTTTAAAAAGTGGATGTGAATAAAAAGCAAGGTCATTTTCTTTTGATAAACTAAGTATACCGATGAATGTGCTTCACTCCTGAATTCATTAAAAATATTCACCTGCAGAAAGAAAGATAACAGAGAGTACACACTTTGTTTCAGTTACAATAATATACACAGAATTCACCTGAAAAAAATCAAATTTTCTCCCTATTGACTGTGAAGCATGAAGTCGCTTAAGTGTATGCAACATTCTGAACAGATCTGTTGTCTTAACAGACAACAAATATAGCCGCTCTCGACAAAGCTACAGGTTCTCCTCTGTGACCGAGCACACACATGCTACGCTACTCTCTGCTAAACTTAACTATAACTTATTAATAATACTTCTTCATAACTACACTTACAAATTAAAAATTGTATAACTTGAATAAATATAAATTATTATAATTATGTTTATCTACAACTACTTTCATAGCCACTCTCTATCTCTCTGTATTATAGTATACAGTATATTCATACGTTGGTACATGTTACAATGTTACAATTTGATTCAGCAGACGCTTTTGTCCAAAGCGACGTACATCTGAGAGTTATTACATCACAAGCAACGGTCAAGACAGGAGGGAACGAGGTCAGAAAGAGCCAACACACAGCTTCAAGTGCGATTTAAATAATAATAATCATCATCAGTAACATCAACAAGATCAGTATAGTCATCATCATCATGAAAATCCTAGTCAGCATAAACTACATCCTCGATGTCATCATCATCAATAGCATCAATATCATGAAGGTCAGAGGTGTTCATAAAGAGCTGGGTCTCTAGCTTCTTCTTAAAGGTGAAAGGGACTCTGCGGACCGATTGGAGTTTGGTAGCTCGTTCCACCACCGGGGGACGACTGAGGAGAAGAGTCTAGTTAGAGACTTAGAGCCCTGCTGTGATGGGAGCACCAGGCGCCTCTCATTGGCGGAGCGTAGTGGGCAGGACGGAGTGTAGACCTGGACGAGGGCGTTCAGGTAGGCAGGAGCCGTTTTTGTTGCTGTTTTGTAAGCGAGCGACAGGGTTTGAATTTGATACGAGCGGCAACTGGGAGCCAGTGGAGGGATAATCAATATATAATCTATATATATATATATATATATATATATCAATAAGTGAAAGGTGTTCATAGTGTACATATTTATTATTATCATTATCATTTTATTTTATTATTGTAAGTAAAGTATTTTGTCCTGTGCATTTTTATCTTTTGAGCTGTTCTAACAAGTGAATTTCCCCCTATAGGGAATTATAAGTATATCTATCTTATCTTAACTTAAATGTCTCAAAATGTTACTCTCATTTCACTCTTGACATGTTAGCAAGTTACCACAGCCAAGTTACACTGTTTAAGATCAACAAAATACGTGTTGTTTCCTCAGCGACCACCGTTATCCAATGAGGAAACTACCTTGATTTCCCCCAGTACAAGACAGAAGCAATCAATCTCAGACTTTCAGATTGAGGCCACAATGAAGATCCAAGATCAACTCTCTTGCACACAGTAAACAATGTTCTAGCATTTTAACCATTCAAAATATAACACATTCATGGTGTTAATCAGTCTCCAAGTATGTATGATGTTTTTAACCTATAAACACAATCAACAACAGATCACATAACCCAAATTAATATCCCTGCTTCCAACACAAACATCCAAACACACACACACACAGTCAAACAGTTGCCCAGACTTTCCTTACGCCATCCATTACTGTCATCATGTGATTCCATCATTGAAGACAGAAAGAAACCTATCAACACCCTCACAGACTGCTGATTTAGTCGGCTTTAACAGACTAATGTGGGTATGTATTAGCTTTTAACTCGTCACACATGTGGTGCTTAAACAACACAAGGCAGCCCAGTGGTGGAGCTCCATAACACTGTGACGAGGAATGTAAATTCATACATACTTTAGAGTTGACCTCCTGGGTCCCTGTTCTAAAATATTTATTGGCAGACAGAGGGGTCAGCAGAAGTCAGGGGATTTTAAAGCCCCACTTACCATGAATATACTCCAGTTCTCCTAAATGACTCTCAGCAGAGCATTACTATAATCTTTGCGTCTCCCTCCGCTCTTTTACTTCACCATCGCTTCAGCTGCTCTAAACGAGGGATAGCCTTGAAAAATTGACAAAATGACTCTGAGAATATAGGAAGTGGAGCCGGAGCTGAACCAATGCTGGGATGATGTGAACCAGCTGCACTCAAGTGTGACTGCTCCCATTTTCATCACCACTCGTCCACACGAGCGTGTTGTTAGCATGAGTACGAGTGTCGGTGTGAATTGATGTGTTTATTCTTATTTTTTTTCATTTGATGGATTGTTAAGTCAGCGGTGATGTTCGGAGCGGCAGAGACGAAGCCTGGATCCTTTAACGATATCGAGTGAATGTGGCTGAAAATTAATTCATGGGAACTGCGATTTCATGTTTGTCATCTCCTTTTATTCTTTCCTATTAATGTGTGGAAACAAAACTATTTGTCCTTTTCTCATGCAACGCACCCAGTGCTCTCCCTTCTATAGGTCAAATAACGTTTCTATTCTCATGAACTACTTCTCATGAAGCTAACTTGAACAACTTTTTGCCTTCTCAGAGAATTAGCTTAGCGCAGCCCTCACCTTGTGTCTGGCCTGTTGTTTTCTACAACCTTGAATATAATCTTGGCCAGCAGCTCACTCTGGTCAGAGATAATTCTACAGCTCTGCTCTCAATCCCAAGCCTTAAAAACAAAACACAGCTTTGTCAGTGGCCATTCCCATAATATGACGCTGTAGGTACCCCCATAGCGTCATTTTTAGACACTGGTTTTTAGCTTACTGTTTGGATGGAGCATTTCATGTCAGCTGGTGTAGTATAAGGAGTCCAAATGTTCCCTTGGGGTCATGGTCTGGGGCCATCGGTGGTCAAACAAACAAACACAGGACTCTGATCCAGGACACTAGGGTTGGATTGTTGGGATTGTTGCTGCAGACCACCTGCTGCTGTGGACCTGCTCGACTCAGACTGCAACAACTATTGATATCAGTCTTCCCCATAGTATCATTATTGTGCTGCTAATGCTAATGGTAGACCTGTTGATTTCAACTGTCACAATTACTATTATTACAGCCTTTATCATTACAATGCTTCTCATGCTAACTTATTATTATCAGCCTTGAATCAGGACTATGCTGTTGTTGCTAATCTTCACACTTGTATACCACTATTATTGGCATTGTAACCATAAGTATGTATTACCTGTTGTTGTTGTTGTAACAAGAACATATGTTGTTGTCGCTCTCTTTGCCTGTCTCTATCCTGCATCTCCTTCTATCCCATTGTTCGGCCCATCCAGTCGAGGCAGACGGCTGTTTGACATCAGTGGTTCTGCTCGAGGTTTCTGCCTCTTAAAGGAAGTTCTGCCAATGTGCCGACTGTTGCTACTCATGGTGATTCATGTTGGGTCTCTCTAAATAACAAAGAGTACAGTCTAGACCTGCTCTTTTTGTAAAGTGTCTCGAGATAACTTTGATTATGATTTGGCTCTATACAAATAAAATTTGATTGATTGATGATTGCCATGTTACATAAGTTACATTACTACCGTATGCAACTAGCAAAGCGTACTCCTAAATCTTACCAAGTCATTTTGGGTCTGAACTTTGGAACACTGCCACTGTTTCATCTTAACCACATGTCAATGATTGCTGCATGTCCAAAGGTCAAGAAATGTGAAACATTTTGCAAGTTTTATTTTGAAAATCAAACTCAATGATGCTTACGTATCATTGCTAGCATGACTGCTCTATTTTAAAAGTCTGGGTTGACGTCATTTATTAAAGCTCACTTGACCGCCGAGCCCTGTTTTGCCAAAGTGGCACGAGAGTGGTACCGTCATATTTTAAAGCGAAGGGCCATGCTTTCATATTTCTTTGATTGAGAACGTGTTCAAACTCCTGTCTCCAATGATCTGAACCAGCCACAGAGTAAGACCTGAGAGGAATTCAACTGAAACAACAGCAGAATATAGACACGTGTACCCAAAGCTATAATGGTAAGTAAATTGCGAACAATTACATTGTATCTTCTGTCAGAGAGTGGAAGTATGGATGCCTCCACTGCAGGGAGTTATATTAGCGCTCCAGCTGCAGTGCTCTTAAACACACAGCTGCACTACATAGCCACGCTGCATTAGATAGCGGTGACATTGCATTTTCTCTCAACAAAGCTCTGTGTACTAAGCACACTGTCATAGTGTGACAGACCTGCCTGTGGTGTTATGAACTGGCTGTATGTGATCAGTCATTTCTCCATGTAATTTATTGGCAGCTGATTTTGCAGAGGTTAAGCAATTAATTTCATCCACTGAAGTCTGACTTCCTCTCTGGTGGCTGACTTGGCTGTACGGAGGAATTTAGATGAAGTGACACATACAGTGTCGCTGCTCGCAGAGCAATCTGAGTCAACATCAACAGTCTGAGTTTAAGATCAGACGAACGGTGAAGGATGTCTGTCGCTGCACCATCAGGAACAGGATGACGTGCTAAAACATTCAGGAATAAGCAACAGAAAATAAAGTTGTTAAAGCTTCTGGATATTTGGCTTAAAATTCTCAAAATGCAAATGATATCACAGTTGAGAGTCTCATCTACAGAACTGAGTGAAATTAGACGTTCATAACTATTTGCTGTACGGACCTGTTTTAAAGGCTGTGTGGTCGTGGCAGATCACATTACATTTGGATCGACAAATGCCTGGATCCGCACACAACAAAGGAGCATGTGCCGATGAACATATTGCAGCCCTGAATATTATCCATCCATCCATTATCTATACCGCTTATCCTGTTTAGGATCACGTGGGGGCTGGAGCCAATCACAGCAGCCATTGGGCGAGAGGCGGGGTTACACCCTGGACTGATAGCCTGTCAATCACAGGGCTGACACACAACTTTTCACACTCACATTCACACCTACGGGCAATTTAGAGTCACCAATGAACCTAACGAGCATGTCTACAAGCTAGAGTACCCGGAGGGAACCCACACATGTACAGGGATAACATGCAAACTCCACACAGAAAGGCCCACTACGTCCAAACCGGGGTTTGGAACCTTCTAGCTGTGACGCAACACTGCTAACTGCACCACCGTGCAGCCCTGAACATTATGTTTGAGGTAACTGAGTCAGAACCAAAGTTGGGAACCTTAATTTGGACAGGTCAATGGGTTACATATTGCTTTGCTATCTACAGTACATCAGTTAGCATACACACATAATGTTAGGTATGATTGTCAAATCTGTTAGCGGCAAAGAGCTACCGCAACATTTTCATGGAGCTAAACTCCCCTCTCACATTTAACAACTGCATCCAATAGAAAATCAAACAGAACTCCTGCAGCTGCAGATAGTCAACAACTATCAACACCTGCAGCCATCAATAATCTGCCCTGGATGACGCTCAACTGGGCTTAAGTAGCAAAACAGCGACCATGAAACTATTCCTATGATCGGTGCGAAATTATGTAACAAGTATCCAATGTTAACCAGACCCAATTCAAACCCAACATCAGAAGAGATAACAGAACCTTCAATGACTATATTTCAGATTCAGAATGAAACTGATTTGTCATACTTTAACGCTACTGTAAGGAACTTTTATTTTGTGTTGACCTTAACGACCCCTGTGGGCAAAACAGTATCTCTTTACTGATCCTGCCCTTAGGTCATTTAGAGGTACCTGTGTTAAATTCATGCTTCATAACAAGCTAAAATAGGAGAAACATTAGAAGTAGGAGTTGTTGTCTTGCAGAGCAAGATGCCTCTGTTTACAATGACAATAGCTACAGAGGTGAAGTAAACAAGCGCAGCCTCCTCCCAGGTACAGTTGGTTGCACACTACAGTATCTCCCGCTGGTGTGTCATGCCCCCTGCATGGTCACTTTGACATTCACATAAAGGACACGCTTGGTTAAGCCAGTTATCTCTCAGTCCAGTGACAGCAGCGGTCGTGTGGCTGGGAGGGGATGTGGGTGCGTCCTTCAGCTGTGTTTGTGATTCGCTCTCAGACAGGACAGCAAAGATGGAAGCTCCTCGGGGGATGAGTGTCTTCATTACCCGAGTCTGCCGCTGGTGAAGGATGGTTTAAGGTCTACTCCATATGGCCGGATAGATGGATATCACAAAAGAGCATATGCGCCCTTCCCCCTTCTTCTGAGTTTGAATAAGAAAAGGTCTGGATCGTCTTGATATCTGGCCTTGCCGCAGACATCAGATACACTGAAACCATACAAGAAAGATGTGTGCTCATTTATTTATCCACACAGGTCAATAACTGGCCCTTGTTCTCTCTGCCTGTTTTGGAGTCTTTGCTGCTTCCTGCCTCAACCATTTCACTCTTCAAATGTCAAATCAAGTTAACCAAGCAGCTAATAACGCATACATCCATTAGTTATGTAGGAATATAAATAGATATTTGGTGTGTCCAATTTGAAAGTTGGGTGCAAGGCAGACATTTTTAAAGCGAAAAAGATGATAACAAAGCCATCAATTAAATTGGTTTCAGCATTTTTCTCGGCCTGCTTCTATAAACAAGATTCATAATTACAGTCATATTTGCAAAGAAATTGAAAATAGAGTGAGATTTTGCTTTTGTGATGATAACAGAATTCAATGAATTTAATATTTGCAATTTTTCTACACTGAATAAGAAAACAGTTTTATCTTTGGAAAAGGTTTCGACATTGTTCTGCTCCTATTATTTTACCTGGGTGGGGGTGTGCAGAGGCAGCATTTTGAATAACAAGTGACTGCTGTGAATCCATGACAGGGGAAATATGTCAGCAAAAAAATAATGCTCTTTTAATAAATAAAATGTGTGTTCTGTCCCTCCCCACATATCCCTTTGAGATTTCTGAAATTCTCGTGATGTATTAAAATGTAAATAAATGATCTGGGCACCATGACCCCGCCTCCGGGGGGATTGTGCAGGAGGCAGACTCAGGCAGCGGTTTGAAAAGTAAGACTTTAATTGCCTAAAACTTTTAACACTAATCCCTAACCCTTGGTGTATTCTTTGACAACTTATTAAACTAAATAACTGCTTAAACGCTGCTTTCCTCGAATCAGACACCATGACCAATGCGGTGATCTACGCATCAGAAATTCTATATTGTGACCTTTACATTGTTTACCAGAACCAGGAGACATATGGACGGACAAATATTTGAAATATCTCTCACATCACATTCAGCATGTGAGCTCTTCAGGCACTGCATGCATAATCACAAAAAGAGTAATGGAAAAAAAAAAAAAACACTTGTGCCTCATCCAAAAATGATGCAAATGCGAATGCTACAGCGTGGGAAGGTGTGAAAGCAATTCTAGTCAATTTTGATGCTGCAGACCATTTTCTGTCCTGGAAATAAGCTTTTTAGTTGATATGATCCTGTTAGTCCACAAATACCTGCGGTAGAGGAACAGTGAGGCAAATGGAAACGGTCAAGACGTCCTGCTCTCATAAATATTTGTTTATCCACATGACAATTTGTAAACGTAAACTGGTAAACATGGGCCGCTGTGCGTCAGTGTGTTGTACTGTCCCTTTGTCTTTGTCTGCCTTTGTACCTCATGCGACACCCTGTTGACATGTACAAGGTTGCATCTCTTTCATGCAAAAATATAATGAATTAACACTGCTGTGAAATCAACTTATGAATCCATTCATCCATTATCTAGACTGCTTATCCTGTTCAGGGTCGCGGGGGGCTGAAGCCTATCCCAGCTGTCATTGGGCGAGAGGCGGGGTTACACCCGGACTGATCGGCAGTCAATCACAGCTGACACATTAAGACAGACAACCTTTCAACTTATAAATGAAAAGCACAATTAAATACACATAAGATGAGGTTACTGATATTGTTTAGGAACAGGGTACACTAAAGCAAATTTGGACCAACCTCATCATTGATAAATTGTTCGTACATGTTCAGAACCAATGGCCAGTTACTAGAGAACACACTGGAAGATTCTATATTAACTTATCTACATCTGTCCATCTGTGAAGCAGCACTGCCCACTTTCTTCATCGGCATAACTTTTAATCAGAAAAACAAAACTACTAAATAATTAATAAGTAATTTAAAAATCATTTGTTTCTCTTTTTGTGAACATAATGATACATACATACATTATACTGAGCAGTATAGATGTAGTTAATTATCACTTTATGAGTATGACAAGCAATGAGAATTTTTCTGCAATTACAAACCAGAGATGGAGTTATTCTCGAAGCAATATCACGAGAGGGAGTGTTTTACTGAATATCATCACGGCTGTGATTTGGTCATAGGCATGAAGCTGCAGACGTTTTTGCACCACAAACTCAACTAGTTCCACAGCTTGACTGAAACTGGACTTTTGTTGCCAAGCAACCCAAACATTCTCCTGCACTCTGTGTCCACAGGTTACCACAGACCAATAGTTTTTTATCATGTACATTTATCTTGATTTATCCAGTGAAATAAGAGTCTGCTGTGTGATTCAGAGGTAGCAGCTTGAGTAATGTAGACATACACGCTCTGCTGTAATGCTAATTAACACTATTCAGAACACCTGGCTGAGGCGGAGTGATACACAGAGTGAAAAGTCCCAGTGGTGTTGTTCACTATATCAGCACTCATGGAATGCCTCTTGTCCAATCAGATTATATGGTCAGAACTAATTGTTTATATATATATATATTAATATTTACACTTGTGTTTTATTCTGTAGCATTAGTGAGGCTTTAAGTATACAGACAATAAACACAGTATGTACTTGTAAAAATACTATTCTATAGATTTCAACATAAAGCTATGTGGAAAGGTAATATCATCAATCTTATTTTAGTGTATTGATCATTAACATAGTAACAAAACAAATGTCAAGCAGAATAGTACATTAAGAAAGGACAACACAGTAACTACTCAGTATAATGTACCATTTTACTTTAGGGTCAGATAATCATGAAGTTACGAGGGGCCTTCGCTAATTTATCACTTTACTTGGAGTGCTGGTGATTGAGAAATTGGTAATTAGTGAGTCATTAGTAGTTTTTATCGCTCTGTGGATGAGTGGATGTGTAGTCAATCAGTGTGGTCAGCATGTCAGTTACACATATTAATAAATGAATATAAGTATATCCCAGTCTGTTCTCTTTTATCTCATCATTATATACTTTATAATCGTCCATTCAGAGACATTCAGGACCTATTTGTCACCAATTGAGCAGGTTGCACTTAGGCTATAATCATCACTTGGTCCGCATTCGCTGCTTTCTTTTGTGTCCAGTGTTTAAAGTGTTCCAGGGTACTCAGATGTCTATTGAGTTTCAGCTCATGTAATCCAGGGTTAAAAGAAGCCAGGGTTGTAAGAACAATGAAGAAGGTAAGAACAATGTTAGAGTTAAAAGTCATGTAACAGCAATTTTAATTAATTAAAAGCCAGTTTCTCTTACATTTGTTTTGTTTTTTCGTAGAAAAGTGTTGAAAAAGTAATACATTAATCATGTTTTTCTTCTGAGCACTTTTCAAGGCCCTGAACACAACAAAGTATCCTGCCAACCATCTGCATCTGAGAGTCTGTATTTCTGCAAGCTCTGCAACAATGGAAGAAGAAGTCTGTTTCGAGGTGACTGCCACAAAAGAGGAAGAGCCTTCAGTCTTATGATAAAAGATACTTTCCAGTGGGCCGCTATCCACTGCGCTCCATCATTATTATGATAATCTGTCACGGTACATCAAACAGCTCCTGGCTTATAAATTACAAAGATAATTAATGGAAAATGTTTGTCAGAGAGCACCAGCAGGTCCCTGACGTCCATTGTTTTTAGCCACAGCTGCACTAGTGCAAGTCACACAAGGTGGTAAATATTTACCACCAAGTGCCTTTAATCAGTCGCCTTCACATGCTCTTTGTGGTTTGAATAATTGCTCGACAGGTCAAGGTACTGAGTATAAGGAAGAAAGAAAACAGTGTAGAATTACCTTACATAAGTACTGTGCTTAAGTTCTATTTTTCAGTCATTGTACTTTGGATTAAAGTGGAGCAGAATTACGTAGCAGAAAATGGAAATATTAACTAAAGGGAAATATTTTACTTATGATACACTATGATACATTACGATAAGATGCGATATGTTACGACAAGATGTGATACGTTACGATAAGATGTGATACTTTACAATAAGATGTAATACGTTATGATAAGATGTGATACGTTACGATAGGATGTAATACTTTACAATAAGATGTGATACTTTACCATAGCATACTATATGATACGATACGGTGCGATACGATACATTACGATACAGTACATTGCGATACAATGCATTTTGATACGCAACTATATGATACACTACGATACATTACAATATGATACTTTACGATATGATACACTATGATACATTATGATACTATACATAATGATACGATACATGATGATACATTACAATATGATACATTATGATACATTACTATATGAAACACGACAATACAGTATGATACGATACACTACAATACAGTATGATACGATACACTATGATACATTACTATACGATACAGTATGATACGATACACTATGATACATTACCATATGATACTTTACAATATGATACACTATGATACATTATTATACGATACATTACTATATGATACATTACATTACGCTACATTACAATATGATACACTACGATACGTTACATTATGAAACATTACGATACGCTACACTTAATTGTCCTGTTAGAGAAATTTGTCTTGGACTCAACTGCACACATTTAGCTGTCTCCACACTCAGACTAATGAATAAAAAAATAACAATTAATATCATTAAAACTAAATCACATTTTCCAAGTATATAAAGTATTTCAAATTGCCCCAGCTTTACTGCAACACCAAAGTGTAAACATGTGAATGTATCATAAAATAAATTCCAATGATGAAATATATATATAAAAAATCGGTTAGTATTTTAAGTTTATTTTGAAGCTAATTCTACTTTTACTTGTAACATAACGATTTTATACTCATACTTAATATTTGTATCTCTGCCATGTATTACTTCTTCCACCACTGCATAAATCAAGCTCAGCAGTAAATTCCATTTATAGCAAACATCTGACACATTTATGTGGTTTATATGAGTAATTGCAGAGTCATTACTCTAAAAGGAAACAATGACGTACAAAAGTCCTAAACCACCCAGCAGCTTAGTCCATACAATGACCACTTTATTGTGTCTTAAATCAAGAATATCTCATGTATTAGAGACACATCCATACACATTCTGCTACTCGTGATTTAGGTACTTGTGTAAAACAGCGCTAATGGACTGTGTATAAATACAGCTTAGCGATGTACAGTTGTGACCAACACTCATAGTTATTCTTTGGCTCCGGATCAGCAGAGGTGATGTTGGGGCTTAGAGAAGTGAGGATGTAGGGAGTTCCTCCTGTGTCCAGTGTCACTGTGTAGAACAGGAGATAATGTCAGCACTGTCGGGATTAATCTGCCTCAGCTAAGGGCAGAGATTAAGGCCATCCATGAAAGTGGGACACCGTGGCATCAGGGCTTGGATAGATTCAACTGAAACTCAGCAGCTTGAACAGCGCCGCCCTGCGTCCTACAGGAGACCGTGTTGTCCTCAAATGGACCTATTTTATTTACTTATTGTTTACTTTAGTTAAGTAATATTGTTTTTTCCCTAAGGCATATTTGTATTGATTTGTTTAAACAAAGTATTGGAACTTATATATAAGCATGCATTGTGCACAGAAGATACAAAGCTCATCCATATCCCAATCTCTCTACCCGCCATTTATCAGCAGGAATTTCATACTTTTAAAAAAAAAATACTTTTAATTGTATTTTATGTTGTTTTAAATATTTGTTTTATTGTCTTCCACATCCTGATTATTATTTTATGAAATGTCTGTTTTATTTTGCTGCCTTTATAAAGATCTTTTTAACTTGCATTTTGAAAAGGGCTCTATAAATAACAGTTGCAACATCATTATTTTTTTCTGAGCTTAATAAATAATATTTCCCTGTGTGTTGCCAGCCCTTAACATCCTCAAGAATCTATTAACAATGTCTCTTTTAAGGTTTCGTGTCCCTCAGCATGAGCTGGGAATAAGCACTGTGCGAGTGTTATTTCAAATCCCATGTGTAGTAATGTTTTGCTCATAAATTTAGGACATCCTCACGGATAATTGGATGTGTTTGACTTGTAAATTTTAAATTACGTTCTTACAGCCTCCTTAACCCATCGTAAGTCAAATCACAGCCTCACATTCTGAACCTTTATCGTCTCTCTACTGCAGTTCCAGTGACTCTCTAGTACTCGCACACCAAACCCTTTAAATTACACTTAATTGGAGTGAGAATCATAAACATGACACGTGCATACTTAGAGCGCTTAATGACCACAGAACTAGCTGATAATTTGTGCATAATAAACACTTTTACAGCTCATGCTGACTGAAGAGACACGCCTCCGTTACACTCTCATATGTCAAGAATTAGCAGCAGTCTCTGCATTGATGCTGCTGGAGAGCACCTGAAAATCAGCTGGTTAATTACAGAGCCAGCTGAGGCTAAATCTGTAGCAACAGTGGAGCGAAGCACAACTCGGATAGAGCAAGTGACGCATTTGGTAGTTTGCGCTGACAAATTGGAATCAGATCTGTATTTAGGAAAAATGAAATTATCCTCTTTATTGTGGGTTTGTGCTTATCCAACCAACCGCATACATCACAGTATGGTCAACATAAATATGGGGCCGACTACTAAAAAGAAAGTGATATATTTCAAATGTTTATGACCAAATTTACATAGTGCATGGTTGTATTTTCTATCTTATCTCTGCTGTTGTAGAACTGTGTTTCCTTCATATTTTTATGTAAGGTTCCTGAGTACGAACCTCGGTTTGGCCTTTCCGTGTGAGGCACGTTCTCCCCGTGCATGCGTGGGTTCTCTCCAGTTCCCTGGCCTCCTCCCACAGTCCAAAGACATGCTCGTTAGGTTCATTGATGGCTCTTAAATTGCCTGTAGGTGTGACTTTGAGCGTGAAAGATTGTCTGTCTCTGTGCGTCAGCCTTGTGATTGACTGGTGATCAGTCCGGAGTGTACCCCGCCTCTCGCCCAGTGACAGCTGGGATTGGCTCCAGCCCCCCTGTGACCCTGAACAGGATAAGCGGTATAGATAATGGATATATTGTACAGGCATTTTCTAATCATCATCATAAAACAAGGACAGTATAAGATTTTGTATGTCTTTGGCAATTAATATTTTAACACATACAAAGCCAACAATACTTGGATAAGCTAGTGAGAAAGAAATTCCAAAACTCAATTTCATGAAAATCACAGGCACTCCCAAAATCCTACAGTACAAACAAACTCCAGTTACAGCTGCCAGAAAGCAGGATTGGTTTTAAATTGACCCGTTCACAAAGGAAGATTGTTGCCCTCGATTTGAAGCTTTTTGGGCAGCTTCTTCTGCAGACATATCAGACACTTAGTTTACCAACTCATTTCAGCTTAATTCTTAAATATAATGGTTGCAGTCTGACTGCACAAGAAGCTGTGGTTAGGTAAGGTGTGACAAAATAATCAATAACCATCTTAAAAAGCTAATAGAGCGGTATTATTGTTTTGAATATGCAGCTCACATGAGTGAAATCCCTATTCATACTGAATGTGTGCAAGTTGTGTTTGTTTTAGGTGTCTCTGTGGGTATTTCTTTGTTCCCTGTTTGTGTTTGTTTAAATCACAATTGAATGATAGATTCCCATGTTTTTTTTTATAATGTTATAATGAAGAAATAAACACGTGAAATATATCCAAAGAATCATCATCTCACACACAAATGCAGTTACATAAAGGTGCTAAAAGTTCTAGATTCAATAATAAGATACAGTAAAGTGTTCAAGGCATCTTTTAATATAAAATGACTACATAATCAGTTATTCATGAGAGCATTTATCTTTTCTTTTGATAACCTAATGGTTCAGCTGAAAAATAATAAATGGTTTTATTGCTGGTATTCACTGAAATGATCTAAAAGCACATGAAAGTAATTATTTTACAAATCACCAACAGAAGATTTCTTTGACCTTTGACGATTCAATACACTCTCAAGACAACACGTGTGATGTAATCATAAAAGATAAGAAAATTTAGGGTGATCTTTTGTCAATGAATGTAAAACTTTATGGTAACTATGGCAATTTGGGTGAAAGTTTAAAAGAGGTGTAAGAATAATTTCCTGGGTCTTAAATATCAACTAAAATTAATGAACTGGAGATTACAGTTCTATAAAAGCTTTAACAGGCATTATACGAGTCCACATTGTGTCATACGTTTTAGGGAAGCTGCAGGTTTCTTGGTTTGTAGCTTTTAAAGTTGTTCAAGATAAATAATAATAATTAAGTGTGAGTGATGTAAGTAGTCTAATAAAGGCCTGTAAATTTCGCCAGCACCAGTTGTTAATAAGTCACACTGTTTCCACAGTTTCCAAGTATCACTGTTGCTGTGTTTGGCAGGAAAAGTGGTGAAATGCTGTCGGTGGTTGTAGAGAAATTTAATGGTGTTCATGCTACTATTTCGTGGTAACTCTCCTCATATTGATTCCTTTACATCATATCAAACTGCAAAGCACTGAGCGAATGGGTGCAGAGCTATAAAACGCTGTTAAGTAGAGGACAAAAACTTGCACACAGATGGGAAAGCTACAGGAAGCCAGGCAAGTGTTTCTGTTCCTGACACTACTGAACATTAGTGGCATTCAACAGTCTGTTTTCCCTTCTTTTTCTAAGAGATTGGACAGTCCACTTTCCTGAAGTGTTTCATTAGTTTGACAGGGTGAAGCAAAATACCAGACATGGTGTATGAGGATGTGTCAGCATGAGGCGTGTTTTAAATGAGCCATTATCATTCATGAGGACGTGGTTTCACTTTGTGACCTGCGAAGAAAAACAGCAAAATCAGTTCCTTTTCTGACAAACAAAGTCAGAGGGTGCTTGTCACGTCGACACTATCTGCTGACGCTTGTTGTGAGTGAACATGTTTAAATGAGAAAAACAAAAATGTGAACGTCAAACAGTATTTACTGAGATTAAGGCTACTCTGAAACATGGAGATGAATGAAAAATTGGTCATAATGATTGAACTATTGACAAATTTAAACAGCAGTGTATCCCAGTTACTCTTGTTATTCCGTGGTCCACCTTGCTGTTTACATACTTTTTTTTAAAGAAATTTATTGATGAACTGATTTTCTAAAAACACACTCATCACATCTGTAATTTTATTACAATACAAAACTTTATGAGACAAAAGAAACATTATAGAATGGTTCTTCTGTCTCATAAAGTTTTGGGGTGCCCCAAGGCTCAGTTCTGGGTCCACAGAGCAATTGTCATTGCTATGCAGACATCTTACTCTATAACTGCCTTTAGAAGCTAATCTCTTGCATCAGATTTTAACTGTTGATTATACTGTTATATGTTTTTTTACTCAATTGTTTTCAGCTGCTATATCTTAATATAAAGCACTGTCTTCTGTGTCATGAGTCGTTCTAGTTTAGTTATGTTGTTGATTTGTATTTTGGTGTTTAGATATCATTTCCTGTTTTCCTTTATCACTTTGTCTCTTCTTGTCTTGAGTTCTTATTGTTTAGTTTTGTATTTAGTATATAGTGTTCCTGTCTTGGTTTAGTTTGGTTTAGTTGTGCATTTCTTGTAGAGAATTTCCTGTTTTACTTTGTAGTCCTACATTTGGTTTCTTGTGTTTCCTGTTTTATTTTGTAGTTCTTGCCCCTAGTATGTCATATCTTGTTTGTCTTCCTTCCTTTGTTCTGTTTTCTGCCTTTCAGGTTGTGTGCCCTGCCCTCATTGTGTTCACCTGTGTTAATTAGTCTCACCTGTCCCTGATTACCCTGTGTGTATTTAGTCTCTCGGTGTGTCTGATACCACATACTATCATACTAATCATACTAACCATGGCGTAAAATTGAGTATGTCATGCGTTCCCATCTCATAGTATGCAATTTTGTGTATGCGAGAAATGCCCGGATGTATACTAGATCGGCCCGGATGTTTGAGTATGAGACGGGAGCTCACTGGTTATACTCAACCGCCCCAAAATGCATTGCAGCTATTCAGCTTCTACTATGGCGGAGATGGACTGGAGATCAGACTGGACATACGTAAACGATTAAGTCACGTGATACGGAGAAGACGGCTCTGAGTATGATGCGAACGGCATCCTAATAGTCAGGTTAGTAAGCAGTATGCAGTACATACTGTTTGAGTATGTAGTAGGCAGTACGTTAGTATGCGGTTTCGGACACAGCATCTGTGCTCCTACCCTTCTGTGCCAGTTCATTGTCGTCCTTCCTGTGGAGTTTAGTCTACGTCCGTGACCTGTACTTTGTTCCTTGTGTTTCTACCCTGGATATCCATCGTGCTTCCCCTGACTCCTCGTGTTCCCTTGGATTACCTGTTCCCTGGTTTTGTTGTAAGTTTTTTTGCTCTGCCTTTTGATTTTCCTTTTTGTCTTTTGTTGGATTTTTCGACTCAACTTCTTGTTTAAAATCCAAAACTGTGACATTCTGGATACAATGCAAATTCACTTTTCAATCATTATTATTATACACCATTATAGCCATTATTCACCTTGGCAGTATAATTTGTGAGTAAGGGAATTGGCACAAGCTTTTATGACTTAATTCAAATATTAGATGATATAAGCATTTCAGACCAATGGATGGATGGATGGATGGTATTCTACTCTATGCAGCACTGATGATCTTTGAATACAGCAGTTGTGTATGAGTAGGCTAACGGGGACATAAAAGGTGGAATAAAATATTAATGCTTGAATGTAAAAAATATCCATGTCCATGTCCAAATAGTTAGCCCACAATTATCCTTTTAGCTTCTAATTTAGAGAAGGAACTCTCTCCGCACAGAGTAACCTTTAATGAGGTAATGATTGGTCCAGATGTAAGAGTACACTGATTGGTTGAGCTAATGAGCCAATTCAACACCGGCAACCACCATCTCTGAAAAACAGTCAAAGGTAGCCTTAAAAAATGACCAAAACTCAGACAATGTACATCTCCTTTACAACTCTGTTATTGTTATTAAACCAACGACACACATCAAACAGGTTGACGTCCCTTTAACCTTCCCCATTAGCGCTATATTTGCAAAAAGAAAAAAGCCCTTGCAGCTCCTCTCAGGGAACCCCAGAAGTGTTATATCCAAAACATGTAATTGTAACATCATTCACACTTTCATGTCATTTCATTTACAATTTTCTGTTGCTTTAACTTGTTGAAGCTATTGCTCATTCATGCACAGAACATGTCATTTGCTTGTCAAGATATTGTGCTCTATCCATGAAAGATTTGAAAGAAGTTGAGAGGGTTGTGACATTTTGTAAAATGAGCATCTTGCGACTGAATTAATCTTGTTATGCTTGCAAGCATTTGCATCATCATAATCCAGATGGAGGTTGGGTGTGTAACCTAGATGGCTGATGGACTATGTGACTTTATGTCTTGATAAAATGTGACAGGTGATACAATTAATTTATGAAACAAGACAATGCAAATATTTCAACAGGGTGACTCATAATTAGACGCGGTTATCGCGTGCCTCCTCTGTCTTTTTCCATTACATGTTGAGGTTGTTTAAACATGTAGTCGAGTTGAATTCACACAGGCATATCTTTGCATGTCATTCTTTAATTTTGTATGGAATGGTAATTCGTTATGACTTGTGTGGGAGAGGACGACATTGTGTTACATTTAACCAAGCAAATCTTTTTAACAGCCACATTTAAGAACTTTATTTCTATTGTCAGCCATCAGACAAATGTAATGTATCCCTCTAAACACTACAGTAATGTTTAAAAGCTGAGTGTACCTTTAATTTATTTTTTGCAATGGGTAAAATTAAAATAAATATATAAAGAAGTGATGTTTAACAGCAGTTGGAATTAATCTATAAAAGACAGTGTTCCCCCTTAAACCAGATTATGAACTGACAGTTAAAAAGATCAGGTGATAACATTGCACCAATAACCATTTGATTATAAAGGAATTTTAAGCTCACAGACACATGTTTTCTGAGCCATTTTACATATATGTTAATAATGAACAGGACACAGGTTAACATGGAATTATACATTACATTTTTGGGGTGTTTTGGAATCAATTTGTAAGCATGGTCACTGGCGTGTTAATTTTTTAGCAATTTATTTTGTAGATACGTTTACGTCTATGAGGCTTGTGACTCCTGACTACAGGCTTAAAGAGTAACCGCACACTTAAACATGTTTTTTGAGCTGTTATCTAAATTATTTTGCTGTACTGTTATGAAACGCATCAATGCTGGTGTTAATATTGACAATTCTTACCAAATTTATAAAAATCAACATTTCATGGGTTGGAAATGACAAACACGCCATCTACTGTTTTAAATCAGCCCTGAAGCCAGCTGATGGTGACGTAGAATTGACAGTTTAGGACAAAGCTACGTAAAGAAACTTATAAAAAGAGGCCTGTCAATCAGAGGTGGGCGGTACCCCCGGCCCCCGTCTTTAAGAGGAAGTCTGTGAAACCACGCTCATTTTCAAATATATCCTGATCCAGACACATCATTCACTAGAGTTGACACTATTTTTGCTAGCACATTGTACATTAGCCTTCTAGCTAACGCTATGTTACCACTCAGAGACTGCGCCCGTTCTCTCTACAGATCAGAAATGACTGTTACAGGCTGCACGCGCGGTCGGTGCATGCATACTTGCATTGCCTCGTCTCTGAAAGCTCCGGCTCGTACTGATAGGGCTCAGGACCACCACGGTCCTCCACCACACTAAAGTGCTCTTCAGGGGACTCTAGAGGAGAGAAGTCCTACAAACCAAAAGATGCACTCTTTGTGGCATATGTGACTCTGTGTCGCTCTCCATTGTTCTCTGGCCAGGGGAGGGGACGTCACTGAGCTGCCGGACACAACCGGTTATAAATGTGATCGTATTCACATAAGTCGGTCAACAGCCTTTAAAATGCCATGACGCCCACATAACAATTTCTTACCTGCATACCTTCAAAGAGGAGACAGAAATGCAGTATGTGTCATGGAAAGAGATGTTAAGCCTTTTCAAGCCTGCCTCAACAAACACTATTGATTGCCGTATTGATTGATGACATGATAACCACGGCTAGAAATCAAGTGTTTTCTGCATCTGATGAAAAAGCAAAAGAAGAAAATAACAAATGCATCACCCTGGATGCCCTCTGTGTCTCATCAAACCGTTTGTGTGTTGCAAATATCGGCATAGTTTTTCCTTAAAAAAAAAAAAAAAATTCCTAAAGTTAAATGAAAAAAATGACAAACTAAAACAAAATGAATACATTTTATGTGTCACCTATTTTTACTCATGGAGCTGTAAACTTGATGCCAAATGTCTTTGGCTCAGATATGAGGGTTGCAACATGCCTTTGCCAGATGCTAATGGAATTCCTGCCAGCATCCAGGGTAATCTATCCATTTCCAGATGGATTTCCTCATTTCATTAGCTCTTGATTTGGTCATAAGCCACCTTGAGCAACCTTCGAACCACCATTACTGATATGTTGGTGGAAAGTCAGTAAATGTCTCCTGACATGTTAGATGATGCAAAACTTTCAATGTTCATTTGAATGAAAACTACACAGTGTTTAGAAGCGTTTCTCTGCTTTCATGGCGGCCTTTTTCACCACTCATCAACCTTTAAAAAGCCTTTTAATTCATGCCACATTATTTTTAGTTCCCGTGTCAGCCGTGCCGGGTCTTGCGGTCACAGACAAAGAAATCCTTCCACCAAGTTAAAGCTACTTGAAGCGATATACAGCAGAATGATCCATGGGCCTGCCACCGTCTCAGATAAGCAATCCATGTTCTTTTATTGGAGCAAAAGCGTTTTTCCACTGTGTCGAGGTTTGACTCTGTATTGCGAGTCCAGACCTTTATGAGTAATGACCTGTTACATTGGTGATCCCCCCTGCGGCTCCAATCACTCAAGTGATGGTACAGTGTGAGAGCAGTGGGATAAACTAGCCCAGGGCAGTAATTACACAGGTCTAGTGTCCTGACTGAGTGTATATGAGCTCCATTCACTGCGAGAAACAGAGAGCAATGAAGAGGATGGAACAGAAAGAACTCCCACTCATGCAATTAGATCATGGTGGAGACAGAAATCAAACAGTTAAATGCGAGAGAAATCAATGCGGTGACGCTGGAGACGCATCGCTCTCGCACAGCAGCCTGTCCGTCATGTCTGACAAATCCGTCAGCAGAGCTAAAACGCGTGCCATTTGTTCTCGTCAGTGATCTCCTGAAAGGAAGAAAGGCTGAGCTGACATCTCTCGTGCAACGTACCTGCCTGTCAAATGTTTCTAGCATGGGCAGCAGACATCAGGATCCATTAGAATATGACTGCTTAGAAAACATAAAGACAGTATGATACGCTCACAAGCACGGCATCTGTCAGTTTTCGTGTTTTTACATTCTTTAGAACCATTTAAAGTATTCTCGATACATTACAAACGTCTGAATGTCCGAAATATAGAAAATGTATTCATTAAAATATATATAATCTAATTTTAACAAAGCCAAAGGGATACATTAAATAATCACGAAATAAACAAAGAATGAAAATGTAAAGTGTCCCAAACCACAAAGCCCAGCCCACATGCACTGTTCCCAAAACTTGATTCACTTCATTGTTATTTTATTTCAGTTTTTCCTGTAATGAGGCGTCAACAAACATTACTTTAAATGCGCCGCTGTTAAGCCTGATTTATACCCCTGTGTTGAACCAACGGCGTAGCTGTGGAACCTCCTCCCCAGCTACCAACAACATTAAATGCAATAACTGTGGTTGGTCCAAAATGGTCCTCTTGGCTTCCATAAGACACTAAAACTCCAATTATAACAGGATTCACTCAGTTGCCACTGTTTAAGCACACGAAGAAGACACAGCGACACTGAAACCCAACAGGGATTTAATGATGCAATTGCCTACAGCACAGACGGAGCAGTGCACGTACGGTATAAATGCTCACAAATCTATAGGACCCTTACTCCGCATGGATCCAACGCACAACTATGAATTACACTCCAGCCGATAAGTCTGTTTGAGAAACGTATTTTGCTTGACCAGAAGTAAAATTAGCCATTAAAACAAAAACGTGGAATTTAGTTATTTTTTAATTCATATTTACACAATATTTAGACTGAAGTATTTAATGTAGAAAGTTTATATGGGAGGTGCATTGCTTGTGGAACCCATCGGCTATCGTCTGAAAACGAATTAGCCTCTAGGAGTGACCCAGCGGTTAGCGATAAGGACTTCATTGTTTTTAGTCAAGTTAGCAACCTGAGAAGTGGCGGTGTGTTCAGATCAAAAGCTAAGCAAAATTCTGCCCTCCAGATATGTCTGCAAAATAAATTTCTTGGTTCATTACATCCCCGGAAGATCGCTCGTTCATCTGTTTGTGCTGAGTCTCAGTTTCACTGTAAACAGTAAGTGACACAGAGGCTGCGCTCTGGCTTACTTCAGCGGTATTAACCCCCCCCCCAAAAAGTTTGTTGAAACTACATCATGATGCAGATTTGTAAAAAGTCAAAATGAAGCTTTGTCAGGTCTGTCCTCAAGAGGAGAAAGCTTGTTTGTTAAATGGAGGTCGAATCGAGCGTTTCCGATGCATTCGAGGAAATCTAAATGCCGTTTGGCTTTTGCGACACAGCTTCAAGCGAGTTTAGATTTAGGACAGATTGTTAGCTGAACTTACATGTAATGTCTGTTTATAGAGTTTAATAAGAAGCTAAATCTTCATCAGATGACCGCCGGGATGGAGTTACGGCAGATTGTGTTCCGCCTGCTTTTGCTCTCCACACGGACTGTTTTTCCTGCATACATCAAATGCATACATTTATACATATCTATATATCTGCAATTTACATTTATATGTAGAATCTGTAAATACAGATTACATTAGCTGTGGCATCAAGAGTGGGAAACATGTACATACAGACAAATGCTCCTGCTACTTTCTGAAAGAGAGTAAAAAAATAAAGAAATAATTTCCTGCTGTGAAATTGGCAACAACAGTGAAATTTAAGAGGCAGCCAAGAAAACGAGAACAGAACTCCTACCTCGTTTTGTTTTTGTCATTTCAAATAGCAGGCATTAGTACAAGCTACATTTTTATAATGTTAGAAAGAAAAAGATATTTCAGTGTAATGTATTTTGTCCTTAGACAAAGTTGTGAACATGCCAACATTTTACTTTGAGTCTCAGCATACTGCCTCCTGCTAACTCTGCTGCAGATTGTAAGACTGCCTCCCTCCATTTATCCCTCCTCTTCCCTGTGTTCTCTGCAAATGGATTTTTCTTCTGGGGAGACTTTTGGCTCTCTTTGCCATCCTGACACAGACAGAAGCTGGTCCACTGAAATAGCACACAGGTGTGCACACACGCTGGTTGTGATAAATACAGCACTTGTTGATTTTAATGGACCGTCTCCTGGGCGACCACTAATTTTTGCATTTGCACATCAGACAAACTCGTGTTAGGTGCTGTGAAATCAAAATCACAGACCATCAAAGTTTTTTAATTTAGCGTATAGTCAGTCTTTCGGTCATATCACCTGTCCACTCAAATCAACCCCAGGAAATTAATCTAAATTAAAGTTGTCTGACTGTGTCCACCACACTTCCACTGGTGGTGTTAAGTCCTGTGAATAAAAGCCTCAGTCCTTTTCTCTTTGGCTTTTAACACTTCAGTAAGCAAATGTTTAAAATGCAAAAGAGCCATTTAATAAGTAGCAGTCCGCTCACTTCCTTTTTTTATTACTGTCACTGCTGCAGAAAATGTGCTGGTACTGATTAAAATGCACTCCCAGAGAGGTGTGAAACAGTAAGAAGTGAATGTGTGGTTACCAGGAGCAATGAATGAGTCCGAAATACACTACGAGAGGCAACTTAATTCCCCGCTGACTGCAGGTTGTATCAGCTACCTGCACAGCTTGTTACTGAGTCCATTCCAAGGCCAAATCTCAGCCTTGGCCTTGCTCAGCCACTGAAGCGAACATGGACAGAGAGTGAATCTGCTATGTTCCCACAGAGTGATATGCAGGTTATTACTGGGGAACAAGATATGTTAGAAAAACAACTGAAGTCTCTTGTTAGAATATCACTCTCTCTGTATAAAGCACTGGTTTAACAAACTGCCCCGGCAATGATCAAACCATCTTCTCAGTGCTGCTACACCTGCAGAATGATGTTAGGGAGACTGTAGACAAGACAATGACATGATCTCTATAATATGACAGCTTACACTCTCTCTGTGCTGATCAGTCATGTCACGGCTGCTGTTAACTGGCTGCTCTCCTGCAGTAGCTGACAGACCAAAGCTGGGCAGCAGCGCCAATGAAATGTGACTGCGGGGGAGCTATGGGGAGGCTGCATTGTTTAAATCAGGCGCTAGTGTAATTTTACGCAACAAAAAATAACAAAATCATGACGATAGAGATTAAATTATCCTGGGTATATGATTAAAATGCAAGTTAGTAAATGCATAACAAAAGCACATTTAATTTCGTACATAAATAGTGAACAAGTGAAAAAAAAAAAAAAAGAACAACGATCACAAACAATCACAATTCAAATCAAGTAAACACAAAAAGCATCTGTGGATTTAAAAAATACTTCAGCTGTGAACAAACACACTGTAACACTTGCAGATTAAGCCAACGATAGCATGGAAACAGCAATATACAACTCCTGCTAGCTTAGGGTGACCATATTTTCAAACCTCCAATTAGGGACACTTTAATTTTACCGCAAACCCACATGTATAAGCTGTCAACACCATCGCAAGTAGATTGCAACAGCGCTACTTCCAGCCTGTACCCACCGTTGGTGTTTGCTCGTTTTAATATGGCTTTGTATGTCAGCATTTCCACCATGACCGACTGGAAACTGATACTTGCAGTGAGTGCAAAACACAGCACATTCATTGCCTGGTACTTTTCGAAGGAAGCTGTAACTCTCCTGGAGCTCCTTGGAAAACGCTGACTTCCTTTTCAGCAGGACAGCTCGCCTTCCTGACGTTACGCAGCAGGCCCTGTCAGTGTGATAAGCTGGGCTAGCTAAGCAACAGCTGCACGCCCAGATTCATTGACACATGTACAAACAAATCAGTATTGAACTTTGACTCGCGGTGCATTGGTGATGAAACAGCAACAGCCTTGGCAACGACATTGATTTACATATATACTGACAAAAACTTGTTTGTTGGGAGCTTGAAAACGTATTGTCACCCTATGCTAGCTAGCAGCTGCCTCCCAGCCTGAGCTACAGTTAGCCAGAAGCACACAGCACATGAAAGAAGTAGCTGACTTTCAGCTCACGATGCTAACTTATGATACCAGTGCACGCCATTCAGACAGTCCTCCCCTTTAGCATATCCTTCAACACGTTAGCAATTAGCATCCTCATTGGTAGAATTAGCCATGTGTTTATTCAGCCCTTTTTAAGCTGGAGCTCAAGAGTCTGCTAGCTAAAATGTAAAACCACCTTGGATACATTAACACATGTTGTCTTAAGATATCATACTAATAAATAATTCTATAAAACTGTATACAGAAGGCCAGCACCTCACTTTATCCCTGTATGTGCCAAGAGTCTCTTGTTAAATCAGATCACATTTTGGACTTTAATTAGTGGGTGATTTTGTTCATTGGATGAGTTAAAGCTTTCCCAAACTGTCCCTCAGTCGACTGATTCTCCTTTAAAAAACCTGATCTCTTTCCCAACTTTATAAATATTTAGTTCAGAATAATTTCCTCTGCTAAACCTACTGTGAAGAGGTTTAACTGCTTATGAAACAGTCTTGCAGAGTTCATAAAAGAACCGCTAATACAAGTTTTGAGAATGTTTTATTAAAAGATTTAGAAAGTGTCAGTAGAGTTAAAAGAAATATCCCCTCAGTTCATAACTCACACCCTCTTCTCAACTAGTGTAAAAAATGGTGATTACATAGTATTCAATTTGACCAAGCATATAATTTTAGTTGTATATCGGAGAAAAGACATCTCAAAACCCGCAGGAGCTAACACTACTTCCTCTTACTCTCTGAAAACTAAATGATAGTGGATTCAGCCTTGTTATTATGTGAGGTATGGAGGCAGATACTGATACCGAAATGGATTATGTTTTTATTGAAAAAGAAAAATATATCTTTATGTCTTTATAGAGAATATCTAACATTTTTCATCAGTATATTCTCTCAGTTACTGTAGAGAAATACGCACAGTAAGGTAGAAGGTACCCTGACCTTCAGCTGGTTCTTCTTTTGTTGCACTTTACTATATGCTCCATTTGCAGTAGAGAGAAGCCTATGAACTGATTTCTCAGAAGCAAGGTAGCCATTATATTAAATGTGTTTTTGACTGTGAGTGTTTTTTAAATACACAAATGAGTTGCAGAGGTGATAGATGAAAGCATCACAGCTTTGTCTGAGTTGGGTTGGGTTTCAAAGATTAGGAAATTGTCTCTGGGACACATCTGGGTTATTTATTTAAAGTATTTCGACACCAAACTACCTGAAGTTTGTCCACTGACTGTAACTTTTTAGTTGTATGCTAGAGATGAACAAACTCAAAACTCATCTACCAGGAAAATACTACACAGAAAAGTACCTTTGGGCAGTCAACAATCCCAATCAGCAAGGTCAGACATGGAGCACTACACCCACCAGTTTTGTAGCCAGGTCGCCAAAACCTTCAGTCTGTGTCGTTTCTCGAGTCCAGTGTTCAAATCAGAGTCCGAGTCACCAGAGAAGAATCCAAGCCGAGTCCCAATAACCTGAATCTAAGTCCAAATGGTAAATGGACTGTGCTGAAATAGCACTTTTCTAGTCTTTGCGACCACTCAAAGCTGCTTTTACACTGCATATCACATTCACCAATTCACACACTGATGGCAGAGGCTGTTACGTAAAGTGCCCAACTGTCAATCAGTTATCACATTTATACCCGTTGGCTATGCCACCATTTGGGGTTCAGTGTCTTGTCCAAGGACACTTCGACATTTAGCCTGAGGGAGCTCGAAAGAAGACCGACACTACCACTGAGCCACAGACGCCGTTGGTTGAGTCCAAGCTGGTCTTCGGTTAAAGTTTGAGGTTGTCCCCGTCTTCTCCTCCGTGGTTCTTTTACATATCGAATGTGAACATGTTGCTCTGCTCTTGCTTGGCTATAAAATCTTTGAAAGCAAAGCTCGTGTTTCATGCCGCCTCTTTAGACATCCTGGCAGGAACTGTTACTGTACAAGCCGGTACGTGAATGGCAGGTGAACAAAAGGAATAACTTATTAGGGCCTTACACAAAAAAAACAAAAACAATCAAGTAGTGCTTATCAATAAATAAGACCTCCTCTCCATCTTCCGAGTCAAGTCACATCTCCTGAAAATCCGGACTCGAGTCAGATTTGAGACCAAGTCCTGGTCGCGATTATTACAACACTGACACCTACAAAACTAAGGAACAACACATTTCTCATTGCCCCTTCTTGAATAGAAAAAAACCACAAACAATAAATGTAAACATAAATAAATGGCGTGAATATAGCTGAAAATGCTAAACTTCTGTATTCACAGACACGCTGATTACTCTGGAACATCAATAATCAGGAGTACGGTTATCAGCACAAATTGTCAGGGCTCTGCTGATGCAATCCCATAAATTGTTTGTTGTGCAATACTAATCATCAACATCATTATCATAATACATACAGGCAGGGGGGATAAATTGGAATTACAGTAAAGACATAGCGAGAGAGAAGCTATTTTCAGTGTCTGGTCTACATCAGCTGAGAATGACAAGCCAACTACTGTTTTCAGAACACCCATAGTTTGAGCCGGGCCAGGAGAAGATCGGCAGATTGTTCTTTTCTATTGTTGGATCATTATGACAGCTGTGGTCCCAGGCTGTCCGTGGTGAGGTTGACTGACAGGCTGAGCGCTCCGGAGCTGACAGGCTTAGCACGTCCATTGGCAGATACAGATGTCACATGCACCACAGGTCCATCTTGCAGCAGGGAGTCGGAGAACAGAACGGTCATCACCAGAGGGCCGGGGGTGACGCGGGGCAGCTGCACCAGAAAGACACAAACTACTGAGCGGATTTAGAGTCAAGTCAGGTTAAATTTATGGATATAGCTCGACAGGCGGAGACTAAAATGCTTAAAGAAATAAAGAAAATGTGTACTGACTGCTTTAATTAATGCCAGGATTACTCATATTATCATTATTAAAAAAACTGCAAAATTACAAAAAGAATTCTCCGAGTTGGAAAATATTGACTGAAGGAAACGAGGAAACCTTTACCTGTGGAAGGATGAGTGCATGCTCACTGTATAAACAAGGTATCTGTCCCTTGTTTATACAGTGCACTCGTGTTTTCTGAATAGACAAGTGGGTCATAATTCAATCAAAACCTACAAAGTTTGACCTACTGCCTGCCATGCTGCAGAAAATAATGTTTTAAATTTTGCTAAACAAGCCCACACCTGTTCGGTTTGACGTACCGGCATTAGCAAGCTGTCACACCAACTATGTGTCAATGCTGGATATGTATTAAGACGCTGATTAAACCCAAGAAGGGCCCACCAATAATCAGGCATGTAATGGGGAAGTTGTAAAAGCTGTCTCAGTGTTGCCCGACTCGTGCGACCTAATTAGATGTGACAAAGTTCAGCCTCTCTTGGGGGAAGGATTAAGAACACATTGTGGAATGCGGGCCGTTTGGACAAAATCGATTATGACACTAATCCTTGATGAATAATGAATATGGTCATTTACCAAGAACGCTGCAGGGGGGAAGCTCATTGTGCGATGATAAAACGATGCTTGGAGACGTAAGCTGGGATGGACCATTTGCTAATACGTGGAGGAAATGATAGGGACCTTCTCTGTGATGATAATGTGCAGGGCCCAGAGGCATCTGCTTAAAACCTTTTCAACCGTGGGTGAAAAGGCCAATCCAGAAAACCCATTTAACTAATACAGCTGAATCAGTGTGAAATACCTGATGCCAAATAGTCAGTGACACAGGTAAGTTACCCGGTCCTCTGGGAGGATATAAACTCACTTCCCTCAAGCTGCGGTGCTTAAATAATTTAACACATAAAAGACTACGTGAGGGATGTGTTGACTGAAAATCAATTGGATGTCCACAGCCTCATATGTCTTTTTCGCAGCTTTGGCACTAGCACTTCTTTAAAAGGTGCAATAGGTTTTTTCCCTGCAGGGGCTCGACTCCGAAAGAACTTCAGGAATCCAGTGCATGGCAACAGTCTGCCTCTTATAAGACATAAAAACATTCACATCACTGAAGCTCCAGATCGTTCTGTTATGCCAATCATAAAAAATTAAGTACTTGACTGTAAAACCAAGACATCACTGTGGGCCTAACAATGATCCTGCAGTGACAGTTTGAACAAGAATTTAAACTCCATAAAGTAGAAGGCCTAAACTTTTGTTTTGCACAATGTTGGGTAATCCTGTAGGATTGTAATTATGGAATAGCAATTCATTTGAGAACAATGCTATTTTGGATCTTTGCAGTCCCTTTAGACACCACAACAGCCTCATTATAATCCTAAAAGTCATAGAGGCGCTGCAGTTGGGACACAAATCTCCAAGCAAAACACAAAGAAGTAGCCACACAGTCATATTTCTAAGACTGATGAGTTGTCTGAAGATGTTTTGTCTGTCCCAAAAATGCTCTAAACGTGTATAAAGGCTTGTGCATATTATATTAAATGGGTAGGTTGGTAAACAGGCATTTATTCTGTAGTGATTAAGGTGGTCCTTAATTACTCAATTAATGAAGTAGAAACTAAGGATAAGTAAGAGTAACCTGAGATTCAATTTAATCAGGCGGGTGCTCTCTTCAGAAAGTCCATTGTAGATGTGCATAGAACAAGGATGGATCTCATGTCCTGATTTCATTATGCTTTTTCACATAACATCACCTGAGACCAGCTCAGTGTTCTTGTATCAACCAAGCGAAAACCTCCAGGGCTGAGAAAGAAAGCCAATGCAGGAGGGCCCAAAACTGCAGTTCTTCATTTGGCCAATTGAGGCCGTCTCCAAAAGAGAGTCGATCCCCATTGAGCCCCATATTAAAAAGCAGGATTAAACAAGTGAACAGCCTGGTACAATGAAACGGTTTTGGTCTCTTTGGTTATGGATTTCTTGTACAGGGGTGAATGATTTTATAACTCACCTGATTAAATGATATAAAGGCTTAAAGTTCTGCATAATCAGAAGTATAACCACTTTGAGAGACAGGAAAGTGCTGAGTTTTTTATAATAATAATTTCAGTCGCTGAACTTAATCGCTAGGCTGTGTTTGAGTTGTTGATGTCTCTTAAGAGGGATTCATTTCCTGCAAATACCGTAGAAATAATACCGCTTGCCGTGTGCTTTAGTTTATTCAGTGAGTGAAAGTCTAACGTTGGCTTTTCTTTATGTTAGCAGTAATTAACTCAGTGTCTGCGCTCAACATTCCTGACTTGATGGCTTCTTCGGTGTTTGTACACATTGAGTAATTTGTTGCTGCTAGTGCATGGGAGTCAAGATTGCTCATCCGCCAGGAAATGTGTTAGCCAAGGGCACGGATGGTATACATTTGATAACTCCTCCCTCTTGTCAATATAAAGTCACTTCAGGCTCCAAAAAACCAAAGTGGCTACGCCCAAATTGTAAAACTAGAGGCTTAAAAACAGCACTCAACAAACCAATGGGTGACGTCAACGTGGCTATGTCCATTATTTATACAGTCTGTGGCATTAACTCAAGAACTAAACCTGCTTTATATCATGTCTTGGAAACTGACATGGAGTAATGATACAGAAATACTGTAGGCTCTCCTGTTTGTGTTTCTCCCTCTCTCCTCCTACACTCAACTCCGAAGATTCATGGATACAGCAGCTTTGGCTAGATCACTCAATTTGTAATAGCGCCAGAGCTGAACTTCTGATTTATGAACAGTCAAGGGTCTACAAGAGGCCATTAACTATAAGGCACATGCAGGAGTGGGATGTGTACAAATGATATTAAAATGCATGATTATACCTGGCTGTAATTTCTGGGGTTTTCTGTCACGATGATTTTGCAGGTATGAAAAATATCCAGGGCTTGCGAGAACCGAACATAAACTAACATGGAAGTAATTTATTTGTATGAAATGATAACGTGTCCAACATTAACATAGTCATTGTGTTTGATGGTTCAACATAATTAGGACAGACAGTCTTGCAGAATGTTCGTGTCGTCTGTATGTGCAATGATTATATCACTGCCTGTTCGTGTTTCAGAGTGGAAGAATGCAAAGCATGCTGAAACGAAATCTGTGAGCGTTTATGAAATACAGCCGAGCTCAACTTCACTTTGTTGATTTGGATTCAATTGCATGAGTTTGGACAGAAACATTTCACAGAGCAAAAATCTGTTTTGCAAAGACACCAAAACTCAGCGAGGCATACTCTCAGGGCCTTGGAAGTTCCACAACGTCAAAGCGCTGATCCCAGCATTTCCATCTCAACAATGGTTGTAGTAATTTAAATGATGTGACAGGTACATCCTCTTTCCTGACAGAGTCGGGCTATTACAAAGAGCCTGTGATTCACATATGGGCTGAGCTAGGAGCTTTACCAGGTACAGAAGCACACAATCCGTCCCATTCAGGTATATTCTCCTGAAAGTGCTATTGAAGCCACAATGTGAATTCTGTCGGTATAAGAGGACACACAGACACTGTAACAGATGCTCAGACAAATACGCCTCTTCCTGGTTCAGCCAGCTGCTTAATGAAACTACCACGCTGACCTAAGGATCACTTAGCAGATTGCAGTTGTCAGGTAAAATCTGTCATCTCAAATGTTTAAATTGGTTGAAAATATTGTAGCTCCTGTTTACAGTTAAAGGCACTGTCTCTGTTGTGTTGTGCCTGACACTTGCTTGATGGAACATGGGAAATGTTCTGGCTTTGCTCAACATGAAATATATGAAGAAGAGTTTGATCAGGGCCAAGTCTTGTGGAAAACCTGTAATTTAATCTGTATTAAACATAACCATTAAAGTTGAATAGTGCTGTGATTGCTTTGAGTGGATTGTGTATTGCAAGAAGGCTTGTGAAAAAAAAAACCTTTGTCAGTAACATTTTGCAAGTTTTAGTTTTCTATAATTGTTGGGAGACAGGGCTCCAACTTTGAGCAAGAAGAAACATGCGCTAGAGATGACTAATATAAATATTTAAAAGCAGGTATAACCATGTGCTATCCACTTACATGATTGGATTTTGAGGCTACTGGAGCCTAAAAACACATCATCTCCCATTGATCTCCTTTGGTTCCCATGTTGGTGGAATCCAACCATTATCATTCCCATGGAGTAAAAATGTGATGTGCTCAGCCAGAGGAGCATATTTTCTCTTGGCTTATTATGCAGATATGTTTCTTTTCAAAGATGAGGGTGTAGAAATAATATCCTGATGATGTTTGTTTGGCTATGATTCATTCACAGTGTCTTTCTGACCTAAACACCGCATTCAGTACAAAGGGGTGAGCTCAAGGTCTCAGGAAAGGGAGAGTCGTCAAAGAGCGGACCACTCTTTCAAACACACGACTGTATGCCCTCTTTCGCCAAAACTGTGTCTCCTTTGTCCTGATCACACATGCAGATCCATAATGCTGCAGTGAACAAAGCCTTGTGGTTGTTCCTAGGTTTTAACAGATATTCTACTCTATTCTCTAGGCTTGCTCTCAGCTGGCAGGTGTCTTACAAGATGTAGAATTAACACCTGCATAATCCAAAGACCTGGTTTATTGCATACAGACATCTTACAGAATTCAGCTCTAAAGTCATGCCGGCTGTGGCACAGTGGTAGAGTCGTAGTCTCTCAATCTACAACTCAGTGGGGGTTCGATCCCTGAATGCTACAGTCACATGTCGAAGTGTCCTTGGGCAAGACACTGAACCCCAAATTGCTCCCAGTGGCATAACCATCAGGTATGAATGCACAGATCATTAACTCTCAGATGTCTGCTAAATGAAATTGTAACATTGTAAAGTAGGTAAATCACATGTGAACTCAATGCCAAGTGTGCTCAGTTTATCAGCATGTAGGTCTACATCATATACAGTCTCATATTACACTAACACATTAAAGCCAGTCCAAGCGGCGACCTACGGTGTTGAAAAATGAAGCCAGTGCAGAAGTGCAAAAACTTGCAGTTCCTCGAGTGGCCACTTGAGGCACCAAAAAACAAGAAATAACATTATAGCAGAAATAAAACATGTTTACAGCCTGGTACAAAAAACGGTTTTGTAATAAATAGCTAATTTTATTATTCAAGGTAACTGTACGGGGGGTGAATTTTTTGCTAGACGTCAACACAGACACAGTCACTGAACTTTACTTCACCTGTTTGTGTTGTTGGAGCCTTTTGGGGATATTTTTCATTCAAAGTCTCTGTGGGATTTATGGAACTTTATGGCTGTGCAAGAAGTCTGAGCTCCAGCTTTTCAGTGAGGTAAATGCTAGTGTTATTATAGTGCTATATGTTTAGCACTAATTAGCAATTGTCGCCCAGTAAATAGGAGTCAGAAGTTGTTGACAGAGAGTACAGCGGACTGTACCGATGAGAAGATCGGATATTTTAAGTTTCCAGTTACGTGTCGACTCGCCGCTACCTCAGCAGCAGCGAGTCCGCTACTTCTTTAGTCTGATAACACTGCAGTCAGTCACTGTCACACACAGAATCTCCTCTGTGGGAAACATAAAGTTAAACTAGCTCATTCATTATTTTTACAGTCTATGGCTAATAAACGCTGAGGAGCATATAGCCTAGCTTCATAGCCGTAGCTGACTGATTCAGGCGGCCCGCCCGCAGAGCTCAGCCATAGGCTTTAGCTCGCTCGCGCTCCGCCTCTTTGCCTACTTCTGGATTCTGAACTTTCCAATATTCAGGCTTCAAAACGCTTCTTCAGAAACCTATGGGTTATTTCGTCCATTAATTACAGTCTATGGTGGCCTCACAACGACTGCTCGTAGAGTTACTCTTAGGCCTTGCATCATCCCTGGTTCTGATCCAAGGAGAGCAACGGCACATGTCCCTAATTCAACTTCCTTACATCAGTCTCTTCATTCTTGTGAAGTTACACCACAAAACCCAGATTAAGATCCAAAGCATGTAGAGCTTTGAGAATATACATACCCAATTCTAGACCAAAGGGAAGATGGAGTGAGAGATGAATCATGAATCAAAGCCAGATCTCTTGATGTGGTTTGGCTTTATATGTGAAGTCTTGATGTTGGAAGCTATAAGACAAAATGTAGCTTGTTGTTGTGGATGAAAAAACACAAAGTGATCACGACATGAGGCGACCTTTAACCTCTTGTTGTCTCACATGCTGACCGTTATGTGTGCTTTATTCCTCAGGATGGCTCTGAAAGCAGTCAAAGTACGAGCTTACTCTCTTTAATTATAGTCCTTGTCCTTGTAGTTTCGGTTTCCGGTGTTTGTTATCATATCAACAAAATTCTGACTCATCCACCCACATGAATTTGCCTGATGAATATGCATAAAAGAGACTACAGATGTCTGGCATAATGCGCCTTTATCATAGAGCACTTATCATTTTGTTCTGAAGTTGTGTTGCATTTGCATCACTAGAGACAGAGGTACAATTATCCTTTCCATTCAGCTGCAGGAGTGGGCTTTGTAATGAGAAGTATTGTCCCTCTTTACCAGGCATTGTTGTGTCAAAATGCTGGTTTTCTTCTGCTTAATAGCCCAAAAAGAATGTGCGAGGCGCAAACAATTCTCCTGGCGTTCATTAAAGAGCAGAAAACATATCTCTGTACATGTAAATATAGAGCGATGGGGATAACAAAGTGGGCTGTTAAAGCGTCATTATCGATTCGGCAGTGTAAGTTAGGAGTTTAAACACATTGGCTTTACCTGAGGCGCAAATTAATATTCTCACTTGTACTCGAATGAGAAGTCATGCACAACTCACTTAAGATATTATCTCATGTCAATTGCTAACTGAATAGTGTGTTTGTGAGGCTACAGCAGCCTGCGCCAATAATCATTAAGCTTTTATAAAGTTTAACATGCTACTAGAACACACCCTGGGCTATAAAAAAAAATATGTTTCCATGTCACGACATTTGTTGAACTCTTTTGACCTATGGAGCTGTAAACTGATCTATAAGTACACCAGCTTAAACAACCTATGAATATTTAAAATATTGTAGCATGTAGAGCCACGGAATGAGGCATATGGTTAAATTATGCATCCTTGAGTGGTGATCTCATTAGCCCCCAGGAGGTCCCTCTAAATAGTCCACAGGCCTCATCTAGGCCCCCATTTAGCGACTATTGAGAGGAAATAGCTTCGCAAACCACGCTAATGGTTCACAACCTGACGAAAGGAAACCTGATAATGGCACAATAGTCGCATAATGAAATCAAATTAGAGGCCTCTGTCTCATATTGTACTGTCCATTTCAAACTGCAGGCTAAGCATCCATCTGTAAGTGATTCATAACAGCTCTTTATGAGTCATCCCCCCCTAAAGATGGTGTGTAATAAAGACTGCTGAGGAGAATAAAAGTGTTTGATCACGCATCCGTCCGGTGGCATGACAGTCTAATCCAATAAGAGCTCCTTAAGGAGGTCACGCTGAAGACTTCAGGCGAGTCGCAGACAACAGAAAAATTATGGATGGTTATTTCCCTTATTCACCATTACAGTTATGACTTCTGTTATAGGGGGGGAGATATGTCATTCCATAACTGGTACGAAATTTAATCTCCAGATGAACAGCGTGACCCGCCTTTGGGGGGCTGCTGACATGAACAATCTTTATGATGTAATAAGCAGCAAGAATCCTCAAGTCTCCCCTAATACATACTCATTCCTTTGTAGGCTATTGTACAGCAACAATCCCACTGCTGCCTACTATCAGGGACGACTACAAGTACTTCCTCACAGACTTGCATTCAGCGGCTGTGTGGAGTCCCTCTGGGAGCCCATTACTCGTAACAATGCCACCATCCATGCGTCTCAGTACTCAGGGGGCGGATGCCTGGTGTGATATACACCTTCACATTAGCCCCTGACAAGAAGGGGTTGTTTTTGATGGAGTGCAGTTCTTCGGTGACAGCCTCCTCCCTCATGAAGAATATTTACACAGCCACAAGTGGAGGGCTGTAAATAAATTGGCTTGTGCTGAACCACAAAGTCACCAGACCCTATTTTTCTGCAGACAAGGCAAAGATCAGCCGAGACGACAATGTTCATTCTTCATTTTAGCATAATTAAAGCCATGGATCAATTACACTCAATGTCCTAAATAAAAGAAATTGCAGTTTAGCATATTTATAGCTTGCTCAGCTTGTCTCCAGCTTGTACTTGTTGCAGAGCTCAGTTTGCTTTGACAAAACAACCCCATGCTGTGTCGCCAACTCCAATAACCGTTACTGTGGATGCTTAGAAAGTTTCTGCAGCTTGTCAGATGTCAGATTTAACATGTTTTTAAGAATGGAGGAAGCTGATCTGTATGTGGGCGGCTGTGTTCATCAGACATCTTTGGATGGGATGAGAAAGTGAGCACAGCACCATGGGCCATGCAAGAAACTTGCCAAAGTCCTACTGCTTTTGTGAAATGTGAAGAAAGCCCCGGCAACTTTTATAGCACTGTTAACTCTTGTAGAGCGCAGTGCTCTTGCCAGCAACTTGCAAAAAGATTTAAGTCTATACATCTTAATATATTTCTTTGCATTGAAGGCTAAACATGTCTGCTGTTTGACATGCGGTATCATCAAGCTGTGGGTGTGTTCCATACTTGTTCTGTGTGTATTGGTAACAATCTCATATCAAGGTCAACCAAGTTGCTTGTTTTCGAGCTTAAAACTCCTCTTAAACGTGTTTAGAAAAGTGGAGGACATAAACATCAGATGGTATAGCTGCCAACCAATCAGCATCTGCTGTTTCAGATCATCACTTGAGTAGTCATAGCTGAACTACCATCAAAAGTGAACCTCATTTTTGTATTCGCCCAGATTTTGAAGAACAGTCTGTAAAACTTCGCCATATTCAATTGATAAAGGTTGTGTGTTTATTTAACGTTGTAGCAGATGCCACGGTAGTTTAGAGAAAAAAAATTGCTAGCCATCCGAACCCTGCTGGAGGCCATTTTGGTTTCCTCTGCACTCCTTGGTGCAAGCGCACTGTGGGATACTCCAAACATCTACATCCACTGGAATCACTTAGAGGAGCGTCGTCTTTAAAGGGCCAGTTCGACGATTTTCAACCTCAGTACGATCATGCTATTATGGAGCGCTAATGCCATTATGGTAGGAAAGAAACTGCAATTTCGCTTTGTGCCGTTGGAGGACGCTATCCACTTCTCCAATGGACCCTGGAAACGTTTTTTTAGACAATCCATATTGTCATCGTATTTCAGATTCTGTACCGCTCTGAGCCGTTGCCTGCAGCGAAACGGTAGCATTTCTGGCTGGGCCGTTCCTTTCAGAGGGAGGGACGCAATGCACGCTGGGTGTTGTAGGAATGTAGAATGGGCGAAACCACAAGCTGTTTGGACAACTTTCTTTTGAACAATTTGAAATATTATTGCTTCTATCGATTACAAAGAACACCAGCTTTGACTGACAGTGGAGAAGTAGTCTTTCCATATGACGCTTATTTGTGTCAATAGTATTGTGCACTATTTTTGTCCACCATATATTGTACACCACACAGGCTGTATGAAGCAGAGGTACTCTACAGTTCCCTAATCTATCTCTTCAGCGTGTTACAGGAGTTATCTTCTCTTAAATGAAGGAAGGGGACTTCGAAGCACAGAGAAAGCTCCAAGGTACTCTCTTTTTATCATTTTAAATGCCTTTTTTTGTCACGAAAAGGTCATGTTGACCTTAAAACAACTCACAGCACCAGCACATTTCACATTTCAGCATCGAGCCTTTATCGGGGAGTCACATGTCTGAAGGAACAGCAGGTACTGTTATGGCCGTATTCTACCAGTTGGAATCTTTCACATGGACATGGTGTGTTGGTTTTGACAGGAAGGAGCCATGTACAACTCCAGCAGATGGCGCTGTTTGGGTTCACAATATATACTTATCAGAAACATAGATTAAAGAGCAACATATTGAACACAAACAATGGTTACAGAAGAGTACGACTCAACGCTTCCTGTAGGCATGAAGACTGACTGCTGGTTACTTTTGTCTGTCGCCTTCTGTTATGGGAGATGGGACGTGGTCAATACCAAAGCCTCATAATGTGAAAGGGTTGCCGTTGTTGAATTCCAGATAGTGTCTAGCCGCGGGCTACTTTACATTTCCTGTGCAAATAGCATATCTGTGTTCGTGTTCTGCTAGTCCTGCAAGGGTCTGTTGGTTCTTCCATTGTAAAAGACTTTGCCCTCTTGGCTGAAGGTACCAAACACAGTTTTGCAGTTGATGAATTACACTTGAACTCCTTTTGAGATGCAGAATCAATAACTGTCTTGCTCTGTATTATATTTGTGCAGTGGTTGTAATGATTACCCTTGGATAACACCTTTGGTTTTGGGCCCAACCATGCAAGTTGGGTGGATAAAGGAAGCTGTGAGCAGTTTAGGAAGGAGACTCTTTGACGGGAGCAGAACAGCCAAGCTCTTAGACCAGGGGTCTCCAACCCTGCTCCTGGAGAGCTACCTTCCTGCATGTTTTAGGTTTCGCCGTACTCTTAAACACCTGATTCGAATGATCTGCTCGTTATCAACCAACTGCAGGGATTGTTAATGAGCAAAACATTCGAATCAGGTGTGTTAAAAACATGCAGGAAGGTAGCTCTCCAGGAGCAGGGTTGGAGACCCCTGTCTTAGACTCTCTGAGACAAAAGCAGGAGACACATGGGTATACTAATTAAGAAAATGAATTAACTACAGAACTAACAGAAACAAGTAGACATGAATAATCTGTAAAGTCAGTTGTGTTTGGTGTGGATGAGTGAAAATGTGCTGCATGGATGTTTGGTGCAAAAAAACAAAGAAAAGCAAACAAAGAGCAAATCAGAGGTGTGTGATGAGAGGTCTGCCCAAGACTGGCTGCTGCTCTGGCTTAAATGCATGAGGCACGCCAGGCTCAGGTGTGTCTCATACTGCTGATTAGCCTGCCACCAGGTCTGCAGCCTTGGAGACGGAGAGCAAAAGCAACAGTAGTGTACCAAGCAGAGGGGCTGTGACAGCTGTATAACTTTGCATTAAATTACTATGCAGAAACAACAGTATAGTCTTTATAAAATGGAAAGTATTGATGTAAAATTTGCTGTTGATTAGATCAAATTAACTTGTTTTAATTTAACCAAACCGTATCTTTTGTTCAACCACATTGTTGTACTGCAGCTGCTGTGTTCAGACACCATCTTTTCTGCTAATACGGTGCCACATGGCCGTTCAGGCTGTCTTCTTGTAGGATTGTGTTTGTATATGCATACATTTTAATGATGGTTTGATGCTTCTTGCGAGCAAACTAGTGTCATATTGCTGAGTTCTCCGCAGGGGATATGAAGGCAGTTGATAATCCAGAGATATGACACACATAAATAAAAGATACTCAGCCTAATAAATCAGATCTGCGTCTTTTTCACCGTTTAAATATTATTTCTCTGGAGATTTATGCGTCATTTTATGTGAAGCTCTTGTGAAGAAGAAAATAATTACAGATTTTTATTTACAACTCCTTAAAAACTTGCCGGGAACACAGTGTAATTAATATTGTATGGCAGCAATTTGAATCCCCCCACCGCCGAGGCAGTCCAATAAAAGAAGCTTCATATTGCTAAAAGTGCGAGGATTAAAAAGCAGGTGCTCGGGGCACTGTGAGTCTGCTGCTTTACATCCGATCACCACATTGAGAAAGTCAGTGCCACTTCCACTTTCTGAACGCTCCTCACTCACTGTGATTAAATACGCAATAAGATCATGATACATAAAACTGAGCAGCCTTATTTGGGTACCATGCTGTCGGATCAGAACGGTCCTTTCTCTTTGCTTGATTGAATTACTGCACAGCTGTGGAATCTGTGAACATGTTTGTTTTTTGATTATTGAATTAGAATTCAGACCGCGCTAATAACAGCAGTTAAAATGTCTCACTGATTGTTCAAAACGTGTTTTATTATAATTTCATATTTCAAGACACTACAAAGCAATAGAGTCACATTAGAAGGGTAAATAACAAGGGAAGAAAGGGAGCCACAAACTGTAAAAGGAAAACATCAGTTTTAAAAAATGAAACAGAAAAAAAAACAAACACACACGCTAAATAAAAAACTCCCTTTGGACCACAGAAAGCAGGTCACACAATTTTACAGCTTTAATTACCGCTACCATTAGGGAAAGGTGAATTCTAATTTATAAAAAGCAAGGCTGCAGGTTAGATAACCAATCAAAAGTGTCCTTGTGCGTGTGTGTGTGTGTGTGTGTGCGTTAGTTAGATCCTAGTTGGTCGGTTTGCACTTTGCATAGCAAGTCAAGTTTTCATATCAACCGTACACAAGTACACAGTGAGGTGAAATTTTGTTTCTCTCTGGCTATATTAAAGAGGGAGAAACACAAGGTTACATATAGTGCTAAAATCAGTTAACGGGGCAGTATTATGCTAATTTCAACCTTCATGTTTCACTCTGTGATACCTGTGGATTAGCTTAGCATGATTTACAGTAATTTTTCTCACACTGGTGCTCTGTGCAGGCCCTCATACAGCCTCTGCCTGCAAAGACTCAGTCAGCTCTGTCCCTTTAACAATCCCCGCCCCTACAAGCCCGCTTTCTTCTGATTGGCCAGCTCTCCGAAGTGCAGCGTGTAGAAAAATACTTTTACCTACAGATTTGAAACTTCACTCACGTTTAGTCTGGAAATCCAAAATTGTAACATTATATATATGTCTTAAAATGTAAAACATTATTATACCACCTCTTTAAAGTGTCAGAGGTAGTGTAAGAACATTCCAGCACAGGCCAATCTACACAGCACTTACAATATAGAATGCAGCTAGCATATATACACACAGTATGATGGAAGTATTGCATATAGACTTTACATAAGAGTTAAATGGATTTTTTTTTAAATGTAGATAATGAGCTTCCTCTGCCATCAGTGTGTGCATGCATGTGTGAAAGGCTGAACGTGACATGTAGTGGAAAAGTGTCCGTTGCGGTTGGAAGACAAGAAAAGCACTAGGAGAGAAATCATAAGAATTCAGCCCCCTTTAGACTTTTGTCCATTTTGCAGAAATCACTCAGATTTATTTGGGCTTTTAATGATCAAATAAAAACATTCCAAAAAGCAGCTGAACTCACCTGCATGCAGACGGATGTAGCTGAATTTAGTTATGGGTTACGCAGCAAGGCACTCAAAGCTTTTAATATTTTTTATGAGTTAATAACTTATCATGTAATCCTCCTCCCCGTCCCCCACTGTAATATCATGGACGATTTTGTACTAGTATATTGCATATAATTTCCATAAAATCCAGTTTAATTTGCAGCGTTAATATGAGAAAACTGGAAAGGGGTCGAATAAATAAACATGCACTGTTGCTCTCCTATTTGGCCAACAGCGTGGGTCTCATTCTAAGATGATTTCTGTCATCTGTTAGTTTGTTAGTAGAATCTGTCTTAGATTTGTTTTTTATTATGGAATAATATTTCAGTCGTAGAGTTAAAACTCACTTCCTGATTGCTCAAAACGGTCATACTCATGTTTATCAGAAGGTTGCAAAGATATGCAGGGGAGCAGTTGCACAAAAATAATCACGCTGTAAAACCAACATCCACTCTGAATTTTGATTGCAACATTAATGCAGTATGTCAATGAGGCCAAGTGGGACGTGTGTGTGTGTGTGTGTGTGTGGAGCAGCAGTGTGTTTGTTTTTGTCATCATCGCTTTCTAACTCTCAATTAATCAGACAGCAGATTTCCCTATAAGGCCTGCTGTAGGCCTTCTGTATCAGTACAATAATTTTAATAGACTACACTATCTCACATGTGAATCTTTGAAATGAAAAAACAAACAAACTGGTGTTCAAATGAGGAGCTGATAAATACAGATGGTTATTAACAGCTTCTCTGCGGCCAAAAAAAGCACAAACATGACGCTCCACTCTGCTGGAGGAACCTTTATTTTGAAAGTCCAGATAAGAACGGCGAGATAAGTCGAAATTCTCTGTGATGGGGGAAAGCACTGTGTCTGTCTTGGAGTTTGTATTTACCTCAGAAACAGCGGTCCACATTTTCACCGGCTTGACAGAAGTGTTTTGGCAGATTCACCCTCAAGCTTAAAGCACAATTTCATGGCAGGTGCTATTCGGTGATATCAAGAGGAAAATATATACCGTTTCTCCAGGAAGTACTCAGTTTTTGTGTTTACAGCTTATAAATTGAGGGGAATAATTGCAGGCACCTGACATTAATTGTGATTCACTTTGCTTCCTCACCAGCAGCTGTTTTTTCTCTCTCCGTTGCAATGAGTTGTTCTCTAGCTGTCAGGGTTTTTCGTTGACAGGGGCATTTAGAGTGGTCACCCTGAAAGTACATCCTTAAATGAAACACTCTCCTCTGTCTGAGAAAGCGTTCACATTCTTGTTTTTTTCTTCTTCCTGAGCAGAGAGCTGTGCTGTCTTCTGTGAAGCACATCTTCCGAACAGAAGTTCCTCAGTCCTTAATTAAACACAACGTTACTTGTGGGGGTGGGGGAGGGGGAATAATGCGCTGACAATCACACACTGTTTACTTCAATCAGCCAGGTTCACTTGTGCTACTGTGCACATTGTAATTAAACTCTGCCTGGACTCACTGTAGAGGAGACATCTGTTCATCCAGAAGTTACTCATGGTGCAGGAAGATTCTGTCAAGTATTCACATGTCAATGAATGCTGATTTATATAGCATACATCATCAATGCAGAGTCATAAGCCTCAATATGTTGCACATTTTGGAGGGGACATTTACATTGCCATTTGTTCTCTTTGTGGTAGCTGTATGCAGAAGAATGCTTCTTCATGATGCATCTCAATGCGTTCTCATACCAGGTTGTCAGTACTGCAGGAATGTTGTGTGTTTGACCTTTATGGACACCGTACCTTGGACTAGAGGACATAGACTGTGTAATAATAGACGTAGCCACCGTGACGTCACCCATTTGTTTCCCAGCTGCCGAAATGAAAAATATGGCCGCCGCCATGTTGGTTTACTGGAGCCAAGTCGCCATATTTGGATGAGAGGGTGGAACGAGGGGTTGGCAAATGCCAAGTTATCAAAGCTAAACAGTCCGTGTCTGTGTCCGACCAATTAACTCGTGAATGAGCTAGTTTAACTTTCCCACAGAGGAGACTGTGTTTGTGACGAGGGAGCATGTCAGAGGTGCTGTGGGGAGAGAGTTCCAGAGGGAGGGGGCAGCAATGGAGGAGGCTCTGTCCCCCCAAGTCCGGTGCTTGGATCGGGTGAGAGGGGCGAGGAGGTTGGCGACAGTGAGGTAGCAGGCGGCTAGGTTGGGAGGGCCTGGTGACAGACGGTGATGTGTTTTGACTGCAGGACCACTGTAGCAACTGATTTGGCTTTTAATCATTACGATCTGTTTCTCTGAGCCTCTAATATAGTTGCAGATAGGTTGGAATTATATCTGCTTTAAAGGCCGGTGCGTCTCATGCAGAGGCTGAAGTGCACCTTTGTGTGTCTGTATGAGACACCCAAGGCTGTGTCTAAGCATCGGTATTCACTGCCTTTTTAAAGGGCTCTGCTTCTTGTTCAGGTTAATACAATAAGGAAATATGCCATGTTATTTTGAGTACATGTATGGTATGCATGCAGCTTTGTTTATTTGATGTTTGACTATGAGATTGTCCACACACACAGTCTGCTCTTTTAGTGTTGTACTTTCCTGTTGGTCTCTTACAGCTCACCTGCTCTGCTTCCGTGCACACTTTTTATGCTTCCTCTTAAATCTCACAGCATCAGATAAGGTGATGACTGCTGTGTAAATAGGAATGCAATGTTAGACTGTGCAAACAAAATCACTCAACCTTAAATAGCTAATTGTTCAGTGGATATGTGTAATGAGCACTGAGAAAACATCAGACAAACACTGTATATCCGCTAAATGCATTGCCTAACAAAAGGCGAGACTATTTGAGCAATAATACCAGATATATTCCATATGTATCTATTCATAAGCCGGCAGATAAACAGCAATCTAGTGCTTTCTGTGAAGAGAATGGGCTGCGGATGATGGGACCACATGGTGAGCTTGTCTTCATCTGGCCCAGCAGGGGTGCCACTGGCCGTCCTTCCCATTCTCTGAACCCTCGTCAGAGCACCACTTATCTGCTCACCCAGAGTGGAGGCTGGCTTCCGTTTAGGTTCATCCTCTCCGTCCCCTCACGCTATTCCGCGGCATTCCTTTTGTGAAGATGAGGGCAGGCTAATACCTGTGCTATTTTGCAATGCTCAGGAGCATCTTATCGCTCGCGGGCAAAAATCCCTGGCCCTAGGAAGGGAGCAACTAGGCCAGTGTTGTTGGGAAGGGGCTGAGGCTGTGCTAACCAGTGGCAGGGAGGCAGCCTTATCTCGGCGTGAGCAGCCATGGCTCCCCTCCCTATCCGTCTAAACTCCTCACAAGCCTCTCAGATTAGCAACATGCGTCTCCTCCCAGCACACATACCCCTCACCCACCTCCCTCGCTCCCCAGCGCCCTTGAACAGACATCATTACAGTGATTATTACTGTTTATCAGGCTGATGTACGCAGAACAAAGCTCCGGCCTGCTCAGGAGTAGATTTGTTCGGCTTTTTGTGTTTGTCGGTTCATGGCTTTGTCATGGAGGTAACAAGGAGGCCTATCAAGTGCGTGCTAACAGGCCTTACGGGGAGGATGCTTATGTTGGACAATGAGATGTGAAACACTCTTGATTTAGTTCAGCTTACTGTTTTACCTTCATCCCTGCTGTGTGAGTCAAGCTGCCTGCTCTGTCCATGCATTATACATACAGACACAAATATATATATACTGTATATGTGGTGCGATTCGTGTTAAAAGAGAGGTACTGTTTATACTCATGGAAAACAGAAGGCCTAGCATAACATTTAAAAAACCAGTTTATTATGTATGTAAAAAGAAAGCAGAACTTCAATTACCTTTGCAATCATATTTTAATCTAATATACTTATCTATTATTTAGAATTGAATTAATCAGGAAGCCAGTATTTGTTTTCTCGACTCGTGTCCTTTCCTCATGTCGACACACGAGGGATGCATTCAAATACCTAAAAACAAAAGGTTTAATTTTAATATTAGCAATATAATTAAATCCATCATCTATACCGCTGGAGTCTATCCCAGCTGTCATTGGGCGAGAGGCGGGGTTACACCCTGAACTGATCGCCAGTCAATCCCACAGAGACAGACACCTTTCACACTAACACCTACGGGCAATTTTAGAGTCACCAACGAACCTAACGAGCATGTCTTTGGACTGTGGGAGGAAGCCGGAGTACCCACATGCACAGGGAGAACATGCAAACTCCACACAGAAAGGCCCCGCTTCGTCCGCACCGGGGTTCGAACTAGGAGCCTTCTACCTGTGAGGCGACAGTGCTAACTTTCTTCTAAATCCTAACATACTTGGATGGTGCCACTCAGCCAGGCAAAACACTTCTATATGTATTTATACTTATATAAACAACTTTTTATATACATTTTTCAAAGATTATTATTTTGGCCTTTTATGCCTTTATTTAGAGAGAGGACAGCGTGAGAAGCAGAGCAACAGAGAGTGGGGACGACTCGCGGCAAAGGGCCGAAGGCGAGGGTCGAGGACTGAGCTTCTGCACATGGGATTTAACTGCTGAGCTAAACCCAATCAAAACCGCTTGACCCAATCAATATTTAATAGAAAATAATCTTAAAATGCAATAACACAACATGCTCTCAACAACAAAATCAATAAGCTACTGTAAAAGCATGTTTGTAACAAGACAGTCTGCTTTCATGAGGAACTTCTGACATCTTTTTTTCCTTCTGTTCTCTCGAGGTCAACTTAACTCTTATTTCAATCTCATCTCTGCAGCTCTCCAGACAAAGAAGGAAACAACAGCAGATCCATTCACTGAGAAGACATGTTCATTTACGGAGCACAGGCATGTCGTCGTCTCTATTGTTGTAAACGCTTATTGTTTATTGTATGGTTGCACTAAACACTGTTCTCAGTAATAATTAATTATGAGGCGGGCCCACCGGAGATTTATAATCTCTATTTACAGATTCTACATAGAAAAGAAGCAAAAGCAGGTGGAGCGTAATGCGCCATAACGACATCCCGGCTCCCATCAGCTTCATCTGATGATGATTTAGCTTCTTATTAATCTCTTCAAACAGACATCTGCATGCTAACAGCTAACAATCTGGTCTAGATCTAAAATTCAACTTAAGACACATTCCCTGACACTGTGTCACGAAAGCGTTCAGATTTCCCGACTTCCTCGAATGCATCAGAAATGATCGATCCAGTGCAGGTTTAGCTCAGCGGTTAAATCGGTGGCCATATACAGAGGCTATAGTTCAACTCCCACCCTTGGCCATTTGCACGCATGTCGTCCCCACTCTCTTCCCCTGTTTCCAACACTATCCACTGTCCTCTCAATAAAGCCCTGAAGGGTCAAAAAATAATCTAAAAAAAAAAAAGAAATGCTCGATCCGACTTCCATCCAACAAACATTTTAAAAGTAGTTTTCTTCTCCTCTTGAGCACAGACCTGACCGGTAAAGGTAAGACCTGTCAAAGTAAATCACAAGAATAACAGGTTCTTTTTCTGTGCACAATGCAGCACACCGCCGGCTACATGCCCCGGCATGTTCACCTGTCCCCAGAGGCGAGATCGTCTTCACACTGTAGCCGATGGGATCTGAGATTGGGAGATATCGCAATGACTCATCAGAGGGATGGATATGTAGATCACCCCCCTCATCCAATCACAAGCTATAATTGTTGTCTCCTTTTCATGTGTGTCTTCATTAGCTTTGTTGCTTTGATGGTCTGGTAAGAAACAATGACCCTGTTTGTTAAAAGCACCTTATAAATACATTTGGACGGCCTTGATTTGCCTTGATTTGCTCACAGCTCCCAAAACGCTGAACGCACGCTGGCAAAATCCATTTTTCATTTTTGAGAAATCTGATTTGGGTTTTCATTACTCAGTTATTCTCCGCTGAAACTTAACCTAAGGCCGGTCTATCATCAGAATGCGCGCTCCTTTCCTGGCAGCGTGCTTCACTGGATTTCCCCCGTCCCGAGTACTTAAATATGAAATTATGTATTTATTGCTGAGAGAGAAAATGTGATGCCAAAGGTTAAGGATTTATATTTAATGTGGAGTGTCTGCACACCTTCTTTCCTGCCTCTTTTGTTTGCTTTCTGTCTGGAAGCAAACATTTTGAACTAAGACCGGGCTGTCTGTTGATTTGAGAAGACAAACAGGCATCTTAATTCAATTCAAAGTGGTTTAAACGAAGGCATTATTCAAAGCATAACGTCTGCGAAATTAAGTTGGAATGCATTAAAAACGTGAAGTCAAATATACTGGAAGGGGAGGAAAATCGTTTAATTAAATCCCTATAGTTGTCATTAGCATGCATGCAGCTGGAGCCCTGGTCACAGATTACATGTGATGTGCTAAAAAGCTGACGAGCACTTTTATTCAAAAGTTATTAACTTTTTAAGCACCCAATTACGTCTGCTGGATTGCAGGCACACAATTTATAATCTTCTGAGGCAACTTTGGCTTAGGATCATTGTCCCTCTGAAGTATGGCCCATTAAGCCGTGTTGGGGCTGACAGAGGAAACACAGAGCATGTAATGTCAATACGATGCTATTTTTTCCCCTCGGAAAGTTAAAGCACAAGTGTTCAGACGGGAAGATTTACCTTCACTCGGTTTATACACAATTGAGACGCACAGAAATGTGGAGGAGTGCTGCGGCACGATCGCACAATTAGCAAAAGTGATTATTCAGCTTTCCTGTCTGCTTCTTGTGAGGCACAATGCATGAAAGCGTGTCACATCTCAAACTGCGGAGGTGTTTTCCACAGACTATCAGAGCTTTGCTATCACTGCACAGTGGATAAAAGAATCAAAGGGAAAGCTCGATCCACCTGAAGAAAGGAGAGGGGTTTGTTTTTGAGTTACCTCGGCAGAACTCTGTGGTATACTCTCACATCCGTCCTTGTACTTATCTTTTGACGACACTTTATTTACTCAGTCCTCTCAGAGCCTTTTGTATTTCTCTATTCTTTCCCCGAGCTCTTTAAAAAACATGGGATATCTGTTTGTTGTTTGTGAGAGAAATGTGCAGACTTGTGGCCAAAGACTGATATTTGAAACAGTCTCATTTTTTGGTCTTTTATATACCCTCCGTAAACGCTGACACACTGTGCAAAGCTCTCAAAGACAAACAACAGGAAGCAATTCTCAGGAATACAGACAAGAGCATCATTTTACATGGCAGCATAAACAAGGACGATAAGTGCTCATACATCACGGTTACTTTGTTTGCATGAGAAACCGCTCGAGGAACCGCTGCGCTTGGACATGATGCGAGCAAAGCCACTGCATCAGTCCGAGTATTTGTCAACTCATTGGAATTCTGTGAGCCAGGTAGGAGAGAGAGCTCATGGCGTGAAATTGTCATTGCAGGGATTGCGGAGGTCTTGAGGGACGTGGGTCAGCTGCCGACCAAATGACAGGGTAGTGCAGTCCCTGACGGCCTCCCGCGGCGGACGCCTCAGTGGCACACGCTTCCCCCCGCGAGGAGACAGTGTAGCACAGCTGCTCTAAGCTGTTGTGGCTTGTGTTGGGATCTGTCCAGCACGCTGTTGTGACATCTTTCTCAACTTTTTAACCCGGTCGCAGTCACTTCCCTACGTTAGTGCAAAGGCCTGACGTTGATATGGCTTTAAGATTGATAAAGACAGCACTGCAGCTGGCTGGATACAGGGACACATGAGGCAAGACAGCCTGAGCCTGAACAAGCTTCAGACAGGTCACATCGTTTCAGTCTTGTTCATTGAGATAAACAGAATGACCATTGACATAGAATCGATTTAAATAGATAGCAGCATATCATCCAGAATTTGTAGGTAAGGAACAAGATGTTTGGTGTTGGAAGCTTCTGGTTTCTGTTCATTATGATACATAGTGAGTAGTACTTTAGTTGTTTGCAGGAAAACAGGCAGTCAAAAGAAAAAGATGGAACGCGTTGGCTGTAATCCAAACACAGATCCTTCTGAAACATATCTGCGCAAGAAGACGAACAACAGTACAATCTGAGATGTCTCTTTACACTCCAAATCTATTCTTGAGTTTCAAGCTGCTTGTCAGACAGTGAACAATCACCAGCGAAACCTTGGCCTGAATATTTGTTAGTACTGCTGGATACACCGGAAGACCCGAAAATCGCATTACTGCGTTCGGTGGTAGTATGTAGTACAGAGCTGCTCAAATGAATCTTGCAGTATGCTACGCCAGGCAGCAGGTTTGGAAAGCAGAAGCCCACCAAAGCGCTGGAACGTCACAGCGGCAGTTGAAATGGCATTGTGGGATACAGGAGGCGAGGCAGACTGGTCTGATGCGTACGGGAGATTTTTTCTGAATCAGTACGACATCCGGGTATTTCTGGCACACTGTAAACTTTGCTTTTGTTTGCGTACTACATTCTACATTACAGTACGTACTGCTAGTATAGTATGCGAACAGATCGTCCCAAATGTTTAATTCCATGTATCACCAATATCGCCTCCCATGTCAAACACTTTACCTCCTGCCCTTGTGTGTTCCCACCAAGTGAATGCGTGCCCCGCCCTGATTAGACTCACCTTCCCAGTGTGTTTCTGTCTCCATCTGCTCGTTGGTCTTGTGTACCTTGTACCTGGCAGTCAAGCTTTTCACAGTGTTTTGCCTCAATGTTTTTCTTTCGAACGTTAAGACCATTAATCTTTTGAACTTTCTTTTGGCCCTTATTTTCTGTCAACTCTACATCGGATTTCTTTCCAGGTACCTGTCGCTGGTGGGGACTAGCTAAAACTACTTCCTGCTTTGGCTCTGTAAGCCTTTTCATTATTGCTTTATTTCATTATTTCTTTCTGCGTCTTAGTGCTCTCCTGTTTTCCAGTTGGAGTGCGATTGTTCGGCCTTTCAGCAAGGGTCGTGAATACCACCAAGAAAAGAACACATATCACCAGTGGTCATGTACCACCGTTTGGGAATCACTGACCTAGAAAATGCTTCTCCTGACTGTCTTCCACTTAAAATCTTCCACTTCCACTTCCAGCGACTGTATGAAGGCAAAATGTGAATATTTGAATTGGCAATCCTTGATCCCTTCTCTGACCTTAAATTGAACATGTAAAGCCTCTTTCCGGTGACAACACTGGTCGCTCTGAGTGAATATGTCGCGTGGTGTGAATACAGCCACGTCACATATATCTGCCTTCATTGTAGCGACAGAATAGTGGTCACAACTTTGCTACTTTCTTCATCCCACAGTTCACACTTTAGCGCTGATTTGAAATAACACAGAGCCGGGTTTGTTGGAAGATCCTGGGCCAAGAAGACACTTAAATCCCTGAATAAGCTACAGTAGCAGCCAGGCCTGACAGCAAATCTCCGACTTAAAGCTGACGTGAAAGTGAATAGCTCTCACCCGAGCCCCTGTCTGACAAAACTATATTTGCTTTTAATCTTCTTATTGAGTCCAGTGCCGGGCTTTTTAAAGACCAATTGAAAAAATGTAAATCACATACAAATGAGGAGTAATTCTGAATTTCTCAGCCCGCTTGTCCCTCAGTGACCATATCCAATTTTCAGACTTTATATTATCAGGCTTGGTGAAGTGGTCAGCACACTAAAGGAGCTAATATCTGCCAGACCAGCTGCTCTGCCAGGGCACGGAGAAAGCTTGAATAACACTCCGCTCTGTTACCCCATTTAAATGGACAGACTGGAGCTAATTTCAAATAAAGTCTAATTACGGACATGCTTTTTGAAACCAAGAGAAACATAAGCTGCGGCGACCATCGAGTAGCAATTATTCCGAGGCATAATGTGTCTCAGAAAATGGAGCGAAACGCACTGCAGAGTGCATTAATCTTTCCTCCAACTTTCTATGAAGTCAAAGTTCAAGGGTCATGTGATCATTTCTCCCCTTTGAATTCTTATCTTGTACGTTGGGCGACTGGGAAACAACAATTTCAAAGCATGCGCGTGTCGTTCATCATAAAGCGCTGTCAAGGAAAAAAACCGACCTCCTGCCAAGAACGCCCGAAATTAAATATTGAAGCACTGAAATGGGAATAATTCAAATGTATATGATTCAGATAATATATTCTGCTCGCTGAATGAGAGCGAAACGCTGACTGATTAGGCTTTTATCTTCCCCAGTTTCTGATTATCCTCAGTGTCGAGCTAAAGAAAGAGACCAAGGAGAGCAGTAACAGTAGATGAAGCCTGTCGGATGAATGTTGATGCAACAGCTGAGGAAAACGAGCAGTTTAGATTATATTGTGGCATTCGATTGAGAGTTCTCAAAATTCGTGTTTATGTAAATTTCCCGACCTTGCACCGAGCAGATGTTTCTCTCAGGCGTGTCGGTCCTTCGGAGGATGTGGAGGCGGTGTTGTTATCCTTTGCTCTCACACAGTTAAGTCCTTCCACCTCAAAGGCTTTTCCATTCTTACGGAGAGAGAAGCTGTGCTGCCAAAAGTATTGACTGCTGTAAACCATTAGATGTAGGGCTGACTATACGATCCGTGTTCGGGAAGTGCTGTAATGTGGTTAGAATAATGGTGTTGTGGCTGTAGTTGAGAAGGTCATTAGCCATCAGATCCGACTTCATGAGTGCTTGTAGACCGGAGATAGACCTTTGGAGCTTTATAATCTTATTGTGCGTCCTGCTCAACAAAAGTCGTCATGAACTTCTTATAAGTATGACACACCTTGTTTTAACTTTTAATATAACCGCTGGTCCGCACAATCTCCTGATTTTCAGCACTCGTCCCTCGACGTCAGAGTTTGTTCATGTTAACTGTTTAGCATTCTTACCCCACGATCCCGCAGGGTCCGTGTCCGGCACGTTCTGTCTGTGCCGCAGTTCTGGTCCGTCAGAGCCCTCGCCCACAGGAAGCGTGTGGACGAGGGCTGGATTCGCGAGATCACAAGATCGCGGGAGAACTACATTATCGCGCAAGAATTGCAAAATCAAGCAATAACATCAATGTTAAACAAAGCAATATACAAAAAAGAGTTCAGTTTGCATCTCCGAGGTTGATTATCTGCTCATTTGGAAATCATTCTGTGAGTGTGTGCTTCTGCCATGGGTGAGTACACTACTTAATTAAAGGTGTTATTTTTCAAAGATTTCAAGATTTCCAAGATTGGTGTTAAAAAAACAGAATAAAACAGGAGTTTGTACCGGTCTGTGCTTGGTGTTTTATTTTTAAATGACCGGATGCTCTATGCTGATTTATTGTCTGGAACAATCTGCTCTGTTCAGCTTGACTCATGCTTGAAGCGGCCTCCGTCAAAAATAGACCCGGCGCGTATCTTTAGCGGAGCAGAGCGGAGAGACACTTCTAGGATGCGCCGGTGCGTGCTGTGGAATCACGAGCATTGACTTGAATGGTGCGATCGACTCCGGAGGCTGCGCCGCACACGGAACGCGCCAGACACGAATCCTGTGGAATTTGAGGGTTATTGTGTTACTGTTTTAATTAGCGTCTTTAAAAATACCAGGGACTCCAATTACAAGCACCAAATTCAGCCTACATGTAGTTTCATATGGATAAAACTATTTATTGAGTCTAGTTTGCTGTGGGTCCTGAGTACTATCAGGGTGGTAGGAAAATGTGACGGACACAGATGTAGCAAAGATCTTTTTTTTTATCAAGCTAAAGTTTATTACAGAACTGATGATGTTTTTAGACAACATCAGTGAACATTTAGCTATGATGGTATGCAGGGAACCCAGCTGATAGTCCTTTTATGATACATTTTGGTTGAATTAGAGGGTTTAATTTACTAATGTGAAAGTATGAGAGGAAAAGTGTTTTATTGGCATGACAACCACATAGCACAGGTTAAGTCCTTAACTTCACCTGCTATCACCTTTCTATGTAAAAAATTCAAGTCTTAAAGTTATTAAAGCACTTCAGTGTAGCGCTCCCAGTCCTGCCATGCTGTGCATAAAAAGCCACATAATCGCTGTCTTTGATTAAATGTGATTTTGGTTCTGGCTGTTCCTTTCTTTGGGGGCTTTTTAAACACGTCCCACTGTGGCGACGGCCGAGCTGGAAGCTTGTGTATTGACTAGAAAAATAAACTGTGACCTCCGTCAAAAGGAAAGGTCACACTCCCAAATGCTCTTTCCCAAAAGGCGTCCTGTCAGCCGCTATCACAAACAGTATTAACCCAGCTTGGTGGCACTCCTGCGGAAATCCCACCAGCAATTTCCACCATCTAAATGAACTGTCATTCTCTTGTCATAGTTAACTCTAACTGATTCTCAGCCGCTAATCTCCTTAGCAGATATCCCGAAAGGACACCGAGATAAAAAAGGAAGAGGAGAAATCTCGTGGAATGATTTCATAACAAATTCACATTAAGGTCATTTGACAGTCATTGTAGTTCATCCCTGAAGGGTTAAGGCTCTTGACAGTAATGTTATTCATCATTCTGCAGAGTCTTTAATGGACATGTTGACATAATCTGCATTAACAGAGGATTTTAAATGTACGCAGCGGTTAAGTGGTCGACAGTGACGGCCATATTCCTTCGCTATTCAACTGTCATTCAACTTTAATGCGCTGCTCTCCTCTTCTGTGTAGCTCATCGCTAACTTGCTTAACAGTTTAAAATGTCCAATTACACAGTTGGATGACCATTATGACTACATAAGCGAGGGACACGACGCAGCCATTCAAATTGGTTTTGCTGTGAGAAATAATCTAAAATCCAAATGGCATTATGCAAATGATGATGCATATTAAGACAAAGAAAGTGACGCTGGTTGCACGAGCTCTGCCTTCACTCTGCTGAAAACAGAATACATCAACTGTAAAGCATGTGAGATAAAAGCCCTCGGAGCGAGCTGCAGCTGGAAACACAAACTTTCTTTTGGCTGTCACAATCATTCAAGCTCTTTGTCGAGCGTATTTTCATCGCCATATCTTGTCAGCAGTCTATTCATCACAGTCCACATCTGTGCCATGTGTGATTGATGCATGTGTTTGATGGCAGCCGACTGCAAAACACTTACATCAGAAGTGAGGCTGCTCGTCGCAGATCGCCTTTACCTTTTTGTCCTGTCGATGTTTTTTGCTTGCACAAGCAGCCTCTCCTTTTTCTCACCTGCCTGCATCAGTCATATCAGAGCCGCCTCGATCAAGCGGTGGCTCTGTAAATAATGTCCTCTCACGCAGGTAAACAACGCTCCGCACCCTGCAGCAACCCAACTATTTCTTCGGTGAACTGTTTTTCATTTCGCACGGCTGCTGATGAAGCTCAGTCGGCCTCTTGTGTACGTTTTTGCAGCATGATCACCTGCATCTGTTTGGAAGAGATAATCACTAGAATGATGAGGTGATTTTTTTTTAATTAACCGACAACTGTAGACATATTGTTTTATACAAACTCATCAACATTTAAAGTTCAGTAACAATATTAATATAATAAATCTCATTTATTCTAGCATAACTGTTAGCTAAAACTAAATGCTCACAAAAAACCTATACAGATGTGACCAATCGACACGGCTACAGGGTTTCTTCTGTGACCTAGCAGGGGCTCAGCACGCACGCACAAACATGGTTTACAACTCTCTGCTTAAAGCTCACGTGACGAGTTTTTAGCTGGTTATAAAATGGACTGAAACTAATACCAATGCCTCCATATGAGCTACAAAAGCAAATAAGACCACCAGCGGCAACTATAAAGGTTTAATCAATCTTATTTTTAATGCTTGTAACCACTGCCGGGGTCAGGCGAGGCGATTCACTTTGTGCTGCCAAATCAGCCTTTTCTCTAGATTTTACACGGCATTTTTTGTTTGTTTGTTTAAAAACACTTCCTATACATGTACAGGAGAAGAACAACAAAGAGATTAGAGGTACCACCTTGTCCACAGGGGGCGCCAAAAAAAAAAAAAATTTGAAAGTTCCTCACAGGAGCTTTAACTTAACTTTAACGTCCTCAAAATGCTACCTAAACACTTAAATGACACCGTTAACATGTTAGCAAGTTACTACAGCAATGTTACTCTGTTTAAAATCAACAACATGCCTAAAAAAGGGGAGAAATGTGTGTTGATGTGTCCTAAGTGACCAGATTATTGAGGTCATGATTTCCCCTGGTACGTGAGTTGAGACAGAAGCAATCAATTTCAGTTTCAGACCACTGTGCAGGTCGCAGATCAACACTACTGATATACTTTAAAGATTTTATGATTTTAGTCAATCATGAAGGATGTATGATGTTTTGTCCTCATCACAGATTATTACAAAGTATGGATTTACTGCTTTTTAGCTTGTAACAGATCATGAGTGGATGAAAACTACAAGAAGAAGAACACAGAAGTGTGCAGACAAACTGCTACACATACATAATCCTGCCTTACTTTACCCGTGCATTATAGTTTCTTAGAAACTTTATGTAAAGGAGATGGGGCTGCTGCTCTCTGCTATATATTCCATTTCGACTCCATTTGAAGCGTCTCCTTCTTGGGAAGTTCTCTGAAGCTCAACGTGCTTTATTGTGGAAGGTGAAAAAAGGTCATCCTGCGCCCGTCGTCCTAACACCTGTAAAGCCCAAATAAAAATATCGAAGGCCTGAATCTGACAGTCCATCCTGTAGAGATGTCTGGAGATGGTAACGCCTGGCGCAGGTGCTGATAAGACCCTGTTACAGAGCTGCAGTAAGTAAGGTTTTACCGCTCCACAGCACAAAATGATCTTAAAACATCTCTGGAGGTTGGATTGTCGTGTTGATCAATACCAATGACACAATGATTGCCCTGCTGAGGCTTTGCTGAGGTCTCCGGATTTCAGAACTCACTTTTCCCAACTCTGCTTTGTTGAAAAGTCGCTTACCAGCCTGTTTTGGAACAAAATGTCGGTGCCAGCCAAACTTGCAATGGCAGACTTTTCCGTTTGATTCCTGCTGTAATTAGCGCTCTTGCTTTATCTGAAAAAGTAGCCTTTGTTTGTGTCAATTATGCTAAGTGGTGCCAGAGACCTGTCAGTGTTGTTGCTATTTTGTTTCATTGATGACTGTTACACACTTTATACCCTAATTAATTAAACCTTAATTACAGCATGTCATGTCATTCCTCTCCTTATGCTTAACATGAACGTCCCATCAAGGACAGACAGCTGCATCCTTTCCCATCATGTTTGTGTCTCGCTGCAGCTTGTTGTCAGCTGCCGTGACTCCTCTCACCTGTCCCTGCATCAGATGACATTGGAGGACCGACATTTTTTTCTTCGTGTCTCATTAGTGACAAAGTGTTCCTCAATTAAGGATCTCATTAAACGACATTTGATAAGCCTCCCCCTCCCTGGAGAATATCAAGACACTCACTAAATGAGAGGCTGGGATAAAGTCCCAAACATTTACTGTCACATGTGCTTTAAGGCTCTTCGTGTTTAAGTTGTTCCCATACCATCTTTTGGTGAGTTCGCCACTTTTTAGTCCTGATCAAAATAAACTTTTGCACCAGAAACAGCTTCTTCTTTCCTCAGACCATGGAGGTATTATCACTGCCATCGGTAACTACTGTTTTAACGCAGCGAAGAAAAGCTGATTTCCAGTCATTTATCTCGTGACAGTAGCAAACAACAACAGCGTGTTGATAGCCAAGACTGAAGCAACAGTCAGAGCTAAAAAAAATACAGCAGTTTTATGTTAAAAATGTGACGTTTTCATGACACTTTCGTGAGAGCTCTGTAATTTTTCAGGCTAAGATTCTGTTATCGTTTTGTGGCGATCGCCCCAAATTCCTGGTCTGTCTTACCTCCCACGTAACTTCCAACGCCCCAATTTCCTTGTTAGTCCTGTCATGACGCTGCCAGCGAATAATAAAAATGGTGTTACCCGAATAAAGTCGGTGGTAGTTTTAATCCCTTGGATCTGGCTCTTCTCCCTCTGAAAACACCATCTCGGATTCTCCCTCCGTGAGAAACTCCCTGGATCCAGCGTACAGGAACATCTTCACTGCCCGGCACCAGAGGTAACCATGACTGCGTCAGAGGGGTTTTATTTTGGTCTTTGACAAAGAGCTTTTCTGGTCTACGAGACGTTTCACTCAAGGATAACGAAGTACCAAAGAGTGATTTGACAGGATCGCTAAGTCTTTGTGGAAACTGGGAACTAAAATCTGTTGAATTGTGGATTAACCCTTGAGAACTGAATGAACTGACAAAGGGTTATTATGTGTTGAATTTTTTGGAACTGTAGTAAGGACACTGGTTGCTTTGTTGTGGCTTGTTTAATGTGTTTGGTTTATTTTACTACATAGTCTGTGAAAAGAACTGAAGTATCCTTGTGGTGGTTCAGATTCAAATGAAGTGTCAGTTGAAATACCGGCTGGTACCCTGAAAACTTGATCAAAACCACTGCAGTGTGTGATTCAAGAGGTTTTTAACTCACTGGTACTTAAAACAGGTTACACACTGGAGAGACACTTTTTTTCAACACAAAGCTGCTTTATTCAGTGTTATTAAGCAGACTGTGAGATATGCCAAACCAGCAAACCAATATTCTCCAAACAGAATTGTTAACAGTCTTTCTCAGTTTTGACGTACAGTCAAACTAGATATTAAAATGAAGTTCTATGGCATGTTCATATTTGGAAAAGGTTTAACCTGAGCCAGGCCTTACAAAAGTGATTGCACTCTTATCAAATCCATTTAAGGGGGGGGTTATTATGCTAATTTCAAGCTTCATGTTCCACTCTGCGATACCTGTGGAGTAGCTTAGCATAATTTACAGGTAAAAAAAAAACTGCGCAGGACCTCAGACAGCCTCTGCCTGAAACGAGTCAGCTCTGTCCCTTTAAGAAAGCCCGCCCCTACAAGCCCGCTTTCTTCTGATTGGCCAGCTCTCTGAAGTCTGCTGCACAAAGTGCAGCGTGTAGAAAAAACTGTGTGAACCCTGGCATTCACAGCAGCCTGCAGACAGAGCTGAGAAGCCTGGGGATTATTCCAAAATACTTTTACCTACAGATTTGAAACTTCACCCACGTTTAGTCTGGACATCCAACACTGTAAAATATATATATATATGTCTTAAAACAGCAATCACCCCCTCTTTAAGTTAAGTAGTGTACAGGTTTTATTTTTGCAAGTCTTGTGCTGGTATCAGGTCTCGTCTCTGGAATCGGACAAATAGCAAATTCAGGTATCAGTGTGCGACCTAAAAGGAATAAAACTGCATTGGAAAATCTCTGGTTTGTTTGTCTGGAGAGGTGCAAAATGAAGCAGCACAGTTATGGCATGCTGTGTGCTGTGATAGAGATTAGTTTCCACATTGCAGGATTTAATAGAGTGCACACAGACTATGGACCGCTCACCCTACTTGACCTTCTCCAACAGAGGCGCTTGAGTAAAACAAATGATGAGCATCTGCTTTCCGGTCTGCGTAAGAGGCAGGGAGACAACATCTTCGGGCATCCTGGATCAGCGGCATATTTTACCCCGGGGTACAAAATTCCTCAGACGCTTAGCGGGCGAACAGATAGTAAAACAGACTCACCTCAAGTATTCTGACCTTGGGTGGATGATTCCTGGTTACTGTGGAAATATTCAGGTGCGCACAAAGTAGGGCAAACTGAACCATATTCATCTACACTGTTCGCAGTCGTCTATTCATACGGTTTATTAAATCACCTTTTTCACGCAGCAAATAAACAGACCTTCAATTATACAGAAACACCAGAATATAGTAAATTGACCTCTTTAATAACTAATTTTTTATTCCTCATAATCCCAGGTGAGCATGTAATTTACTCATGCATTAGGCAATACAGCAGTACAGTATGTATTTACGCAGCAGGAAGCTAACACATTATTTTGCTATAATAAAACTGAAGGCCAGAATATTGCACACTGGGGGTTCAGTGAATTCATCCTAAATCATGCAGCAGACTCAGTAGGAGCCTCCTAATTTATTTACCAGGGAGAACGGCTGGTTATTCATCTTTCTATCACAGACAATACAGAGGGAAACTGCTGGAAATATTTCTGACTGTTAGTCAATAGGAATATTATCTTCCTGGAGAGAACGGACGGCTGCCAGTTTCATCACCAAACATCAGCTGATGCTCTGATTACATTCCTTACATCCACCCCATGCAATCAGTGAGGGGAAGTCATCTTTAACTCTTCTCTACAGGTGGCAATTTCTATGATGGCTGCACCTGTTTCAATGTAACGTCTCAGAATGTCCAATAATTTTCAAGCAATTACTCGCACCTTCTTTTGTCTTACTCCAGAGGTAAAACACACCTTTTGTAAAAAAATAAGTTTCAAATGTTTTACTCAATTCCTAAAAAAAAGTTTTAGTCTGAATGTAAACATAAGAAAACATTTTAGACCTTTTGCAGCCGTCCTCCGGCAACACTTGCAGCGCAGCCATAAAATGTGGAATTACAGTCCAGAGAGGATGTTTTAGCCCAAAGCTTTTCCCCTAAAAACATCAGCCACATTAAGTTTTAACAAGATGAAAAGTCTGAAGCTAATGGAGCCCTCAGTGTTCATTACATCCGAATGCATCCCACACCGAACTTTATGAAAATGTTTAAGGGAATTAACAACGTACTGATCATCTTATTATTATCCTACAGTTTCTCCAGCCTTAAGTCAGAAATAAGATGAGGGAAACTAAATTACCATTTTTTTAAAGTTATATTTTAAGTTATTATATTTGTGATGGGACCATTAAACATAAAACATGGAGTAGCTGTGGCTCAGTGGTCGAGTCGGTCGTCTCCCAGTGGGACGGTTGGCAGTTTGACCCCTGACTGCTACAGTTTACATGTCGAAGTGTCCTTGGACATAGCCTTCGGTGTATGAATGTAGTTAGTTCCTGACTGGAGATGAACTATTTGCATAGCAGCCTTTGCCATCAGTGTGTAAAAGGGTGAATGTGACATGTGTAGATGTTAGCTTAAAGCTAATTTTCACTTACGATCTGCAACTAGAAAACCATGATTAACTGTGTTCATCCTCCGGGGTTTAAACTTGAAAACATGTTAATCCATTTGGGAGTTGCTGGTTTATAATGAAGAATTTAATCGACTCAATTTGACACGTAGATTTTGATTTCACTTGTATAACTTGGTTAGCGCTGTCGCCTCACAGCTAGGACATTCCTAGTTTGAATCCCAGTTCTGATGTAGGGGGCCTTTCTGCGTGGAGATGGCATGTTCTCCCCGTGCATGCGTGGGTTCCCTCCAGATACTCCGGCTTCCTCCCACAGTCCAAAGACATGCTTGTTAAGTTCATTGGTGACTCTAAAACCTTTCCGTAGGTGTGAATGTGAGCGCGGCAGGTTGTCTGTCTCTGTGCCTCAGCCCTGATTGACTGGCGATCAGTCCAATGACAGCTGGGATCGGCTCCAGTCCCGTCCCCCCGCAATGACCCTGAACAGGATCAGGAACAGGAAGTGGCACAGACAATGGATGAATGGATGGATTGTATAACTAATAGAAATGAGAAGAAATGTAAGCTGGTGAAACTGGTATTCCTTATTGAGCGAGATGAAGGTCATGTATTGTACAAGTTGTGCTTTCTTTCGTTGCACCTGCAAACACTCAGTCGTGCAGAGATCTTTCTAACTTTTCAGACACATTTCATAAATACAACCCAAACTGTGTCCTCAGCAGCACTGTAGACAAAGGCAACAGACGCAATAGCTGACGTCTGCCTCCTTAAAAAAACTGTCAAATGTACAGAGGCCACAGAATAAGCATGTTGCAGACAGCTGGAACTGATTTGCTGCTCATGTTTTCTCAAAGCTCCTATTCCACCGGAGATGGAGCTTAAAGAAAACGTTAACGAAGCTGAAGAACGACTCAGCAGCCTTCTGTTTTTCAGTAAGACATTTATCCACTGCAAACCCCTGCTCACGTTGATCGCTGCCCTGTAGCCAGGGGACAAAAGACGTGTCCTTGACAACAACGATTTTGTGGCAATGGATGCTGTTTTTAATTATTGGAACTGGTGAGAAAGAGAAACCTGCTACCGCTTCTTGTTCCAAATATTGCAGTATTTTTAAAGAAGAAATTTTGATTTAGTATATTTATTTATTTAGTTTTTATTTTGAGGTTTTTTTACAGCATGAAAGCCAAATAAATACATTTTAACAGTCACATTACAATAGCTGCCTAGTTCCTCTTCCCTCTGCCATGATGCATTTGCTTTTCCCCGTGAGAGAGAATAAATGCAAAAATGAATCCAATATGCAGCATCACAAAACGCCTGCTTCATTATTCACCTTTGGTTAAGCAGTTTGTAGCTTAGTTCAATCCTATATTCAAAGAGAACTCATGGACTTAAAGCAACAGATAATGAGGATTAGACATATGTAATTATAACTGTAATGCCACAGTGAGTGAACATATTCATGAATATCAAAATGTCTCAACAAAGCAGTTATTCTTTCACAGCTCTGGTACAGAGGAGCTATTGTGTCATTCTTGTGACTTTTACAAAGCTCACAAGTAAAACAAGAACCAAAGAGAAGATGTGGCCGGTGTTGCTTAAAGGGGATCAAAGGTGGGCGAGGACATATGGCCACAATATAGCAATGCCACCACTTTAAGAGTATCTTGATAATGTAGGATGCCTGAAAATACACTCTTTAAACATTAGCATAGTTTGTTAGCATGCATTAAAGTTGTCATACAGTTCTAAAGCTGTATTAGTCTTTTAAAGTGAAGATAATCATTTGATAAAGAGGGGTTCATGTTTAATATCAGTGTCTCGCTGACGCTCTTCAAGGATACTGCATGTTCGCTGTCAGCCGAGCTGCCCAAGCTACCTTAGCTACATTAGCTTCATTAGCTAAGCTTGTTTCTGTTTAAGTTTACAATGTCTGTCCTAAATCAACAGACCAGGTAACCAAAACCAAACCAAAAGTGTTTAATGTTAACAATCAGTGTTACTTTGATGGTCTTCAAAAGACACAGGACATCAGGAGCTGCTGGGAGCTGTGCTGCTGCTAACATTAGCTTAGCTTGTTTGTAGGAGTTCAGCTTGTTTATGTTAAGATTCCTTGTTTTAACAGACGAGAACCGATAAAAACACTAAATATAGGAGTCTCATTTTAACAATCAGTGTTACTTCGACCCTGTTCAACAGACACAGGACATCAAGAGGAGCTGGGAGCTGAGCTGCTGCTAACATTAGCTAGCTATTTAGCTTGTTTGTAGGAGCTTGGCTTGTTTTTATGTTAAGTGTTCACTGTTAGCACGGTTTTAAACGAGAGCTGAACTACCCACAGAGTCCTCCTCTTTAAAACAAACCGGATGATAAAAACCAGTAAAAAAAACAAATATTTAGCAGTTTCAGGTTTAGAATCAGAGCAGCACATGCTGTACAGTGAGGGGCTTCTATTCAAGCTGCCTATATAGTCATATAAGTCATTCTGTATGATTGTGTGTTAGAATGAGTCATTGACCATTTCCTCATCTTGGAGGATAACTGGAGTTCATTGCCACCGTTGCTTTCTACTTGTTATTTTTGTCCTTTACAGAAGATTTCCACTTTCTACACAAGCAGCTGAAAAATTGCTTCACAGTGGTAAGTAGGCGTGTCATCCGATGTGTACTTTATATGCAAGCATAAAACTGCAGTCTGGTTGTTATCTATCCATAGACTAACACGGTCTAAAGTGTATCATTGTTAATGATGTGAATTTAATTGTGATCCTCAATTAATTGCCCAGCCCTGATTTATTTTAATCTAACTGACTGAGAGAGATGGAGAACAATTTTAGGAGGTTTAAACACCCTGCTGTGGCTGTTTTATATACTGTAACACATGCTCAGCTGACTGAGCGACGTCATTCACAGCCTTTAGGCAAAGAAATCAGCCGTTTAGACAAGTAGGTCAAACACATGTTAACTAAAGTGTTGCAGAGAACTGCTTAGTGCAAAAAGTCGGCTTGACTTTATTGGTTTAATTAGTCATTCTTAATGCTATTGACCTGCTCGCTAATGTTAAATAGCTACAGAGCGGCATTAAACAATGTGATGAAAAGGCAACAGGGTTGGAGAGACACGGCCAGGTCAATGAAGTGCAGGGGGGCTGACTGAGTGGGAGTGTAATTAGCACTTTGTTGGTAATTTTACAAGCAGTGCAGACATCAATCTAATTTTCTAATCTAATTACACTTGAAATTAATGGTCACCTTCATTCCCTGTAAGTGTTATAAACTCACAAAGCCTGTTATGATGCGTAACAACAAATGTTGATGGATTATTCCCCACTGCAGGGCAGTGACCTGAGAGGACACGGCAGTTGTTTCACTAACAGGTGGCAGAACGAGGAGCGATTGTCAAGGAAAATGAAGTTATCCAACGTGAAGTTATCCATGAGTCAGACCAGCATTCAGATTCTCAGCTCACCCAAGATCCTCTCATTTCTGCATACCTCAACTCAACTCTATAGCGCTTCCATCTACTGCAGCCCATGCATTTAAATAGGATATTTAACTGAACTGCTGCAGCGTTTTGGTCTATATGGTGGTCACTTGTACAATTCAGGAAAGTCAACCGCACATTTTTAGCCCCGGGATATCACATTTTAATTTATTTATGCCTGATTCTAAGTGCATATCATGTGTCAGTGGAATACTGTATATCTCATGCAGGGTATACGGCAGGAATATGTTGAATCTAAAGTTGCATTTAAAAAGAAAATCTGCTGTATTAGCAGTTTCTGATTCATGCAATGCTCAGTTGACGTACTGTAAATGGGCTCTGTGCTTTATTCTGTACTGTCTGCTTCTTTAAGTGTATTTGTTGTGAACTGCTTCTAATTGCTTTAATGATTGTATTTTTAAAAAAAATCATGCTTGAAGCCACAAAATGAATGCAGTACAAAATACTTTGATATTGTTGGCAACCAATTACCTCTAATTTGTTGCTGAGTGGTGTATAACACCCTCAGGGTTTAAGGTCGTGCTCCTCAGTCGTCTTGTAGAAAACGCCTGGATACAGTTTGACAGCTGTAGGAAAAAGAAAAATACCTCACAGGCAGCACGCAGCCGTGACTGAGCAGAGGAAATTACTTTTTACTAATACCCCGCCTGGACAAAGGCAGACAGAACAGTTAGATTTGGTTACACATCTGGGATCTCGGTTTTGGGTGGATTTGACTTTGTGAAGACCTTTGACACCTCCCTCGAGCCGTGTGCTTCTTCTATTTGTGTTAACAACTTAACCAGGCAGTTCTATTGTCTTACAACTTACTTGCTGCTGGGTGGTTGTGGCTCAGTCGCTCCTGCCTGAATCGGAAGGTTGACGTTCAATCCCTGACCGCTACAGTCCTTGTGTTGAAGTGTCCTTGGGCAAGACACTGAACCCCTTATTGCTCCTGAAGGCATAGCCATCGGTGTATGAAGGTGTGTGTGAATGGGTGAGAGTGACATGCAGTGTAAAAGCGCTTTGAGTGGTTTGAAGGCTAGAAAAGCTGTAGACAAGTGCAGTCCATTTCCCTTTTACTTGCACACACTTTGATTTAGCTAGTATGGACCATAAATGTATAACTGATGGACCAAGTTAAGCCTTGCAGCTGCAGGCTTCATCAATCAGTGAAGTATGGCCTGTGAGCAGCGCTGCATTTTAATCTAAATTACTGCTAACACTGCTTTCATTGACGGTTTGGGGTATCACACAATTTCTTTCCTTTAATTTAATAGATATGATGTTTTATTATAGATCACAAAATGTTTTTTAAACACGACCAAAGCTGCAATCATGCATTCGTCTTGAACGCTCAGAGGTTTTTTCAAATGGAAAACTTGGCCGTCTCGACGTTCCTCGGCATTGTAACCTTGCAAACGTCTACATAAACAATGTGTCACTGATTTAATGATGAGGACTTTGCAAAGGAGAATTTAGAAATCTAGAGAGAAGGACAATTTTCTTACAATCTAAAGAATAAAAAAAAAAAAGTAAGCCAGTGAGTGCTGCATTATTCAAATCATTTGCAAGAAGTGTTCACAATGATGCTTCAATAAAGAGGAACACTTGCTTATCATAAGTCAAGAGGCTTAAGTCTGATCTCACAACCTACCTACCAGCAGAAGAAAGGGTTTACCTTATCATATTGATGACGGGTCAATTGCATTTAGATCTGTTAGGCGGCTCCACCAGGGCGGTGGCATTGAAACACCCAAAAGTGGTGCAGCAATAATTGTGATTATATATTGTTACGTCTCTGTTGGACTAAATAAACTGTCATATGTAAGAAAAGGTCTATCGGGGTGCTGGTTGGAGTGCACACCCCAAATTCAGAGGCAAAGTCCTCGTCACATCGGCCCCGGGTTGGACGACTTGTAGGTCTTTTGGTGCGTGTCATGCCCACTCTCATTTCTCCTTTTGTTTTAGCTGTCCTGTCCAATAAGGGCAAGAAAAGAACCTTTGAAAACATTAAGGAAGGTCTTTTGCCGGTTCATTTTGGTCATTATATATAGATTATTTCCTTAAGCAAATTAATTAAGCATTATTTAAATTCCAACATCCTTATTTCTGACATTCTAAACTTTCTGCCGGTGATCGTCGAGCCAATCAGTCCATGGATGCCCTTCTCGCAATATGATTGCAATTCTGACACACTGTTATTTGGACAGGTGTTGTCCAGGGTGATTCACTTGAAATTTTCCACCAATCACCTGCTCGCTCTACTCCTTCATCACCAACGTCTAGACTCTGGCATATCTTATCCTCTCATCTGCCTCCATATGGGCCCGAAATTAAGATTCCTCACACTGATGAAGTCTGACTGCTCGAGTCTTTCTCTGTGGGAAGCCTCACTAAATGTTGTGAAACAGCTTTCATTTTGAAAATACCTTTTTATACCTCCATATTTTGCAAAGAGAGAAACATCATTTCATTGCCGGCTGTGCAAAGCTGCTATATACCAGCACTGTGACAAGAAACAGTACATAATTGTTGGGAGTAGGAACCACTGAAATGATAGTTGAGGACAGAGAGCTGGCAGACAAAACAAAAAACTTCTACATCCTGGAAAAGCTGCCAGGAACCACTCATCGTTCCCAACTGAGAGCAGGCATCCTGTGCTGCCTGAAATGTGGCAGAGAAAGAGAAAGCAGACGGGTTGGTGGGTCTGCCTGCCCTCACACTGGCCTGCTTAATGCTTAATCAGCCACCCAGGGTGACAGACTCGGCTACAACAGACGCTGTCACACTGGGCTGTGAAGAGTTGGTGTGAGTGTCTCAAGTCTCTAAGAAATAAAAGGCTTTAGCGCACCAGCCGGACACACTGAGTTAGCCTTCACCTTTTTCTTTGATGTAAAGAAAGAGAGAGTACTTTCAGCTGTGATGTGACACCATGGCCTGAGATAAGGCAATCTGATTGAAGAGACGACTGCCATCCTCCACAATTAGGAGCAAAAAGAGAGAGTGAAAAGAAATATATCCTCGAGCGCAAACTCTACAGAGCCAAGGAAGATCCTCCGCACGCAAGACACATCGGTGCAAGTTCAGAGGCCTTGCTCCAGCACACAAGTAAACGACTATCAGTCCACAAGGACAATTGCAGATGATAGTTTGGAGACAAGAGTATCTGGCACTGTTAACAATGAACTGCCAGGACAAAGGAAACTCAGTCCACAGGGCAATGAGAAGAGCCACGTGAAAGATTCAATCATAGAGCCTGTTCAGTATTGCTCTAGTTCTTCTCCCCCGCTACCAGCCTCTGCAGGACCTTGGCGGCGCAGGCCCCTGTTTGGATTACCGGGGGCTGGCACAAACAGGGGAACCAGGGATTAAAGAACACCATCTCAAGGATTTGGACCAATGTCATCGACCGTTTAAGAGTCCGGGGATCATACACCACTGCAGCAAGAAAATCCTGGATAAACAGAGCTAGCAGAGCGTCACGGAGGACTGGGTGGATGAAACAGGAAAGTCGGGGAGTTTCAAAGTCAAACGCAGGCACCGAGATAAGAGGTCATACGAGGCTCCCAAATACATATCCACAAAATATAGTAAAATCTTAAAGGGTTAGTTCAGTTTGTTACAATGGGGAGTCATTAGGTACTTATCCACAGTCAGGGGGAGTTCAAAAGAATTTGTTGTGGCTGCCGATAGCACCGTGAAATGCACGTAGCTTGCTGCTGATATCTGCCTTGCCACACGGGATATTGCGCTAATAATGCTGCAACACAACCGTAAAGTTTTTCAGCTCAGTGCCATTTGCTGTTGTTTAGCGTGTGATTGTGAAGAAGAGCAGTGATGCACCTTCGCTCTCTGCTGACAGAGCCACTCTCTTATGCCGACAGGGCTCAATTCTATCCACATATAGGTAAGATGATGAGCTGCGAGGGGAGAGGGGAGCTCTGTTTATGGTTTATTCTGAAGTCCAGTCCGACTGATGTGATACCAGTTTTATCGCTTGAAACGGCGCTTTCGTGGCACCAGCAAGAGCAGCGCGAGTTACACTCTCATCCCCGTCCTGCGTGATGGCTCTCCACACATCTGGAAAAAGTGTTCCCATATGAGACACAGACAATTTCCAAGTGTGAAACCTTATAAATGCTGCACTGTATTTCAGTGGCGTACTCAGGCTGTGTGAGGGGCAGGAGCAAAAAGAAAAGGGGCACCTGCTGTATGCCATGGGGCACCAGGGTGCAGAAAGTTGTGATGAGAAAGAACAACATGGGCATTTTTAACTATAAAAGCAATGCACAAGGGCACATTGTCTCCCACGTATGAGTGTGCAGAGGCCAGCTCATTCTCCCACATTTATCATTTATCCATTGGAAGGTCACCCAGAGGGCACTTTCTCTTTTTTATGCCTCCGAGCCGGCAGGAGCCGTGGCCGGAGGCATTATGTTTCCGGGTTGTCTGACCGTCCGTCCGTCCAATTCTTGTGTACACGATATCTCAGAAACACCTTGAGGGAATTTCTTCAAATTTGGCACAATTGTCCACTTGGACCCAGGGATGAACTGAATAGATTTTGGTGGTCAGAGGTCAAGGTCACTGTGACCTCATGTCCAGTCTATTGTTGTGAATGCGATATTTCAGAAATGCCTTGAAGGAAGTTCTTCAACTTTACCACAAATAAAGTCCACTTCAACTCAAGGATGAACTGACAAATGAAAAAATAGGATAAGATGATAAAGTGATGACACTTTATACCCAAAAGGTCAAAGGTCAACTTAGCTGTGACAACATAATGTTGTGCAAAAACACTGGCCATTATTCAACGCCATAACTCAGGAACAGAAGGGGAGATTGTGACCATATTTCACATTTGGTCAGATACTGAATTACTGACACTAATCTTGAAATCTTGAAACTGTGGTGGGGTATAGATCTTCTGTGCTGCCGGGTTGAGGATGTGTGTGAAGCATCCACCTTTCGCCAAGAAATATATTTAATACCTTTTATTAAATTCCTTCAAAGTCTTCACTGTATGAGTCTGGACAGACATGGATGTAAACTGCAACTTGACTGGTTGGTGGAGGCATACAACCGCGAGGCAGTAATTCTAGTTTTATCCACGACTTTCGTTGCGTTTTTTTCAGACATGAGGCACCAGGGGCTGCAAATATTTCCACACTTACTCATGTAGCTATAAGCACTCGTGTTGCTTTGTCTTGTTATTATGTTGAGCCTCAAAGTTAGCAAGTGCTTCAAGAATTAGTCAGTTACTCTGTGATTGAGCAGCTTTTGCAGCTGCTAAACCTAATGAAACAAAATGGATTTACCTGTATATTGTGTACAGTTAATCCTGGTTGGTTCACCCCCAGTTTAGAGAGGCAGGCAGGGGAGCAGACACAGAAGCTAAGCAGTATTCTGCTGTGGACCTTGGCAATAGCAAGATACATTAAATCAGCCAAATAAAGGTCAAAAAAGAAAGAAAAAAAATCAATATTAGTTTTAGTGTATTTACTGATTCTTAGTTTTTGCTTTACCTTTTCCTTTGGCACTACATTTTCCTAACCATGGGCCAGAAGTCAGCGATTTGTACTGCTGCAAGTGCAGAAATGTTATTTGTGAGGATGTCTGAACAGTGCAAGCTAAAGTAATTCAAATTAATCTTTTTATATTTTCTCATAAACTTCTACACTTTTCTAAGCAGGCACTTTTATTTCATTATATTTAAACATTTCTTTGGAGGCTTGTGCGGCCCCGGTTGTGCTGTTACTCACTGAGCTCCTCCTAGTTCAGCTCATGTCACTAGATTTGTTTCCTTCCTTGTGTAAGTGGACATTGTTTCAGCGATGTGTTACAGATCTTTTTGTTCAGGCTCCAACATTGGGCTCAGAGGAGCAGTCTGTGCTCTCACTCATTTAATTATGCCCATGTGATGTACTGGCTGAGAGCTCCACCTCGCCTGGCTTCCCTAATCTGATGGCAAATAAGGGTGACATCCATCTCGCCATGTCAGAAATAGTAATGGCCACACTCTCTCTTCTCTCTTTGGTCTACATTGATGCAAGACAGCCATTCGGCCTCCACTCCCCTCTCATCCCTCCTTCACTCTTACCATTCATCACAGGAAGTCTCAACAGATGAGATCGTTTAACAGTGGGCGTGAATGGAGACCTGCACTCGCTCCTGCAGGTAAAGAAGAGCCTGCGCTATTTGGAGTTCAGAGACAGCCTTCAAAGGACTCTGACATTGGAACCGACATTTTAATTGGACCATTAAGTTTGAGAAAGTCTCGACCAGATATCCTGATGAGTCCTTTTTTTTCTCCTCCATCCAAAACTCAAACCTACACACACACACACACATCTGACAACATCTTCATAGGCACCATTTCCACCTATTACTGTCTGAGACTTTTTCTCCCAGGTGCATCACACACTGCCGCCCTCCCCCCTCCCCCTCCCTCCCTTTCAGCCCCTGTGGCTCAATAAAAGAGATGGGAAAAAATTGGTGAAGATTATTGTGAAAGCGCACAATGCTGTGAGACTACACTTCTTACAATGCCGGTTCTGATCCCATTATGTGTTCCCGTGCTCTTTAGAAAGTCTGCGTGAAAAATACACTCCTGAATCTCACATGCTGAGGAGAATACAATTATGCAATACAACAGCCATTGTACAAAACCTATTTGCAAGTACACAGATGTGGAAGTCAGTTTGCACTTCTGAACAATATTCTCTAAAATATTTCACTCGTTACGCTACCTCAAAATAGATGTAATGGACAGCAAACTATAGGCAGTTATTGTGATGCACCATGTTTATGAATTCTGTAAATCAGTTTAGCTGGCACCAAGAAAATACAAAAAATAAAATCACACCTAAAAGACATATAGAAGGTAATAAGTGTAAAAAATAAACAACTGGAAATGAAAGCCGTCTAAATTAACAGACTCACAAAAAACATAAAGACTATGTAGGGAAATAAAATCAAACAATTTAAAGTACTGACAGTTATCAACTAAGAAGAGTTCTAACCCCTCCGAAACATTTCAACCCTATTCAAAGCAAACCCCTCAAACAATGTCATAAACACTATTACTATCTTTTTCTACACGGCTGTGTTATATACTTGATCCTCAAAAGCAGGCCGTTGCTATGACGAATAGACCGTTGCTAGGGATGCAGCTCTAATCACAGAATCCAGAGGACTAACTGTAATCATATCGATCCGCCAAAAGAAGTCCGGTAAATTTTGTCGTTTACAGAGGGAAAAAAGTAAAGAGACAAAAACAGAGGAGAGAAAGCGATAAAGGTTGAAAGACGCAAAAACTGAAGGCTATGACAGAGAGAGATTTTAAACTGAAAGAACTAAAAGATGGTACATGAAGTAAATATTAAACAGAACACAGTACGGGATACCGCTGTGTTTAAAGACGGTTAATGGAAATGGAACAAACTCTGACAGTGACGAGACAGAAAACCTCAATCAGGTGCTGCCCTGATTCCTGCGGTCCCGTTCACCGTGTTTTACTTCACCATCAGTGGAAATGTTTCCATTTAATGTGATCAAAATAGCTAGCTTAGCTTGTTTCAATGCGAGTAAAACAGCTAGCTTAGCTCATTTTAATGTGAGTAAAAACAGCTAGCTTAGCTCATTTTAATGCAAGTAAAAAGAGCTAGCTTAGCTCATTTTAATGTGAGTAAAAACAGCTAGCTTAGCTCATTTTAATGCGAGTAAAAACAGCTAGCTTAGCTCATTTTAATGCAAGTAAAAACAGCTAGCTTAGCTCATTTTGATGTGAGTAAAAACAGCTAGGTTAGCTAAATTTGATGTGAGTAAAACAGCTAGCTTAGCTCATTTAAATGTGAGTAAAAACAGCTAGCTTAGCTCATTTTGATGTGAGTATACAGCTAGCTTATAATTAATGTGAGTAATAACACCTAGCTTATCTCATTTTAATGTGAGTAATATTAGCTTGGTTAGCTCATTTAAGGAAGGCTACAGAGATAACCATTGCTTTTGACGCAGCTCTAACTGTGAGTGTAATATGATAATCATAATCATCAATCATAATAATAACTTAAAAAAGGAATAATACATTTACATTTTTTAACAAGAGACATGAATTTTCAGAAAGTGCCCATGTCCCAGCCTCTTCTTGCTCATTATGTTACAGTCCAAAAGTTTTCCATCTTAATCATCTCTATTGCCTTAGATCATTTCTGTCTTTCTTGGCGTGTTTGAAGAAATCCATTTGTTCCATGATTACCTTCTTTGTGACCAAACACAGAGAGAGAAAGATGTTTTTGTTCCAATGAGGGTCTCTGCTGAATCAAGCCATTATACATGATTGTGGTGTGAGTGGAATAGAAATATTGTATTGACATTTTATTGCACTCGTGTAGAAGAAAGAGCAGAGCTCCTTCAGTAGCACCACATCTTATACATTTACTACCATCCATCCTTGTGCCCTTTTGTATGATTATAAAGGGATTAAATACTATATACATTTTTATATTTCGTTGGTTTGCTTCTTGTTCAGCACAAGAGCTGCCTTGCTCTCTACAATAAATCATTCCATAAAATTATATCCTCAAGATTAACGAGGTAACTCATCCATTTTAATTCCTACATTGATGGCTCTTGCCTTTATTTAATGTAGTGTGAAAACTTCCATCCAATATTCAAAAATACAGTGATATATTTTATGCAAACTGCTAACCTGTGTTGTTGTGTCGCTAATATTTTAAGGTGTTATTTGTTAAGCAGATAGATTCTGCTGTTACTTGATTGCAAATCACTTCAAACAAATACAAGAGGGAACCAAACTTATCTTCCTGGACTCTAAAACAGTGCCACACAGCAAGCACAGACAATAAGGAGGGGGAGCGGAGGAGAGAGTACCAATTCTCCAGACCTATTGAAAATAACTCTTGCAGACGGATGAGGTGAGAATGAAAATAGAAGCATACAATAGAGGAAAGACTTTGGTTTCTTTCTCTCGCCTGTGATCAGTAATCACTGAGGCAGACAGAGGAGAGTAATCTCAGAGAGGGTTCAACAATTCTGCCCATCCTGAGATTACATTATTTTCCCAAATTGCAAGTGAAGCCTCTCAATCCAGCAGCCAATGAATCAACAGTGTAGGCAGGGGGGGAGAGAGCGGCGTGCAGTGGCGTCTAGGACGAGGCGTGTGAGGCATCGCATTAAGGAAAGAAAACAACTGGGAATAACAAAGCAGTGCAGCGGCAGCAGCAAATGATTTCGGAGAAGTCTACTGAACAGTTTCAATAGAGGGATTGTAATCTCCTGTGATGTGGAGGTGTCGCAGACATACGTCTAATATAAATAATGATTATTTAGACTGCTGAGAAAAATGATGGACAAAAATAACTCTTTAGCTGAAGTCACCATTATATACAAATATACTAACATATACCTGGGTTGTACTAATAGTCCCCCACAAGCATCTCTTCACAGTACGCCTCTCTGCCTTTCTTCCCCAGCGGTTATGAAACCAGAGTAGAAAGAAAGGCCTTTGAGCAGATCTCAGACTCGGCATTCACAGTGAATTAGCTCAAAAAATGAAGTCTTATTTTGAATTCTTTTTTTTTGCAAGCTCATAAGGAGTGCTGAAGAAGAATGTGTTCTTTAAGGATGAGTCATGTCTCATAATAAAAAGTGTTTTCTTTGTCTCCAAAGGGCTGTTACACTGCAGGTTATCCCTCTGCGGCATGGAGCTTCATTGTTGTGCAGGCAGGCAACTCGAGCTGCACCGATTTCACACTTGACATGCGTCATTTTCCACAATCGCCCAACAAAACACTCCCAATTTAAGCTGCAAGATTTCTGGTCTCTTTCACTACTCCGTCATTGACACCGCTGCCCTGCACCAGTACGGCATTCATACTTGGAGATACTAATCGCATAAAATGTATGGATGCATGTCCGCTTAGGGCTTCCCTAACCCACATCTTTTTACTCAGTAATTCTTTCTCTAAAAATTATGAAGATAATTTCTATTTTAAGGAATCATTTTCCGCTTGGTTCCTTTGGGGATGACAGGTTTTAACCAGCATGTTTGGTTGGCAAATCAATGAGTCTGAACCACCGAGGAAAAGAGTCGACAGAACTATTGATTCTGAAAATCTGTGACACCTTTTACAATCTCCTGAGAGACCCTTAAGCACATCTTACTGTGAGGCCTGTTAAAGACATCCCAGGGTGCTGAATACGCCGCAGCTCTTGCAGAAGCCTCTTCTGATACTCATATCCACTTTGTAATAGACTTAGGTCAGGATTCATGACAATATATTGCTAGGCAATTAACAATCAAACAGACTGGGCTCATCAGGATCATGTCGTGGACGCATGTATTTGCATAATTAACATGGCTTATAGCTTATGTTCCTGCAGCATCAATACTGCTTTATAAGAAAGGACACATTTAAGTCACATGCAGTGGTGATGTGCAGCAGTGAAGCACAATCCCTCATTTAATCCTGCTGAAAGAAAAATGCTAAACAAACACTGGGTGCCGTGCATGTTCAACCTGAGGCTATTTTTATAAATAAAGTGCAGTTTTAATATGTATGCCATTTTCTATGTTCATTATTGGATTTTCTGAGAAATAAAAATGACTACCCCAATTCAGTAAAATATGACCGGAGGCTAAATTGGTTGAAAATAAGCAAACATATTACTTCGACTTAGACTTGATAATACCAATTAACATTTTGCAAAGACAGTAGTCTCTGGGTAAAGGCACATTGGAGATTTCCAACACATAAAGTAGGAGGCAGAGTTCCAGCACTTTAAATGTTGTCAATTAAACCGTCTCTATGTCACAGTGAGTCTCCTGGTTCCATAATGCATAAATAAAGCTTGTTTCTGCTCTGATGCCTGACAGTAATGATAGCAAACAATCAAAGAAACATCTACTTTTCTGCTATTAAATTAAATCAAGCAGAAATTGTTACCACCTCTGCAGGTATATGTAGTTTTCACTGTCTGTCAGGCTGTATTGAGTCCAACACCGGGCTCATCCACAACAGAAAAGAATTATGACCGAAAATAAATGTATAATAATTTCATGGGGGGGCTTTCTGGGGCCCCGGAGACAAGCAAAAACCTTGTGTATCCTAAATATAAGTGTCGATAAGCAATTCTTAATTTGAACAGAAATAAAAATTACCGCTTACATCAAATTCAAACCCTGTCGCTCGCTTACAAAACAGCAACAAAACAGCTCCTGCCTTCCTGAACGCCCTCATCCAGGTCTACACTAGGTCCCGCCCACTACGCTCCGCCAATGAAAGGCGCCTGGTACTCACATCACAACAGGGCCCTAAGTCTCTAACTAGACTCTTCTACTCAGTAGTCCCCCGGTGGTGGAACGAGCTACCAAACTCCATTCGGTCCGCAGAGTCCCTTTCACCTTTAAGAAGAAGCGAAAGACCCAGCTCTTTATGAACACCTCTGACCTTAACGATATGGAAGCTGTTGATGATGACGACATCGAGGATGTAGTTGATGTTGATTAGGATATCCATGATGATGCTCCTAGCCAGGAGGCGAACACTACAGCTAATCTGACTGACCAGGAGGTATCCAGTAAAGGCCCTTCACATGCACATCTTCCTCTTAGAAGAAAGGCGAGGTGGATCATTTTAATAATGGTAAAGACATTATTCGTTTAACTTTGGCTCCAGAATTTTAACCTGCTGTCTCTTCTGTAAATATGCCTGTGCCTATATTTCCCAAGTAGCTTAACTCTAGTTTTATATGTTAAACAAGAGAAAGCATGTCGAGATAATATGCACATTTATTGATATGAATTAATCAGATCAGTTGAGGGCCCATTCACTGGACCTTTTCTGGGGCCCAGCCATGTCTGTGGGCGGGCCTGCTCATACATATAGTACAGGCTGATCTCTGGAACCTTGCATTAGCAGAATCGAGAAGGGTGAAAGTTGTTGTATAGGAACTTTGCTCGGAACAGTTTGTTTATACTTAAATGGTGCCCTTCCTTCACTTTTAGCGTTTGGCTGCGAGTCAATTTAGTTTGGTTTTGCTTTCTTTCTTCTGTCAGGAGTTTAGGCTGTTTAAAAGAAAGTGAAAGCAGGAAGAAGTCCTTGTAAGATCATGGACTGACAGTAAACCTCTGGAGTGCTTCACGCTGAAGACGCAGACATAAAATAGAGTTGCAGAATAACAGTCAGTAAAGTTAACTTCAAAAATACTTTGTTTTCGCTCAATATTCTGCCATATTTAAAGGCCCAGCTCACTAATATGTAGTGCAGTTCAACCTTTTTGTTACAACTTATGACTAAACTAGAGGTCTTCACAGGTCGACCAGAACCCAAGGACCAAGGACCCGACGCGGGACCCGGACAGGTTCGGGTCCACGTATTACGTGGTCAAACGGGTCCGGGTTGGGACTTGTTCTATAATCTCCGGTTCTGGGTCTTTTTAACATTATGTGTAATACCCGAATGGATCCAGGAAGACCCTGCTGTGATTAAAAAGGGTTCATGATAAAAGTGCTGTGTGTGTCTGTGCGTGTATTTTAACTTGCAACAACGTGTCATTCGCATGACAACCTGACGTAAATGAAGTGGAAAAAAACAGAAGAAAGAGCAACAACAGGTTGAGTGACGTGTCACGTGACTACAGGTTCAGAGAAAAGTTGAAGCCAAAGCCAAATGATGGATACCTTCCTCGCTGATGTGGACAAAAAAGCTAAAAGAAAATGAATATAAAGAGGTAAAACCTCGTTTATGCAAATTGTGGACAAAGACGAGAAGAAAGGAAGCGCAGTTACGTGTAACACGTGTGTGTGGCTTCTAAACGAGCCGTGCGTTTGTCATCCGTCTGCGTGACAGCAAGTGGACTTTTAATCTGAAATAACTACTGGATCATCATCGCTGTTTTTATCAACACGACATGGATAACAGAAAACTTGGATGTGTTTTATGAACTTTCATGGCAGGAGGATAGATTAAATGCACGGCCAGGCTCAGGGGAGAAGGCTGCGTCACACAGGTAGGACTAAAAGGTTTGTTTTGACAGCTGACTAGCGGTAACTTGTTGATATTAATCAGCTGTGAAGTTGGTGCTGATTGGGTCTGTTTCGCCCAGCCGGGGTCGGGTCCGACATAACTCTGTTCCCAGCTTTCAAATAATAGACAGGTCCAGTTCGGTTCAGGGTCTCTTAGAGTTCAGGCACAAAGTTTCAGACGCGTGACCTCTACACTAGAAATTTCAGGTTCTTGTTTAGCTGTAAATGTGAATACACAAAATAATTAGTCTTAAGAAACATAGTTAAAAATATCCGTATAAACACTATTAGGCACACACATCTGATGTGACCTGCACTCCTCAGCCTGGTCGCGTTTACACCACATATAGGCAACTACACAAACCAGCACTGCGGTGACCTTCATTGTAATTGCAGTTCAGCATCAAGTAAATGATGTGAAAAGTTGGTTGTGATCCTGTCTTAATGCACAACTGACCACAATAAGTCACACTGATTGCATTTTAATGCTGTGTGGAAAAACAACAGCGTTAATGGTCCTGTGCTGGCACATGGTACGGGACGCTGACAGAGACTTATCTCACCCACTGAGGAGACGAGTCAATCAGAGCCAGAGCCGTGCCAAGTACTTGTTGTCGCGTTTTTTGTCTCCGCTGGAAGGGTCACACTCATCATGCTCTCCACTAATACATCCTGTCCCTCACGTCCCCTAATAGCTCACACCTTGACCATGTCGGCTGATCAGCACCTGTGACTCATCTGCTGCATATGTTGCACAAACAGCTGCTGCCTCACAACAACATCATTTCTGCCCTGGACTTTGTATTTAAAGCGGAGGTTAGAACAATGAGATATCATCTCTGCGGCCCCATCCGACTAAATGACCCTAATAGATCTACCGAGGATTGATAGGGTTGTTGATCAATACCAGTGACTCACTGATTACTTTGTCAGATTCTCAGACGGCTGCTTTTCCAGCACCTATCAAAATATCAAGACACTCTGAAGGAAGACTCGTGTGAGATGAGATCAATTGGGGATGTAGCATTTCATTAAGTGTGCTGATATAAGTAAATGAGGGGCAGAGATTACTTAAAGCCCCTGGAAACACAAATCCTATTAGCCTTCTAACTCAGCGATTAACTGTCTTATGTATAAAATAGTAAGCATCTAAAAGTTTACGAAATTTTAAGTTTAAATCCAGTGTGTGTGTGTGACTAACCATGTTGGAGTGTGTTCGAATGTGTGTGGAGTCGTGTGTTCCTCTAGGCCGGATATTTTGATCAGGAGAAGTCTGATTGGTGTCGATGCACCAATGAGAGAACAGCACCTGCTGACTTCCTCTTTAAAGGCTTAGCCAGCCTATCATTCAGCACTGGTAGAGTTCAGCTCGCCACTGTGCCTCTTGTTGTAAAACTGCTATTGTAGCCTTTGTCCATAGCAGAACGAGTAGTGTTGTGTGTTAGTTGAGCTTGATCTGAGGCCCTCGTTTTGGACCTGTACTGGGCCAGGAATTAAGTATTGCACACACACACTCATGTTAGGATTCCATTGTTAGTGACACTATCTGCAGGTGTTGCTTGGCTTGGTTAGTCTAATTTAGTAAGTCAGGTTTTATTTCTAATTTTTGTGTTACCTTAAGAAAGATGCATATTTTTTCACTCTACTCCTTATTTTGGATATATTTTTATTGATTTCAGCTCCAACAGGCCCCTTTGCAGTTATTTTCAGGTATTTTGCTTTTTTGTTGCTGTAAAACAATCCACACTTCTTTGCTTTTACCTAAAACAACTGGTTCTGTGTTGCTTCCCTTTTAAATAAATGTCTGTTAAGTCTCTATCTATTGCCAAATGAGGTCACACACTGATGAGAGCCTTTGCATTTGCAGTATAACAGACTGGGTGTCTGTGGCGACTTTCATGAAAAAATCACAAGCAGCGCCCGGTTAGTGACGCGTTTTCCAAAGGGGGTAGGAAAGGGTAGGCGGAGCTAAGCGGCTGCTTTTCCGGTCTCTGCAAGTGTTGCGAGTAAACAGTAATCAACTACTGCTGAACAAACAAAGAAAAGATGGATGACTACAGATACAACTTCAACAATAAGTGAAAATCCAAAGAAAAAGAAACAAATTCGACGCTCAGATGAAGCAAACAGTCTAAAAAGGAAAGCGGCCGTCAGCGAGGAAAATCAAGAGTTACAACTGGAGCCAACTGTGGACGTCAAAGAGAACAAACAGAGAGAATGCCAAAGAGAACGAAACTGAGATCTTCGGGATGATAACGTTTGGAAAGATTTGTTTTTTTAAAACTCTAGTTTAGGGTCCTCTTTTTGTTATATTTATTTATTGATTTGAGCAGCACCCACAGGCCCCTTTTCACTTGTATTTTGCCTCACTGTTTTGTTGTTGTAAAACAATCTACCCTTCTTTACATTTGCCAAAAACAACTGGTTCTATGTTGCTTTCTTTTCCCCTTATGAGCTGCAGGGTCACAACAGGCGGGGTTAAGCTCGGGTATTTAATACAAAAATTCAGAGATTAATTCTGCGAACAAAACATCGGAAAAATAACACAGCCACTATTGGACCACTATAGCCACTATAGCTATGAGTGATTATTGACCAAAGCAGTTGTTGAGTTTGGTCCGCAGTCGGCTGCAGCTGTTAAGTGTGATTGTTGAGTGTTGCTCGAGGGAGATTAGTTCTGTAATAATAGAGCACTAGCTAACGCTACATAGCCATCATTTAGCATTGCATTCATAGCATAGAGTACAAATGGGGGCATCCCAGCTGACGTTGCATGCTAACTATGATATGGAAACAAGAGCTATTTGTAACTCAACATTCAGTGACCAGATGAAATGAATAATTCAAGATGGCAGAGTTTCTGCTTCCTCCTCTGATTCTGTCTCAAAAGACTCAAAGTGTTCAGGGCTGCACTACACTGATTGTCCCGGACGCCATTGTTGTGTGCGGAGCCACAAAGATGTCAATCAAAACATAATCAGCCAGGCCGTCACAGGCTGTGACTATTTATTCTCAGATGTGGATGCTTAATGAGACGCTCGTCTTTACATTTCACTAGTTCAAGCTAATTTCCTGGGGATTCAGTACCTTCTTCTTTTACCGCTCTCACAGGAAACTTATTGGGTTTTAGTGTTCAGACTTTGCCGAACTATGAACTGAACTTTTGTCCAGCAAGTTTTGAATTTGTTCTCACCAACTTTTCCAACCCCTGAGGTCAAAGTCCAGTTCGTGCTTCTCAGCTTGCACAGGTGAACTTTCCGGAGGCGCCCAAAGGTCAAAGTAAACCTGGGGATCTAATGGTGGTTAGAAGCTCGCTCTCACTCCTGAGCAGAAAATGACGCCGCTTCTTTTTTACTGCAGCTCTGCATGGGCTGGGTTGTACAAGTCATCAGTCACACAGGTGCAGAGCGGTGAGGGTGGGCACATTCAGACCGGGGTTGAGAGCTGACTGATGGGTAACTGCGGTAAGGCTGTGCCACTGAGGTGAGCCATCTATTAATGTCAGTCCTGCTAAGTGAGCCCGGGGTCTGGGGTGATGCTTCGGAGCATTTAAAGGTTGGATCCAGGACATGAGCTACATTGCACCTTTGCTTGGATGTGCAATTAAAAAGTGCAAAATTACACCAAGAATATTGTAATTACAGAGAGAAACAGAGACAGAGTAATAGAGATGTAGACTTTTCTTGCTACATCCAAAAGTTACTACCCTCTGCAATTTTAACCGTCAAAAACTCTCTCCCTCAGGTTTGAGCTGGAACACCGATGATTGCACCGGATGAAAATTTGAAGTGATTTTCGTGCAGGATTCATGATGTGTGCTGACAGCACGAGCTGACAAGTGAATCTGAAGTTACATCAGGCTTAAGATGTCACCTGACATGTTCTTCTCCTGCTACCCGGAGCCGACACATATGACAGGTAATTATACTATAAATCATTTATCAGTCTTTTTGGAAGCAGCAAATTTAGAAGAGCTTTTCAAGAAATTATTTAAGATTAATTTGGGCCCCTTTTTAATCAATTTACTGATGCAAATGTGGCCTTATTTCAGGTGAAGGAGTTAAATTAAAGATCAAACTGGCACCTCGACAGACAGGATGACTAAGGCAGGTCCTGCGAGTTGAGATGGTTCCAGATCGAATCTTTCCACTGACCTTATTTTAACTCAACTGCATCATTGTAAAAATCTGTTGTACACTAATAGTGCATAACTTTAACAGTCTTTAAAATGTTATATATATTAATGCTAATACATGTATTTCATGTCTTTGACCTTGCCATAAATTACTAACTACTCTCTTCACTCGTATTGATCTCTCTTTGTTCTCTTTGTTCCCTTTAAACTCTTTTTTTCTGCTTCGAATGCAAAGTTTTCCCAACAAGAATGAGAATTTGTAACACAGGCGAAGGAGTGAGAGGCCACTTATACTCTTAAACAAGGCTAATAATCTCAGACACAGCTGTAGTCTTACATCCTCTTACATGCACTATCATCGTCTCGAGTCATACTATCACACATACACTCCAAACCTCTCTACTGCCTGAGAAAGAACTATGTTGTTTGCATGTTGCCCCCTTTTTTTAGCTTAAAAAATAAAACTTTAAAAACCAATAACTAAACTCCAATAAGAGCCCCCCCCTCCCTCTGTCAGCTGATCCTGTGATTTCCTGATCCAATAACAACCAGCTCTGTTAGAGCTCCGACCAGCTCTGCTTTCAAACCTCTAATCAGAGTAAACAGAGATATCAAATTAACAAAAGATGCCAATCTGGAACGTTGGACGGATTTAACCAAAACAAACTTGATTTCCATCTGGCCCTAAATGATGAATAATATAACATCATTTTGCAGAGTATGTTTTTACAGTCAGAGACAGAAAGCAGAGACAGATCCCGACCAAACACAGACTTAGTGACCACAGTCCAGACTAGCAGCTGATGTCACTGCAAACAGACTTCCTCTGAGTTTGGACGAGACAGAGATCATACACAAATATGATAAGCTCAGAGTAAATTACTTTAATGAATTTGATCGTAAAACACAAGTTAACAGAAGAAGATTACAACCAAAAACATTTTCCTAGAAGAGGATCATGCAGCATAATACAGTATATGACCGCATGTTACAAACTGAGGGCAAAATGAGAACTCTTAATGGGACCGAAGTTTCAATACAATTCTATTTTTTACTGTCCTAATATCCGAGTTTGTCATTTTTTCTAAATACAGCTCTGGAAAAAAAATTAAGAGACCACTCCAAATGCTCCTAAAATCAGCATCTCTCTCTCTTCATGTCTTGGCCAGCCCAATCCAGATCTGAACCCCGTTGAAAACCGCCTGAATGTGATCAACAGGAAGACGTCTGCAGCATTCATTTCATTAACAAAAGTAATGACGAAAAACGTTTGTCAGCGATCTTATATCCATGTCGCAGACGAGACGTTGACGAGCTAAAAATAGTTTGTTAATAACATAAACTCAAAAAAGTAATGACTAAAATGTTTGGGTTTCGTCTACTCAAACTCTAAAGGGTAAGAATGACTAAAATGTCACTAAAACTAATAAGCAGTTTCATCTGAGGACTAAGGGTGGGTTCACACCAGCCTTGATTAGTCCAATTGAACCGAGCCCTGGAGTGTTTGTCTCCTCGGTGCGGTTCGTTTAGGTGGTGAGAACGCCGGAATGCGGACCAAACAACCGGTCCGTGGTCCGCTAGAAAAGACGGGTCTCGGTCCGTTTCCAAGCGAACCACGGTCCGGTTTGATTCTGGTGCAAACATAAACCGACTTAAAGTAGAAACCATAAAACTGTGTATTGTTGTTTACGGGTGCTGACATTTGCAGAGACACGCAGTGAGATGAGACGAGGACAGATGTGGGGGACACAAGAACACAAGGAGGTATTCAAACAGTTCAATGAAAAACTGAAAGGAGAGTGGAACTGATCGATCTGTGGAACAATGTCGGTTAAAAGTAAATAAACTCCAACAACAAAACATTAAAAGTCTGCGATCTTGTTGAGCGTGATTGATCCGTGTGCGCTCTTGCTTTGTTTACTTCAGGGAGTTTTCCCACGTGGAAATTCTGACCAATCAGAGAGCAGTTTCCCCAGGGCATCAAAACTTTTGGTCCGCTGGTAAAAGCTGCCGTGTGAACACAAACCAAACTCGAGGCAAAATGCAACTTTGTAACAATTTGGTCTTTGATTCGGACCAAACAAACGGACTTAAGGTGTGAATGCGCCCTAAGACTAAATCTAAAATACCTGCTAAAATGAACACTGGATGGATGGTCACAAGCCATGGAGCAAAGCCGAGCTGCTGCAAGAGCGGCCTACTGTCACCCAACAGCACTGTGACAGACTGGTGGAGAGACAAGATGCATGAAAGCTGTAATTAAAAACCCGGTTATTTCACCAAATATTAATTAGTGAACTCTTCCTGAGTTAAAACATTTGTATTCTATTTTTTAAACATGAACTTGTTTTCTTTGCATTATTCGAGCTCTGAAAAACGTCTTTTTCACATCTTAACTAGTCGTCATTTTAATAAAAGACCTAAATGAGATTTTATCTGGAAGTAGTGAGAGCCATTGATAGAATTAAAATTGTAGTGTAAATGAAAGAGTGTGTTAGCAAGAATAATAGTGTTAGTCAGGGACAATGGCTGGGCGTGTGAATCAGTATAATGTGTGTGTGTGTGAGACAGTTTGATGATGTATGTAAGACACAACGAGCATGTCTGAGAAAGAATGACAGTGTGTGTGAAGAGAAAATAATTGCTTGTTTGACGGAGTAGGATCATCTAAGTGAGGGACAATGATTGTGTGTTTGAGAAATTATGAGGCTGTATTGTGCGTGAGAGGGTATAATTAAAAAGGAAGCTCGTTTGATCGGACAGGAAGACAGTTTGAATCCTCAGCCTTTCACTGGCTCAAAGCCTCCAGACAAAGCCTGTATACCGTGACGGTTCAAGCTAAATTGGAGCCACGTCCATGTGATCAATGAAAGTGAGACGATGTTTAATTCAATGGTACCTTCTACAGTCCGATCCGATCGCCCTCAGTGCATCACACTCTGAACAAATGACCCCCTGTTTGGACTTTGGAATGAGATGGTAAGAAGTAGCTGTACGCTTTTGGACATTTCACAGGCAAAGACAGCAATATGAAATTGGCCCAATGACCTTCGGGCATGTCTGACGAGGTCTTGGCTGATATTGTGAGAGGTATCCTTCAAACCAGCCCAAAAGCAGGTGAGAGATGTGTTTGTTGGCCTTCAATCATGCAACAACAGAATATAAAGTTGGCATCTAAGATTGTGCCACCTGTGCACATCATAGTGGTCCAGCAGCTTGGTCAGCGGCCCAGTGTTGAAGTCAGGTGATGTAATATAAAGAGCTCTGCTTATGGTGGAAGTTGGTGCATATTCTGAAGCCTACAAACACTTCACAAAAGACAGAAAGAAACAACTCATTTGCAGAAGATTTTGAAGCTTTTAGTTTGGCAAACAAAGTGCAAACAGTGTCTGATAAATCTGCAGCCTCACTTTTGACAAGTGCTTTGCTGAACTGCAACCAAATCACGGCACACACTTCTGCAAACATGAGACTGGTTGGTTATAACGTCTGCCTGTTTATATGGGACGACCTGGATTACTGAGACACATTAATCCTGTGCATCATGGCTTCCTTTCCAACTTTTTACACATGGTGGCATTTCATCTTTTACTTCCAAAATTAATTACGATGCAAACACAGCTGGTTCACATCAATAACAATATGATGTCCCAATTTATGATGTGAGACGCAGTAGAATGAAGCCAGAAAGACGTTGGGTTGATGTACTTTCTGCCTTTGGTAGCAGATTGGAGGTTCTCAGAGTTCATATTATGTCGCTCAGTTCTCCATCAATTCAAAAATGTGATTTCCTGAATAGGTATCACACTAATCTTGAAACTATTGTGTCCTCTCTCCAGTCTGATTGGCTTGGCCCAGTCAATCCATTGAGACCAGTAACGTGACTGGCCTGGCTATTAAACTACCTCATACAGTTATAACTTACTGTAACAATGGAGCTCTGATGCAAAGCATAAAATTTACTCAAGGTTTACATGTCAAGATGTATATATAATGTTTTTAAAGTCATGTTTTAAGACATATAAAATGTCCTGCTTGAAATAATAAATTATGTCAGATTTGTCCAAATACGTTTAAATAGCATCTCCTCCTTCTCCCTCATTAAAAAATCCCTAATCTGCATAGTCCCCGCCCACTATGTACTACGTTTCTCCTTTGGTAAAATTACAGCCGAAAACAAAACATGTCTCTGCTATCGTTTAGTGGCAACTTGTTGAAACTTAGCTAGCTTGAAATGTAGTAATTAGTAGTCGTAATGTTAAGGTTAGTAGTCAGCAGTGAGTTTGCAAAAATTACGATGACGGTTACAGCTGGCTCTCGCATCGCCGAATTGGTTGCCATAGGTTACACATAATGATATGCATAGCGTCACCCCATCCTTTAACGGGATTGTCTCCTTAGGTTTGTGACGTCTCAAACCTGCCAATCTGAAAACGTGTTGTTCAGCCTGTCCTTGGTACACTGCAGTTTAGAAGCAGACAGGCCCAGCCGTGGAGATGACTGCTTACATTGTCCCTGATATGTCTTGTAGCACATGAAAAACACCACATAGAGATGTTTACAAGGTTAAACACTGGATTTGCACTGGAGGGGGTCTTTTCATTTATGCAATGTCTTCCAACAGGTTTTATATGGGGACTTTATTTGGGCCACAAATTAGACAAGAAAGCACTATTGATGAAAAGACTCCTGGTGGAAAAACCTCCTTGAACGAGGCTGAGAGCAATGGCCCAGCAAGCACTAAAATACAGATCTTTAAAAGCTGGAGAACCCATTGAGGGAAAAAAAAAATGGATGGGGTGATCTGTGACAAAACTAGGGCAGAGGTAATGGCTATTTCCAAGAAATCAATACATTGGGACCCAAACTCTAGCATTTACCAGAACTATTTGGAGCAAAGTTAAATTTGTCGTCCCTTCTTTTAAAAATCCCAACCATTGATCGGAAAACTTCTTCAGGACACACATCTGGTAAGTATGATTTTAGGACAGTTGTCTGAAGCCACCCATAGAACCATCCATTTCTGAAGAACTATCACTATCACTATACAAAACCATGTCAAAGGTGTGCATTCTGTCCTTTGAGGGTGTCTTTACTAGTGGCATGAACAATGATGTAGCAACACTGGAAGTTGCAGAAACGACTGCATTAATTCAGAGACACAGCATGCAAGAAGTACCTGCATCCCTTACTCACTGCACACTTCTGCCATATCCTCTACAGAACCACGGTGCCGTCCTGCCTGGTGTTCTTTTCATTTACTAACATTGTAATAAGTCACAACAGATGCCAATTATTCATGCAGTGTTTCTGTTGTATCTGCAATAACTGCACTCATTTTAAAACGTCATACTTACACAATCGCATGTAAAGGGATAATGTGAAGAGATCATTTAAAGAGATGATGTACCAGGTTAGCCTGAAATCCTGCAGCACCCTGTTGGGGTTTCTTTCTGCAAAGATGACCTGCTTGCTGTACATTATCTTGCGTATTACGTGGCTGCTTACCAAAGGAATCATAATTGGAAACAAAGTTTATTTGGTGTCATGCTTCAGTTTTACCCAATTGCAGATTTACCAGAAGATTTATTAAAACACAAAAAAGAAAAAACAAAAATGCTTACAGTTCAAGAGTCCAAGGAAAGCAGGTAAAAGAACAATCATCCGAAAAAAGGCCACAAGGAATATTTACACAAAGGAGCAAGAGTTTCACAAAGGTTGACTTAAGAGAAACTGGCACAGACTGCAAGGAACACAGAGACTAAATACACACGGGGTTATCAGACACAATAAAACAGGAAATGATGCTAAACAACCAAATGCATATAAGAAAGGATCATCCATGACATTTTGAGACGATTTAATTGATGTATTTTTGTCCTGCTAAAAAGTCTGTTAGATTCTACAGTTGGGACTCAATCCAAGAGTTCACTTAGGTGCCTACTGAAAATTAGCCTGCTTAGCTGGTTTAATTCACATTCATCTAAAAATGTCCAGCGACAGTGTAGAACCACATCAGTGACCTCAGCACCTGTGCCTCAGCAGGTGCTCGCTCTTCATTACTGTTTTTCCTCTGCTCCTTTTTGCCACAGTGTCAAGAAAGGGTTGATGTTGATGATGCTGCAGATTGATAACTTTAGAAGTGTTCATATGGAATCTCAGTAAAGAACCAAGTCCGTAGCCATGGTCTGTTAAATTAACAGGCTTTTTACTGCAGGTAAATGACTGATTGGTGGTAGACCTACAGAGTCTTTGTTCATTACTGGATCCTTAGACAGCTGCTGAATTACAGACCAGTGCTGTTATTCAGACATAACAGACAATAGTTGTGCAATCAGGATGGAGCATTCAACAAAGCCACCTAATAAAGCCCGTTTCAGTGGTTTCGCCCTGAGGCCACTCATCCTGCTGTTCCTGACAACCACTTTGGTCCAAGTAGCCTGGGAGTTCAGGGTCGAGTAGGAGGATGGTTTAGGTCGCGCCAAAGTGTCCTAAAGGTTCGTGTCAGAAACGGCCGAGCTCATCGCCTGAAGAGAGGCTGTGTCAATAAAACCTGACAACAGAAAATCCTTCTGTTTTAGTTTATCGGATAGTCTGCGGATATCTTCATTAAGTTGAGCGATAGTCCTGATGGAGTAGGGCGCAGTCATTGCAAGGCATCACAGCCGAGACCCGCAGGGAACACTCGCTTTAAAAGTAAATCCAAGGAAGGGATGTGCAAGAACACGGTTGAAATTAAAGAAAAGGAAAGCGGCTATAAAAAGTTTGAGAACATTAAAACCACCAAATGAAAACACTGTTCCATGGGATCTATGAATGCAAGGTAGGCAGGAAAGTCTTCATTGCTGGCAGAAAGAGTCTGGCTCTCACTAACCAAGTCAATGACATGGACGCTTGCTGTGATTGAGAGTGTTGGCCACTTACCATGGAATTGGTTTGCTGAGGCCATTTATGTGCAACAATAATAGTTACCCGTTATGCTGATGCAGTTTGGAGTCCCCTGTGTTCACGCAGTCGCTGGTCTGATTGACAGCGGTACTTCCATATGCTCCAGTCTAAGCAGAAAGTGCTGCTTCACATTATCCTTAAATAGCTCTCTGGACCTGGATAAATGCTTGATGGCCCTGAAAAGACTGCTTTCAGTATCAGCACTGCACATAAATCTAAATTACAGTATGTCAGAGGAAAATGCATGCGATGCGAGAGACGCCTAAGTAACTATTATTTACGTTTTGGTGCCGTGTTCGACTTGTGGATCAAAATGTTGAAGAGTTAATGGAGCAGGAGGTGAACTCCTGGCTGAGGATGGACCTGTTATGAACAGTCAGCATTTGTTTTGCTTAGAGGGAAACTGCCAGTGGAAAAAAAAGCAAATACTGCTGAAAAATATAAGACATTGTTTATTGAGTGACTTTTTTCCCTTCATTTCCATCCTGCTTTACAAACGCAGGCGTGCACAGGAAGAGCACTGTGGGTTTTTTATTTCTGAGACTTCCCAGGGGACACTCAGCAGGCGGCTGGGAGGACTGAGGGGAAATGAAAAATGCTAACTTCGACTTTATGAGATTTTTTCACTCAAGTGAAATAAATAAATAAATGAATAAAGGGAACTCATGAGTCAGGTAAGGAATAGCAGAGGTCAGGGCCATACTACTTTTGCTGCTTTGATAAGTGATTGAATTGTAAATCTCTTTCAATGAAAAGATGCTTGAATCAATTAAATATTAAGCTTAATAAAAAGGGCTTTGGTCGTCTTGCTTTGACTGCTGTCAAGGTATTTAAAGTGTAACTGCTCCCACAGGTCTGACCATAACTCCACCCGCGGGCAAGTGGGCAAGGGGCTGAGAGGGGGGTGGGTGTGTACCAAGCGGCAACCTCCACTGTTGAAAAATGACGCCAATGCGGAAGTGCAAGAAACTGCAGTTCCTCGAGTGGCCACTTGAGGCTCCAGAAAACAAGAAATAACATTACAGCAGATGGGAAAATGGCCATTTTTACAGCAGAATTAAACGTGTTTACATCCTGGTAAAAAAGACTGTTTTGTTGTAAATAGCTTTTTTTGTTCTTTTTTGTTTAAGATAACAGTCAATTTTTTTTATAACATACATGTTTTAATTATATTAAGCCTAAAATTATAGGGGCCGGATCACTTGATTGACAGGTGGATCCTGCTGGCTGCCTTCTGGGGATTTTTCCATTCAAAGTTTGGACAAATAATCTCTCTCTGTGGGATTTATGGAACTTTATGGCTGTGCAAGAAGTCTGAGCTCCAGCTTTTCGGTGAGTTAAATGCTAGTGTTATTGAAATATTTTTAGCACTAAGTAGCAGGTGTACTGTGCTCACTTTAGCTGCTTGTTAGCCTGTTCAGTGTTTATCAAACATTAATTTAATCTTCAGCAAGTAAATAGGACTGAGCAAGTCCACTACTTCTTTAGTCTGATAACTTAACACCTGCAGTCTGTCACCGTCACAAACAGAATCTCCTCCTGGGAAAGTCAAACTAGCTCATTCAATATTTATACAGTCTGTGGCTAATAACTGCTAGCTATGCTGAGGAGCATATAGCCTAGCTTCATAGCCGTAGCTGGCTGATTCATGCGGCCCGCCCATCGAGCTCAGCCATAGGCTTTAGCTCGCTCGCGCTCCGCCCCTTGCCCGTGTCTGGATTAGCCGGCTCTGGCAATATGTTGACCCCCAAGGCCGGCGCAATTCGGGCTTCAAAACGCTTCTTCAGAAACCAATGGGTGACGTCACTGAGACTACATCCATTATTTATACAGTCTATGGTGTGTACGGCAGCTCAGTGACGTCCCCTCCCCTGTCCAGAGAACAATGGAGCGTGACACAGAGTCACAAGGCACATTTACCGGACACCTCTGTTTGACAGGCGTCACACATTTACATATACACACATTTCACTACGTGTGTTTGAGACATTTCCAACCCATGAAATATCGATTTTTATAAATTTTATAAGTTTTCAATATTAACACCAGCATTGATGTGTTTCATAACAGCACAGCAGTATAATTATGTCATCAGCATATCTCTAATGCTAGACTTATGATGACTCAAATGTATTCACGGTTGCTCATTCCACTCTGCATGTCTTCTCTTTCTGCTAGTTTTCATTTACCTTGTGTCTGTATCAATGTGATTTTTATATCATGCACTTGCAGTCTTTGGCAAGTATTTGCTCTCCCTTGACTCAATCTTGGTTTGTCTTTTTTGTCCTGTCAAAATCTCTGAGCTTAATAGTTTTGATCAAAGCACTTTCTAATTCAATGTTCAGACACTCCATCTGAAAAAGGCGTTTTGATTATATAGCACTGGCCTGTATAATTCAAGGTCTTCAAGGCGCAAATGGATTCTCTGACTGGCTCCTCCGACCTGTTTTATTCAGTATATCTCAAGAGAGACATGAAAAAAATAATTGAGAAGAAAAGAACAACCATGATGTCGAGCACACTGATTAATTTCCCCCTGCTGTGAGCCAGTCTGCATGCTACAGTGTGCTGTGAAATAAAGTTAGACCTTTACTGTATGTCCCGGATTACTGGGAGACTTCTTTATATGGAAGTGAAACCTTCAAGTTAGAAAAATAACATGTTTTTCTTGGATGTTTGTGGCTCATTACACTTAAGCCTGGGGACAGTAATCTATGAGATTACAAATAAGTGGGCTCTACTGCTGGAAGGCAGGATCTGTGCATTTTTGCGTGGGGAGAGGGAATTTGGCAGGCTGCTGTCAAGCCAGTGGATCAAAGTCCTTTTCCCACTGCAGTGGCTCATCACAACAACAGAGAATGAGGAGAGAGAGAGAGAGAGAGAGAGAGAGAGAGAGAGAGAGAGAGAGAGGGAGGAAGGGGGAGGGGGTAAAAGGGAGACAGAGATCTTGGAGGAAGAAAGCTTACGCCACTCATGGTTGGCTTAGTGTGCACACTTGCTTCACATTTTAGATCCACAGCCCATACTGAGCGTAGCTCAATAAAGCACTCAAGTCAGCAGGGGAGAGTAGATGTGCTGTCAGTGTCAGTACATCCAAATGGTTTGTGACAGTGACACATGAATGAATACAGAACCATTGCCTTCATGCAAAATGTGAAAAGTATGTCAACATTTGGAAATATTAAGGATACAAAAGCTCCTCACAACTTAAAAGATTTATCTCTACAGAGAAAATTGAACTAGACCCCAGCCTACTGCTGTTAGCATACTTTGGCATTCAGCATATTCACACGTGCAAGTTTCCTCTGTTGGGCTTGCGATTCCCAATATGATACTTCTTCTCACTGCTTCTCGTTTGAGTAGCAACTGAAAGTGCAATTCATTATTAAAATCCAGAGGGACATTGAGGCATATTTTAAGATTAAACAACAAATGTATAAACCCACTAGTTATCATTAAAGTAGACGTTAGCTAGCATTAGTGTTGGTCCAAGCTGACAGCGTTACAAGATAGGATAGAAAAGGAATACTTATCTAGATAATGATGTGAGCTAGCCAAAGGTAAAACTAGCTTAGACTAGCTTGGTTGATGGTTATGCTAGCTGTTAAGACGTAGCTGTCAAAATGAGTTTATAAATGTTTTGGTAACTTATTAGCTTCCAGCTAATGTTACTGTTAACTAGCCAAGATTAGAAAGTTATGTCTTTGTTTGTAGCATATAGTGTACAGTCAAAGAGAAATGCAAGCTAGGAAGTGGTTGCATGCTAACGTTGGCTGTGGTGTAACAGCATGCTTGATTTTCACTTTAAATATGGCCCAATGTCTCTGAAATGTCACTTGTCTGTTGTCTTTTGAGTCACTTATCAACCAGGAAGCAGTGAATTGCTAACTATTTCTCATGTTTTTTATGTTATTGACCTGCAAACCTTAAACAGCAGTGCGACATTGTAATTTTAGCCCCCCGCCCTGAGCATGACGTCAGAGGAAACTAGCTGCCATTTGAAAACGGTTGATTGTTGAGCAGTGGCTGAATGTTAGACTAAGATAAATGTATAACTACACGTTCCTTTTTCCTACTGTGACATATTTCTCATCTCCTGTGATTCACATCCTCTCTTGAAGGAAGTACTCTTGTAATCCATGTACTCTCCATCGCACTGCAGCAGCCTCTCTGCTTCCTCTGACTCTTTTTTTCTCCCCTAGTTGCACCAAGAAGTGCATGTAAGCATAAAATTCTCCTTCTGGCTACAGGCGTTTTTCGTGTGACTTGATATCTGTGGACATTAGAATAATGCCACAGCCTGGGATGGAAAACAGATTTGTGCAGACAAAAAGAGAACTTCAATTAAAGCAGGCTTTGGGATTACTAGCATTGCTATCGAGGTGCCCTTGAGCCAAGTCCTTTATCCCTGATTGGTCCGATGGAGCTACACAGTGGTCAACCACAATCCTTTGCAAACAGCATTGTGATGCGTGCTGACGCTGATTATTCAGCCAGGACTCCTAATCGAAAAAGGAAGTTAAACGAGCCGGGAGAAAAACATCCAACACAGAAGAGTTCATTCTCATGCAAAAAAGGACGTTATTTCCTCCTGCATATCACAACAGACTAAGCGTGTTTAAACAATCCTCTCACACTTAGATTTGGACATTCAATTGAGACTGAAGTAATATCATGTCACTGTAAGGGAAATCTCTCTCTCTCTGTCTTTCTTCCCTTTGTCTCTCACTGCATTCATTATTAATCAGAGAATGTTCTTCTTGGTTTCATAATCGCTTTGATAATCAAGGTTGCTGATGGGAGAGCACACATTCAAAATTGATAGTTTGAGCATGGCCTACTCGGGGGACAGAAGTGTTAATTAATTAAGCATTAAGGTGAAAAGAATGTGCCCGGGCTGTGCTCAGAATTCTGCAGCCCCCGTGAGAATTTACTACAGGACCCCCCCCCTGCAAAAGCATCAGTCATAATGCATAATCAGCGTAATCAGTATGCACCACCAGAGTGATTCCTGCGTTTATTATGCTTTATTTTAATCGTTATGGCTACAATATGAATCTGTTTCTTTTTCTATACACAGTAGCATCCCTGTTCCATAGTGCAAACGAATTGAAGCTTAATTATCCTTCACTGGTTTCTACAGACAGTAAGGGGAGAACAAAATAGAAATAGTTCATCCTTCACTTCATAGTGCCCTTCCTGTTCGCTCATACAAAACACTAACAAACAGGATGTTTGTCCGTGAGCTCATTCAGTTCATGATGATGTTTACTTTTGTTACCGTCTTAATTTAGCACAATTAGGACAAAAGTACGGCTGAAAATGGAGGAAATTTCTTTAGTTTGCTGGTATTTGGTCATTAACTGAAGTATTGAATCAATTGAAATCATGACCGGATGATGGCCTTGGATGAAAGGTCGTAGGTGTGTTCCAAATATAACAACATTTCCACTTTAGTTGTGCAACGTACGTACCTCCTCGAATTCTTATAAATCCAAACCATCATTATTTTCCCCCCATAAACATAACAAAGTAGTTTTGGGGCATTAACAGAACCAAACTGTCACAAAACTTTCTCAGGACGTTACTTTAAAGTATAATCTGACTTTTTTTTCCACTTATTCACTAACAAGAACGCTTTATTTTGAAAGTCTACCTGAAGATGACATCTTTTATTGCTAATATGTCCGCTGATTCCTGCACGAGCAAAACCGGCAAAGACGGGTACCCAGATTGTATTTTTGTACCGCCGCGGCTGCCGTATTCGACGAGTTGGTAGTGAGAGCAAGACGCCAACCAAGTGAATCAAGTGTCATGGCAATCGGTCCAACGCTAGTGAGAGCATACTTTGTAGTTTTGAGCCACGGACCCACTGACATTAAACATCCATAAACGTCCCACAATGATGGATACACCGTCTCTTTCTCTTTAACAACCTGTCACCTTTGTATGAGTTGTGATGAACTGCAATAGTACAAGGGAAGAGAAAGGTATAGAGATGTCAACAGAAAGCTTTCATAAATGTTGGAGGAAAACAGGCAGCAATTTTCTCCTGCACACTTGCAATCTTTGAAAACGAAGAGAAAGAAAAACAAAAAGAAAGGTTTTTCGTTCAAATAACCTCGACCAAGAAAAACTCAGCACAGTGGAAGCCTGCCTATCCAGTTTTAACCTGAAAAAGCTGAGCAAAAAAATATTCAATTTAGTGGATTTCTCGAGATCTCGACGTATTTATCTCAACATAACAACGCTGCACCGCTGTAATGTCACATGATCATAACTCATATCCCCAGAGCTGCAAAAGCACAAAGCAAACTAAACTGACCTCATTAGTGTGGGAAATGGCAGCATGGCATGTCCTGGTCTGTAATATCACAGTGACCAGCCTGTTCTGTTTTCTAGATGGCCAGAAAATGAACTCGTTTTCACGAAAACCAGCGTTGTTATCTCGATAATGAGATTAACATGTCGTGATCTTAAAAGGAGAAGTTCGGTATTTTTAAACCTATGCCCTATTTTTTTTTAAATTTGGGTGTCGAAATGACTCACAGGAACAAAAACGTTTGGAATCGGTCCAGTAGATATCCTCTGCTCGCCACGATACGGCCGCAATAGTACGTCCACTAAAAGTGCTTGTTTTTGCCGCTGACAGGCTCAGATTGTTCCTCCAGGTGTCCAACAACATTACGGAAATGATCCCTACAAAGATCGTCCTTTTTTAAAAGAGTAACATCCTTTTTGTGTAAGCAGGAACAGAAGTCTCGCTCAAGGGGAAGTCTCGCTCTTAAATCACGTGGGTGGTGAGATGTTACCTGAACAGGACGGTGGAAACGTGAGTTAGAGTTGGAGAGAGATTTCGGTAGGGATGTGTTGGTGTACAGAAAGCGTAGGTTAGTGTATTTGTTTTATCCTCCCCTGCCTGTTGCCCCTCTCTCTCTCTCTCTCTCTCTCTCCTCGTTCTCTCTTCAATTCCTATGAGCTCTTCCGTACGCTCTGGCTCAAATAAATAGGGACGGCCATCGAATTCAAATGCCTCATCTTCATCGTCGAAATCGGGTAAATATTCAGCCATGGCTTTTGAAATATATTCTTGCTGGCAGTCCTCTACAAAAAAATTACCTGTTATCATGTGAAACACAGTAAAGAAAATGTATGGACGCATGTCCGCTTAGGGCTTCCGGACAATACAAGTGAATCACATCAAATAAAGTTTCTCATTTGCCCGAAAAAAGGCAGGTTCACTTGAGACATACATCGTCTTGTAACATAAAAATAACAGGTTATATAAAAGTCTTTATACCAAACAGACTTCATTCCAGCTACAACAGTTACTCTGCATCTTTCACAATTCAAAACTCGTATACCAATTACAACATGCCAGAAACATGTCCGCCTTTCTACTCAGTCAATGTTCAGTATGGAGTACGGTTAGTCAGAGGGATGGTACTGCCTATAGCTTCTCATTAAAAGCAAACATGTAACCCTATATGACCAAGTTTCTGAGACTTCTACATCATTAGTGTGATATACAACCAGAAATGCAGTGGATGTTTAATCCACCACTGGCAAAAAAAAATACCAGACCCAGACCTTCGGATGAGACATCCTTTTTGATGAGATCAAAAATGGAGGTCGTCTGTCTGTGACCCACGTGTGGTTTTGCTCTGACATTTGTGCCAATTTGAAAAAGTTAAGGCAACAAAATCATTAAAATTGTTTCTGATACTCGAAGAGGAATATTTACTGGATTAAAACAACATATAACGACTTCATTTTTTTTTTTTTTTTACTTATTTTACAGTAAAATCATGTTGAAAATGCGTGCATGAAATTCGATGTATCTGTAAACTTATCAATAGTCATTTTTTAATGCATTCCATAAAGATTTTGATTATTTAAGTTAATTAATTTCAGGTTTAAATGACATAATTGGCCAGTGTAAAGTAGACTGAGATATATGAGATATAGTATATATGGTGATGTTTTTATATGCAACCTGCTTTATCACAATAATAGATGAGTAATTTGCTCTCTTGTTTTTAGTTTTGATTTTCACGAACAATACATAGTTGTACAATATTAAACAAAGGTTTTATCAATGTTTGAAGACGCTCAAGGGAGAATTTAAAGAATTATCTGAGCTCAAGGGAGACGTGTGAGACGTGTGTTACATTTTGTGGGTGGTTAATTCGGCTCTGTGAAGGACTTGAGGGGTAAAAATATTTTGTTGTGTATGCCTCTTTTTGTTTAAAACACACATAAGGTAACCAGTAAATTCCAAAACAGAAATTCCTGATGTATCAAATATGATATGAAAAAAAAAAAAAGGATTTTCTGTACTGTAACGCCTCTATCATGATGTCACAAAACCAGCGGCTGAACTGCTTTACTGCAATTTTTACGTCACTTTGACAACGCTTTACGTTCTAATCCTCACACGAAGCTGGAGCGAACCATAGAGGGAGGCGTTGGACATTAACGTGCAGAATAAGACAAGCGAAAATGGTAACTCAGGATTATCCAAAAACAGGCTTTACCATGTGGTTATTTTATATAGACTTATTATTTGTTAAATTACTGTCGTATTATTGTCGTTATCCAGATATGAAAAATCATATATAGGATTTTGGCCATATCGCCCAGCCCTAGTTCAGGTCATACAGTGTTAAAAAGAAAATCTTTGTACTGGGTCAATGAAAGATAAAAATGCAATTCACCCAAAAAACACTTTTTTTAGGAATATGTTTATATCAGACTGCCTCAAGCAGTAAAAGGATTCTAATGTGCTTTTTCATGTCTTTAAAAAACCTCTTCCTGTGCACCTGTAGCTCCGGATTCAAGGTGTGAATTACATTCAGCTAATGGCTTCAGATGAAAAATATCTGGGTGGGTGTTTGGCCTAAATGGTGACAGTTGGAGTCACAACTGACAATGATGATGTGGCAAGGACAGCGGGGGTAAACTGTTAAAAAGCAGCAAGAGGTCATAACACATACAGCCCACATGCAGCAACTGAAAGCAGAGTTGATGTATTTCATGAACAGTGGGAGAAAAGCCTGTGGGCCCAAATAGATAAAGAACGCCGTGAGATTGCACCAAACGTGTGATCGATGTAAGAGAAGCCAATTTCATGGGTGCCGTGAATGCCTGGCAAAGTGTTCTGCATGCCGCTATTTCATGAATAAAAGAAGAAAAAAAAAGCTGTGAACACGGCAGGATTCAGGAAAGCATCTTTACGAGGTAAGTAAATGTGTGAGCTCAGGCTGGGATGTTAATGAAATAAATGCTACACTTTACTTCCATTGAGGTATCAGGTGTTAGTTCTGTCAGTGCATACAGCAGCTTTAAACATGGACCTTTACACCGCTACAAGGTGAGACTTCTTACTCAAACAGACAGACTACTGGAGGTCCTTGGTCAAGCCGAATGCCAAATATACACACACTGAAGGAGTCTGCAAGCTCAAGTGCAAAGAGCATAGTGCCCCCATGACTCCAGGAAGGATTGCCAGTCAACAAAGAGGAAATTAAGAAGGAACCATTGAATATGTGCAGTGTTGAACAGATTAATAAAGTAGTGATAGTAGTAACATTTGGTCAGTTAGTACTCCTTTATGGCAACCACAGACTTTCTAAATGAAGTGGATGTAGCCCCGTTAGATTTTTAGACTCTTGTTTTGAAGGCTCGAGTTCAGCGTTTTGGACGTCGCCATATTGTTTTTTTGCAACCGAAATGACCATATTCAGATGCCCTAGACTGTAGCTGTGTCTCAATTTGGGGGCTGCATCCTTCAAAGGACGCGGTCTACGGAGGATGAGTCATTCGTAGCCTGTGTAGACCGCTAAGGCCGAACTGAAATGAGACGGTCTGGTCTACAGAGGATTTCCTGTTTGCGTGACCAGCCTTTCCCGGCTTTAACCTTGCGTCACCAAACGCGGCTCCTGTAGCCTAGCAACAGGTAGCTAGCAGGCAAACTAGCCATCATAACTAACGTCACGTAACTTAACCTTTTATTTTAAGGCCTTCTTTATTTTTTAATATTTGTATCACTAGCTATTCGATTGAGTTGAAACCAAACCCTTTTACATTTAAAAAGTGTATTCCTTCATGTTTAAGACACCATCATTAGTTTGAATCGGCACACAATGAATCTCGGGATATGTTGGGCCACGAAGGACGCACCTGATGGATCCTTCATGGGAGAAGGAGGACGCATTTGTCTGCCGCATCTGAAGGATCAGCCTTGAAATACGTCCTTCGAAGGATGCAGCCCCTGAATTGGGACACGGCTTGTATTCTAAGACCTAGCCTCTGTTATAAACCTGCATTATTTCTCATAACTAGCAGGGTACAACACTGGTGGCCTTCAAACAGGATAGAGACACAACAATGCGTATCCACCTGCGTCATCCAAAGATGGTAGCTTGTGGTTCAGAATAAACCAATGTGGAATGTCACAGCGGCAGCTTCCACTTCTTTCATGCAGTCTGTACCTGTATCCTGGTTTACAGGTTACCGTGGTCAATCCCAGGTAACCACGCCTGGTCTATTTTACTCTAACTGGGAGCATTATTTGCAAAAGGAACATCATGCTGTTTTGCAGAAGGCTTGAAAAAAGTTATCAAGACCATACACTCATTAGGAGAGAGTTTAACTGAGGTACTACATACAGCCAGTGCAGTTACCCCCCTGCTTGCACGTAGCTCCTTGATTTCAAAAGTAAAGCCAATGTGCCTTTAATATAAGTTCTTTCTAAGTCAGCATCTACAGTCTGGTGCAGAACCTGTTCAGGGTCAACCTTACGTTTCAGCCGGGATCAGCTCCAGCTTCCTGCGACACTCAAAGACTAAGCGGGGTGGGCTGACTGACGCACGGTTGGATTACTGCAGGTGTTTTTGAAGCTGGGAACATTTGCCAAATAATGCTTTGACTGTTGAATTTGTTTGCTTTTAAAATACCTGTCATTGCAGCCTGAACACTTTCATTTTCGAATGTCACATTTTAGAGGGGGATGTGCTCAACAGGAAAGACACGCCGACTGCTATAACAGCAGGCTGGCTGCAGGGATAAGTAATAGGCTGTGGGATGTGCCGGTGGTTTCAGAGGAAAAGCATGTCCATACATTTTTAGAAATGATGTTTGTTGCTTATTTGTTGGATAGACTTGAAACATACTCAAGGGCACTGTGCAACAAGTGTGCAATTTGTAAGGCAGTAAGGATGCAGCATACTGACTTTACAACCAGGGTTTAAAGGTCCAAGATCTCAAATATTTTTTTATTTATTTATAGGTTACAAACACAGAGTTCTGTTCTGGAGCAAAAGCAGAGCAGTTGTGAGCAGAATGAAATGGAAACTGGAGTGCAATTTGAAGCAGCATAGAGAGTCACAAAAAAAAAAAAAAAAAAATCGAAAAGATCTGTTTGTAGCAGAGGATAAAAAGATATCGGTTTCTTCCTCTAAAGATGTAAGGGAAAAAAACATGTCAGTGGAACTGCCTCTCAAATGTTTGTAGTGAATGATAAAAGATGAATGCCACACTTGGCATGCATGTGTGTGAATACTAAAGGAAAACAGGTGCCGCTGCTCTTCTGCATTATACATCAGTGTGTGAGGCAGCATAAAGTTTTCCCTTTGTCCTAAGAGAAGAAAAGGGCACTTATAAACCATGAGAAACTCATAACCCCGACAAAGAAAACCAGACGTACTCGCATCCAAATGTATCGGGACAGAGGGGTCGTATCCACAGTTCTCACAGGCTGGCTCTTCAGGCAAAGTCAAGAGAACGGTGAAGATGACCAACAGCTTCTGCTTAACATACACTAGAAAACCTTTTATGACTTAAAGGGATGGCTTTTTAAGTGGGGTTGTATGAGGTACTTATCGATAGTAAGTGTACTACATGCACTAGATCAGTCAGCACAGCACCTGTTCCTACATGGAAGCTTAGCTTAGCACCGCTGCAGACAGGGCCACGAGTACAACCTCCTTTTACTACCAAGGATATATAAGTCACAGACTATAAGATTGTGCAATGTTTATTATTTACAAGACTAAAACTAATTTCCTGTTCAGATTGTTTATGTTTATGCTGCTGGTGGAAAAACAAGACTATAAAAATACACGACTTAAAACTAACAATGGAACAGAAACCAGCTTTTGGCCACAGCATCCTTTATGTGTGTGCAGTGGTTTGCGTCATCGGTGACTGAGGCTAACAGTTGGAAGGGTTAGCATTACAAGCCAGCTGCGCCTGCTAGCGGCCTGCTAGCTAACCACTGCGCTAATACAGTGCCCCGGCATCAAGGAAGTTCCAATCGATGGCGGATGTAGTTCAGACATGACGACAGCAGCTCTCGTGTCATGCAAAGGATCACGCCCTTACCGTGTCTTCTCCAAGTCATTGAACTTTTCTATCTGCATGAGCCAAGAATTTCATTGTATGATACTAAACACGCTTGCATTTATTAGAAAGTCAATACAAGAAAGTCTGAATGTTACAGCTCACACTGAGTCTTATGACCACCTTAAAACCAAACAATTGGGACGATCAGGACAGTCCAGACATTTTGTCCTTAAAATACTTTGTCTTAATGTTATACTGCTGCATCTATGTGTCCCAAGAGAACCTAGGAAGACTCACTGTATCTATACAGTAATTTAAAATGTATGTCTCTGCTGTCACTGGGTTGGATTCACTGTTCTTTTGAAGTGATGTACAGCGTGCAGACTGAAAGAGCCTTTGTTTACATTTCCCCTGGCAAAGTTTCACAGTAAGAAGTGTGCCAGACAACTTTAAGGAAGCAGGAGGAGATTTTTCTTTTGAGCATATACTCAGACATGTACAGGACAGCATCAGCAGATACAATAGACACACTGCTTTGTCCACAGGGACCATAAAATCAACACAAAACGAAAGTTTTCATCGCTGCTCAAAGTCCTTAAGAGGACAATGGACTCCAACTCCTCCCGGCCTCAACAGCACAGTTAAGTCTGTCTTATTATCCTGAGGAATGTACTCATGCGCTGTATATACTCTTAGCTGATATAAATGCCTGATTATAGGTTGCCTTTGCAACTACAGCACAAAACGGCGATGAACTCAGACGTCAGGGGTGCCTATTTGCATAACTATCTTGCAAATTAGTGCTCCTGCACTCCCAGCATCGAGCAAACTGTCTGAGAATCATGCAGTGCAATTTTGTTTGCATAAACATTTAAACTGTTTGTAGTCGGATGGCTGAAGTGAGTCTGCCCACTGTATTTGGCAGAGAGTGCTGGAAGACCAAAATAGGAGCTGCTACGGTTGCCAGGATGTTAGTTTTGATTGCATGTCAATCAGTCAATATTAACATAAAAGTGTGGGAAAATTAAAGGGATGGGAAGTGGAATTAAAGGGAATTAACTTTGTGTAATTCAGAGATTTAGTTGGTCGGTTTAGAGGGCTCACAATGGGTCGTACTGCTCGTTTTGAATCAGTAAAAAAAGAAGTGAATTGAGGACAATGAATGCCTCTTATATGCTACACAGACTGGGCCTTTTAGTGCACAGCCAGCAGGGAGTAAAGTGGTTCCAATGAAATACCTGAGAGGCTGGAGAGCATCTGTCATCATTTGGCTGTCTTGTTTTATGAAATGTAATGAGTATACTATGTAGAGCATTTAAAGGGCCTTCACTCAAATGTCTAAAAACATACTTTTATTTTAGCAGGGACAGGAAGTGGGACATCCTAACCACCAGGTCACCTTTCCAACAAAGAAATAGTTCCAATAAAAAAACTAAGCTAAGTCACAGCTAATGATTGCATTCAACCAATTCCTACTCATCAATATCTTTAGCTAGCATTACCGGTAGCTAGGGATTTATGCCGTGGAGCATATCAAAAGGGGCCAGTTGAGGTGGTTCGGGCATCTGATAAGGATGCCTCCTGGGTGCCTCCCTGTTAAGGTGTTCCAGGCATGTCCAATAGGGAGGAGACCCCGGGGTAGACCAAGAGTTTGCTGGAGGGATCACATATCCCACCTGGCCTGGGAACTTTGGGATCCCCAAGGAGGAGCTGGAAAATGTTGCTAGGTAGAGGGGCATCTGGGGTCAACTTGCTTAGCCTGCTGCCACTGCGACCCAACCCCGGATAAGAGGAGAAAAATGGATCGAGTATCGTATCGTGTAAGACTTTTAAAGGTAATATCAATGTTGTGTTAGCTCATGTATGATTGTAGCTAATGTGTTAGCAAACATGTTGTTTTGACTTGAAATATGGGCCGACATCCCTCCAGATGTTTGCTATCCACTGTCTGTACCTTTGCTGATCAATCGGGAAGCATTTGGGTGGATTCCCAATGTTTCTATGATTTGCAATTTACCCCGTTTACCCTGAGCGTAATGTCAGGAAAAATGGCCTCCATGTGAATATAGTGAATTGCTGCATGTACATACTTTACAGGGATACAGATTAGGGTCTTTGGGTTTGGGTCAGGAGCCGTTTTTGTTGCAGCAGGGTTTTGAATTTTGATGCGAGCGGCAACTGGGAGCCAGTGGAGGGATATGAAGAGTGGAGTGATGTGTTGACTGAAGACCAGTCGCGCTGCTGCGTTCGAGATCATCTGCAGAGGTTTGAATGTGCATGCAGAGAGGCCTGCCAGTAGGGAGCTGCATAATCAATGCGAGATATAACGAGAGCCTGTACCAGCAGTTGTGTTGCATGCTCTGACAGGTCTGGGTCTGATCTTCCAAATGTCGTTCAGGGCAAATCGACACGACCGTAAAGGTTAGCTGGTCCTTAATTATGACACCGAGGTTCTGAGGCAGACTTTGTGGGCATGAGTTCAGTTGGTCCGTGCAGATATTGATCTGCGGTTGCATAGAGGGACTGGCTGGCACTTCTTTGTGCTAAATACTGATTAATACGCAGAATGTGATGTCAACTCATTTTACTGCTAATTTGATACAATGGCTGCTTCGCTGTGGCTACCTGGGGAGAATGTGGTAATGAGCAGATGTTTAGGTGTGCCCAGGTGATGGTGCGACAGTAAGATATGTGTGTGTTAACACTCTGCTTGAATGCAATTGGCCTCCGACTGTTGTGATGTCTTGGGCCTTGTGATTAATTGATGTATGACTAACAAAGCCTTCAGCCTGAGGTCCCATGAAACACCACTAATGGTGCTGCGCTGTGTTTATTGGAATATTTCTGCTGATCAGGGAAAGTCAGACTGTGACACTGGATTCCAGTTATAGTAACCAAGGTACAGCTTGCTCCTTGAATAAGGGAGAGAGGAGAGGTGACAGGGAGGCAACACACAGTGACAAATACTAACATGACACTAAGATGCACCAACTAATTATGCGGGACTTATATTCAACTCATGTAACTCATACGATAAACAATGCATTTACATGTTCAATAATGTTATTTCAATGCACATTTGCAGGAGTTTTTGAGTTGAGTGAGTTTATTTTGCAGTAAACTTTTGAAACTCTTCTTGCAAATTCAAAGATTCCAATTTCAGACTCAGGCCGAGTCTTCCACGGTACAGCTTGCTTCTTTACATTTCAGAGAGAGGGACGTGTAATATGAAAAAACTGAGCTTCATAACGACACCGACAACGTGAACGAACCTAAACCCCATATTTGTAATTTTGCAGGACTTTTCCTCTTGAATTCACTGGAATATTTCCATGTTTGAAAGCACTTCTGCAGCTGCTTCTGAACGCTGTTTTGAATTTCCGTTTGCAGCTACAGTCGACTGAAACCCTGTTTTCATATGCACGGGCAATTTTGTAAAAATGTCTAAATTGTCAGTATTTGTGAGAAGAAAAAAAATCATGACACCTCAACTATATTTTCAGAACAAATAGTGAAAGCTGCAGCTAATTTGCTGAAACATTACAATTACTGAGCCAGGAAGCCAAGAGGACATTTAATTTACTTAGCTCCAAAATGCCAGTATCTCAGTACAGCTATTTTTACATTCAGCTGTGTTTATGGTAATGATTTCCTTGTGATATAACATTTCTGTCTATATGGATTTCAGGCTCACAACATGCCTCTCTTCCTCTCTGTGCTGATCCTCTGACAGGCTGCGGCTCTTATGGCTGCACTGCAGGTATTGATTTAGTTTCTGTACGTGGAGGTTCTCAGGACCTTCCCTGTTAAAGTTGTTCCGAAAGGTCAGAGCCCTTTAAGATATAATATCCAGACATCTCACCCCCAAAAAACAAACTATTCACATTCAGCAATCCGGGAAAGTTTCAGACTTTCAACAGCTTTTCTTCTGGAAAACAGATTTCCTTGCTTATTTGCACTCATGTTTATGACACTATTGACAGCCCTTGTAGAAACCCCGTCACTCAATTGATTACTTGGCAGTAATGTACAGTATGTTGCCTACAGTGACTCTCTCACGTTTTATTTATATATTTTTGTCAAAAGGACGCATCAAAACAGAAATGAGCCGACGTTTCTGCAGCCCCAAACGACCGTCTGCTGGTGGGCGACGAAGGTGGGAAGGGGGATTGATTGGACGCATGTTAGACTCCACAGGAAAATCAATATGCTCACCGCAAACCACGACCGACTTAACAGCACATGCCAACCGCCTCTGAGCAGAGCTGAGAGCAAATGTCGGCTCGGTTTATTACAGACCCTCTGCGCCGATATGATCTCGCAGCCCTGCTTTTTTAGTTCAGCGCATAGGACACTCGCTCAACTCCTCCCCAGTTGTGTCGGAATAATATTATGGAGGTGGGTGGCTAAGAAATCACACTCCCCTACTATTTTATTGCTGTCAAGCTCCAGCAAGTGTCAAGCTAAGCTCTTTCTGTGGGCGTCTGGCGAGCAGCGACTCACCTTCACTACACGCCTCGAGAAATATCAGACAGAGATGATCTGATAGCTTTGCTCAGGATTTTATCTAGTTTAGTGGTACTTTTATACTTCCTTCTATTCCATGTTATTTCATTATTTTGTGTAATTACGTATATTTATTTCCTTAATCTATGTAGGAAGTGTTTTATCCAGGGAGCAGCATCAAAGAGAATGCTCTAAATACCATAATATGGAGGATCTCCCAACCCTGAGGTACGTTTGTGTCTCTGTAAACGACAGATATTACACCTCTTTTCTAAACTAATTCTGCCGGCTGAAGTGAAAATGTGATTTACAACGTTACAATTTTCATTCAGCAGATGCTTTTGTCCAAAGCGACGTACATGTGAGAGTTAATACTCGAGTCTTAAAACTCTTTTATAGACTTGCTTTTATGTGATGTCGTCTTTTTCTTATTGGCTCTTAATTATCTTTTTAAAACGTTATCTCACCTTTTTCTTACTTTACCATCTTTTATTGCTTTTGTTGATCCTTTATCTCCTTTATTGCTTTCATCTCTTTCGTTGCTCTACTGATTTTATTTATTTTGATTGCTTCTAGCTCTTTTACTGGTTTCTATCTCTCCTATTGCTTTCACAACTTTTATTTCTTTTTGCTTTATTTCCTTTCTTTTATCTCTTTTAGTTGTTTTATTTTATTTAATCTTTCTACGTCTTCCTGCTTCGTCCCCTTGGTCTTGGTTGTGCGGGTTCTCTTGTTGCCTATTACGTACTGGGTTTTGTGCTTTGCTTGTTTTGTAATTTGCTGGTTTTATGATCTGCTTGTTCTCTGCTTTACTTTGCTTGCTTTGCTGTTAAAGCACTTTGTAAACTCTTGTTTTTAAAGGTGCTATATAAATAAAATTATTATTATTATTATTATACAACACAACAATAAGACAGGAGTGAACAAACAGCTTTGATTGTGATTGGACACTGGTGCCAACAGGCAGTGAATGGGGCGATTTTTTGTTTATCATCATCATCATGAATGTCCTAATCAGCATAAACTACATCCTCGATGTCATCAGCATCAATAGCATCATTAAGGTCAGAGGTGTTCATAAAGAGCTGGGTCTTTAGCTTCTTCTTAATGGTGAAAGGGACTCAGCAGACCGAATGCAGTTTGGTAGCTTGTTCCACCACCGGGGGACGACTGAGGAGAAGAGTCTAGTTAGCGACTTAGGGCCCTGTTGTGATGGGAGCACCAGGCGCCTTTCATTGGCGGAGCGTAGTGGGCGGGACGGAGTGCAGACCTGGACGAGGGCGTTCAGGTAGGTAGGAGCCGTTTTGTGAGTAACAGTTTTATTAATTCATTAATTAAAACTTCTTTTGAAAAGCAAATTATTCTCGTCGGATGTTCTGTATTTTAAATATATTTCACTTGTCAATGACTTGAATATTCATTGAAACGTAAGAGCTGACAAAACATGCCAAATATTTGTTTTAGCACTTGAGTGATAATTATTTCTAATATGAATAAATGTGTACACAACAGCCTTTTTTAATCTGTGTAGAAAGCCTGAATGTAGATATAAATAATAGAATATATGAAAAAACAACAAATAAAAATGGTCTGAAACTACAAAAATGACATTATGAAACTGTTTTTACTTTTAAAGGTCATGACTGTGGCCCTCCTACTGTTGTTGATGGTGCAAGCAAAGTTAGACAGGGAATAACATTTCCACGTAAAGCTCCTGTGAGGACTTTTTAGCTGGTTATGAAACAGACTGAAATGAACACTGATGCCTCTATGTGAGCTACAAAAGCAAACAAAACCATCAGCGGGAAGACTAATTATATCTTATAGTTATTCTTAATGCCTGTAACCGCTGCGGGTACGTGTCAGGCCAGGCCGTTGACTCCGTGCAGCCTTTTTTCTATATTTTACACGCCAAAGATTCACAGCGAGTCATACGTTTGAATGTTAAAATAAAGCAGGATGAAATTTTTTAAAGAAACACTTCTTACACATGTCCAGGACAAGATCGGCAAAGAGATAAGAGGTCCCACTTTGTCTGCAGGGGGCGCTAAAATCAACACAAAGAGAAAGTTCCTCACATCAGCTTTAAACAAAAACCGCTAATAGTGATGCAAACATGGGAGATGTAGTCTTGACTGTTTAATAACCACCATTGGCAGTGAAAATCGACACGTTATGTTCGAAGCCAGAAGTCTTTGTCACAAAAAATCTTTTTCACATTGTGTCCTTACATTCTAAGTCTCTATCGTGATGTGACAAAACCAGCGGCTGAACTGCTTTACGGCATTTTTACGTCACTTTGACAACGCTTTACGTTCTAATCCTCGCCCGTGGGAGTGAAGCTGGAGCGAACCGCTGTTTATTAACATGGACATTAACGTGAAGAGAAGGACTGAGGCTCAGCACAAGCGAAAATGGAAACTCAGTTCTTTTTATTTCTCAAGTATTTAATTCACTCAGGATTATCCAAAAACAGGCTTTACCATATGGTTATTTAATATAGATTAATTACTTGTCAAGTTACCAGAAAACATGATATATATTGTGATATCGGATTTTGGCCATATCGCCCAGGTCTAAACTCTATCAAATGATAGTAACTTATTTGGCGTGTTGACCAATCCAGAGTAAGTTCTACAGAGCTTTAGTTTGTTGTGGAGGTGAATTTTGACATGAATGTTTGACTTAACTGAACTACAGGAAGCACCTGTCAATCTTTACTTTACTGGCAGCCCTGAAATTAAAACCATGCCAGGCCAAAGTGGCTTTAGACTTAATGTGTGCTATAATTGCTTTTCAGGGATGAAATGAACGCTGCACTTTGTATTACAATGAACCTAGTTAGTTATGGCAGCACTTTGGAAAATGTTAATGGACAGCACAAAACCCCCGGGACGTTCACTCCCGGCAAGAAGTTCAGGAAAGTCAGAGCAGAGAAGAGTTAAAGGTAAATCTGGAGGTTTATAACCCCGTGGTAAGTTTTTATGGTTACTGTACATGATTTATATGACACTATGGTCCACTAGCTTAACAACATGATAACACCAATGACTGTGTATAAAGATGGACGACGCGTCTCCACCTCCTCTTCAGAAAAGTGAAGCCAAATTACCCCCTGAGCGGGCGCCGCCATCTTGCTCATTTGGAGTGTGTGCAGTAGAGATCGGGTGGTGGAGCCGCTGTATTGACGTCCCGCCCCTTCCTCTACCCAAAACACACATTTAACTTGTGACCTTGCCGTGTTGGAGCCCTCAGGTGGGCTCAGTCTGCAGCAGAGCAGCTTCTTGTGTTGTCTGAAGCAGATTCGCGCTTATGGAAAGTTCAGTGACTGTAGTGTTAGTGTTAGTTACGTCTCCTCTCGCCGTTCCTCCTCTACTCTTCTAAACGGCTGCAGGAGCCGTATTTGTCAACACAGCTGTCAATCATCCTTTTTACAGCATCAAATAACTAATTAAAAATAAGCTTGTCAGAAAAATGAACACTTGGACATAAATCAGCATGATAAGAACTAACTATAATGACAGAAACCACGTCTGAGAAAAATTTATTTGACGTGTATTTTGATTTTATAGTTTGACTCATGTCCCATCTGTTAACATGGAGGAGGCGGGCTTTATGACCTATACTGCAGCCAGTCAGCAGGGGGCGATAGAGAGGGTTTGGCTTCTCTTGAGGGAGCTGTCATGTCGGCCATCTTTTTACACAGTCAAAGATAACGCCTACAATCAGAAGTCTAGTTACTACAAGAGCCAACTTCGTCCCCTGCTGTAACTCGTGTCATCACTTCAGGTCCAGGCTCCTTTAAATAGTGATGACTGACAAAGTCCCCTGATGTTACTGTGTGTGTAACACTCTAAAGCTCTAAGGACTGAAATCTGAAATTAATCTTTGAACATGGCAAACCAAAAACAGCTATATGTTGAGATTGAAGGGAATTATTGAAGGATAAAGATAGCAGGAAAACACGCTTTCATGTCTGATAAATTAGGATTTCTATTTTAGAGTGGAGTGAAAGTGGGGTACTAAAACTCGGAACGAAAAGAAGAGCTCTGTCTTTAATGCACTGTTCAAATGTATGCGAGCTTTCATCTGTTTTCATAGAGAATGTTGTGCAGATACCTCCTCCACCTCCACTTCCCATCATTACGGCTCCATTTGGGCATTTTCTCTCTTCTCCTCTCTTTAAATACTTGCATTCATTATCTGTTTTGCTCCGGCCAAAAACAGCCCATCAACCATTTTGCAGAACAGAGAATCCCCTGAGCCGTGGCTACATTTACTAATTGCTCAAGATTTAAGGCTAATGACGGGGATTTTTGCTCTGGAGCTGTGTCAGATCTGTTTTCTTCACTTGCCAGCAGACTCTCAGCGCTCGCTTTTGCTGTCACAGTGCTTGTTATAGCCGTGTGAAACCAATGGCGGCTACGAGATCATGACTACTTCTGTACTAACATTTGATTCAGCAATGAAATCAAAGAAGGAACTAAATATTATCAACTTAACATTTCATGACTCAGCAGTTTTGCGTGCTTTGAAGATAGCAGCTGTTTAATTCCTTTTCTGAAAACATTTTATCATCTCTTGGACTTTTTTCTTCCTTCTTTTAAACATGAAAGATATTTGGGAAATTAAATAAAAGAGGAAATGTGACACTGACTTCAAGATAGTGTAAATACATCCCTCAAAGAAACCCCTGTAATCACATATATATATATATGTATGTATAAATCCATCCTTACATTTTTCTTACTTGTCATTTCAAGCAAATACATAAAGAGAAACTAAAAGTGACCACAATAAAGAGTATTCTAATTACTCTTTTATTCCAACACTAAAACTTTTTTTGGGTCCGAGTTCAAATCCCTGATTCAGACATAGTGGGCCTTTCTGTGTGGAGTTTGCATGTTCTCCCCGTGCATGCCTGTGTTCCCTCCGGGGGCTCCAGCTTCCTCCCACAGTCCAAAGTCCTGCCCGTTCAGTAAGTTGGTGACTCTACATTGTCCGTAGGTGTGAATGTGAGTGTGAAAGGTTGTCTGTCTGTCTGTGTCAGCCCAGTGATTGACTGATGATCAGTCCAAGGTGTAACCCCGCCTCTCGCCCAATGACAGCTGGGACAGGCTCCAGCTCCCCGCGACCCTGAACAGGATAAGCGGTATAGATAATGGATGGATGAATTAATAATGTAATATTTCTATCTACAATTAAAGCCATCCCAGCTAGCAGGGAATGTTCCCCTAACATTGGGTAACATTACGTACAAGTTCTAATTACGTTTGAAAAAAAACGTTTTAATCTAATATTCAAAGAACGTTTTAAGGATGTTTATCATTTCTAAGTTCTTGTAACGTTAAAACTTAAACTAGGACAAAACGTTTTAACTGCAACGTTCTGAAGATATTTTCAGGACGTTATTGAGGCCTGGGACGTCAGAGCGCCTTTTATAAAACATTTGCCCAATGTTACATAAAAACAAAGGTAGAACATGCTCACTGCAACATTCTGAGGATCTTTTCAGGATGTTAGTTCAGCCTGAACTATCAGAACGTGATTTATAAAACATTCCTGAAATGTGATTTGAACATTCTCTCTGCAACTTTCCGAAAATGTTTTCGGAGAACGTTCTCCTGCCGTTAAAAGGAACATTCTGGGAACCAAATAAAAACTTTTCGCTCAAAACATTACCAGAACATCGCACAGAACATAACGTTCTCAGAACTAAAAATGAGAACTAAAAAAGTTGACATATAATATAGTCTGTAAACGTATCTGTAAGTACACAGACTGGTCCAACTTTTATATCAGTCTGGACCAAATGGTGACACTTCAACTGCACCGAGTATCAACTCAGGTGCCTTTTTGTGGGTGAACTTCAACGGTCACTGTGCAAGACTTTAGAACAACACAGCATTATATATCTCTGTTATTGGATAATTATCTTCAACCTTCCTTTTGTAAAATGAGGCATACGTAGCATCATGTAGCATCATGTAGCATCATATCATCTCCTTAAAAATCCGCTGGTGTCCATTAAAAGAGGCGGTACAACAACTGCAGCATTACTCCTAACTCGTAAAGAAGCATGCCTGCACAAACTTGCTGTGTGGTTTTAAACTGTGGAGTACGTTGACCACTTGACTCCAGCTGAGTAATTGCACTATATTACAGGGAAATATTTACACTGAGCTGCAAGTGTGCTCTGGCCTCTGCTCTTCTTTTTAGCCACAGATCTGCTGCCAGTGTTTCTCTGCCATCCTCCTTCCTCTCTGCCAGCTGATGAAAGCCCGAAGACCAGCCCGCAGTGTGGAACCGTTCAGCGGCTACAGATCAGCAGGGAGATGATTTGTTGTTGGGCCTGATACAAAGTAGGTGAAGTGAAGCCTGAATATATTCCCTCTCCTTATGAGATCAAGTTTAAGAGGGCTATATTGTAGGACGGTTTAATACCATTTGATCCCCTCTTAATTATAACAAATACTCTGCTTCGTTGACCTTTAAGGGGTAATTACAGACGTAGCTTTGGTAACCACTGTGCGATCATAAAGGAATGTAAGCTTTGTAATTGACCTAAGATGTGTGACATCAACAAGATCCCACTCCCAGCTCTTCACTGAGGGTAGCTCGGTCCCTACGCTCCAAACAATGACAATCTCTCACCATTACTGTCAGTTACAATGCAACGCCAATATGACTTTCAAAATAAAAGCTTTTAATGAGCAATTAAAAAAAGGAACATCTGTTAGACATTAAAAATGAAGCTAATTGACGAACATTTTACATTTAATGAGTTCTTTCTGCCTTACCTAGAATATATGTAAGGGGACACTTAATCTGGAAGAACTCACCGTCCACTGTGAATCAGCCGTCCGAATATATGCTTTTACTTTTGTCTGGAAGAGCGCCTTTTTCTCTCCTCATTTATTGAAATGTTGTTCTTCCCTTAGGATCACCTTCATCAGTTTGTTCAAACTTCCGAGCACTCCAGACTCCATTATTTTCCCTGCTCTTTCGGAACAACATAGTCCAATAGTTTGTGCGTTAGGGTCACTAATGAACTGTTGATGCGTCCACTGTTGACTGCAATGGAGCTCCAGGGGGATGCATGTCTGTGGTGGTTTGTCTGACAGGCTGAGTGTGCAAGCAGGATTGAGAGAGCTGGACTAGATTCAAGAACTTCATATGTCACATGCACAGTTCGGATGGGCAGTGTAATGACAAATGCCAATGCACATAAACTGCAACAATAATAACTTCCAATACTAATGTTGATATATGAATTTATGTTCTTAATTGTTATAAGAAATATGAACATTTATTAGGGCTGTTAGCTGGAGAGGTGCCAGTTCCTTTCCTGGGCACTGTCGAGGTGCCCTTGAGCGATGCAAGGAATTCACCGACTGCTCGGGGCGCATGTTCATTCACTCTGACATCTCTTCATTAATGCATATCCATAGATTCCTGTTTTTCTAAGTGTGTATTTTGAGCCTTTGTGTGTGTAGCATGTTTGCATTGATACATTTAATAAAGTACGTCTTTGGCTTCTTTAAAAAACAAAGTCTGTCTCAATCTTTCTGTTTAGACTACTTTACTGCAGAGGTGGCTGCAACAGCTTAGAGTCTGTTGTTGGGTTGTAAAGATCCTTCATGACCCTACAGGCTCTGGTTCTGGAGCTCTTGTTGTAAAAGTCTTGCATGTAGGGGAGTGATGTACTAGCAGCCAATCAGTTTAGTCCTCTATAGCTTTAACTGTTTCAGTCTACTCTCCATTCCTTAACTAGTTGGTGATGATAAAGGTAAATGGTAAGGTATAAAGGCCCTTACAATACTGCAGTTTAATACAAAATCCAGTAGACATTAGTGGTTAAATTACGTAGCAAAACTCATGTTAGCTGCCACTGGGACTTTTTAAATAAATAAAACAGTTTCTGTTTTGATGTAAGTCTTGGCCGGCTCTTCTTGGCTAGCTGCCTCACAACAACCCAAGGAAGAGGCAATAAACTGGACACAGATCTGTTTTCCTTGTCCAAGCAGCAACTTAAAACCAGTGAGACAAACACGGCAAAGCTGCACACAAACATCCTTTAAAAGTTCAAGGTGGCGATTGATTCCTTCTCTTGTGGTTTTAATTCTGTTTCCGCTGCGAACGCTTTAATGTACAAAAGAAGAACTTCACATTGTGATCATTTCCCTCAGTTGTGCAAATTCTGAATCGATGTACCACAGCGTCCATCTGTTCTGCATACCTTAATCTGAATTTCTAAGAGGTTTATTCGGGTAAAAATAGAAAAGGTATATTTCGCTGAGACAATGTGTTCCCTTCACGCCGTCTGTTTCAGGTTCTTCTTGTCAGTCCATGATTTGGCTTTGAGAGGCTGGATATGCATTTGATCATAGTGCCAAATGTTTGTCTCAGAGATTGTTTGTTGGAGAGCTTTGTTGTTTGTTAGCGGAGACACAAAGAGAGGAAATCTTCTCAGAAATCAGAGGAAATAGTTTCTTGCCACATCCATTCATAGCCATCTACCCATTATCTTTATTACACGTCTGTGTTAAGTACTCGATTCTGATCGGTTAATCAGGGCATTCTGAGGTCTGTTATTCCTCGATAACAGGCCGTTGTTATGAATAACAGACCGTTGCTAGGGATGCGGCTCTAATCCCACAATCCAGAGGACTAACTGTAATTATATCAGTCCGCTGAAAGAAGTGAAAGGAAAAAAAAGTTAAGAGACGAAAACAACGGAGAGAAAGCAATATGTTAAATGATGCTAAAACTGAAGGCTTCGACAGAGAGATCTACAAAGATGGCACATGAAGTAAACATTAAACAGAACACAGTACGGGACACGGCAGTGTGAGAAGATGAAAATGTCAATGACTAGACAGAAAACCTCAATCAGGTGCTGCGCTGATACCTGCGGCCCAGTTCACCGTGTCTTACTTCACCATCAGTGGAAATGTTTCCATTTAATGTGAGTAAAATCAGCTAGCTTAGCTCATTAAAGAATTAACCGTTGCTATGGACGCCTCTCACTGTGAGTGTAACAGACTATTTCTAAACAGAAAACAGAAATATAATCATTTTTAAATTAAGAAAATTAAGAATTTCCAAATCAATATTTTGTGTCAAAGTATTGATTTCATAAGAAAAAGCTGTGTAATAAGCAGCTCGCCCTGTCAGGGTACCATTAGGTCCCTGTCAGGGATAACAACCCACTCACTATACATTATCCCTTACATAATGCTTATCCTGATGAGGGTCGCAGGGCAGCTGGAGCCTATCCCAGTTGACATTGGGCAGGAGATGGGGTACACCCTGGATTGATCACCAGTCTCTCACAGGGCTGACATATACAGAACACTTTTCAGACTCACATTCACCTACGGGCAATTTGTTTGAGTCACTAATGGAAATAACGAGCATGTCTTTGGACTGTGGGAGGAAGCCGGAGTACTCAGAGGGAACACACGCATGCACGGGGAGAACATGCAAACTCGTGCAGCCCCATTCAGAGCCACCAGGTGAATAATAAGAGTCAAAATCTGATAGATTTTTTATGTTCTTTGCTGTAAGTGCATTCTGCTTTTCTTACTGGACAAAAGTTATTGTTAAACACTCCCATTCATGCAGTTAACAGCTCCTGTATTTTCTCATATTGCAATCAAGTGAAGTGTATGAACTAACCTCTGACAACACAAAAACCTCTGACTCAGACACCAAATGGATGGCTGTCTCCTGGGACAGTGTTTGGGTGTTTAACACCCAAACACTGTCATTCCATTGGAGCTCTTGGAGCTTTGAACCAGAAAATGCGACCATATCCCTGGAAAATCAGTCTGGGTTCTGTGCCATAGTCCACAAAGCCTGCCCAGTCCGGCTGAGGATTTGGAAGGTGTTGTTTTTGGCGTGTCGGATCTTTTCATACAGACTTTGTGGGAAAACACACACACACACACACACACACACACACAGACACACACACATTTCTGGACTCACTGTTCATAGTTTTTCTGGTTTAGGGGAAATACTACTGGCAATACAGCAACATACAGACTTACAACAGAACAGAAAGCAAACACGAACAACCCACACAATTAAATTGATGGAAATATTAAAACCATTACAACCACAAGGTGAAGGCTAATTCACCATATTCAGATGGTGGTCATTTTGACGCCACGCTCAGGATGGGAAGCTTAAAAGCTGTTGTAATGTCACGTTACATTCCTGTATACTCATGGCTTCTCATTTGATCAGCAACTGAAAATACAATGCACGAGAAACGCCCGAGCATCCTCAGTGATAAACACCACCCAGCTTGTGCCCTGTTCAGCTGGAAGAACACAGGCTACAACCTCAGACACCACAGGCCAGAGAGCACCTCCACTCAGAATGCCCGCTTCCACAACAGCTTCTTCCCAGCCACTGTCAGACTCATAGAACAGGACATGAAGGGGGGAAGGAAGTGCCAAAGCCCCCGCCTGAGCCGCCTCACCTGCAGGATGGACAGTTAACTACCTCAGTGTGCAATAAAAATGTTTACTCAGGACATGGGTACCCTTATTTTTCTTATTGTTTTACAGCGTCTCCTTTTATATATAGTCTAAATTTCTCATAATGTTTATTCTTTATTTTTTGTTATAAGTTACTTAAAACAACATGTTTGATAACCCATTACCAACAGCTAAGGCACTGCAGCTAGCATTTAACCACTTCCTTGCAAACATTACCATTGGCTAGCTTACATTGCCATTGGCTAATGTACATTACCATTGGTTAGCTTACATTGCCATTGGCTAATGTACATTACCATTGGTTAGCTTACATTACCATTGGCTAATGTACATTACCATTGGCTAGCTTACATCACCATTGGATAATGTAGATTACCATTGGCTAGCTAACATTACCATTGGCTAATGTAGATAACCATTGGCTAGCTAACATTACCATTGGCTAATGTAGATTACCATTGGCTAGCCAACATTGCCATTAGCTTGTGTTTTAAGCATTTCCAATCATACAGTGTAACACTATCAAACAGTAAAGTTAGCTAAGAAGGTTGCTAATGTTAGCTGTTGTCTGACGAGAGCTAACGAGTTATTAAGCATCTTTAACTTTAAATATGGCCCAATGTCCCTCTGGCTTTTTAGCTACATTTTAGCGACATGGAGCAGCATTTGAGCGTCACGTCAGAGGGAAATGGCCGCTGTGTAAAATATAGTCCGGTATTAATATTAGATATAAGCAGTGACAACTTCATTGCAAGAGCAGTCCATCACAAAGTAGATGGCATGATAAACTGTTGGCTCTATTGCAAACAGTAAATTATATTGAACTGATAAGTCTTAAAACATTAAAGCTTCTTTGCCAATCATTGTCTTAGCACAAGGGACAAAGAGCTTAAGAGACTGCTTAACTTAAATAATTAAAATGAATGAATTGATACAGTAGGGAAGCCATTCAGTGTTAAGCTGAATAAGGTCTGATTTAATACATTTTCACAGACAAAGATCACAACAGTGAAGAATCAGAGTATAAGTATCTTACGAACACTGTGCGTAAACACGTAAAACCTTGATACCACAGTTCACTCATCTAAAGACATAAATGTTTGATTTAAATGAGAGTTTGTAACCAAGGCCTTCACCGTACATGACGTATTATACATTTTATTCAGAGGAATGCTGCATTTTTCTTTATATACTTCCTTTAATGCTGTTGTGACCGTGTAGTGCATATAGAAAACAAAACGTGCCATTCAGCGTGTTCTTCTTTCTTTATCAATTAGAAGTAGCCTTCTTCTGGCTTTGACAAATAATTGAGGCTTGCCACCAGGCCCCACTTTGCATTGTTAATTGTCAAGTGTCGTCCCGAAGTGTGTTAATCAATGACAGTTGCCTAATGAAGGGATTTTTAAAGGTCAGCAATTTGCATTGATTAAAACTAACTTGACATAACTACAGGTCCCTCTTCATTCCACTTTAAGTGGTGGTTCTCATTACTGTAAAATAAAACACACCAGAGGAGGGCCTGAATGAGCTTTTATGGATCCAGGTCTTAAATACATGTATCAGTGACAGGCAAAGGACATGTTAGATGCTGGGGAATAACAATCAACATGACGCCTGTTTGAAACATCTGCATAAAGCATCAATATGCATAGTGCAGTTAAACATGTCATGATGCTGTCATAAGCGGAAACGAGGTCCGGTTTGAACAATCTGATGCAAATTCGAGCCTTCAAACAACAGTGTCAACGTCAGATCAGCCACGTGTGACAATATGCAAATACAGCCTGGGATTGGCATCACAATTCTGAATCAGCCGGTTCAAAGTATGCAATGAGATTGGAAGATCTATTAACTTCCTCCCCGCCACACACACGCCTCACCATCAGCTGTGGCTATTACATCAGCTGGGACATTACCAGTAAGGTGAGGTGGGGGGAAAAATAGATTTGGTATGTGACAGGTCTTATCTGCCCTTCACTAAACACATTTGCAGGTAGGGAAGGGTACGCTAGATTAGTCAGTGCATCATGTGGAAGATGAGCGACAAGGGCAGGTGCCAATAACCCTATGCTAGATTGAAAATTGAGAATTTCTCTGCAGTAGCAGTGGAGCAACACCGACCGGTTAGCTGACAGCCGCCCGGTCCCCGGCAGCAGGGGCCCTGGGTCGGTAAACAAACTGCAGTATATTTCAGAAAGGCTCAAGCAAGGTAATGTGTGTTTGGGTGTTTTGGCCAAACAATTTAAAGATAATTTAATGCGTTTATGTAATTTAGCTTTACTTAAAAGTCAGATCATTTAAACAAACCTCTGAGTTCTTAGCTGACATAATCCTCGCCCACAGGATGTGCATTATAAGAACGAACTTTCACAGTTTAAGCCTTTTTAATTAATTTTTTTAAAGATGGATTCTTGTCTTTGGCTTGAAATGTGGCTGCATACATCCTGATATTAACTCACACTGAAAACTGTGGGTATGTCCTGATAAGAACGTCTGTATGTGGCTTATTAAATGTAAATACACTGCTTTTTCTTTACAGCGTCTTAGCGTGTTTCCAGAATCTTTTTCCTTTACGAGTGCAGTTTAAATTGAACTGCTTGCTGCCTGCAAACAATGAACGATGTACGGCTATTATCAGACCATTAAATGGCCTGTTATCAGTTGTTATCACTGCCATTTAAGTGCTTCAGACTGGGCCAAATTTAGTTACCTGTAGGCCAGAAAGTGCACTACATGGATGTTTAATGAAGACCTGGATACAGAACTCAAAGTGGTGCCCATTAAGTCCAAAAATAACTGCTCGTGACTCAACTTGGACTCGAGCATTGATGACTCAGCCTTCGACTTGGACTTGAGCATTGACGGCATTCAGACCTGGAAGTTGGAGAGGAGGACTGTTTTATTGTTTTTGTACAAGGCCCTTTTTATGTGTTTCGTTTTGAGCAAGGGCTGGCGAGTGTGTTCACCTCCTTCATGAGTGTTCACGTACCGGTTCGTTCAGCAACAGCTCCTGCCGGGATGCCTAAAAAGGCGCAGCAAATCGTGTGTTTTGCTTTCAAAGCAAAACCAGGACGCAGCCAGAAAAGTAAGTGAGATGCTAAAGTTACTTGGACTGTTGATAAAGTTCCCGTTAGTTAGCTGCTAGCTGACTCGGACTCGAGGCTCAGACGCGGACCAGAGGCTTGGTGACTCGACTACAACACTGCCTGGTGCATATTCCAAAAGGTTTCTAGCTTCTAGTAGGCTTTATGTGTATGCTCACTGAATGTGCACAAAAGTGTTTCATGTTGGAAAAACTCAGTTGACCTTGTTTGCAGTTCAAGTTGTCCTGTCATCAGTTCTGCAGGTATCACTTTCATTATTCGGGGAAAACACTCTGAGGGCTTCAAGGGGGATATTAAGTCGAACACCAGTGACCGCTGGGCAAAATTGCAAAACTAAAAACAAGGACGAGTGTCAGCATCGTGTTCAGGTCTTATTAATCTATCCGTGGTGCATATTCATGTGTTATTATCAATATGTATGCAAAAACAAACACAGCCACAGGCGAAACATTGTGTGTTATCTGAAGCGGGAGCCGTTTGGTGAGACTAAGGCCCCAAAACGACGTGGCAAGGTTTAGGAAGAATATTCTTGTTTTAGTTAAAATACGGTAAATTGAAGGAAAGAAAGAAGGTCAGTGTTACTTACAGAAGTTACTTCAGATAAAGTAACTCAGACTTTTGGTCTTGCAGAAATCCCCGTCTCCGAGATGAAAGTCCAGTGTTTGTTTGACCCATCTGTCCACATACACCAAAAATGTCCTGCCTGTGACTTTCTTGCTCATTATAATACACGACTTTACCACACAAACGTACTGTATGAAGAATATAATGGAAAAAGTTGTCTGGAATGTACACCCTAGGAAAGGATTCGATGGATAGATAGATGGATGTCCTGCCATTCTTTACCCCTTTATCTCTTTATGTAAATATGGTTTTCTCCACCTTTGACCACAGCCTACACAGTCAACAACAGCGGGGCCTGATACCTCATGTGCTACCAGTTGCTACCAGATTCCAAACACAAACTAAGTTGCGCTGCCACTTAGTAGTCTGATTGGACCCATATTGCAGAAAACATTGCAGAAAAGGAAAGAACAACAAAGTTACCATCTGCTCATAATTCAGGACTGCAATTCAATTCTGCATTTAATCTGCAAAAATGAATTCCTTTATCTGACAGTCACTTTAAATGATAGTTTTAATCATTTACTTTCTGTGATTTATTATTCGTAAAGCGGCGAGAGGAGCAATATCTTTTACATAAACCCTGAAGACAAAATGAAAAACTTGCAGCTGTAATACATATAGATATCTGCTCTCGTTCACGTCAGCGAGTTGGATTCCTTTAAACAGCAGAGCCATAAATCCGTCTTAAAGGGAACATGCGTGTGAAACGATGCTGCAGACATCAGAATTATTTAGATCACTCTGATTTCAACAGGTTTTCATCATCCTCCTATGAGCTGCTCAGACACACACAGAACACGGACATGGATAACCTACATGTGAGTGTATTTGCAGAGTGTCGAGGACTGAAACTAGGATCTATACAAGAAGCCAATAATCAATCAATTAAATCCATCCACAGGAGAGTTAGCTGAATATTTCCTTGTCATACAGGTGTTATGCTGCAGTTATATTCCTCTCTGGTATATGCAGCTTACAATCTAAAACAGATATTGTACTGGCTCAGCGAGCATACAGAGTATCCAACAGAAGCAGGACCACTTTTTTCTGTCAACCGGTAAACCGAAGACAAAGGCTGTGTCCCACTTCAGGTGCTGCATCCTCTGAAGTAGGTATATGAAGGCCGATAGCGCCACAGCGGCGTGTACAAGGCTGTCCCATTACGAAGGCTCCTTCAGATGCAACTGACGAATGCATCCTCCTTTTTTCCAGGCCACAAAGGATCCATCGGGTGCATCCTCCGCAGCCTAATGTATCTGGAGATTTATTGTGCACCAATTCAAACAAATGGAGGACTCTCAAGCAACCGAGGAAAACACTTTTAAATGTAAAAGTTTTCGGTTTAAACTTGTGTGCGCACGATGGCTGCCAGGCGTTCCCTGCATCCCGCTATGCAAACGCAAGATGCAGTGTGCACATGAACGGTAGGGGCAGTGTAATGGCAGAGGGGATGCGACAGGGTCAACACAGCAGTTCTGAAAGTTCACAAAGTTCTGAAGACAAGCTGACAGTCCAAGTCTGCAATCGTCCACACCTGTACGATGCGTCATTGCCACTGTACAGGGACAAACATGCCTGGGAAAATAGCGAGAGATAAGTTCCATTTTAGAAGTTGACATGGAAACCTGCAAAACTAAAAGTCCGGGGCCGTTACGTCCGTGCACAGAGGAACATGTTGGAGACACAGAGTGGGGGCGGTGTCAACGGTGTGTTAGCAGACGCTTTTGTCCAAAGCGACGTACAGCTGAGAGGTAATACAACACAAGCAACGATCAAGACAGGAGGGAACGAAGTCAGTAAGAGCCAACAAACAGCTTCAAGTGCGATCGGACACTGGTGCCGAGCTGGCTACGGGATTTTGTCAGCTAACAGGCCATTGAGAATTCAGAATCAACATAATAACCTCCTCGAGTGTTGCCATGACTGTTGTTTACATCCCTCACATCCAGTAGTTGTACCGGCCTGAGCTCTCTGGTGTGCCCTCTAGAGGTATCCTCCAGTAACACGTGAAGTGCATAGTCAAGTATGTGAACAATTACGTTCATGGCGCAGCCGGTTGTGTACACGAACGCAAGGTTAAAAAGCAAGTATATCGCCAGCCTATGGCTTTATATGTGTAACATTTACTAACATCATACTCTTCTTTTAACTTTAAGCAAGTAGTGAAGTCTTTGTAAGTTCTTGTTATGATCCTGATGTTGCTGTCTGTTATAATCTACTGCCCTTTACTTGAAAAGCAGACAGTGTGTGGGGTCACACACAGACTGTTCACACACAGACCGTGTAAAACGACCCTGTAAACTACAATGATCATAATAACCCTTGTGTGAGATTTCATAATGCACCATGAAGGCCTTGGGAAACTCTTGTAACACATTATGCAGGCAGCCATAATACATCACAGACACGGGCCTTATAAGAAGTGTTGCCATTTTTTAGTGTACTTCATAAAAGCAGATATTTCAACACTACTTTATGGAGCTCTTTTACAGTTGTGTAATGGAAGACTGTGAATCAGGGTTTCAGCACTGTGTTGCTGTGTTACACAAACCCATTTTTACACAATAATTGACAACTTTTTTTTTTTATCATTATATACTTGTATTGTTTGGGTGCATTCCTTTGTTGTCATATCCTTTAGTCATATTTTATTGTTACGAGCATCCTCCTGTTTTTTAATCATTTCTTGGTTATTCATTTGATTGTTTGGTTTCATTGTGTCGTGTTTGTTTTAATCCACCTGTTTTCATTTCTTCTCCCGTTTCTTCACTTTATTGTAAAGCTGAACCACTCCGCCTGCATGCGAGGTGCTAGTTTTAAACTGATTGTTTTGTATTAGACACTGGCTGGATTGAAGAACATAGCTGGAGCATGAATACAGTCGATTTTCTCTGTTGCAACCAACACGCGCTAAATGCCAAAGGAGCTGCGCTTGTTTATGTTGAGCAGCATGCTGGGAGCACAAGAGGCACTTGACATCTTCCTCTAATGCTCTCCTGGACACAAACATTAGACTGTCAGTGGGATATACATTGCACTGCTTACATAAATATATATTCATCTTGCAGATGAGAATGTGGTGCATTATCTACACTTTCATTACTTACCTACTTATTGTGATTCACAGCTGATAAAAAGACATCTTAGTGCTGTAGTGTTCCTTTGCCTACCTGATAACAAGGCTTCATTTAAGATACTAAAATACACATCTCTGTTTTAAGAATTCATGAGCCACAGCCTATTTTTATCAGGGAGAGCTAATGGCCATTACTTCATTTGACAATAACAGCACTCAGACAAAAGTCTGGCACATTACAGAGAAGATTTATCCGGAGCTCGACTTTACGGGAACGTCTGGTGCTATTCTCGTCCGCTGCAAACAAATAGAAGCCCATTCCGATTCACCTGCTAGACAATGACTGACGCCATGTGCCATATCAAACATCCAAAAGCCATCCTGCATCCTCGCATCTAATTACTGACACAGATCATCCAGAGATAATGCATTCCCATTTGCGATTAGCATGTAATTGAGGATAATGCTATATCTGCCATGGGTTGCTGAGGCTCCTACAAGACGTCTGCATTTAGCCATAATGATCGGAGTTGACTGTAAACACAAATCAACAGGGGCTCATATGCAATGAGGTTGTTTGCATTGCAGCCTTATAGAGCTGTAATGATACTTTAACTCTCCCATTAAAGTCAGGATAATATAGATGTTGGAAATGTAGCATTATGGTAGAGGGATTTATGGCTGACATTTGACCTTTGTCACTTTGCTCATGCGTGACAGTACGGTTTATATAAGCAAAATATGATGTCAACACGCTGATGGTGATTTTTCTGACCTGTTTAATGTGCATTCAACATGCACTGACCTCTTTTTAAATATTTCTATGCTGCTTGCAGTTCTATATTGGGGTGCATCAATATTCAATTCCTCATTACCCTTAAGTCAACAGCTCAGTTGAGTCATTTCAGGGAATGCATCATAAATGATGTCTTCAGTGACACTGAGGCAACAGGAAATACAAAGAAAAAGAGTATAGACTATATTTATGTCGCACTTCTCAAAAAATATAGTTACAAAGTGCTGAAGATGCATGAAAGACAGCAATGCAGCGGACAATGAGACAAAGTGTCTTTTCCGCTGGGGCAATTTCAACTGTGGATGTAAAAACAACACAATTAACTAATCACACAGACTAAAGTAAATAAGTAAAAACCAAAATAAAGCACAGATAAAAGTGTTGCCTTTAAAAATTAAAAGCAGCTTCATACAAGTGTGTTTGGAGGAGTGATTGAACATGGGTTGCTGATTCAGCAAGCCTGAGCTCCTTAGTCTCGAGTCTCTATCAGCAAAGGCGCAGTCACCTTTTGATTTTAGCTGTGACTTTGGAATGGAGAACAGATTTTTGCCTGAGGATCTCAGGTAGTGAATTTGGTCAAAAGGAGAAAGAAGCCAAGCCAACCAGGGCCTTAAAACAGACTTTTAAAATGACATATATATATGAACCCTGTTAAAAGCCAGTTCAAGAAGTTCAACAAAATGGAAAGATGTTGGGGAGAGACGTGTGCACAAAGAGTTGCAGTAATCTAGACGTGATGCGATCAAAGCATGCACTTTGTCCATTTCAGTGAAAAACACAAAGGCTTTGATTTTAGGTACATTCTGGATTTGATAAAAAACATTAGACAACCTTTTTTTATCTTGTGGTCTAGTTAGAGGTTCAGTCAGTTAACCAAATCACAGCCTTGATGATATTCAGTACAACATCACAACCTCGAGTGTGATATTACTTTTATACAAAACAAGCAGCAAATAGTAGTAGACAGTAACGATCAACAACAGGTTATTTCTCGCTCCATCAACTCAACTAGTTCCGCAGCTTAACTGACACTGAACTGTTGTTGCCAAGCAACCCAAACATTCTCCTGCACTCTGTGTCTACAGGTTAGCACGGATCAGCTGTTTTTTTTTAATCATGTACATTTATCTGTTTGTTTTAATTTATCATCAACCAGTGAAATAAGAGTCTGCTGTGTGATTCAGAGGTACCAGCTTGATTAATGTAGACATACACAGTCTACTGTAATGTTAACTAACAGTATTCAGAACACCTGGCTGAGGCGGAGTGATACACAGAGTGAAAAGTCCCAGTGATGTTTTTCTCTATCAGCTCTCATGGAATGCCTCTTATCCAATCAGATTACCTGGTTGGAACTAACTGTTTATTACATTACATTTCATATCATTTGTAACCATTACACTTAAAATAAGCTGCGCTTATGACACTACATATATACAAAAAGTATAGAACAAAGGAAGAGTAGAAAGTACAAGACATCATTTAATTGTGAAGACTCAATCCAACCATCCGCATGGATAAATTAAACAAGCTCTTCAATCTGAATCTTTTGCTGCGTTACCACAGCTTCGTGGGATTTGTTTATTTTCCGCTCTTTATTTTTCAGTGCTTCAGAGGAATGTAAAGCTGAAACAGAAAGAGAGAGCAAGTGGAGGTCAATTGCCATGCTCCAGTTATATTGTTGCATGATTTACAAATCTTTACTGACAAAAGGCATCCCAAACAAAATGAACTGAAGTGTGTTATGTAAAATAAATAGAGCAAAAGGAATACATTTCTATGCAATGTTGCACAAAAAGCTTATTTGAATAAGGATCAGTTTACATTTCTAGAGATTTAGAGAAAAATCAAAGACGCCACCGGTGTTTAATTTAGGATTCTCAAATTGTCTGTGATTGGCACATTTGGTCACGCTCTTCTGAGGTGCTGATTAACAATCTGATTTTTGTTTCACACTAAATTGGTATTGATCTATTTCCCGGAAAGCAAAAACAAACATAATTGATTTTCTTTCAAAACTTTGAAAGCAACACAACTTTCTTATTGTCCATTGTATGGGATCCAGATGCCGTGTTTCCAATAACAGAGCAGGACTTGGCAAACTGTCCGCTTCGTGCTTTCTCTTCCTTCCAGCCTTTTTCTCAGTGTGCTTTACAAATAATATCTAACCCCGGACTGTAAACACAGAACAGACGGTCAGGGTCCATACAGTGAATAGAAATCAAATAATACAACCAACAAACAAACCTCTGAATCCAGTCTTTATATATAGCACATCAATACAGTATCGAGTTTAAAGAAAGACAACCTCTTTAATTAAAAGACAAGCACTGAAACCACCAGATATTTACACTAAACACTAGTCACAGTGTTACACTTCAGTGAGTGTCATTTAATTAACCTAATGGAGCCCTGTTGGAAAATAATGACTTTAATTCTGTGTATGACTGGGTCAAGGCCAAAGCTTGTGTCTGTTTAAATCCAACCATTAGTGCTAAAAGCTGAGCAAGCACCAAAGAACAGCTGTTGTAATGTGGTTTACAAACAGAAAACAATGTGTTTGTAGACCATACAACATCACAAATGGCTGATAATTAAGTCGGTGTACCTCAAGGTATAACGCTGGGGCCTCTTTTATTTAGTTTGTATGGTCTGATTGTATCCATTTATACATTAGGTGAACATTTTTATGTTGATAACATTGATTAGAACTTTATGATTTACAGAATGAAAGGCATAGGGTGCAATGAAAAGAAAGTAGTATTCAGCTGTGATATAATCTGTTCAAAGCTCAATTTTTCTGCTATTTTTATACTGCAGGAATATTACAACAGATCTGTTTTCTATATTTAGCACGTGGTTAAAGTTGTGTAATGTCGGTCAAGTTGAAAAAAAAAGGTTATGTTTGGGTTTAAATTAATACGCCTTTGTTTCTTTAGTGCTAATGTGGTTATTTGACACAACTAACATAGTCTTGTGACAGTAACTAATGAACGTGTAACATATCTAACGTATGTAATGTAGCCAAATAAGAAGCCAACCATCAGTGTAGGCTTCAAGCTAAACAGGCATCAAAGAACAGCTGTTGTAATGTGGCTTACAAAACAGAAATTGTGTTATAAACATCACAAATGGCTGATAATTAAGCTGGTGTTCCTCAAGGTTCAACGTTAGGGCTTCTTTTATTTAGTTTGTATGGTGTGATTGTATCCAGGTGAAATGTTTAATGTTGATAACATGGTGATTAGAACCTTAGGATTAACAGAATGAAAGGCTTTCTGTAAATCAAGATAGAGAGCCCCCACCACCTTCATATTTGCAATCTCAGTGGAGTGGTGTTTACGTAACCTAAATGGCATCGGGTGTATTGAAAAGGAAGTAGTATTCAACTGTGATATTTGTTCAGAGATCTATTTTTCTGCAATTTTTTATACTGCCGGAATTGCAACAGCGTATTAGGGCCACTGTCGGAAGAGAGTAAGAGTAATATTCAGAGCAAGAAATTACAAAATTCCCAGATTAAAGTGGTAAATTGTGGCAGAAGTAAATGCCAGAAAAAAAGGCAAATATATGATTTATTAAAAAAATCATACATTTGCACTCAGAGCATATTAAGCCTATTTTCTCTGCTCACAAGAAGCAGACTTCATAGAGGAGAAAGATTGGGCGACCCTCTGCTGCAAAATCACGTTTCTATGCTCCCTGTTTGCCCCAGGGGTTATGACCACACATGAAAGTTACCCTACGCACTCATGACGGCTACTAAAAGTAAACAAACCTTGCATTACGGACAAGAAATATACAAAACTTGAAATCAATTTGGCTTTACTGAAAGGTATACATTTTATTCAAGGTCTGGCAGCATCAATCTGAAGGAGGCAACACGACAGCTTTCCAAAGGGAAGAATGAAAAAATGAAAAAACTAGGGCCAGCATATTCTCACAAATTAGCTGACCACATGGACATTGATAACTTAACACTAGTGTAATCATTGGAAACACTCCTTCATTAGGAGTCTTGGCATTTATTGCGTAACGTTGAAACAAGCTCAGCTTTTCTCAAATCTCAAGTAATCTTAATCCTTTTTTTTTTACATTTACATGGAAACAAATATTTGTTTAAAAGTCCCTTAACGCAACATTTCCAAAGTGTTCTCAAACAAAAGGAACTAAGGATCAAAAACTGTTTGCTATATTAAATTGAGGACTTGCTCTGTTAAAACCATTAAGCCCCATATTTCCCAGAGGTGGTTCCTTGACAGTAACTCATTACAAACACTACAGGTCCACTGGGTCTATCACCTTTATTTTCAGTTACAGCAGAATTGGTTTGTATTAGTCTCCTTGTAATTAAATACAGCACTTAGTCAATTGCTTCTATTTTAGACAGACGTATTAAACTTGACTGTTCTGGTTTTACTGTATCATGCCCCAAGATGGATTTATTAGTTACAGGAATCTACTTGGTTGTAGAATATATAAATCACACCCAGGGGTACAATGCTCACTGACTCCTTCTATTTTTTGATCTTCTGCCATTTAGAGACAGCTATGAAAAGGTTAGTGTGTCAGGCACTCTGGGAGGGCACTTGGTACTGTGGTGGTGCAGTAAGAGCGAGTGTATGAATAGAGCTTACACGAATAGCCAATTATATTTTAACAAGACTGCAAGAGACTGCTGATTCTTCATTGATGTATACAGGTCTAAAGCCTTGAATCCCCTGGGAAGATTGGAAAGGTATAAGGAGCCAGTTATTCAGACTAGGTAACTTCAGAAGGCTTGTTACAATGACTGTCACTGGTGATAAACTTGATGCCTTCTCTTCTAATAATGCTTTAATTTGTACATGATATGAGTGATCTGGTTCTCAGCAAGGTACCTGTAGCCTGTAGTACCTCTTAAAGGTGAGTATAAAGATTGTCATGCTCCAACATGTTTACTAATCTGAAAATATATACAACTGACTGTGATGAAACCTAACTTAAAACAGCATGGCAGCTTGGTCAGTTGCCCTGTATGTCAAAATAAGACCATCTGGGTTTCCCACTGGCATTTGTTTTGCATTTGAATAGTTATGCGGTCAAGTTAATAATCAAAAATATGGAATATCCATTTAGACTTCCAAAAGAACGTGTTTGTAGACCATAAAACACGTGAAACACTATGGCTGATAATTAAGTCGGTGTCCCTCAGGGTTCAACGTTGGGGCCTTTCTTATTTAGTCTTCATGGTATGATTGTATCCGTTTAATTACATTAGGTGAAATGTAACCCGGTAGCATTTCTTTTGTATGTGAAGGGTTACACTGTCATGTTATTTATCAAAAATATGCAATGTCCAGTTAGACTTTCAAAATTTCCCATTCAAGTTAGCGATAACAAATACGAAACAAAAGTATTTATTCATGACTGTTGAACATCCAGCAATAATGCACAACGTCACAATTTAGTCGTTTATATAAAATGATTATATGAACATACGTCAGTATTTTAATCCATTTATGTTACTGACTAGCAAAAGCAAAAAAATACGTCAACTACTTAAAAGATATCAACACTGACTGTTTCACAATACATTTTGGCAGTAAAACCGTGGCATCCTTGATGACATGCCCTGCCTGTTTGACACGTTAGCCCTTTTACATCACAATTCCACCACAGCGTAACGAAGCTCTGCCGTTATGCAGCCTTTGCCATTTTACGTTGGACCAAGCAAGGCCAGCGTAAATCCGCCACAGTGTGTGTTTGCGGAACGCAATGCGTAACACAGGCGCAATAATCCCGCCTTAAACTGACAGTGTAAAAGGGGATGGTCATTGCCTCCTGACTGCAATCTCAGGGCGATTTCCAATTTTGGTTATCAAATCTTATTATGAAAAAAAAAAAAGATGACATATTCCTGAAGAGCTTAAGAGGACGAAGTAGCTCAAATTCTCTCTCATACAGATTCAGACAAAAAAAGCTTTTCACTGAGATTCCCAGTGAAATTACAGATGCACTTGAGGGCACTACCACAAATGGCTCAGCGGCCGTGGGAAATAAAGGAGTGCACTCAATAACCTGCCTGACTTAATTTGTTCAAGAAAACAAATTAATCAGCAAAAAAGATCGAATGTAAAATCAGTGATATCAGTGGTCTAAGTGGGTCGACTTTTAAGAAATGTTAAGAAAAAAAAAAACAGAGCACAGAAACAGAAGAACCAGTCCAGAGAACACGGAGTGAGGTGTTAGGTTTTACGGTGACAGGAAGCACTGGGGCCAGGTGCTACCTGTTATGTGATTAGTCCTGACAGTTACCAGTTAGCTGCAAGTACAACCATCACTGAAGCTTTCAGATAAGTCACTACAGCGGGTTAACCACATCGTCAGAGGGGCTCGGTTGGGCACACACACATGTACAGCTAGCTGTTTTCAGTCGTTCTGGTTGATTAGACCTCATTACACATTCATTTACACAACAACAAAACACCACTTCCTGTGGCCTGCTACATTGCTACGTTGCTGTATTGCTCACTGGTGAGTTTCTCTGTGTCACTTTCTTGTTATAAGCAAAGTGCTTGTAATTTAGAGGATCCGTATTTGTTGTTTAAAGTGATAATGTGCACTCACATTTTCTTTCCCCCCCTTTTTTCATTATTTAAAGCCACCTTTTATGCAAAGTGGGGTTTTTGTGTGTTTTTTTTTTTGGCCTTTGCCTTAATTGGATAGAACAGTGCATTATCAGAAATAAGGGAAGAGAGAGTGGGGACGACATGCAGCAAAGGGCCGAGGGTTGGAGTCAGACCCAGGGCCGCTGCGTCCAGGGCTGTGCCTCTGTACAACCAGCGCTCCTATGCAAAGTGTTCAAACTAATTGCAAATATTTTGACTGATAAGAAAATCCAGTTGGAGTTCAGATATAACTGTTTACTTATTTATTGCAGTAGATGTTTTCATCGACAAAAAGGATGTCGAGTCTGAGTTTCCCGTTGTTGACTTCCCTTGTAAATGAATGAGAAACTCTCGCAGAGGGCACTAAAATGACAGTTCACATTTTTCTCCACCGTTAGTGTTCAACAAATGCAGCAGCGGCTGTAATGAGGCTACGGGTTGTCTTTGCCTCCCGTTACCCAAAGCGGAGTTTTAACAAGGGCGTGGAGAAGACAGCGCTGTCATATAGCTGAGTGTGAAAACCACGTCGTCTGCATTCAGATTGCAGTCTCACTCGCTGCTCAATGAATAATGCAAAGGCAGCTAGTCAGGTGATAAATTCTCCAGTGTAAATCCACACAGCACATCAGTAAAGTGACTGTATTTTGACAGTGCATCGCGGGATGGAGCGGGTTCATACCAATCTGCAGAGAGCTGCGACAGGAAAACAATCGAGTGTTAACAGCTCCACTGCAAAGTCTCGACACCCTGAAGGATAAATGATGGGGGATGCTTTGTTTCTCATTTGGACCCTCTCTGAGAGATCAGATCAGCACATAATGACATTCTGCACACTGATAATGTGATCACAAGGAGACAGGGAAATTGCAGCGATGGTTTTGGATCATGAACTACAAACCAGCAGGTACTCTGATGCCCAATTATGTCAGCTGCTGTATTCAAACATGACACTGTGTCGGTCACTCAGGTGCAAAATAAAAAGGTACACAAAGTCACCTGTCAATCAATCTAAAAAGCTGTTCAAAGCAACTCTGCTTAATAAACTTTATTATGTGGAGTATGCATTATCATTCAGACTACAGAATTTAAACTACAGCTTCTTGCAGCACCGTGCAGCTTCTTAATCCTATTAATACAGTGTAATCACTGTGCTTTACAGTGAACAGCAAAAGTCGACAAAGACGCTTTGTAAGGGTTACAGAAGGGATTGTTTGGAAGCTTAAAAAAATCCCTGTCAGTTTTTCTTTTTAAAAGCCCTGCATGTATAGATGTTTTAAATGCACAAACGTCGTGAAATGCATGACCGAAAAAAGATCGTTTCCTATTCGCCAACATTAAAGGTGGCAATGCTGAGGTTGTAAATATACTCAAATGAAGCAATAATCTCCTCAGCGAGTTCTTCTGCTCGCCAGGCTGTCCCAGCAGTGCCTGCATTAACCAGGACGCATTACAACATCAAGTTTACAGCTTTCTTCCACAACGGCTGCCAAAATGCACTCAAAAGGAAGGTCTCTTTAAGCCTCTTTAACGTACTATAACTATATATTAAGTTCGGAAAAAGTTGTGTTTAGTTTTCTCGCCATTGACAGTTACCATCAACAGCTGGAAAGGTACACTGATTTGGGCTTCTTTTCTGTTTAGCTAGCCGACTGCTCTAACCTGGGAGACAGCGCATGAAATGTTCCTCAAAGCATTACTTAATATATTTATAATGTGTCAGTACAAGGATGTTGTCAGGCACAGACGTGGATACTTAGAAGGATTAATGCTGCGCTCTAGACAACTGGGAACTTGAGAGCTTCCCAGTACAAATTTCCGACTTCCAAGCTCAGAGCGTTCCAGGTGCTCGACGCCAAATGTAAATAAAAAACATGGCCGACCGTTACAAAGTGATGTTTCTTTCTTCTTTATCTTGTTTTTTGCACTTAACATTTTTCAGAATAACTTTAGTGGAGAGAAGATTACTTATTTATAGTATCCAGCTGCCTTATCACATTGGCAGAACACGTCTTACTATATACTATAGTAGTTGTTTTTTTAATTAAATGCAGACAAATATATATTACGTTGCTTGTCAGTTGATAGTTTACCATTAACGATGTGCCTCTTCATGGGTGCAGCCATTGTTGTGTGACATCAGAAATCTGATTCTCGTGAAGTCGTGGGTACATGATTCAGCTCAGAGACTTTGAAAGGTGTTCCATTGACATTTTTCCCTCGTCCGCTGTGGTTGGATGGCTGGGTAGACAATGACAGGAACCAGCATGTTGTACCCAAAGCTGAACATTTTTCAAGTTCAAGTGATGCCAAACGTGCAGTGTTCAGCAGAGATAAACACTCAGGGCCTCTTCACATTGGCTGTCTATTGTAATGTAGCATAAATATTTGGCCCTTCAGTTGCAGAGCATTGAAAAAACACTTGGTGGACACAGGGCCTTACGTTGTGTGCTCAGTGTGTGCAAAAACATCTCTGCCAGCTTATTGAATTTGTGCATAAACTATGTAAATATGTGTGTGTGTTTGTGTCTATGAAAGGCAGGGTAAGAGTCAGAGGAAAAAAGGAAACATCAGTGGTGCACAGGTGCATGACAGCATATGTGTACATATGTTGTGGAACCGAGTGCAATTGATGTTTCACCTCCTTCACCGCAGGCTCTGCTCTTCATGCCTCATTTCTGGAACCATCGTAACCACAAACATCGGCAGCACAGACGCCGTCTGCTGGTTTGATTTGGGCCTTCTCCAAACCAGAACGCACCCAAGTGATTTCTAATTATCAACGCTGTAACACATGAAGAGGTGAGTCGTTGGAAGCTCTCTCATTAAGTCCTGCAGCAGGAGAACAGCAGGAGAACACAGTCTCTGAAAGAGCAATTAAATCTTGATGCCCCTGCAGACTATACTCTTTTCCAGCAGTTTACATCATTAGGGCTCAAAGGTGCTTCACTCCGCCTGTGGGAACCAACTCCCAAGTCCTCCGAGCCATCTCACATATCAAAAGAGTGTTTGAATGTGCTTTGATTGCTCGCACGGTTTCAGAACAGGTGCAGACAAAAAAGCCACTTTCTGCAATTGAACGTCTGCGTTCTGTCTAATGTGCCATTAGGATGTTGAGTTTCAGCTGCATACCTTTCATGGCAAAACCTAAGGGTGAAGCTATTTTTAAAGACACCACAGTGAACATTAATACAAACACAAAAATTTGGGTTGCTACAAAAGTACTCAGGGTGTTTAACAAGAACTCGTCACACTTATAGTGAGTGGATAATCTGTTCCTGACATTTTCCCAGCTTGTGAAATCATATTCATCTCTTCTAAGCTGTAATGTTTGTAATTGGTGAGAATTAAAACTTAGTCACTTATAGCGTGGCTGCATGAAGAGGCAAAGACGGATCAACGTGTACCGAAAAATAGAAAATAAATCCTTTAATGAAAACGGAGAGTGTTGACTTCTTTACAGTGAACTTACGGTGGATTCTTGGTCTGCTACATTAAAACATGAGACCTGAGTAAAACCATCAATTATGGCCACTTTGCCATAACCCAAACTGCCACAGATTCCCACTACTACTGCTCTTCACAGCTCTCGTTGATTAAAATGATCACTTCTTGGTCCAACATCCAGCCAGGGTAATTTTCACCTGTAGCCCAGCGGTGATGAGGAGGGAGGAGAGCCTGAGAGGGACACCTGCTGCATCCAAATCATGAGTCGGGTCTATATGCAGGACCGCATCCTTATGCCAAAGCGAAATCATGACTGCAATCTGTCCAGTTGGGTCTCTTACTTCTCAGCTTCCTTCTTTCTACCATTCTTAACAATTCACTATTTCCGGGGCGGCCATTTTTCTTTGATGTCACACTCCTTTGTTCCACCTTTGTTGTTTCACCTTGAAACATGGCTCAATTTTCCTCTGGACTTTCACTAACAATGCTCTCTTCAGTTGCTCATCGATCGTGAATTTGTGAGCGGCGTTATCATTTGGGGAAGTTTTGAGGAAAATGACCGCCGTGTCAAAGTGGTGACTCTTATCTTTTAGGAGCTCTTATCCAAGAGTCTCCTCTTTCCTCCATTTAGATTACCCAGACCGCTAACACTCTCTGTGTTTAGGTAACCTACTGTTCTCAGTAGGTGCCTGTTTATAATAATAATAATAATAATAATAAATACATAAATGTAGAAAGATCTCCCCAGATAATATACTCACAACATGACACATGTTTACTTCTTACTTAGGTTTTACTTCCTGAATATCCTCAGAACATATGTTCTTCTTCAGAGCTGTGACCTTTATTGTCCATTTAAAAGGTGATGTCCTTCCATGTATTTATTGCCGAGCAGATATTCTTTTATGTTATGATGACAATGAGCACATGAATTTAAGAGATATTTTTATATATTCACATCACATCAAACAGACAAGAAATACTGTATGTAAAACACTTGAAATATTTTAAAAAAATAGATGCAGTGCAAGGCAAGGTCAGGGAAGAATTATGAGCGTGTACTTAGCGTGAACCTTGAGATGAAGGGAAATTAAGATAACATCAATCATGCAACCTCCATCGATTTCACCTCACGAGCTTCAGAAAATGCAAAGAACAAAGACGCTTTTCTTCTTAAAACAAAGCTACGCTGCCCGCTGTGAAGAGTCCTTATACTCACGATTATCCATGAATGTGCATGTGAATGAGTCACATAGAAATGTGAAAAATGTAGAAACTGACATGCTAACAACCTAAATGTACAACATGTCTTCTGCTAGAGAGAAAGGTTTATAGCTGTCAGAACTACACGTAGCATACGGTGAACATTCAGTCACTTTACTCGACACACTGAGGCGGCTTTGAATATAAATTGATCACAGTTGTAGAGCAATCTATAGTTAGTGTGCAGTCACCCACACAGTTTGCCCAGATGTGATTATATACAGCAAAATGAGGAGCAGATGATAAAGATTGTAGAACATGGACATAATTCCTTGGGCGGGAGAGTGTGGAGAAAAAAAAAATCCCTGCGCTGACAGTCAGTGTGAGATAAGTGCAGCCCTACAATAATACATATCATACTTACACAGGGCAGAGCTGGAATACAGGCCCACAGACAGCTCTGTAGGTGGTGCGGAGGAGTTTGTGTGGCTACAGCTACTGTGTGGGACTACTGGGGATAAATTACAGAGAACGAGGTGGTCATGTTGGGCCAGTGTATTTTAAACATAGTAGATTTTTGCAGAAGAAAGATACACCAATGTAGATGTCGATTATAGATTTTAGTCAGTTCATTATGAAACAAAGTTTTAGTTGTGTTTATTTTCTGCCTGTGGTGGCATCAGTGTCAGATTGCTGCAAGCGAATATTCTTCAAATTGTATTTCTTATTTGCTTCTTGTGAGGTAAACAATATTTAGATTGAAGCAAAGTCTGCTTCTGGGGTCACTGCAAAATGTTTAAATTGATCTTTACCTTGACGTTAGAAAGATGTACAGCAGCTACATTGTATGGTGACGTCTTAGATGTGAGAAAAGTACACCACTTTCTCAACTCTAATCTAGGTACCACTCTACTGGCGACTGGGACATGCAGGCTGTGATCAGGTTACCTATAATGAGTATTCAAAGACCGACAAAATAAAGTTATGTTAGGTTAGGTTTTCAAAACCAAGCGTGCAACTGAAATTCTATAGCCCCTTTTCACACACGCACTCCTGACAATTTCCAGAAAATTTCAAGACAGTCTGCCCCTGAAATTTTCCAGAGTAGCCAGCAGCCATGATTGGCTGACAGTATTTGACCCCTAACCCCTTGACCACGTACCCCCTCCCCGGTCACTCCAAAGCTGCTCTATGATCGGTCATTCGGCCTTTTATGTACGAGCCAGAATCGCCAGGAGGTATCGGGATGGTGAGTTGAAATCTTGACTTGACTACAAGCTAGTGCAAGGAGGCAGCCTGAGGTGAACGACGGTGAATGACGATTTGTCGATTTCAGCGAAAGCAAGGTTCTACGTAGAAACCTGCAGCTGTTCTGAACGGCCCATTTCATGTCCTCATGTACATGGGCATGTTATATGACTAATGTACAATAGGCTATATGACGTAACTAAAGTAGTTTATGTAACTTAAAAGGAAGTCTAGAAAAACTCAACATTGACTATGTCACACAGGAATGGATCCCTAGTCTGCTTAATGAATGTCCCGTGTTTGTTAAACACATCCATCCACTCTGAGCAGACTTTTGCATTCTACGTATTACATTCACCAGACTTTAATCTGGTCAAACAATTAGCTAAACACATGCTTGACAGCTTGACACATTTTTCCACCGACCAAACTGGGATCCTTTGATAAAACCTTTTAATGTTTTTACAGGCCGTTTTCTCTCTTCAAATACAAACAGTAACAAACACAATGGATTCAAAGCACAGAACTGATCACACAAAATTTGCTGTCAAGTGATTACAGCCAGCCTTATTTCTGTTCTGTATTTGTAAAGTACATTTTAAACTGTCGAGTTACGTTTTGGTTATGATACCGTTCCCTCCTAGCATTAGCTTTTAAAGAGGGAATTTCCCTCAGAGCCAACTAAGTGTGGTAGAGTACTGACTTCTCCCGCTTCTCCTGCTGCAAAGTTATTTTACAACATTGTTGTCTTGCACACTATTGTGAGAACCATGTTTTGACTTCTTAAATGTTAGCGGCAGAGGCAGAATATGAGATGCTTTAAGAACATTTGAAAGTTGTCAGCTGGTAGCTGGCAGAGCTGTTTGCTAGCTGCTAGCAGAATGACTCAGCATTTTCAGTTTAGCAAATTGTGCTTTTGACATTCTGCTTTAATGACTATATTTGGTATTTTCTCTTTCAGTATGCAATTTGTGCTTTGTGGCAATTTTACAAGTGTCAAATTCTTCTGTAAATATCAAGAAAAGTTACTGCTTGTACTTATTGGAGGACATACAACGGTTAGCTAACTGTCTCACTTTGAATAGCAGCAGTTCATTGCAAGGACAGTATATCTTCTACAGTGACTGCTAGCAGATGACATAATTTGGCACACATTGCATGGAATAATTAAAGGTTAAGCATATTAGTATAATAAAGCCCACTTAAGTGATGTGTAATATGCACCTTTGCTTTCTTCAGTATGAGCTCTGATAAATAGCTAGTCGTCACAGGCGACTGTGATCAAGCTTAATATCTGTTTACAGCAGAGTGCGATGACATTTCTGGGTTCTCATAATTCCAGAGTTCAGTTTCCTTTTTTCAATTTGAGAACAAAAGGAGACTTTTTCTTTCATGGTGAATTCACACTTAAGGAGCTATTAATGTTAAAGGTCCACAGGCTGCAGTTATACCACAATGAGTATGTGATAGCATATATAAAATATTGCTTTTGCTAAATCAAAGGTCCTGGAGCCAGAATTGCCTGCAGGGTAATGGCCTTCTTCCTTTTTTCTCTGCCACAAGCTAACCTTATCACAAGTTAATTATTTGTGGGTTGCTCTTTGAGGACACAGCTGAAATTAACATGACCTGGTGGAGACAGTCGGGTTAAAGGTAGATATGGTTAAATAACTTACTTTGAGGCAGTTGAAGATAAGTAAATATGGATCCAGCAGAGGAAATGAAGCCAGCCAGTGAACCTGCTACTTTATGGACTGACCAGGGAAAAGGATGCAGGCTCATGACCATGCACTTTAAACCATGTGTGACAGGCAGGACCTTTATGTCCAACAGAAATTAAATTTCCCTTCTCTGCTCCAGCATGAATATCTGCTCTGTAAATCATTTATCCTGTGTTCTCTTTTCAGATAAATCTGAACCCAAAGGGAGACATTTGTTTTTAGTTACATGATGGCGCCCCTGTAGTTTCACAATAACACAATCGTGTAATATCCATCTACAGACAGTTCATTACTGGCAGAGCAAACGGTCACACTGAGCCAGACAGCAGCCTGCCACACATCAAAAAAGCTGACAGACTCTGAACAACAACCCACATTACCTTTCCTTCTACTAATCTAACTTACAAATACAAACGCACGTCTTGTTCTTCAACCTAGCTTGTTAAAAGAGTCACCAAACAATCATTCGATGCCAGCGGATAGATCTCCGCTTACATTATTTTGCAGGTTAGACACCCAATTAGCCAGCGTTAGCGTGTAAACATACCTGCAGGTGTCACTTTGTCCTGTTGGAGGCTGGCGCCCTCCCACTCCTCAATGCCCCTTTGATTCCTTTAAATAATAAAAATATATTCTTAAAACATTCACACATTCACATTAGTTTTGACAACAAAAAAACGGTGATTTAAAGTTTGTTTCAGTAAGACTCTGAGGGGTCCACTGCTGAGAGTCTCTTGTTCCATGCTAAGGTAAGCATGCTAAGATGATCGTGATCCCTCAAAGTGTATACATGCAGATGATTAGCAGAGATACCTAAAGTTTACCATCTCACTTTGGCATTATAGTTTGTTAACATTTCCTAAAAAGCACTAAATGCCAAGTACAGCCATGGCTGATGATAGTCATTAGCTGATGCCATTAACCAAAGTTTCAAACATATTCAAATTTCCACTCTGTGTCGTTGCGACAGGAAAACAACCAAGCTATAACCAAAGTAATTAAAAATATCTTGAGGGTTTATTAATTAATTGAGGCGAGCATGTTTTACAACATCTGAAAGTCATCAGGATTAATTGTCTAGAAATCTTTAATGTCTGCAATTTATTTATTTATTCATCCATTTATATCAACCTCCGGGGGAAGTGCCTAAAACTGCAGTTCCTTGAATGGCCACTTGAGGCCAGCTCAAAAAGAGAGTCAATTCCTATAGACCCCAATATAGACATGGACAATTTTACAGTTTATGGTTTCGTTCTCTAACTCTTACTCACTTCACTAAACAGGATCTCCTGGGTGCATCACCCTCTTGTCCAAATATAGTCCAAAAAACCAAGATGGTGCCTGTATATATGGATTAGTGGTTAAGGCTCAAAAATGAATCCAAAATACAGTCCAGGTAAATTTCTGTAGCAGTGAAAAAAGCAACAATCCCATGCAACAATATTTATAGTGCAGGCCCGGCCTAGAAAAGAAAACTGGAGAAAATTATGCTTGGAAAAAAAGAATTGCAAATGATGGGAAACAAAAATGATGGCTCTATAAAAGGCCCCTCAAAGTTAGGCTCTTGCAGCTCTTTACCTTCAACCACAACTCCAACCTCAACTCAACTCCCTCAAGGCCTCCAGCCTCCTCTTTTAAAGAGCTGGGTGATACCAAGAGTCAACAACTGACAATTCAAAATCAATTAGGTCACAGGAGATAAATACCTGGTCTGTAAGTCATCCAAACATATGCACATATCATATAAAACATCCCAAATACATATCAGGTAAATTCATACTCAAAATGTAGCTAAAATAACACTCCTTATTTGCTGCAACACAAACACCCCTCCACCTCTACCAACTTGGAGCCTTCCACTGGGAACACCCCCCTTATAAGCCAATCGCAGTCTTTCCTTCTGTTTGGCACTTCCTGGTCTGAACAATGGAGTGTAAGCATGGCAGAGGAGGAACGGCTGACAAACAATTGTATACATTCGACAAACATATTTAACAATGTAGTAAATCATGCTACGCTAACACTTAGCACAGCCCTCCCAGCCGGCTCGATGTTTATAATTATGAAAGGATCTGTGTCACTGTTCTGTGTGTGCTCTTTATTCTGTAGGGCACGGGGTGGCCCCATGACAGTGACAGGCCATAATGTCAAAGAGCTTTATAAACAAATAAGTGGCGTCAACATGGCGATATCCACTTCCTGTCTACGTTTTATCCTTGTGTTGTGTCTCTGGATGAAGAGTCTGGTGGTTGCCTGACTAAGGTATCTTCTCCATACTAATCCCACCCTACAGGAAACCCAATTTGAACTTCATTCATGACTTATGGAAAATATAAATATCATTCTCAAACTTGTTCAGCATGTGTATTTCCCATCTACAGTGTTGGATCCTGTCTGTGAGGAGCTTTAAATAATGTCTCTGAGATGCTTTAACCGTACCTGACAGCCTCTCGCTGAGCTTTTCATCTTGTTTAAGCATTAAAACCTGAGACACACCAACAAATTTGAAGTGTTTACACATCCTGTCTCCTGCATTTATACTGTGTGCGATTACCTTCTGCCTTCTGCTACCTGGCTGCTTGATTTCACAATAAAAGCCCCTCAGGGTGTGGAGTTTATTCTATTTTGCCACCTAATTTCTTGAATGTGCGCTGGGTCCCCTGTGGCTGTAGAGTCATTCTCAGGCACCGGCACTGTAAACTGTTAAGTTAAACTTGCTGCAAATGCCAACGGGGTAATCCTTTATAAGTGATGAGACCAAACAGAACTTCTCGCACAGAAACACTTCAGACGGTGACAGCAACATAATCGCTTAAATAGCCGTTGGTTTTGTTGTCTGCATGGCCTGTTTCGATGTTGAATGTGACAACTACCTCGAGGGATGAGAAAAACCCAGTCCGTCCATCTGTTTGAAAACAAAAGCATAAAAAAATATCCTTAGATATGGTTGAATGTTTTGTGTTTATGTCGTCAAAGTAAAAAAAAAACACAATAGGCTGTATGTGTTTTGCCGACAGCTGGTCTTACATTAATACCGCTTTAAAACTCTCTCATTATACAAAGTGTCCAAGTGAAGGGCATGTCTGTACACTGAGCATTAGTTTCTTCTTTGCCAAACACAAACTACAGTATAGTGAACTGTTTATGTATTCAGAGCACTCACTGATTTCCTGCTTCTCTATTCCGAGCGTGACCTTCTCCTCCAAGTGTATCACGGAGCACAATGGCTGAGGAGTCTCCTTCAGAGGGAGGAGGCGTGGGAGGGAAACTGTAGCACCTCCGCTGGCCGAGGTGAAAATGTGAATAATCGTTTTTTACAAATTACAAATTAAGATCAGATTGATCTCGATGGGAAATTCAAATGTTACAGCAGCACAGAATAAAATACATAATCAAAATAAGAAACAATACGCTCACGTGTAAATATTTTTATGCTCCCTGTCCGCCACATGTAACCATCGTTCTACAGTTTGCCCTTATTGCCCCAGACTCGGGGCCTGATGTCGTTTCTCTATCGCTTTCACGGGACCGACCTTCCAACGACATGCAAACGTTGCTATAAATTTCCCATGATGCCGTATGTGATGGCCATCATTTGAAGGTTGAATCATCTAAGTGACTGAGACATGTTTTATGAACACGATCACCTGTTTCCCCACAAGTGCGTCCTAGAAAGCACACTAAATAAAGCATCCACTTCCCTTCAGTGAATTGTACACTTTAGGGACACCACGGTGTAAAAAACGTGCACACAGAACCCAAAATGTTCTTGTTTACAGATAATTTTGAGTTATTACTTCTGACAAAATCAAATATCTTCCTGTGATTTTAAACAAGAGCTCTCCCCGTGCCAGCCGACTGTGGTGACAGTTGGATTTCAGGATCTCTCTCGGAGGACTGAGGGGTATAAAAATAGAAACTGTCATCGCTGGTTACTGTGAATGTCCAGCCCATAAAACCGACAGCTTCTAAGCCGCCAAGCTTTCTGCAAAGCCAAACCCCCCTTCTTTTTTTTTATCAGGAGAGGGAGTGCTTTTTGAATAAATATCGCACCTGCCACCGCGGATATTGATTTTCTATACCTTTTGAAAAACTAAGAATCTTAACTGCTCTGAGTGTGCGGCTGTCAGTGCTGATGCCGTGTGGGAAAAGTCCATTACTCAGTCACACTCCCTTTTTGTAAGATTGGAAATCAGGCTTGATGAGCGGGTGTCTGAGGAGTTTTTTCATACTTCACTCTGCACTGACTGTTGCAATCAAACAACAGTTGAGGGACTGCAGCTCAGTGAAAACGCCGTATAACTGAATCACAGATACAGAATACAGTCTGCGCAGTAGACCCATGATAGCATGGTTATACGGCTTCCTCTCCCAGTCCAAGCACTGTCTTGGGAGCAAGTCATATTATACAAAACATGCCTGCTTTATTTACCATAATACAATGAAAATATGTTTTAATAGCCATCATCTGTCATGCTGGGTACAATGGCACTAAAAGATACTGTACATCCCTCCCCCCGGGGAAGTCGAGCAGCAGGAGTGAGGAGAGAGAGAGGAAGAGAGATGGAGGGGAAAGACGAAAGCCTGATTCATAAATGTGAGGTGGGATCTACGCACAGCTGCCGTAGCCTACTTAGTTAGCATTTGTGTGCTGGTTTGCCCGTGTCACTCAAAAAAAAAGAGGCAGGCGGGCCTGGAGTGGCATTGGGCCTGCAATTAATTTGCCAAACACAAGTTGGCAGCACTGTTTCTAGGCTCCGGTGCAGAGTTTGCTTTGATCCTTATTTCTATATTTTAAACAATGGCAACATAAACTGAGAAGTTCTAAGCTGAATCCAAAAGGCGACTGGACTTGGTTGAAGACATTTCTCTCGTCCAAAAGTTTTAAATAAACTGAGAAGATTATGTTGGAGTTGGAGATAATAAATATGAAAAAAACAGTGATTTGTACTTAGATTCCTGCAAAAAAAAAGGCATTCAGACCATCAATCACCAATCAAAAATATGGTGTAGCTGCTAGCTACTAACTAGCGCCATGCATGTTGTCCTCCTTGTTGCAGTCGACGTCTTTGCTACATTTAAGCAACACCCGGCTTTTTTGCTTGATGGGAAAGGCTACAATCGGCATTCAGACCCGGGTCAAATTACTCTGCAGTAGACCCGGGTAATTATCGCCTCAGCTCCGATCGGCATTGATGGAACACAAAACACACATCGACACTCTAATCTCCGCCCCCTTTTGGTGGGATGCTATGCTCCGTCTGTAACGTCTGCGACTCCTCGTCATCTCAGCTACAAATTCCGCCCGTCTCCGTCCAAGCAGCACTCGAACATCGTTCCAAATTTGTCGCGGCGCAGTTTGATAAACAGACTTAATGAATAATAGATGCAATAAAGACCTAACCACCGTAACATCGTCACTGTTTACTAACCCTGTCTCCGCCACGTTTGTGACATCAGACGGTGACGCAGCAGAGAAGAGACCAACAGGAGGATACTTCACTGGGAAAAGAGACAATCGGCATCTATACGCGGGTCTTCCAGGGTCTAAAAAACCTGCGTCAGCACGTAACATTGTGATGGGAAAGAGGTATTAGTTACATTTTTGAAAGGTGACTGTCAGGCTACGACCTTAAACTGTATAAAACAAGTTGACAAAGTAAATGGACGTTACCTATATATCGCTCTTCTAGTCTTCTGACCACTCAAAGCGTTTTTACACTACATGTCACATTCACTCTTTCACATTCGCATTCACACACTGATGGCAAAGGCTACTATGCCAATCTCCAATCAGGGTCTTGCACATTCAGATCGGGGTTCAGTATGTGCCCAAGGACACTTCAGGGATCAAACCGCCAACCTTAAGAGATGACCGACTCTACCATTGAGCCACTGCTGACTCAAGTGAAGCCAATTCAAGTGCCAAAAAACCTGCATTCTTTCTAATGGCCAGCAGGGGGCGACTCTACTGGTTGCAAACAGCAGTTAAGAGAATGAGCAAACATCAAAGATTTTTTTACATCAGTAAAGTTTTTCCTCCTGAGTTTATGGCCTCATTTGCTAAATTGAATTCTTCTTCAACACAGCATGATGTTCATTTTGTAAATTATGATCCATTTAGAGTAAATTCAACAGTAAAGCAGGGTGTGCTTTTGGGGCGTAGCTACCTGTGATTGACAAGTCACTGCCATGGCGACCTGTCAACCAGGATGGAGGCATAGCAATGCGTATCCAGCCTGCCGTCCAAATGGGCACTCCAAAAAACAAGCTGCTGACAGAAAATAACCAATACTTTATAGGCCCAATCTCAACTTTGTGTCCACGATGAATGTTGAAGGGAGAGTACAGTTATTACCTTGACCAGTGTATGTTGAAAAATATGACGTGACAACTGGTGTCCCAAATCCTCGGTAAAGATTTCAAAGCTAACATCTTGTAGATCCGTTCTGAAGGGCCGCTAACGAGTCAAGGGCACTCCAAAAGTAGGGGAACTGAGATTGGACGAAAAGACTAAGTTGGACCAAACTTCTGTTAAAAAAAACTTTGTTTCCAAAAGGCCCAAAATGAGCATTGTTCAACATTCCTGTGAATCCTCAGATGCAGGTGATGCGAGTCTTGCATCAGCGAGTCAAACATCCAGAAAGAGAAAGCAAAGATGTTTTTCTTACTCTGAAAATGTTTCAGGACATATAATGCTCCTGTGGTGAAATGCAGCCAGGTTAGAAGCTGCATTCAACACGTTACGTTCCTCTCAAATGTTCTCTCTCTGGCTGCCGTCCACATTCAACAGGGATGCAAAAAGGAGACGGACCGAACCTGAATGCTGATATTCTCATTTTGTTTGAATAGTCAAGAGAAATGTTGGCATGAAGTCACTTGATTCACTGCGAGACATAAAAAGAAATTTTATCTCCTGCACGGAGGTCCCGCTGAGATAGTAGCAGAGAGTTATGGCGATAGATATATGAATTGAAGGTCACCCTTCAAAGGCCCAAACAGTCTTAGAAAATGAAACAGTGAAGGACAGAGGGAAGTGCAGAGCATGTAAAGCTGGCATATTTATACATACAACAGTAAATAAGATGCTGCGGATATGGCTGCAGGTTCTGAGACATTATATATAAATGTGTTTGGAGGAAATTGCCTATAAAACTCCGCAGCTTCACTCTACCTATTGAGATTTTATACTCTGCAAAAAAATAATATAGCTGAAGGAGGACGCAGAATAAGAAAGCATTACAGATACGAGACTGTTACTGAGAGGTATATTTTAAAGAATACAAATAAATACAGAGATGGACAAAGAGATGAATGCTGCATGAGATGATAACTATTCAATCCAGGCGTGGTGTCATGCCATTAAGCAGACCCTCCTCACAGGGGACAAGGTGAATAATGTATACTGATCAAATTTTCATTAATCTGTTGCATGATTAAAAGGTGGTAAATAAAACATATCAGGGAGCAGCGGTGAGAGCTCCGTAACAGACAGGAAGTAATGTGAGATTGACGCTGCTGAGCGCGGAGCAGGCATTGGGGGAGTTTAGTCCTCACATGTGGAAGTTTGGTGAACTGGAAAACAATATCCTCTTCTGAAATATGGATTTCTTTTTGGTGCATGTGGGACTGACTTTGCCAGGGGAGACAGCCACATCTGACACCAAGGTGAGGCCCGGCCCACCCCTCTCTGGATGTTGACAGGCATCAGCTCCTAGCGTCGATGGAGAGCGATAATAACATCCGAGGCAGCCCTGTGTGGGCCTTATCCTCGCTTTCTCCTTATGCAAATCATTAGCTGCTGCCTCCTTTTGTCAAGCAAGGTTTGTACAGTGTGCTCTCCTTCCTTTATCGTTCGTGCTGCCGAGCCCGCGGAAATGAAAAGCAATGCAAATACGCCCGGCTTTTAGGGAGCTGGCAGATAAAGAAGGGAGACCTTCAAACCGCAACGCTTCATCCGCTTCAGTTTAGCCCCGACCGAGGCATGCAAATTATACCTGAGACGTACGTCGGGAGAGTGACGCCGCGAGCTGCACAGGCGCAAAGCTGGGGCTGGAGATAGGCAAATCTCTCCTGAAGCAGGGTTAATTGGCAGGAAATATCTATAGAAAGGTTTAGGGAGAGGAGGTTTGTGAACTCCCAGCAGAAGAAGCTCATGTTTATGCCCTATACTGTTCGAGTCCTGCTTCGCGAAGCATTCCACTGTCTCATTTTGTCATTTTGCTTCAAGGTAAGGATGTGTTCTGCAGCTGACCCAGGTACAAGCACACTCAGCACGGCTCTATCAGATCAGTATTACATTCTCAATCCTCTCTGGAGTCCTGTTCAGGAGCTTCCTGTAGCCGCCTGATGCTGATTGTGTTGCTGGATGCTGGTTTGTGCATTGGGCGCTCCCAGGATAACATCTACAAGCCAAAAACTTTGGGTAAATTGGAGCTTGCGGCGAAACTGAAAAGAGTACATGTAAACAAAGCCTAGATTATACACATCCACAGAGGACGGGGAGGCATATTAATGGCAGAGGAGGCATTTTTTCTATTATGCATATCAAACTGAATCAATGCAACACTGGAGGAGACATCACTGCGTTTAATAAAACCAACATCAGAGCTTGTTTGTATTTATGTAAGATTCTTTAATATGAGGCCTGGAGTTGATTTACACGGAGCTCCAGTGTGTTTGAAGCCTCAGCCGGTTGTGTTCAGTTTAGTCGTGTGTGACTGTACACACCTGAACCCCCACCTGACGCCTCCCATTTATTTTTAGTTTCTTTTAGCGCTGACCTTTCCTGCTCGCTTTCCGTTGGTCACTGCTGAAGCTGACTTGAGGGCATGTGTAAGCCCCCCTCCTCCCTCCGCCTGCCCTGCTCTCCTTTATGTGACATTGTCAGCACCTGAGGGGGGCCTTTATGTGGCCTGACTGCTCCATGTGGAGTGAGCGGGAAGAGGAGGCTATTAATGTAACGTAGAGGTGAAAGGGCAACAGCGCACATTGACCCGATGATTGGTCATGAGTAAAACAGCACACCGCTTCATTTCCTGTCATGATGGATGGTGGATTTTTACTCCATGTGGAGCTCTTTGACACGTGTTGGAAGAAAGAGAGAAACACAGCGAGGAGAGAGAGAGAGATAAAGAAAGGTTTAGGTGGGAGGTGGGGTTCCCCAGCGTGTCACCTACAGTTTGAGCTCGCTCGTGGAAATCCCACTTGTCCTTGATGTGTAGCGTGCCACTGACATAAGCTGCTGACACTTTTCGTAGGATCAAGGTGAAGAGGCGTAAAGGAAGTGACAAAACCAGGTTTCCATGGTGATCATTTCAGTTTTGGCTGGTTCTGAAAAACTGCATGTTTAGCAAAAAAGAGTTAATTTAAAGGTTTAAGCAACTTTTGGTTCTGAAAACGCTTTTAAAGATTTACCAGAAGTCAATGTTTTTCTGTTTTTGAAATGCAGGATCTTTAAAATAGCAATAAGACATAAATGAACTAGACTGTGTGACTATGAGATGTCTAGACAGTCATGTACTGTAGATGGACACCACTGACAACTAAATTTGGCAGCATGACATTGACTTTAAAAAACCCCCAAAACATTTAGTATTTATTGTAGAATTTCACGACCACAACGAGGGAAATCTGGAATAAAGCTGCAATATTTGCCAAAGCAGAGTGATGGTGAGGGAGCGAGGGTGCAATCCAAAGTTTATCGCAGACAAAAAAGTAAAAAGGGAAGTCTTAAGCCCAGTTCAGATCAGTGATTCGCAACGCTACAAAACCGTTTTAGAATGTTACAGAGACAATTGCAGCAGTGTGAGCTGGTTAGTTGCAAAGTGTCTCAAGCCGTTGCGTGGAGTTGCAGAAGATTTGACCAAATGCAGGTTTAGAACGGAATGATGTAGCTGTTTCACTTCAGCCAATCAGGAAACAGCATAAACTGGCGTAGGCACTCTGTCTCTGGCGCTGTAGATCCTCTCTTTCCAATCTCTCTGTCTTCAACGTATTAATCAGTGTTACGGCTAACATTGCGAGCATGTCACTGTCATCCACTTCTTTTTATAACAAGAACAGAAATCCAGCTAGATAATTCATGTAACCTGGGCCTAATATTAACGTTATATAGTATTAACTAACGTTGTAGTATTAACACAGAAGTAGCGGGGTATGTCAGTGCGTCGTTGCTATGGAGACGGTCAGCTGCGTCTGTGTGCGTTCCGTTGCTTTGATGGGAACGGCCCAGTTATAGAACGTTTACGATCAGATGTCAAGGGATAGCGAATCATTGATCTGAACTGGCCTTTACATTCAGCGATGTAGTCCGAATGGGAGCAGGAAAAAATCCAAAGCCAGGCATAGCCTTGAAAACGTAGGAAACCCTTGAGGAAAAGACTGATACGGGGTATAAAGACAAACCGGAATGGAAAAAGGGAGCACAAAGACCAAATGCACTGAGAAGGTGAAGCTAATCAGGCACAGGTGAGAACAATCACGGCAGGGACACACGATGGCCTTGTTTGAGGCAGCAGCATTCCCGAAGAGCAGAAGGGGGCGCTATAACTAAAGAAACAGCAGTTTGCTTTTGCCGGGTTAGTGTTTAAGTCCACTTTCCAAAAGCGGAAACTGGCGCCTGGCGTAGCACCCTGCAAAGTCAATTTGAACAGCTCTATACGCCGAACGCAGTATGCAGCCAATCGCACAGGCGGGAAAACACATGATGGAAGGAAGTAAAGCTTCAGACATGACAAATAAATGAACAAAGCAGCAAAACAAGAGTGAACATATTGAGACATTAGAAGTTGTAATTAAGGGCCGCTGGTTTGGCTCGGTGGTTGGATTGAGCGTACCAGTTAAAGAGGCTACAGTCCTCGATGTGACGGCCCCCCATCTCCCACCCATCTGTCGCATCATCAGCACCGGGAACATTCACAGATATCATCAGCAATGTGTCTTTAACTGAACAAAGAATGATATTGATGACCTGAAGTTACAGGTTTTATCAATAAGCACCTCATCGTCAGTGAAATCACTTACATGTATGAGTCAATAACCATACTGTATGTATCGAAAGCAGCAGCAGGAGTACAGCAGCGACCTGGTTCTCTTTGCTCAGTCATGGCATCAGGATACGACTTTATGCAAATGATGTGAAAGGCAGCCAGAGTCTACCTGTCCTACAGTCTGCTGTGCATTACATTAACGCTCTGCACTCTGCTGATACGGTCGTCTCCCATTCAGACCGACACAGCGAGACGTCAGTCTGACTGACACGTAACCCCGTGAGGGAATATCTTCACAGCCAAGTTAAGGGAAGCAGCTGCTCTTTATCAAAGGCGATGCTCCACCACTATCCTTATTTTTACTCAACAAAAAGATCCATGTATTTTAAGCACTGGCTTCCAGCAGATGTAGGGATAAGCTTATTTGAATAACCAGACAGCAAAAAAGTGAGGATATAATCCGAATGAAACATCAAAGACAGGAGGTTCTGTTGCTGAGTCATAGTAGTAGAGAAGTAGCGCGAGTGGAGCATATTTAGCATGATAATGCTGCAGTGAATTACAGTGTTGCTCTAAAACCTAAACCCCTGTACCCCTATAACATCAACCGCCTTCATCGTCAATCTACATCAGTCACAAAAGAAGCTCAAAGTCATGTTTAAAGATGTTTTTAATTCATCGCAAACTTGTTTGAACATTGTTTAGACATCTAACATTTAAGTACCAAACTGAGCACTGTGACGGCCTTGTGGCATATAGGCAAGAGTAATACTTTAGGATAAAAGGTATTTTACTTAAAGGGGACCCGTTAGGCTTCCTACGATGCAAACAATGTGACAGAGTCGGATGTTTATACTCAACTCGGCAGAAGTTTCAAATAAGCTGGGAAATGTCTGTAAAAGTAGCTCAGGCCTCTGAGAGATTTGAACAGCTTTTTCCCACTTTTTTAACTAGCTGAGCGGGCAAATCAGAAGACAGCTGACTTTAAGGGAGGCGGGCCTTAAAGAGACAGGAGCTTATTCTGCTTATTTCAAACAGATGCTCAATGAGGGGCTGCAAGAAAGGCCGGTGTCAGTTAAATAAGGATTTTTTTTTGCAATGAATCATGCAAATGCACTCTAGTAGAATCCAAGCATATAAATATATAGAATTGGAATCAGCATAATAGGTCCCCTTTAACTTTGTAACTTCAGTTATATATGTTAGGCCTTCATTCTAACCAGTTATTGTGCCTTTTTACCTTCCAAAAGTAATTTCTGGGATGTGGGAACAGAAACAACAAGATCTGGCATTCAAGAAAGGAGCAGTCAGATGATCACAGGAGTGAAAAAATTCAGTGTTTGCCTGTTTTTTCTTCCAAATATTGTCTCATGTTGTTCAAAACCTGCATGATCAAAGACTTCTTTCAGTAATGTCATCCTGTTTAACACATCGTCACCCCAAAAAACTCACATATGGCAGCTTGGTCAGAGGCCTTAGGGTATCTAGTTACCCTTGCGTGCAGGGCATGCAGTAAAGTTAGCAACAATAAACATGCAACATCCAGTTAGACTTTCAAAATAAAGGCCCATTAAACATTTTAAAATTAAACACCTGGCAAATGTGCAAAAACAACTTGGTTAGGATCATAAAAAAGAGGGTTTGAGATGAAATAATTTCAATGTTCCTACCTTATATACATTACTAACATAGCTCCAGAAATTACACAAGCCTCATATTTTTCCACTGACCAAGCTGCCGTATGTCACGACTTGGGACAAGTTCCCAGATCTCAGCAGTTACTTGTTGTCCAACTTATCCCATAACACCACAGGAAAATAAAATGCACAAGCTTTGCCGTACACAGTCTCATTTCAAACACCAACACTGTTTCAGAGTCCTCTTTACAAAAGGGAGTAACGGTTTAATTAGCACAATAACAGTTCTAATTAGTAGTACAGTACGTTTATTCAGGAGTATTAATATTCAGTGCATGTAATAATACCTGTACACATGATGTGTAAGCGAATGAAATGTAGGAGTCAATATCCATCAAAGGTCGACATACTTCAGAGATTAAATCTCAGTTGTTAGCAGATACGTTAGGGAAACAGTTCAACATGCCTCATCGATGGCATCTTAAAGGAATCATGTTTATTTCATCAGGATACTCAAGCAGGAACACACACACACACACGCACACACACACACGGGTCCGGTTAGAGTTGAATGAACAACCTCTATAGTGACCATTAGGGTGTGTGCATCCAGCAGCATTGACTCTCACATGAATTAGAGTATACACGTCTTACATGACACTGAGATTTACATCGAGATGACAGAATCGGAGGACAGTTTACATCATCCCGTTTCTTTCTCTTTTTTTTTTTCTTCAATGATTCTGACGGACGGGAGGATGTTTAAAAGCTTTTGAGATTCAGGAGGAGAAAAAGGGGAAAATAAACATGAATGTGCCTCAGGGAAATACCAAACATGAACAAACACGAACTGCTTCGTGTGTGATGAAGGGATAAGATGAGAATCCGTGTGTGGTGGGAGGGCTAAGCATAAGAGGAGTGGAGAGAAATGATATACAGTAACCTTCAGCATCGCTCTCTTTATTGAAAACGCACGAAGCTGTGCGCAGAGCCGGGTGCTTGTGTGGCCTCCGACGACTGAGCCAGCACGGGGAGAAATGCTTTTCCGTTTCGTCAGAAAAGACAGATGATAGTCGCCAATGTCAATACACCATTTTTATAAAGCTGCCAATGCTAATTGAATTAACTTTGCACTAAGAAGTTCTGAAGCAAACACTTGACGATATTACACACAGTACCACTGAGAGCTTAGCATTCCAGCTCCGACTCAGCTTACTACTGTTAATCACTGTAATTACAAAAACTCTTATTTTACAAGTGAAAGAACAGAACAGCTCGTACACAGCGGCATGACAATGTGCTTTTATATCATTAAAATGGATTTGGAAGGTGATCAGGTTCAAGAGGTACCATGTAATCTTTCAATTACCTGAAGAAGGGCGGCATGATATGAAAAAAAAAATATTAAGACAGATATTAAGATTGTGATATGAACAGTGAGAATGAGCATGTTTACTTCACCATTTTTATTTTCACTCAAAAAGTCATGAAGATGTGAAATTTTAGGAAGTTCTGCACAAAACAAATGAGATTCGCAGCCCAAGGCGTCTCCGCAGCACCACACTACTTTATTATAAAGATGTTCTTTCACAGATTTAACTTTTATTGCTCCAAAAATTGCACCTTTTGAGATTTGAATATAGCAATTACCGTAATGGTCTGAATATAAGACGACGCCCCCTTTGAAGACCAAAACTGTTTGAAGATCACATTTGTTTTTGAATAGAAAACAATTTTATGTTACCTTTTAAATAAAATCATGTTTTCTATATCTTTAAGATTAAATTGTCACATTTAAATTGCCTTTAAAAAATGTCAATAAATCATTAACCATCGAAGTGAGGTCTATTTATAGAGCAGTCCTGAAACAGCTGGATGACAGCTCAGGTAACAGGCAGACCTTCGTTCTGTTTTTCAGTAACACACTCACGGTGTGGACACACTGTACGCGAACTCACTAACCCATTCATTGTGTGTTGTAAGCGACCGATTCGCTGCTCAAAGCATGCTGGGATACCTATCGACGCGGACCAGGCAAGTGGCGCCACTTTTTAACAGCTTTTCTCCCTTATGTCATAATCATTCATTGTAAGAAAACGGTGGTATACCACTCAGTAAATAAACCTCCTGAGGTGTTGGTTTGACTGAAAAGTCTCCTCCATTCACTCCAATCAGTGACCAGCGATGCTGGGAGGACGCGAGTGTAGGGGAATTGGTTGAGTGCAGTGTGTCCGGGCCGTCACACACTCTGCTGTTGATCTCTTGGAAGCGGCGGCTTTGAGGACCATGGTACGATTTTCTCTGTTAGGTAAGACTGTCAGCATTTTCAAGACGTGGCAGTTCGGCGGCCCGATGCAGTGTTTTTTTTCGGCCGGGGAAGGTAGACCTGGTCCTGAGGGAACCCCAGGAGCTTAACCAAGGTACAGCGAGCCGGGCTAAGCCTGCTGAGAGCACAGGAGGATGGGGCATGGAGCTTCACGGCTAGCTGCGGGGCTACGTGACGCTACGACTATCCCCTGATCTTTTTGGGCTCTCCATTTTCGGACAATTATTTTTAAGTTGGCACCTTTACTCCGCCTCAGTTGTCGGTTAACTTGTCCGACTTTTAAGCCATTTGTTCCGGACGATCACCGCGTCTCTCCATCTTTCATCCTCCTGGCTCTGTCGTTGTGAGTGACGGCTGGCCTCAGTCATGAGGGGTAAACTCGCTTCACAGATAAGCGGCGTCGTCTGCTGTTGTGAACGTATATTAGCCTTTGAAAGACCCCGAATATAAGACGATCCCACTTTTTCAGATTGATGTCAAGTGAAAAAACACCCCGTCTTATATTCGGACCAGTACGGTACGATAACATGTTGATATATTGTGCAGCCCTAATCTGAAGACATTATAACCTCTAAATATGGAGTTGTGAGGTTTCCACTTGACAGGGGTGTCTGGTTGTTTACTTGCAAATTCACATCTTGATCATGAAATATTAATGTCGGCATTAAACTCCAATATTCCCAAAATGTGAGCATGAAAACAAGAGGAAAAGAAGAATGGATGGGAGAGGAGGGCTCACATGCATCAGTGTCCTTAATAACAAACATCAGCGACTGTTAGTTGTAATGCAGTCTAAAGCTATGTTTGAATCAGGATGTTGTTGTGTTTACTGCTAATGAACATGAATGTAAACATGCTCATCGGTCTCTCAGGTAGTTTGCTTTGAAACCCAGCTGGCAGCAGTTTGGACGGCTGCAGAGCTTCGATTTCATCATCCGTTTATCGAGCGTTGCTTTTGATGTGTAACTGGGGTTTCCAGCTAATGTGAGCTCTGCATTAACAACCCGGCGCGCGCTCTTGTTTCATCCCGCTGATAGATGACAGTGAATAATGAAACAGATTTCTGGCATTTACAGAACAAGGGCGAGATAAGAAAGAAAGCTTTGTTTTCCTCAAATAAATCTGGGATAATTACAGGATTTTTTACAGCGCAAATATGGATTTTGTAGTGACGAGCAATAACATCTTTGACCCTCATAAAGTTTGTTTTAAAATCAATTTGTTATTAAAGCCGTTCTGCAGTCCGTGTGTCCTTGCATGACCCCCCTAAACAAAGGCATGGGAAGCATCTTGGAAGCGACTCGTTCTCGTACCAGCAAATCATGTTTGCAACGGCCGCAACAAAACAGGAAAAATGAAATTCTTTCTTTTTTTTTTTAAGAGAGCACAGATTCAATTTTGAGACACAATAGAAGAAATCGTACATTCACATTGTAAGGGATGAGAGACAGGCTGGCAAAGCTAATAAAGTGATGCTAATGTGCTTTGTGATGCAGTGGAAGTCCCCAGCTTTCAGCCTGAAACAGATGGGATCTCTCCCTCAGGATCAGATAAAAGATGTCCATCTCTAACTCTGCAGAGCGTGGCACATTCAACAAAAGGCTGCTCTCAAAGCCGGGCTGTCACGGCTGCTCACACACAAGTTCATCGAACAAAATAAATGTGGCGGACCACATTATCGCGGCCATGATGAGGTTAAATTGAGGCATATCAATCTTAACTTAGGCAGGACGAGGAACCAGATCAAAACAATCACACAGGACTAATCTGTGTCGGCCTCCGCTGCTGCTGGGGAGATGATGACGCACGGTCCTGAACATTGAAAGCCTCCTATGGGCTGACAGTACCTCGAGTAAACAGTATGCCTCTGCTGCCTTATTCCACAGGCTAAATCACACCATGTCAGGCCCTGTAACAGCGGCAACACCTTCTCATCATGCATTCAAATCCCCTGAATTTATGGAACAAGTGAGTCAAGGCTAAGCTGGCCAGTCGAATATAAATACACACCACCTTGCCATATATCACCCATATCACACTGTCAGTGGGAGCTGCCATACCATAAGAATATTCTCAAAACCCTCCCCGCTTGTCCGAATACCCGCGGCTGCTCCTTCCTTAAGTCTACGGAAGCCCTTGCCTCCAGAGATAACCGCCGCAGAGATCACTCTATCCCTGCGTCCCCCGTCCCTCTCACAAGGACGTCCTCGAACCCACGTTTCTGGGTCGTCACTCAGCTCGTAGATAGATCCGTCCTCCACGCTGTGCTCCAAGGACTCCAGGGAGGAGTCAGAGGCCTCGTCGCCCAGCGCCGTTAACGGCCGTCCTGGAAGTCCTGACGTGGAGCGCAGCTTGTACTGCAGCAGAACGCCGCGGCCTTTGCCTCTGCCCTCGCCTTGGTAGGAGCCGGACTGCTGCAGGGATTCCTGGGAGGAGGTGTCGCTGCGGTCCTCGCCTCCGCAGGCGGAGTCCGGGGCGTCGCCGACAGAGTCCCTCTTCAGGAGGTCGGGGGACAGAGAGCTGGTGGTGGCTACCAGGAAGTCGACAGGGCCATAGTGGGCGTTCAGAGAGACCATTCCTTTCCCTGTAGGAGGCAGACAGAGAATAAATACAGCTCCTTTAGTGTTCAAGCAGAGGACACATTATTGTACCAGCTGCAAATTTAATTTTGAGAACTAAAATGACCGTATCCATACGTAAAGTTACACATGTTCTTTTCAAAAGTAGAAGAACAGATACTTGTTTAAGAAGTACTGATTTAACTTTTTTACTGACGTCAAAGTGAAAAAGTCTAAAAATAAAAGCAGCCCTTTTACGGACATTTCTTCTGTTTTTTGCAAAGCTAACAGAGCCTCACGTCATATCTGGGAGACTATTAAAGTTAACACATCCTTTCTTTAAACCAGACCTCTCAAACATCAGTGGGATGGGGAACATCGTGCTGCTCTGACATCACTGACAATGTTGTCTGCTTCACTTTCATCCATGTTGCTACAACTTCTCCCTGTCGCACACAGACAGCACATTCTACCTGGTCCAGTTTCCCTCTCTTGTGTTTTTCGTCTTACTACGTGATAAATCTTTGGTGCGTGATACGCACTGATGGACATCCAAAGGAGTGTCTTTCCTATGTGTTATTATCCGATCCATTAAGGGCAAAACTTCTTAATGTTGGGAAGGAAGTGATTAATGTTGATAAATACAAATAATCAATAGTTCAACCAAAATGCATTAAAGCTTAAGTTTAAAGATATGATCGCGGAGATTTCAGTTTCGTTCTCTTTGGCGGCACCTTCAGGCGATAAACGGTAATTGCCGAAGCACACTTCCCAGATATCCAGACAGTGTTGCATGTGTGACGTCCATGTTTGGCTCTGGTTGTAGTGGTTGTAACTCTTCCTTCCTCACTGACGGTCACTTTCCTGTTTTAGACTGTTTGCTTCATCTGAGCGTCGAGTTTGTTTCTTTTTCTTTGGATTTTCACTTATTTTTGAAGTTGTATCTGTAGTCATCCATCTTTGTTCAGCCATAGTAGATTACTGTTTACTCGTAACACTTGCAGAGACCGGAAAAGCAGCCGCTTAGCTCCGCCTACCCTCTCTGGCAGACCAACCACTGCTGGCTGATGGAAAACACGTCACTAACTGGGCGCAGCGAATGTCGCCACAGACACCCAGTCTGTAATTCTGCAAATGCAAAGGCTTTCATCAGAGGGCCATAGGCTCAATCACCATTGTGTTACCTCACTCGGCGATAGATGGTGACCTAACAGACATTAATTTAAATTAAAATCTTTGAGATGATATCTTTAAAGCCTGCTTTGAAAATGTAAGGACCAGAAAGAAGAGATATGTGTGATGGTGTCAGAGACAACAATACTAAAAAACACATAACTGTTCAATCTTCTGAGCATCTGTGCAGTGAGAAAGTACTTCTCCCCTCTGCCTGTGTCCAGCCAGTATATGTAGTTCTAATGCTGTGACAGTAATAATGGTAGCCATGGTTTGTTCTCTATTTACTTACAATTCAATAAACCTGCTTGGAATAAGACAGTCAGGAAGTGCGGTTTGTGCAAGTGGGAAACTAAGAACCTCATTCACTCTGCATTATCAACAAAACGCTGCCAGGCACTTTTTAAATTACCCCAGAAGAATTCATATACAGTATGATTTGTGTGTCGCCTGCCTGGCAATATTTGCACTGATTCCCAGAGCGGCAAGAAAAATGTGAAGTGTGACCTCAATAATGGGCCGAGCAGAGTGATTTTCTATCAGAAAAAAAAAAAGAACTACTTCGCTTTTCTTTTGACCTCTGAAGAGGCTGTTCAGCCGCCCCCTCGGATCCATACCTGTTATTTTGGGGATGCCCTCCAGTTTAGGAACTGGAAGGGTGATAATTAAGCCCTGGGCGGTGCCCACCCACAGCAGCCCCTGGCAGATGAGAAGGCTCGTCACTCGTACGCTCTTCTGACCTGCAACACAGAAAACAGTCAGGGAAAATTTAACTCAATAATTCTTCACACGGCTTTTGTTATAGAATAATGGAAAGCTCCAAACGACAACAGACTTAATTATAGAGAAAATAATTCATAAGCACAAAATAGATCAACTTTTTAGAATAGAGTGATTTATGAACTTCTATTGATTGTATCATTACCAACAGTTCTGACAAAACGCTTCATTAACTGATGAATAACGTATCATAAAAGTTGTTTTTCAGTGATAGTTTTGTGTTCTTTAAACAGACTGATCAGGGGCCTTAAACAATACCCAGCTAACTATTGACTGAATGCAACAACGTTTACAGAAGGTCTTTCAGGGAGAGAAATATAACCTTCTTTTGATTTTAATATTACATAATGTTCTTTTTTTGACAGAAAACTATTTCATACTTTGTTATCAGCGATAGCCCAGGGTGAGGTTTAAACCTTGTGATCGGTCTGTGTGTGTTTAGGAATAATACATAAACTGTTGACCAAAGGCTTCGAGGGTTTTAAAGAGAGAGAATTATTAACTTTCATTGATTTTATTGTGATTAAAAGTTCTTCCAAAACACAAAAACACCTTTATTGTTGGGTATCGGCGTTAGCTTGAGCTGAAGCGTAAGCTCTGAGATAAGTCTGTATATGACAAGCTGAACACATGCACCGCGCAGCCACCTCGGGCTCCGGGTTACATAATATTATGAAGAATAGGATTTATCTGCTTGCTACCGACACAGTTGAAAGAAAAGTCTCATGGAAGCTGAATGTAAGAAGGATTCTGTGAACTGGGCATTGCATGTTTGAGATCTGAGTGCTTTTCAAATATTGAGCTTCAAAGTTTTCACCTCCTTCTCTACCAGGCAAAACTGATACGCAGGACGTTATCTTTTATTGATAACATGAACACCCGAAAGATACTTCAAATACAGACATCATAATCCTCCCAAATAAGTGAGGCCCTGTGTGCCCGAGGTTCACACCATACAGGTGTTTTTTACAACCCGACTGACCAGGTACAGTCGGTGCTTGATAGAAATCTTCCCGACCTTTTCTGTCTACAGAAGTAAAGTTTTAATTTTAAAGTACAGTAAAAATTTCGGAGAGGGCTCTTTACTCACTCTACTCGCACATTGTCATTTTCTGACTCATCTTTCAGACATCCGTATTAGCTGCTCAACACGTTGTCATTCCCCAGTTGTCAGATACGTCAGTAACGCTTTGTCACTGACGCCTGCGTGTCAGTCAGACGCACAAAGCACCCTCAAGGGTCTGCGTGACACGCACCAGCCTCTCAACCAACTCCAAGTTAACCAGTCTGCTACAATATAAGTTGTCCAATAGGCTCTCTCCGTCACAGCGCTTTGCCACAGTGTTGCATCCAGACCAGTGTTCATTTTAGCAGCTATCAGTCTTTAGATGAAAATGCTGATTAGTTTATTCAATTTTACCCTTTATATTTTTTGTCCAGTTTAAGTCGACGACAACTCAAAACATTTGAGTTTTAGCAACAAAACGTCACATTTTAGTCATTAGTTTCAGTCAAAACCTTTTCTCTCTTGCTTCAGGTAAAATGATCACCTTAAATGTCAGCAGATCCTTCATACAGTAAAAGAAGGATGGGGACACACTGCGTCTCAGGACACTGGATTACGTTTTCATGCTTGGTCCCTAACTTTCGCTTCTCAATTTTACAGTCTGACTGAAGCAGACAGTCCATGACTGCTCCTTTTTGTCTATCTGTAAAAGTCTATATGTTTTTCCATCAAAAATCTACCTGCAACAGAACCCTTGAATATCAAAATTAAAGGTGAGCTCATTGAAAGAGTACCAGAGATGACGTATTTAGGGAGTATTTAAGATTCTCGTCATGCTAAAAAGATTTGTACAACAATGAAGGCTAACCTTACCTCTTGTAAGATAATAAGACATTGCTTGACATCAGACTGTGCCATGCTGTTTCTAAATCCAATGATATTCTCACATCTGTCCGATGGTTTGGCTGCCTGGTCTCAGGCCAACCAGTCTGTAATTAAATCTAGAATGTCTTTATAATCAGGCCTTGAAAATATTGAACAAAAAACCACTAAGGTACCACCATTGCCGTATTTTAAGAAAATACAGTTTTGCAAACGTTATTGATTCCATTACGTAAAGCTTGTGTTTCAATGTTTAAATGGACTTGCTCTTAAGCTTCTCTGTGAAAAGAGTTTTAGCAGATCCATCAGGGCAGCTTTAAGTAGCAGTAATAAGGAGCCATTCTGCAAAACATCTGAAAGGAACAAAGTCTTGCTACCTGATCACTTGAAATTTGCTTCTCCACTTTTAAAAGAGCTCCAAATCCTGCTTTATTCAACAACAAACCTGCACTCATGTCTAGCTTTTAAATGTAATGTTATGTGTGCTTAATTGTATCTTGTTGTATTTAATGTATTTTATATTACTAACCTCTCAGTTTCCTAAAAGCCCATCTAGCGACATGTGTTAAACTAGCAGACGCTATAATCACTAGGATACTTGCATTGGATGGCTGTTTTCAGTTTGTCTATGTAGATTGTATCTGTCCCTATCTAATAAACCATAAATAAATAAACTGTGCAGAAGAAGCGTCAAATGACACAGAAAGCGCCCCTTTTTCTGTGAGCGTGCACAGAGCCTGAAGCAGAAAGCCTGAGTTAACAGAGGAAGTTCATAACCACCTTCGTGATGCCTGTTATCTCTAACTGGTGCTTGAGGCTTTAAAATATGATTATATTATATCATTATGATTATATTATTTTAATATATTTTAAAAGTCTGACAGCCCACCACTTACATTTGAGTCCCGTATCGTTAACGAAAACAAAACATTCGTGTCGTCAGAGTTTTGATTATGAACAATCTATTTTAAACGTCTCGTTTAATCATGGAAAAAAGATGGTTGACGAACATTTTCCTCCATCATTTTTGTTATGAAAAGAACATTGATCCAGACACACAAGACATGATGTGTTTTCTTCTTTGCTAATCTTTTTTGGCCTTTGCCTTTTTTGACAGGACAGCTTAAGAGAGACAGGAAATATGGGGAAGAGAGAGCGGGGTTGACATGCAGCAAATGGCTGAGGATTGGAGTTGAACCAGATAAGAGGCGAGGACTTCTGCGTCTGTATACGTCTGTTTTGGCCCTAAAACTACTCACTTACACTTAGGAGAGACATCTTGTAGTAGCTTAAATTAATAACGCATCTTTGACGATTGATTTCACTCGAGGCTTCAGCCCTAGTGTCCAGGGTGAAAGTCCAGCATTATTTGGCACGTCTATTGCCTCTGACTGCAATCCAAAATAAACTGCATCTGTGTTTCTATTAACTCGCTCAGGGCGGTTGATCAGAGCGTCTTGTATTGCCACAGATAGGTTAACATTAGTAGAGAGCCTGGTAGGTCCCAAACTGACCCTAAATGGTACCCTGTGTGTCTGTAAATTAGGACAGGATTGGATGTCCGTAATTGGAAAGAATTTCAGCACTGACTTATCATTCGAAAGAAGACAACGGAGTAGAAGCGCTGCTGGGTCTTTGGAATCACTTACAGGTGCTCTTTGGATCCTTCAGGTGGGCTGTGCTTCGCTCGTATAAGTCAAATGCAAACATAGGCAATGATGCGTTCATGCCTTTATGGTTTGTTTCGTCCTGTCCACAGCTAATAGAAGTGATTATATTAAGCAAGCTGCTGTTAAATTTACAAATGATGTGATTCAGACTGACTTTCCATTCCCTTCCCGACCTCGTTGATAATTCTTGGGGTCCACTTAAGGCCCAATTTTCAGGACGAAATCGACTTTTTAAATCCTGTGCTACAACATGATGCATGATTTATGAGGAAAAATACAGAATCTGTTGTGCAGTTCGCCTTGCAGGACTCTTTTTGCAGCACAGCATTAGTGACAGGGAGAAGATAATTGTAGGAGTATTATACATGCACATGCTTTGTTTCCACTTAACAAAAGCGGTGAAGAATACAGTGTTTGTTGTGGATTTATTTTTGCATTCCTTCTGTGGTCCCTCAGCTCCTGGCTCCCAATGTGGCCTAGTTTATCTATAGAAGCATTTCCCATTATATCCATGGCAACCATAATTGAATTACACCAGCCCTCATCTGATCACATCTGAGAGAACGCTGATTTACATGTGTAGTGAATTTACATGTTTGTTTAGTGTGATGCTCAGATTATGATGATTTGCATGAGTGGCCCGACGGTGTCATTAATTAATTCATGTCACTGTGCAGGAATGAATCATCCCGAGTAGGAAGCCGATGCTGTGAGTAGCAGAGGAAGTGGAGGCAGAGCAGAGGAGGACAGTCAGCAAACACAGGCAGGGGCCTTAAGGTGGAGAGCTCGGAGGGTGCTTAGACTGGATAAAAAACTGGATGTAGACACAGTGACGTCACCAGTTGGTTTGTTGACTGCCTTTTTTTAAGCATTGTGGCCTGCGGCGTGCTGGTTTTCTGGAGCCAAGGTGACCATATTTGGACCAGGGGGTTACACTGGACAGAAGCGAGGGCTCTGCAAAGTTATTCAGTCTGCGCCCTCGGCTAATTCATCAGCTGGTGAATAAGCTAGCTAACCGTCGCATTCCACAAAGAATGATATTCTGTTTGTGGGGGTTTATGACTGGATGTATTCATACATCAGAGCCATGAAGCTAAAAGAGCTCCAGGCACGTGGAAAACTTGCCCGTTGCTCGTCCAAATCTGTGTCGGGAGAGCGAGCAGTGGATGAACAACTCTAACCAGGTAACTTCATCACTACCGCCCGCCGACTTCTCTGCAAGGAAAAGCCAACAACAATCTTGACTCCAATGCAATGGCTGCGGTAGCGGATCCAGAGGGGTGGCCAGGGCCATCCAAACTATGATTGGCTATTTGCCTTTTCAGAGGTGGACTCGTGTTAAAATCAACTATTTGGGCTGTGTTGCGACAGACTGGGAGTAGCTTTCTTTCCATTTCAATGTGGTACATTTCCTTTAGTGCTTTAAATTGTTACTCTGGCCATACCTCTTCTGTTTGAGTCCTTAAAGAATAAGCTTAGAAGGAAGGGTTAATTAAATGCTTATCATTTGCATGTGTGTGTGGACACATACTTCATGCCACCCCTGCAGAAGTCAGTTCCCCAGTTGGGCCACCCGAGTCAAAAAAGTCTGTATCTGCCCCTGAATGGCTGCCACACATAACAGCTAACAGGCCAGGTGTAGTGAGTGCAGACACAGATACCTGCTTATTAGTGCTACATAAATAATTTAACACTAGGTTTTCATTCACTGAAGAAACAGAGCACAGACTTCTTGGAAGGTCTGTAAGTAAAATAAACATATTGTTCGTCTGCTGTAAGGAGGAGCATTTTAATATGGGGCCAAACGGGGATTGACTCGCTTTTGGAGCCAGCCTCAAGTGGCCAGTCAAGGAACTGCAGTTTTTGGCACATCCACATTGGCGGCATTTCTCCGCCCTGGAGGTCGCTGCTTTGGAGGGTAACAGGCTCCAGCAAAATCGCCCTTTATCTCAAACTCTCGGCCACCTGCTCACATCGCCTCAGAGTGTATTTGTACTTTGGTTAGAGAGCTTAAGTGAGAGTGTGACACTCATGAACACCCACTGTAGGGTTACCACGAAATCTGGAGTTGGTTGGGGGGAAGTGGGCGCCAGGCATTGTCTTTAAGAACAGCGATAAAGCGCGATAATGACAAAAGCACTTGAGATTAAGGAGGTATAGCTTAACCTCCAGCTATCTCGCAGTTTCTTCCAGTTTTTGCAGCGATGCACTGACTCTGCAGTGTGTAGTGGGTTTATCATGGGAGCCGGTATTTGCCTTAAAAAAGCAGATGTCTCTGAAGATAAATGTTCCCTGTGATATGTCACCAAGGACTTTATTTTAGAATATTATTTTTCACCCTAAGGATAGAACTATTAAAGGCATTAGTCGAGAAGAGATCAGCAGTTTCCTCTGCCTCAGAAACTTCTCTGTTGTTTACTGCTGCTGGAATTCCCTGATGAGTATAAATCACATTAAGGGGAGAGGATTAGGGGGTATATCATTACTGCATGTCCTGGCATAAGTCAAGGAGAAACCTAGGCGAGCAGAGACCCATTGATAGAGAGGAACTATCAGCATTTCATGTGCATTATCTGTGCTGGTAGGGTGTCAGGGGGGATCCTCTTTTCTCTTGTGAGCTCGACAAATCACAACCTAAGTCGGAGATTCTCTTCTTTTCGTGGATCCTGAAAACATGAGCCGCAAAACTCTTTTTCTTTTCACGGAGCAGCTTCCCCCAGGGCCGAGCCTTCAGGCTGCCACCCTCCCTCGAATCTGCTGCATATTTCAAGGGGGAAGCACAGGCGCTGGGTGAAAATGACCTCTGGGTCACAGGTTTTACCCCCTGATTCCTCGGCCCGTCTGTTCACCTTAAAATCTCCTCTCCGAAACAACAAAAGGAATCTTTCTTACTTTCTTTTTTTTGCTGAAATCACAAGAGAAACTCCTTTTTTAAATTTCTGATGAGATGAAGTGCTACCACAGCTCTGAGACGTGCTCTAAAGCATCAATCACAGTCTGGTGTGACTCAACGAAAAATCCTGCTGCATTTCCAGAAGTTAAAAATCATCTTTACATGAACTGAATGATCTCCTGGCTCGACCATGCGTGGTGCAAGCTCAGATGTACTGTAGTTTTCAGCCTCAGGCAGTTTTAGGTGTGCTTCATTGCGATCTAATTTGTTTACCATCCACAAAAAATGGCAAACACCCACACTGGCTGATAAATATTTCATCCATCATGAAGAGTAGGCACACAGGAAGTAATGGCCTATCTGTGGCATCCTAAACACACTGCAGTGAGAAGGGAAAAGGGGGGGTGAGAGGATTTTAAATTACAGACAGGGAGTGAGGGGGGGGAGTGGGCTGATAAGAAAAGAAAATATTAACTCAAACGGAGAAGAGTGAGGAGGTACATGTAGAGAAAAATGGTTAAAACTGGCAGGATACGACAGAAACATGGATGTTTAAAGAAAGACGAGTGTGTTTCTATGGGAACCCTTGGTATGAAAATCTTTAGGGCTGCGGTTTTTCTGCTCCTCAATGACTTTATTTCTTTTTTATTAATCCCTGTCTCTAACCCCAAGGCTTTATTATGGCTTTGAAAAGGCCTGAGATGGATAGTTATTCAGGTGAGTCCCTGGAGGGCAAGACTCCAGGAGCAACTTGGACAAGACAAGAATATCATTTAGGGGAGGAGAGCATCATTAATGTTAAAGTAGTGCCCTCTCACTGCTCTTTTATAATCAAGTGACCAGTGAAAATAAAAATAAAGTTTTGTGGTAGAATTTCTAAACAATTAAATGTTACAGCAGAGAAAGAGATGTGTTTCAGCCGCTCTGCAGGAGAAAGGTTGACCTCTCTGGATGGAGGTGAGGAGCAGGTGTGATGTGTGATGAGTGTGTACCGGTGTTCAGCAGCGTCGAGCGCGTTGAGATGTTGATCTCCTGCAGAAGCTCCAGTGTTTCAGTGTGAAAGAGACGAATGGAGGAGCCCTCCGAGAACGCCATCCACACGCCTCCACCGGCACAGGCCATGTGTGCGACGCTGACCATCGGGTCCGGATGGACCTCAAACTTCTGTGAATGAATAAATACATGGGAAGTAAATTCAATCATCTTAATCATCAAGAAATTATTTACATGATGGAAAATTAAAGACAACTACGGGTTAGCCTGGAATTTTATTAAACCAACAGACCTCTGAGGTTTACTGTTTGTCATATCTCACAAGTGCTTTTTTCTGTCAGTCCAATTTTTCAAACCTTGTCAATCAATGTTTTCCTGGAGAATTTCCATTTCTGTTTTAATAAGTGCTTCAAAATAATATTGGGTTCCAATAGCAGCAATACCAATGATACCTATTCATTTTTTCTTTTAGATTTTTACTACATGGGACTGTTTCTTGGGTCCATGTTTGCCATGCCTCCTACTTTAGGTGTTGGTGACTTTTTTTTACTTACACATGTTCATTGACACAATATGCAAATTAACTGTAATATTTCTAGAATAATTATTTTCCTGCAGAAGACATAAATTACTTTACAAAGTTAACAAATGCTTTTATGGTTGTTTCTGGTCAGTAGTTATCCTAGATGCCAGTCATTGTTAGGGTTATGGTTAAGATCGTAGGACAGACATTTTTGGGGCATCTCTCCGTATTATATGTGGACTTTTTTTGTACTATTACAGCCAGCTTGTAATTTTTTCATTTTTTCCTTTTGGCCTGTGTTTCTTCATAAAGTTCAGCACCATCACAACTACTTTAGGTGTTTTCCTTGACCTATTTTACATGACTGTGGCCAGTTTTAGAACTACAAAATCCACAAACACAAGAAACAAGAACAGAGAGACAGAAAGACAGTTTAAAGACTTAGGAGAGAAGGTAAGTTGATGCTTTGACCTGATTTAAATGTATCAAAACAATAAAATAGCAACCGCTAACTGCATATACTTTACCATTTAACACACATTTTGATAACATGCCAATGTATGAGTGTTCATTCACATAAAACTAACATATGTGTCATGATTATACCATGATGAGGTCAGTCCTGAATCTAACATGCGGCTGCAGCTGTACACTCGCTTTCCAACTAATGAAGTCTAAATGTTTCTCCTAATTCTGTATTTCACAGAGTCTGTGACACACGGGGCATATTTTTTGCATCATTCCCTTGGCTGCTATCTTTTTTAAGAGCACAATAGTAAAAGAGAGTTCCAGGCGCACAGTCTTAATGAGTAGCTTGAACTAAATGCAATGAGCCTTATCATGGCGACACATGCAGCCCCTGCAGTCCAAGGCGTGACAAGGGCTGTTTTGGGCATCATCTTAGAACTCATATCACTGTCGGTGCACGAGTTGCATGAGGCTGGGCAATTAGTGAGTGAGAGAGAGTGAGTAAAGATGAGACTGCAACCCCCCCTCCTACCTCAAACCGAGTGCACCAGCGGACAGGGATTACCACCTGTTTACGTGCCCTTGCCAGTGGGCCCTCTTTTGTTTGAAATTGGGAAAAGGGAAGAAGACTTTGATGTGTTTTCTCTTTTAATTGACTCCTCAGCATGGTGCATGCTCTGCCTGGGAAAGAATAGGCAAAGCATCTCTGTTTTTTTTCTCCTCATGTGTAGCAATCAACAAAATGAGATATCCAAAAACAAAAAGGCAAATTTCACCTTTAATCACCCATTACAATTCAAATGAGTTGACAAGTTTGCAAAGACAAGCACAGCCCTACTGTGTCGGTATGTGATGCATAATTATCACATTAATCATTATCATCGCGGTGGCTCTAAAAGGGACTTCCAGCTAATCAATGGCTGACACGCTGTTATTGTTGGGTGCCATCTTGCTTACCATATGTTCGAAACCACCTGGAGGGCATTCTTGGAAACTTAATGTAGCCCGTACAGACTCACAGGGATCTTAAAGGTGGCTTGAATATGTGTTTAAATCACACAAAGTCCCGCTCAGGGGTATTTTGCCATTTTTATGGTTCTTCATATATTTCTTAAAAACATTGATAAGTCCACAGTTTGTTAAATATGTTTTGACAGATAACTTAATTTAGAACTCAAGCTGTTGCTTACACTGAATAATAATAGAAGCTGTATTAGAAGCAGCCAGTCGTACATCGTCCTCCGAGTTTGTTCAGCCGCCCTGACCTGATGTGCTATTGGATCTCGCTCAGAGTTCATGAACTCCATCGAAGTTTTCTGCTTCCAGGCCTCGCTGAAAAACTCTGCAAACAAAACTCTGTAGCTATATTCACTGATTGTGGCGAAACTGAATTTCTTGTGGTTGAAATATTTTGTGGTTTTCCATCAGGTGTCCTCTGGCTGCTCGGCATGAACTCTCTTTGGTTTACAGAGTGCCCTGATAAACAAGCTGGGAATGCTTGTGAGGAGTGGTCGCGGGAAACGAGCACCAGAGTCAAGCGAGCAGACAACAGATCGACACTCGGCAGCCTCCCAGTGTAGCTGGGCAAGGAGGCCGCTTTGACAACACGGTTATTTAGAAAGGCTCTGACCAGGACTCTGACTCCAAGGATGCTGAAGGAGCCAAACCCGGGAAAAAAAATCCACCTTAGTGCTGCAGATGTCATTCACCCCAGTGTATGTCAGTGTGCTAGAGCAGCAATCTGTTTAACCAGTGCTTCACTGGTTTTTCAGATAGACAGTAATCCATTACAAGAGAGGGGGACTTTTTAACATTTGCAAGAAAACACAAATGAATCAACTCTTAATCCATCACTGAGAAATAGAAATACTTTATCGTGGATGTAGACCAAACATTTTAAACCCGTCACACTGTGTCAAAAACAGGATAAGTACAAGCCAAAGCAGTTGCCCCCAACCAACAACCCGGTATTAGCCTGCTGGAACCAGTGTAGCTCACGGAGATGAGGTGGTCAGTGGAGCTTGACAGTAGTAATGCGCCCTTTCCACTCAACTCGGCAGTGTCACACAAACAGCAGCATTCCTCCTTAAGTCGTCCACCAGCAGTGGGAAATAACATCAGAGCCGAAGCCACAAACACTCCAGCTGGTCTGAACAGCTCATTAGTCCTTCATTACGCTAGGTGACAAGGTGTCTTTGTCCTTTGCCGGGCACTAAGTCCGCATCTCCACTCAGAGCTACCGACGAGGGAGTGGAGTGGACGTGTGAGTGATCGAAGAAAGCAGGAAGAAAAAGAAATAGTAATGGGACGAGGAAGGAACAAGGCATTGCCAGTCAGTATTGATCAAAGCCTGTATGTCCATGCATGTCCTACTTTGTTAAGGTTTGCTTACATGGGAGCGACTCGGCCCTCTACAAAGTGCTGACGTTTTGAAGCCTTGAAATGATGCAGACATTGGACTCTTTGAAACTCACTAACAAATGTGAGAAGTGTCTGAGAACAACACAATTGTCGGTAGGTTTGCGAACAATTACATTTGTGTGAAAATCGAACAAAGCACTGCGTTATCCTCGCTTTGAAATCAACCCCTACTGTGTGACAATCTACAAAATAAAATGTAATTTTATTGGTTGAAGTTTAAGTCATTTTCTCCCAAATTAAGTTGTTACGATTCCCATTGTGTGCTAAGATTCCTGCTGCTACTAATCCCATGCACTTGGCTTGATGGGAATGTAAATTGGTTTAACTGATGAATGTAGAATTTAGTTTAAAATATTCATCATTTTCCCCTCGTTTTCACCTGTCAGAAAGCCGTGTCCTCCTGCATTACAACACTGTTGACCACAGTTTACTCTAAACTGGGTCCTCTAGTGCTGAAGAGAGCTTGTACATGTACATCCTGAGAGTTTGCTGGAGTTGAGGCTTCCATCATCTCGGTCGTTCGGTCTATAGGTGCTCAGAAATCTTTGTCCGAACTGTCTTATATTAGTGTGAAACTTGTAGTTAGAAAACGTCAACATCCCTCGCTCCAGCATTAAAAAGGAAGCAGCAAACCGAGTAGAAGGAAAACATCCAGGTGGCTCAAGGCAGGTGCAATCCACCTGCACCAACGAGGGCTGCTTTCCCTCCACGCTAACTGAATGGACAGTTTGATGATGCTCGCTGGCTGTTAGGAAACGGTGTTACTGTTTAGCTCCAGTGAAGAGTCGATAGTTTGAGTTCGGGAGGAAGGACATGCTTCATTAGCTGCTACCTGCTCGCTTGTTATGTTAACCCCAGCCTCAAACAAGGACAACAAACTACTGCAGTCACAAGGGAATCTGTCTAGTTGTAGTCTTGACGTCACAACATACCTTGACTAAGTCTTTTCGAAGTCTTGCAGTATATGGCAGGCAAAGGAGGTAATTTGTTGGTCTTGAGTTAAATATTTGGATACATATTTATTATTTTACCATGAAAGTGCTGCTGGTGTTACTGTGAACACTAAGTCATTTACTTTATTTCAGTCTGTAAACATCCTACTCAAAGCTGTAAGGGGAATATTTCTGAGGCTTTGTGCGCTTTTTACAAGATATCTGCATCTTAGGACGGATGTAATGACTTCTAAATCCTCTCATCTCTTCAGCCGTATTTGTCTTACTCTTTCCCAGCCGCCATTCTATTGTTGTGGTTTTGTCAGCACAGTAATGTTATGTATCTCCGCTGGGCTGGAGTGTACATAATCGAATACTCCAAAGCTGACAGTACACACATTTTTAAGTGGCGATCATCCTCCTGGTTTCTGTTGAGGCGATTTCTTCCCCCCGTAATAAATATACAGCTGTGTTTACCGAAAACGGACTGAAAAGGTTATATTTAAATAATACTGTGTCATGGAGGCATTGACCGTGAAGATTTAAACTGAGAATAAATCAAGCAGTTGGGTGCAAGAATCATCGATGTCAAACAAGACGGGCCACAGTGTCCAGCGAAGTCCGGATAAACGATTCAGTGCAGAAAATCCAACAAAGTGGCGACCATCCGCAGGGGGAAGCAACAGAAAGAAGTAAAGTGGATATGAGTCCATAACCCTCAAGCCTTGCTCCAAGTCATATCTCTGGTTAAAGGTGCCAAAGACTGCTTCTCCAGATCCTGGATATGCACCACAGCCCCTGTGAAGTCAGCCCTCTTGAGTCCACATTAGTGAGAAAGACAAGGTTAGCAAAGAAGTAACCAGTGCTGACCTGTGCAGCTCTGTGGGAGATACAGTGAACCAGAACTGTGTCTGCACTGCGTGGCCATTCAGCTGATTAAGCCCGTGTCTCTGGAGGACCGGGCAAAGGGAAAGGAGGTGGAGGAATAAAAGGAGACACGCGTATCTCAGCTCGCTCCTGATTACGAGGATCTGGAGGCAGACTCAGTAAGCAGCTGTCTCTGCGTTGATCTCACAGACTTTTCAGCTGCTTCTTCTACTTATTCACAACTTTTAAAAGACTAAAATGTAAATACATGTACATATTAACTTTTAATTTACATAATTAAAGAAAGTTTAACTACTTTGCTGTTTTTATTTACCGCTTTTACATTTGGCATGAAGGCAAGCAGAACATCTGTAGCTGCTAATGGAATGATTGGTTAAATAAATGCCTCTTTCCTAATTCGGTTATTTTGGTGGGAATGTAGCTCATTTACACTGAAAACAAATTGATGTTGTTGGGGAATAGATGGATGCATTTGGTTTATTGTTTGTATTATAGCTTGTTTGGTTGTTAGAATTCAGCAGATTTTAATGTCATCCGTTCTAATTTATCGAGGAATGCTGAGCAAACATGCTCCTTTTCAACAGAAACTCTTCTGCCCATTTACACAGCTACGCACACTCACATCTGGGAGCTATAATTAAATGCTAATGGTTTGTAGTTCGCAGCTGAATACCATATTAACATTACCCAGAACAGTTTGTTCTCTGTCACTCATTGTTGTCTACCACCGCCGGAAAAGTCACCCCCTGTACACCTCTAATGACACACCGGTCAGAAGAACACCTTGGAGAGTGACTACGCAAAAATGCACGACAGAGACAACACCCGGGATGTTTTTTTGGAGATAATGGTGCGCGTTGCTGTACCATTACTCAGAGCACTCCGGCAAAATGAAGCTTATTTGCGTGGGAGAGCTCCAACAGACATTGTACGGCTCTATAAAGGGTTTGATTCGTTGTCCTTACAGCAGCTCCAGGCAGTAAATCTTGATGACATCACAGATTAGAAAGCTGGCTCTCCGAGGCTGTGTGCATAAATCTTTTCAGAAAATGAAGGCAGAGGAAATTTTCCTCAAATGCTGCAAAAAAACAACAAAACAAATAAATAAAAAAACACCTTGTCTTGCAGTTTCACTTATGAAGCCATCCATTTAAAACACGAAACCATGTTTTAGAGAAGACTGGGATTATTCATCAGCGGGGCAGGTGGGTGGAGCTGAACATGCGAGCAGGGATGGAGGATCAAAGCAAATGTCCATGAAGGTCATTCTTTAAACTGGTTAGACAGTTCTTTAAGCGTAATGTAAAAACAATAAATACAACAACACAACTTTTTTTAACATTAAGACAACTGTTTTATAACATTTCTTAAAAAGGAAACCCTGGGAGTATAGCTTCCCACTAGCATCTGGTTGCCTGGCCTTGAGCCATGTGGCCACGTTGGGAACCAGCCAGAAATAACTACATTGAGCCAGCACCCCCACAATGCATCGACAAGCAGGTAAAGGCAGGGTCCCGTGTGTGCTGACCCCTGGCATCAGATACTGTTTCTAGGAACATCACCTCTCTGGTGACGAGCGCTCGTGCAGGCACTGGAGCTGCACCATATGGACAAAGTTGGGCTAACCTCTGCAGATGGCACTGGGTCTTACATCCAACACCTGGAGAGAGGCTGGACTTTCTCCCATTCGGGAGTGAGCCAGACGGGTATGGGGAGCTTTGCTGAGCAATGCTGTGTTGGAGTTCTTCTAATAGACTGATTGGGTCGCCTTTAAAGAGAACGGCTCAGTTGTCTGTTGTTGTTTGTGCTTAAGAACTGAGCAATAGATCAGTGTTTCCGGCCTGCTTCGAGTCTCTGGTTGAGGTTCTGGAGGGTTTACCAGCTAGGGCCTCTATGGTTCCTCTCGGGATTTAAACACTCACAAAGGTAAAGATGGAGAAACCTGAAGGGGACCGTTTGGGAGGAATGGGCTGCCCAATCCGAACCTGAACATTGCTTTGTTATTGGACTTCTGCGTTTGTCATCGATTGGTCATAACAAACGACATGTTCGAGCATAGGGTGATTTATATGTGTACTTCGTGCCAGAACACCTTGGGCAAAAGATCGATGAACTTCTCCAGCTATGTGTCTTGGACACACAGGTGAAGAGAGAAACACCTCCGGAAGGGTTTCTCATGCATCCCAGGGGGAGGTTGGGGAAATGGAATCCACGTGGGCCGTGCGTAAGCCTCAAATGTGGAGGCAGCTGCCTGGAGCTGTGGTCAAAACGTCACTGGTGTTCACCTACGCAAAAACCCAGGAGTGTGGAAAAGCTACGGGGACAAACTTAAGGGAGACTTTAAGGAAATTCGGACAAACAGGGCTTGGCTCACGCTCTGTTCAGCAGGGTAGGAGACCTGCAGGCCCTGATAGGGGATATTGTTGAGTGATAGAAGGAGCACTTTAAGGAATTTCTTTACCACACAGCATGTCTTCTGTGGTGGAGGCAGAGGGTGGATGCTGCAGGAGAATACAGTAGCAGTGCCATTGCTACAAGCAATCTGGTCCCTGGACTGAGACCTGTTTCCATATTTTTGTCAATTCAAACAAGTTTTCAGTTGGTGTTGGGCCCTGCGATGGTTGTCCCTTACCCCTTACCACCGTGTATGCTTGTTATCTTCACAGAAAGGATCTAAAGGTGCAGCCCGGGAACGAATGGGTCAAAATTTGGAGTGGATAGCTAACAGGACTTTTGGTTGGAGCGGTCAAAAGCAGACTGTTTAGGGGGGTCCACGAACCATAGCCTGGGGGTCCGTTAAATAATTATAATAAATGTATAATAAATTGCGCTGTATCATTAAAACAGCATGTCTACAGATGAGGACCATTTTTTTGTGTCCATGACTCCCACCCACGTTAGCTTTGGACCAATAGAAACTGACATGATTGTGACACATCACGTCAATCTGTCATAATCACTCAACTCACTCAGGTCCCAACGAACCGTTCACAAGCAGGAGTCCACAAGCAGTTTGAATAAACTGACCCTCTGTTTTTAACATTAACATGATTCAAATAGTTTTTGTTTATCACTATGAAACAGGTCTGAAGTATTTAGGTTGATGAGTTTTACAATACAAACAGTTCCAATGGCATCTAACTGTGCAAATGGTAGTAAGCATATGCTTAATGGGTGTTATGAGGGGGTCCTTGGAAATTGTTCCCTGGGCCCAAAACGTTAGGTTGAGAACCCCTGGTTCAGGATGTTCAATCATTTGATCAGGAAGTCTCCTGGTAGATTTTCTTTCAGAAACTTTCCAGGAAAGTGCAACTGAAAGGAGACCGAGAACATCCTGAGATTGAGATTTTTATTTCTAATATTGCTTGGGAATACCATTGGATCGCCCAGGAAGAGCTGTAAAAACATTGCTGGGGTGAGGGATGTCTGGGCTAACTAGTTTAGCCTGCTGCCAACTAAACCAAGCCCCAAATAAAAGGATATTTATTTCCCACTATTAACTATGACTGCAATTGATGCTTTGTTACTATATTTCATTACATTCTTTTACCCTACAGATAAATACAGCGTAGACTTGAAAGCTTGGATTGAAGCGGTTTAGTGACGAAAAATCTCTGCCTTTCTTTTTTTTAACAAGGTAAACTGCAAATATTTGTGCCCACCAATGCTTCAGTTTGTTACCTGGGTGGTGAGGCTGGAGATGTCGATGACTGTGACAGAGTTCCCGCAGCTCGCCCACACTGAGTCATCTAACACCAGCAGAGTCCGCACTGGTTCTGAGCCCAGGCTAACACATCTGCTGGAATCAGGGTCCCAAAGGTCGTCTGAAAAACAAACACACGACGAAAACTGTGAGGAGAGACACAGACACACGGCTCGAAAACAAATCACATGTTGTTATGACAGCTAGCCTACAGTTTATCAATAAACCAAACACGTGGCCCACTTCTATTTGACCACTTTCACAATGGGCAAGGAAATTAAAATTCAATCCCTTCCACTTGCAGCAAGCTACCTTGTAGTTTACTTTAAAAATACTTTTAAAGCCATTTAATGTTGTTGAGCAATTACTGAAGCATCAGTGGAGAGGGTTCACGGCGGAGAGGGTCGCTTTCTTTCACTCTAATGAAAAAACAGCCATTTGAAAGAAGCAGAACTACAGGCTGACTTTATAAAGCCCGTAGACTTCCATTTAAATTGTTACACAGTCGGCATCACAATGTTTGCACCCTTGCCACCCACGCACTATTAAGTGGTGTACACTTTAATCCACTTTCCAACTATTTTATCATCAGTCCTTTTTTCCTCTCCCTCTGCCGTCCAACTCTTTTCTTTTTTTTTTGCTTCATCACTGTGAAAATGAGGCAGACCTTTCTTCTTTGAGCTTTAATCACGGGGCACACGTTGCAGCTACCACAGAGGCACATTAAAAAAGTGAATTACATAAGCATTTCCTTTGCTGTGCGTTAATGAAGCAAAATTAGAGGAGGGAGTGCACCCAGCCATTTAATTAACATTTTGAGTTGTTTATTTCTGCCTTTCATAGCAGAATAGCTTTACAACGCCTTCCGACTTGCACAGGTTAATTGCTTGGCATGTTATAAAGGTCATTTTTGCACCTTTTCAAAATTCACTCTTGTAAATGTCCCTCTGGCCTCTGGCGCTAAGCTAGGCCATCTTCCTCTCTGACACAAGGGGGGCTCAGGTTGTCACACTTCCAAACTACTCCGTCTTGTCTGCAGAATATTTTCATTGTAGGCCGACAGGATGTCTGACGTGCGTATCTCGGTTAGGAGAGCTGGTGCATATTATTCACTAGGCAACAATGTGTTGCATGTATTCATTCTCCTTTTGATACAAGTCTCAACTGAAACCCTGGCATTTCCTGGCTGCTGCAGACTTGTTTTTTAGACAGTAGCACGCTAGTCAAGGGCATAAATCTTTAACAGATGTGCCGAATCCACAAACATTCACAGCACCCTCCAGAGCTTTTCTCCTGTCTTTTTTTTTTTATATACAAAGCATGAATAGTAATATTTAATCGGCAGGCAGCAGCTTGGTGTAATTAATCATCCTTTCTGCTTGGGAGGAGAGAGGAGCACAGGAGGAAGGCAGACACATTGACGTACTGTGGCCAGGTAAGAAGAACCTGGTGATAGAGCTATTGTGCTCCTGCTGGCTGTGAAAGTCTGCAAAACCACTGCTCAGATGGTGTTAAGCCCCCCTGGCCTTGTGCAATGCCTGACTAAACATGGCATGCCATCTACCTCATGGTGTTATTTTCATACTCATACAGCGGGTGTGAAAATCAGGAGGAAAGGCAAGCGTAGCAGAAAGTGACGGTAAGGCGACTCTTTCAGGGATATTCAAGAATTAATACATTTTTCATCTCATTCTGAAAAATGTATCAACCATGACTCACAACATCATTTCTAATGAAAGAAGCCAGTTAAGATGTTTATTACAGAGCTGTTTTATACATTTAAAATGTATGAACAATCAAACTCATTTGTGATTATTATTTCACTTTAAAAGAATATATTTGTGGATTAACAGCACTCAGCAGTGATTAGAAATAACATCTTTTTCAGACATTCACCATCACACATGGCTGACATGCAGGTACGTACTGGATCTACATCTGACTGTGCTTGCTCTCTTAGCTCACCTGTGTTGTTGAACACAACTCCAGAGGAAATTAGGCAAGGATAATAAATTAAATCCCTTCAAAAAACACACATTTATAAACAGGCTTTTTGTGTGAATCCCTAATTTAAGGCTTTTGTATATCCTGTGTTTCCTGTATTCATAGTTTTGATCTGTTCTTCATTTGTTCTCCTCCTCTTCTACCTCATTTATCACTAATCATTTATACTTTTTGTTTTCATTTTATTGTTGTTGTATTATTGTTTTAAGGGAAGCACTTTGTTAACATTGTTTTTTATAAAAGTTATTATTAGGATTTTTATTACAAGAGCAGGACAGGCCTCTTTTACTGTGTTTACAAGAAAAAGAGGCTTTTAAAAATAGCATTAATGTTGATTATTTAAATATTTGTGACTTTATGAATGTGCTGCACGGTGGTGCAGTGGTTAGCGCTCTCCCCTCACAGCTAGAAGGTTCGTAGTTCGAACCCCGGTTTGGACGAAGTGGGCCTTTCTGCGTGGGTACTCTCTGCGTACTCTGGCTTCCTCCCACAGACAGACATGCTCGTTAGGTTCATTAGTGACTCTTAAATTGAGTGTAGGTGTGAGCGTGAAAGCTTGTCTGTCTCTATGTGTCAGCCCTGTGATTGACTGCTCATCAGTCCAGGGTGTAACCCCGCCTCTCGCCCAATGACAGCTGGGATTGGCTCCAGTCCCCCGCAACCCTGAGCAGCATTATCGGCATAGATAACAGATGGACTTTATGAATATTTATTGCATTTTAAATGAGTTTTGGCTTCATCTTTAATCATATTTTACCATATAACATTTATTTTACCAAAGTACCTGCGACAACTATGCAATGTTCCCCACCACGGCAGCGGGCAACACAATGGCAGACTAAAACTGCATCCATCACTCTGCAAACAAAGCAACCTTGGAGGCACCTTACCGTTGTTACTCCTTCCATAAACCATCACGCTCCCGTTCCGCAGGCCGGCGAACAGGAAGCGGGCGGAGTGCTTCAGGCACAGCACAGGGCAGCCCTCTGGGTTATGGAGGGTCAACAGGCATTGGGCTGCAGTGTCCACGCTGCCGTAGACCAGTACGCTGGGAGAACAGAACAGCACAAGCCAACATGATAAATGAGTGTCATTTGAAATGACAGAGTGCCTCGTTTTCATGCAGTCTGATTTAACAGTGCACTTTGGAGCAGAGCATTGTGTATGTGCATCCACTCCGTCTTTCTCATGTTTGAAATGCCATCTGAACTTTGCTGCATCTTATTGTCTTCTTCAGGATGAAAAATGCACACGGCTGTTTGTTTCTTCTCTGTGAGAAAAAAATGTTAAGTAGCATTGGAGCTGACAGTCTTTGGAGTGTAGTAAAATGCTGAAATAGGTTTTTTTCCCCGTTTTACTGTATCTCTTTTCCCTACATAGACACTTACATTGGAAGAAAATGAGTCAGCATGAAAATCTGCTGACATCTGATTTTGGTTGTTGTACAAATGACTAAACCCCACTGTAAATACAAATTAAAGAATAGAGGAAGCACTTTGGCTCAGTCGCAGGTTCAGGAATCTTCTCTGTTTGAAAAACAAATGTATTCATTGTAACTATGACAGGAGACTGAGATTAAACCGATCCTCTCTTACACACAGAGGGGATCAGAAGGGTTATTGGATTTGAAAATGAAAGTGTGAACTTAGCAGCAGAAGCAGTATTGGTATTTGTCAGGGTATCAACTCTGATTTCCTGCTTTGATGAAATATTGACAAGCAAATCTATACGGCTGGAAATCTCACCGGAGCGTAACAAAGGATAATACAGGCTATTATTTTACAACAGGAGATGTGGAGGATACTGAAGAGCTCTTTTGTGTTTCTGCTCTGTTATTCCCTTCCTAATGTCATAGTATGATTCTCTCACCGTCCATCGTCTAATCCCACACAAATGTTAGCGCCGATCCCTGACGGGGCCTTGTGAACTCCGGCCTCCTCTTCCTCGCTCGGAGAAGGTTCTGGCACATACTCGAGGCATCGGACGCCGGAGCCGACCTGCACACTCTTCACAGCCCTTGGCACGGGCCTGTTGAGGGAGAATATCTCTATCTGCCCCTGAGAGCCTTCTCCTCCACCTGCCACCTGTAGGGGAGGGGAAAAAAAAAACGTGGTTGGAAAAGGTCGAGACCCCGTGTTAATCTGCACCAATGGACTGAATCATAAATGCCACGGGTAATAAAGTATTCTGCTGAAACAGAATAAAAAAGAGATAGGAAGAGCAGAGAGCAGAGCCAGGCCGGCCTCCCTCAGATCATGCTTGCAATGTGTTCACTGTCTTAATCAAATTAAAGTGCAGGCCAGAGGATAATGTGTCTTTGGTTACACATTCTCTACCTGTCAGCAATTTAATTTTCAAGAAAGTTCAAATCAATTATCCTCTCAGACCTTGTCGTCTGTAGTCCTCGCTCCCTTTGCTTGAATATCACTTAGAATGTTAAACACATTACGTAATGGATTCACAATGTCATCCCCGAACATCAAACAATTCTTAAAACTCTGGGATCTTTTCATCAGTGAAGAACAGAGAAGCTGTCGTAAGTTTCTGAAACACTCTGAGTTGTTTAACAATGAGGTTCTTTTTTTTTATGAGTTTACAGGATGAAGTGACTCTTGGCTCTGTCGCTGGTTCAAATGCAAACAAGATCGTTTTGAGCTCATTAAAGTGAAAAAAGTTTTGGGAAGGGGACTTTTAAAATAGAAAAGGTCAAAGGTTACTCTTTTAAAATTATTACAGAACAGTTTAAATTACTTTGTCAAAGTAATGTAACGTTTACTTTTCGATATATTTTTACAAATGTTAAAAACTTAAAGCTTAAAGGTCCCTAAAACATAAACAAGCTTAACACAGTTCAGTAATGTGAAATGTGAGGACATTCACCCTTGACTTAGTTGGCCGGCTGCAGATATGGCAGATTCCACGTACAGGCAAGAGGCAATGCAAATATATATAAGAACACCATTGAAAACATCGATCCATTCATTTTCTATTCTGCTTATCCTGTTCAGGGTCGTGGGGAGCTGGAGCCTATCCCAGCTGTCAATGGGCGAGAGGCAGGTTACACCCTGGACTGATCATCAATCACAGTTTTTACACTGCCAGTTCAAGGTGGGATTATTACGCCTCTGTTACGTTCCGTCTTCTATGTAGAACGCACGGAGGCGGAATGGTAGGGCGAAGTTGCTCTACCTCCGAGTTGGAATTGGAGGTAGTAACAGAGGGTATTTGAAGCACGTGCGGTTTGTTTGCACCTCGCGCACGTTTAGCTTCTGCAACGCCGGAACGCTATTTAAAAACACACACTGGGGCGGCTTTAAAACGAAAAAGGTGGCATGAGGACGGAGCTTCGTTACGGCGCTGAGGCAGAACCGCAGTGTACAAAAGGCCATAGAGACAGACAACCTTTCATGCTCACATTCACACCTACCGGCAATTTAGAGTCTTCAGTGCATGTCTTTTTGTGAGTGAAGCCGGAGTACCTGCAGAGAACATGCAAACTTCAAACCTTCTAGCTGTGAGGCGACAGCGCTAACCACTGCACCACCGTGCACTCCCACTGAAAACAGACGCTCAAGATTTGAGCACATATTGCCCAATGAATAGACGGCGTGTAGATGTAGAGACATCTTGTTGAGCTGTCCTAACCTTGATGGTGTGGCACCGTAAATTATCCAAACAGCGAATTAAATCCTTTAAAAACAGCTTGTCAGGAAATATGCCAGGAGGAAACATTCCTGCTTGGCAAAAAAAATGCAAAGCCGGATCTACATTTTAGATTTTTCCAAAAAGACCATATTTGCTGTTTGCTGCCATGTAAAAATGAAAATGTCCCCGTTGTGGGATCAATAAAGGTTTATCTAATCTAATCTGAATGTTAACCCCGTGCACCCCATCTGCATTCACTGACTGTTCTACTGTGCAGTATCTGGCAATACAGTCATTGGTCAAGACACCGAACCCCAAGTAGCTCCTGAAAGCATAGCCCCCTGTGTGTGAATGTGTGTGTGTAAGGGTTAATGTGACCTGTAGTGTAAAAGCTGTTTAAGTGGTCTGAAGATTAGAAAAGTGTAGTCCATTTAACGTTTCCCATAAACTGTCTCTGTCAATAGTGTTTTTGAGATCCGATACAGAACCACAAGTGTATCGATGTTTTTCTTACACCCCTACCTGTTACAACCATGTCCAAGGTGACACTGAACAATGGAAGAAGTACAAACAAGCATACAAACAGCGCCTTTGAAAGCTGGAAGCTTTTAGTGGCTCAATTTGGATTGATTGGAAGTTTCTACAATTCACTGCCTTGGGATGTCTGTCCCTTTTTAGAAGAAAAGACAAGTTGTGAAAAAAAAACAACTCCCTAACAAACAAGAAAGAAACCTTAGATGTTGTCAAAAAAAGTCCACCTATCATAACAAGCTTCTCAAGGCGAGACATCACACAGGCTGCGCGTCTTGATTTCCTCTGCTACACATTTATATTGGCCTTTGTGTAAGCCTGTCAATGCCAATGCAGAGAAAACGAAGACGGCGCGAGCCCTCCAACCTCCATCTCTGATGCATTTCCAATTAAAGTGGCATTGCTCCCATTCCCAAACAATTAGAGCGTCGCTGTGGGTTTTCAGTGTAATTTCATTCATTACGCCTTTGTGAGGCCGAGGTGGAGGTCCAGACAAAATACAACGTCCTTCTTGAAAAGGAGCACGGCTGCTTGCTGCTAGACACAGAAGATTTATTCTCCGTATGAATCACATCGTGTGAATGTGACGTGAGCTAAATATAGTCTTTAGCTCTTCTCCTCCACAGTCACCCTTATTTGCATGCAATCATTTGTTTGATTTGTATCAGCGTGCACAATCTGGACAGGAGCGATCCTGTGGGCTCTTGAGAATGAGCCAGAACGAATAATGGTCTGTTGCACAGGGTGAAAAAAAGATAGGGACGACTTATCTTGCAGCGAGGAGCCCGACAAAACACGGCTTCAAGTGACTCTGTGTATCCAGAGCCAGAGGCAAGGCCCCCTCTCCCCAAAGTCTCCACAAATTCACGTGTCCATCTGCACCTCCAGAACCCCTCTGCACACCAACATCAACACTATCCCCGTCAATGAACACTTCCTTCTCCTCTTTCTCTTTCTCCCACCCCTACTCGCCTGATATCCAGCGCAAATACTGTGTCCTGACAAAGTCATCACTGCTTATGTGGAGAAGCAGATATCTGGAGTCGTGCCCTGGACAGATTTCACCTCTCAGCTTGGGAGACACAAAAACTTCCCGAACAGTAAATGCTCTGCCAGCATTAATTAGATTGCTCTGGATGTGGCGAGGAAGCATGGGAGAGCGGTCATGATAGCACACTGTGAGTGCTTGTATCCGCCACATTAAGAAGCCAACACCGTGGGTCACCAGATTGTTGATGTACTCTGAAACGGATGCATTCAAAGTGTCATTTGCGATGAATTCTAACTTGGTGAATGCATTTATTAAAGACAGAGACACAGAGGCATAGTTAGTGGTGGTGAATTGGACAAAGTGGGACAAGGTAGGTGAAGGCAAACAGGGGAACACTGGGGTATCAGGCTGATTAGACACGATGTCATTACTCTGATCAAAGCACACAAAAATCCCCATAGCCCATCTCACTTTAACATGATTAGTGTCATCCCTTATTTGACAAGCCTGCCAGGGAGGTAGAACCAACTGGGGGCGGGAACACTCAGCTGCTAATTATTCTTGCCGGATCCGCAGGCCTTCGCTATGTTTTTTTTGAGTGAACACTGGTTGGTTTTTGCTTTTGCCGCGTGTTGTTCAGTACAGTGTGTAACAATCACTGTGCTGGAAGAAGGTCAGATGTGCTAAACACTCTAAAAACAGCTTGTTCTGTTTGCAAGGTATGTTTTCAGAATCTGTGTGTAAGCAGAGCTGTACTGTTAAATACATTCCCTCTTGAGAGTTTAACCCTATAAGAGGAATGGTGCAGCAGTGCATACATTGGTATTTTGGCTTATTGTGATGACATTTCTTGGAGTATTTCCAGATTCTTCATTTCCTGAGAATAAGTAAAAACTCAGCTAAAAGGTTATGCGAGTCAATAAACCATAAAAGTTGATTAAAGTATTGAAATTGTGTCATAAATAAAAGAAAATCTATAATGAGAGTTGAATTTTCATTCGTACAAAGTGTTTTGTTCCTGCTTCATCAGAAATTAAAGCACAGGTCCCACATTGTTTTATTCTAATAGTAGTTTCATTTCTTGGAGTATCTTCACATACAAAGTTAAAGGTCATATAAGTTATGTAAGTTGTGCGCTTGCTACTGTAGTCTTCATTTTGGATCAATTTAAGGAGGATTATGTAACAACATTCTGCTTCGGCCAGTTGGCAGCCGCATGTTGTTGCCACGTTTTTATAGCGAGCAGGTTGTTATCGCAGAATGCAACCCCGACAGGGTGAGCAGGACCACGACAGGAAGCAGAGGGGTCTTGTCTCACCCTGACGCGCTTCCTCCGCGATAACAACCTGCTCCTTGCACATCATCCCGCTTATTACGCAGCTTTTTACTTAAGAAATCAATCATTTCACAAAATGTTTATGTGGTTATGATTTTATTAATTAAAAAATTATTACGGTTTTCGTATAAAAATAGTCCACTCACAGTGAGAGCTGCGTCCATAGCAACTGTTAACTCTGTAGCCTTCTTTAAATGAGCTAAGCTAGCTGTTTGTACAGTAAGACACGGTGAACGGGACCGCAGGAATCAGCGCAGCACCTGATTGAGGTTTTCTGTCTCGTCACTGTCAGAGTCTGTCGACATTTTCTTTTCCATTCACCGTCTTTAAACACCGCCGTATCCCGTACTGTGTTCTGTTTACTGTTTACTTCATGTGCCGTCTGCAGTTTTGTTGATCTCTCTGTCGTAGCCTTCAGTTTTTACTTCGTTATACCTTTATTGCTTTCTCTCCGCTGTTTTCGTCTCTTTGCTTTTTTCCCTCTGTAAAACAGACGTCAAATTTATCGGACTTCTTCCGGCAGATTCATATGATCACAGTTAGTCCTCCGGATTCTGCGATTCGAGCCGCATCCCTAGCAACGGTCAGTTCTTCATAACAACAGTCTGTTAGCGAGAACCAGCAGACCTCAGAATGCCGTAATTAACCAATCAGAATTGAGTATTTAACATATACCAGCACGTAATGACGTCATGAACAAACATACAACGTGAGGACATAAAATACAGAAGCCTTACCTTTGTGTTGGACAAAGAATGAAGGCTTTATCTATAACAGTTTTATTTAGATTAATTTGAGCCAGGTAATGTGAATGACCAATTTGGTGCATTGTCACCACGTTTAACACCACATTTCATGTAACCTGAACATCATCGCTGAATGTACAAAGTGATGATGGAAGAAAGATCCATTTAAACAGTATTATGCAACGATCTGCAGCTGAACAACGGAGGTCCGCTTTCATAGAGTCAGTTCCACTTTGCCATCAGAACATTGTGACCCCGACATCATAATGACCTCTTTTAAAACAGCATTCACTCTGCATGTAGCACAGTCCTTGGCTCTCTACATTCAGACACCTTCGAGTTATTGGAATGCAATAAGTGCACCACAGTTCATCCAGAATATCAAATGCGACGGCCTCCAAATACAAAAAGGTGATTATAATTCGATCAAGAGGTGCTATTTTCATTGTTAATGAGCAATGCTCCATCTCAGTAATCCTCTAACGTTTCCCTTCTCTAACATTCAGATCCAAATACTTTCTTCTGTGGAGGCAAACTTACTCCTTTAAAATTAATTACATGAAAAGACGAACAGTGCTTCAGTCGGGCAGGATAAGAAAATGTGAATTTGCACTCGAATCGCTTTAGAATTTCCTCCCATGAGATTTGACTTTGTTATTGAAATCTTTTGTTTTGTCTGGTAGAATCTCTGAACAATAAGAAATAAGATCAGCGACACATGGGCCTTGGATTGTGACACACACAGTACATATTTCATGATAAGATTTAATGAAAGTACAATGGAAAATGTCCAAATGAAACGTAACTCTAACGGCCAGCAGAGAGAGACAAGAACTTCTTGACTTGGACTTTAAGTGGAGGGCGTACGCGTTGATAAGAGCTTGCTCTAAAGGACCGTGAGACTCAACTTGAACATCTCAAACCTGAGGCTTGAACTGAACTTCTCTTGAGAGGCATTAAACATGACTTGGTCCTGACCTTTTAATATTTACCTCTTTGCTTTATGCCTCGCTGCTATACACTGCAGATGGATGAATGTCAACAGATATAACTGCTGAAGCAATGCTTAATGGCTCATTGTTCATAAATGCGAGCAGTTGTACATTAATTGAAGAAACTGAAAACCTCTCTAATAATTGCATCATTTAGCATTTATAGCTTTGAGGACAAAAGGGGGCATCACAGCTAACAATGCTAAATGCTAACTATGCTGCTGTAAGAAGAGAGAAAGCTTCAAGGTACGTCTGAGTGGGCCAGCCAAGCAGATGTCCATCAAAACGTGACCAGCCACGCCCACACAGTCTGAACAGCTGTTTTTATATCCAGGTTTTCCAGTAGTTATGAACATATATATATTTTTAGACCCTCAACTTTCATATCATGTTGCATTTTTCAAGTCAAGCCACGTTTCCGGAGGCTTTAACGTAACATTTCAGTTTAGTGTTCACTTACTCTACTTGACACACCCCAACCAGCGTTGCTCAGAGCATGTGGACATGCCAGCTTTATCCCTCCAGTGTAAGTGTTTGGGAGGCCAAGGTCAGGTGCATTTAAGTGATGTGTAATAGTTTGTGCTCTAAGAGAAGTTGAAGGTTGAAGGTCACAGCGGCCTCTGCCCCTTCAAACAGTGATATCAGAGCTCCCTAAATGCCAGCTCCACCATATCTCCTTTCCCATCTGAGCGAGCACCTGATCCTTTGTACAAAAGAGTAACTAAGTCTGAGACACTGAGCCGTCCTCTGTGTCTGCGGAGGGCCCACACTTGATTTAGCCACCTTTTAAGGTCGGACGAGGATTACCTGATAAATTGGCCACCGTCTCCAAAAAGGAGAGGGAGTAAAAATTGAAACCTAAAAGATGAATAGCAGATTCTTTGCCTCATTTCTTTCTCTGAATTCCCCCTCTCTCTAGATCCAGCTAAAATCCCACACGTCCGGGGGAATTGTGATATCATATTGTTGCAGCACAATCATAAAATACTCTACAGCAGTTACCTACCACTTGCCTTTGCACTATATTAATTCACACTTTCCTGGTGATATTTTACAGAGAATTATAGTGCACGTCTCATTCACAGCCTTGAGATACATTCTGCTCTTTTAATGAATAAGAGCAGAATGTAGGACGGACATGTAAATGGCCATGGTAATTGTCTTGAAAGCTTAAATTATCAGCAACTGTAAAATGTGCATTATTTAGCCTTGAATTGGTTTCAGTTATTTGGCATTCAACTGAGTGTGTGGGTTGGCGCAGATGCATGCATACATGTATGAATGTGTGAGTGTGTAAGCTCCACATTACTTACCCAGAGGTAGCCTTGAGGTAAGGAGGTGCTGGCTGCAGAGAAGCCCAACAATGCACAGTGAACAGGATTGTGGAGGGCAGCCTCGAGCTACAAGAGAAAAAATAAATATTGATTTAATATCACGGCTCAATACTGCAGCGTTTTTTTGTTATTCTTTTGATGTAGTCTATAAAAGTACCTTGTGACCACAAAACTGGCACCGCCGGGTCACTTTTCACGAGAACAGAACTGCCTGCTAACAACAAAGTGCCTCGACTCTGCCGTTATACAAGAGTTTGTCACTTTATTAGGGGGTTGATGGCTTACTTTCACATCATGTGTGAAAATGCTGGTTTGAAAACACAAGTTTTTTTTAAATCTTTCATGTCTTACTCCTAACTGTCATCATGCCTATGTATTTAAACATTTATCACAATGTTGTGCAGTATTTTACATACATTTTTCTTTTTTGTTGTATGTAATTTGACATTGTGTCTTGTGTACTTCAATCGATTTTTAATTATATAGCGCCAAATCATTATGGAAGATAACTCAAAAGTTCACTTTGTTATACTATTCAGAGAGAGACCTGACACGAATCCACCATAAGACTAAAACTTCCTTCAACAGGCAGAAACCTCGAGCAGAACCAGGCTCATGTTGAACAGACATCTGCCTTGACTGGATGGGCCAAAAAGTGGGACAGAGGGAGATGCAGGATAGAAACAAACACAGCAACAGCAACAACATACAGTATGTTCTTGTTACAGCAACAACAGATGATACAGACTTATGGGTTACAATGCCAATAATAACGGTACAAATGTCTATTATTATCATAAGTAACTATAATGATGATACTATGGGGAAGACTTGCAGACTGTATTTCATTATGTATTGTATGAAGGGAACTTAGCTTTGCCCAAAGCAGATTTCCCCTCTGGGACAATAAAAGGTATCTTATATCATCTCTTTATATCCCACATGTTTGCACGTTTTCAAAAAATATCAAAACTGTGGACTCTTCTTGAAGGAGCAGTTCGCTCCTGGAAAAAGTCACTGTCAGTCGAAGCTGGTGTTCTCTGTAATCGATAGAAGCAATAATATTGGAAATTTGCACCATAGCTGTGGAGAAAGTTGTACAAACAGCTCGTGGTTTCGCCCATTCTACATTCCTACAACACCCAGCATGCATTGCGCCCCTCCCTCTGAAAAGAACAGCCCAGCGAGAGACGCTGGAGTTAAATACTACCGTTTTCGAAATATGAGGAGAATACTCCGGTGGATCGTCAAAAAAAACATCTTCAGGTCTGCAGTCTAAATGTCAAACCTGACGATTTTGAACGAGACATGACATCAGAGGCCGGCGTCCTAGATTGAGGAAGTGTAGTTTAGCCAGCTCGCTGGCCCTGGAAAACGCCTCAATCGGCTGGAGGTTTTCCAGGACCCATTGGAGAAGCCAGTGATTCTCAAACAGTGGGGCGCGCCCCCCTGGGGGGCACGGCGGCTTGACGGGGGGGAGGGGTGGCACAGTACACAAACGCGTTGCCCTGGTGATTTCCATGACAGATTTCACATTCAGACACACAGAGAAAAAATCTACCATTACCAACGGGCAAATATATTACAGGGGCAAAAACAAAAACAGCTGACGCATCACATACCAACAAGACGACGTTAACGCTGACCAACCGCCAAAATCCAAGAAGTCAAGAAAATATGACGACGCTGATCTTGTTCCTGGATTTACAGCGAATGTGGTAGGAGATGAAGAGAGACCTGTCTGTGTTTTATGTCTGAAAAGTCTGGCAGCTGCAGCACAAATCTGTTTGTTGTTTTTCTTAGCACAGATTGAACTTTATTGTTATTGTTCTGAAAAAGTTATTGCATATTTCATTATATTTCTATTTGAAAAAGTCTGATGGAGAAATTGAAATTGAAATAGTTTTTTATTTGCACAGCAAATTACCCAGAGGAAAGTGAAAAGAATGGTCACGATCTTGGCGTTCTTTTTCCTTCCTCCATAGGGGGGCATGACAGAAAAAGTTTGAGAACCACTGGGAGAAGCAGATAGCGTCTAAAAGGCACAGAGCGAAATGGCATGATAGGACTGAGGTTGAAAATTGGTGAACTGGCCCTTTAAGAGTTTATTTCAGTAGTTGAGAGCCCAAAACATGTTCCTATTCTGAGGTTTGACAACTTTGAAAACATACATGCCGGAATGTTCATATTAGTACACAAACTGCAGGTGCTACATGTGGAGTTACTTTCCACCACCAAGATCAAAAGAACAGCCCTAAAAACAATGTTTGATCTTTTGGTTATTACCGGAGGCAAATATTAGGTTTTTGGCCTAGTTTTAGCCTTCTCAACACCACTATTATGTTTTTATAATTAGGTTTATTTTTGTGCCTAGTTTTGGTGTTACCTTAACACTTATTTTTTTAACTAACTGAGCTGTTCGCTCACAAGGGTCCAGAATATTTTAGTCATAAACCGGGGGAGGTTTTATCTTCAGTTAAAAGGGCCAGAATCTTGCTCGGAGGGAACAGAAATCTATATTCCTCTGACATATAGCAGATTTGTTTGCCTGAAACGGAGTGATGGAGGTTGACATTTACATCATAGAGCCTTTGGCAGACACATCTAACCCCCCTGTGGTGAAAGCTGCTCTTCTTACCAGCTGTCCATCTGGTAGAAAATTATTATTTTGGTGTATGGCTGCTAAGGATGAGCCATATGACAGACAGTATGCTTAATTGTGTGTTGTCTGGATGGTGGGGAAAGGGTGATGCTGAGTATATGGGTTTTGATAGCGGGAGGAGGGAGGGAAGAGAGGGTCAGGGATGAGCACTGCGCGTCTTTAACTGTCGTCCTCCACGGCGGCAAGCATCAATCACAGGTAATTTATAGCCTCCCATGGTCAGGCCCCTCCCACTTTTCCTCTCCTGTTGTGTGTGTTTGTAAACACGAAACAAAAACGGAATAGCGGCCAGATCCTTTTCTCCCCCATCTGCACTGCGAGGTTATTCCTCCACTCCCCCCGTGTCTGTCTCCATCTATTTAAATTCACTACACAGATGCACGGCTCGTCCTTTCTATCAACCTCCCAGTCCCACTTTCCCATTTCTCCTTTCCTAGCTCTGTTTTAATGTCTGCTCTTGTTCCTTTGTTTCTGCCTTTTCTCTCCCTCTCTCCCCCTCCGCTAGCCCTCAGTCAAGTGCACAGAAGTGTTTTTTTGATAGGTAATTAAGCGGCAGCCATAATAGGTGTCCATATGGAGGCCCTGTGGTTAAGAGAGGGAGAGTGCTGGTGGACCAGAGGGACTGGAGCACTATAACAGACGACGCTGGTAGTTCAATGGTGGTTGGATTTTATCAGTCACCGGAGACCGGCAAGCATCGCAGGCCAATCTTGCCGGGTCTAGATTGCTTTGTATGTTAGCGCTCTCCAGAGTGGGCCCTGGCGATGCTTGTGGGATCCATCCAGTCCGTCACAGCGGCCCCATCACAGCTTCATAAGGTATTCAAAGGCAGGGCTGTGCGCTGGGATCATTCAGATAAAGAGCTGCCGTGTAAATGAAGAGGCTTGTTCCTTAATGAGGTATCAAGCGTTTGAAAAATCTGACGCCTACTTTTGTGAAATGATTGCGGGTATAAAGAGGAAATCTCATTTCGGAATATTTTACAAGTAATTTTGGTAATGACATCCTATTATGATTAAAACGTTAAATAGCACTTCTTTCTGTATAGGACTATTATTTAAATCCACACAATTATGCAACATTAGCATATTTTCATTTGGAATGAAACTCTGAATGTTACATGAAGCAACACTGTTTATGTTAATGGTTCACAGGGTTTGAAGTACACAAGGAAAAGCAAGGCGATATAGATTGTGTGTTGTGACTATGATCGATACAGTAAACCTGGGCTCTGCTTATTGAACTCTTTTAAACAGCCAGTGGAAAGAGACTGGGTGAGCACAACAACAAAGCCTGCGAGATCATTTCCACCTGTGAATGTGCAAATTATATCGACAGGTACAAAAGGACATGTGGTTCTTCTGCTATGACCGTATCAGCGGAGATCCCGATGCTAATAAGGCATCAGTGAGGCACCATTTAAAAATCAATGAGATCCAAGCCTTTTCCAAGTCAATTGTCAGTCTCGTTTATAGCACAGAGTATGAGCGTGTTTGTGTGTGTGTGTGTGTGTGTGTGTGGGGCTGTAGGTAGGAAGTTGATAGGCTGAAGCTATTCCCAGGTGTGGAGGCAGGATGAGAGAGGAAGGTGAGCCTGTAAGCCGGCTGAGGGAGCTTTGATGGGAGTGCTTCGGGGAGCGAGGAGAGGAAAAGGGAGGAAATGGGCAGGTGAGCTAATTAAAGCGAGATTTGTTGATGTGATGAGAGGGCGGCCTCCCAGCTGTTGGTTACCGATGACCCAATGGTCGACAAAGAGTCCGCCCCACCCATTACCCCAAGAGGGCGCCAGCCCATATGCTGTTTCCAGGTGGCTATGGTTAGCAGAGGAGCATGCATTGCTTTTCTGGAAGATTAATGTAGAGTGTGTGTAATTAGAGCAGCTCCTGCAGGATGGAGTGGAGGGTACCATTTATTCTGACAGTCTTCTGTCTACTGTTTGCCTCGTGACACGCTGATGGAGCTCTAGATGTAAGTCGTGGAGGATTTTGGTAGTGGTCGAATCATAGATGCAGATGTAGCCACTGTGATGTCACACATTGGTTTGTGGACGACAGCTTTGAAGCCTCATGTTTGGCATTTTAGCCGCCGCCATCTTGTTTTTTTGGTGACCATATTTGGAGGAAGGGGTGGATGGATATTGTTACGTCTATATCCTGGTTGACAGGACACTGAGGTAGCTTTTTGTTAATCGTCTATTTACTCCAAACGGGACCATAATTTGCTAAATTAACGTACTGTGGTATTGAAGAATACTTGAGACTACAGATTTACGCGTATTGGCGTAACATTTTTGAACCAGAATCTATGTCCACTTCCTATACACAGTCCATGTGTCTAATATGACAGGGTATGGTTTTAATGGTTCATACTCCTGTCTGTAAGCCTGTCGGAGAGCTGTCCTCTCGGTTTGGATGACTTCCCCAAATCCAATTAAAGTTGTTTTACTTCCCACGGCTCCTCAGGTGCACTGTTTCTCCTTACAGCAATATCCCATTGTAAGCACTGTGAAGTCTGCTCTCAGATATATAGGGGGGATATACCACACATATCTGTGATAACATCTATCAAAAGGACCAACCAAAAAGGCTCCATGCATCATATCCTCTGGGGCTCTGTAATGTTATCAATGACACGACACGCTGCAGCCAGCATCCTATTGTTTGGCTCACACCATGCTTATGTAATGGATTCTCTTTATTGGATGGAGGGCTCTATAGTCACTTATGAAATACTGCATGAGGTGAAAACCCTGAGCACACATTTCTGGACTTGTAAAAGGAAAAAATGAGTCTGCAAATACTAAAGATTGCACTGTTTAGCCTGCTGGAAATCAAATAACAAATATTATCTCATAAACCGCTTGTGTACAGAGAACTGGGTGCTGTATATTACACCCGGGGAGAGAAATTATGGCAGTATTTTTTTTTTCTAATTCCATAGTCACAGTGCCTTCCCTCCAATCCCACATACCAACAATCTTTTACACGCACTAACAAGCACTAATAGAAAACTTCCACTGTTTATTAACTGGTAATTGACTGGTGCTGGCGCTCCCTCCCCACCGCAACCCCGCTGCCTAAGGCTACAGGCAGGACAGCCACAGACTGAATTGCCAGTCAACCTGAAATTACTTACATCCAGAGCCCTGCTACACGTAATGCACACTAAACAAGCTACTAACATGAGAAATGTTGCAACGTTGCCGCCTGGGTTATCAAGAAGGCAAGCTCAGATAGGGAGTGGCATTACTTCATGGCTAAAATAAATAAGGAAGCTGCCTTTTTAACCTTGTTCGGCCTTAATTAGACCTTTTACTGCAACATAGGTAGTGTAACTTAACAGGGTAGTCTGCCGCGGAAAATACTAGAAACTGTTCTGCAGCTGGTACAAGCTGATTTCTGACCTTACACTAAAGCCCCTTTCAAACTACAAATATAATAGATTCATACATTTGGACTTTGGGTGCTCTATCGCCCCAATTAGCACAAGACTAGTATTACCAGGGGACCTCTAGTAGTTTGTGATAAAAAATGAGGAGGCCTCTGATCTTAATTTCTGCAGCCCTGAACAGTAAGTTTAAGTCGTCGGAATCAGAATCAGAAGAAGACGAAGCCAAGGGATCACACATTTGTTCATTTAAATACTTTAATTTCCATATCATAGATGTGGAACTATGTCCCAAGGAGCTGCAATTAGACATGATTTTTAATGGGACACAAGCGAAACAGGTTCGGAACCGTTGCTTTAAATTAAGTAATAAATTAGGATTTCTGGCACTTGCGTCATTCTTACTTTGCACGGGGACTGACAGGTGTAGTGTTGCAAAAAGGTAATTTCTGACATCTATCAAAGAGAAGGCATTCAGTCGTGAGTTTTCTGAGCAAAAAAAGTAGTGACCATGCTGTGAAAATGTTTTGTTCCGCCGTTGAAACGAAATGAAGGTACAATACAATTAACACATCGGACAAAAGGGCACTTAAATAAATGGTGCACACGCTGTAGCTAGCACGGATAAAGCCATTCACACGCTCCAGTTTTTTTGGTTCACATAGCTGCCACTAATGCAATCTAGTAACAGTAATTACAGCTCAGCGCAGTTCAAAGAAACGTTTTTTTTTAGGCAGTGGGGTGTAACATTAGGTAAAATTGGTTAGCAGTGAGAATACTTAATATCAGGGTGGCAAAGCGACGCAGAGTTTGGCATCTTGTGGCTGGACATTAAACAAGAGAGGTTCTTTTTTTGTTTTCTTTTAGTGCTAATTAGCAGTTGGCAACGCGGCGTGGAGATTCATTATCTCCACAAACTGAACTTGGCTTGGCTTGGAGCAGGTGGAGTGGGGCATTTAGGGCGAGCACAACAATAAAAAGCTTTCAGCTTTGAAGTAGAACTTGTTCGCACCAAAGAACTGCTGAAAACAATCCGATCATTCGCCAAGGTAAGGTGAGTATTTGGCAAACTTTCCATGCATAGAAAGCTTTCGAATTACATTGAAACTGAAAATGACAGGTACAACCCTTTTTTTCTTCCCACCAATTCATATCAAAGTGTGGGCACCAAAAAGTACATCCTGCATAAAGATCCTACAGCTGGAAGTCAGGTAAATACAGTGCAGTACGCTTCATAAGCCCTTATACACACAGTGTTCAGGGATATTCACTCGCTCGTGACACATCCATATGGGCACAGCAAAACGGTTGTTTGCTCATTATCTGTTTTCCGATACATCAAAGTCTCTAATGAACCTGATACAAAAGGACAACAGGATCAAAGTTGGAACTCGCCGTTCATGTTATGATTTCATGAGCTCGATGTCACCCTGCGATTTAAATTCCACCAGCATCAACAAGCGCAGATCAAAGGGCCAACCACCTGCTGTGCTGGCAAGCCTGCGTTACGTTCAGAATATTCAAAGTCATTTGAAGACAATAAGATTAAACCTGCAGGAGAGGGCTGAGCAGACAGACATTTTTAACTCTTGATAGGCCTCTTTTACGTCCTTTAGAGGTGGTTAGGGCTTGCGGCGAAACCATATGGCTATCAGCTTATTATTAAATCCGGCTCAGGACATTTCCCTCAATTTAATAACCACTGTCTGTACAGTAACGATTCCCTGTCTCCCCTGGCTCTGCCACAGATCATATCAGCAATAAGTGGAATGAAGTTGGAGAGTGGTTTTGCATATCGCTGCTCAGAGCCACAGCCTGACATTGGTAGGACATCGCAAACTCATATTCATGACTCGACTGAGATTTTCCTCCTCGTGTCCTTCACCGCTCCTAGCTGAACGATTGCAACACGGCCAACAAATGTGATGCAAATTCGCTGTGTCGCCATGCCCCCCCCTCTTCACACACACTCGCACAGATCCACGCACACACACCGCTGACTCCTGCGGCCATGACAGTTCCAACTCTGGATGAAAGCAGCGTACTGCCCCTGCATTAATGGGTTCAAAAGAGGACTACAGGCCAAAACTTCTCTGTGTAGTCAATCACTTCCTCCATCTTTCCCTTCTGCTTTTTTTCTTGCCAGAGACAGCAGACATCCGCACAGGGCCCAGGCGAGCTTTGGATGAGCGATCTTTACCCACCTCAAAGACAGAAACTGACACAACTGTTTGTCAACATGGGGTCCTAGATGAAACCCTGGGCACAGGACTTGACAAGGCTTTCTATAATCCTTAATATCAGATGGCAAGAAAGCGCAGAACAAAGGCAGCCCCGGTGCCAACTCAGTCGTAGCCATGTGGTGGTTGCAGCTACTTTTGCCAAGGAGGCTCGGCACATCAAGGAGCACCTCCCCAATTTGAATCTGCCCCCTACAATCCTTGGATCCTAATTCTTTGGTGGCCTGTTTGGCACAACATGAGAGAAACGCAAATCACAACTGTTCACAAATGCTAATCTGGTTGTTCATCCACCACACGTAAGGCCCATTGTTTCAAGCCTGTGTGATATTTTAAAACAATTATGTCACTTTAAAATACCTGGTTTAAGGCCATGTTTGCATTGTGGTAATTGCATTGTAATTGCAGCATTTTTACTTGGTTGTTGATTAAGACTTTTCTTAGAGATAGAGCTTACTTAGTTCTCAGCCTGTGACGGGCCATAAGGAAGAACAAATTCGACCAATGGGGGAAGGGCTGAGATACAACAAGAGAGACGGTAGCATAAAGAGCTAACAGTGAGAGAAGGAAGCTGACAAAGTTGTTCAGGACACGAATTAGAAGTTAAACACTGGAGCATATTAATGTAAGGAGTTGAAGTTTAATATGAAAGGAGTTGTTACCTTGCCACAAGAACTAGGACAAACTTTATGTAGTCTGGAATTTAATCACCTAATATCGCAGTTTATAGTTTGGACCTTTGGCTCACACTATGAACATTGATAACTGGGATTAATCTGAGCTCGATACCACTGTCCATCACTGGAAAACAGAGCGAGGCATGGACTGCCAGCGCCCGGAGTCTCAGGGAACATCATGTCCTGTTGTTCCTGTCCTGCTTCCTGAGCAAGCTGTGATACTCTGTTCAGCCACTAGCTAGATTAGCAGCCTGGTGTAATGTTGGTCATCAATCAAGATGCTAAAAACATCCGAGGACGGTAATACTTCACGTCGGGACTCGGTAGACGTGCCTGGACGATGCAGATTTCTTTTTTGGTGTCATTCACTGCTTTTAAAGACCTCATGAGGCTTCGGCCTGAGATTTAACGTTCTCAGTGTTTTTGTCCAATCACTCCTCCGAGCTCCAACGTTACGCTACATAAACTATCACAGAGTGTGCACACGCATTTGAAGGCTCAAGTGGCTTTTTTGTCATTACCTGCAAATTGGTTACTTACTTCACTATATTACAATGTATATCTGGGTGTTTGAGTGATTTATATGGCTGTGAATATTTTTGAATATCTAGTGCCCAAATCCAAACGTATACATGTCCTCTTGGGTAAATGGCCCTATCACTGTCACACATATGCATGTCAGAATTATCTGTTACTAACACAGTACAAGCCAATTCTGAAAGGGTTACTCTCGTCATGACAGAATTGACAAAGCACTGATCAAGGTAACTCATTAGCTTAGATGTACAGCGATTTAAATGAGTGAAAACAAAAACAAAATGGATTCTAAAGAGGGCAGAATCAAAAGACAAGCTGTCCTTACATCGTTTTAGATGGCAAACAGCAGTAAATGAAATAGGATTCAAAATTGCAGATGTCCATGTCTTCTAAGCAAATAGCAGGAAGACTAATTAGCCAAGCGAGAGAATAAGAAGGGAACATGTCACAGCAACAGACAAGACTGCTTTGGCACAATAGGACATCAAAGAGGAGAGAGGGCTTTTTCCCTTTCCTTTTGAATTGATGCAGTTTTAGCCTCTCCACAATGATGTATAATCACGGAGAAAGAATGTGACCGAATTAGCACATTTAGCAGATCTGCAGGATTCCCCTCCTGGGCACATAATTTGTTCCTGCATGCTATCTTGACAAGTACAGAGTGAGCAGAAACCAAGGGCCAGAGAAAGAGAACTCTACTTCGAGGCACTGCTGGAGTGTCTATGATTCCCTGTAATTAGTATGTTAACTGTCACAGCAACAGATCAGGCCCTTTGCAAATGACCTCACTGTCAAGCAGGGGGTGTGTCAACCCTGTTCAGTTATGTATGCAGGCACTGCACTGCCCTCTATTGGTGAGGAGAGCAATGGAAAAGGCAATGCACAGTATAACTTGAGATTTAAGTGTGCTGTAGCAGGAAGCATGTAACAACTATGTAATTACCATTAAAAATATAATAAGAAAACTGAACTTACACACTAAATGAATCTCTTAAGTACTCTCTAACTGTGAAAACCAGACAGTTAAAAACCACCTTGATCCTGTCTCTACGGCAGCAAATTAAACATCCCAAATCCTTTCCACCATCCCTGTTCCAGCTGTTTAGTAAATTAATTAAAAGCTTAGCTACACAGGATGTAATGATGAAATGACTATATTAGCAAGCTGATGCTAACACAGCCCCCAGGGTGTTTGCACATTATTTCAGTACACCTCCATTCAGTTAAATACACACACAGCAGCAACACAGCCAGTACCGCTGTCCTGGTCAATAAGTGATGGAGGAAAAGCTGCGCTGCTAGTTAGCATGGCAGACACAAGGGACGCCACGGTGAGGAAACATTCCCACCAGTTAAAAAACATGTGGTGCTTCTATTACACCGGATAACATGCTGTCAATAACTCTAAAGCCCTGATGCTGCGTTAGACGGCAAAAATGATTTATATTTTAGTGGACGAGAGCAGGAAGGTGAAATTAGGTGAGGCAACTAGCCACTGTAGCTTTAGGCAACATGGCTGTCCAGTGTTAGAATGTTTTAACAAACAGGTGTTACCTACGTAGCTCCCTTAAACAAAAAGACGGCAAAGCGATCACACAATGAAGGCTGATAATATTGCTTTCATAATGTCTATCACGCTAACTGTCTGACTAATTCCATGTAAATGCATCCTTCAGCGCTAGATCCTTCGCCATTGTCTTGCCAGTCAGCTGCTCGTGGGTACATGGCTCCAGGTCAACCCACTTTAAAGTTTAATTACCAAAACCTGGAAGTCTGAGGACCTTCACAGACAATCTGCTTTAAAAAACAGACAATGGTTGGGGCAATGGGCAAGTAATGTTGCCACAATATGGATGTGTAACACTTGTGTGATACCAGTGTCTACTGCACGAGCCAAGCAGACACAACGCTCTCATGTAACTTCATCTACCATAAAAATCTATTATCCTTTAACATTTGGAATCAGAGAAACCCTGTATCACATTTTCATAAGAGTTGTCCATTTTAACTGTGGACAAATTAATCATATCTAAAACTCTGAGTGCAGCGGCTGGGCGTAAAAAACTAGGTCTCTTACGTCCGACTTCTTAATTGGAATTTACACCAAGTGCACCAAGCCTAACTGACACCGGTCGTAGCTGCACCCAGTCTCATGATGCGCGCCCACGTGAACACTGTTACCAAGCAACACACGTCTACACTCGCTAACTTCTCTCATCAAATGATCGACAGAAAATATGGTTAACAAAAAAAATTGTTTTACGGAGAGTGAAATGAGGAAACATAAATAATCAAGCATGCCATTGTCCGATGTACATTTATCATGGTAAATGGACTTTACTTATAGAGCGCTTTTCTAGTCTTTGCGACCACTCAAAGCTGCTTTTACACTACATGTCACATTCACCCATTCACACACATTCATACACTGATGGAAGAGGCTGCTAGGTAAAGTGCCCAACTGTCAATCAGTTATCACATTCATACACTTTGGCTATGCCACCAGGAGCAATTTGGGGTTCTGTGTTCAGTGTAGCCTGAGGGAGCTGGGGATCGAACCTCCGACCTTCTGATTGAAAGACGACCGACTCTAACACTGAGCCACAGCCGCCCCTAATGTCATGTCTCCCTCTGTGTTTTGAAAGGCCCTACTGGCACAAAATCTGAGCTCAATCAACGTTACGACCAGGTGTTTCTTTCCAGTCTTAAGGTGGGTCGGATTTGAAGATCACGTAGGTGCACAGCAAACATAACAACAATAAAGGCATGCTCGCACACATGCTCTACATTATCATAACGTTTCGACCCGACTTGGGATTTTCAACAGGTGAAAGTTTCACAGTTGAATCTTAAAGTGCACACATTTATTTCCCAGAGCTTACAGATGCACTTCTAAGACCTTTATTTGCTGCTGACGTAAGACTTAAAGTTATCCCAAAGGTAGCGCAGCACAGCTGGCAGTCCTTGCTTTATTCTTGAAAGTACCTTTCAACCATTACTTGAGTTCAATACACTTGACTGCTGATGCTGCTTTGCCCTGGCAGAGTACAGATCGAGATCTACAAAGCGGAAAGCCTGACCTCTGAACACTCTGGTACGATAGCCAAGATGTTGGAAACTGTCACACGGCTGCCTCAGAGTTGTTCTCTGCGAATGCCAAAGTTTGACTCCTGCCCTGACCTCAGCGAGAGGTGCTCTTTGATCGGGGGTGTTAAGCAGTCAGAGCTTGTGTGCTGTCACTGGCCCCTGTATCTGTGACAGTGACAGGTTTGGTGTCCCGGAGTCGGGTATAGCCGAGCCGAGCCAGGTTGACCAGAAGTGCCAAGCCGCATCGGCTCCAGCGACAGGTCTGCTGTGATCCAGCTTCACACAGAGATATTAGATTGACACTTCCTCCTGCTTTCTCATATTCTGCATTTTAAAGGCTTGTTTGATCAATTTCAAACCAGAGGGTGGGCAGCAGTGGTCTGTTTCTGTGGAGAGAACTGTGGTACATGTTTACAAAGCTTCTCAGATGATAAATGGATCCGAAATTTTAAACAACATTTATGGTAATTTACTTTTCCTGAGCACGCTTCTAAGTACATTTCAACAACACAGTTCATTAAATAAAAATTGATCAGGACAAGCTGTTGAACTGAATTCCCTAATGAACAAATCTCTGCAAAGCGAAGCTTGCAAAAGAACGATCAGAGCACTTTCACAAAGCATGGCAATGTGTTAGATCAATGAGTTATATTTTGCAGACGACACCTGTTGATTTCATAGCAGCTGCAACGTTTGGTTCTGCCTCATGTTCTGAAAAAATCAGCATGATGTAGGGCCGGGCGATATGGCCTTAAAATAAAATCTTTGATATCCTCACATAACTCACGACTTACAATTTTAATAGATCGATCACAAATGTTGGCTGCTTTACAGCAGGTGTTTTCCGCTGCTGTCTTGTGCAGCTCCCTGTGCCAAACTACTCCCACTCACCTTTAGGCCTCTGTTTGAGATGTGGAATGAATAAGTAGTGCTGCTGCCTTAGTTGCCACAGACTAAAGACTTTACAGCAGACAGTGGTTAGCTCCAGACTGGGTGCAGCAAAACAGAACCAGTTCGAGATGATGGAGGAGACACTGCCTTTTTTGAGGGACTGATGCTAGATGCTAACCCTCAATATGGGACACTCTTCAAAATGTATTCTCGTTTATTCATTGGCGCTGTGTTTGCTTCTGCTTACTGAAAGAACAACAAGGTCCTTATTGTGTGCAGGTTTGGGTGGATGAATGGGACAGACTTTCAATAATGCTACATAAAAACAAGCACAACTTTGTCTCATCATTTGGGCCAATACATGATCTTTTCCTAAAACTAATGAAATATGTGAAAGTTTCACAATGTTAACATGTTGTGTCTGATCACTCACGTTTCTGAGCGCTCCTGAATGCAGCACGACTCAGCGCATCTCCCCGAAACACTGCAGTGAGGGAGACATGCCCGGACTTGTTCATTGCAAACTACTATGGAGACATCAGTGATCGCCAACCGAGTATTTTTATCGTGTGTCTTCGGCCATGAATATGTAAGTTAATTTTGCTCTGATGTTTATGTTACTCTCTGTCAGCGTCAGCTAAAGACTGCGAGTGTATTTTCGGCATGTTGTTATACAGTATGCCTTTCCCCACATCTTCTTCTTCTTCTTGTGGTGTTTTACGGCGTTTGGCAAACAAAATTATTGTGCATTACCGCCACCAACTGGTATGGAGTGTGGATCGGGATTCTAACTACTGTATTCAAAACTAAATATTTAGGGGGGAAAAAATGCTAGAATTTACCCACAACTCTTAGTCTCGTGTGGTTTTGTTCGCCCTATGAGATCTCGTGGCCAAATCTCACGCAAGTTGAACCCCAGTTCATTTAATCAAAACCACGAGCCACATGTTCAGACTAAAAATCTGAAACTGGACAAGAGGTTAATAAGCTGTCTAATTCATAAAATTGTTAATATTGTGTTGACTGCTGTGTGTTTGTCATGTTAAATAAAAAGTAGATGATGTTACTTCTTTGGGGTTAATTCTGGTAATGCACCAGGTTAGAGGTGCATTGATATTGTAACTGAAATACCCCAAACAAAAATCGAATCATCGACCCTGTGAATCGGAATTGAATCGCATTGAGAAATCCATATCGATACCCAGACCTAGTGAAAAGAAAGAGCAAGTCTGCATGACAAAGAGTTTCACAAATCTAACGTTATCATCTAGACATGGTAAATGTGGTGAGCAGCTATTGCTAGAAAAACTAGTCTTAAAAACCAAATGGAAATCAAACCTTTAGGCAGAAAATCATGTTGGGTCCATGAACACTCATTACTCTATGAGATTAAATTAAGGGGAAGTAAAAATCTCATTTTAAACATGTCCCCTAGATTTAGAAGCTGATGGGAAGCCACTGATGGCAGTCTGGCAAAATATTTGAGCATCATTTGTGGAAATGATGATGCAGTCAAAACAGCCAAATAGAGAGATAGAGCAAAGCCCAGGCAGCTTAGTTGGTCATCATGACTCATTTAACCCTGACGGGCACAAAACATCCTGCATACTGTCGATCCTTACTGCTTTAAAAGCAATGCACAAAGCAGAAGACACCTGAAATGCTGACGATAAGGTCTCAGAGAGAATGATGTGATCTCTCCAAACAGTCCTGAGCACATTTGCATCCGCCTGTTTGTGTTTTGCTGTTTGCCAGAAGGATATTACTGCAGAGTTAGAGAAGGGAGCTGCAACGCCCCGGCGGATCTGTGGTGGTTAGAACGAGCTTTTAATCCATGCTGTGGCATCTATTCTCGACAAATCAGAGAGGTGGCTGATGTGTGCGACTCTGAAAGGTAGCAAACGACCTTCAAGAAAACAGAGGGAGAGGAATTGCGTTGGATGTCAACTTGATGACTTTACTGAAAAAAAGAAATTAGAATAAAAAACAGGCCGGAGGGGGGAGAGGACATAAATCATCGGAAAGGCGTTGCATCAGGGAAAGGCCACCTTTTCACACCGTCCTTCTCCTTTTAATCCATATTTCATAATAAAGCACACTCTGTGCTACACACACACAGCCTTCACTTTTGGCCCCCTCCTTCATCTTGGCTGTAAGAGCTTTGAGTCATTATGTGTGCAAAGTCATCCACCAGATAATACTAACATTGCCAGGAACACTGTATTTGCTGCTGCCAGGCACGCAGCTCAACAAGATAATTTTCTGTACATGCAGTCACTTTCATGTGGCTGGCTGACTGCACAGTGCTGCTCTCTTATCACTCCATCAACAGAGAAGATGGATGACACAGCGAATGAGAGGGACATGCACAACATGACCCCGAAGCACCAGCTCGTCCAGTAAACAAGCGGAGACCCCGGTGACCGGGTATAGTGCGAATTTCACCAGACGACAAAGACGGAAATGACCTGGAACATGTTTAATGGATTTTAAGACCGAATCCCACCCACTCCCAAAACAGAAAAGGCCTACATAACTACATAAATAAATAATAATGGTGATCTGTGTGATCTATGTAAACTAGCAGAGTGTATTAGGGCTGAGATGTGGCCAGGCTTTGCCGTTTCTGAGCTGAGACATAGAAGCTAATCCTCTCAGAGAAAGAGAAAGGAAGCTAACCCTGATGCAGCCCAAACCCTTTTCCAGTTTGTCATTCCGCACTTCAAAGCATACATGATGAAATCCCCCAAGGTATTATAAGAGTTCTGGCATAGCAGCCATCCTCAGCCCCTTTTCTAGCCTAATGCCTCATAAATGGAGTCTGGAAACATGTCCCTGTACTATTTCGAAAGTCTTTGTAGCCTCGGATGTTTAAGAACCTTTTAGAGTCGCAGAGGAAGAGGTGCTTTCCTACTGGAGGAGATATGAGGCATTTGTAAATCATTATGCAGCTAAGGGATTCCTGTGCCCACACTGTAAAATCCTGCACATACAGTATGCATGTGCACCTCTTTAAAAATGTTTGTATCAGGACAGGAAGCAGACATTGGTCTTCTTCAGAGCTTTGCTGAATGAGCTTACACAGGAGCACAGTGCTCAAGAAAAATATGTGTCATAGATTAAGACAGGCACGTAATTTAAGCATTTCAGTTCCCCAATCCATTGCGGGACCATCAAACGCCACTTATGAGCCGCCAGACTTCACAGCTATATAGTCTTGGGGACAGAACTGAAGGAAAGAGAGAAAACTGCAGGCCTCATACACTCAAACACAGGGACAAAAGTAACATTGGATGTTGTCCAGATTGGTATAATTATAGATAAACGATCAAATATAACAATACATGGCAACAAAAGGCCTCTTTTAAAGTTTTGCTGTGTATAATTTGGAACATGTGCAAAATTGGTAATATGCGATATGTTTCATTTGTTTGTCATTGGCATGTGCTGCTCTGTATTGTATCGCATCGTAATGTATCGTATCGCATCATACCTTATTGTATCGTAATGTAATGTATCCTAATATAAAGTATCGTGATGTATTGTATCGTTATGTATCGTATCGCATCGTATCGTAATGCATGGCATCCTAATATATATTGTATCGTAATGTATCGTAACGCAATGTATCACACCGCAATGTATCGCATTGCATCGTAATGTAATGTATCCTAATGTATCGTATTGCATCATAATGTATCGTATCGCATCACATGGTAATGTAATGCATCCTAATACTTCTTTTCCCAATGTATCGCATTGCATCGTATTGCAACATAAGGTATCGTATCGCAATGTATCATATCGCATCGTATCGTAATGCATAGTATCCTAATATATCGTATCATAACGTAATGTATCGTATCGTGATGTATCATATCGTAATGTACCGTTTATTTAAAAAAAAAACCCAAACCATATCAGTAGAGTTTTTTGATGAAACTGATTTATTGGCAGGCTTTAAACCAAACTTAGTATTTCAGCACTAGTTCCTTACGGCACAGTGATTTGTTGCTAGCATATAATCAGTGCACTTTGGGAACAAGGCTGCAAAGAATTTTGATCTCATATTTAATCTATTATCCGTTCTAACTAAAGGTTTCAATCTTGTTGAGATTGACATCGACTACCAACAGGCCTCGGTGCGGAAAACGGCGTTAATTGTTCCATTTAACAGTTGAATCTACTGCAGAGAAATCTGGTTCAGCTGTTACCCTTTCTGTTACAGTATCTCATATTAATCCCTTAACCCCACTACCTCACAGCCTCCCTTTGGGCTGCCTGCCAAAACTGCTCCGTTTCATCTTTCAAAATGGCAGAGAGGGCACCGAAACGGAGCGTGCACTGACTCCTCAAACAACAAAGACCATCAGAATGTGGTTTGTCTATTAACCAAGATAGCGCCTGATTCTGTGTGTGCATGCGTGTGTGTGTGTGTGTGGGACACAGAGTGAGAGAGAAAATGAAAGAGATAAATTGAGAGGACTCAGTCTGCCCCGCTGTTCTCACTCAGCACACTCATGATAAGGTTTATCTCCGGTGCCTAACGAGTTCGCCCAGTAGCCCTCTCCGGCTCCCACCGAGTGGACCGGGGTGCACAGAGCTGCGCACAGCCAGCCGTGGGTTGAGCTCCCTTAGGTGACCTGCGCGTGTTGTTCATGCTACGCTGCTTTAGAACTTTATTCTCTGTAGGAAATGGCTTCGGCCCCTTCGGCCACATCTCTTTTAATCTGAGATTTCTCTCTTTTTTTGCCTTCTTTTCTTCATCCTTTCTACTCACTGTAACTCAGACTGCCAAGAAGAAGCTGCGAGAGCTGGAGAAAGAGATGCTGTGGAGCTTTGGCACAGAGAGGCGTGTGTGTCCCAGAGGCAGCGGCTGAGGCAAAGATGGAGACACAGAGAGGGAGACGGGGGGCTGCTGCTGAGTTAAGCCCCTAATCACAGTCTGCTCTGCATGAAGGACTTAAAGTCACTCCGTTTAATGCTACCTTCTCTTTAGTCATATAAATACTACTGCTTACCTCCTCAGCTTTCTGATACCCAGCCCCCCATCACTATCACATACCCCTTATAGTGATGTGCACAGCTGGAGTATAACGTCAGATAAATACAGAGAGATGTGCAACATAAGCACATACATAAAGGCAGGAAAACATACATGGCGAACATAACAACGCAAGCAGAAATGTCTCCATCCTTACGCTTTACTGCAACGAGTCATGTGAAAATATTCAGGCTCTCAGGACCAAATAGAGTGAGTACATTATGAACCAAAAGGTCAGCCATACTTGTCTTAAATGCAGTTATAGTAATACTATGAAACATAAATGCTCAATTTGCTTTCTCTCATAACATAAATGAAATATTCCACTGTAAACCAAAAGCATGACTGAAATCTGTCGTGCCCTGAACTGGCGTGCTCAGGTGCTTCATTTGTTTGTGCGAGAAGAGGAGAGCATGAGCAGATCCTCAGAGAGCGCACGGTCCCATCGGCTCGAAATGTATTAATTGACTTGGCTGTGCTTCCAGGCAGGTGTAACACACTTTTTGCAGAATTCTCCGAGGTCTTTCGGGATCTATCTTCCCCACTGTGTCAAAGCCGGACTTTCCTTACCTCCAGCTGCGGTTTCACCTCACCTTCCTCTCTCGTCCTTACGGTCAGCACACTATGGGTTAGTGCATATAGGTCTTAATCTAATGTTGGAGCATCGATTTATGCTTGGGTGTCCCACAGCCATTAAGATAATTGCATGATCACTTTATAACATCCTCCCCTGGTGGCGGTGGTAATTTGGCTCCCCTCACCGCGCACCTTGCTCAGTCAGACCCGTAACCACATTAAAGCAGGAGAAAATGTGGTTGGAATATCATCTTTCAGCCCCTGCAAATTGATTTCATACCATTTCCACTGTCTTCTAAAACCCTTTAAGTCTACCTCTCACCTATGCTGACCATTTGATCTATTGGAGGCTTCCAGGTCTTAACAGCTTGTATTGATTGAAAATCTTCAGGCAGCATCTCGAGCGGATGCTCCGGTGTCACCTTGTAATACTTACAGTCGAGGTATTTTTGAGTGAGATCATCACTGAGACAATGTATTTTTAGCTGTTAGGGCAATGCAAGTGGGCTTTGATTGCCTTCAATGGGAAACGACTGTGTTAAATGGCACTATGATCTCTTCCGACTAAATAAAGATTGCAGCAGCGCTATGGTCTAATGGCGGCTTCAGAGGAGAAGTTAGCGTCAGTGAAAGTCAAATCACTTTGACAGATTGATCCAAAGGGAGGCACTTTGCTTCCTGAGTATAAACACGACCAGATAATAAACGTTGAAACTTTAAACTGACAGAAACACGAAGAAGATCCAGCTGGAGATGGTATCCATTCCAACATTTATGCTTAAATACTTCATCAGTAAAAAATAATAGTTATCTCCATCAAATTAAACGACACTGAAGACAGAAGAAGTATTAAAAAACAGCGCTTCATGACCAGGAGGCACAGCACCATGTCATGTCAGCACAAGTTGTGTATTTATATTTTCAGTATTTAAGCTTATTTATTTGCAATCAAAGCTTTCCTTTTGGTGTTGCATTTTATGAATGAATTAAGGTTGTGTGTAAAGTATTCATTCCAGCTGTGACCAGACAGTGTCAGGCAATATGAGGATATGTAGAGGGAGAATTTTCATATTTCAACTTTCCTGGTTTGAGCCAATTGTCTGATTCCAGCTTCTAAACTGTGAACATGTTCTGTTCCCAAGATGACATTTACCATTTTCTGACATTTATAGACCAATCAGGAAAATGATCGACAGATTAAACACAATGAACATAATCGTTGGTCACAGTCCCAACAGTGATTACGGAGAAGTTCAATATCATGGCCCAGGTATAGTCTTTCAGTATTAACTGACATATGGTCTAAAGCCGTGGTTCTCAACTGGTGGGTCGGGACCACGAAGTGGGTAGCGGAGCTGTTTTCGGTGGGACGCGGATGTGAAGGACGTGTGTTTCCTATGATGCGCGTGCAGTAGTAGTGTAGTTTATTCACACTCCATGTATCCACTGATTGGGTGATCACAGCTACAGTTACATTTACATTCTTCAAACTCGATGAGCCCGACAGTAGTCGGACTTTTGTTGCACTTTTTTAGTTTATTTCTGTAGAGGGAATATTTTTCTCTTATGCACTGCCACCTGCTGGTCCTTTGTATTCTGTGATGTTGAGTCCGTCTCAGGTCAAAACTGCACCATTTTTTATTAAAGAAATCTGAGTGGTTGAAAAACTTCAGAAATTTGGGTTGCGATTTGTTATTAAGGAGGTGGTGATGGGTCCACTGGTCTAAAATAACAGTGTATTGATTATAAGTCATGAATCCTGTAATGTCTTCCTGTTTATTTGTGATTTAAAGTATGACCTAGGTTTATATAAACAGATATGTGTCATGTATGATACTTGTTTGGTTTTATATATATATATAGTAGTTGTTTACTATCATTTCCTGTTTTATCTTGTCAGTCAAGACCCTCGTGTTGCTTTGCTTCCTGCCTTTGTAATTGTGTACCCCGCTCCCTCATTGTTTTCACCTGTGTCTTGTTAGTCTAGCCTGTCTCCTTCTCTTCTGTGCCAGCTCGTCTTCGTCAACCTTCGTCTACCTTTTGTGCATCTTTGTGAAACCACAAAGATGTCAACGTCATCAACCTTGATCCTAGTTTGCCCGTGGTTCTTGCCTGTTTTGTTGGATCTTGTTTTGGACCTTGGATATTGTTTGCCTGTGCCCCTTGGACTCAGTAACTACGTCAGCCTTTTGTTCTGCCTTTCGGATTGTTTTGTGGTTTAAGCTTATTTCTGCATAGCCTCAATCTGGGTCCTCTCCCTTTTTACTTAAACTCCAAATGTGACAACATGAAGCAAATATGGAAACGTTATTAATTTATGACAATCTTATTAAAATCTTTTCAAACTTCAGAACATGTATACCTGTTGTTTTTAGAACATCGGCAGTGGATTTACCTTTCTCTCTGCTGACTTTGTAGCAAAGACGGACATGTGACAGGCGAGCAGCGGACACATAAACGGGGCCATCGTCTTCCCTTCATCCTCCCCATACAACCAGCCGGGTGAATTCTCGTCTCCTAAAAGAGGAAAAAAAAAAGACACTTTTATATTTTCTTTCCGACGTCATGTTGTTAGTTTAGCAGCTTGTTTTGCTGTTGTACTTACGGACAGCGTGCATCTCACACTCACAGAGGAGCCGAGCTGTAAAATCTCCTTCAAGCCATGTCAAAACCACGCATAGTAATCAGAGAGACATTTCTCTACCTCAGGTATGTAATGTGGATGGAGTTATTAGCATGTGGATGTGATAATCAGCCAGAGGCTTAGTCCCTGTTGTAGGAGGCGAGGCCAGGTACCGCCAACGCAGGGTCTCAGCAGTGATTAAACCTGCACTTAATCAACACCGAGAGTCAGTCTCAGCAGGAAAAATGCCACTGCGGGATTTGACTTATAATAATGGATCTGCCGGGTGTATGTGTATATGTGCACAACTCTAAGCCTTACAAACAGGTGCACCTCTGACAAGGCGCCAGGCAAATCTGCCAAAGTATTCCCATTGTGTAATTTTGAGATAATAAATTTCAATTTACAGAAACTAAATTGTGCATGAAATACAACAGCTTGCTGGAGTTTGCTTCCTGGATTGTCTGCACACGTTACATCACTCTATATCTGTAGCTTTCCTCTAGAGCATTGTCAAAGATGCATGAGACTCTATAATAGGCCTGCATGATATGAGGAAAAACATGCTGTGTGATAACAGTGTTCAATATTATTATTAAAGTGGACTTATTTCCTTGAACTAACACTTCCTCTGTCTCTCTGCGGTCAGCATTGTTTACTTAGTACCTGAGTGTGTAACATGCTGTCTCCCATGAATCCACAATAATCCCATATAGCAGAAGTCTTTATCAGCTATCTTTAATTTGTCCTGCAATTATCTGAGGATGGCTGTCAGCTTGCTGAGTTTTCATCCAATTGGCGAAATTGTGTGAATGCATGGCCCGTGTATTCGAGGCTCTGTCTGGATAAAATGTTCACACGCTGAATGTGAATGCTTCGTACACGTACGCACGCTTTTCTTCTTATTCATTGCAATTCAGGTCGTCTTTTGCAATGTGTTCATTGTGCATGTTCATATCCTAATGACTATGAAAATGTGATGTTTTGTGCAGCCCTATTCTGCAGTATTACATGTGTATAGTAGAGTATGTTTTATAAGAGTATTGTTTGCTCACTCTTTCTGTGGCAAAATGATAAGGGGTGCTTTAAGGGACAAAAAGCACCAAGTTTGCAAAATTGGTTTAATTTCTCTGTTTCTGTCACACTGATACATCACCTGTTGGGGAAAACGTCACTGCTGTTTAGACTGGAAACAATAATGTTATTACCTTCTTTTCCATTATGCACCAAAGCTTACAAGAACAAAATAACCTTTAACTCTATATTTAAAACCGTGTTCCCTACACTGGTAACAATTGCCACTGAAATGACTCAACCAACATAAACTTGACATCTTTTGACAGCAAAGTCCTTGTCGCATTCAAAGCTCGAGTGCATGTGTATAAAAACCTGTCTCCAACAAAGAAAACATGTTTATACTGAGCAAGAAGCTGCAAAGAATGATCAAGGACAGCAATGGGTAAGTGTGTCTTTTCATATCTCCCAATGATTTTCTTCCAGTGTTTGTGTCTTTGTTTGTTGTCGGGTTTGTCATCTTTCCTCTTTCAGTCCTTTGAGCACAACAAATGTTTCACTCACCCTGCACTTTGAAAGCACTGACAATAGAAAGCAGATTATCAATGTCAAATTGTGTGTTTTATGCCATAAAAGAACTCATATTTACATTTTTTTAAATGCAATTCTGAGGAGCCATTTAATCGGATTATGCTTTAAATCAAAGACAAGATTGTGCATAATACAAGTATAACATACTTCATCCCTTGCAGGCGACACTGACTACTGTTATGTACAAGGTAACCATGAAGATTGGGCTACATAAACACAAGGCTTTAAATCATTCAGTCATTTATATTTACAGTCATCTCCAGTTGTGGAGTGTTCTTTAATAATTAATATGTTTAGGGGGGGCTGCAGAGCTCCAGCAGGATGCAGAGGGGTGTGAGGTCACACATTGAAAGACTTTAATTGAGGGCAGATTGCTGCAGGTGGGGCAGCAGGTGCATCAGTGTCCTTTCCCCCAGAGTAATCATCAACTTTCTGCAGCTAATTATTAGATTAGCATAAGTAATGCTCCATTTGGCTGTGCTGATTTCTCCTTCTGAATGTGACAGTCTGCAAAAATGAATTTAGTTACCAATTTCAAAGGAGAGACGGATACACACAGAGATACAGAGACAGACGCACTGGGGGGGCTGTGTATAAAAGGACTGAGAGAGAAAGTGGATGTGAGAGAACACAAATTAGCCTTAACCTTCAGTCTTTGCCACAAAGTAATGGTGATGAATTACTGCGTACAAATGATAAGAACAGACCTAAATGGGAAATGGCATTGGAATGGGACACACAGGCCACTCACCTTAGCTCAGTCTCTCACACCCACTTACAGTGATATTTATTTATTAAGAGTTTACGTCATAGTTCACATTATTAAAGTTCTCAAACATGCTTTCTGTCATTATAGTTAGTTCTCTATATTTAATTTACAATTTATTTGTTTGTTGTTTAATGCGATAAAAAGATGAAAAATGATTGACAGCTCTGTTGACAAATAAGGCTCCTGCAGCCGATTAGGAGAGTACAGTAGGAAGGGCGAGAGACAATGATTGTCATTGTCATTGAAGTCATTGAAGTCTTCATATCTGTGAACGCTGCTTCAGTCCAACACAAGAAGCTGTTCTGCTGTTAAACACGCCGACATGTGGGATCCTTGCTGTTTTTTCTCTCTGCAAGTTAAGTGTGTTTTTTGGTTAGTGGAAGTGGCTACGGCGGCTCCACCCGCCAATCTCTACTGCACATTTCTGGCTATAAATGACATCACCATCGCAAGATGGCAGCGGCTATCACAGAGGCCATTTTGGCATCAATTCTGTACAATGAGAGCAGATGGAGACGCGTCGTCCATCTATATATACAGTAATTGCACAGGACCTACAAGCTAGCTAGCTGGTTAGCATATTACGCTTGCCAACCAATTGTTTTTCTGCAGGTTCTCTGTAAGTTTCTTTTGTAAATATGTAGCAGGATGGCAGGTTGGCTGTGCTTTTCTGTGTGAGGCAACAAGCTGGCAATAGCCTGGCTTATATAAGCATTTCCCCCCTCAAATTGTGGCTGTGGGTTGATGGGGTTGGGGGAAGCATAATGTCCTTGGCTACTGTAAATGCCAATCAATTTGCCAATCACACTGTTAGCTGTTTCATTGGAGCTTTAAACACAGGGAAACAAGGGCTGTTCCTACACCACACAGGCCTCTTTATGTGAGAATAATTACACTTTCACAGTCATTGATCAAAACCTAAAAAAATCTACATTTGTTTGGCTAATCATAAATTGCTGGAAATAACCATAAAAAATGAATATCTTATTTGTTCAGCCAGGTATGCAGGCTCATAACTCCATGTAAAATACGACCTCAATATTCTTCTGAGGAAATAGATTTTATGTGTGTTTCCTCGGGTACAGTGCCCTGCAAGCAAACTCTACCTCTACATCCACATCATGTTGGATTTACCATAAATAGAACTTACCAACCATGAGTAAGAAAATCATGTCAGGCTGCTAATGGTGATTACAAGTATGGGTGCAGGACATGTGACTGACTGTGACTCCCAATATGTACCAATTAGTGTCAAAGAGCAGGAGTGTGTCGACATGAGCAGCAAACTGCAGCATAGACACTAAAGCCAGCTGTCCGATACAATAAAAATCAGAACTGTAAGTTGTATTACTATTAATATCATTTCTTTGCATGAGGGCGGTGAGTTTCTGTACAAGGTACATTACTGAACAATGTAAAGGCTGGGTGAATTACATTCCACATGTAAATTCAATATGTTCTGCAGGAAAACAGCAAAAGCAGCTGGAGAAGTGCGGACCCTGTGCTGATTCATTCCAAGCAGATGAAAGAAATAAATGTGACTGCACTTCGTGACAAAAGAGCGGGAGGAAATTTAAGCAAAACTAAGCATGCAAAAGCAGAAACCCTGAAAACAGAACAATGGACCACGAAGAAAATGTATTCTCCACATCTCCACACAAAAACACAGTCACACACACATTTTCCTCATAACATGTGGGCTTGTTCTTACAAATGCTCAGCTGCAAACTTTGAACAACCCTCGAAGCAAAAAAAAAAATTACAACTGCAATAAATTGATAATGAACGAACAAAACAGTTTGGGCGATTCAGAGGCACACTGCAAGGATACAGTCTTTATACCAGCTACACAATAAATGTTTCCTGCACTGAGACAGCTCTATCATACTAGTGCAAAACAACTGTATAGAATACACCTGGAGAGAGGAACTGCTACAATTAAAATGAAGGCTTAAAGTCAGGCATGGCTTTGGCTGCTTTGAGTGACAGGTAGGTGTTAGTAAATGTCCTGCTAGAGATCACAACAAGTCATTTAACCTAACTTCTTCGGGGTCTGTGCTAACCACACCTGGCTTGTTAGCTTGTGCCATTTACAGCCTTGGCGTAATTATATAACTGCAAACTACAAACCCCTTTCTTCTCTAGCTGCACCCGCTAGTCCAAATAATGTCTATTCTGGCTCCAAAGGACAACAAGTTGAACCTTCCAGCTTGTGCCGGTCGGTGCGGTCGCAGCTCTAATGCACACTTAACGTTGGGAAACACGCTCAGGTCGCTTTACCTTGTATTAAAAATCTGCTGTAACAATATCCCACTTTTGTCATCACGGTGTTAAAACGATTTCATTTAAAGTCAGTTCAAATGAGCACATTTGTAAAATGAGTGGTGTGTGTGAAGAGGCACTTGAGCTCATCTTCACTAAACCAGTGGTTGTGAACCACAAAATGGGGCTACAAAATGTAATAATTCCTTTTATATAAGAGGGACTAAAACGCTTATCTTAATAATAGTCCTGCATAATAGTTCTGAAATGTATTATTGCTATAGCATTATATTATGAATCATAGTATCCATCTATTATCTATACTGTTTATACTGTTCAGGGTCGCTGCCATTGGGCGAACGGCAGGGTACACAGGTAGAAACAGACAACCTTTCGCGCTCACATTCACACCTACGGGCAATTTAGAGTCACTAATGAACCTAATTAGCATGTCTTTGGATTGTGGGAGGAAGCCAGAGTACCTGGAGGGAACCCACGCATGCACGGGGAGCACATGCAACCTCCACACAGAGAGGCCCACTATGTCTGACTCGGGATTCGAACCAGTAACCTTCTAGCAGTGAGGCGACAGCGCTAACCACTGCACATGTATGTCTTTTACTAGCTTGTTTCTCATTCCTCACTTTACTTGTGTGATTCTTCCTTGTGCATTTTGTATGAGGATTGTTGGAGGGCTTCTAACAACAAGAATTTCATTACCAGCGACTGCGTCAATGTAATGGTTGTGCATATGATAAATAAGGGACTTGAACTTGGATTTATGCACAAACCGTGATTGGAATTCTTACTCGGTAGAGCAAAAACTTCATGTAGATCTATGATCATTTCTGCATCAATGTATACCACAATTTAAGTTCTTGTAATGATGTAAACAAGTAGTTCCAGAGACAAATTATTACTGTAGTCAAAGTTAAATTGGCGAAAACAAAAAAAGCTGTTTTGTCATATTAAAACTTATTTAGAGTCATGCTTTTAATGCTACTCACTTTTTATGTGTGTAAAAGAAATTACAGTGTTCCGCCGAGCTGCGGTTTTATCATCTGCACTCTTAATTAAAGGCAATCTATATGAATGATGAGATTCCACAAGCTAAAGGTTAAGGTCAGGTTTTATCTACTGTGCACTCCTGCGCTCCAGCTACTGTACAATAAGCAAGCAGAACAACATCATTTGCGGAGGTGTGGGGCTGGAATATTAAGTGGGGAGATTTAGTTTCTCAGTTTCTTTATTCCAATCATGCTTTTGTTTCAAGTCTTTTGCTGATGAAGATTAATTTGCAGAGCATGCCGCTCTATCAACCCCGCTGACACAAAGGGCAAAGATATAAACTAATTAAATACACCAGTGCAATTGATATTTCCCATGGATCAATGCAAGTGTGGGATCTGTTAATTAAATCCGTGATAATGTTTACTTATCATAAACATTTCCCATGTTTGAGCACGGTGAGATGGGGAGATAATCTTCACTGTCTGACAGATTAATTTTAAGGCTGAGGGAAAATCCTCCCAGCACATACAGAGTGAATTCCTCCTTTCAGCCAGGGGGGAGGCTTCTGTTGGATGTTTATATTCAAAGTGTTATCGGAGGAAATATTCCGCTCCTTCACTGAGTACTTAAACATCACAGAAAAATATGTCAACACTCACACAAAAGGTGTGACCAGATGCAAAGGAATCAGTCCTAACAGCATCCACACGATCGGAATCCGTGGGCTAATGAAAGCAAAGCCATCGCAGTCCGCTCAAAAGCCCCTGCAGCAGGGTGGGTTAGGCTTTCTCCCCCTCCCTTGTCTCCTGTGCAGTATACATCAGAATGGCACAGGTTATCACACAGTGGATTAAGAAGGCGTGTCAGAGTGTGTGCCAGAACCTCCGAGCCGCACTCCACTCATCTATTGATCCGTGCGCGCGAGGAAAAAAAAGCAAAAATACCGGCACACTTAGCAGAGTAACCACAGGCAGCAGCCCCCTGCCTGCCCTCTGTTCCCTGCAGTGGGACTGATTGCTTGTCTCAATCATCCTTCCACCGCACCCCCCCCCCACTCCCTCCACCCTCTAACACATACACACACATAAACACATACTCCAACACACGCACAACAGCTCCGTCTTTTTCCCCCCACATTCGTTCCTCTGCTTCTGTCTCAGCCGCAATCTCTCCTGATTTGACGGCCTCTTGTTCTTCTTGTGAGGGCCATCAAAGTCTGCAGCCTTAACCCTGTCTGAAAGTTCTGGGACTGCGCGGTAGGAAGCAATTAATTCTGCAGTGAGAAACTCCATTAATTAGGCAATGCTTCTGGCTATTTCAAGAAGACCCTTTAGAAACAGTAGGGCCAGTCTGAGAGCCATAAAAGATGCAGTGGCACACCAGGTTTTAATGGACCCAGGGGCTCCTTGCATATCACCACCGTGGGGTAATTCTCCTTTTCTATTTCAAGGCCTCATAACTACTCCACATGCACTCGCAAAGTGACAAATGCTGTTTACTGGGAAGGTGTCTTATAGGGCATGGCTGTCATAGTATATCATGTAGAGCTTGACAACAAGAGCTGTGTCACTATCCTGCCAAAGTACAAACCACGCCGAGTCCAGAGGCTAACCAGGGCGACTACATTTTTAGTCAAAATCGAGGTTCAACTTAAAATGAACTTTTCAATACTGTTTTATCTTGTGACAAGGTTTCATCTTCTTTGTTTTACGGAAAGAAATTGAATGAAAAAATGCTGCTTCTTCACTCAAAGCCGTGACAGTATGTGAAGTTACTGCGGGATGCTGTGAGATCCTAACCTAAAAAAAGCTGTTTGAGATGGAATTATCCAGCCAAAGGAGGATGTGCAAGTGGCTTAAAAAAGAAAACACCCAGATGGTAAGCTATAACATAAAGTATTGAGAAACTTACAATCATATATAGAGTACCAAAGAGCCTCCATGTACTGTATAAGCTGAGAAACAGGCAAGTTAGCTAGTATACGCTTTCCTGCTTCCTGAAATCTGTAAAAATGTCTAACTTCACTTCATCGGCAATCTCATCTTTATTTATTTTGTTATTTTTTTATCTGTCAGGCAGTGTGGCAGTCGGGATTGTTGTTAGCTTTTCTCAGCAGAGAAGACGGCAGGCTGTAGGGATAAGAACACGGGTTATCTTAAATTACTTGGAACATATTGTTCAGGCCCCGCTCTTTCACCAGAGAGTCCAGCGAACAGGGAGGCCGCTACGTCCCACAAGCTCTCTTAACTTTCTTTAGTCCGATGGATAAACAAATGGTCTTTCTTCGCACCTCGGCGTCTCAGATGGCAGCAGAGCAGGTTGAAACGCCACAATTCCACATTCAAAAGTTTTTTAGTGACAGTAATGGCGGAAACAGAGAGCGTGGCTTTTTATGACTTTATTTAGAGGGAGGACAGTGGATAGTGCCGGAAATGGGGGAAGAATGAGTGGGCAAAGGGTCGAGGGCGGGAGCTGGACTGGGGGCCGCCGCATCGAGGACTGTAGCCTCTGTCTATGGTCGCCAATTTAACCGCTGAGCCAAACCGGCGGAGTCTGACATTTCTATAACACTTCACTTCCATCGTAGTTTCTTCTGTTGCGATGTTTCATTTTGGGCATAGTCATGCGCCAATTTGTTGGTATTTGCCAAACCCTGGAATCAAATTGTCCTCCAACAATCCTGCAGCTGAGACATTGACCTCTCCAATGTGTAATTTTCAGACTGTAACTCTTCTTCTTTGCATGTATTCTTGAGGGCCTTTTTATACTCAAAAGCCCTCACAGCAGATTTGACCTTCCTGCACTGCACTTCGTCAGTGCTATTAGACCAATTTAAGTCCATGTCAAGGTACAGCTACAAGGTAGGGGTCAGCTACATGGTTTTTAGACATACAAATAACGAGAATACACTAAAGTGCTATTAGTCCATTATCACTCACTTAGCAAAATTCCATGTGGCTGGAGAGTTTAAGCACTTGAGTCCATTTTCCCAGTTTCTTTCTTTGTCTACTTGCTGCGGTTAGACTTTTAGGGCAACATGAATAGGCTACAAATTGTTATTGAGATGTGAAAAGGTCCTAAGAAAAACTTAACAAGGCATTGTTAATGGGCAATGTGCTGAAAGGACTCTAACACGCCATGCGAGGATGTTCCTCAAAGCCACTGATATTCACACATGTGGAGCAGGGAAGGCTACAAAGCGCAGCAGAGGGATACGGCTGCGTTTCCTCTAAATGGAGGTAACAGGATAAACACTGGTGTGAAGATGGGTCTGGGACAATGAGTTTTGTGATGTCTAATCACTCACTAAATCACGCATGAGAACATTAGCTATTTCTGGTGTCCACCATTCGGGGACATTTAGGAACATGGCACCCATTTGAAACTAAACAAGACCATGGATCGGTGCGTTTGGAATGCTGATTCAACTGTAGGTCTCCCCTGAGCACAGGCCAGGCCTGCCTCCACCCGCAATGACGGGGAGGCCTCAGTGACAGTACGCCATCCGTGAAATTAAATCAACAACTCGCTTATTGTAATTACATTTGGTTAAATGGGAAGGCAAAGTGTGGGTGTAATACAATTAACATGTAATTGTCATCATGACCAGGTTGGTGCTGATCTATTCTCCCAAGGGATTCTATGAAATGTACCACCAGCGTCCTCATCGCTACCATTTGCTTTTAAATGATGGATTCAGTACCAGGATGTCCCGCTGCTGCTGAGCGTGTGTGCTCAGGAGCAAGTGTAATATGTTCATGCAGAAGCAAATCACTTTTTTATCTAAATAACGATATCAAATGTGTATTTCACTTTACATATTTGTATTTTGCCATTAAAAACTGAAATTTTAAGGCATAAAAAAATGTGCTGAACAAACAAACATATATTACAACCTGTGTTCAGTCCCAACCTTTAAAATGTTTTGCAGCAAAAAAAAGTTTCTTAGCATGACTGCACCGAGCAGTTCTATTAAACCATCTTAACCCTGACTGTTACTTCAACTAAAGCTGTTTTATACTCTAACTATTAAATAAGCAGTACAGCTCTTCAGCAGGTGATATAACAAAGAAAACTGTCGTATAGAACACAGTCCGGGTGTTTCAAACTGATTTTAAACCTACATGTCTTTTGGACACTGCATGAAGGAGTTAAATGTCACTTATTGTGTCAAATATGAGGCACTAGAGAACACACATTTTCTAAACATGCATTATGTTGCTGTACATCTAGTGTGGCCCACACGGTGTACATTTCATGTAAATGTAATGATTGTTTCACATAAGGCTTCATTTCTTCTACCACTAAGTGTCCCCAGACTCTTAGATTTCAAGATCGGAAACTGTCCAATGGTGAAACGTTACATTTAGCTGTGACGCCAAGGCTGCCTGTTTTGATTAAATACAAAACATTTAACTTTTTTAATCAGACTTTTTTTCTTTAACAGGGTGACAAAGTTTGAGATAGATTGGATTAATCTTCTAGACGGAGCGTCTTAAAACACAAACCTTGTAAACAACCAAAAATACAGTCCAATTTTATATTACTTAAAAATGGCTGACGTCCTGTTGAGCTGAGGTCATGGCACAAAGGGACTTTTCAAAGCCTTGTCCTTCCTGATTCCATACATGTAGGAGAAACATACTACAGGGGTTAAATTCTTGAAGGGGTTTTATGGAGCCATTTCCTGACACCCATTCGCAAGAAAATTAAAATATGACATTTTTCACCACTTGTGATGTGTGCACAGAGTTTTCGAGCACCTTTAGCCCTGCAAATATGTGATTTATTTTGGCATAGAAATAAAAGGGATGAATAATTCCTTGAATTTTAATTGGGCTTCCCATTGGTTCGTGCTTGGGCTGGAGTAATACTCCATGAATATCAATCTACGATCAGCTGTTATCAATTGGAGTTCATACTTTACTTTTGCATTTACATTCACCATGAGGCGTGTGTGTGTGATCACTCACCCCAATACATGCTGGGCAACTTCCTCTGATTCCTGTGACATTTTAGAGGACAAGGAGCTATAAACATTGAACAAATGAATTTTGTACAAGCAGGTCATTCACCCCTTTGTGTTTGGAAAATGTTTTGTCACTAGGTCGCAGTAACCAAGCAGTTATTTTTATTGTTTATGACCTCCCTGCTCTGTGGCTAATCAAAATTAACATTTCCATTAACCTCAGGCCACACGAGAGTGCAGATGTAGAGGACCGACGTGTGGGCCGCTGACAATGAATTTGTAGAACAAATATGAATTTTAAAGTTATGTCTCTGTGTAGTGTTTCGGGAAAATTAGTACAACAGATATTTTAGAACTGCAGGGATATAGTTTAGTTGAAAAAACCACGTACCGTAAACTGTAATCATTTGTTCCGTGAGGTTCCTGCTCTCCTGTTTTCCCTCCCACACATGTCACATTTATAATTTAGTCTCGTTCAAAATCGTCAGGTTTGAAATGTAGACTGCAGACCCCACCGGTATATTCTTGTCGTATTTCGGATTCTGTACCGCTCTGAGCCGTTGCCTGCAGTGAAACGGTAGTGTTTCACTCCAGCGTCTCTCGCTGGGCCGTTCCTTTAAGACGGAGGGGCGCAATGCACGCTGGGTGTTGTCGGGCGAAACCACGAGCTGTTGGTACAACTTTCTCCACAGCTATGTTGACGTGTTAATTTCAAAATATCACTGCTTCGATCGATTACAGAGAACACCAGCTTTGACTGACAGTGGCTTTTTCCTGGGGCGAATTTCTCCTTTAAGAATAACTGAATATTGAATGTAAGTTTAAAAAGATGCTGTCAGTCATTTCACCAGACTTTATTCTCTCTGCAGCTCCGCAGCTCAAATCTAACTGGAGCTTGATATATGGAAAGCATGATTTCTCAGTAATGTCTGTCCTCTCCTCTTTTTATTCCATCCAAAACTCCTCTTCTCTATTTCACACTACTTCCTATTTCATTCCATCTCCTCACTCTGCCAGTTTATTACTTTCCGTGCACCTCGCAGCTTGTTCTCCTTACACTTGGCTGTTTGTCATGTTGGTGATGGAGGGATCGAAGCTGTTGTTCTCATGGTAACTTGCCCAGGAAAGCAGCGTTGGCTAAAGGCCTAAAACCTTCCAATCTTAGATGTGTCAATTTCCTGTGATAAGTTGAGCGATGTGAAACTTTTCTAACTCAAAGAAAGCAAAGATTTTACATTTGTCTTATCACACAGGGGTATCGTGTCTGTGATGAGCGCTCGAGGCTACGAGGTGGTAGGATTGCATGACAAAGACAGATTGGTGCTGACAGATGTACCGTAATAGAGTCACTCAATAAGAGAGTGAAAATAATGTGCAATATTTACATGTTGATAGCCTCTCCCCTTGTCTTCAGGGGGTTTAGGGGCCTTTTCTACAGTTCATAAGAAAGTGACAGATTCGATTAAATTTATTAGGTGTTTTCTTTCTAAGTGAATCCCAAATAAATTAAAATGAAATGCTCCTGATGCCACTCTGCTCATCTTATCCTCCTACAGACATGTCTGCCATTGATGGTCTCTTTAACCCTTTGAACTCTGCAATAGACATGAGTCTGTATTTTTCCTTATTGTGATGTCACTTCTTGGAGCATCTTCAAATGCTTCATATTCTTAAATCTGTACAACCTTGGGGCGCTGGTTTAGCTCAGTTGGTAGCAGGCGTCCCATATACAGAGGCGAAGCCTTCGCCGCTTCGGCCATTGGTTCAACTCTGACCTCGGCCCTTTGCATGTCATCCCCACTCTCTCCTCCACACATTTGCGATCTATCTTCACTGCCCTATCAATAAAGGCAAAAGGCCAAAGGTTTTGTCGGTCGTGCTGTAGTTAATACTGTTTTTATTTGAGATTATTCTACACAGGATCAGGCAAACAATGAGCTCTTGAAGCAAGATTGAAGCTTGCATGTTTTCATCAATTTCACACCGCATGTTATGTAACATGACTAAGGGTGGGACAAAATACTGATACCACAATGTATTGCCGTTCTGACTCGTGCAATACAATTTCGATAGACTGGCGCCAATTATTAATATTTAAATTGACAAATATCTGGTGCTCTAAACAGATGTCCCTGAGATGTTTAATCACTGCGTCACTACTTGACTCCTCGCTCTCGTGCTTATGACATGAACGAGGGTAACATGAACGGAAATTAAAGGCCGAAGAAGAAGTTGACAGCAGGATAGAAGAAGAAGACAGCGGGATAACATCGGCCACTTTCAAACTTTCCAAAGTCCTCATTTTGTTTTTACAGTTGTTCTAAAGTCCATTTAATTTACATGATGAAAACATGAACATTGTTTCATCTCAGTTTGTGTGACATTCTGTGAAACTGACACCAAAGTGCACACACTAATCCTGCACTTTACCCTTTTAGGGGCAATTATATCAATGATCACAGAATCGCTGTATCATGATATTATCATTATCGTTGGCCACATATCGTGTCTCGTTTCGTAGTTACCCTGCGATTCCCACCCCGAATAATGACTTCATCGGCAAACGTACAACGGGATGACTCCCGGAAAGACAGAAGCTTTCAGCTGCAGAAAGAATAAAAGCTGCAGCTTCTATATTTTCTATTTTAGATCGATTTTAACAGGATCATGTAAAAAATGGACTCCCCACAGGAGGTCATTTTTCAAAGGGATAAACATTACTGCACCATGGCAGCTGTGGATAAACCGCATGATTTGGCTTTGAATATCACCCATGTCCGCACAGCAGCCATAGGGAAGGAGAGCTGTCTGCTACAAGCATGCCACTGTCCTCATCAGCACGCCTGCCGTGTGGCTGATAAAGGTGTGAGCAACAAGGAAAAGCAGTGGATGCTGTGTTTCGGTGCCACAGCAGCATCCTCTGCACTCCTCAGCTGGATGTTTTTGATGCCACTCTGACACAAACTATATACAGCAAGCACTGGAGAGTTTACAGATGTACTGTGTGCTTCCTGCACCTCTACACCCCCACTGTGAAAGGTAGGACAGCAGTATCCAGTGTTCCTGCAGTGTGTCCTTTTTCTTTTGTGCAAGGATGGTGAATCACAAGATGCAGGAAGAAAACTTCAACAAATTGAAAACATCTTGACCTTTGCCGAACTCAGTGTCATTGATTCTCTGCAGGAAATGCTTGTGTATTAAAATCATCGACAAATACATCTCCGGCCACTCATCATTTCAATGAGTGTCCTTTTAATCCTCCAATATCTTCCTCTAAAACCTCAAATACTTCTATGTGAAGACTTACAGCAAAGGCCCTTGGGAGGCAGGAAGCCACAACAATATGATTGGAGCACACAAGCAGAGTGTTGAGAGACATACTGCCCGCACAACAAACCCAGAATAAAGTGTGTGTGACAAGGAAGAGCGCTCAAGGCGACGCGGGCACAGGAGAGGACGGGGGAAAAGAGAGCCGGGGTGGTGAGTGGGTTGGATTTGCGTGCCATCATGGCCAAATAAGCAGATTAATGTCCGGTAGTCCCGTGTCTGTTTTTGCCACTGGATGACAGCACGCATTGATGGAGCCCAGAGAGGAAGACCTCCTAGTGGGTCAGACTGCACAGCGGGGCTTAGGCCTGGACAGAGCGAGGCCAGGGTTGGAGGGAAGAGGTTAGGAGGATAAAAAGCAGAACTGTGCTGCTCCCTGCTGGGCAGCGTCTGGCCATTCTTCCCTCCATGACTGTTGATCACAATAAACAAGACACCCAGAGTTTAAAAGAGGGACTCACGGCCTCAGAAATAATTGGTAGAGCAGCACTGAAAGGAATTCTAATGCGTTTTTAAGACCTGGTAAGAGACCTCAGTCCTCATTTGGTTTGTTTCCAGAGTAGATAGTTGCTATTTCACTGGAGGTTATTCATCTTAAATTGTCTAAAACAATTTAAAACAACAGTTTGCTTCCGTCCTCCGCACATAAACTTCAGTCGACCCCGCTGAGAGTCTCCACTTTCCTCTGATTGTAAAAGTCATAACACCAGTTTTGCACTTAGCAAATAGAGAGTGAAGCAAACACCGATCGTGTGTCTGAGGCGCTGACTTAAAACATTGTTATCACATTTCACTGCATTACATCATTCTGTCTAAATAGAAATGACGTCGTTATCCTCTGTGTGTGTGTGTGTGTGTGTGTGTTTGTGTGTGTGTGCTTACGTTGTGCGATCTTGGCCAAGTGCAGACGGTTGACCCAGGAGATCTTACTCAGGGGGTTTGGAGTGTTGAGGACCACCATGAAACTGACAGGACGTCCTGACCTGAAGGAGAACACACACACAGAATACATATTAGATTTTACACCTTTGTCTTAATGTCCTCTTTGGACAAGGCAGAATATAAACATAATTTATGGTATCTTTTCTTTTGAGGCTGTTGTTGAAATCTTGTGTAACAGCTCTGAAACTCAAGACTGAACCTAAAGGAATTCTCTTCAACAGAAAAAGACGTGCAGAAATTAAGCATTTTTAGCATGTGAAGTTGTATGATTGTGTTCGTAGGTTTAGGTTAACCATTTTTATAATTATCAAAGTTTGATTGGTGATAAAAAAATGTCAATATATATTGTAGGAGCCATTCATTTTCATGGTGTATTTCTGTGTATATTTGTTGCCTACACCAGTTTGCCACAGGTGGCAGTGTAGGTGGAAACTACAAGGGGCACAAGGGAAACAGCTGACAGTTACGCATGGGTGATGGGAAGAGCACACGTTTTTACCGCTGGTCACGCTCGCTGCTCGTCACGCTCGCTGCTCGCCACGCTGTCACAACCTCCAGAAATGTCACACCATTTCAAAGTGGAAAATCTGGGAATTTTAAGTTAAAAAGGAGCCAAGCAGATCCTCTCAGGCCCCATCCTCTGTTTAGTTGAGGCTAGCTGCGCAAGCTAGCATTACAAATCTGAATTTGTGAGTGAACTGTCAGCGGTCAGGTTGGATTGTGGATAATGTAGGCACAAGGCTTTGAGAAGGAAGAAGACAATATGATGTATGTATGTTCATCTATGATCCATCAACAGTGTTATGGGAGGGCAATGCTGGTGCTTTAAATGTTACTTAAGGTGTCAAAGCTAAACGCTTTAAAACATCATCAAATTGCAGTTACTCCAGTATTAAAACTGATCCATTTTCAGAGATATTTCCTCCAATTAATTCTTGATGTGAAAGCAGCTGCACAGAGATCAGCCTTGTAGCAAAGTTAGTTAGAACAAAAAAAATCAATAAAGCAGAGTGCAAAGCCTTCCAACAAACACCTACGTATGTGCAGGTTGTTTAAAAGGGCCCTATGCAGATGTTAAACCTCATCTTCCTCTAAACATGACAGCAGAAGTTCAACAGGTGGAGGGCAGCTCGACCCTAACTGTGGATTCTCTTTCTTTGTTATGGTGGTTTAATCTGGTTCTAAATGCTAGAGTAAGACTTTTAAGAGTTCAAAGGAAGTCAGTGAAAAACGGCAACTTGGCATTGACAGTTGCCATGGAGGACTTTACTTTATCCTGAATGTCAGCATGAATTAACAAGAGTGTTTGACACCACAGAAGAGCAGGAAGCGGGTTTTGATAGAAAATACACAGTAGATGTGCAGCACAGAAAAGAAAGCAGAACACTTTGCTCAGAGAAACAGGGCACCAACAAGGGGAAGACATTTTTCATTTCATGGGACTTTACGTTTAATACATCAAGATTTTTTTTCTGTCAGAGAAGCTGCTTGTAGTTTTACAGTGATTTAGTCCTGTAAGCTGAGGCTTTGTGATTTCAGCTCGCAGGTCAACATTCAGGGGAGGTTGCGCTGACCACACAGCATGGTCAAAGTTAATCGCTTGTAGGTGGACTCCGACTCTTACTAGGCCACTAATGTGTGAGCCCTGCTGGGAACAGCATGACTAGTGCGGGCTCTGATCAGTGAAGGCTTTTTGGTGCCATTTCAAGCTTAGACACAGCAGGACAAAGGACGTGCGTGCCTGTCCGTGTGTGACAGGGAAGGAAAGAAAAGTAGAACGAGGAAGATGAAAAGAAAAAGAAAAAGAAAAGTGAGGACGTGAGTGTGGTTCAGTTCCTTGTAAACAGTCGCTTATAATGGCTGGACAGGTCGAGGCTGAGTTATTTGGCTGTTGAAAAGATTCAGCCTTTATCTTCTAAGGTAGGTTTCAAAAACTTCATACGTATTGTTGAGTTTGAAAACAACCCTGCAGGTGAGTTCTGCTCCTTGCAACGATCTTTACGTGAAAGATGTGAGCTGTAAATGAGACAAACAATTACATGAATTCAAAATTTCTAACTTCATTCCTAATTCTGCTCAGGGAAGTACATGACATGACGCTGACCAATTAACAAACCATTATGTGGTCGTGGCACCTAAAGAACACGGAAACACGCCAATGGAAAGTCAGATAGGACCCCTTGCTGTGCTGCGCATTGGAATCCTTTAGAAAGTCAGGTAACGTCTCTTCACCACAAGACACAAAACTTAAGAGTCCAGTTTGAGACAAAGTCAACGCTGACTCCATGATTCATCTTGTATGTAATGTTACTTATGTGTAGGGTTGGGCCAATTGACAATGCCACCAAAATTATTTGATTTTGATATAAGAATATGAAGAAATAGATTTTCTGTATTTTTTTTGGCCTATATTGTCAAATAGATGCACAATATTACCGGGGATGTGATCTAAAAGGATTCAAATGACATTTTTCATTTCACCTCGACTTTAAGTGGACATCATGAGACGCGCAATTGGTAGATAATGCCTGCCTATGACAACTATATTAGTACATATTTATTAGAACTAAAACCCCAAATTTTAAACTTAACTGGAAAGTTTTTGTGCTTTAACCTGCGACTGTTTCACAACATTAACCACAAAGGCTTTCTTCTCTACCAATATGTATTTTGCATTGACAGTGTTTCACGGCCACCCCCACATAATGCAGTGTTAAAAGGTTGTGCTCATTTCACATATTTCTGTGAGACCGTGTTGGGGCCTTTGTTGAAACTGAGCCATTATCTGGTTTAATAATGGAGAAAAAGAAGGAAAAGCAAACATACAAATGGACGGAGGAGAAGTTTATTATGCAGCAGGAGAGGTATGAAAAAGTTTCTGTGAACTCCTTTCGCCTGGAAACTGGGTCACTGTTGGTATCCATTGTAAAAGCAGTGAATTCAAGCCGACTGCACCTGCCATTCTTTTGAAAGGAGCTACAAACTTTTCAGAGGCACCTTTCAAGTCTGCGGGGGGTGAGCATTTGATATTGAAAACATGGCTTTTGAAAGAAACATTCCTTTAGCCTACAAATACCCAGTATCCCGGTAAAAACATCAAAGCGTGTGATCACTGTTTATTAATTAAGTCCAGGGTTTAAAAGTTTAATAAATTAAAATAAAGGATAATTTAGTCCTCAAGAGACAGATGGTGTGTCTCATGCACTATACACTGACTGCAGTATGCATGTATATCCATTCTGAATGCATAATTTAAAGTTTAGCAGAGTTGAAAAACATCCCGTCTTCCTCTTCAAAGTAAAATATGTGAACATAGTTTGCTAAAGGGCTTTTACATGTCAGAGGACACATCTTTAATCTGGAATTTGAATTTTGCCTCTGTGCATGTATGGTAAATGTTGGAGGTTTTGACAGGTGGTTCATATGTTGTCATTTTTTTTACAGAGTGGTGAGGAAGTGTAGATTTCTTTGAGGTTCTCATGTAGAGTAAACGTCATGTAGATTTGTGACCAAAAACTAAAATAAATCACCAACTTTTTCTCGTGAAAAAATATCCAAGTAACCTGAAGTCGGCTTTGTTCAGTTGTCTTTCTTACTCTGAAATATTGTGTGTGTTCTTATGAGGTGTGTTTTGCCACTTGTATGGTATTCTGTAGTCATTAGATTGCTGAGGAACTGCAGGTGAAAATTAGCCTCGATGGCTAATCTGGCACATTTGTAGGGATGTGTTTTAATGTGCACTGTCCCTGCAACTTTAAACAGTCAAAATAGCATAAAATCCTTAATCCTTACTAGTCCTATACTATTTTTTGATGAGTTGTTTTCTGTATGAAGTGCCTCACAGCAATATTCAACCATTTTATGCGCACTTTTTTACATTAAGGAATAGAACTACTGAAAGATATTGGTGCCAGTAGAGACAGCATTAGATAAAAATTAATTCTAATGTATTCTATTGAACTCTTTATTAATAAAAAATGTAGTTATATAGCAGATTCCACAGAAAATTTCAACAGCAATTACTTCTATTTGAGGCATATTTCTCATTCTGACATTCTTTACTGATTAACCGACTTCTTACTTCAAATTATTTTTATTAAGACACACATGCAGGCGGGGGACGTCAGTCTTACTGACTGTTGAGTGGAGGACTGCAGGCTACCTTTGAGTTGCAAACAGTTAACACTCCCACCAATAGCCATGGGCTGTCCCGTCTCCTTTATCCCTTCTGGTTTTTCTCTTCATGAGTTGAAAGAGCGACAAATTAGCGCTGGGCTACAAAGCACAGGACCGATGTGAGGTAAACAAATAAATGTCAGTCAAACACTGTTTTTATAGCTCGATCCTTCATTGCTAGCACTCAGACAGACTTTGTTCGCGTCTCCCTCCACAGTGCCAAGTGTGATATTTTTCTATACAGAGAAAGCCCAAGGTTGGGTATTCTTTTCATGTGTCGCAGTAAAGGACAGTGTGTTTCTAACAGGCTGATTTTTGTTTCTCAGACAGCTTTGTGACCACACAAACTTTGACTGTGATGGTGTCTCCAGGTTGACACTTTTACCAGGTATGTCTTTTCCCATCTGCTCAGTCAAGCTACTCTATTATTATTTGAGGCAGGAAAGAACAGGGGAGCTATACAAGATATCAAAAGACACGCTGCCGAGTGTTTGTGAAATAAATAATAAAAACGTGTTGTGAAGCAAAATGGGTCAATGTCACTCCACCTGACGCCACAAGAGATCCAGAAAATGGAAATGACCAAGATATAACAATAGGGAGGTCCAACTGGAGTGATTTAAGGTAGTATTACAGGCTGCAAAAACAACACACGTAAAGTCAATAGCAAAAGTCAATACTGAAATGGGCCCCACAATGCAAGGCCTCTCCCAGAGCCGAGTGTTTTAGAGAGGATTTTCTCTTTGTGGGCTAAACTCAGAGACATCACTTAAAACTAACAAATGTCTGTTAATAGACACAAGACAGACTGACTCCTGCAAATGTTTTGTTAAGTGTTAGGTAGACCCGGACTGAAGGTTTTCCTTGTAGACCAGGAGTTAGGAGTAAAATTATAAGTCGACTGTTCTTACTTAGCATGCTTTTGATACAACTTTAATTATCTAAATATATAGTTTTGGGGCTTCGGAGAGTACTTCTAATTCTAAGGGTTAAGAAGAATGTGATAAGTAATGTTAAAAATGTGCTACATTACAGTTACTGGACATTTGTTTTTTCTTTTTCAACACAGTAGTACCTCATTCAAATAGCTTTAGCCTATTTAGAGACCTATGTTTTCTATAGGCTGATTCAGTTAGCTTTAGCCTGGCTCGTAGCTGCTAACTAGGTAATGTCATAGGACCTCCGGTTTCTTTAAGTTGATTCAGTGAGCTTTAGCCTGGCTTATACGTAGCTGCTAATTAGCTAATGTCATGGGGCCTCTGGTCTCTTCAGGCTGGACCATATCTGCAAACTAGCTAATGTAATGTGGATGAGAAACCTTTTTTTTAAGCTGGTTCAGTTAACCTTAGCCTGGCTTGTAGCTGCTAACTGCTTAATGTAATTGGGAGACCATTTTCTTTCTTTAGGCTGATTCAATTAGCTTTAGCCTGGCTCAGAGCTGCTAACTAGCTAATGAGGTGGGACTTCTGGTCTCTTTAGGCTGATTCAGATAACTTTAGCCTGGCTTGTAGCTGCTACCTAGCTAAAGCGGTGGGACTTCTGGTCTCTTTAGGCGGATTCAGATAACTTTAGCCTGGCTTGTAGCTGCTAATTAGCTAATGTGGTGGGACTTCTGGTCTCTTTAGGCTGGTTCAGTTGGCTGTTTAACTAATGTAGTGGGGCTTCTGGTTTCTCTGGGCTGATTCAGTTAGCTTTAGCCCAGCTTACAGCTGCCAACTAGCTAACTAACTAACTAGCTAAAGTAAGAGAACAATGGTTGTGAAACTCTGTAAAAGTTTTGTATAAACAGGTCCTTTTTCCATTCAGTGGAGCAAACCAAAATAATTTGTCCTTTTCATAACTGCTCACCTTGGACCTGAGCTTATTTGGATACTTTCTGTTGATGCACTGCCCTCAGTCCACAGAAGAGACTCACTTCCCATAACAAACCCATTGTGGCACAAGCATACGTCACCCACAAGGCCCGGCTTCCTTAAATAAGAATACCTGGATGGTAACTCAACAAATATGTCTGAGACAAACAGACAAGAGACAAAGCATGGTTTCAAAAGGATTTCAAGCTTTATTTTGTTTTCTGCTACTAATAATCAATGAGAACTTCGTCAACTAAGACACCTGTCCTCCAAGAACACTTGGTTGACTATTTTAGGGCCGCCCTACACATCTCTCATTTGTAAATGTACACCTCAACATATAGCCTCCTTCAGCAAGTACTTTGTCATTTTTTTGTCAGCCTGTTAGACCACTTGCCGTGCCTGAGTGCAAATATTTGACTCCCTCTCTCCTGTCAACTAGAATAAAATAACTTCTTAATGCAGAGCAGTCTAAAGTGAGACTGGCAGCATCGGCCCTGAGTTAGCAATGAGTCAGCCATTGACAGGAGCACTCTGTTGTCCTGATTGATCAGCCTTTATTGGAACTACAAATAAGCTGTCTGGCAGAGGATGAGATGTCTTCTTAAAGCACTAAGCAGCGTTCCAAAATAATGGCCTTGCTTCAGTCACCTGTACAACTATTCCACAGTGATTCGGAGGCGATGAAAGAAAGAAAAAGGAGAGTGCAAGAGAGCTCAGGAAAAAAGGGTCGGGGGTTGGGCTCTTTGGCACACAGAAGGAAGACAATTTCACATTCAGACATCATTAGAAGGTAATAGAGTGAAGAACAGAGTGCAGCCTGAAATTCTGCTTCTGTCATACCTGCTGCTGCCCGCTGCAAATTCATTTTCATCTCATAGAGGAAGGGAGAAAATGGCAGAGCGGGAAGCACACACAAAGAAGAGAGCAAGATATTGCAGACAGGAAAAGAATAAAGTGAGTAAGATCTCAAACTTGCTTGACATGTTGAAAAAGTGGAGCTATCGCAAAGAGGTGTAATTCATACCATTCGCAGCTTAAATATAGCAGAGGCAATTTGCCGAAGACAGAAGGGGAGACAGCGTGTGACGCGAATACAACTACTCACTTGGTTGGATTCCTGCGGTAACACTTCATGCCCACACGGCCTCAGACATGCTAAACTGAAAGCAGCCTCCGATTCCTCCCCCCCGCCTGCTGATTGACAGCCGCAGTGCAGGTGTGCTGCACTGCCTGAATGGAGAACTAGACTCGGGTATGCCGGCAGAGGGGAGATGAGGAGAGCTGAGATGTAAAGCGAGTCAAAAAAAAAAGGGAGGGGAGAGGAAAGAGGGCAGAGTGCGGCGAGGGGAGCGGAGCGAGGACTTGGCCCGGCTGATTTATGGGAGCAGGTCAGTGCCGAGGCACACGTGTGACACTAATGCACAAGGACGGGACAGATGTAGGAGTGAGTGCTGAGTGGCAGTCTGTCATGCACCCATCCTTCAGTTCACCTCCACCCTCCAGAGTCACAAACAGTCACACGGAAAGTCTGCTCTGCAAATAGTAGAGTGAGTTAAAGGTGACAGTGCAGTGTCCCCTCGAGAGTTTGTTGAGCTAGTTCTGGGTGGACTTGGCAATCACTCACAGGAAAAAATAACAGGAGATGGACTTGCAATGGGTTTAGACTGAATGTGATTCAAGGAGGGACAGGGTTGTATAAAAACAGACGTAGGATTCTCTGTAGGTGGCACAAAAGAGTCGTCCCAATACTGATACCAGTATCGGGGATAGTATAGGCCTCTGCTACCTCCTAAATGTGGGGGCTATCGGCTAGTACACTAATCAATACACCAATCCAAATCCGTTATTTATCAGAGCCCAAAAGTCAGCTGATCCAGGATAATTATCATGTGATTATAACAAACATCAATAACAGTTCAGTGCTAGTGGAGAGTGTAATGTCAGCCAAAGCTGGCAAAATGTCAGCAATCAGTATTTTTCCACCCATAATATGTAGATCTTTTTAATCACTTAGCTATGGGAAGCTACTTAGTATGAATCACAGACTGTATAAAAACATGGACGACATGACAGCTCCCTAAAAGTGAAGCCAGAACCTCTCTCTCGCCCCCTGCTGACTGGCTGCAGTATAGGTCATAAAGCCCGCCTCCTCCATGTTAACAGATGGGACATGAGTCAAACTATTAAATCAAAATACACGTCAAATACATTTTTCTCAAACATGGTTTCTGTCATTATAGTTAGTTCTTATCATGCTGATTTACGTCCAAGAGTTTCTGACAAGAGTATTTTTATTTGATGCTGTAAAACGGATGATTGACAGCTCTGTTGACAAATATGGCTCCTGCAGCTGATCTGTTCCAGATAAGCAGAGTAGAGGAGGAACGGCGAGAGGAAAGGTAACTAAAACAAACACCACAGCCATTGAAGATTCCACATCTGTGAACGTTAACTTCAGACCAACATAAGAAGCTGTTCCGCTGTTAAATACGCTGACGTGCAGGATATTTGGTGCTTTTTTCGGTAATGTAAGTGTGACAGCTCACACAGTATGTGTACAGTCAGTAGACCGGCTGTTGTGTTGTGACATGTGTGACACATATGTTGGTGCACTAAAAAAGTTTGTTTAGTCTGAATGCATGTTTGGACTGCCATATCCTGACAACTCGTCCTATAACAGAAAGGCTGTTTACTGAGCACCAAACAGTTGTATGTTGTACCCCCGCAATCTTTCCTCAACAACTAACTATATGCTGTCACTGGCTGAGTCACTTGGAGCACTTTAACACAATTTCCCCGTGTATGTTGCAGGATAATGAACATGTATTCAATCTGGGTTGGCCTTTCATACTGTTGTCCACGACTTAATACCGGGTTGTCACCATGTGTACAAGACTCAGGTCTGTACCTTCATACTGTTTACATCTCTGTTGAGTCCTTGAGCTACACCAGAGCTTGTACAAATCTACATTATTGTTGTTATGGTTAAATTTATTTTAAGTGCCTGCTGCAGTACTGGTACTGAAGATGTCGTGACCTTGTGTTTGTGTAGAATTTCTTTCTTATTATGTTCACATTAAGAACAAGTTTAATGTAGCACCTCACATTAATCTTGTTCAACTACCTTTCCAATGGAGTCGAGTGGAAATGATAGTCAAGAGCAGGGGTAGACGCTTATATTGCTCAGCACTGGTCCTGCAGGCTGTCAAGCCCCTACATTTGCTGGCCTAAGTACATTTTTGGTAGCCAAAATGGAAAATGATGTAAAAACAATACAGATAAGGGAATTAGAAACATCTTAATACAACCTTTATTTCTCTTTTTTTTGGCTTTACCTTTATTTATAGGACAGCTGAAGAGAGACAGGAAATATAAGTAGAGAGTGGGGGATGACATGCACCAAATGATCGGCAGACCGGGAGTCGAACCTGCGATCAGTGCCACGAGGACTGTAGCCTCTTTACATGGGGGGCCTGCTCTAAAAACTGAGCAGAGCTTGCGCCCCAATACAACCCTTCTTATCTGTGATTTTTCACTGATTACAAGACATATTGGATAAATAATACGGGAGAGCCGGAGCATGACACTTTGCTAATACTAGTGAAAGAAATGGGAATTGTAAGTGGAATGGTACATTGGAATTTAGCAATGCATTTAGCAATTTGTCAGTAGGGTTAAACCATCCATCCATCCATTCTCTATACTGCTTATCCTGTTCAGTGTCATGGGGGGCTGGAGCCAATCCAAGCTGTCATTGTACGAGAGGCGGGGTACACCCTGGCCTGATCGCCAGTCAATCACAGGGCTGACACATGGAGACTGACAACCTTTCACGCTCACACTCACACCCACAGAGAATTTTAGGGTCACCAGTTAACCTAATTAGCATGTCTTTGGACATGTCTTTGGACTGTGGGAGGAAGCCAGAGTACCCGGAGGGAACCCACACATGCACGAGGGAGAACATGCAAACTCCACACAGAAAGGCCCACTTTGTCCAGACCGGGGTTCGAACTAGGAACCTTCTAGCTGAGAGGCGACAGCGCTGACCACTGCACCACCGTGCAGCCCAGGGTTAAACCAACCACATGGGACTTTGTGAAGTAAACGGTATAAGCTGGGAATCTTTACCATACACCAAAAGCCTTCTAAATGAAGATGAATTTAACAGTTGGCTACACTGCACCAGATAAGTGGCTAAATGTCTGAATGTGAAGACAAGTAGAAACACAACAGCAAGGTGTCTCTGGATTAAGGCTGAACACAGCAGCGGTTCGGATAGGTGCAGAGGTGGAGTGCAATTCACCTACCATTATAGACTGCAGCTCAAGAATGTGACAGATGTTATAGAAACACTCTTCCATCTGCAGAAGTACACTTTCATTTCTCACTGAGAGTTAGACAAGAAGACAGAGTCGATCTTTGTGAGATCAGACTGGGACACAGGAGTCTGAGTGTTCCCTTTACCAGTCAGTTAAAAAGAAACAAAGAAGCATAGCAGGGAGAAGAGATGTTACTGCTGAATCTTTTGTCATCTGTCAGTGTTTTGAGCACCTGAAGCTACATTTTGATTAACCCTCACTGTATGAGGTTGGACGCAATCAGCTAAGACATAGAAATCTGAAAGTCTGGACAAATAAAACTCAAACTATCTGCAAGGCTAGATGCGATTAGAGGTAAGAAAGAAATCAATGTTCCTGTAATTTAAGCAGCAACTATCCAGAGCACATGTCCTCATACACATGCTGGCCAGACTCTAAGCAAAGGTCATAAGAACCCTCCGGATCCACTTCGGGAGTCTGTTTGGACAAGACTCTCAGCCAGGATGAACTAGAAATGAAGCCCGAATCCGTCATTAGACTGAGAATGTAAGGTCTGTCGTTTGCCTTGCAGGTAGCCTGCACAGCATCAGAAAAAAAAGCCAGTGAAAAAACAAGGTTCCAGGCTTACAATACTGTTCCTTCATGCCTGCTCGTGGGAATGGAGGATAAAGCAACAAACACATTTGGTTTAAGTATGAAATTTGACTCTGTATCTTAGGCTTGCCAGTATGGCCCATGTATCAGTGCCTGTGGTTGCTCCAGCAGACGCAGTGAAAGAGGATGTTAATGAACTGCTGTCACACGTAGGCTGGTGCCTTTGAGGCGGCAGTCAGGATTCTCTCCACGTCCTCAGTCTGTTTGCAGTGTGGAGGCTGTGATGTGCTGCCTGACTGCAGAGAGTCGCTCGCGGCCAGACAGGAGGGGACCAACTCAGTACAGGGGGTCCCTGCTGCGGTCCCACTCTCTCCCCAGCAGAGCAAAGGCTCGGGTGTACGTGTGCTCGTGTCTCAGCCCCTGTATGTGTGTGCTTCTTTGTCCGAGATGTATGCCTGCTTGTGTGCAGGTGCGTCTGAAAGCAGGAAGCAGGTATGAATACATGTAAGGTGCAAATAGAGACTCTTGAATTACCGTTCCCTGTAGATTGTTACTCAATTCAGTAACAAAATGAAGAAATACAACAAGAGAAAAGCAAATTATGTGTGTGTTTTTGTACAATTGTGTGGGTGTGTTTGTGTTTGGGAGATGGACAGAGCCGGTCTGCCCGCTGCTCTCCCCTGCAATCTGCCACTGCTGCACCCTGGGTAGTGTCAGAATGGTTTGGGCACCCGCTGTGCCACCTGTCACCCCCAGCCCGGAGGCTCAAAGCCAGTCCAGCCACCCGACACCGAGGTCCAGCTTCAATTAGACTGCTATCACACAACCAGGATTGGCTCTTTCTTTTTTTGCCTTACAGAGATTTATCTCCTTCAGCCAACACTGTTATCTTTTACCTCACAACAACTGTGGTCATCTCCAGGTACGATTTAGGCACAGGTCTCTCTCTATTATGTTTACAATGTTCTGGAAATGTTAATTGAGATAGTAAAAATGCAAACACGATATCATAGTTGAGAGTCTCATTAGGCATCCACAAGAATCCGACTGAAAGAAAAAATTCATAACTATTGAAAACCTAATTAAAAAAACTGCTCGATTAGTTTTTTATTTGATTGGCAGGTGAAATGAGGTTCTTTAGGACCCCATTAATAGCTTGTGTTTTTACAAACAATTCTACCATTAAGTGCTGGAGAGGCTGTGATATGGTGGGTGACCATGTCCATATATTTTGGGACTGCCTGAAAATAAAGTCATTTTGGAGAAGTGTCAAAGAAGAGATGGAGAAAATCTTGGAAACAGACATTCCCCTGGACCCGCTGTTGTTCTTCCTGGAAATATTGCATGACCACTTGTTCACCAACATTAAATACTGCACATTTTGTTGATGATCGCGAAAACAATTGCTCTTAATTGGATGAAGCCTACTCCTCCCTTGCTCGACCAATGTTTGCCCCGCTACAGCTGACACTTCCTGCTTAGGAAGGAGATGGACAGCAGTTACTAACGACTTCAGTTTGGATGCTTCGGATCATTTTGATGTAAATTTCTGTAGCTCTACATAGGTGGTTATGCACGTCAATTTATGTGCGTGTGTATGTGCATGTATAACCATATGTATAGGTATGGGTGTGCAAGTGTTAGTATGTTTGTGAATACTTGTAGGTAACAATGTATAACTGCTCAGCATATGTTTTCCCCCTATACTGGGCTGCCTCGCCCATGCTCATACGTGTGTCAGGTAAGGCCCGGCCTCAAGGCGATACCTCTTTCTTTTTTAACCTGTTAATTGCCTTTTAGGTTGAAACAGTGGCAATAAAATAAAAATATATATATTTTTTAAACTGTGTGGGTGTGGCTGATGATTGACATCAGCCTGGCTCGGCACACAAACAAAGGTGTACGTAACAATATGTGTAGTTCAGCCCTGAACATTATGTGTGATTCCTCTGAGTCAGAATCAAAGCCATCTGAAAATAATTATTTCAAATAGGGATGCACGATATTGGATTTTTTTCGATACCAATATATGAGGCATGTTTTTTTCCACGTAATTGGAGAGAACATCAAGTCTCCCCTGTAGTGGAATTGATATCATGCCTACTCTTATTGTGGTGGCCAAAAACTGCCATTCCCCAGACATCTTGCACCCTTCTTCACGCTTGACGGAAGAGGCGTGGTGCAGGCAGTGCACGCGCAAACTGACACATGACATATCTGCCAATGCTGATATGTTATTTTCAGGACATAATCTGCAGATACCAATAGCGTGCCGATAATATTGTGCATCCCTAATTTCTAGCTATATTATAGTAGCATACACATGAGCTGAGATGCACCTATTTGCACTCAAAGCCATAAATACAATGCTTAATGCTAGCTCTGTAGTGTGACCTAGTAACATCATTACGTAGCTACACTCCACTCGAACCCAATATCATTAAAATAATCAGAAACTTAACTGACCATACTTAGGTTTTGAATTGAAAGTATCTTCCAAGGATTTTTAGATGCTAACTTCTATGAACATACACCCTGAATTACATCGTTAGAAGGGTTTTGGGTTTTCAGGGGCTTTTACTTTTAAATGTAAAACCACTCCTTGGACATATGTCGGGGAGGGAAATCTCCTCATCAGTTCAGTTGCTAATGACATTATCACAAGAACTCAAATAGGGTACCCCTTAAAGGGGAATTTGGGGACTATCTTGTAAGCATGACATCTGGCTCCACCAAACATCTGAGTAAGCAGATTGGCCCTGCAGGCCTGGTGTGACAGCCGTCGAGGAAGCTGGGAGATGTGGGAGAAGTGATCTGCACAGCTCCGCTGCTCAAGCTGTCACTTTAGCTTGGCTTGGCACAGTCAGACTCTCCGTGGTTCTGAAGCATTAGGGCCCACTGCTCTGACTGCTGCTGCCCTGCCGGCACCAAGCCAAGTCTTTCATGGGGGAGGTCGATCATCACTCTCGCTCTTTTCTTTCTTCTGCTCCTTCTCCTGCTTAGTCTCTCTCAGCAGGGCTTCAGCTTCTCTATTATTTTTTTTTTTATCCTTTTCCCCAACAGAAGCCACGAAATAGGGTCCATTATAATCTGCCGTTATTTGCTATTCCCAGTTTCTGTGCAGGACTCTAAGCTGGTCATATGTCCTCTCCTTGCCATGTTAAGACAACCACTTGAACATCCTTAGAAGACAAAGGTAACCAGCCATTTATATTCAGCTGAAACTGCAATAGCTGCTATTTTGTTTGGACTGAAGAAGAAAAACATTACTTATCATAAATATAAATAAATATACATCAAAACAAGATTTTTTAGCCCATTATGTTATTTATCACTCTTGTGTATATATCTTAAAATATCTAATATTAAAACTACTTTAGACTGTGGAACAAACAGGGGATGAATTATACAATTATAGAGAGGATGCAAATGCGACTCAAATACTGATGATTTGTTTTGTCAGCACAGACAGGGAAAACATTAAATAATAATGCATCTAAGTTGAGCAGTTCAAATAAGTTATGCCCAAAGGTCCAATGTAATGTGACGGCTAGAGCAAAGAGTGAAGGCTGATCATTATTCCAGCCAAGCGGTGAAGAAAATGAATTATTTGAGTCAGGTAATAACCTACTCACGACAGAATAAACTCTTCTTTTACCTCTACTTTGCAAAAGGTCATGGTGTCCTGTTGACCAAGTGATAAGTGCAGAAATGTAACCAAGAGTCTTTTAATATTAGCCGTCCTGCTGGTTCCACCGACGTCATGATTTTTCTGGTATTTTCATTAAAAGCTTTTTCAGCTGTCGTAGTACTACTTTGTGTTGTTGCGTTTATTGTGGTCTTTTCTGTGTTTACTGCGACACTGAAAGGCAAGACTTCGCTGTGTTTTGTTGTGTTGTTTTCAGACCGGTAAGGCTGCCCTGAAATAGTCGACAAAGCATTAGTCATGTCACACTTAGTCGTGGAGAAAAGTATCATAAGGCGATCAATTTTCTTTTCTTTTGTCAGTCACAGAAAAATAGAAACTGTTCCTCCTTTGTTAGAGACCTTGGGTTTATCTATGTGTATTGAGCTGGCCGAGCTTTTGCCTATTAGGAGGACCTTCTTGTAGGTAATAAACGTATGCATGTGACATAGCCTGACATGTCTGTTGTGGGAAGTGAGTTCCTCCTGTGTGAGAGTTAAAGGAAAGAATGAAAACGCATCGGGGACACGGTGAAGTGCATGCTTTCCATGGGTTTTTAAAGCTACAATAGGCTGCAGAAAGTGTCCAAATAAGCTGTGTGGAAAGGGCTGTGCATTGTGTTTGTTGCTTTTGTGAATAAAGCGCCTGTTTCATGCAACGTTACCATGGCTACTCACCACTGTTCCTTACTAATGTAGCTAGTTAGTTAGAAGTAAAGCAGGGGAATCCCAGTCCCACCCTCGGCCCCTTGTTGTGTGTCATCCCCACTCTCCCTGAAGGCAGCAAAGGCCCCAAAAAATGTTCTTCTTGCTTGTTGCTCAAAAACATACAGAATCATAACCGTGTCTGCAGTTAGCATTGTTGTAAACAGCCGGGCTGCTATATGTGTGCTCTGGGAAAATCTATATTTTAGAGGCTCATTAGTACAGATCTGTGTTTCTCTGTAAGGCAGCACAATGTTAATAATGTAATGTGTAACCTTTTTTGCCAGCACTGGAATTCAAACCACTTTATGAAGCCACTTTATAAATATACATTTAGATAGGTCAATATCAAACACATGCAACAAATAGTAGACTAGTGGCTTGGACAGCTAGTCCACGAGGAAAGCCTTTAGCTCCAAAACGTATACAGCACATTTCACTTGGAGCACATCTGTATGGGAGATACCACTCACTTGTCTGGCCTGCCAGGCACCTGCAGGCGTAGGCGACATTTGTTAGCACTCTGGATCTGTTCTTCTTTGATGCGAATAAGCCTCTGCAGAGCCAGACACCAGTCCTGGGCCACAGTGGTGTTCAGGTTCTTTGAAGGAAAAACACACACAGTTAAAGCTTGTTTCTCAGCCGAGGCATACAGCAGGCCATATAGCTGAGATATAAGCACATTTCATGCATACTGAACACAGGGGAGTACTGTGGGTGTTCATATATATTTATATTCTTACACACAAACATGCGCACATCCACATTTTTCCCCTCCAAAATAACATTGTATATTTGAACACCAGCATCCATTTTACAGTAAAAGCCAGTCCCTCAAGTCAAATAGAATCAAATCAATTTCCTGAAGTCGATGAGCTGCACAGGAGTGTTCCTTCTATTTGTTCGCTGGACAATAATATAACAGGATGGAAAGTGAAAATCAGTCATTTAGTGCCAGGCCAATATCACTCCTCCTGAGGACATTGTGCTCATTAAGTGCAGGGAGGCAAAGGTGCTATCATTAGCCTGAGAGGCTCTTTGGTGATTGCTGGAGTGTGCCCCCCTGGCTGTGGAGTGTATGGAAGTGCGAATGTGTTAGTGGCAGACTACTGGGAAGTGTCCTGATTCCAACGCTACAGGAGGGGCACTGACGGTTCCTTTTTGCAACATGGCAAATTTGACACTTCTATATCAGAGGGAACATCTCCTTCCCACCATTGTGGCTCTGTTGATGAGGAGTTAGATGTGAGACTTCCTGCGGTTAGAAATTGAAGATTCAAGAGGCATATGAGGCTGCCTCTTTGATCACATTTTAAACATCTTTAGACTTCTTTTGCACTTTCTTTAAGAGGAATAGCAAAGAGAGATTTCCCCAAATGGTTTCTTTTTACCATCCACAACTTGATCTCTTCGTTCGCACTGAATGTGGGAATTTTAATTAACTTTGCAGACTTCTATTTTGACTTTGCTGCCTTTGGGGTGCTCTCAGGGCTTAGGAGCGATTGTACGGTAAGCTGCAATTTACCCAATACATTCCATATTTCCCATGCTATATATAGATGTATTTCCATACGTCAGTCAAATCTTGAGATAACTGTCTTATTAACAGTTTGTGATGCTGAACGCAGCTTTTGGGGAAAGAAAAAAACACATCTGAAGGTCAGTCTGTGGCGTGTTTTTTTTTTTAAGTGGCCAATTTGAACTGAGGCTTTTAAAGAAACCCCAGAGAGTGCTGTCAGAAATGTGACAAACTGTGACTTCAGTGGTTCGGCCTGTGGAGTCGCTGGACTGAGGAAACCTCTGTCCAAGATGTGTCCTTTGGTGTCATTTTGCAGTTTTGTACAATAATAATAAAATAATAATACATGTTATCTATAGAACCTTTTCAGGACACTGAGAGACAAGTCTTTGTTGCATTATAGATGATACACAATGTTTCTTTGTGAAGCTTCAGCCACAGTTTTAAGTGTTAGCATGAAGGGACACGTACCTGGTACATCCCCTGCAGCGTGCCCACAAGCAGAGTGACCTCCTCCACGACAGAAAGGTCATGTTGTAGCTCCTGAAGCTCCTGGTAGAGCCTCGGTGGACCAAGGATGGCTTTACCTAAGAGGTGGGCGACACGCACTGTCTGAGTTTGACTTCTCACTGACAGATTTAATATTCCTATTCAAAAGGGGGAAAAAGTTCACTTAGTTTATTAATCAACCAAAAAATATTAAATTAATGGGAACCTGGGAAAGCTCAAGGTTTTGTGTTTTGCTTGTTTTGTTGGCTCATCAGTCCAAAACAAGGAGATGTTTTCAACAGACAGTTATTAAATTCTTGTATTTAAGAAAGTGGAACCAGTGAATGTTTGACATATTTTGACTTTTTTCTTTGTACTGTATTTTTTGGAGCTATCTGGCACTGTTGTTTCCTTTGGGATTTTAACGTTTTATCTTATTTTATCTAATCTTGACATATGACACCTGCTACATTATTGCCAAATAACTTTCAATCATCAAATCAGTAAGGGATAATGTGTAGTGAGCGGGTTGTTATCGCAGACAGGTCCCCGACAGGGTGAGCAGGGCCGCTACAGCAACCTGCTCACTACTAATTATCCGCTTATTATGCGGCTACCTACTTATGGAATCAATAATTTGACACAAAATATTGAATTGGAAATTGTTTTATTCATTTAAAAATTATTATATTTCCGTTTATGAAAGCTGTGTCCATGGCAACCGTTAACTCTATAGCCTTCTTTAAACGAGCTAAGCTAGCTGTTTCTTACTCGCATTAAATGGAAACATTTTCTCTGATGGTGAAGTAAGACACGGTGAACGGGACCGCAGGAATCAGAGCAGCACCTGGTTTGAGGTTTTCTGTCTCGTCACTGTCAGAGTCTGTCGACATTTTCTTTTCCATTCACCGTCTTTAAACACCGCCGTATCCCGTGTACTGTTTAATGTTTACTTCATGTGCCATCTTCAGTTTTCGTAGCCTTCAGTTTTTGCATCTTTTAATCTTTATTGCATTCTCTCCGCTATTTTGTCTCTTTTCTGTTTCCCTCTGTAAACAGACCGATGTCAAATTTAACGGACTTCTTTCGAATTGATATGATCAAAGTTTGTCCTCCGGATTGTGTGATTAGAGCTGTATCCCTAGCAACGGTCTGTTCTTCATAGCAATGGTCTGTTATCGAGAAATAACAGACCTTGGAATGCCATAATTAACCAATCAGAATCAAGTATTTAACACAGCCGTGTAATAAATATGAATGTTAACCTTGTTTTATTTTGGTATACTCCTTTCATTTTAGATAACTTCACACCCTGTGTTTGCGAGGTTTAACCTGTCTCATTAGTTGCACCTTATCACTCTTCCTCCCCTGTGTATTTAACTATTGTGCACTCCTTGTCTGTTGCCAGTTCGTCTTGCTCTTTGTGGTTAGCATTCAAACATTAGTGTCCTTGTTAATTCCTACAGTGACTTAGACCTTTTAAACTGATCATTTCTGTATAAAACAACAAAAGACACGTTAAACATAAATAGCATATGGGCCAATTACCCAAATATAGTCATGTAAATACATAAAGGTTCAAGGTTATAATGTCCTCCAGAGAAAAGAGAAGAAAGAGATATTGCCTCTGAGAATTAGTGAAAGTGCAGAAGAAGGAAAAGAGAAAGAAAAGTTGCTTTTGCTGAAACTTCAGTGGCTCTAATAAAAGAGGTTCGATGTTGACAGGATCGATCTTCATTATTTGTTGAACCACAGAGGCCGAATTTATGAGTAAAAACAATCAGATGGAGAAACTGTTATTTGGAGCTATGATGCCCTTTCGCCGGCCAAAAGGAATGCAGGTGTCTCATTAGACGCAAAATTCAGCATCGATTGGAGGCGCGCTACCTTCAAAGTCTCTCTCTGCTACTGCTGTGAATCGATAGCTGTGTCTCCTCCTGTCTGCCATCCTCTGTCCCAGCTCCCCCTAGCCCACATCTTCCCAGCAGGCTGTATGAGAAGCGCCTAATTAAATTCTGCAGGTAGATTTTGCTGTGGAACTGTCCTGCACTGTCACCGCTACCACATAAAACAGTAACAGGGGAGCTGAGCTGCAGGTAGGCGGGCTTAGTGAGGCGTGCTCCTCTAAGGACCTGCCGCCTTTGTCTATCCATGTGCACAAATGGAGCGAGGGTTAAGCTGGGAGAAGACAGGGAGATGGAGAAGAAGAGGGGGATGGGCTGGGATTGTTGGTTTAAAGAGCTCCACTGTAGCTTTTGGGGTTTAATGGGATCTTTGTCAGAGGCTGCCAGTGACATCTGTCATCTGTGCATAGAAATCAATAGGTGAGACATCTGAATATAAAACGCTGCGAGCTGCAGGCTGCAAGAACAATGTCTTCTTGTCCTCTGCAGAGGGATTGCACGGACCCCTGTACGGGTCTGTTGAGTCCTCTGGGGCCTGCTGTTGGCTGCAGCCCGAGAGGTGAATGTGCTGAGTTGTAATCCAGCGTAATCCCATTGGTGAGGCAGGATATGGTTTTCACACCCAGACATGGATATCCACACCGGCCGCCAGGCACGTAGCTCACCGGTGTGGGGAAAAGGCCAGAGCCCAGAGGGGTGCATCCCTGGTTTCTCTCGAGTAAGTCAGCAATCTAGCACTGAGCCGCTGTGCCAGTGACGCTAGCCAGTGGATTTAAAGACAATGCAGCTTCCTCACCTGCATCAAAACCCTACTCTGATCCACAGCCAAAGCCCAACGGTACACTTCCGACAAAAAAAACCTGCTCTCCTGAGCGGGGGTCAAAAGAGAAGCAGCACGAGGGGAGGGGTAATGGGGGCAGGATAAAGGTGGACCAGTGTCAGAGTAAACAACTGGAACACCATGCGTGATCCATTAACTTGTGGTCCGTAATCTGCAGTTTGAAGAAGGCACTAAAGCAAAGTCTGTGAAGAGTTTTGGTCATCCATCTCAAGGTAGACCTAAATTTAATCCAAAAAAAAAGCAATCGGACCAAGTTCTTGAAGACGTTTCATCTGAGAGGCTTCTTTTGTTCGAAGAAAAAGTTTGCCTTTTTGATTAATCTCAGATCCTCTGACAATCTCATGCTCTTCAGAGAGAGAGAGAGGGAGACGTCTTCGGGGATAACCTCCCTCCTGTAAATGCAGTGATTGTGTCGCTCTGTTTAGGCCAACTTGTGTCATTGATTTGTAAAAGCCTGTAAGTGCACCAGGATGGTTTTGATCACGTTGATGGGTTTCATTCATAACTACAAGCCTCCTTGACGCGGCTCACTTGCTGTGATGAAAAAGGAAGGAAGAAAGGAGGTTTTTTGGGCAACTTTATAAAACATACTGCTGATGAATAAAGTCAGCGGAGCAGACACATGCAGGGAGAGAGAAACAGAAAGAGGCAGAGTGGAGCAAGCCGGTGTGACCTGAGGTGTTTGTGTGTGGGGATAACTGGAGCAGATTAAAGTCGTTTGTAAGTAAAGCCTTAAATATGGTGGAGAAGTAAGTAATCTCTACCAACAGATACACATAAATGTAGAGACTAAATTTGGTATCACAAGCATTCTGGCTTCCGACTGTAATCAGAGTAGAGTTTTAGCAAGCTTTGGTTGTAATGCAGGAAAACAATACGTATAGAGAGCTTAAAGTCGTAATCTCAAAGATTTCAGTTTCGTTCTTTTTGGTGATAAACGGTAATTGCACGAGCACACTCCCCAGATATCCAGACAGTGTCGCATGTGTGACGTCCACGGTTGGCTCCGGTTGGAACTCTTGATTTCCCTCGCTGACGGTCGCTTTCCTTTTTTCGTTTGCCTTCATCTGAAGTTGTATCTGTAGTCATCCATCTTTTCTTTGTTTGTTCAGCCATAGTAGATTACTGTTTACTCGCAACACTTGAAGAGACTGGAAAAGCAGCCGCTTAGCTCCGCCTACCCTCTCTGGCAGACCAACCACTGCTGGGTGATGGAAAACGTGTCACTAAGTGGGCGCTGCTTGTGATTTTTTCAGTGGAAGCCGCCACAGACACCCAGTCTGTAATACTGCAGATGCAAAGGCTTTCATCAGCGGGCCAGAGGCTTCAAGATTATCACTTTAAGTGGCAGAACACATCAACCGTAATGCAACACTGGACACATCAGCTAACGTCCGACAAAGGTTTAGCATTTTATTAATCTCTATGAATAGACATCTGCATGCTTAGTGATCTACAAACAAAGACTACATTGACCAGACATTGCTTATCTGAATAACCGCTGGCTACAAAGGAAGCCCCAAAGATTAGCCATCGCCCCCAGAGGCTTTATCATCACAGGGTGATTGGCAATGGATTCTGAGATTGAGAACAAGTAGAATCAAAATGGGTCAATAAGAAATAACCAATTAAAAAAAGGGAAACAAATTAAGTCCCTGCCGCAGCCAAAGGTGCACTGTCATTGAGTGGGAAACACAGCACTTACATTGGTATCTTCTTACTGTGTGTAGATAGGACAGACAGGAAGAGAAACAGCCCAGCAGGGAGAACGGCTGACACAAAGAGGAGGAGTAAGAAAGACGGGCCCGCGTTTTACCCTAAAGGCCAGCTTTCTTCAATAAAGAGCGACGCCAGGGTCTGCAGAAGATGAATAATGACTCCTCTTTGAGCCATGCTGAAGGAGCGCAGGATTCAGACTAGACACCCCACTGAATGACATCACAGGGGATGAAACTATAAATAGATGGGACAGCCTGTCTGAATGGAAATTTTGGAGAACAGCCCTGCAGATGTTCGGGGAGGTTTTCTGGATAGACATGATTAAGGTGACCGCAGTGTGTCGGAAAAGGTGAAAATAAAGAGGAGGGGATGTCAGAGTCAGAATCCGGCAGCCTCTGTAAGGCACAACAATGCGGAGTTCGACGCAGGGAAAGCAGGAGAAAAAGCTGCATTGAGATCTAACCTTAAATGATCCCGGAGCCTTGCAGTAAAAGTTGTGAGTATACAGTACCTGAACAAAAAAGAAACTAAACCCATTGAGAATCTAAACCTGCTCTCCAAACCGTAGCTGCTTGCCAAGGATGACACGAGTATCTCTGAAGAAGGCACCATTAATATTTAAGTCATGGAGCTGCAGCGTTCAAAAAGCCTGTACCATTACATCCTGATAAGGCTTTGTATCTCCTCTGCTCCCATGGTGCATTTATCAGGGATCTCGTCAAGCTCTGTATACACCAGAGTTTAGCGAGGGGTGCTGGGAGAACGAGTGTTTCAACCAGTGATTCCTATCTACTGCTACTGGCTCTCTAATTGGGCCTAGAAAGGGAGGGAATAATCTCTGCAGATTGATGACTCCACTCGAGATGTGTTTGTGGTCTATCAGAGAGTGAAATGAGACTGTGGGGATGCTGTCGCAGAGAGGGGGGGCTCTCTCTACCGCCACGTCTCTCTCCAAGATAAAACGCCCGAGGCGGATGGGAACAAGTGACCGTCATCACTATCCTCCTCACAAACACATCCTCAATCAGACTGACAAGCAGCGCGGATGCATCTCCGGCCCTCCATGGGACACTCGAGAAGAGAAACAGATTAGCTGTGCTGAGTCAGAGTGAGGGGCTGAGACTAAAAGTCAGTTCAAGTGATGAGATTAAACAGAGGATGACATAGGCGGGAAAGGAATGAGATGGAACCGCTCGGCATTTTTACCTGATGTGCAGACGCTGCTCGGCCGTCTGGCTCCGCTTGGTTGGAAGAAGGTGTCTTTGCTCTGAGAGGCTTCCTGCCCCACCTCCACTACCTGCACCTGCTGTAAGGGGGCGCTCCACTTCATGGTGTACTTGGGGCCGACAGGGACCAGGCTGCTGATGTCTGGAGGCCCCCTGATCGAGACGAGATGAAGAAATATTAAACCAGACATTTTCTATTAGCGGAGCATGGCCCAAATGTGTTTACAACCTCAGTCAAGTGCTTTTCCATTTAAGAGTCAAAATGAATAAAAAATATGTCAAGTAAAATATTGTGTTTAATGAAACAACCTAAGTTTTTAGATAATTAAATTAATTGAGTATTAGTAGATCCTCATTTTTACGAGTAAGCCATTACAGTAGATATATCTGTTGAGCTGTTCTGCATATTTTCTTAAAAACGTTTCTCCCGGCTATAATAAGCGGAGGGACTTTAAATGCACATTTGTGTTTTTTAAAGTAACAACCTACTACTAAGATTAAAAAGGTGCATTGTTAACACATTAAGGCCTTGTGTTTTTTGTGCTGGCAGCGCCCACAACCTCAATTTCAGAGCGCTTCTCACCGGCGCTTACTGTTGCTAGGATACGTAAGATGTCTGGCGGCACTTCCGCTTCCCTTGGTAGTGACCGTTAAGTCTGTTTTAAATTACTCTGTGTGCTTAACATTTGCTTTAATTCAAGGAAATTAGAAAACGAAGTTGATATCAGAATATCCGCCCCTTCTTGATTTTGATTGGTCGGTGATGGAGAAGCGACATTAATGAGTGCGGCGGTGTTCACAAAAGTTAAACCAATGTTAACTGAGGGTGCGATGAGCACAGAGTCAGGAAAAAGCTGAGGCTGAGGGCGTTTTTGCGCTGAGGACACTGAGCACCGAAAACGCTGAACTGCACTGCAAATAGGCGCTGCCAGCGTTAGTGGACACAGGCCCTAAACAGACTAGATTTACAGGTTTGACATGTAAATGTCCAGCCCCTTGGGACTTCACTTTTTTTTCTACTTCTTAAAAAGAAAGTGAATGGGCTAAAATAAGAGGATGGAGAATGGAAAGAAGACAACCTGAGAAAAATTCCCTCCCTACCCACATTCTGCCAGCAGCACTACATCCAGCTCCTCATAGGAGGAGATTCTCTTTGAAATGTCACGAAGAAGACTCGGGAGAGGGAATTAGAATCTGTATGATCACCCATGTTCCCCGCCAAAATTGTACCCCTGGCTGTGAGGAGGAGTTCATTGCTATTCATGTATTCCTGTAATCACGCCGACAATCAACAATGTGATCGGTTTGTCGAGATCCTGCGGGGCAGACAAAGTCAACTCTGGGACACTCGAGTTGAATGAGACGTGGAGTGATAATTACTTTGAAGGCTGAAGAGGAAGTGGGGCTTTTAGCGACATCTTTGACAGGAGCTTTTGCAAAATATACAAAATCCCTTTCCGCTTTACTCCTCGAGAGAGAGAAAGAGGGGGGAAGAGAGGGAGAGATGTGATCAATGGCGCTGTCACATAAGATAAATTGGAAAGGAACCAAAAAATGTTTTATGTCAGTTATCTGGGCCTCCTGTAGCTGTAGTTAGGCATTCTACCATTTGTTTAACGCTGATAAAGCTCCTGCAACCCAAGATATTGCTCAAAACCCCTCGCAGCTATTTCTCTTTGCTATGCAGTTTGCCAAAATATCCTTGCAGAACCTAGGGCACCCATTAGAGCCCTGTGCCACCTAATAGCAATTTCTCCTCACTGTGCAGTTTTAACAGACTCTCCTTTAAAACTTACACACAACTTCATGCTGGAAGTACAAATTCTGAACACATTAACAAAGTTTTTTGATGGCAAGGACATTCAGCGTCAACAGGGACTTACTTGACATTTATGTTGGCACAGATGAGCACATCATCAAAGAGGAAGACCTTTCTCTCCTTCGACTTTATGACTTGTCCCCGCTCGCCGTACACGGTCTCAGTAAGCGTCTCGCAGAGGACCAGCGACCCCTGCTCCGAGTTGAGTTGCTAAAAGGGGACACAGCAGTCAGATCAGAGGCAGAGGAGGAGACAGCTTCACAAAGGGGGCCAGTCCTCCAGGCATCCAACGCCTGGAGGACGCAGAAGTCAGGCTTGGAGGAACAGATGTCTCATCGGGGATTAGCAACACATTCATGCTGCTGAATGTCATGTAATGTGTATATACGTGTGAGCAGACGAGGCACACATGAGGCTGGGTGATGTGGCAGAAATATGATCACAATAGTCATTTTGATATTGATTAATATGGATTTTTATCATGATAATGTTACCAGTTAGATGAGTATCCTGATGACAGAGGCCTGAAGAAATCCAGCCAATTATTAGTTCATTTTTGGAATATAGTTTACGAGCCTTGAAGTTGTCAATGACACATTTTTAAGCTTCTGTTTTTAAGTAAAGATAGTGAGAAGCAGTCCACTAAATAAAGCAAATTTATGTGAACAATAAGTGTTTGTCGAACACTTTTCAGAGGACACTACATGGAAGCCGAGCTGCATCCAAGATAAGCTTTTTTTTTTAGGAGCTCTGCTTTTTTTTAGGTTAAGATTCCTTCAGTGTTCAGAGCTCACAAGGTTCTGCAGAGGTCTCCTCTCAAAAAAATACAAAAGCAGTATTCAGCTCTGGAAACAAATTAAGAGACAGCTGCAAATGTTCCTTAAATCAGCATCTCTCTCTACATGTCATGGTCAGCCCAATTCAGATCTGAACCCCATTGAAAACCTCCTGAATGTGATCAAGAGGAAGATGGATGCACAAGCCATCGAACAAAGCCGAGCGGCTCACCCAATGGACTGGTGGAGAGCATGCAGAGATGCATGAAAGCTGTAATTAAAAACCAGGTTATTCCACCAAATAAAAGTCTCTGAACTCTTCCTGAGTTAAAACATTAGTGTTCTGTTGTTTAAACATGAACATGAACTTGTTTTCTTTGCGTTATTCAGGCTCTGAAGAACATTTTTTTTTTTCCATCTTTTGGTTTTCTTACCCGGTCATAATTTTCTGCAAATAAAATAACCTAAATGAGAATATTTGATTTGGAAGTTGGGAGAAAAACAAACACAAACTTATAAGTAGTAGAAGCAGAGAAAAACAGATTTTTGCTGTGGTGTCTTATTTTTTCCTGGAGCTGTATAACCAGTTCAAACTCTGAATAAAGCAGTTTCAGGTTAAAAATCAGATGTGTCTGGTGTGGGGGCTGCTAGCCAAGCTGCCACTTAAGTCCATATGATTGATGTCAAGTTACAGATTTGTCAACAACTTCCTCATCTTTGGAGCATGATGGGATGTAATTGACTGATGCATTTCTCTGAAGACATTCACTTTCTTCACCAGCAGCTCAGACAACACTTGAGAAGTGGGGAAAGGCTACAGTCAAAGTTTTATGTGTTCATTCAGACTTATTAAAAGAATGAATCCGTTTATATTGCAGCCATGTTAACAGCAATGAAAAGGGCTAAATGAGGCGCCGGTAACTTGTTTTAAATAAATACATCAGATCGTTCTTTGTCTGTTTCTGTGCACCATACCCCTACCACAAACTGGCTTACCCTTTGAGCACTGGGACAAGCAATCTTTTCCACCACAGCAGGGCCGCGACACTTGGAGATAAATAAACAGTTCTCTGCATGCACACCTTCACACACACAGACAGCAAAAGAATCCAATAACAGATGCAATTTATGCTACAACAGTATTTTGGCTCCTGCTGTGTTTTCCAGTCATCCATATGTTTGGCAAAGGGAAACAGCAACAGAAAGCTTTTTTTTTATCGCTGTGGTTCAGCATCTTTTATGACGGCCTGAATCCGTACTTTTAGTTGTACAGACGCTTCGCCAATCTAAGCCAGGCTCAACACAATTTAAGTGAAGCCAGTGTACTCAGGCGACAGGTTAAGTTACAATATAGAGTTCAAATCCCGACACTTTGATGTTTTTGTTGCTCAAAATGAATTTTTTTTTTGTTGAATAATGAATATTTTTGCTGTGTCCAAGCTGCGATCTGCAGAGCAGTAACTCATCTGACCATATTTCACAGACTTGGAACCACAGGCAATCTGTAGCTGCTCTCAGCTGCGGCTCAGATAGCACACAAAATGAGTCATTAGTCCGAGTGGAACTGCCGTTTGATGGCCGAAAAAACTGTACAGCTCCCTCCAGAAGTGGGCTTCTGTAAGGATACACCCTTAAAGTCTTCAAGCATCAGTAGGCACAGAGGGCAGTGCAGTGTGCGCGTGTTCATGTGTGTGTGTGTGTGCGAATGTGTGCAGAGCCCATTCTCACACACATTGTTATCTGTCCTATTCCGGCGACTTGGATACTCTGAGACAAAAAATGAATATTTCATTGGATGGTTATGGGGGCAATAGAGGAGACTGTTTCCTATTGGAATTCTGCAGTGTCACCGCAGCAAATGGAATTCTGTGTGGAGTGGACGAGATTGGCCGAATCAGCTCATCTCAGAGTCCTGGAAAGCAAGGGCTGATAGAGAGAAATAAAGAGAAAGGGAGGGAGGGAGGTAAGGGGGCGGGGGGGGGGGACAGAGGAAGATGCAGTCGCACGAGAGAAAGAGAAGAAGAGTGTACAAGTGCAGCGAGAGAGTAAGCAAGGGAGCGCAAGAGGGGAACAGACGGGAGGTAAAGTGGAGAGAGAGGAAGAGCGACGGGGTGAAAGAGATAGCTCTCTTACAGTTTCCAATTAAATGTCTCATTTACCCCCTAATTCTTCTTATTCAGAGCAGCATTTGTTCAGATTTGCAGCGGCAGGACTGTAATTTCAGTGTGGTAATGGAGAGCCAACGCCTCTGCCATTGCATTTGGTACTGTTTAGGGACGATAATAGGCATCATTTCTGGGAGATAATTCCTCCAAATAAAAATGCCTCCCTAGATTAATGTGCAGGAAAGTGATATAAGCGATTGCTATATGCTAGTTAATTTAAAGGTGTTTGGCTCACAGTGATAACACCGCAGAGGAGGTAAAGGGCTCAGAGGCTGGCTCACAGCTGATTTGATTGGGGCCTGTGTGTGTGTGTGTGTGTGCATGTGTACGGGGGGAGTGCACGTGTGTCCAGTCACCTTACTGAGCAGGCGATCACTGACGCTGCGGGCTAGCTGCTGAGTCTCTGCAATCTGGTCAGCGACTCGTTTCTGTTCATTCAGCTTCTCGGCCAGCATCTCCAGCTCTGTCAGAGCGAGCTGCAGGGGCAGACGGTCCACGTGGCCCTTCGGTGTGTTCTTAAGCATGTCCTAGAAAAGGTCACAAGGAAAGTTTTATAAAAGGACACAAGAAGTTTGATTTGGATTTTTATGAGGATCTTTTTTTAGCCCAGCTGGGCTGTTCCTCCAACAGCTCCATTAAATGTGAAGCTACTATTATAAAAACAATATTGAAGCCCTACATGTAGCAGGAAACCCACCTAATAAAAACAGAACTACATATTTTTATTATCTGACATTAACTCGATAACAAGCTCAGAAACCATTGGCTAGTCTGACAATGATATAGCCTCTGTGAACAACGGTGAACATGTCGGGCGTGTCCGGTTTAGCTAGCGGTTAGCGATAAACAACTTCCAGCTAAGACGTCCTTTTCCATTCGCTGCATTGTTTACAGTTTAGTTAGCAACTTGAGAAGCGGCGGTGTGTTGAGATCGAAAGTGAAGTGAAATTCTCCCCTCCAGATATGTCTGCAAAATAAACGCAGTCATCTCCTGGAGGAGCGCCCGTTCATCTGTTTGTGCTGAGTCTCAGTTTCACTGTAAATAGTAAGTGACACAGAGGCTGCACTCTGGCTTACTTCAGCGGCATGAAGCCGAAAAACAAACAGATTTTCTTGTGATTAACTTTAATTAACGGCTCTTAAGTTTGCTGAAATAACAACATCATGATGCAGATTAGTAACAAGTCAAAATAAAGATTTGTCAGGTCTGTGCTTAAGAGGAGAAGAAAACGACTTTAAGATGAGAAGTTTGTTGAACGGAGGTCGGATCAATCTTTTCTGATGCATTCAAGGAAGACGGGAAATCTAAATGCTGAGCGGCTTTCGTGACACAGAGTCAGATTTGTCTCAGCTAACAGATTGTTGCTGCAGATGTTTGTTTATAGAGATTAATAAGAAGCTAAATCGTTGTCAGATCACGCTGGTGGGCGCTGGGATGTCATTACGGTGGATTACGTTCCGCCTGCTTTTGCTCTCCGCACGGTCGTGTTTCCTGCATACGCCACAGCCTGCCGATACGTGATAGGTCAATACTACTCGGACTACAAACGTGTTACAAACAGAAACCAGAACACCTCCTGTACTAAAAATCGAGGCCCCTGCCAACAGATTCTATAATTCTATGTAGAATCTGTAAATACAGATTAACTCGATAATACAGTGATTGATAACACAATGATGTGTTCTTGGTTTTCCACCTTGAAAAGTTAAAATCTGGGTCAAATGCACTATCTGGTGTGTAACAGGACGGTGGCACAGAACGTAGTTAGGTGTGCACGCCAAACTGAATTCTCATCGTCTATGTAAACCTTGTAAAGCTCATTTTATTGCAATTCCGGCCTTTTCTAAGCAGTGTTGGCAAAAACAACCACATTTGAAAACCCTCAATGATCACAGTGTGTCTAACGGTAGGCTTTGAGTCTTGCATTCGCCCTGCGTCTATGACCCAGTGGAGGCTCGCTGTTGTCTTTATATGCATCTCAGACGTACCTCCGTGCCCTGAGCTCTGGTTCCCTGTAATGTATGATTTAATGCATACACTTCCTCTTTGGAGAACCGAGTTTAGGCGAGGAAGAAAATGCCTGATTCACATTCATAACTTATCTTTTGAATTCATGGATAATCAATGCCTACTGAGGGATGAAATGAGCTGCAGCAGATCCAGCAAGTCAAGCTCAAATCCAAATCTTTGCTCGGAATAGAGAGAGGAATGTAAAGCCAGCACTATGAAAAACTGATGTGGCTAGCTACTTTTAAAGCCTCCAGCGAGCGCCAGTGTAAAAGTATGTGAGGTACAACTTCTTGTAGCTCGGGTGATCCATAATCGATTCTGCGGCCTTCCGGCTTTGCATCATTATTAGTGTATGTGCTGCTGAATCTTTAATTTGACCCTCGTTTCTCACACTGGAAGTGTTTCAGCTTGTAAAACTTGAACTGATTCACTTTGGCACAAAGCAAATGAAATGATGAGCCCTTTAAAAACATGTTATACCTGCAGGAGTAATATGAACTGAGGGAATCGTTGGATTGGCTTAACCATGAGGCCGTACAGGGTGATCCGGTCAACACTGGATGCCTGCTTCTTCTGGAAACGAAAGGAGAGAAGAAAATGAAAACAGAAGTTGCAGTTTAAAAATATGTTTGCACAGAAAGGCCATTAGGAGGAAACTGTTATTCCTGCTTTAAGACGAGCTTGTCAGAATCCTCCACAGACCGTGTGTAGGCGTCTGAGTGGGTGAATAAGGTATGAGAATCAGGGTCTCTTAGTCAGATGAGAGAATGAAAGAGGAGATTTACTTCTGTGTGTTGTGTCTAATGTGGAGCTGTGGGTGGAGGTCAGGAGAAGATATCGTTTCAGTGCCGTGTCAAGTCTGAGCTGTGATGACACCGTGAGTACAAAAAGGCAAATCACTGGGGGCATTTAATAGACGGTATGGTGGTAAAGGTGAGGTCGGATCAACTCGGAGACGGATGTGAAAAAGGGAAGATTAATGCTGCAGCTAAAAAGATCTGACATCATTCTGTTTACAGGGCAGGAGATCACGTATGATCTGTTTGCTTCTTTATGTATTTTTCTTAGGTTTAACTCGATTCAACTCAGCTTTATTTACATAGCAGCTTTCATGCACGCAAAGACGCAACCCAAAGTGCTTCACAAAGGAACAGACAGAAAAATAGAACAGAAATCGACAGCAAATACGATTTTAAAAGACTTAACAAGGAAGTAGAAAGTAACAAAAACAATTTTAAAAAGATATGAATTAAAAAAAAAATGTATCACTTCGGTAAAACCAATAAAATGTTTGTAATAATCATAAATTAAGGTTTAGGTTTTATAAGGATGATGAATACTTGTCCTTGGTCAGTATATTAACACATTTGCACTTTCAGTTGCAGTTACCTCGTACCTTGTAAATCGTAGAACAGTGATTTCTGATTTAGTCAATATTAAATTCTCGTAGAAAATGCCCATCATTTTAAAGGGTGAAGTCCTCTCATTAAAAGATATGAGCATAAACTTTAAACCCATTATGAAAATCTATATAGGGCAGGGATTTATTGAATGTAAGCCCCTCTCTGGGGAGCTCTTTGGAACAGCTTGACTGACTGGCAGGCAAAATCACTTTAAAGACCTAAAGCCCCACTCCAGTACCTTCTGGCATTTTTACTTTATTTCCTGTCACTTCCTGATAATGTTGATGAGCCTCTCTGTTCGCCAAATGCTTAGCAGCAAAAGACTTTATGTTGTGCTTGAAGTTAAAACATTTAAGGCTGTCGTGAAATCAAGCTGTATGACGATAGAAGAAGCTACATTTCATTCGTCAGCCTCGGCGCCTGCACAGGTGCACTGTCGTGATCTGACATCTCTATTTGGTCTCGGCCAAAGTTCATAACCTGAGGGGCCGAACTGGATCAGGTAATTGTCTAGTTTATCCTCTGATGTCTCCGGCTGTTTTGCACGAACTCTCAGAACCGTCTCAGTTTCCTGATGGACAGATTGTCAGCTCGTTAGCTCAGTTAGTTAGTTAGCTTAGAACGCTAGCCAGGAGAAGCCGAGGACCTCTGCCAGTCTCAATGTCTAAAGGCATCTATTGTCTATTGTGAGTGTATATTTTTTTTCAACTAGGGCAGGACAATTAATCGAATATTAACCCCCATCCCGACGGTGATAATGACGTTTAAAATGCTCCACCTGTAGAAAACTCCGTCGCATATCAAATCAAGCGCTCCCTAAACTAACAGCCGCTCCCCCAGGGGGCGATGGAGAGGTTTTGGCTTCTCCTTTGGGGGAGCTGGCATGTCATGTGATGATCGCCTACTTGCAGAGCCAGAGTGGAAGAGTAAACAGCAGAGACGGTCAGGAGAAACAAAAGTCAAATATCTCTCTCCATACTGGCTAGTCATCGGTTGTTTGGTGTTTCAGGTTTAGGGCAAGTGATGTTAAGAAGAAAAAGTAATATAGAGTACATGAAACCTGTGTCTGCACCGCAAACAACACAATTAACGTCAACCAGCTAAAAAAACAGCACAAAGTGCAACATGATGAGTGTATGAAGGCCAAGAGGAATAATGTCGCTACTCCCCGCCCTTATCCAGCGCCAAGGCAGGCACCTACATCCTCTCCACCCACTCCCAAAATTGTATTTATATTTTGCCTCGAGAAGATGTACCCAATTCAAGTAAAGAACCAAGTTTTAGGTCTTAGTTTGATGCAAAATGTGTACATGAACCAGAGTGTAGCCCAAAGTGGAACTGGAAGTGTTGCTCTGTTTATTTAAATGTAAAAGCACATAAAAAAATGTACCTAAAATTAATAAATAATCGTGAATTATGGTCAATTTCAGCCATAATCGTGCAGCCTTATCTCCAACTCCAGCAGGATGCATTTAGTCTCAGCCTTTATTGCCTGAAGTAAATGAAAAGCGTGAAAAAGCTCAACACAGTGCAAAATCAGCAACTAGTGTTTTGGTAGTAAAATTGTAGAGTGGCGCCGGCTCCCAACAGCAATCTGCATAGACTCAACACACTACAACCATGATCCTCCTGGATGCTGGCAGTGGCATGGTCACCTTAGCAGGTAGGGCAGCATCAAAACGCAGAGTCCTGTTTTCCTTAACCACAGGTAAGTCGTCTCAATGTCGTGTTTTTCTTTAAGTCGCTGAATAAATGTGGTTCCAGCACCACTCGGGGAGATTAGACCTGACTGGCTGAGCGAGCAGCTGCAAATTTCAGCGTGCCGCTCTGCAGAGGAGAGTGGTCAAGCTTTAAGATCACATTAGTGGGTGAAATCTGTGTGAAATAGAGCAGGCTGTGATTTTATTTTCGCAGAACAGGAAAATGAGTGGATATATTAGTTACTATTTATGGAATATTCACAAAGACATGTAACCAACCCTCACTGCACGGATTACAAGGCGGGAGACATAAATTCTGTTGTGTTATTCAGAAACGTTTCACTTTGTTCTGTAACATATATTTCTCCAACATTACAAACACCGCTGAGTAAGACCGCATTGTTGCCAGGAAACCTTAACAGTCTAACAAAAGCCTTAGCATTAACTGACATACTGGACCTGTCCTTTATGCTAATTGAGGGCTAAAACACTTGACCTCTACCTTTGATGTCAAGAAAAGGGGAAAGACTGGAAATGTCACTGGACCAGTCAAGTGGACATTTCCCTCCACAGCTGTTGGGAACTAGATTAGGCCCATGACACCTCCAGCATACACACTGGATCTCACTGCTTAACTGGCTAACAGTACACTACATTGTATGTACGTACACAACTTCTACCACTCATACTGGCTTCAATAAAAATCCCTTAATAGGAGAGAATGACTCTGAGATTTAATATATCGTATGAGTTGCATTTTTGTTTTTTTCAGTATAACATTATAACTTTTGGTGGCCCTGAATGTCAGATCACAGTGACACTGCACCAAACAAAACCTTTCAGTAGACTCAACAGTATTTCACTGAAAACAAAAACATCCAACAATGTCCAGCAACATTTTTGAAAGCACAAGAAAAATTCACAGGAAACTAGAACATTTCAGATGAAAGAAAAAGTAGGAAAACATTTCTTGTTGTTGTTCTTCATCTGATTGCTATGTGCTGCTGTGGTGAAAAACTTTAACAGCAGCCTCCTCTATAGCAGGACTATAGAAATAAGGGACTTTGGTTCTTTCGAATCACAAACAGGAAGTGTTGACAACTTTTTTTCTGTAATCTGATTTATACAACAGTTAGTTCCGACCAAGTAATCCATGAGTGGTGATATAGAGAACGACATCACTGGGACTTTTCACTCTGTGTATCACTCCGCCTCAGCCACGTGTTATCAATACTGTTCACTGACATTACAGCAGACCGTGTATGTCTACATTAATCAAGCTGGTACCTCTGAATTAGGGATGCACGATATTATTGGCACGTTATCGGTATCTGCAGATTATGTCTTAAAAAAGACATATCGGCATCAGCTGATATGTCATTTTTAAGATAAAACAGCGCTTTAATTCTGCCTACGTGCTCGATGATTCCCTAAAAAAGCTTGATGTAATGCTACAACATTAACTCGGCATGAGTGTGTGCGCACACTGCCTGCACCACACCTCTTCTATCAAGCGTGAAGAAGTGTGCAAGATGTCTGCGGTATGGCAGTTTTTCAAAGTTTCCGACACGGACAGCAAGGTTGATTTCATTTTATGTATTTGTTCTGTGCAACAGGTAAAATTTGCCCTAGTTGTGACTATTGTCAGGACTGTCTCAGGGAGAGCATCATCCAAGCCTGCCTGACTTGTATAAATAATACAGTTTTACTTGAAAGGAAATATTACATGCAAATAAATATGGCATTTTGTTATTGTACAAATACGTTTAAGTACTTTTCTTATATTGAACAGTGAATGTGCTCATTTTAAAAAAGCACTGTATCATGTTATTGCTGCATCTGCCAGTGGGCCACTACAATAAGAGTAAGCATGACATCAATTCCACTACAGGGGAGATATGCATCTTTATCAAAATCGGGTATCAGCAAAAAATCAAAAACAAACAGATAAATGAATGAATTTGGTGCTTGTCATCCCCCACTCTCTTCTCCCCACATTCCTGACTTCCTGGCTATGCCTTCAGGATTCAGTATCTTGCCCAAGGACACATGTGACTGTAGCAGTCAGGGATCGAACCCCCCACCTTCCCATTGAGAGACGACCGACTCTACCACTGAGCCACAGCCTGTAACTGTAAACAATTTAATATTCGGTATACGTGTAAATTTCCCTGCTAGTCTTCTGCACGCAGTCAATGCCTCTACAATATTTTAAAAACCATGCAAACCATGAAGTCTGTCATTAATTCAGTGGGGGTTTTTTTCACTCTAGCCCATTAAATATTTGGTTTGTCTTCACATGACCAGTGTGAGCTGCAACAGGCAGATAAAGAGGAATGTTTCAACAGAGAGGAAGGGACACACGTTATCTGGAGTTAATGCGGGGCCGTCAGCTGTGTGGTCTGGTTCTGTGAATCAGCAGTTCAGCTCAGTGATGCAGGTCAAACTCATGCATGAATGCTGGGCACACAGGGAATTGTTAAACTGAGCATTTTAAACGATTTCTTGGCACCCTGCACGTTCCCGGGCACCTCTTCCTCCATTATTAATCCTTAATAAACAGCGTTAACAATGAGAAAACAGCAGAATTCAATCGTTATCTGGATGGAAGTTGTAAATTTCCACTTCCCACTTATGTGTTGAAATATTCTAGTTGATGCATTTGGCATCAACTCATTGCAGGTTTCTTCATGTTTCATTATGAAACTCATGGGAGCTTTTAAGATGCATAAAGAAGTAATGGGCATAGAGAAGCATTGTGATTACAAAACTAAAAAAGGACACGTTTATTGCCTGGACAACCTTGGACATATTAAGGGTTACAACTAGCACAGAGGCTCAGTCTCAAAGTGATTACTGCACACACAATTTCACCAAAACAGGACACACTTTTACACTGACCTTGGACTAGGGATAGACCGATTATCGGCATTTTTGACGCATATCGGCATCGGCCTTTTTTTTTTTTTTTTTTTATCCGACAGCCGATAAGAGATCAATTTAAAACTGGGTTATTTTGGCTCTGATGCATATGCTTAAAGGCATTTAAACAAAGTTAAGTGTCGAAGTTTGTATTATTCAAAATTTTGACGCCAATATTTTCACTTTTACTGCAAATAAATATCGGCTTCAAATATCCGTTATCGGCCACCTTGACTACTAATAATCGGTATCGGTATCGGCCCTGAAAAAACCATATCGGTCTATCTCTACCTTGGACCCAAACTACAGTATTGTGTTTGTGTAAATATTCTCCTTTTTACACACTGAATTATATGTTTGTCTCTATAGAAAGTGAAGAAGAAGTGTCTATTATTGAAGCTTTTAGGCCTTGGATTCAGCATCTGCTGAACACCCCACAAAACAAACAGCAAGGGACTAAAACACAAGTGGGATTCTTTAATTTGAAAACAACATTTTGTAAATAAAAACATACAGTACAAACACTATTTTGAGTTCTCGGTTTGAAGCTCACCTTTAAGAACTCCAGAAAAGCTGGTTTGGACATGCAGGCCTTTTTGATGAGAGCCATGGCGTTGGTGAAGTTGTTCACGTATTCGCTGTATACGTCGAGCACCATGGACTTGGAAAACTGTGGAAACAACGTGCATAATCTTTTAATTTGAAAAAAAACAGCCCCACTATAAGAGGTTGTAGAGCTCAGCAGTGGTTGTTGTTTTGTTTTATACCATCATCCATAAACGCAGTCACGTAATTTCTTCTGACACTTTGAATGTCTGGCTAGACATCCTGTTTGCAGGCCGACCCGAAGGTAATTTCAATGTAAAGAGGGGATAGAAAATGGATATTTAAGTATAGTACTTTAAAAAATTGATTTGTTTACCATCCTGGTTACCGCAACAACCTTCACGAGCCATTTAAGAGGTTGGCCAAACAGGATTGAGGTGGCAGAGTGTGAGGAGAGTGTGTGTGTGTGTTGGAGGGGGTGTGTCTGTTTTGTGCGCTTCTGCATTTATTCTCTCTCTTCAATTAAATCCACATCAGGCAGTTTGAGGAGAGGTGGGAAAATTAGAAGCTTGTGTGAAGGAATTAACCCTCTTTGCTTGAACCATCCATCAGGATCCTGAAGCTCAGATATTACCTGACCTGCACAATATTAGTCAGGTGGTCATAATGTTATGGCTGATCGGTGTATATGGTGTAATTTCAAGCTCGTAGTGGACGTCCCCTCTACCTCCTGAGCCACAGCTGGTTCCGACACGCTGCCACACGTAGAAGGGCCAACGTGGGACACACAGTCCCAAAATTTTCTTTCCCCAGTGCGGCCTCATTTGATCGTTGGTCTTTAGGATATCAATGGAACAGCACTATAATAGCCAGCAGAGAAGGAGCGGGTCGAACCGGTCCCTCTAATAGGCAAATAATGAGCAGACCTTATGGATGAGCACACTGCACAGGGACTTGCAACAGAAAACTCTCAGTGAACACTATTATTCTAGTGCCAAAGTTTGCACACACACTCCAGAGATCACTGGATGCAGAGGAGATATTCATCACCGCCGTAATTGATTCCATGTTTGGGGTAAACTATCCATGTTTGCTCGATCTAAAACCTGTAGCTCATTATAATTCCTCGAGCGGAGATGGTGATGTAAAGTGGGAGGGAAATGCCAAGACAAAAATGAGTGTCTTTAGTCGTTGATTGCATTTTAGACAGAAACAAACAAGGAGGGCACCAAAACAAACACACACACGCAAGGATGATAATAAGGCCAGATTCTACATTTCTTTTCCCTCACATATGATACCATAAACATACTAACCGAGGCAACAAATAGGTCTCCGATTTTCTCACAGCTGTCCCATTCAGCCACACGTGACGCGAGTGCGATCTGGAACATGGAGTGGCACTGTGTGATCTCCCTGATCCGGTAAAATATAGGCCGGATCTTCCTGGGACTCAGGATGCGTGGATCAGCCTCCATCAATGGTCTGTGGTATTCCTGGAGAGATTGAGAGAGAAAATCGGGTTTTTATTCATGTCGATAATGTGCTTTATGTGTGTGTGGGTGGGTGGATGGGCGCTTAAGATGAATCAGCAGACCACCTTTCATAAGCTTCTCTTCTTTTCAGCCGCATAAAAAGACAATAAACGGGTAACAGACAAATATCCTATGAATCGAGGAAATGAGGCAATGAAGCCTGGAAGCACATCAATCCAAAGGATTCACCCATAAAAAAACGCATTAGCTGCTAGCAAACATGTTCAGAACTCAAGGTGACTTGTAATCATAAAAGGCAGAATAATAATAGCAAAGAAACAGCTCCCAGCAGAGCCACAGATGCAAGAGCAACGTGGTGAAAGAGGCATTGATTGATTCTTCAGTCAGCACTCATGGGGATATTAGCATAGCCTACAGAAATGAGTTGAAGGGCTCTTTGTGGACAGTATTCTTTGTGGAAGCAAGTAAACATGACTTCTTTGAATCCGAACATGTTGAAGTGAAGATAAACATTGTGTCCGAGCCAAATATGAAGGATGAAAACGCCACTTAACTCCATAAATTAATCCAACACTGAGCAACACTGTTGGGGATTTTTTTGTTGATGTTGTTCAGGTCTCGTCTCTGCAAATGATTCATCAACAGAAGGAAGACAGGCAGAAAGCAGGACACGAACAACTGTGCAATCTGTTTTGCTGCAATGCTAAAAGATAGAACCCTTGTGGCCTTTCATCTTTTCATGTTATCCGTTTAAAGACACTGCATCTAGCAGTTGGCTGGACTCTTTGAATAACAAGAGATATATCAAAAGACCTAAACCTTCCCCGAGTTTCAGACGCAATTATGTCACTTGACAACAAAGGTAGCGCATTATCTCTTGACAGTGAAAGATTTTACGGCGTATAAGGCCGCCATTGATTGCGGCTGATTCGCTGCCGCTCTTATTTTTCTGTGATGAGGAGATAACAAGTCTCCTTTCCAACACTAAAAAGGGGAGATTAAAGAAGAGAGGTTGCCCCCCCATCCTGTGCAAGCCTGACAGTCTCTCTCTCTTAGCATCAGCACAATGCCACACAAATGAGGATGGCTGTTTTATCAGGATTATTTATGCTTGGACACCTCTGTAATTTGATGGATATCAGCGCTTCTCTTTGCGATGTAATACATAACAGTTAAACGGTGAAGGTATCGCATGTGGCAGAGGAGGACAACAGGAACAAAACAGCTCACCTGCATGATTCTCCTCAGAGAGTCCAGGTAGCTCCGCTCGCTCTGAATGATGGAGCCGAGGATATGGCGTCTGACAACCTGCGCAGACAACAGACCAGTCAGGGAAATGTGGCACTAAGAGGACATGATGGGGCTGCATTGTGCGGTATGCCTTCAGTTAAGCACGCGGCAGGTTGATGGATTGCACTGTAATCATGTGTTTGTCACAGGAGGAAAAAGACTCAAAGAGGAGCAGGGATGTTTGAACAAGGCATCCATCTGAGAACTGAATCGCTGGATATCTTATGGCACGAAACCCCGCCGTTCCTGCTGTTCTGCTTTTTCAAACAGGATACAGAGAATACAGTGAGTGAATATGTAATAATGGTGAAATTAAATAATGGATACATTTAACATGACAGCCTGGAGCCTTATCTTACGGCTATTGAGAATAGAGTACATTCAAATAAATGTTAAAGCAGCTGTGAGGAACTTTCAATTTGTGTCAACTCTGGAGGGAACTGTTGACGAAGGCTGTGGGTCTGGTTTTGTACAGATCTTGATCTGGATAGTGTGTGCATTTATTTTAAAGACCAGCTCCAGTCATGTTTTGAGACATATAAGATGCTCTACTTGAAATAATAAATTGTGTCTGATGGTTTTTCTGCAACGTTTAATTACATTGTAAAAATCCTCCATAGGCATCTCCTCCTTCTCCCTCATTAAAAATTAACATTAACGTTAATAGTCAGTAGTGAGTTGGCAAAAGTGTCGATGACGGTTACAGCTGGCTCGTGCATTGCCAAAGTGGTTGCCATAGGTTGCACATAATATGCATAGCATAACCCCATCCATTAACGTCTTGTAGCCTGTCTTGTAGCACATGAGAAGCACCACCTGGAGATGTTTACAAGGTCAAACACTGGATTTTCACTGGAGGGGGTCTTTAAAAGCGAGTGAAGAAAGACACAACTTTATAACAGTAGTTTGGTTTTATAAACACAGCGTGCACAGAATGCACGGCTGTTAAATGACTAGAGCCGCAATGATTTATAAATTATTCATCAAAACAAATCAATCGCCAACTATTTTGATAATCGCTGCAGTCATTATTTCATGCAGAAATGTCAAACATTTTGTGGTCCCAGCTTCCTAAATGTTAGGATTTGTTGATTTTTGTTTTCATTTATGACAGTTAATGAAGAGTCTTTGGGTTTTGCATTGTTGGGTGAACAAAAGAAGCTATTTTAAAGACCCCCTCCGGTGAAAATCAAGTGTTTAACCTTATAAACATCACCATGTGGTGTTCTTCATGTGCTACATTTTAGGGACAACATCAGCAGTCATGTCCATGGCTGGGCCTGTCTGCTTTTAAACTGCAGTGTACCAAGGACAGGCTGAGCAACACATTTTCAGATTGGCAGGTACGAGACGTCACAAACCTAAGGAGCCAATCCTTTTAATGGACGGGGTGAGGCTATGCATATCATTATGTGTAACCTATGGCAACCACTTTGGCGATGTGCGAGCCAGCTGTAACCGTCATCGTAATTTTTGCAAACTCACTACTGACTACTAACATTAACGCTACTACTAATGACTACATTTCAAGCGAGCTAAGTTTCAACAAGTTGCCACTAAAAGATGGCAGAGACGTGTTTTGTTTTCGGGTATAATTTTACAAAAGGAGAAATGTAGGACGATGTGGGCGGGGACTACGCAGATTCAGGAATTTGTAATGAGGGAGAAGGAGGAGATGATTCGGGAGGATTCTTACAGGGTAATTAAACATATTTGAAGGAAAAAGATATCAGACACAATATATTATTTCAAGCAGAGCATTTTATACGTCTTAAAACATGAGTGGAGCTGGTCTTAAAGACAATAAAGACACTTCGGGCTCTTGGTAATTGGGATAAGCAGTTTTTCCCAATTTTATGTAATATTTCATAAACAAAAAGATTAATTAATTGTCAAAACAATCAGCAGAATAATCACTGATGTATCCTGCATCGTTAGTTGCAGCCACTAATACAGCAGCTATAGTTTGCCAATAGCAAGATCCAGCTCTGTAGCAAGGCCAAAGTTTTTCCTGTGCTTTATCACCATCCAGTCTCCTCTTTTTATCTTTTTGCTGATCTTGCCCGGGACATGTGTGTGTAGTATTCTCTACAGAAAAACCTCCTCCTGCTTCCTTTTAACTGGCTAACGTACTGCTCACTGCAGAACTTTGGTGGGAAGAATGTTAACAGAGGCTGTTCAGTTTGAGTGGTATAAATCGCTTTTTTCAGAATGCAACCATGCAAGCATTTGAAATAACAATATAGAACAAGCCAATCTTCTTATTGATGGTCTGGATTGCTTGTATTGGTCTCATAGAGGCATCAGTGCTGTATTGAGACTGTCCTAACCATTTAACAACTCCTCGCAGTGGTTTAACATGACAGCCTGGAGTCTATCTAGAGGCTTTTTGGTACAGAACGTGTTCACATAAATGTTCTAAGTTAAATACAACACATTTCTTCATATGCAAGGTACATTTATCTAAGAAGGATTTTGTGCAAAAGCTGTGAGGTGCACCTGGTGGCTGGTCAGCCCCTCCGGCATGGGGCTCAGCTGCGGGGGAGGATGCTTCTCGTCAGACACAGCCACATCCAGGTACCCTGCATCGTCCTCCTCTTCTGCACACATTCAGAAACGGAGGAGAAAAAGAAGTGTTAAAAAGAGAGAGAGAGTTTGTGTGTGAAACAGAATGAGACAGGGAGGGAACAACAGAAAGGCAGCCTTCAGATCTCACTGCAGCTGGAGACACACTGCGACACACTAAGTATATTACCTCTAAAATATAAAGAGACTTCTATACCCTCGGAAAAAGAGACAGACAGTAAGGAGGATGAGTGAAAGACAGAGAGAGGCAGACAGGCCTTTGGAAAAACTTTCAAACAACACTGTATCTCTGTAGAAGCAAAGGAGGCGCACAGATGTGTCTGCAAAAACACAAATCCAACATATTCTCATCTCTGCATCGGCACAGAGACGTTCAACAGTCTGAAAACAAATCCCCACCTCACCCGTCACCATAAAGATACCAGAAGCTTCCACTGTTCCAATTAAAGACTTTGGAACGATAACACAGGGTTGGTGGAAAGGAAATACAATGCCGTGCAGATTTCCCTCGATCAACACCTAAAAATAGCAGCACTGGCCTCTTTACCTCTTTGTGATGGCTCGCAGATTTGTTGGAGGCATTGGTCTGGTATCTATGGTTTATGGAGCTGCTCCATACTCCATTAATGGATGCTAATCTCTTTCTATTGTTAGCCATGGCTTACTACAAGACAACCTATATCACACAGCGTGAGGTGCTTCATCCTTCTCTTTCTCACACATCAAAAACTTCACCCTGCCGTCTGTCTCAAAACTGAGAAAGCCTTTCTGGTTTATTTATCATATTTAGAATCAGTGAGATCTTTTTCACGGTGCTTTCATTTCCCCCCCGAAGGCCCTTGTATCAAGACAAAGTAAGACTCTCTACCCTATCTGTCCTGAACACTGCTTTGGCTTGGCTGGCTTTATGCAGAAGACACTGCCTATAGCTCAAGGAGTCAACTGGAAGGAGTCACACAAGCCAAACTACACAGCAATTACTCATGACTAAAAATAGTAAGACGTCCATCCTAAAAAAGCCAGCTGACCAACATTCACAGAGTTGACGGACTTCCCTGCATTACCCTGTTGGTCTTTTCTCTGCAGGAAGGAAACTTTTCGCATGACGGCTATTTTGGTCTTTTCAAGCCCATCCTTCGTCCCACTTCTCGCCGCCTTCATGAGCTGCTGGACCTGGTCGGAAGGAGCACACAGAAACAACGAAGGAGCATTAGAGCACGAGGAAAGTGTCACGCTGCGGAGATTTGATAACCTACGCTGCTCCTCCGGAGAGCGATGGAGAGAAGTGGCGCTCAGTGGGCTCATCATGAATCTCACCATCTGCGACTCCCTGCGGGTCGCTGTACAGCCTCTAATCAGAGTCTGTGAGCATATCATGGAGAGATTATGGTGACAGAATGAGCTCCACATCAGAGTAACACAGCTCAGTGTGGGAGAATTTAGTTGACCACAAACTCCACCCTGAGCATCACAGAGGCCCTGCAACCAGACTCCACAGGCCCAGAATACACCCAGGGTGGCAGTATTTTTAAATGATGCTACTTCAGGAAAGTAGGTCATTAATTGGGGACAAGTTGCACTGGTGTTTATGGAAGTAAACATGCAGAATATTACTTAATAATTCATGTGTCCCATGAATGCGCCATGATATTAAACCAAGCATTGAAATACAGCGAGAGAGACTGACAGAGAGACTCAAAGCAAAGTCACAGTCCAAAGGAAAGCTGGGAGGATGGTGCAGAGAGTCGGTTAAAGCTTTGAGTCAGCTGGGGATGTAACACAGCATTTTTCAGCTCCTGGTGATCATCAATCCTATTGGCAAACGTCTAGCAGAGGGATTTGAGCTGAAGAAATAGAGTCATCTAAAGGGCCTTACGATTTCAGCAATGAGGAAAACACACATGGACGTAAAGAAAAATGGAATCAACTGGAATTACAAGTACAGAAAATCAGCTTTTCCATAACATTAAAACTATTTTTTCACAGCTCCTAAGCCGAATGGAAAGTAGAAAAACATGACCCTATCCCTTTAAATCAGAAAACAGAATTCAGAGAATTTAAATGACAAACACAGAACCTGGGGAAAATAAAAATGGAGATAAAAGTGCCCTATGTTCACTTGCTTCCTCAGGTATACCTTGATGTCATAGTTGTGCTTGCCAGACAGCCTCATGGCCAGTTCACGTTTGGTCTTGGCACATCGTTCCCTCAGCCGACGCACTTCAGGGGTGAGCTACAGGTGTTGGACGGGGACAGGCAAGGCAGGGGCAGGTCGCGTTTGGACACGAGTGGCGCAGGGAGGAGGAAAAAAGAAGGGAAGAGGAAAATAGGAAAAGGAAAATGGAGGCAAAGTGATCAAGGCAAATTAAGCTAGGCAACATTGGGAATTAATCACAAGCATAGAGAGTGAAGGCTTGCCGTTATTCTGCATGAGACTAATGGACACTGATTTATTGAAGGATGGGAGGACGGGGGCCGGCAGTTTAAGGGCAGATATTAAAGAGGGGAACTCTGTCGCAGCTCTCCCAGGCTGCTTGAATTAAGCAGTGAACTGAACAAGAGGAGGACTTCAGGTACACTTGGTGGAAAGTTAATCGGGCGAGACTAATTAAAAACAATGTGTTTTTGATGAGGGCTGAGCTTAAAGTGTTGCCGTGGCCCTAATAGTCAAGGTCTCTTCATTAATTGTTCAACCAGTGCAGCAGCTGAATCTCTCCTTTTGTTCAGTGGCCCGGGATAAGCATGCCGAGAGGACTGTGGGGGATTTTCACACCAAAACTTCAGATAATTACCTGAGAAACTCATTTTCAGTCCCAATACAACAAACAATTTATTCCCTGTGGTCTCCGTCTTTACCCGAAGCTTTGATTTGACTCGGTATTTTCTGGGATTGCAATGAATCATATCCTAATAACACATCTTCAATATGTAAAAATATTTATACATAAATAATGATCTGGAAAAGACTTCCATTAGTATGGCTCCAAAGTTTCCCTATGCCTGCTCTGGAGCATGCACGTTAAAAGGCTGGTGGCGCATGAAGGGAATGCAGCACAGTGTGAATGTGCACACAGTGCCATCATGTGGAAGGCCGACGCCGTGTCGCTGTGCTGCACAAACCTGATGAACAGCATCCTTGGCAGAGAGGAGGCAAGGAGATCTGAGGCTTTTCAAACAGAAATGCTTCTTGTTTACTTTCATCCCACAATGAAAGTATAAAGCCTCGACAGCCTGTTATGCATTTTTCATGTTCTTTACAGTTTCCCTCCAGTTGTAGATATAAATAAAGACTTAAGGAGCAGGGGATGAAATGCTCTGCTTGATTGTTTCTTAAGTGTTGGAAAGCAATGAAAAAAATCCTGGCCAGTCATGGTGTCATTTAAAATAAACCGGGAGGGTGATTCATGCGAGAAAAATACACACATCCGGCATGCATCAACACACACACACACACACACACTGCAGTACTACCTTGCTTCTTGTTGGTAGTTTGGTCTCGTTATCAGACTGCTCGTCATAGCTTTCGAACTCACTGGAGCTCCAGCCATTGTCCGGGTCTACAGGGCCGCTGTCTCTCTGCACATCCTCGTAGATCAAATCTGCTCAACACACCAAAAATATTACACGTCTGAAGCTCCACATCAAGTTTTATGAGTGGTAACACGCTCATAATTCTGTCGCAGCTGCTCACCATCGTCAGGAGAGACGAGGTCCTCGCTTGGAACGTCATCATAGATCACCTCCGAAGCCTCCAACGTCTGTGAATCGGCTTCAGCTGGCAAAGCAAAGCAGCATCAAAGTAAACAAACATTGTTTTAAAATGGAATCAGAGTGGTTCCTGTCTTCTAGCTTGTATCCCCCTTTCTGTTTGATAGTTGCACCACCTGCTGATAAATCATTCTTTTGCATTTCTCCCCAACAGCACAAACAAAAAAGCCGTGCACGCACCTTTAAACTAAATCGCCTGAATCCTTTTGGCAACACAGAAAGATAAAAGATAAAACGCTGGATTTTCTATCCTTCTGGATAACGTACACAGCCTTTTAATATTTACATACTTATTGTATAATTTGCATCTCAAGGTCTTCTTCCCCGGGGGCATTCGGCATATGGCTTGTGCATGTTGCTATAATGGCTTTGTCCATGTGACGCAGCATGATTGTATCCGGCTTGTTTGAGCTATTGACCCGTTCAATCTCCACACTCGACAGGGTTTGTCATTAACTGCTTTCAAAGTGTTTCAGCCTAATTTAGCTCAGTGAGCCTTATTGATTTGGTTTTAAACTGTGATTTGTCTGCAACACTCTCTTTTAAGCCCTGAACAGCAGCAATCACTGTTTTCAATTAATCTGATTGGAGATGTGTATTCTGCCATGGATTATTCAGCAGTCTAAAATTCGAAATAACCTTGGACATGATCCAGGAGATGAACAAAGAGCAACTGTTTTTCTACAAAAGAGGATTAGCAACACAAACGTTCTTTATATCTCGCTCCCTTCCCTGCGCTTGTGCATTCAGCGAGGATTCATAACAGAGAAGAAAACAACTGGATTTGGGATATCAGCCTGACTATCGGCATATCTGCAAAGTTGCTGGGCCTCTGGGGAACACGGCTTGTTATTTCAAAAGTGGTGAACCAGAAGTTCCTCGCTGTGTTTTCTCACTTTTATAGAACTTTTCTGTAAAGCAATACAATGACAATCCAATACACTCATTCAAAGGTCACAGTAACACTACAGGCAATCGAACAACACACTGCATTATGATTATGAGGATTTATAAGTGCTGGAAATGTAAAAGAAAATCAATAATCAATGTGTCCGGACTATAGAGACTTGATTGCTCTTACAAACGGGAAATCACTGCTGTAAAGTATACCCTGGCAGGGGGCCCCGCCCCAGCCTGTCAACAGCTATTGAAAAAAAATAAGTAGCTATCGGGGCTACCATTTACAGACATTGGGACGTGGATTTCCAGGACGGCAAGTGTTCTGGTTTCTGTTTGTAGTACATTCATATTGACCAATCACATATCAGCAGGCTGCGGCGTATGCACAGGCCGTGTGGGGAGCAAAAGCAGGCGAAACATAATGACCGCACCACAATGACGTCCCGGCTCCCATCAGTGGCTATCTGATGGTGATTTAGCTTCTTATTAATCTCTATAAACGTCTGCATGCTAACAGCTAACTATCCATACTAGCTCTAAAATTCAACTTGAGATTAATTCCCTGACGCGGTGTCACGAAAGCCATTCAGCGTTTAGATTTCCTGACTTCCTCGAATGCATCAGAAAAGATCGATCCGACCTCCGTTCAACAAATGAGCATTTTAAAGGTAGCTTTCTTCTCTTGAGGACAGACCGGACAAAGCTTCATTTTTTACTAGAAACAAAACCCGCGTACAGCGTTTTTTCTCTCACCGCACAAGCGCTTCATCCCAGCACTTCCCAGCACCTGCCAAAGCTTTTCTGCCAGAAAAGGGCGCTACATGGACACGGGGCCTTAGCGTCCGTTTCAAGCTACCTTTTAACATCCATTTCAAGATACTTTTTAGCCTCTATGTCTAGGTCCCCTTTAGCGTCAGTTTTAAGGTACCAAAAGCACCAGTTTAAAGGTCTGTTTTGTTCTCTTTTAACATGAGGTTTACGTGAAACAGTTTGGTTATTTTAAAGCACAACAACATGGTTAAGGTAAGGAAATGATCTTAATGGGGTAACCAAAATAAGTCTAAGTGGCACTGGATTTGAACCCTGGTCTCCGACCCATCCATCACCCCAAATCACCACCCATAGCAGACTTTATCAATCTTTCTCCTAGAGCACCTGACTGTCCACATGCTGGCTGTCAGAGCAAATGCTCCATGTGTCTAATGTTGCTGCGGATGAGTTTACATTGGTTGTTTGTTGAAAGCCTGGTGCATCTCATGCAGACGCTGACGGGTTCCTTGTGCATCTGAGTAACATGCCGTAGAGATTCGGTTATACAAGAATTATAGAGCATTTCCTTTCATGGGTATAAGTATAAAACAAGGTCTGTCACACAATAAAGAATGTGGCCTACACAGAGAGTGCATACAGATACAAAACACTCCCTGGTCTTCAACTCAAATTAAAACACAAATGTAGCATTGTAATAGATTTCTCCTTACGATCCGTATTAAAGAAGTATTAACTTGTTTCATGTTAGCTCCCTCTTTCCTTTTCTGTTTTATAATTTAAGATACCTGTAAGGGAGGTTTAATATCATTTTTATTACTCAATAAGTTTGAATATACTTCACACAGAGGCCTTTGTGTGAGAATACATCAGAGGAGTGGGACATAAAAAAGGTCGTGCAGCATTGCAGGGCTCCTTTACATCTCTCATTTCTGAGCCACCTTCAAATAACGGCAGCACTGCTGACGGAGTCGAAATCCAAAAGCAATTTTCCCTCATGGAAATGGTTCTCTATTGATCCTCATCCTGAATTAATTGGATTCATGTCATGTCTGTGTAGAAATCAAATCATGGCAGAGAATATGTGTGCGTGAGCCAGTGTGTGTTGTGTCAGTATGTGTGTGGAGAGAGCGTGTGTGTGTGAGCACATTAATGTGTCTGTACATATGTGTGTCTGGGCTGTTTCACCGTAGAAATCAATGAACCATAAGAAGGCTATAGGACTGTAATATGGTGTTCTTGCCATCTTTGATCAAGGTCAGTAGACGCAATGAGCAGCACTAACAAAATAGTGGTACACTGGTTTATGTTGCCAATGTCATTATGGTGGGCTCCACAGTTCTGTTTACGCAACTCTGGAGGCCCAATTGGTTTTCTAACAGATCTGTCCGCCTTGTGAACACTATAATACACAGGTGGAATGAGGCTGAATCCCAAGGCAAGCTTAGGTTTAATCTTTTTGGCCTGAAATTGAACTCTTGATCTACAATATAAGGTGCATCCCTTCGCTGTCAATATAACTTAGTTCTGTACCTTGAGAGATATCCCTTGAGCCCGAGCTTTCCTTGAGGATTTCTTTGCTGTGCTCTCCTGAATCAGCCGACGTCTCCGCAGGAAGCGCCCGGAGCTCCTCTCCCTCACGAGGAGCTGTGGTACTGGGCTCGGCTGCTGTTCCTTCTGCTGCTGAGGCCCTGGAAGGTACCCAAATGTTAGCACAGTTAAACTAACACCGAGTGCTGCGTGCCTCATTAAGAGTTAATTTCAGAGAGAGGAAGGGGAGGCAGGGTGGCTGGAGGTGGGGGTCGAAATAGTTCTTTGCTATCAGAGCATGCCAATGAACACTCCCTAACGTCAGACAAAACACACACTGCTGCTGTCAAGTTATTGTGATACTTTTGAGGTTACTTATCTGGAGGAAGGAACACTTTATGTCCATATATGGGCAGGTGTGCATATTTAGATCCGCTTAAAACGCTTTCACTTTCACGTCTGTTTATTTAAAAGTATGCTGAGATGTCGCAAAACAAAAAACACATTTCAATGAATGTCAGAGGAAGGTGAGGGCATGGGCAAAGGAACACACGGTTACTGTTTGGTGTAAAAATTGGTCTGTTTACTTCCTGTAGTTCCAGCCTGTTCTTACTCTCAACTCGTCAAATGCAGAAGCTGGTCGTTCGCCCAGTGCTGCAAAACATGATGCTGTAGTTACCCCTCGAGCACCATTTCTGGAGGGTTCAATTACTGTATAAAAATGTAGTCATTGTTTTCCTCTTTGAGGAAGAAAGATATATTAGTTACTATCATTAGTCACATCACCTATGTTACAAAGTATGTAACACAGCACATTAGTCATGACCAAACTGGGACCATTTTGAAATGTTACCACAAGTTGCTGCACCCCTAAAGTCTTAAAGACAGGCTCTTATTTTGAAAGTCTTATTGGACATGTAATTGTTTAACTGCTAACTTGAAAGCTCATTTATGAAACTCTAACTGGACGTTGTTGATTCAACTTGACTGTTGAACCCTGCATGTAAAAAAACGTCACCAGAGGGATACCCGACTCATCTTATGTGAAGGAAATGGTGACAAGCTGTTAGGAAGAACATGCTCATAACTAATCTTGCATATTAGAGCTATGGGCTAGCTACTATCTTTGTTGTTTTTATTCTTTTTCACCATTTTCACAACACATTGTACTAACGGGGAATCTACACAGGCAACATATTTGAAGCATATTTTTGACACACGTGTGCCGGGAAAGAACCGCTCCAAGGTTATTCAATGCTGCAATCTCCACCAGCCGCGTATGTTGCGCGGGAAGCGGGCGTAATACGCGAGTCATTTTCTGCTGCTTCGTTCATTTTACGCGTCAAGTCTATTTTTCCCCGCTGCTGCGCGTCAGTGAAGCGTAGAAAGCCTTAGAGTGCTATGTAAATACATGCACACAACCCAGGAATCCATGTTAAATGATGTGATCTCTTCATTTTGGCCAGCTTCGATTTCAGTTTCCTGTTGAAGTTATTGAGAAACTAGATGAGCAGGCAAGAAAGAGCAATGAATATGTGCATTTCCTCAACATATGGGTGAACCAATTCTATTAATTCATTCTCATTTGATTCAACATCCTACATAAATACAGAATTTATGCACAATTAAGAAATACGTGCACAAGTCAGTTGCAAAGTTGTCTTCTTCTACTGTTTCCGGCAGACTGCGCACTTTTTGGTGTCATCCTTGTTTATGGCCAGGAATCACAACTAACTCCTCTTTGCTGTACTCGCAGCCGGTGTGGATTGCATAATAGATGCTGCCGTGACTCTTAGGTGTCGCGCACGTTCGTCTGACACTACCAAGTCGGTGTGGATTCCCAGTAAACTGAATCACATTATTCAGCACATGAAGCCCATGATTGTCTACCACTGAATGCATTTTGATGCAGAGGATGAGTCAAATCCAAAGCTAACCTTTAAAAACATCTTCCAACACCCGGATAACCCATTTAAAGCATTGCTGAGTCTTTTTAAGCGCTCTGAGTGTTTTCTTTTTTACTGTATGTACTTCACACGACCTGTAGTCGTGAAACTTTTCCATCCACCCACGCAGGACCTTTAGTAAAACTGAAAATAGTCCATTATTCAGAATAACAACGTCCTTTTTTTTCTTCCACTGTTTTGGAATAAGTTGTAATAGTGAAAACTTCAGCTGGATGTGGGATAAGTTTTGCTGATCTAGCCTACTTATTCCAAACTACTTTTACAAGGCCAAATGTGTAAGCAGATATAAAATCACTCCTACTGCTTGTTACTCAGAACACCTCACCTGCCCCTGAGCACTGTCAAATCATAATCTGTCATGCCTGAGGCTTACCATAATCACCGCTGGCTTTTTGAATGAAAACACGGCCTGAACCAGCTATTAAAACCAGACTCTGACATCACAGGGGAAAATCTTGTTGACACAGCTATCACATGGCCTGTGTTGATGCTGCCAGTGAGGGATTGTACTCCCCCACATGACTGATAATATGACAGCATCCAGCGTGTAGGAGAGCCCCATCTACACTAATTAAATCTGTCCCTCTGCTAAACACCCCTGCAAACGTTTGCAATGCCAGCAGCAGCCACTTGCAGACGAATAAGACATGCCAGCAAAATAATGCGCACACAAAAAGCAGTGATTTGGAGCTTTGATGGAGGCAGCCTTGCAGACTTTGACTTTGCATTAAAGCGGCAATGGAAGTACACTATCTATATTCAACGATCTTGCAAAGCATTATCTTTCTTTGTATGGCGCAGCAGCAGGTGAGTGGTGGGTTATGTGTGTGAAGGAAAGGAAAGCATGTCCACAGCAGACAGCGATCAACAAATAATAGTTGGAGGTTTGTCGCTTCTGTGTGCCCATAAACAGAATCGTGATAGGTAAGATGCACTACGGGGGAATAATTTAGATAGTGTCAATCACACGACACAACTGTTTCTACGATAGCTCTGAAACTCTAAAGAGCAAAGCCGGCAGTCTGGTACTCTAAGCAGATATAAATATGACTTAATAATAAAGAGTACAGCATTCTGGACATTAGAAACGTTACATAAATACAGTCCTAGTTCTGGTTGTTATTGTGTTGTATAAATGACCACAACATATCTGGCAGTAACGCCCTGCCAGCATGTCATACTGATAGTAACCGTTTGGCTTTGCAGTGGTGTCAAGCTGCAGTAGACTGTAAGGTATAGCTCTGCTGCATTCTCCATGATACTGGATCATCCGTCTCAATCTAAACAACAAAAATGATCTCAACCCACATGAAAGCCGAATAAAGAGCTATTTGTCAACGCATTACTTAGGATGAACTGATCTCTTGTCATTAAAACAGCTTGTGTGGAAAGAGAGAGGAGCTGGAACAATAGGGATATATGGAGCTTGTCTGCCTGACTGTATGCATTCAAGTCAGCCGTGAGTGATTTGAGCGCAGCAGCAATCGATCCAAGCATATCTTTGCGCGCCCCTTCACGACTTATCTGTGCCTATAAGCCTCAGTGAGTCATATGGCTCAAGGAGAGGAGCAGGAATCATTTTTCAATGCAAATGACACAGCCTGGGGCAGAGTACAGCCTGAAGCGGAAGCTTCCTGAATGCAAATCTCACACGTCCATCTGTTTCCATTCCCTTCAGCTACTGTGCCAGGGCACTTCTACCTGCCATACGTCCACTTCTTGTGCCCTCTAGTCTCTCTCGAGCATCTTTATACCTGCACCAGGATTGTGCCAACCATACTGATGGAGCCCTGCTTGTCCTGAGGTCATAAATCTCCTCCGTAAACAACTGCCCACTGCTCGCATTGGACCGATCCCACGATGCATGCGGTCTTAGTTCCTAAAGTTTTCCTTCACAGCTCAGACTCCAATTAGCAGCACAAAAAGTATTTGCTTCACGTCTTCTTGTTATATTTGTACATTTAATGCTTTTACTGTATCACCTTTTCTTCTGCTTTCACAGCGCATCCAACTGAGGCAAGTACAAAAAGGTGATGGGGTCTTCAAAACAAGTTCATGTGAAAAATATATGTGTTCTGTAAGCTAGATTAGACGAGTTTTATCCACAAGGGCAAAAGTTTGAAGTTCTGCGAGGCTGCAGGAGGATAAAACGCTGAACTCAAAGAGGAGAGTTAAAGTAAAGTTACGCTCTCGAAGGTTACAGCTCTGTGTGCATAAAAAGGACGGATACGTGCCACGTTGTCATGGTATCTTTTGTGTTTATCCTTTCATTGCTAAAGCTTTGTGTGATGCTTTTAATGAAAACCATTTATCAAGAGGTAAAAAGTAAACTCAGAAGTAAATGCTGGCATTAAACACTGGAGTGCACATAAAAACTCACAGGAGAGGAAGGCTGCATCGAGTCTAATAGCTGTAACGAGCTGATGTGCTGTCACTGTAGCGTTAAGGAAAAGTCAGATTTCTGCAATAACAATCGCAAAGTAATTTTGTTATAATATTATTGTGAAAGTGCTGACAGATCTGGGGGATGTGCTGACAGCCTTAACACCTCGATGGTGGAAAGTGCTATTGATAGCTCTTCTTTAAAAGGCAGACTATTGACTAAACTGAAGTGGAAATGTGCACTCAGCAGAAATCTCCCTCCATGAGAAATTGCCAAGACCTCATTGTGACTCGATTGCACACAAACATGCACGCTGGCACACACATTTGCAGTCATTCACGCACACACATACACACACAATCCCTCCTGTGCACAAATACAGGCTGCTCTTTTCAGCACAGGAAAGCCCACAGGAATCCAGACCCTGAAGTCCACAGTCAGGAGAGGTTTCTGAGCACACTTCCTACACTGAGCACAGGTGGGCTGTCTCATTAAAAGCAGGGCATCTGCAACATTGAAGCCATGCATGGCGGAGAGGCTACAGAGGATTCTGTTAAAGACCAGCTCCACTCGTGTTTTAAGACATATAAAATGCTCTGCATGAAATAAACTGTTTCTGATGTGTTTTTTTCTGCACAATATGTTTAATCATCTTGTAAAAATCCTCCCAAGGCATCTCCTCCTCCTCACTTATTAAAAATTCCCCAATCTGCATAGTCCCCGCCCACTATGCACATTTCCAACCGGCCCCACCGTTGCGAAAACAAAAGCTTAGCTAGCTTGAAATGTAGTAATTAGTAGTAGTAACGTTAACGTTAGTAGTCAGTAGTGAGTTCGCAACAATTGTGATGACGGTTACAGCTGGCTCGCGCATCGTCGAAGTGGTTGCCATAGGTTACATATAATGATATGTATAGCATCACCACGTCCATTAACAGGATTGGCTCCTTAGGTTTGTGACGTCTCAAACCTGCCAATCTAAAAACGTGTTGTTCAGCCTGTCCTTGGTACACTGCAGTTTAAAAGCAGACAGGCCCAGCCATGGAGATGACTGCTGGTGTTGTCCCTGATATGTCTTGTAGCACATGAAGAACACCACATGGAGATGTTAACAAGGTTGAACACTTGATTTTCACCGGAGGGGGGCTTTAAAATCCGAACTTAAGAGTGAACATTTTGTTAAGATAGGGAGACAACTCGGAAAATGTTCATCAGTGATTATTATAGTAACAGTTTAGTCTGTAAAATACCTAAAAAGAGTGTCCAAAGTTTAATTTTGTTTTGCACATTAATGTTATCATGATCCAGTATCCAGAATGTTTTATAGCAAAGCCCCAAGCAACAACCAACAGTTGACATTTTTGCTTGAAACTGTTTTCATCAATAAAGAATAGATTTTCCTTCCATTAATTAAAAGATAAATTCACTCATTGATGCAGCTCGACTTGAAGGTACATCTCATAAAGTTAAACATACAAGAAAGTTATTTACAACTAAGTATATTCTTATCATGCATAAACCTGAACTACTTTAGTATTGTTTAAACTATCTGGTGCTTCAAGCTGTTAAAAACAGATGATAAAAAGTGTCTCCTGTGTGAAGGAGGGGGAAACTTTTCAGCTAGAAACCATATTTCAGTGTTTATTTCATTTTGTGTTATATTGTCTGATGAGACTCTGATTACCTAAGGCATTATAGGAGATGGCTGTCTGGGGAGCCTGGGTTCAAACTCACAGACAGCATGATGAAGCATCCTTTAGAAAAACTCAGCCTGAGTCTGTCTGTCAGCCGTAGGGCTGCTGCTCTGTAGGTGACTTTGACTGCCGACCTCCCTGTGGAGGAGGGCAGGCAAAAAGACAGTCGCCTTTAGAGGAATCAATAAACTATCACATTATCCTTTACCGTGCGGAGGCCTTCGAGCAAACTGTCTTCTTGATGATATGAAAGCTGTTATCTGACTGCGCCTGGGATTCACACACCTACTCAGCCACGAATGTATATTTAGACAACAACGTTCAAACAACATTACAATAAATTTACCTGGTGATTATTAGTAGGACTTTAATGTTACAATTCATATCCTGAGTCAGACATGTTCTCTATTCTTTCGATTATTTCAGGGAGGTTGATACGCTTTCCCCTGACCAATCACATGAGACCAAGTAACCCACCTCAAGTTTAACTCAAAACGGGTGCTCAGCCATGACAACATACAGACAACATACTTGTGTTTTTTTAGGTGTTTAGAAAGTACTGTAGCAGAATTAAACCAAATCAAGATGTTGGGCGATATTGAGAAGACTTGCCGCATCCCTTATTTTATTACTCCTCCTTGAGTCTGGCGCACAGCTTGACAACACTTAACATCAGCGTTAGTTCCACCTGTGGCGCTGATTGGCTAAACGTTAGTCCCCCACTGTGCTTGTTGGATCAATTACCTTTAACTGGAGAAAGTGCTGCTTCATGTCTGGATGGCAGACTAATCAGTCAACGTGGAGGAGGAAGATTTAAAGTTACGGACCCAGGCAAGTCACTTCACCAAAAATGAGTGTCAGAGTTTTGAGATAAGCATCTCTGAGAGGCTCTGAAATAGAGAGTGTATAGAAGTGGATGCAACCACTTTGACGAGTTTTGCATTTTGACACTTTCCAGGTTGTTGTTATTTGATCGAGGAGTGACCATATATGGATGAGAGGTTGAAGGTGGACAGGAGCCAAGCGTTAGCACACACTTAGTAATCAGCACGAGCGCTAGCTCGGTTGGCAACGTGTATATAGGTAACATGGTAAGGTATCAAGGTTATTGGGATGCTAATTTTATCTTTAACAAGTTGTACTTTACAATAAAGAGCAGCTGACAATTAAGAATGTCTCAGGGCCTGTTCAGACAGGACGTGTTTTAGCAGCTGGGGGCGGCTTTTTTCCCATTGTTTTCAATGAGAGGGATGCTTTTTGCGCGCTGCTTTTGCTTTGCAGAGCGCCGCGCTTTTTTCCGCTCTGTGCGCCTCGCGTTTTTGAGGAAACGCTCCGAGTGCCTCGAGTTGAAAAAACTTAAACTCAAAGCAGAAAAGCGCCCAACGTCATGGGCGTTTTTTCTCATTGTCCAATCGGATGAAAGGAGAGGCGAGCCTTCTGTCAGTTTGCAATGTAACGGTTAGGTTAATGACAGCTAATGATTTGGTGGTTGCCTTAACAACAGTAGGGAAAAAAAGCCACCCCAGCTGCTAAAACGCGCTCTGTCTGATCGGGTGTTTACTTTCACAAAAAGGCAGTGCGGTGCGCCTCGCGTTTTACGCCTGCAAAACGCGTTCTGTCTGATCGGGCCCTTAAAGTACAGTTAAATGCCGAACAAGACATTTTTTAGGTAGCCATGGAAAAACTTGTCAATTACAAAGTAGCCACGCCCTAAAGAGATACCTGCTTTAGTGTGTATTTTACTTGTAAAGGGACCATCATTTAAAAAGTGAACATGATGCTGTATTGAAGAAGACTATAAACTAGCAAGTGGTACCGTTAAAATGTTAACTTAAGCAATAAATCAACAGAGCGAACCAAACTTATTTTTGCAAACAGTGGAGTCCCCCCTTGCTGGCCATCAGAAAGAATGAGGGCTTTAAGGCACTCTGCCTTTAGCTTCACTACTATTATAACCCTAGGGTTACATCTACTTCATACAGTCTAAGATCTGCACGTTCACACAGGTGTTTTTTAGTTATTCTTGCCGATAAGACCGCTGCTCTACTCAGATTATATGTTATTTGTCCCACTGTAACCCGAGCAGCAAAGCTAACAGCAGAGTGAGGGGGCAGTCCTGAAAAGAGACCTAATCACCTTTAATAATTGCATTCACCTGTGTGGGTGTTCAATAGCTGTGCAGATCTTCTAACTTGTGCCACCAGCCATATACGATAAAGATAAATGAAATGCCATTTGTGCCACTCAAAGTACCAGAACAATGACAATGAAAAACTCTACAGAGACAGATGTCCCAGTTGATCACCACACACACAACTCACTGTAGCATTTTACCTTCACATTTCCCTGTAATGGCTTATAGGGGTAATTAACTGAATTAAGCTATCAGTGTCCTCAGTTACACCTGTCTTTTTCTTGCAATAAAAAGTTAAAATGTTTGCCGTGAAAAAGATCTATCGTTTCTGGAAGCAGGCTGTGCTGTTAAATCATTTAAACGTCAGTATTCGGTGCTCAAGGATAAAAAATGTTTTTTTATTCACTTTAATTGTGTTGGGGAGGCAGCATCAATCTAAGAGATGGTTATTTTAATTCTTAAACAGAGAAAACAAAGACTGTTTGCATGACTGCATGCCTTTAGGGTTACATAGAAAAATGTGTTTCTTGAGATGGGGTGAACTGGCTGTTTAAATTGAATCCATCTAAACACAGCATAATGGAGTATATAAGCAAGGCTAATCATATTACACTGTATGCAGCATCATGAATAAGACAGTGCTGTGATTTCCCAGTAGAACAGCATCAGCAACACCACTATTCACTGTGTATATGATGTGCCATCTGGTATTTAAATGTTGCACAAATAGCTGTTGTGTAACATCACAGTATCTCAGAGCACCGCTGCAGGGGTGTGTTTGGATGGAGTACAGGCATGACATTATCTCAGACATTATGACATCACACTGATGTGGTGTAATGTCGAGTTAACCAACCCCACATTTAGTCATTTTCCCCGTACTGTGGTAGGAATCAGAGGCAACTTACCAGCTGGGTGACTCAGTGACTGGAACATCTGTCAAAAGAGGGAAAACAGCAACCATGAGACAAACAGTTCCAAAACAGAGGAAGGTCGGACTTGAAAAAATGACACATGCAACTTTTAAAAAGGACATTTCTAGGTTGTTACAATTTCTTCTGTCTTACTTCTTGTAAAATGTCTCAAAAGATACTGTTGAAAACGTGATGATACTTTCAACAGAGAGGGGCCAGGGGCCAAAATGACACTCACAAATGTCTTGTTTTGTCCACAACCTAAAGTTATTCAGTTTACTGTCATAGAGGAGAAAAGAAACCATAAAATAATCACATAGAAGATACTAAAATCTGAGAATTTTGCCTACATTTTCCTTCAAATTAATCAAACAGATATTTGGCAGTAAATTTCATAGTTTGTTAAAAAATAAAGTGCTGAATTAAGCAGATGCTGTAAGGTAGTTAACAGTGTTGCATGGTTGTACTGTAGTTTACAGCAGCGGCATGCAAAGGAAGATGCTGTTAAACACAAGCCACAATCGATTTCCTTTTGTTGCCAGTATCTAAACATGTCATCTGGCAAGGGAGGAATCTGATCTCAATTGCTCTCAACCCACGATTACATAACAGACCTCCTCTACACACTTTTATCAACGCCCAGAATTCCCCCTACGCATCTCCACAGCCCACTTAACGGATTACCACACACAGACTGGGTAAAAAAGCTTTTTAATTAAGTACTAATCGCTTCACTTTGTCCCACAGAACCTCCCTGAGACCTAAATCTCCCTCTTTATCTGGGCGTTTAATTACCAGGGTCTGTTTGGCAACGTTAGCCAGGTAGTAAATATATCATACTTACATCTACATAACTTCATCCAATTAAAGGGAAAGTTAACTCTGCTCTCTTATGCCTGTCTGCCTCGGGTGATAATTAAATCCTGTTAAACAGAGATTAAAACCACATACAACTGGCTGAAGTCACTCACACAGCGAGGGGCTTTGGGAAACTGATCAGATTATATTAACTCAAGAGGAAACACACAATTTGCAACTCAAAACCAGTTTATCAAAGACAGATTATTGTACAGTGACGGTGTAGGTAGTGGTTTAGTGTTATGCCCAGCAGCAGGTTGATGACAGAGCCCATGCTGAGAACAAGCCTGTGGCTTCTGATTACAGTACAGCAGCGTTACCCTCAGCCATGTGTTTCTACACCAACAAAAGAAAGAAAGAAATGTTCAAACTCTTTCAGTCTACACACCCATCATCAGTGGTGGAAAATAACATATTTCCAGTTCTATATTTATTCAGTTTTCTGAATTCAAACATCAGCTTTAAAATTGAATTCACCGCATTGCATAAAAACTTAATAAGACACAAATAATGCCATCTCTAGCTGCTTATAAATTAAACTATACTTACTGTAGGTAAAATCATCTGTAATTATGATCTAATATTTACACATTATAATATGGATAGCAATATGACACTAAAAAAAAGACTATACCTTAACTAAATACTGAAAACTGTTACTTTAGGTACATGTGTTAGGCAGCAGGTCAGTAACAGGCTAGGTTAACATTACAGTATTGACATTAAGTTAGCTTAGCTACTATAAATCTGTCTATCTATGAATTAATAATTAATAGTTCAGTGCTTTAAAGTTACGATTGTTTTTGATATTTTGAGGGGTTTGTTTGCTGTCTTACCAGGAATTGGATTCAAGTGTTCAAAATTAAATAGTTTAACGCATTTACGTCTGTTACGTGTAACTGTTACAGGCTACCGTGCCACACTTGCTTGCTTAGCTTGCTGCAGAGTCTGGAGACGAGGGGAAGCAGGCTAGCCTAAGAAACGCCAATAAAAATGTGGTATACGCCTCCCGGTGAGTCGTCATATTTACCCTGTGTCGTCTGTCTTCTAGTACTTATTTGATTCAGGTAACTTTAGTCTGTAACGTTTTCAAAATTATTAACGCTACGGTTACGCTGTGACCTCCCAGGAGTAAAGTAAACGTTTGCTACTCACCGAGGCTAAGCTACCCGTTAACTGTCAGACTTAAATAATGCTACCTGACCTGAAACCGTTGGCTGGCTACTTGTCGGTTTTGCTATCAATACATCTATTAAATACCGAAGTTAGGAGTGGATGTGGTAGCATTGTAGCTAGTTGTTTAAGGGATTATTCATGACAGCTAAATTCAGTTACATAAAGTAACTGTATGGCAATTATGGTGATTTGGAAGATGAACTAACCCTCTTTTACCTGTAAGGCCCACCTTATTTCCGTTTCTACATTTTTGTATCATTTCCTTGAATATACTGTCACACAATCTCCTAACAGTATCTTAAAGTGCTTGTTCCACCATATAACTACATAAATAATTAAATATGTATACTCAATTTCCATCTGCTTATCAAAAAGTAAAAATCTCACACCAGAAGGGACTGTTTACTTCCCCTTACTTCAGCAGTAAGATCAAAAATACATGTTAATGCCCATGAGATAGATTATACATCACTTATTCGTATATTTACTGGAAAGAAGATGCAATTCAGCACACTTAAAAAATATATGAACTGTTCTTGAAATGGTCTTACCTGCAGTAGAAATTGCACTTGCATCCTTGGTGGGATTTTCCTCCTGTCCAGCAGGAGGCGAAGCTTTGAGAAGTGTTCCGTCTTTGCCTGTTTGTGGTAAACTGTCTGTTGTCTCCTTTTTTAAAGAGGCAGATCTAACAGCGTCAGAGCTGGCCCCTTTACTGTCCTCCTGATATTTCTCCTCATCTGTAGTGTCTCCAAAGGAAAAAGCTTCACCTTGCTCCTCATCTTCCTCCTCTTCATCCTCCTTCGGCGGTGGCTGGGACATCACAGTAGACATAATCCCTGCAAGAGAGATTAAATTCAAGTGTAAGTTTATTGTTAGAAATGAGAATTCCAATTTGATTTGAAAGTGACACCTGTTATAAAAAACTGATACTACCTAATCAAAAAGATTTTGGTATTGGAAAAAAATAAGGGAACCACAGGCTTATAATGATAGAAGTACACCTAATCTGATTTAATATTAGAGACACTGAATAATGAAGAATTTTTTGTCTTCCTTTGGGGATTTGCAACCCTTGAAATATTGCCCTACTTCCAATCCAAGCATAGAAAAAAAGATTGCACATCAGGTTGTTACCAGTTTTTTCTCCCGGATCTGATAATAAGATGCACTTTATATGAACTCAGGAAATGTTGCTACACCCTTTACGAGCTCTTTCCAGAGTGCTGACATTAAAACCACCTCCCTTCATATAGAAATCATTTTAAAAAGGGCAAAAAAAAGGCAAATGAACTTTGGATTGGAATGTTCTTTGGCCTTTATAAACAAACCAAAGCTGCTTAACAAAAACAGCCGCGTTAAAAATACCTTTGAGATAAAAATCAGTGTTGTACCAAATAACACTGGTGTGATCTCTCTGTGTTTACAACTAAAAGTTAGACTGAAATCCTAAGAGTTATGTGTCCCAGTGTACCTGCAGTAACATGTGCTTTCTTGCAGTGCATAAAAACACCCGTACTTGAACTTTTTCAAACATAAATGAAATATAAGTCAAATAAAGTAAACTTGCGAACATACGATTTATTGCAGGTGCAGAGACAGACAAACAGAGTATTATCCTGGATATAAACATGACATATGGCCGGTAGAAGTACTGTTAGTTAAATCAAAGTCTGTTCTCGAGGCTTAGTGGCAGATTAATTAAGATATCTACACACCCACTGATGAAAACATGTGACCCAACATTAGACCTCAATTATCTGAGAGGTTAATTTCATCTTTGTCTTATCAATGAAAACGGGTACAGCAGCAGACAAGACATTATAGGAATTAATTAAAAATATACTATAACTGTCAACGGTACAGTATATGCAAACATAATTTATTTTAATTGTTTTAAACCCATGGTACCGTGTCAACAAACAGCTAGATGTTTAAATCGTCAGCTGTAATCATGGAGATTATATTTGTTCTGCGCATATTTTTAAATATGTAAATTTTCCAGGACACACATGCCCTCAAGGTATTACATTGCTGCACAACAGTAATTGTCAAGTTACCTCACAAAGAGGGGATTTTCTAGGACTCAGTTTCTGTACACGTTAGTGTGCCACTCCTGAACCCAGCATCTGCTTTGCATTTTGATTAGCACAGAGCTGCTTCCAGTGCTGGAACATTCTCGGGCCTGATTGGGCTTTTTTGTCGGGCTCCTTTGGGGAAATGAGAGCATGAAGCGGAGGCGGCAGAACACGGGCCGGCTGCGAGGGGGGGAAACATCCCTGAAAGAATGACTCGGAGAATTCATTGTCAGCACTTATTGTGTAACCTGGATACAAGGGCTGTCGTGATGTCAGTTATGGCTCTCATTATCTTTTACTGCCGACGGCTGAGTATGGCCATGATGTCTTTTTGGCACTTGGGTTCAGGAATGGTTTGAATGCTGACTTACCTACGTGGGTTTTAAAGGCATAGTTCAGACTTTTTGAAGTTTGCAGAAGGGACTCATTAATAGTGAGTATCACCTCCAACTGATGGCGGTCAGCATTGCCTCTGATTAGAGAAGCTGGCTCGAGTAATGGCACATAAGCTAATCTATGTACAGCCGTGGACAGGGTCTGCGGCCATACTGATTCAGGACACCTAAAATATATCAACACACATTTAATATTTTCAACGCTTCACGTTGGTGGCACATCCTTTCCTAAACCATACAACTTCCATATTCCTACCCATGCAGCACACCGAACTAGCAGTTTGGCTCATATGTTTATGGAAGAAACGACAAATACAAGCAAATAAAAATGAGTTATGAAATGCCGTTTATGTGGACTCAAGAGGAGACTTGTTTTAAAAGAGAGGAACATTTGTAGATGGAGACAGACCAACAGAGAGATAGGGAAAACCTCTTCAGTTATTCGATTTGTATATTTATTGAGTGCTGTCTCTCCTGATTTTTAGACGAGCAGGTGTGTGCTGCTAGCTGTCTGTTAGGTGTCCCCTTAGCTAATTAAGTCACTGAACTTGTCCTCCCAGTCTAGTTTGAGGAGTTGGTGTCTTTTTATGCAAATATTGTACAAATGGGTTCCTGCATGGTTTAATGTACTAACAGGCCGGCCAAGAAGACTGTGCTCCAGTTTGTTCAGGGAGTGACGTGCTATTATCATTTAATTTACATGTTAGCACTTATAAGCAAGTCAGTGTCACCATACCAAGCTTGTTAGCTTGTTCACTGACTTTTGTTTAAGAGGCAGCAGCTTGGTCTCCCTCTTGAGATGTGTTCAGGTGGTGAGTTTGCTAAGTTCCACATGCTCTCTTAGCTTTTTTAGTCCAAACAACTCTGGTCAGCACCACAAATACAATCCTGTTCTGTGGGAAACACTGTGGTTAGCTTTCTAGTTAGCCAGCTAATTAATATGTTTTGGACATGAACTATATAGCGTTGTGACTTGGTGTTAGCCAACCCCTTGCTTCTCTCCAACTCCAACCTGTCGTCCAAATATAGTTGTTTCTGGCTCCAAAAAAAACCCAAGATGTCAACTTCTAAAATGCCAAACTCAAGGCTTAAAATCCGCAGTCCACAAACCAATGGTTTACGTAGCCATGGCTCCATCCACGTCTAATTTCCAGTCTTATGGTTGGCACTCTGGCTTGCAACAAGGAAAAAAAACAGCACAAAGCCTTTAAATGAGCCTGCAAGCCTGCTTCTTTCTCTAAAACCCCATCTTCTGCCTGTTTACAAGTATGATATGCCACAGCAGCCTTTGGACCCAGCAGCCTCCTCTGTACCAAACACAGTCTCTACAGTCGGCCCACTCATTGGTCAAATAAACAAAGACTCTTTTGTGAAGGGAAAAACTTCTGTTCGACCTAAGAAAGCATTGTTTCTACATTCGTCACTGCAGCACTGATTAGCTCACAGGTCATTTGGGCCATAGCTGTGAAGTCTTTAGTAAGGCTCGGGTAACTAGCGGGAAAACAGAGGATTTTGTCAAAAGAAAGCCCCACCCTCTTTAAACTGAACACTACAGACACATCAACTAATTTAACTATAAGTTATTGCCAGCATCCTTCCAACCATTCTTGCTTGTTCAGTGGATGTTGTTGAACCAAGAAGCATAAGAGTGCCCTGTGACCTTTGGAGATATTATCAATATTTTCACATTATTAAAACCGCTAAGACAACTGCTGCCTGGAGTAAAAGTTCAACTTCGTAACTCTAATGCTTAATGCAGAAAGCCAAAAAGTTTCTTACTTAAAAAGGCCCTCCTCAGAATCAAAATGACAGGTATTCTGCGCAACTGTCTTTGAGGGAAGGCATTTGGACAAGCCATCAAACAGACTGCGGCTTAGAAAAATAAAGAGCCCCGGGAGTGGAGCTGTGTGAAAGCTATTCTTGAGGGGAAAATAAGATACATCACAGAATAGAGATGAAACCAACTCCTACACACCCTGTCCCTGACCTACATAGAGCTCTGAAAACGTGTACCAAGTGTGGTAATGAGTGGAGGGATGTTGAACAGAGAAAAGTGAGGCATGTTTACAGTTTAATGGGTGATCTTGGGTGCAGAAGGACAGACATGTGCAGTGTGCAACCTGACTGAAAACATTATATATATAATGTCTTATTTTAAATGTCCAGATTCGTGCATTTTGTGATGTTTTGTTATATTTTCTTCACTTTCTTTAAAATGTAAAATTTGCAATATTTGTTAACTGAGTTGGATCTTGCAGGTAATTGGCATTTGATTCATTTTGCATGAGTCTCAGCTCCCTTGTACTCGATTTCACCAAGCAGTAGGGATATGTAATCTGCTTTAAAAACTGCAATTTAATGACATAGTTTAAAAACAGAAGGAAAAAGAGTTTCCCAGCCTGTAATCAAAGCTTTCAGTCAGGATTTTGCAGATCAGCTGCATATTTAGTCCTAGCCACTGATTTACAGAGTGCTTTGTTTGACCAACTGCAGACAACCTGCACAGCCATTGGTCAGTCGCAGTCGGGTATATCAATAGACAATGGCAGAAAGCAGCAGCTGGTGACGACTGAATAAACACTATTTGGAAATGGAACAGAAAGTCACTGAGAGTACCACTTCTTAAGGCTTTCCTGAACAGAAAACGACGCACAAACACTCGGCAGACAATGAGAGGCCAGCCAACCATTGACAACAACAAACAGTGCCAGGCAGAGACGTTGATTCTGCCTCTGGCTCTCATTCCTTCTTCAGCTTCCTGGAGGACTTCCTATCAAGAGATACGAATGTGACTCTGCCAATTTAGGAAGCTGGAAACAGCTCCTCGAGAACAGACGGAACCTGCCTTTGTTTGGCTGTCAGAAAGCGTGACGATCTGAGTGGGAAGATGTTCACAGACATTTGAGGATTTCATGCTTTCATTTTGCCCTTCCAAAAAAACGTTAAAACATAGAAGAAACCTTTTGCATTATATATCATGAGCGTTATAAATATTTTAAATTTCACTTTAAATGAATTTCTAAAGACCATGTGCCAAAGGCCGGCGTGTGGAATATGATATCACACTGTAAACACAACATGGTAAGAGGGTTATCTCTGCATATTTGAAATTGTCTATCCCCACCTTCCCTCAGGTTTGCATTGTTAACACAGGGATATATTATTCATTAAGGAGCCAGCCTGGCCTTCAGGTGCCCTCTGCTGCGGAGAGCAGCTCCAGTAGTGTCAGTCCACAGCAGCAGTGATGTGCTTCTGGTGTTACCTCAGTCAAGGACACAATGGGACCTGCCATCTGCCACTGGTGCTCACAGCACAATAGCACACTGGACTTGTGTGTGTGTGTTGTACTAGACAAACACTGAACATTGATAAGAATGTCCTGAATGTGTTGACCAGACAATGCTTTAGTGTCAAGAGGAATACCTTTGAAAGCGATACAGTGAATACGTGTGATGATTAGACAGCACACAGTCTTTTCTTTGAATAGATCTGGCACACATTTTTTTCAGCCAATGACAAGTTAAAGATAACGAAGAATCCTGTAACAGAACGTGTTTATTTTCCGTGTCAGAGCTACTGGATTTCAAAACCCCATCTGGCTCACTTCCTCTACCCAACTTCCCTGCAAGTCGTCAAGTGATTTTATTAATATAGCATATTTCAAAACAAAAGGAGGTGACCCCAAAGTGCTTTAGAGTTGATGCAGACAGTTTGCTTTTACATCAAAGTGATCCAGCCATAGTTGTGTGCAGGGCGTTGCGATAAAATAATCTAGATATGGGATTGTGATGAGAATTTATGTCAGTGTTGATGACAAACTTTGGACATTTTTACACAATATGGATCGTCTCAAACAGCTGAAATAAACATGACAAAACACTGTGAAAAAAGTGTCTGTCCTGCAGGAAGGAGGGAAAGAAATGAGTGGTATCAAAGGATAAGAGTGCAACAGTGAAAGTAAACTTCCATTATCTTCAAATACCCATGAAATTAATGACAATTGTAACACAACATAAATTAAATTAATAAGTAATTTGGATATCTAATGAGTATCGAAGAAACAGATTGAAACAGTCGGCAAAATAAACCTTTTTTAGGCACCAAACAAGACGGGAAACACGTCTTTTCCATTATCTAATAAAGGTTCCATCCAAAGTTTTGAAAAAACCCTCACATGTGAACTTCTCTACAGCCACAGAAGACTTAACACAACTCATTTCACGGACTAACTTATCCCCTAAAGTCCCCTAAAAATGTATGTAGACAATGAGTAAAGTCTAGTGTGAATATACATATTTTGAAATCGTCTGGGCAAAGAAAAAAAGCCTCACTTTAATGAAAGCTGTGCATTTGCTTACAGTTGAATAAAGTTTTTGCACTTTTAGATTTCATCACCAGTAAGATCAAGTATGAGAAAAAGCTCTAAGTTGAAGTTTCCTTTAAGTGCTCAGAAGACATTAGCTACCTCATCCACGACCTTATCACTTCAAGAACTACATCTGGGGAAACAGAGCACGGAAAAACCATTTGAACTTCAGTGACACAGATCAAAAAAGTCTGATGTAAACCGTCTCTAACAATGTCATTTTGGGTGCAGCAACCAAACCCTCACTCAGTCAGTTGTTGCCTTTGGCATAAGTCTTTGTTTTTGTATGATGTCAGTCTTCTACAGGTATCAAGGCCTGCTTTTACTCTCATTGCCAAAAAAGAGCAGCTGAGCCTTTGATATGCCTGTCAAACCAGATATCACTTAGGAAAATATACTCCTGAATGAAAGTGTTCATTCAGGTCTTTTAATATTGGCCAAATAACATTTTCCCACAATTCATTGTAAACTCTAGCTCAAGATGTTGGGACATGATCTTGGCTTAGCCTTCTAACCAGCTTGAGGCTTGATGACGAGCACGATCATTTTGTCACAATAAGATATTATATTAAGATAACATATATTGTGATTTATTGCCTTTTTCCATCTGCAAATTTTGTAATACGATAAAGTTAAAGGTAAACTTGAATTTCAGACACTACTGAACTATTAGAGGTAATTTGAATGATTGAACACTTACAAAAAAGGAATACAGCCTCATAAGCAAATGGACTTACATGTTTGTTATTTTAAATTAAATTATGATGCCTCCATCTTAACCAGCTTCCAAACTTTGCTGACCCCCGAGAGACAGACCCTGGCCTGATAAAACATTCTAGTACAAATAAAAAGTTTAACTAGTATTTGTAATATTACCAAAACGATCGACACTTGGCATTCTTGTGTCGATAAAATATTGCCACACAAAATATTGCGACACTGTGCTGTCTATAGTTTCCTCAAACTTACTAACAAGTGTGATTTTGTTGCTTTGGCCTTGGAGAATCTTTTCAAAAGAGCTGACAGGGAATTAAACAAGTCATGGTTTGTTGACAGTGACGCAGGTGTGATGACAAAATCCCTGAATTCGTCCTTCTATAGTTAATCATTTGACACCCAGAGGAATGTTGACAGTGTGTAATACCAGTTAACATTTGGCAGGTGTGTCACCAGTATCAAATGACTGACTGTGTCATGAGCACCAAGGCCTTGCATGTGTACATTAGATTGTGTGAGTGCATGTTTTCATGGGTGAATGTGTGGCAAAAGGAGAGGGTTCCCATTGATAGTGGAGTCTTTGTGGTAGCTTCAAGCCATGCATGCATGGATTGTAAATGTCTGCTGGAAGTGCTGGACTGTGACTAAGGAGAGAAGAATCTGATACAGTGAATCCATGGAGTTTCTTAAAAAGGAAAAAGAGGGGGGGACACTTGGACATCCGGCAAGAGAGGCAGAAACAGTGCCCTAGCTTAAAATGCAAATTACTTGGTCAGAGGTCCCTTAGCTCCCCCTTCTCACCCCCTCTGTTTTCAGTTCAGAGTATAGAGGCAGCGTGAAATCCATCCTGGGAGGGGCTATTGTACTCCGGGAAGCAACCGTCAAACTGGAACTGTTAAGGCCAGGGAATCTCTTTTTATAGCCCCAGGCTGAGGAAGAGCAGTGCAGCCGGCCAGAGGTGTGTTTCTGGGATGATTGGCCAATCTCCCCCTCATCCTTCCTGGTTACTGTGTCTCAGGAACTGCTGCTATCATAACAAGGCCTCACGCTCCTGCAGCTCGGCTGGCTCAGGTTTAATCGTCCATGATGGTGTGTGCTCTGCCAAAAGGGCCACACGGGGATCTGCCGTTTCCCATCCTCTCCTCCTCTGCCTTCCCCTTGTCCTCGTTGAGCTGTCGGACTGAGACAGAGAGGCGCAAACCAGCACTCCCACCAACCCCCCATACTCCACTCCATCAATGGACAAAGCTGCTGCCTTTGCAGCATGCTAACCATGCTAAGCGATAGGAGAGAAGAGGACACACAGAATACAGGAAGGAAGGAAGGAAAGAGGGGAAAGTGTTTCCAGGACAACAAACATAAATGCCTCTCACCTCCTTGTCCTCAGTAGTGTGTCCTCCGAGAAGCTTCAGGCACTCCCTGGTGGCCCTTTAATCCTCCCATAAACTCTCAGTTTTTACCACACTGCCGGGTCCAGCACACTCATCTTTATAGTCTCCTGCGAGGGCTGCAAGTGGCTGGAAACAGATTGGAATTCTCCTGTGCTGTTTACTTTCCCACAACTTCTCCTCCTGCACCGTGTGCACTAGCAGCTCTAGATGAGGTAACCCTCTCTGCTCCCTCCCCCTTTCACTCACTCGCCTCCCCGGTTGTGTTCCTCCCTCTATCTCCCCCTGTGTGTCCCTCTCTTTTTTAGATGGGTCCTTTCACCCCCTCAGCCCCTCCAGTCTCATTCTGTCCTTTCTTTTGGTTTCCTCCCCACTCTCCCAGACCCCTGCTGCTGCCCAGACAAGCAGCACAAAGCAGGGTGAGGGCTCTCACGCGCAGCCGGCCAATAGCAGAGTGACAAAATGAAGCATGCAGCCAATGAGAAGCACAGGGGAAGGTGTTTGTACCAATCGGGGGGGGTTACCAGGAAAAGTGGGCTGGACAAAAAGAATTAGGGGCAACAGTGTCTGAGAACACTTCCGTGTGGGGCTGAACTTGTCTGTTCATGCTGCACTTGAGTCAGCTGGATGAGTTTCTCATTGAAGGCTGAGATTTAAAAAGACAAGGTGCCAAAAGGTTTCTGGTCAGTAACAGAGGAGATTACAAGAGAGCAGCCAAATGAATGAGAGCAATACATGTGATACATGTAACCACTGTAAGTAGCTTTAATGAAACTGTTTTTTGCGAGCATGTGCTACATTTTGCCTCATTATACATGAACAAAACCTGAACATATAACACGATATGAAAGGATCTGGAAGACATGAAATAGTAACATTCGTTAATATACATACTTTTTTCACATAATAGTTTATTTCCTATCATATAGTCTGTTTATGTGATATGCACTACTGTTAAAAAATGTGGATTTACCTGCCACTAAAGCTTGATTTGACAGTAGACATGATTGCTCGATATCTTTGCATGGTCTTTGATGTTTTAAGGTTGCAGAAAAAACTCTTTAATTTGGAGTTTACTTGCAAAAAAATAAGAACAAAAACATGAAGAACAAAAGGCTGTACAGTGGTTCAACCTGAGAAAACTGACAGCTGAAAGGGCAGAGAGAAAAAGATACCTAGGAGCAACACTTAAATAAGAATATAACAGATCAATAGTGATTGGTAGGAGAAACTGTCGGCTTAGCATCAAATATATTTGACTAAAAAGAGTGAATTCACTGCGAACACGTGTAGATGTATCAGGCACCTGTATTGCACTTATTTACACTAAATAAGCACTCTGGTATCAAACATGAAAATGAATATATTGAAAAGATTATATTAATTATCCTAACAGCCGGATTTACTGATGAAAAAAGTAACAAAGCAGAGAACTGATCTCCCTGAAAGAGGATGGAAAAATCTTTATAATGGCTAATGTATTATTTATTCCATTTGTGCATTTCTGATTTGTATACGTATTCAGTTACACGGCAACTTCTTGTGACCTTTATTTTTTTAAAGTAAGCATGATAAGTTCATAACATTTATTAGAAAATATGTAAAGGCAAACAAGCTCACATAAAAACCCTGTACACCAGGGTGGGCAGAATATGTCGCGTATTAAACAGGTCGATAACCTAAACATGGCTGAAACAAATGATGGCAGTGTGAGAACAATCTGTGCAGTGGTTTAAGAGTCTGTCAAACCTTCATTCATAATCTCATTTTGAGAGCCACTCCAGTGAATGGCTTCTGTTTGCTATTTTTGTCCCTTGCTGACTTTAACAGCGTCTCTATTTGTGCCTCTAATCACATTTAGAGTACTGCAGGCGGGTGCAGATTGTGACGTGCAGCGCAGGAAGACGCTGCACAGAGAACACAAGGTAATGTGTGAGGTCAGGTCAAGGAAGTCAATTGCTTTAATTAAATCTAAACCCTCTTCGCATCAGCTCAAGTATGCAAATCCATGCTGCGTCAGGGGAAAGAACACGCTGACAAGTGTAGTTACTGTTGTCCAGAAGATTTATTAAAACACATTGAACAAATACACAGAATACAAATAAAAAGATGACAATTCACTTTTTCATTCAATTGCTATACAGCACAAATATCAGAACCATAACACTGCTTGGAGCTCATTGTCTGTAAATGCTAGATACACTACACCGCCTCCCCAAAGTGAAGCGTCATACCCAACGCTTCACATGCTGTGCATTCGCTGCAACAAAGGTGCCTTTTATCAGGGTCTTTTGGTAGCTTTTGAAGCCATGTTAATAAGCATGTACATACATTGTTAACATATTTATAATATTAGACTGAAGCCTTTTTTTTCTAACAGACATTACATTCATACTGACTTCAGTTTGATTGCATTTCATTGGAGTATTTTGTTTTTGATGTCACCACTCCAGAGGGAAAATGATTTCGATTGATGAGCACATACGGTGCACACTGCAGTTCTATGGCAACACCGTCCAGCAGACATTCATCTTTTTTCAGATTGATACATAAATCTGTTTGAGATGGACTCATCTCTGAAAAATCCTTCAAGTATTTACATGTTTCTGAGGTTCTATCTGTCGAGCAACCTAATACATGTCATGGTCAAGTAATTCATGGCTAAACAAGGAACAAAACAGCACTGAGAAACACTTAGAAAGAATTTAAAAAATGATTGACATGATGAACTTCAGGGTTCATTTAGTGGTGCTTTCAAAATCAGTCCGATTAATATCTGTAAATGAATTTTTAGCTCAGGATTTAAAGTGGCAAAAAGAGAGTAAGAAAATACACTCATTAACTCTGTACAACACAATCTCTTCAGTTTAGATTAGTCCAATCACAGTCTTCATCCCAACAAAGTCAAACAAGTGCTGCAGCAATAGCACTAACAATAATAATACACACAGGTAATGCCACTGGTCTTTGGAAAAACAAAAAAAAAGACAAATTTGTCGTAACAATTTGCACTTTAAGTCCGAACATTCGAGCAACGCGTTTATAGAAAAGGAAACTTGGTAAGCTTGAATTTAAAAAAGATTGTTTTACTTAGTGGACGGTCACTGTAGCACATTAAGAGTAGCAGATGGAATGGACAAGATATGTAGCTATATCATGCTAACGCACCTTCACACCAGGTACAGCAAGAGGCAACAACATACACTCCTGAAAGAACCAAACAGAAGTGGAAGTGAGGACATTTTCTCGAGAGTAATGCTGTGCAACAACGGTCCTTATAAGCTGACACAGAGAATATTCCATCAAAGTCAAGTTTAGACTGCAACACAACCAATTCACCGTATTCACGCGGCGGCCATTTTCCTCTGACGTCAGGCTCGTGGTGGCAGAGATCTTTTTCATGTTACCCCTTCTGGATAAATCAGCGACAGAGAAGACAAAGTAAAGAAAACTGGGGGGGAATTCAGGCCATATTTCAAGTAACTGAACATGGATTAGCCACCGTTTAACACAAGCTAACGTTAGCATTCAACCACTTCCGTTTGATAGTGTTCCTGAAACACTAAGAAAGGTCCAGTGAGTATTACTCCAGGGTTTAAGTAATGTATAAGATGTGCATTGATATTTCAGAATTATTTACCATCCCAATCTAAAATGTTAGCCTGAAATGAGATGGATGCTAACGTTAGCTGTTGTCTATCAGTAGCTAACCTGTAATCAAAGATGTTGTTTGGATTCGAACTTTGGCTCGATGTCCCTTCAGATTTTAACTACATATTTTTGTTTCTGTTTCTGAGTAAAATGACAACATGTTTTGCAACCTTGAACCCAGCAGTACGACCATAAAAAAGCGCGAGCGTGACGTCAGAGGAAAATGGCCACCATGTTAAACTGGTAGTCTGCATCTCTGTGAGGGAAATACACTGCACTGCAAAGGACCCAAGGATTATCGTCTTTAATGGCACCAAGTGACCAAATAACATCTTATTTAACCTTAACACAAAGAGAAGCAAACAAAAGCTCATTTTGAGACAAATACTAGACTTAAAGTGAGATTGTGCCTGAAGCACACATGTTCTTATTCAGTTCTAACAGTTACAGGGAGCTGGGAAAGTCCCTGGGATGTAAGTAAGAGGAGAAAAAAAGCCACCCCGCGCTCAGGACTGTTCTCAGTTAGCCCTGTGTGTGGATGTCGACCAGATGAGTTCCTGTTTATAGTGCAGTCCCACTGGTCCTGGCCCCAGGGTTAAGCTCTACAGCCACTACTAACATTCAAATATAATAAGAATCACAAATATTGTACCGTACACAGAAATACTCAGTCTTCTCTTGAAATGAGTTAAAAATCATTTTGCCCCCTCCTGCAGCTTCTTCTTCTCTGCTTGATCTTCATGTTTGCTGATTTCTTCCGTGTTTGTGTACATATTTCGACTATGATTAGACCTATGTGAGGTAAAATAAACAGCAGTCTCTGAGTATATACAGTACAAGAAGCCAACCCTCACAGGCAATACAGTCAAGTGTGTCTGCAGGTTTAGCAGGGATCACTTTCTCCAAATGACCAGCGGGTGGCAGTCTTTAGAGGATTCAGACAGACTGTGTCCAGCTACTGCATACATGATCATAGTTTCTGATGCTGTCAAATCAATAACTTATCCACTGGTTACTACATGAATGACAAAACACATTTAAAATAACAAATTGGCCCTCAGAAAATCTGCATCCTCTCAAACTATGACCGAAGGCGTCCTTAACTCCACTCCTCTTCCCCAGAGGGCACAGTCACAGTGTACAGTGAATAGGCAGATGAATAAAAGCAACAGGAGGCGCTCAGAATGAAAAAGTCGAGGCTGGCACCAACAAAAACACATTCCACGATTAGAATGAGCCCCAAACATGAGCGTCAGACTCGCAGTCATGCCAACTTCCTTGAGTTTCACCTTGTAGTGCAGGGCTGAAAAAACAATCCTTTTTTTCACTCCTAAACCTCAGCTCTCCGGCACGAAAGCAAACATCTACTGAAATACTTCTACAGAATCCTTGAAAGATAAAAGTGCAATTGTTAAGATAGATACATCTGCATTAATCAAAAAGTTAATCGCCTTATCCGCAGACAGAGAGCTTGATTTTGTTGATTTAAAGTCAGGAGGGAGAAGGAGAAAAAGGAGGACAAGGAGGAGGAGACGGGCAGCTGTCATCCATACAGACTCCATCCCTGGGGGTCCTGACCTCAGGTCAGTGTTACAGAGCTGGTCTAGTCCTCAATACAGATGACATCACTAGGTTTGCCTGATTTGAGGTCAGGAGTAGCCACGTCTCTCAAGGAGTCAAGTGACTTCTTGTCCAGATGGCTTGTAGGGGGAGGAGGGCCGTTAGTGGACACTAGAGAGGGAAAAGATTTCACATTTTCCAGGTTAATTTCAACAACAACAAATGTTTAACTTTTATGTTATAGTGATAATTATGATAAAATGTTGATTCAGGGGTTTTCAAACAGAACAAGCACAGTAACTTCAGCATCTTATTAGAAAACAAAACTGAAAGTGAACATACCCAAAATGTCTGCAAACCCTCATTGTGTGTGAAACTAAGGTAAGTACGATAGGTCAAAGTTGAATAAGGACGTCGGTCTGTCAGCTGTGATGGATGTTTACAAGAGAGGAGAGTCAGGGTAAGATTTAAAATTCGTAGTTTTCTGTCCAAAAAATGTTTGGCTCACCTGGTGGTTCGTTTCAAACACTATTGTCTGAATGATCGTGTTTCTAGCCCTGACTTTTAACTTCTTTGTAGGTGTGATAATCAAACGATAACTGTGGATGGTGTTTTAGATGGTGCTGCATCCCAGTTCTTAGCAATGGACTTCATGAAAATAATTATAAGTCTGATTTATCCCTCTGGGATGAATCTACTCAATAGGTACGCCTTGTTTAACAGCAGACTTTTTAGCATATCACAGTAGGAAAAGCTCAGGTGTTTATAGCAGCAATAATTATGGCTGTATTCCATTTAGCTGCTTCAATTTCATGGTCCTGGTTGTGTGCATGCTGACTGCCTGTCATGGCTTTCTCAGACACCTGAATAGAACAGAACCATTGTTGAAGTTATAATTAACACCTGTGCTTTTCCTACTATTACAAGGAAAGCCAATGCTGTAGACACAGCCCACTTGCATCTCCCAAGAAATCGAATTACATGTTGAGGCGAATCGCACCTCAACAGTTGTGAGTGGTGCCCTCTGCAGCTGTGCAGAGAAACTACAGAGGCCTTGTGGCTAGTTTGTTGCTAGCTGCTACATCCAGTTTGTTACACAACTAGAACATAATCCACTAATGCTGTGCTCGAAATCGGATACTACATACTACATACTGTATACTGCGTTTGGTTGTAGTATGTAATATGGAGGAGCTTTTTAAATTCATTTTGCAGTACGCTGCCATACGCCAGTTTCTGGTTTTGGACAAAAGCAAACCACTGCTTCTTTAACTATAGTGCCCCCTTCTGCTGGAATGCTGCTGCTGTCCGCTATTTTAACTGTTGTTGTGACGTTCCAGCGCTTTGCATTGTGGGATAAAGTAGACGAGGTAGACTGGTCCAATGCATACTGGAGATTTTTTCCAAATCAGTACGGCATCCGGGTATTTTTTGCATACTGCACATTTTGCCTTTGTCTGCATACTGCATACTACATTTTGCCCGAATCAGGACATACTGCTAGTATAGTATGGCATTTCGAACACAGCGTAAGTGTCACCTTAAGTTGAAGTTCACAAAGAGTACTAGTGTTTTCTGGCATAAATGCAAGTATAAATTCTCACTCACAAAGGTGCAGGACACATGCAGAGGCTGTGGCGTATGCTCTGAGTAGATTCAACACAAACGTATAAATCAGGCTTAACTATAACAATTAGAAATTCAGTTTGTAGTCATAAACCAGAATTATTCTTTAATTTCATTGCACCTCACATCAAGTCAAGTTGGCAAAAATGTGGTCACTATTAAAACTTCTTTTGATCTTGCTTATAACAAACCAAAATGGTATCCCCCAGTCCCACCTGATTTATGTCACCTATGATAAAACACCGTTCTGTAAACATTGATCCTCACCGCTGACATAAGGGCCCAGAGGCATCTGACTGTAGTTGACCATCGGCTGTCCACCGGGGCCTCTGAACCCTCCTCCAAAGCTGCTGCTGTACATCTGAGAGCAGCCGAACCCACCCTGACTGAAAGGCTGAGAAACACACACGCAGGAGAGATTAATGATCCTGCTGCATTTTACACAACTCCTTTATCGGATTATAACACATTAAATACAGCCAGTTTGAATGCTTTAATACATCATGTAGCAGGTTTGAGACGTTTTCCTTCTGCAGTGGGGAAGTAATAAGTCAGACGGTTTCTCTGGTTACCACAAACGTTGGCATAGCGAGCAGAAAAGCCCAGTCAGAGCACATGAGCCATCTCACTGCTGGAATAATCTCTTGTATAGCAGAGAATAAAACACACACATTGAACTCGGCGAACAGGTTGCAGGAGAGATGAAAGCAATGAGACAATGCAGCCTTTGTTAAATCCTTCGAGACCAAAATGTTGAGAGAAAGTATTTAACGTAAACAACTTTTGGGAGGTTCTTTTTTAATTCATTACACCTGGGGAAACTGCTCCATAGGGGATATGGAGTCTGAGTCTCCACAGGATTCTGGTGGATTAGTGTGGCCGCTGAGTCGTGACTACAGAATACTTCAAAGTCTTTTGGGCCATCACTTTTTATTTCTTAAATATACTCAGCCCTGCCGCACATTTTAGTGAGTCTTAAAAACCAGCCAAATCCAAACACTAAAGTAAAGAGACTAATAATTCTCAGATACTCTTTTAATAATGAAAAATGGCCTGTGTTAATTTTCAACTAAATAATTAATTCCCTGTTGAGAGAGAGTGCCCCCCCCGACCTTTTTCCTCACCGTGTCCCACCTCACCTGCTGCGGTGGAGGCTCGCTCCCTCGGCTGGTGAGGCGGCTCAGGATGCTCCGCTCGGACATCTGCAGGCGGGCCGACACCGGCGGGATCCTGGACAGCATGTTGGGCAGCCGTGTCACATCTGCTTTCATGTCGCTCAGAAGCTCCTCCAGCTGGTTCAGCACTGTAAGAGCACGACAGAACACTCATTACCTGACATGGTGGTTGTGTTAACACTCATTTAATGTGTTTATTTATTTTATTTTATTTGTTTATTTGACAGGAACAATGTACAGCTTCTTAGCTGTAGCAGAATTAGCTACAAGCTAATTTGCATCTGTAGTCCCTTGGCATTCTTTTACAAGGAAAAATAATAAAAAACACAATTACCAGACACTTCATATTCACTATACAACAACAGCATTTCACAAGATTAAATTTGTGTGTGATAGGTACATGATTGGGTGCATTTTAGCCATCGTTTACATTTAAAATCATTAAAACGGCAGCACTCTCGTATATAATTTGGTATTGATATCCAAAACTTGTAGCGCTGATAGATAGAAAGTTGATCTGCCAAACTCAGTAGATCACCTCTGTAGCTCTTCCTAGTCGTCCTCTCATTATTTGAGTGCAGTGATATGAACTCTTTTAGTGTTTTAATTGCTGTACATGAAGGTAGATGAGAAAAAAAACGCATGGCACTTGTATGAAAAGAAGTTAAGGGTTGAGGGTAACCTCAAATCATTAAATATAAGTGAAGAACTAAATACCAGAACATTTTAACAGTAAGATGAATCGATAAGGCTCACAGACAGTTCTGGGGGGAACTGATGGAAATGTATGTTTGTTTGTATATGTGTGTTTATGTTTGCTGGAAAGAAAAAACTATAAATAAAGCTTGAAAAAGAAAAAAAACTCAGTTTTATGTAGGATACAGTCCTGGCCTTTCCCATCCTCGCTGTTAGCATGTTTCAAAGATGCGTCAAATATACACAAAATAAAGCCACTGTGGCAAACAGGATATGTACTGGCTGTCTGTAAGGTGCTCCACATATAGCAGGGTGTGGAAGTATCCTTGCAATTAGAATACATAAGTGTCTGCATTTTGAAACAAGGAGGAGTAGGGAAGGTCAACTGCCTTAGGTTAAGATTCATTTAAAAAACAGGTTGTATAAAATATGACTCTAATAATTGTGCTACAAAAGCATAATAAATTTTTCCTTATTTAAAAAACATTCAGTTGTATATAAAATGTCACAACACAAATAATGTGACTCAGTACCTCTAGGTGGATTTTAGGGGATTCTGACCTAAGATTTTAAACCTTTCCTTTTTATTCAATGTTTTTTTGCACACACGCAGCACAGACAACCTTGGGGCAGAAAATACTTAAAAATGAAACAGTGCTTGTGCTCTATAAAAGTCATTTGTGCAGGTCTTTTCTGAGTTTACCATCCTTTGGCAAGTGAGACACGAATAACGACAATTATGCCTGTTGCTATTTTTGTAACCGCAGACCTTTGTGCAGCACGGCGTTGGCAGGCTTGTTCCCGGCCAGAGACTCTTTGGACAGGTGCTGGTGGGACTCTGCCAGACATTCCACCTCAGTGAAGCGAGTGTTGAGCGCCATGGCCGGGTGACTCGGGTCCTGGGTCATGTTCAGGTAAGCTGCCCGCCTCAGCTGCTCCTCAATCACCAGAGCCTGCTCCAACAACTACAGAGACAGAGAGAGGAAAAGAGAGTGTAAGAAAAGAGGAAATGTTTTTGCATTCAGACAGAACAAATCTTTTAATCCTTGAATAAGTTAAGCCTCAATAATTTATTTATACTGATAAAGATTTAGTTTTGCCTTAAAGCGACGAGCCAGGAACTTGTTCTTCATCTCCAGGTAGTTGCCCTTGTGCATCTCAGTCTTGAAAGGCTCATTCAGAATAGCATAACGTGGGTCGTTCTGAATGTCTTGCCAGCGAGCGTAGCCGTGTCTGAGATCGATTCCCGGTCAAGGAAAAACAAACAGCAGAACAGAACCTCATAAAATCCTTCAAATAAAGAAGCAAGAAAAGCCACAGTTCCACATCGCTCCTCACAGTTTGTAAATATCAGTCCTTCACCCTCGGCTCCCTCCGGTCAGAAGTAATTACATTACTTTTCCAGATGCCGAGCTTCTACATTTGGGAAAGGATACGTTACAATCCCAGCCAACAGCCAGTAGTCATGTCGGCGGTGCCAGATGTCGTGCATCTTTCCAGACGACAGCGCTGCTCGCTCTTCAGTTTGCCAGAGGGTGTGCAGCTCTGAGTGTGAAGACAGACAGTTTGAACAACAATATAAAGTAATACTCAAGATGTTTCCAGCATATAAGGAACTGTAGGAGCACATTAAGAACACTAACAAGTTTCATGACCAACTAGAACACTTTTGGCACCTGAAGTAAAAACCTGCAGTGAGACACTGGAGCACAAAGTTGAAGACTACTTAAGACAGCGAGGAAGTAAATACGCAGAGTTAACTCTACATTGTCCTCCTTCTATTTGGATACAATTGTAAAGTCTGTTAAGATTCCTTAAGTCCGGAGTTCAGGGCAGATTTGTCTCCTCCTGACAATCAGAGCAGAAATCTGGTCTGGGATCTCGGTTGGTTCCACAGTTAGGCCCAGATAATCTGGGATTTTAGGGGGTTCAGATCCAATCTCTTGAACATCTCACAGATTCATCAAGGGACATCGAGGGACTGCAATAATCTCAATCATGTCTTACATTTAGGAATTGAAATTATGTAGATATTATCATTACTTTCCAACACGACCAAAATAGCCAACAAGAAAGACAAGTCTACATGGAGACCAGCTGCTGACAGTGTTGCCAAGCAAAGACTAGTTCGAGCCCTTGAAGCTAACAGCAGCTAGCATACTTCTGTCGACAGAAATTAAGGGATTTTAAAACTCCTGCAGTCTGAGGAAGGCCTTAGATGGAAACAAGAGGTTGTTTGTTTATTCTTTTTATTTACTCTATGACGTTCTAGTGACACTTTCTTCCACTCATGAGAGGCTTTCTGAAATTGCGACATTGGAAACTGTTATTTAAATGTGGGGCTTCAAACCGTGTCAAAGTCTCTAGATCTCACAAGAGTGTTGCCTCTCTGCTGCTTGGCTTAAGAAAACTCTTATTAAAATTCAACCATTACAACTGAGCTTTGCAATTTTACAAACCAATACTATGGAAATGAGGGAGTACTATTTCATTCCACTTCACTCTTTGTAAGTCTTTCTGGGCCTTTTGAAAAACCATGGACAGATGTTTCCTGCTGACGAACAAAATACACGAGATTCAATCTTGTTTCTAACTTAGAGATAAAAAATAAACAGCAGGATGCTGGGCATGGTCAAGACCTGCCGCAAAATTGCAGGCACCACATTGAATGACCTGACTGAGGTGTTCAAACCCAGTCAGTCCTGAGTGATCCGGACTATCCTCTTTTTAACGAGTTCTTGCTGCTTCCTTCTGGCCGCTGTTACCTTGTACCGACTTCCAGGACAAACAGGCTGAAACACTCATTTGTCCCAACTGCCATCAGCCTTTTGAATAGCTTAAAGTGATTCTTATTTAACCCTTTCTTGTTGTTGTGATTGTTGTGTGGTGCTGCTGGCTGGTAAACAAATTACCCCCTTTGTCACATACTGTGGCAAACAAATTTTAATCTGCAATCAGAAACGGGTTACGTATATGAAAACTGGCCTTTCAAATACAGATGACTCAATGTCATTGTTACCTGTAAAGCCTCCATCAGCGATATTAAACATGAACTTGGCCTTGTATCCATTTTTGTCCTCCTTCCTGCTCTCATCCATCTCATCCAGAGTGTCTTTGTCTCCGTTCAATCGACCCTCTAATGCATCTTCATTCTTCGCGTCATCTGCAACAGCACCATAAAGTTCTCAGAAGAAGTATCTGTAAAATGGACGACCACCACGACTACTTTCCACAAGTTTTTTACAGTTTATGGATTCAAATAACGTTTACCTGGCTTGTTTTCCTTGTCTTCAGTTTTCGCCAGAGGAGAATCATTATCCGCTTTGTCCGAGGACTTCTCTGTTTCTTTGCAAGGCTCCACTGTGCATAACAAAAAAAGGCTTAATTAAACTTAGTACAACAAACTTTGCATAAAATAATGTTTGCATGCCCCGCTCACTTTTAGGAGAGGTTTGACTGGCTGACAGCTCGCTCTGCTTCAAAGCGGACTCTTTCGGGTTGGCAGATGGCTCCGTCTTTGTGTTGGGTGACTCGGTTCTGTCCCTCTCCTCTCCTGTTTTCTCCTCAGAGCTGGCCTTGCCCTCGTCACTGTCAGCCGCCTTCTCGGGTGCAGGTGCTGCCTCTGAGCTGGACGTCTGCGGAGGGAAAAGCAGACGGGGCAGCGGGAGGAGGCAGGAGGAAAGTTTGCAGAGGGCAGAGAGAGAAGTTAAAAGGTGTTTGAGAGAAGCGTCTTCTGGGGATGATAAGTGGTTAAAGTGTCATGAACCAGGAGACGGTGGAGAAGAGAATGAAGTAGAATAATTAAAGTGATGGAGAGTGGAAGGAAAAAAGGACTCACTTCCTGCTCTGAGAGTTTCTTGCTCTCTTGCTCTGTGGCTTCCTTCTCCTCAGCGGGACCCAGCAGACACTCAGTCTTATCTGCAATCAAGAACACAACAATAACTCAAACTTTATGGCAAACTTTGTCACAGCATTAAAGTTATCTCACAGTCGGATGATCAGTGCAGACCCTTTGTTCCTACCTGGAGGGATGGGAGTGCCGGGCTGGGTGGCGACGGGGCTGGCCGGCACTGGAGTGTTTGGATCAGAGGATAAACTCTCAGTCAGCTTCTTCAGCTCCATGCCGATGGGAATCAGATCCGGGGAGCTCAGCTTGCCGTTTACATGCTCAAACTCCTGCACCTATAAACAAGAGATTCATTCAACTGTTATCCAATCAAAATCCAACTCTTTCTGGGGATGGCTTACTTTCCTCAATTAAGGAATCAGGAGGAGTACATGCTTCCTTTTGATTTGTCTGAATCCAGCTGCAGAAATAAGAAACTTTTAAGGTGTTATTACATCTGCCAGGAAGATTATGTTCTGACCTACTTTCTGTAATCTCACAGGTTTCAGGCAGAACTTAGATAGTCAGAGTTGCATTCAGAGCATGTTGAATAAAGAGTACCTTTTTCCTGACGAGGGACATGACTCCGATCCTGGTGAGAACATGCTGACGGGACAGACCCTCACGTGGGACTCCGTCAGCGAATGTCTCGGCTCCATCCGCCCCCGGCTCACACAGATGTCTCATGAACAGAGACACATAGGCCCTGAAGAAGAAGATCTTTTTAGTACATGATTCCTCTGAGGTCACCGGCACTAACACCAGATTTCAGATCCATATTTCAAACAGCACTAGCAGGAGAGGCACCTGAAGCATATATTGAAAGTACAGACAAATCAATTTATAATGCAGGTTATTTATTTGGCCTTATATATGTTACTTGGAGATGTGTTCTTACAGTGTATTTTACATATATTGGTGTCTTGTAAACCCTTGTTACTAAATCTTTAGCATAAGACAACTTAGGAGCAGTCATAGCAGTAGCAGTTTTAGATGAAGGACTACGAAGGTCTTAGTGGCTATAAAAGGAGCAGAAGTGATGTAGTAGTGGTAGCATGAGAAGTATGGGAAGATAGCAGCAGAGTCTGCAGCTAAAGAGGAAGGAACAAAGTACTGTATAAAGACTAATGGGAGTATTAATAGACGCTGATGGCTTGCAAGTAAACTTCAGCACATTGTCCAACTTGCAGAAAATACATTTATTTGCGTAAAACGTTTCGGTACTCGACCTTCATCGGGCAAACCTCGAGTACGGAAATATTGCAAACAAATACATTTATTTTCTGCAAGATGGGACAGTGTGCAGGAGTTTACTTGCAATTTTGAAGGATTTTTTCCTCTCCTACGCACCTGTCCTTTAAAACAGATGTGCAAAGTTTTTCTAAAAGCCATCATAGATGAATACTGATACTAAAAACAGCAGTACGTGTAAACCCTTAATGCTGTTAAAATGTATAAATCCAGCTTTACTAGTGATGGAAGGAACACCAGTGCTTATATTTGTAATATATATATATATATATATAGTACTTATAGTAATCAGAGGATTGTGTAAGTGTATGTAATTGAGTTGAGGTTTTTATACTCTAGAATAATAAACAAACCTTGGGGCCACTTCATCCTGTTGTTTCTAAACCCAAGTAACCCTGAACTTGGTGAGCATGACCTTTGCAAACTTATTATGAGTGTTGTGGCGCTTTGCCCTCGGCTAAATAAGGTGTGAGGAGTGAATTAAATTGCCCAGAGCTACTTCATAACATGATGGCGGGCAGCCCTTGACTTCAAGTTGCGCCATGTGAATAGAAAAGTAGGGTTGTTAAAAACACTACTTAACACAGTTTAAGTATGTAACAATGTCAGGGCCTGACCTGAACTCGCGCTCACTCTTCCCCCTCAGGTCTCTGACCAGCCAGTGGGAGTTGAAAGCATCCTGAGGAGGCATCCCCCAGCGCATGATGGCATTGAGGAAGGCCTTCCTCTGACGAGCGTTGAACCCCAGGACCTTGTGAGAAGAGGAAACAGATACGGTGAGAGAAATGGGGTGAATATAAATGTCTTGTAATGTAAAGTTATTTAGCAGGTTTAGACCGTGCTCTTTGTAATATTATTTACACATATTATATCTATTTGCACTGGCAGCGCCCACAACCTCAATTTCAGAGCGCCTCTCACGGCACTTACTGTTGCTAGGATATGAAAGTTGTATCGCAGCACTTCCGCTTCACTTGGTAGTGACTGTTGAGTCTGTTTTAAATCGCTCTGTGTGCTTAATATTTGCTTTTATTTAGGTATAATCTGGAAGATTTTCATTTAAATAAATGTCTGTTAAGTCTCTATCTATCGCTGAATGAGGTAACACAATGGTGATTGAGCCTATGGCCCACTGATGAAAGCCTTTGCATTTGCAGTATATAGTATTTTTATGGACTGGGTGTCTGTGGCAACATTTTGGAAAAAATCACAAGCGGCGCCCAGTTACTGAAGCGTTCTCCATCACCCAGCAGTGGTTGGTCTGCCAGAGAGGGTAGGCGGAGCTAAGCGGCTGCTTTTCCGGTCTCTGCAAGTGATGCGAGTAAACAGTAATCTGCTATGGCTGAACAAACAAAGAAAAGATCGACGACTACAGATACAACTTCAACAATAAGTGAAAATCCAAAGAAAAAGAAACAAACTCGACGCTCAGATGAAGCAAACAGTCTGAAAAGGAAAGCGACCGTCAGCCAGGAAAATCAAGAGTTACAACTGGAGCCAGCCGTGGACGGATGGTTGAATTGGGTTGAATTATCGTTTATTGCCAAAGGTGCAGCCAAAGACAACGAAGCTGAAATCTTTGAGATTTTACCTTTTAACATAAAAACAAGTACCGGAATCATGTCCTGGCATCAGCAGCAGCTCCACACCTTGAAATTTTACCCTTGAAAAAACGAAAGGATTAGCTTCTCCTTCGTGATTGTTGTTGACAAAGTTGATATCTGAAGTCCCGCCCCCTTCTTGATTTTGATTAGTCGGTGAGGGAGAAGTGACAAGGACACAGGATTAGCTGCAGGGCAGTGATGCTTGCTGACATGGCAGGCTTCAAGTTATGGTACCAAATAGAAGCCCTTTAATTCTACCTATTAAAACAATTTACAAAACGTCCCCCTTGGTTATGAAGCAATGGTGCCAAAATGTCACTAGTTCCTCAAAAAAGGGAATATACTATCACTTTAAGATGCATATGATGTCCCATGTAAGACCTAAATTGTGTTATTCATACCTCGATACTGCCCCCAACTCGTGCCAGTAGGGGCGGCAGAGGTTTGTCTTTCTCGCTCTTCAGCTGCCGACGGGACTGTCTGCGTCCACCTACAAGAAAGAAATCAAGAACAAATAGACACAGTTAGTTAGATCTCGACCTTGATTAAGAATTATTTGTGTGACAAAGTATCTCTGCTGAGTTTTGTTGTATTGTAGTCTCATACCCAAAGACCATTACAACAGTTTCATGTCTTACCTTCAGGCCTCTCCTCGAAATCTTCGTCCTCGTCCTCGGACCCCACAGAGTACTCCGACTGATTGTCTGAAAGATCATCCTGCCATTCTGAGCCACACATCAAAGAGAAACAGTACATTGCATTCTGTTGGTGGCCACCAGAGGGCGCCATGGCACTGCAGATTACTACAGACCACTACAGCTGGGCATGCACATATACTGTACCTCTTCAGGAAGTGAGGTGAGAGGTGAATCACTTTAAACTTAGAGAGTACTCTGAGCTGTGATGGGATCTGAAATCTTTACGCTCTCACAGTCAAATACTGTTGAACTTTAGCAATCAGGACCCAGAGCCACTCTTTAAAGTACAACTACCAGATATATGTGACTGTAATAGTCATAGAAACTGTTGAACTATCAGAAAGAAGTGCTTTCAAACCCACTGAGAAGACTCTACAAACGCACACGAGCTTCAGGCCAGTGCGACACACTCCGTGGCAGATTCAGTGGAGGTCAACAGCTCTTGTTGAGACTCATAATCTAAGAGGATTTAATAAACAAGGTGATTAATGTCTGCGGCTGCTCTGTCTTGAACGGATACATCCAAATTAGTTTGCGCTGAGATAATGTCACCTCACTAATAAATCAGAGCATGTGCAGAGAGCTCAGGCTGCAGCTCGAGCTCGAGTGAGGTGTTAGCTTGTTAGATATCACAGCCGATCGCAATGTTTATGTTACAAGAGCTGCTGAACGTGAGGGCTGTGCTACGAAGCAAGATCAACAAAGCCAGGTTTTTGTTTTTTTTTGAGGCAGAACAAAATCTAAATTCTTATTCTTTATCAGGCTCTCTGACAAAATGAGACGAAAGAGCAACTTTTCCTCCAAATAAAGAAAAGAGGAAATGCTGAGGAAAGTACTTAGTGTGTGAATGCATCAGGGAACATCAGAGAAGTTGTTGTTGGAGGTTATGTGGGATAAATGACGTCAATCACTATCATATTTTCTGAAACTGCCAGGTCATTGTGCCTTATTGGCAGGAAATACTACGGAGCCCCCCTTAATACTTTTGTGTTACCTCCCAATAATGTAAAGTCACTAAATTTTACCTTTTCTTTTTATGATTTTTTTGTGGGGCTTTTTATGCCTTTATGTTTTTTTTAGAGAGAGGACAGTGGGTGGTGCCGGGAATGGGGTAAGAGAGAGGGGCATGACACGCGGCAAAGGGCCGAGGGCGGGAGTTGTAGCCTCTGTTTATGGTCGCCGATTTAACCGCTGAGCTAAACCGGCCCCCGCTGAATTTTACTTTGAACTAAGTGTTGTTAAGTGTGCTGAATGGTTATGTAATTAGTAAACGGATTAGTAAACGGATTCTTGGGAGGAAGCAGCATGGATGCAGATGACAGACCACACTACAACACTGACCTGAAACTTCTCCAGGCTACTGTTAGTGTTATATACTTACTATATATATATACTATATATATCCGTATTATAAACTACTGCATAATATTATATTAAAATTAATATTATAACTGCTACTGTTATTATTATATAGTATATTATATTATATTTGTCTATACATATATAGTCATATTATCATTATTATATTATTATTAAAAACATTATTATGATTACACATTATGTAAAACAGACTGAATACAGGACAGGGCAGAAAACAGAATCCAAAGTGGTTTGTGGATCTATGTATTCCGTGCTGCTGTAACTGAATGGCTTTGTTCCGTGGTTTTACGCTTCAATGAGTTTTCGTATGTGTTTTCCCCACAGTGAGAATATAACTATAAGGAAATTAATTAATTAAAGGCAGTTTAAGTTACCATGGCTATCTAGCCGGGCTAAAGGGCGGCCAGCTCTGTGACATTGTAAACTCTTGCTTCGTAGAACAACACTGTGCACCACCAGAGAGGATGTAACGCTGGTCTGTATCTTAGCATAAACCAAACACAGTTTTACAAACTTCAAATGTAAAATGCAAACTTCTATGATGGAAAACTACGACTAAGATACTTAAATATTAGGCACCTGTCAGGTGCTTCATATTCAGCATCGAGAGAAGTGTTAATCTTTAAGATGATCTCTTTAGCAGCGTTGGTTAGCTGATGTGTGTTTTCATAACAGCACTCAGAGCCATTCTTAACACGACAATTAGTATTGACCGCTGCAGTCATGCAAACTGCTGGAAAATCATTTGGAGAAGAAAAGAAACAGATCCGCTCAATAAAACTCCAAGCAGGGCCTGAATTCAGCAGCTTATGCAGAAAATGTCGTCTTCTTTTCTTAGAAGTAAGCTTTGGGCTCGCCACATGTCCACAAGCCAGCTAGTGAGCCGATCCCTAACAAGCCTAAAAAGCTGTCTTGCATCTCGTGCTCTGGTGTATTTCTGCTCGTTATTAAGTCTTGGAATAAAGGCCAAATCCTACCCCAATGATTTGAAATTAAAAGGGGCCATAATAGAGAATGGCTGCTTACAAAAGGCAGCAACAAAATAAATGATAAATAAAGGTTAACACTTCAGAAAATAAGTGTTGGAAAAAAGGCAAAACAACAAATGTGTGTGTTGACAGAGCCTACCTTGGTCCTCCTGGGTCGTGTCGTTGTAGTTGACCTGCTTGCGGATGCGTTTGCCTTTGCCCAGGTTGCGAGCCAGGTCCTCCTGCTGCTGCTCGTAGTGATGGCGGAGGAGTTTCTCCCAGTAGTCCGGGTCCACGTTCTCCTCCTGCTTGATGATCTCCCGCTCCACCTCCTCCTGCACCAGGACACACACAAAAACATCAATGTTTTAGATTTAATATGAAGGAAGTAATCAATTGCATATGTGTGTTAAAGATAAAATATGTATGTGCATAAGAAAACAACAATCCAACAAAGATATTGTCATCTTTTTTAAATACTAGACTCATTTCTAAACAGTTAAACCTGAAGCTAAAATAAGAGTCTTTTACTCTTTCAATTCTTTTTGTAATCCTTTTCAAATGTTTATTTTTCATTTGTCGGATGAAGCCTTTATCCCGCTCCTGTAAAGTCAGCAACAATGTGTCTTTCATCACCCTGCTGCTTGGCGTGTTCATCAGAAATAGCTTTTTAATTCCACTATCAGTCAAAATAAATTAGATTGTGTTATCTTGTTCTTTAAAGATGATCAGAGTACGAGATACGAATCAATCACACAGCAGAATCTTAAATAGCCCGCTCATCTTTTCTTTGTCAGACTGAAGAACGCGTTTATATTCTCACCTCTCCGTCCTCCTCCTTCACCACATACTGAGCCACCTTGAAGGAGCTCAGGTACTCGTTCATGTTCTGGATCTCCGTGTCTTCGGTGGCGTCCTGGCTGCGGTCCAGCAGCTTGGAGATAGCATCGTCATCGTAGTGAATTACATTGCCCTCCTCGCCATCTTTGTTGTCACCTGTTGATGAGAAGGGACTTATCTGAGATCTTTTCAAGCTGATGAAAAAAAGTTTTCCCACGGCTGAAGCTTCGACTTTTTGAAAAAAGGATTTGATTTTTTAAGAAAACTTTTGAAAGATGAGATGGAATTCATTGGCATTATGGATATTTTGCTGGTTCCAAACCTCTCTGCCCGTCATCACTTTAAAGAGGGGGTATTATGCTGTTTCACATTTTAAGACATATATAATTTTACAATGTTGAATGTCGAGACTAAACGTGGGTGAAGTTTCAAATCTGTAGGTGAAAGTATGTTGGAGTAATCCCCAGGCTTCTCAGCTCAGTCTGCAGGCTGCTGTGAATGCCAGGTTTCAAACTGTTTTTTCTACACGCTACTTTGTGTCGTCACAAAGTGCAGCCTCAGCAGGCTTTGGAGAGCTGGCCAATCAGAAGAAAGTGGGCTTGTAGGGGCGGGGTTTCTTAAAGGGAGAGAGCTGACTGAGTCGTTTCAGGCACCGGTGTGAGAAAAATGTTTTTTTAACTGCAAATTATGCTAAGCTACTCCACAGGTATCACACCCCCCCTTTAAGCTACTTGAATTCGCCCAAATCTTGCACAAATAGTCTGTCTTCAGGGCAAACAGAAACAAAAAAAATGTGTCCAATTGTCTCAATAAAGGTCTCATTTGTTAATATGACAAACCAAAGGCAGTCCAAGGCTCAACTGGAAATGTTTCTGGACTTTAAAACAACCAAAAATATCAAGAGAACACACCAGAATCTAAACAGTATCCTCTAAGCAGGAGGAACTTCTCGTGCATAGACGTACCCATGGCTCTCGCTGCTTCCATTTCATCCTTAAAAAGCTCCTCAGTGCCAAACTTGAGGATATCGTCCAGTTCCTGTTTGGACATGGAGCCAGTTTTGGAGCCCAGGCCGGGCCGCACCACCAGGTGGGTGAGCATCATCTTCCTCTTTGCCACCTGAGTGATTCGCTCCTCCACCGAGCCGCGCGTCACAAAACGGTAGATCATCACCTTCCTGTTTTGGCCGATACGGTGGGCTCTGCTAAAAGCCTGGGAGAGCGGACAGAAGGGGTGACATGAAAGGGACAGTTACAGGGGATCACAGCCACAACAAAACGCATGCCGGTGTCACTGAAAGATTCCTACTTGGATGTCATTGTGAGGATTCCAGTCCGAGTCGTAGATGATCACAGTGTCTGCACTCGCGAGGTTGATGCCAAGACCTCCGGCTCGTGTTGAGAGCAGGAAGCAGAACTGCTGAGCGCCCGGTGCTGTGACACAAACCAAAGCAAGAGCCGGTTTGTGTTTGAGAGCTGTCTAGAAGGAAACGTGTGTACAAACTCACATAGATAGATTCTGGATTAACAAACTCACCATTGAAGCGGTCAATGGCTTCCTGCCTCAGGCCTCCGGTAATCCCTCCATCAATACGCTCATATTTATATCCCTCAAACTCCAGGAAATCCTCCAGCAGATCCAACATCTTTGTCATCTGTACAGAATCGTGGTATTACATGTTTTTGCAGCCTGGATCGAACTAAACAGAACTGTTAAAACCAAGACTAGTCTGCACTTTCACTCTAAATGATCTGTGATTAGATGTCTGGAGCATGAAATGATTTACCACCCACAAAAGACATTGACATTGAAATAGCTGAATATGGACGGCTGGATTTTCAGTCTCAAGGCCAACAATCAATGAAAGCTATGGCTCACAGCCCAGACAAAGTATCTGTATGAATATTACCTGAGAGAAAATGAGAACTCTGTGTCCTTCGTCTTTGAGTTTCTTCAGCATTTTCTGAAGCAGCGTCAGTTTTCCTGAGGATTTCACTAAGAGGTTGCCATCATAGGAACCGTTGGGTAACACAGGAGCCTCCTGCAAAGATGAAAATCGAACCCAGGCATCAAATATACGACTTGGTGAGTATGATTAGAAGCTTTAAGTGCTTTGAGATCTACAACCAGGATATCTTGTGTCTTGTGTGTGTGGAAAAGACATGCCTCCATCTATGCACAAGCACTCCTTCCATGCCATTAACATACAATTTAATCACATGAAGACTTTGCACCCAGTATTAACATCAAATATTTAGCATGCTTTAAATGTGTGCCTTACCACAGCAGCCACAGGGAACAGGTAGGGATGGTTGCAGCACTTCTTCAGGTCCATCATAATGTTGAGCAGGGACACTTGGTTCCCTCCGCCTTTGGAGTTCAGAGCCTCGAAATTTCGCGTCAAGATAAACTTGTAATATTTCCTGCGGGTCAGAGGTCAGATTGAATCAGGAAGGAAAATGTATTACTTTCAAACTCAAAGAACACAGCCCACCACTTTTGGCAGATATACTCGATCTTATGCTTACAAGGCTAGCCGAAACACCAGCAACATATTCGGTTTTATCAAGTACAAGGAAAGAAAACAAAGTGAGCTGGGGACAGTTGTTAATGATTGTAGATCTGGTTGAAAAGGAAGGTTTAGAGCAGATTGAATGGTTGTTGCGTTGTAGATCTCAATAGGGAGAGAGTTCCAGAGGGCGGGGGCTGCAACACTGAGGGCTCTTCGCAGAAGTCTGCAGGCGGTCGTGGGGAACGGTGAGCAGACCCGTGTCCGAGCACCGCAGATTCCGGGACGGGGTATCGGGGTGGAGGAGGTCAGAAAGGTGCTGCAGGGCCAGGGCATGGAGGGATTTGCAGGCGATAAGGAGGATTTTATAGGAGATGACCGGAAGCCAGTGAAGGTGGATGAGGGTGGGTGTGATGTGATGTGGGTCAGAACCCTGTCAGCAACGTTCTGCACATACTGGAGCCTGTCCAGGGATTTGCTGGGTATCCCGGACAGGAGAAGAGCAGTAGTCCAGACGTGTGCTAATGAAGGCATGCATGAGGGTCTCTGCCACGGAGTCAGGGAGTGATGATCGGAGTCTGGAAATGTTTTGGAGTCTAAATTATATGTCTAAATTAGGCCTATATCAAGGTGCTGTCACTAATGTATGGGGAACATTAAATTGCATAAAATTAGACCCACAGAGCAGCCTTTTTTGTATGTTTTCCTTTTTGTAATTTATATTTAAAGGGTTAAGTAAATTACATTATTGTTCATTTATAACCGTCCATATTGATTGTATCATTTAAAAAATAAACCTTGTAGAGGAGTGATCATAAACTAAATCACTCTTAATCAGTTAACGTTTTCTCAGATGGAACAAATGGCGGCAATAGAGGTTTTAACCCCAACTAGAACTACGTCTTTATTTTATCTCTTTAGCTCTTACTTCTGCATGGGACTGAGCTCCACTCTGACAATCAACTCTGTCTTTGCAGGCATATTTTTGAACACATCAGCTTTCAGCCTCCTGAGCATATGAGGCCCGAGCAGGTCGTGGAGCTTCTTGATCTGGTCCTCCTTTGAGATATCAGCAAACTCCTCCAGGAAGCCTTCCAGGTTACTGCACAAACACAGAAGAATAAAATCATAAAAATCCAGCAGCTGCGGGTACGATGGAGAAGAACAGACAGACAGGGGAGTGATGAAGATAAATAAAAAAAGAGGAGGGCTTACTTGAAGCGCTCTGGGGTGAGGAAGTTAAGCAGGTGGAACAGCTCCTCCAGGTTGTTCTGAAGAGGAGTCCCAGTGAGCAGCAGCTTGTAGTAGATCTTGTACCCGTTAAGAATCCTGAAAAACTGGGCAGGACACACAAAGCACGATGTGCAGTGACTAATCCAAAACTTCCTGAATGTGAACCTCCAATCCTTGGTCCAAATTTATTTTTAGTCATTTCAAGTTTTTCATGGATAAGTTCATGCATCACATTTCCGCCTTATATCTGTCTGTGTTGCAGCTCTTCTCCTCTTATTTTGTGCCCAATGCCTCAGTAAGAGGCTGCAACCAGTGCCAGAAATGTAGTTTTACCTTTGACTGGTTGTTCTTCAGTCTGTGGGCTTCGTCTACCACCAGGCAGGCCCATGTGATGGAGCCCAGAATGGCTTGATCTATAGTGATTAGCTCGTAGGACGTCAGCAGCACGTGGAATTTAATAGGAGTGTCTTTCTGTAAGAGGGCAGGAGGGAAGAAGGTCAACAAAACATATGTAATGTTGAGCGGTTAATCACATCGAGGAGGAAAAAATCATGTAGTATTTTAGGTTTCCTGTAGAAATTTAGATGTTACTGTGAAGTCTGATGGCAACCATCCACTGAAACCAAACATTTTTGCACGTGTAGGTTCAGACAAACTAAAGCAAAGTATCTGAAAACAGTACCTGTGGTTCTGATTGGTGTGTGCTAGTCTGCTTATGTTTTTTTTTTTTTTATTGTTTCTTTATTTATGCTCATTTGGAGACAGCTTAATGTGCAGTGAACTGTATAGTACCATATCCTTTTGTATGGCATCCTATGGCGTCATATTGCATCGTATCATAACGTATTGTATCTCACCAAATGTATCGGATCATATCGTATCATATTATACCGTATTGTATCGTATTGTATCGAAACATATTGTATTGTATCGAAATCATATCGTGACATATCGAATCGTATCGTGACATATCGAATCGTATCGAATTGTATCGTAACATATTGTATTGTATCAAAATCATATCGTGACATATCGAATCGTATCGTAACATATCGAAACGTATCGTAACATATCGAATCGTATCGAATTGTATCGTGACATATCGTATTGTATCGAATCGTATCGTAACATATCGTATTGTATCGTAACATCATATCGTATAGTATCGTAACATATCGACTTGTATCGAATTGTATCGTAACATATCACATTGTATCGAATTGTATCATAACATATCTTACAACATATCTTACAACATATCGAATTGAATCGTAATATCGAATCGTATAGAATTGAATAATGTAACATATTGCATTGTATCGTACCGTATCATAATATATCTTATAACATATCGTATCGTAACATATCGAATCATATCGTATCATATTATACCGTATTGTACTGTAACATATTAAATCGTGTTGTATTGTAGAATATCTAATGTGTTATAATACTCATTGTATCATATTGTAAGATATCATAGGCTATCTTACTATAGTATTATATTGTTTTCATCTGTATTGTATCAAATCGTATCGTCGTAACATGGAATATCATAACGTATGGAACAGTTTTGTATCGTATTTAACCTCCCTGTGATATAGGGTAGCTGTACGTGCATAACGTACCTTCATGCGAAACACTTTGCGTCCTGTTTTGACTGCACTGTCCTCAAAGGTGAACTCGTTCTCCCTGATGATCGCCCTGCTGTCTTTGTCCCCAGTGTACGTCACCACGTAGAAATCTGGGGCCCACATCTCAAACTCCCTCTCCCAGTTGATGATGGTGGAGAGGGGCGCACTCACCAAGAAGGGCCCCTTAGAGTGCCCCTAAAAGAGAAGAGGGAGGAGGAGGAAAGACATGACGAGGCAACTCTCACATCACAGAAAAACTCTTATTTCATGAGTGTAAAAGAAGAGGATTTTCTTCCACTCTCACCTCCTTATAGAGCGAGTAGAGGAACACTATTGTCTGCACCGTCTTTCCAAGCCCCATCTCATCAGCCAGGATGGTGTCTGTGCCCTGCGCCCAGGAGAACCTCAACCAGTTCAGGCCCTCCAGCTGGTACGGGTGCAGTGTCCCGCCAGTGGCGTTAATGTACCACGGCTGGTGTTCGAACTTGATAGTAGGCTGGTGATAGGAGAATAAAGAAGCTTTTTTTCATGAGCTAAAAGTAAAGCACATTTATCATCCTAAGTCTTGATAATTAGTGGCTTTAGCGATGTTTAGAGATCCTCGATTATATCGGCACGTCATCTGTATTAGCTGATAAAGGCTTTAAAATCCAATAAAGGGATTGGCCCCAAATTAACATTTCTGCTGATATGACAGGCTGATAAGATGATGCTGATTAGATGATGCTCAAGCAACGCGATCCATTGACTATTCTGCTGTTCTAATGATCATTCACTTTATACTCCAATTCAGTAGTTTGCTGTATGCACCTTTAAATGCACCTTTTTTGCCTGTTATTTATTTAGAGAGAGGACAGTGGATAGTGTCGGAAACAGGGGACCAGAGTGGGGATGACATGTGGCATGGGGCCGAGGGTGGGAGTTGAACCCGAGGACTGTGGCGTCTGCACAGGGGCCGCGTGAGCTTAACCGCCGCCCCAGTATACACCTTTAAATGCACTACTTTTGCCCTGTAAATGTGTAAAGCTCTGTCTTCTATGTCTGCAGCTGCATCTGAGTGGACATACCAATATGTTAATTCCACTGCAGGAGAGACTTAACAGTCGCTGCAACAGGTGAAACACAATATGGGGCTATATTGCTAAAAGCAATCAAACAAAATGAGTTGGAAATTATTGGCATAATAGCAAAAATCCCCTTGCATCCCTTGTTCTGCTTTTCAGAGACTTGCTGTAGCTTCAGCAGTTAGCAGCCAATAACACCACAAACTTCAGTGACTCAAGTTCCTCTAAAGATCCAAACTTACATCTATGATTGGAGCGTCAGGAATGGCCTCCCTCTTCTGATGGTCCTCTTTTAGTTTCTTTCCTTTCCTCACCACCAGGGGGCGTTGGTCCTCCCCGAGTATCTGCTCCCTGGCAAAAAAAAACATACAAGAACATGATGAGCCAAACATCTCAATCAGAGGCGTCACAGACTGAGAGACAGGCGAGGGGGGAAACAGCAGCGTGTGCCTTGTTTGTATTTGAGTCCTGGAGGACTTATGGTCAAGCTTTTAACAACTGCTATGTTTCAAATAAGTTGCATGAGTCACTGAGTTGATTTTATCATGCAGAAATAATATCCATCCATCCATTATCTATAACGCTTATCCTGTTTAGGGTTGCCGGGGACTGGAGTCTGTCCCAGCTGTCACATAAATAATATGCCGAGCCCAAAACAGGCGCACAAGACAACATATTAGGAAAAGAGACTAAAAAACTAAGTTGAAACATTATTAATTAGAAAAACAAGAGAAGAAGAAGAAAGAAAATTAAACAGCCAATCCATTCAGTCATCATCAGTGCACCCAATAACCGACCTGTGGTCCCAGTAAGAAGCTTTATGACCGTCATATTCCGGGACGTCAAAGTCATCCACCTCCCAGGTGCACTGGTCGTAGGGCAGGTCTCTCCATTTGATCAGGTAATGCACGTCGCCATCTTTGTCAAAACTGCAGGGATCGTGAACACAAACAGAGAGCAAAGTCTTTTAGAGGAGGAACAACTCGGAAAGTCAGAGTAACTTACGGTACACCACTTACCCAGTTTACAAATTTTGTGTCATGTGGTATTAGGTTTTAGTAGCTGTCTATACAGAGTGAGCTATATTAGTTCTGAGCAACAAAATACAACATATATAACTATATCGCAACTTCTCCCTGCTGCCCACAGGTCGGAGGTACAGGTCCCTAACAGCACACACCAGCTGACTGAGGAAGAGCTTTTTGCACCAGGCCAGAAGACTTTCAAAGAAGTAAACACACACGTGCAACCCAACCCCTTTGTGCAACACACCCTGACTCTTAAATGTGCATTTTTATATTTCTGCCTCTGGTTTAAATGTTTATATTTTGCCTTGGGTGTATATATTTAGCTCTAAATATACATTTTACTTCTTTTATTTTGTACGGACCTCCTCTGGTGACATCTGAGGAACAAATAATAATGCATGGCGACAAGATAATTAAGCGCCACACGTTGTGTCTCATGTAAACAGCTCCAATGTGCCTTGAGTGTGCATCGATGTTAGCTCATCCGCTCCTCGCTTGAATGTATCCTCACTGGTCATAGGCCGTCTGTGTGAACTTGTGTTGTGAAGTTTGTCTGTTGAAGTGTAAAATGTTCTAAAATCAGTATGAGCTGCTGTTAATGCTAATTTTCTTAACAATGGTTTGTGGCCGCTAATAGCACCGAGAATTACGCATGAATTGCTCCCGTTATCTGCTCCATCTCAAGGTCCGACTCCAAAGCACAAACATCAACTTTACACTGCAAGTTCACACAGGCGTGGCCTATGACCAGTTCTTAGTTTAGTGTTGACAGAGCAGTGACGATACATTCAGGTGACGAGGGGATGCGGCGACATCAATGCGCACTTATATGAGACACAACACATGGCCACAACTTAATTATCCTGTGGCCACACAGTATTATTTCTTCCTCAGATGTCACAAGAGGAGCTACGTAATGTTGTTATATCCATCCATCCTTTATCTATACCGCTTATCCTGTTCAGGGTCATCATGGTTCAGCTGTCAATGGGTGAGAGGCGGGGTTACACCCTGGACTGATTGCCAGTCAGGGCTGACACACAGAGACGGACAACCTTTCACGCTCACGCTAACACCTTCGGGCAATTTAGACTCACCAATGAACCTAAGGAGCATGTCTTTGGACTGTGGGAGGAAGCCGGAGTACCCGGAGGGAACCCACGCATTCACGGGGAGAAGATGCAAACAGAAAGGCCCACTTCCAACCGGGGCTCGAACTAGGAAGCTTCTAGCTGTGAGGAAACAGTGCTAACCACTGCACCACCATGCAGCCAATTGTATTATATATTTAATGTTTTTTTTAGATTTAATATTCATCCTTTTTAAATGGAGCCTCCCAGCTAAAGAATTTAACACGATTATACTTGTAAACCCAAAAAACGGAATCTTTAACTTAAAACTTGTGAACATCCTGAAGTTGGAAACACGTCCTCACAACTCGGGACACTGCACCATCCGAAGAGCACGTCAATGCAGCAATACTACAAACAAAAACACACTTTGTTTTCTTCCTGCATTTTTATCTCCAAAGGGAGCAACTTTTGAAATACATGATTCAATTGCAGAGCAAAGCGGGTTTTGGTCTGAAGGAAGAACTTTGTGTGCTCTCTCTCACTTTGCATTTCCTGTGATTTAAAACACCCAGCGAGCATCTCCTGTACTCCTAAATAAGCCGTCCTGTGAGGTATAATCTCCATGTATAAAGTGATAATGCAGAACAAATAAAAGGCAAGATGACAGCCAGCAGAGACCAAACTGAGCACCAGCTTACCATCAATGATTTCACGTCTGAAAAGTGAGCCCTGATGTAAGGATTATTGTAACTGTGAGCAGCCACCTGTGGTTGAGTATCCGGTGGATCACCATCCACTCTGGTTTGATGCCGTAGCGGTAGAAGCGCTCCTCCATCACAGCGTACTGGGGGTCTTTGCTCTTCCTCTTCTCACTGTTGAGCTCCTCCTCTCCGGAGCCGTAGTCGTACGGCGGGGGCTCGTCCATGTCGTTCTTCCGCTGGTAGTTCCGATACATCACCGTGTGATACAGCTCCAACTGTGCAAAACGATCAATTCTGCTTAGTTTCATTCAGCAGCACCTCTAGCTTCTCTTACAACGATGTAACATGTAATCTCTCAGCGGTATCGAGACTAATTTAATCAGCTACTTCAGGATCCAGATATAATGAAGGGAAGGCGGATACAAAATGAATTAAGAAAGCTGTCATGTTTCTGAACAAGCAATTGTTTAGACATCACTAAATTAAATGTCTGCTTGGTGTGAGGGCTCTGAATACTTTAACACTGACAGCTCAATCACTAAAGAAGTTATCATCACTTTGTATTTAAAAGGAGAGGATGCATACTGCACTCCCTGTGGCAAAAGAAGTGTTTGTTTTCACACTGAATCTACTTGCTGTATCTCACCTGCAGCTCGCTGACCCAGGAGCAGTGCCAGTACGAAAGGCCGGCCCACTTCACGAAGAACTCCCTCTCCGGGTGGCCCTTGAGCGGAGGCTTGGTCAGCGGATCATTTGGCTTCCCGTCAGGGCCGGGGGGCAGCTCAGCCGGCAGCGGGGGCTCTCCCCAAGTCCAGTGCAGGATCTTCTGGACCTTACCTTTGAGGGGAGGACACTGGAGAGAGAGAAAGAAGCAGAGAGGTGCTGTGATAAACGCAGGTATTTTTAACTTGTGACAAACCACTAAAGTGGTGGTGAAAATAAATGGGGCTAAGACAGGTCTAGAAGGCTCACCTATAAATCAGGCCTCCACCTCATTAACAGCCACCCACAGAGCCTTAATGCACATTAATATAGAGAGTAATTAAAGCATTAGCAGGTTAATTGGATAGCTCAAACAGCAAGCTAGAAATGACGGTGACTAACTTAGCAAACTATCAAAATATGTAAAAACCCTGATGTTAAATGTCACACACCTGCAGACGAGTTTTAGAGAAACATAAATCAGAGAGGGAAGGTTTTATTTTATTTTTCCTGAGAATGAAGTCTAAATGTCAGAAAGATTTCCTCCTCTGATTTACGTTTCTCATCCCTGGCACTAATACCGAATGTTCAGCTTTACTTGAGACATTTTGAGTCTTATTCTCGAGATGCTAATGTTTCTTTTTTTCCTCTCGCCTTGCACTGAAACTGAAAGTTCAACTTTATTCTTGACTTTCCAAATGAAAAAAAAGTAATACTTTATATACTGTATACCTGGCACCAATCTTGGAACCCATCCTCCCTCTGGGAGTGATGCAAACTTTCCGGTTATTCTGGTTTAGCCAGCGTTTAGAGATAAGGACCTACAGCCAAGACTTTGTTTTCCATGCGCTGCATTGTTTACAGTCCAGTTAGCAACTTGAGAAGCGACCGTGTGTTCAGATCAAAATGAAGGTAAATTCTCCCCTCCAGATATGTCTGCAAAATAAACGGCATCATCTCTTGGTTCATTCCATCCCCCAGAGGAGCGCCCGTTCATCTGTTTGTGCTGAGTCTCAGTTTCACTGTAAATAGTAAGTTACACAGAGGCTGCACTCTGGCTTACTTCAGCGGGATGAAGCCGGAAAACAAACAGATTTTCTTGCGATTGACTTTAATTAACGGCTCTTCAGTTTGCTGAAATAACAACATCATGATGCAGTTTAGTAACAAGTCAACATGAAGCTTTGTCAGGTCTGTCCTCAAGAGGAGAAGAAACTACTTTAAAATGAGAAGTTTGTTGAACAGAGGTCGGAGCCATTCAAGGAAGTCAGGAAATCTGAACGCTGATTGGCTTATATGACACAGCGTCAAGGGAAATGATCTCACGATGAATTTTTGATTTAGAGCAGATTGTTAACTGAACTTGCTGCAGATGTTTTGCATAGAGATTAAAAAGACGCTAAATCGTTGTCCGATGATGCTGATGGGAGCCGGGATGTTTTTCTTGCATACTCCGAAGCCTGCTGATATGTGATTGGTCAATACTACTCAGACAACAAGTGTACAACAAACGGAAAGCAGAACACTTCCCGTATTAAAAATCCACGTCCCTGCGTATATATTCTGCATTTCTATGTAGAATTCCACATTTCTATGTAGAATCTGTAAATAGAGATTAACCTGGCTCTACAACTGAAAGTTAAATGATGTGAAAACACCTGCAGTTGTTGCCGATGTTCTCTGTGTCTGTGGCGCAGAATTTCATTATTTTAAGTGACTAAATATACCCTCAACTCTGCTTTAATATCCAGATTGAAAAAAATAATAATAAAATAAAATAATATCCAAATAAAACTACCCTTTATTTTAAAATAATTTTCAGCTCATTCATCATGCATCATTAAGGAGGATACGGTTATAAAATAGTAGCAGGTAGCAAATTCAGTCGAGTAAATCCCTGTTTACACTGCAGTGAACGACAGTTTATCTAAATAAGATGATGTTGTTCTTCAATGACTTCTAGAAAGAAAAGACACTGAGAAAGTAAAGCAAAATAAAACTAAACTTTCTCAATGTATTGTATTTGATCCGCACAATGAATGACATTAAACTGTGTTTGGAGTGAACTGTGAGCTCACCATGCAGCGTGGACACAACCACTCCCCGTTGGGTATCTCGGGCAGAGGCGGGTTGAGGCAGTGGATGTGGTAAGAGGAAGGGCAGGTGTCGCAACACAGCAGCTCTCCTCCATCTTTACAGACTCTGCAGAACTCCATGTGGTCGTCCTCCTCCTCGCCCGCTGGCTCTTCCTCCTCCTCCTCATCATCTTTGGCCTCCCACTGGATACCCTCTTTCTCCTGAGGGACACAGGTGGCATGGACTTAGTGAGGGTGGTGGCAGAGGATTAAATAATGCTTGTTTATATTCACGCAACTCCTTGTTTGTGAAGTAAGGCTGACATGCATCAGTGTCAATAGCCTTATGTCATCATAATCTTACACTGGGTTATCAGTATTTCTTTAATACAATCATCGTCGTGGTTTGCAGATGTGGTGCACTTGAAAGTTATTGAAACTGGTTTTGCAAGTGGGAAGACAGTTACTGGCAACGTGTCAGCATGTAAGCTGCTAGCTTGTTGTAACAGGGAGGTGGATAAGAGGGAGAATTAAAAACAGAAATGAATGACCGATAGCAGGCGTGCACGCAGAGACTACATCCTGAGAGTAAGGCTGTATCCACCATAGTGAAAAAACAGCAACAGGACAGAATTGAATCCAGCAATAAACTGTATGAGTCGTTTCATTTGGGAGTTGAGACCCCCCATAAAGGATCACAAGAAGAATCCAAGAGGTTAGAGTCCAAGAGGGGATGTTAGTTCATTTTAAGACCCAACATTCCGCAGAGGTTGGGAACCTCTTCAAAGATAATAGTTCAGTCAGACAACTCCCGTTTGTTGTACTTTAAAATGTTTATTGCAGCAGCAGAACACAGCTTGTGTTTGGCATCTGGGCTGCGACCCTCATCACTGCTCGCAGATTTATTTTACAAGCAGAAATTTGAGGAGTGATGAGATAATATCTTAAAGCCCTCGAGCCGGAGCCTGCAGGTGGATGCCGGGGTGGTGGTAAGGCTGAAAGTGTGAGCGCAATAGTGGTGCAGGGCAGCGGTGGCGATGACAGAGCAGAGGGAGAGAGCGGAAATCTTGCAGCTTAAATAGACGCCAAATTGGGAGGAGGTGTTTGTCAGGTGATTGTGGAGAATGACGCATGTTGAGTGTGAAATCAGTGCAGCTTGATTTGCCTGAACTAGCTCGCACGCGTCGCTCCATTTGCAAAGTTTAACACTAGGGATGTGTGATAACGATACACTCAACTCTCGATTCGATACAAATCCCGATACGATTTACTCATATTCATAAAGAAATATAATATATTAGGCTTATCTTCAAACAAAATTAATCCCCCTCCCTACTTTTACCACTCTTGGTCCACCAACTCAGACACCTGCATAAAAGTAGAGAGAGATCAGGTGGAGCGGAACGTTTCTTTATAAATATAAACAGACCTGTGGGCTGCAGTTGTGCTAGTTATACGGCATTTCATCTACCGTTTCTCACGGCGTTCAAATGTATGTTTAATCAGCGTGAGGAGCCTGGTGATGGTAACTTTTGGAAATGAAGGCTCAAGTCAACTTCCTGTCGACACTCGCAACCTCATGCCGTGTGTGCTGCAGGCGCAGCCGCTACAATTAAACACTCTGCGGCACGTCCGCTCCGTGGACGGTCGGTTTATGTGCCCACAGCTTTAACCAATACCAGGGCGAGGTGTCGCTGATAACGGGAATACATTCACTGAAAAACTGCCTCACGTAACTGAAAAGCCCTGAAAACATAACCTAGCCGACATTGCGTGACAGCAGCAGCAGCAGATGCGTGCTAAAGGTTTACATGCAGGTGACAAAACAGGATGCTCCTGTATTGGGACACAGCTACAGACTCTGATGCCCTGATGACGGGCTGCACTAAAGTGATTCCTGCTGATAAGTCGTGGAAAACTAATTGCACAGACGCACATCACAACTGCGACGGTTAAACTATTTATTTACTCTTCTATTCAGCTACAGACGCAAAAGACATGATGACGTCGAACAAGAGAAGCCAAAAGCAGACAGCGCCCTCTGCTGTTTAAAAAACAGTAGATTCATCTCTTCATCTTATCGATTTGACTTGTCACGTATCAATTTTTTACTGCATTGCGAGGTTACATCCCTATTTAACACAGATTTCTTTTCAGTCACAAATAATACACTGCACATGAGCTGTTCAAACAAAAAAGCCAAAGCCCAGTTGATGCAGATGACAAAGCCAGATTATAATTAATTAATGTTTAACTTATCTGTATAATTTAAATACCCACAGAGGACCTATTTAACAAGTCATCAGCATGCGTACAAATATAAAACTATATTAAAAATATATTCACGTATCGAACTGATCGACTCACACAGTGTGGACAGCTCCATTTGCCCTCTGGGGCCTTCTCCAGCTCGGGGTCCAGACACACCAGGTGGTACGCTCGGGGACAGGTGTCACACAGGATGATCTCCCCGCCCTGCTGGCAAACCTCACAGTAGTCCTGGTGATCCGTCTCATAACCGTCACCGTCCTCCTCTGGAGAAGGTAAACAAACAAGCAAACATGTATAACTCCCACATTTGAATGCATCACTGTAAGATTTACACATTAAAATGAGCGGGCTGTGAATGTGTGCGAGGGCAGTGGCTGCTGAGTTCTGCCTCCAGAAAACATTCCCAAAACAAACAAAATTATCAATTTTAATTTCCTCGTTAGCCACAATCAAACAGTGTGCTTCGGAGGGCTTTCACTGGGATTTTGGAGGGAAAACAAAACACAGACAGTAAACATACTTTTCCTTTTTTTCCGCCCACGTCGGGCCTTCTTCTTGGTGGCGGCCCCCGAGGTATCAGAAAGCACCGAGGCACTGTGGATGCTGATGTCATCAAAGTCTGACTCCTCCAGGAAGTCCTCCTCGCTCTGGAAGAAACACACACACACCAAAATTTAAAGCGCTGAAGAATTCAAAGAATTCAAGTGAAATAAAAAAACTCTCAAAGTAAGAGCGGTAAGTGTGGTCACTTTGATGCCACTGAAAGTACAGACTGGTGGAGGATGAATGAGCTGAGGAAAACGGTTTATGAGGGAAAAAAAAAGGCAAACCGAGGACGCTTTTTTCTTCTTCCCACTTTGGCCCGACTTTGATTTGGTCTTCTTCGGCTTGGGTTTCTTCTTCACCTCCTTCACAGACTTGCTTCTCTTTCTGACTCCTGGACCTGAGACACACAGCGAGACACAAAGAGATGTTAACACTACAACTACAGAGGCAGTCAGGGTGTTTTTAAACTGTTGTTTTGTTGACAATTTTGCAATGTACAAATTTTAACTAACTATTCATCCCTGACTTTTCCTAAATGTGTGCATATTTATTTTGTAAACATATGTTTATTGATTTCAAACTGTAGGAGCCTTTTTTTTTTTTGGTTAAAGAACTACAAGCATCAGTCGAGCTAAGATGACGTAATTACCCTGCGTCCTCATTATAAGAATGAGCCACAGGTGTGTGACAGGAGGACGGCAAGGAGAAATTGTTTTTCAACCACAACACATGCATATATACAGGCTCGCAAGATATGCGCTAAGATACATTTTGGATTTTGAGTTTGAATATTGAAATTTGATTTGAATACTTTACTCTGCAGGTTTGACGCGTGTATCAAATGTCTTTTTGTTCACTTTTTGTTACATGCAAACGCATCGCACTCTCGCATACACACCATTCATTCATTCATTTATTCATTCATTCGCCCAGTGAAGTAAGTCAAGTAAGTGATATTGTCAATATTAATCGTGGCGCTCGTTGAAAACAATAGACTGTACTGAATAAGGCGTCCATAGGCTTACCTTTGAAAGCCAGGACATATATATTCATAAAGTTAAGAATAAAATATATGTAAACATGACAAACTCACAGTAAACAAAAACACTAAATACTTAACAATAATAATAATAAAAATATATATACACACTTGAAATTAAAATAAAATCTGCATGAATTTAAAGTGCACAGATGATTGTTATGAAATTTTCACAGGGAAAATTTTTCAGTCAACAATTAGACATTATTAAAAATAGTAACATCAATTTTACAAATTATAGCATTTAAATTACAGTAAAAATATACACACACACATCCAAGTTTGACATTTTTCTCACACTAAAATTTGTTTATGTCCTGTGCTTAGCCTCACACTCACAGTGCGTCTTCAAATGTGTGCATGTTTTATTCTTATTCTGCTATTTAATTAAAGAGTTCTCAGTATTTGTACCTTGAATAGCCATAACAGTCATATTGACAGCATGCATTATACACAGTATGCACTACTGCAGAGCTAAAACCCAGCTTTAGCTTAGAGCCAAAGCCAAGGAAGAAATTAACCCCCAAAAGCAACTTATGCCGTGCTCAAGTGAGCCCACTTAAAGGTTTCATTTGGAGTGTACATTTTGATATATTTTCCTTCATATGTTACAGCATGTTGTTGCTGACTTAAAACAAATACTGCTCTTTATATCAGTTTGTTTTCTTGTAATTTTGGGATATATCTGTGTTTGTCACTTGTCCTAAAAAGGTTTTTACAACGCACACTTAGCTTGTGTATTTTTTATTTTACAAAGAAAATAATAAATATGATCTAATTGGGTTCTGTGGTTGTTGATTAACTTGTTGATTAAATGTTTTAGTCATTAGGAAAATAAATGTCATGTCTTTATTTTTACCCTTTCTGAGGCTACTACATTACCTAACCAAACTTACAGATCCATCTGTTCTTAGAGCTTATATTGACTATTGAAATTAAATGCAAATCATTTATGAATGGTTAGAATGACTTCCATGTTCATTCAAGTACACTAAGAGTTAACCAAGCTCTATTACTCCCAAAACGATGTGTTCTGTCCCGGTTCAGCGGCTCTTACCCTTCCCCTCTTTGGTTTTGGCTTTTTTGATCGGCCCCGGCTGAGAGCTCGGCTGGCTGCTGCCGCTGACAGACGTCGGCTGTGCCACGGTAACCGTTTCCACTGCAGCAGCCACAGCGGCGGCCACAGCGGTGGCAGATGCGCCTTTGAACGGGTTGTTGGCACTGAACTCTCGCCACTTGGCCCCTAACACTGTCATCATCTTTGACATGGGGATCTTGGGGTTCTTCTTGGCGATGAGAGGCCTGAGAAGAACAACAACAGCAGCTTTATTATGTCACACTTCATTCCTGTTTGTGTAATTCCTACTTCCCTCAGCGCTGGAGGGGAGCTGGGCGCTGATTTGCTGACATCCCACTGCCCCTTAAGTTTCCCTCTCCCTGCTTTGCTGTGTGTATGTCATGTTTGTGATTTGTCAGGCAGCAGCTTGAGGTCTGGCACGCTGGCCTGTGAAAGATAGTGGGTCAGAGCACCGAGTCCCCGAGCCTCCCGGCTGTCACAAGCATCCAGGAAGCAGCTGACGACTCACAGGGGAAACTCGCTGCAGGAGCTCATGCTCCACTTTGTCGGAGCCGAGGCTTAGCCGAGCCAGACGGCCCCAGGTGAGACAGGCTCTTTAAACCCACAGCCGAGCTCTCCAGCTCAGACAAAAAGAGAAGTGTTTGCTCGTCACTGCACACTCCGGGCGCCCTGTCTCACAGTTTTTGTCAGTGAGGGTCTCTGACAGTCCACAGACACAGAAACAGATCAGTTAGAAGAGGGTGATAATACAGACACAAAATGAGAGGCTTGCCTGAGGAACTGGCTGAAAGCTTTGTAGTTAGTGATGGTTTTATAGTCGTCCTCGGTGAAGCCGTACTGAACATCCTCCAGACCCCACTCCTGCATCAGCTGGCTGGAGGATTTGGGCTCCTGAGGAAGTACAAAATCAGAGACCAAAATGAATTAATATGGACATTTAAGGATGTATTGCACTGTTGTAACAGTCTTATTGCACTACAAGTATAGTGAGAGGGTAAGAAGACACTATATTTCCCGCCTCCTTCTCCCCCTCAAAAACCTGTTCTTCCTCGTGTTTCTTGACAGTGATGTTTGAGCTTCAGTGCGCAAAGTGATTTATATACAAAGTTTGACTTTAGGAGCTGTTGGAAGATTATTTTTTCTTATTCCGCCTATTGGGAATAAAGTCAAAATGTTGAAAAAGAAGGTAAACTTTCAGTATAAAGGTTAACTTTTAGTATCAGTGCAAGGTAGAGGAAAAAATACATCCAAGGAGGAAGATCTTTTTTTCTTTTCTGCATTACGAGAATTGTCAAAATGTTAAGAATAAAGTTGAAATTTCAGGATTAAAGGCAGGGAGTAGAATAAATCATTCACCGGAGGAAGATTTTTTTTTACATCGAGTCTATCCCCAAAAATGCAAAGTAAAAAGTTTCTTCTAATTTCATTTTTCTTAAGCCCGGACCTCATGCTGTTCTGTAGTTTCCACATGCACCTGCTGAAGATGTCACGTTTCGCTGTGCATCTATTAACATTTCAAGGTGACATTACAACCAATTTTCCAATTAGTTAGTCCAATCAAAGTCTAGTATGCAAACTTGAAGCCTCTGGTGCAGGGGCGGATCCAGACTTTTTTGAAAGGGGTGGTATGTGTCCACACACACACACACACACACAAATCAATAGCATTTATTTACCCTTTTTCCACTTATTAAATCTATTTTGACTTCTAACATTCAAGTATCTAATGGATGTTATATTCCTGTGTATATTTTTTGACACATAAATCTTTTAAGTTCATTTTTTTAAGGATTAAAAAAGATAAATAAAGTCCGCTTCCTCCATAGGCGGAGGACCAACACAAAGAAGTTGCTCTACCGTGTGTGTTTTGGTTAGCGGAAATGGGTACGCCCGCCCCACCCGCCGATCTTTACTGCTCAGACTCTGTCTCCAAATGACATCACCATCGCAAGATGGCAGCACCTGTCACAACGGTACTTTGGCATCACTTTCGAGAGCAGATGGAGACACGTCGTCCGTCTATATATACAGTCATTGTTCCCGAGTAACAATTTAAAGTACTCACAAAAGAAAATGCAAAGAAAGCTACGAGCAGCCGGTTGCAACACAGCCCAAGTAGCTGATTTTGACATAAGTCCCGCCTCTGACAAGGCAAAAAGCCAATCATTGTTCAGGATTTAGGAGTGGCACCTTGGGTGGCCAATCAGATTTTAAGGGGGGGCCAGGCCACCCCTCTGGATCCCCCCCTGCTCCAGTGTGCGTACATTTAAAAAGAATATCTGATGTATAATCACAGTGTATTGTGTCAGATATAGAAATTATATGCATTTTCATTTTGGAATTTTCAATGAGAGAGGAGGAGCAAATGCAAACTATCGAAGCCAAGCAGAGTATTTGTATACGTCTTACATCATCAAATCATGTTCAAGCGCTTACTCTGGGATGCATTGTACTTTTACCTTTCAGTGTTAAAAAACCTGCTGCACTACAATACTGTATGCAGAAGTAGAAGTAGTACTAGTTTATAAATGTTCAGTATAGAGCGAGCGAACCAAAGGCTGGGAGTGGGTGGTAAAAGGTTAATTACATTTAAATGAATGTAATCATGAATCATGAATCTGATCATCAGTGAGTTATCATGTCCGGCTCTTAAACACCCGCCTGCGTCAGTCTGCACTGCTGACTCCATCTCTGTTTTAAAACACAGAGTTTTCTCATTTTCACCCAGATTATTATTCATGTTGAGCCTGCTGTGCTTCAGTCAAATGTCCCCGGGGTGTGTGAAGAGCTCTTCAAACCCAAAGTATTATAACATTATCATATAAAGAGGAGATAACTTGAATGTGACTCTAATATTAAGACCTGGTCTCAGCCTTACTTTCATGTTCCCGTCGTCATCGTCGTCGTCATCGTCCTCCTCGTCTCTCTTCTTCTTCCTCGGCTTCCTCTCTTTCTTCTCCTTCGGTTTCTTTTTCTTCTTTTTGGTCGGGCCGTACGTGGTGCTGCTCTCGCTCTCGGAGCCGATTTCCGGACGTTCCCGTTCCTCCTCCACCTCCGAGGTCTCCTCCAGGTCGCTGTCCACTCGTGCCTGGATTCCTCCCTGAGGAAACATAAACACAGTGTGTATGTGGAAATAAATGCACAATGTTGGTTGTTTGAGAGTTAGTAACAGGAAAGGTTTACTGATCTCTTTATCCTTGATCAGATGAAAAAAATAATCATGACCAAAGCTCATTTCTTCCAAAGATTCTGCCATCACTTTCCAAACAAGTAGAGTTGTTCCTGTACAAATACCAGTATCTGTATTAGCCTCTGAGACTGCCTAAGATGCAGTATCAGATTTTGGCGAGTATGCATGTCAATGCCAACAAATTCGCCCCAATAAAAACAACTGGGTTCGGGTAAATTATTGTGTGATAACAACAAACAACTTCCATATCAGAGATGAACTCCGTATCTGCAAATTCTCTCTAGGTCTACGTCGAGAAGGAATGATTCATATCAGAACATCTCTCCCAACAAGATGCCAAAAAACTGGTTCATGCATTTATGTCAAGTAGACTTCTGTGATGCTCTTTTGTACTGATCTTCACAAACAATCCATTGATAAACTTTAATCGACACAGAACTCTGCCTCTCGTTTGTAGCTTGAACAAAGAGAGAACATATAACTGCAGATTTAGCTAATGAGCTAATGCTAATGACTCCCAGTGTGTTTTTGGATTGATTTTAAAGTTATTTTACTTCTTTACAATCTTTTAATTAATTTATTTTATTCTACTAATTTTAAAGCAGAGGTCTCCAACAGATTGATCGCGAGCTACCGGGAGCTCGCAGCCTGGATTTTAGTAGCTCGCCAAGAGGTTCACAGACTCTGTACAAAAAATCAGATGACAATAAATGCCTCTTCTGACAATTCAATCAAATACACAGATGTCCCGCCCCCTCCAATACAAAATAATAGGATAGGCCTATCAGCTGTCAATAAAAAAACAATAACAGCAATGCTGCAGCAACCTCGACAACCATCGACAGGTCGGGTCAGTTATGCTGTACGCTAGTTGAGCTAAAGTGTGGAGTTCGGTGCTGTTAGCCTGTTTAGCCAGACTTATGATGGACAACGAAGGTGGCCGCGCCAAGAAAAAGCTTAAAGCATACTATCTCCACAGGGAGCAAGAAAGCAAGTTTACATTCACGAATGTGAAGGACAAGAGTGTGCGCCTCATCTGTGGTACCAACGTTTCTGTCGACAAAAGTATCAGCGTGGGGCGCCACCAGTGATTACAGCGATGTAATGCAAGTAGCTCTTGATGAAAAAAGGTTGGAGACCCCTGTTTTAAAGGGACCGTGCACAATCTTAAACATGAATGGTACCATTCGATGCAGTGTACCAGAGTTAGCTTAAAGCTAATTTTCATCCGCAGTCCCTTGGCAGGTCACAATTAAAACATCACATAATTATAAAATAACATTAATAGTTTAAGACCAGCCTATTTTACTAAGTCTTTTTCTTTTTATAATCCTTATATAATCCTTCATAATCTGGCATCTTTAATGGCTTTTTTCAACTTTGGAGGCGATAACAGATGCAAACATTTAAAATGTATTTATTCAACATTGCCTTTAACTGGTTGTCAATTTTTTAATTCTTATCTTTTATATAATTTATTGTTCTTGTGCATTACTTTTTATCACATCTTTTATATATTAGAATTTGCACTTTTTTAAATGTACCAGTTTTATTTTATTCTCGTGTCTTCCCTCTATTTTAAAGCACTTTTCCCCATGTATACACGGAGCTATGTTAATAAGCTTTCAATTTTTATTATAAGCCATTTCTTGGATTTTGTCAAGAGCTGCTGCTTAAAAGAGCTATTTTTATAAATGTAAACAGTTACTTTGAATCCTGCTTTAGCTGTCTAGCTCCCGATGTGACTGTGACAGACTACAGCGAGCATCAAAGCAAAGTTTCTGGATCAAAAACAGTTGAAGAACAGACGAAGAAAAAACTGACCTCCAGTTACGAGGTATCATCTGAGTATGAATTTAAGATCTAGTGATAAGAAGGTGTGATAATTATGATATAAAACAGATAGGGCAAATAAGCAGAGCATTAATTTGGCTCGGATTAAAACACCCTCAAAGGCCGCCCACGCTTAAAAAACCTGCTGTCAGTGTACTATGAAGCTCTCTGGATAAAAAGCTTCTTCTTGATGGTATTTGCATAAATTAAATTACATCACTCCAAAGTGTCACTGCTCTAATAACTGTATAATTCCTCTGCCTGTGATGTAAATTATAAATGATTACATTACAAGTCAACAGTTAGCGGTGAGGTGACGAGGAGTCAGAAGCACGTCCACCTTTTAAATAAAAACAATCAGAGAAACTGAACGTCTGAGGCGGAGTCGGCGCTCAGCTGAATCCTGAATCCCGTTTCGTATGAGACATCTGGAAGGCTGTATGGATTTAACGGCTAACAGGTGTTGTTTGTGTGATCAGGAGAGCTGCATGTGAGCAAATTTGCTGGTGCGTGCTCGATGAAATGAGTGAGTGAGAAAGGAAGAGGGAGAGGGGAATGTATCTGCTGTTTCTCTCTGTATGCGTGTAATTATTTGGTGCATTAAAGACGCTTTCGCACCAGAAGTACGCAGCACATTTTGTGACAGGAGCTTCTTTTAAAAGGGGCCGAAAAGGTTCCTCCAGCACTGTTGGCTGCTTCTCCACTGAGGTCTAGAGCCAAGGAAAATTAGTCTTCTTACACGTAAAAAAAAACCTGTTTCTGACTGCTTTACACAGGTTCACATATATCAAAACATTTTTTATTATTATTATGAGAAAGAAACCAGAAACCAAAAGTAGACACAGAGATAACATAAATAATCTCAAAGAAATAAACCATCCTGATGTTTTTTATCAATAAAAATTGCCACAGCTGTACACTGGTAATTATTTTTTTTAATATACACCTTATAGACCTTCTCTTATTTTATACCATGCACTTTTCCCTCACTGTAGTGATGTTTAATGGTCAAAAAGACAGCCACTACTTCCTCAGAGCGTTTCCCAGTCATATTTAAGCATGGTTTGGCAACATGTCTGGACCAGTGTTGGCTGGTAACGCGAGGTAATGGATTACTTGTCTGTAATTCTGCACGTCAAGTAATCTGTTATTTAGTTACTTTTTCATAAGAATGATTCCATTACTGGAAAAAAATGCCGTATTTCCCTTTTCCTTTTGTCAGCACCAAACTGAAAATCCCAGAAGCACAGTTTCCGTTTCTCTCTCACTTCTTGGCAGGTAGCTGCCAACCAGCAGAAGGTAAACACAGCTGTGGCAGTGCACAGTAGCTAGCTAATTCAACTAGCGAGACAGGCAGAGAGGACATCACATTGTGGAAATATTCTCCTTATTTTGAACGTTTGGGCGAAAGGGACGAGAACAACAAGACGTTGAAATGTAAGTTGTGTCTGGAGGATAAGTGCTCGTCCGCTGTAAAGAAGCATCTGCAGCATGTCGCAAAGGGGGTTTTAATTATTGGTAATGCAAAAGTAATCTAACGAGTTACTTTTCTCACTAGATAACGCAGTAACTTTTAAAAGTAACGTTACCCAACATTGGTCTGCAGTCAAACTTCTGTCATCTCTGCAGGTCTTATGATGCTGCAAGTACTCGACCAATCACAGATGTTCAGTGTTGCAAACCCCGCTCCCAAAGTCCCCTTACTTTCAGATAACGCTACACCTGGAGCAGGGACCTTTTGAGGGGCGAAATAAAGTGCACTGATCTCTACTGAGAGGAAAATACACATAATGATAGTACAACTTTTGTGGACGCTAAAACTGCGCAAATGAGATAATAATAAAGTTGCTGGAAACTTTAGAAGGATGGGGTTACATGCATCTTTCCAGTCATCATGGGAGTCATTCCAACTTTGTGTTCCCTTAAAAATCTATTTCTCTTAAAACAATCTGGAAATGTTATTGTGACATTATTATTATAATCAGGGGAACCTTTCAGTCCCTTGATAAGCTCATAAAGAAGCTCTTCAGACCAAAAGTTCCAGATACTTCTGGTTAGATTGTATGTTTGGGAATGGGTGTGTTTCTCATTTTTCTTGTGTTTGTGTGTGTGTTCCTTTTGTGTACAGACATGTTTGAATCCACACATACATGTACAGTGTACGTGTGTGAACATGTGTGTGCTCGCTCTATGCAGAGATTTAGAGCACAGCAGCTCTGTGCTCCGCCCGCTGCCTGTTGCTCAGCAGGCCTGCGTGGATCCATGCAGAGACTTACAGGCGTTTTGCTCTGTAGCGCAGTGGAAAGGCTCACGTTGCCGCAGCGCCCGCCAACCCTATCCCAGCAGCCCCGGCTGTGTTGCCATGGCGACCACATTTGAGCAGTGTCTGGCTCCAGCTCTCTCTCTCTCTCTCTCCTCTTAGTTTTCTCTCTCTTTCTTTCTCATAGCTCGCCCCCCGCATGCCTTCCCTCCTTCTCTCACTTTCTCTCTCTTTCACATCTCGTACCCCCCCTCCTCCATTATTCTCTCTCTCTCTAAACATCTCTCCCTTTCTTTCTCTCTCTCTCTCTCTCTCTCTCTCTCACTCTTTCTTTCTATCCTGCCACACACATGCACTCTCTATCGCAGTGGCAGCCAATGGAACGGCGCCATCCAATCAGACGCGTTTGCATAACGAGCTTGTTATGCAGAGGCCTGTGGTTGCAGAGCTGGTGCTCCGGCACCCGTCTAGACAAATCTCATTTATGCATAAGAAGAAGGAGAAAGAGAGAGAGAGAGAGAGATGGAGAGAGAGAAAGAGAGAGAGTAAATTAAGGATTGTGGATGGGGGATGGGAGTGGGGGTGGAGAGATGGAGGAGGGAAAAGCAAAGAAGCGGAACCAGTGTTCAGAGAAACTGCAACAAGCCGAGGTGGAAGTGTGCAACAAACCTCAGCGTGGCCCAGAGTTCAATGTTACACACACACACACACACACACACACACACACACATCACAGGACCAAACAGGACTCTGGCAGCAACAATGAGCGAGTCTCTACTTTCAGAGGGAGGAAAATCAGATAAGTGCTGATAGCGTAATCAAATTAGATGCTTCCTCATAATGGCTCTGCCTCGGGGAGATTGGAGAGGATGCCGCAGAAAAATATCAAACGAGCGAAAGAAGTGGATATCCAATAAAATGTAGTTCAACAAGAAATAAAAACACTTTATGGCTCCAAAACAACGGTCTCTTCTTCTTCCCAGAAATCAGCAACAGCTCTCTGTTGACTCACAATCCCTGTGAGGATATCGAACTTATAAAAACAAGACTGAGGCTCATCTCGAACTGACTGTATTTCAGCAAAATGTTAAAGCCACGAGCAGCTCTCTCGCTGCTTTATTGTAGCCTCTTCTTTTCCCTATAAAATTAACTGCCTCCTATTAACTCAGATGCCCTTGATTTAGTTGTTTTTCGGTGGTTAAAAGGACACTGAACATCCCTGTCTACAAAGCTCCTTTGTTTCACTGCAGATAACAGAAATAGGCATGTAAACGCTTCTCCCTGCCTCCCATTTCTCCCAGCAGTGGCTCTGACCTGCGACTGGGATGTGCCGCTGACAGTGTCTGACCCCAATTGACTTTTGGCCTCAGTCTGACACCAACCTTTGGGGAGTGATTAGAAGTGAATTACAGCAGCAGCGACTCCTCAGTGGGTGAGAGAAAGAAATAAAAAAAGGGAGGGTGAAAGAAAAGACAAAGATTTGCAGCTTCTATGACGCATGGGCAGCAACAAAAGCAGCGGAGCAAAGTGAGGTGATGCGTGTGAGAGACGAGGGGAAGAGGAGAATACAGAGCAGAGTCTGTGTGTGCGAGAGAGAGAAGAGAGTGTCAGAGGGAGTCCCCCCCTCATTAGCTCACTGAGACCCGGAGCTCAGTGTTTACCACAAGCAGCCAAAGGGCCGGGTGGCAGCCGGGCCAAGCCAAGCTCCTCACAGCACTGCTGGCATCTCCAGCCAGCAGAGGGGAACATCCTGGCTATGTCTCTGACACTGTTAAAGCCGTCGCCAACACAGGCGGGAAAACACAATGGGAATACAGTGAATTCCTGTAATCATGGGATAAAAACCACCATAGCCTCTGAATTTGACTAAATTGTCCAGGAAAGTAAAGTTGAGCCTTTGTTTGCCCCCTTATAATTCTCGGGTAACAGGGAACGAAATATCTGTGTAAAACGTGTCGTTGATCATAGTAACAAACCCACTGACCCATAAACCCACCCAGTTACAGCTCTGATTGCTCATTGTCTTTGTTTTCCGGTGTTGCACCAAATACTGTAACTCTTCATATTTTGTGACCTACAAACTCTGCCATCATAAACCTAATTTTACAGTGAGCTGATGAGCTCTGATGAAACCACTGTAAGTTACTTGCCCAGCAGCTAGACATCGTCTCTCAATTCCAACTCAATTCTTGCAATTTAAATCCCTAGTCTGACTGTAAACAATGACGAGAGCACAGAAAACTAAGTCTCGACCCCAAAATCGTTATCGATATCTGAATAAGGGCTTGCTACACTGAAAGCCTAAAAAATGTAGGCCATATCATCATTAGACTATAGCAGGTAACTTCCAGGATTCCTGTTGCAGGGCAACACACAAACCTGTGAGAGTTTACTTGATGGAAAAATAACGTTAAAGACGGAGATGAACTGATCCAGAGGGAGTTGCCATGGACAAACTACGATAGGTACATCAATTTAAGCAAAACAAAAGAGTTTGTGTTCAGATGTGTAAGGTGCCACCACAAGAATAAGCTCATCTCAACTTCTAGGATGTCTAACACGAGTTTTAGAAAACCACCAAGCACAAACCTCGCCAACTAAGCTAGCTCTCACAAATCAGTGCAGTCTCAAAACACTAGATAGCAACTTGTCAAAAGCTAACCTTTAGCTAGCTACATTTTTACTCACTGAATGTTGGTAGAAAATGACTAAAAATAGGCGCTAAGCGGAGGGGGCAGACGAAAAAGTTAACAGAAATAAAGAATATACATAGCTTTTTATACAATATTTAAACATATAAAAACTAGCTTTGATGTAGTGTGCTACTTTTGCTGTGTTTCTGCAGCTTAGCTTGCTACATTTCTCTTGAGTTAGCTAGCTTAAGGGGGTGTAGCAAAGCTTCACAGCTAATGAAGATTAACTGGTAGCTTAAATTACACCTTTCAAAACTGACGGCTAACGTTAACAAATTTACAATGTTAGATATTTACAGTATAAGGACAATACTGCCTCACTTCACTACTATCACACCACGTCTTTAAGCGGTTTGATGGCTACTGGCTACATTAGCAAAAATCTCACAGGCTAGCTTAAAAAGCTTTGTGATTAGCATAACTTTGTGATAAGTGATCCCACAAAAACAAATGTAGTTAAATTAAATCACTGGTGTTAAAGCTGTGAGCAGCTCAAACCTCTGACCAGTTGTCTAAATGTTTGAGACTAAAGGCCACAGAAACTTGACTGTCAGATCTGCTCTGTTACAGCTAAGACTCCCACTGTTAGCTTGGCGCAAACACTGTACTTCTGACCTACAGTCCCTGCCATCAGCAGCAGCTCCACAGGCACAAATCTACACTCTAAACTGGCCCCTGGTGCCCACAGCTTACACTGGCAATGGTGGTGGCACTGATGCCAACCTCCCCTAAGCCTGAGACAGTCCACTGCCTCTCATTTAGATTACAGACGCCGTCCAGCAGCCAACACACACCTTTCATCCAATTTCAGACACATCAAAGGAGCGATGGTCTGAGAAATACAGAATTCAGGGCACAACTTGAGCCAAAACGCTCGCCAAGCAGCGGTGTCCGAGGTCATGACAGATGGTGTTTAGTGTGAATTACATCTTACCTCCTTTTTCCTCTTCTTCACTTTGGGCATTTTCCCCTCCTTCATCTTTTTGGGCTTCTTCTTCTTTTGTTGTTTGAGGGAGTCGTTGTCCGAGAAGAAGCTGTCGAGCGGTGTGAGGGGAACGGTGTTGCGCTCGCGCTCGCCTTCGTCATCCTCGTCTAGACACAGAAAAAAAGCATTGTCTGCTCAGGAACACATTGTATAATACACAACATAAAGTGCTTGAAGATGATCAATTTGAAACTTTGGCTGATGCCGAGTTTGTCGACTCTACGGCCAATTGGGCCTGAAATGAGCCTCAATCTTTACGCTGACAAATTAAGTTTGGCATGTACACGGTTTGCTTAAATCATTAGTTAATCAATCCATTAAGCAGAAAACTAATTGACAACAATTTTTAGGACCAGTTAATTGTTTTATTATGTATCAATCAATCCAAACTCCTTTATGCCCTCTGCTAACTCCCTCCTTAACGCTTAGTTATTTGCATAATGTTTTAAACCATTGCTTTATTTAATCTGCTTAATTGACATAGTGTTTTGACTGTTATGTATTAGTATTGTGTTTACCTATACCTTGTTTCTTAACATATGCATCCTGGAAATCTGGAGCAGTGACTGAAGAAGTTTCAGGAGACTCGGATGTTTTATGCAGTATTTATTGTTGCTATTGCGACAAGATAAAGGATCAAAAGACACTGTGTTATGGCATCCATTTCTGATGGAAATTAATCTAAAAATTATCTTTTTGTTTTTGATTTGAATTATGTTTTACTTGAGAAACTGAAATTTGAATTTTCCCTGTTTTTCTGAAATTAAATTAGCAAAATAATTCATCAGAAAGTCAGAAGAAAGAAATGAATCCATAATGAAAATAAGCACGAGTTGCACGTCTACTATACTGTGAAAATAAAGCAAAGTGAAAAGTCCGTCAGTCTGCTTTTGAAAATAAAAATGATGAATCAATGCCAGACCAACAGGAGCACTTGGCAAAATCATCATCATAATCACACATCATTGAGCGTGGATCAACTTCACTCGTCGAAGCACAAATAGACGGATTCCCTGCCCTGCCGCTAAATGGGAACTCCCAGGAGGACCACTGAGGTATACTGAGCATGTCTTTGCCTTTAACGCTCGCTGGGACTGGAGCGACCTGCTGCTGGTTGTCAGCTGTACTGTCTCAGAGCTGCTGTGTACAAACGTGCTGACTGCTGAGCGCAGCAGACTTCTCTGATGCCACAGTGGGTCACAGAGGAGTAAGTAAGGGAGCGAGGCAGTCCCAAACAATACATCACTATAAAGAGACAAACAGAGAAACACACACAGGATGCAACCTCCTCGCAAAGGTCGATCTGATCTCGTTTTGTTTCTCCCTCTGTGTCTCTGACTGTCTTTCCGTCTCCGTCAGTCTATCTATCTGCGTGTCTCCCTCGCGCTCTGTGTCTCACGCAGACAGACTGGAGGGCATGAAATATGCAGCACATGTATCAGAGTCAATCAGGCAACACCAGCCCTGCAGTCGACCGCTCCCCTGGGTAGCTGGAGTGAGAGATTGGGGAGGAGGGATTCCTGTGTAGTAAAGGCACCAACCCTCACCAACCATTTATCCTCTATTTAGCAGTGCTAGCAGGAGTTACCCCGCGTGTGCAAACACACGCGGTACAAACACATCAGTGATTTGAAAGCTTTAATCAGTGGCAGGCTCGGTGTGTTGCCCATGACCACCAAATATCTCACCCCTTTTTCAGTGCTAACCGGGGGCAATTTGTGGGTTATGTGCCCAATTTCTCACTGGCACTTTTGCAAGTAGGATGCTTTAAGTTTTAGACTCGTATTTAAAAGCATCAAAAAATGCATTTACAGCACTAATACTTCAAATATCTCTGCCCAAATGACAGTAGCCTACTTGAAGTTTAATAGCTGATTTAGGCAGAGTGACCACGGATATATATGTTCATGCAATGCCTGCATAATGCAAGGGGACATAGCCTCTTGATTTCAAATGAGAAGCCAATGCAGAAGTGCCTTAAATCTGCATTATTTCCAAAGGCCAGCAGGGGGCGACTCCACTGGTTGCAAAAAAGGAAGTGAGATTGTAGAGAAGTCTATTAGAAAATGATCCGACGTCTGACTTTCCTAATAAGTTTATGGTCCTCATGCCAAATTTCAAGTTTTCTTCAGTACAGCATGATGCTAATTTTGCAAATTTAGAGAGTAAAATAGACGGGAAAAGAATGGTATAATTTAGGGCGTGGCTACCTGTGATTGTCAAGTGGCTACAACCGTTCCATCGTCAACCAAAATATAAGCAAAACAATGCGAATCCACCCTCTAAAATATGCTTCCTTCTGGCTCCAAAAAACAAAGATGGCGACCACCACATCACAAAACAATGGCAGATGTCACAGTGGCTACGTCCAATTCTTATACACAGTCAATGGTTAATTGGAACAGAAACTCTTGGTCAGATTCTGGCTGTGTTCTCTTTCTGTCTGTCTCTCTATGTATCCATCTATCTATCTATTGTCTTCAGTCTTACTGTCTGCCTCACACGCAGACCTGTGTGTTTTTCTTGTGCTTTGTGTCTCTCTTTCTAAATAAAGCCTTCACTGTATGCAGTAACTCAAACAGGGAGCTCTTTCATGTCTCGGATGTACGTTAGCCGCCTGCCAGGCAACTCATGAAGGCATCACAGCACACTTTACATTTCTCTTAGACGTACAGATGATGACACAGCTCAGATGCAGATGGAAACGGCCTTGGACTGGAGAAAAGCACACAGTCCTAAACTCTGTCTTTACACCTTTTTCTCTTTGAGTGAGTCGTGAATGACAGGATGACCACTCATCACTGATTAGATTCATCAAAGGATGTCAGACTGTGTCACTTGTTCTGCGTCCTGTACAATGAATCACTTATACTTGACAGTGGCTGTGTGGTGTTTCTTTCGAGGTTGGTATGCTTTGGTTCATTTGAATTAAACACAAGATACTTAGTAGAGTCTGTCTGCATGTCAGTCTGCATGTAAGTGTCCGTGGGCAAGACACTGAACCCCAAATGGCTCCAAACCAACGGGTATGAATGTGATGACTGATTGACAGTTGGGCACTTTACGTAGCAGCCTCTGCCATCAGTGTGTGAATGAGTGTGTAAAAGCAGCTTTGTGTGGTCGGTGCCCTAATGAAAAGGATAAGCGCGGTGAAGAAACCCCTCCCCTTGTGCCCTCGTCACAATACTTAACCTGCCACATGGCCCTTAGTGGTCACTGCAACCCAAGCAGCATTGTCACTTTCAACAGGCCCAGGCTCCGTTCATTTGAGCTCCAGGTATTGACAACGCCGATACTACCTACCCTACTACATGGCTCCTAATGGCCTCCACAACTCAAACTTTTCAGTTAGTTGGGAAGCGAGAGCCAGCACATCAACAAGTGGGCACCTCCCTTCACCGGTGTTTCCTCAAGTTGGGCCCACAACACCTCAGGGGGGCTCAACAGTTAGCTCTGGCATCCCAGAACCCACCTCCATGCTTACTTTCACGGCCTATCACTCTCCCAAACAGAACTTTGAGCTGTCAAATGAGACTGAATCAGACTGAAATATGTCAAAATCCACTTGAAGGATTGGTACAAAAGTTTTTACATTCATACTCCCCAGATGCTGAATCTTCATGAGTGATCCTGCCTTTTCCTCCAGTGCCACCATGAAGTTGCATTTGTAGTTTGGATTGAAATATCTCAGAAATATTGGTCAGGTGGCCTTTAAATTTGGTATAGACACTCATGTCCTCCTTAAGATGAACTATATCCTCTTTATACAGCCTGATAAGGTTGTGAATGTTGCGTCTACATTCCACCTGGTGAAGCCAGCAACAGAGGAAGTTACCACCAAACAAAACTTAGTAGCTATCCTAAACTAGACGCTGTAGCTGTTGTGTTACACATCACACTTGGAAGAAATGGAAGAATGGCATGCCACCATGCATGTTGCCAAACAGTTTGGTCTTTTGATGGCGTTATAGGAGAATTTCTGTTTCAAAAGTTGGCCAACTTGAAATGACTTTGATTATCATCTGACTTTTCCTTCAGCGCCATGATTGTTTTACATTAACTTTGTTTTGAGTGCTTATTAGCAAATGTTAGCATGCTAACTCAACGGTGCACTTTTGCACTGTGTGTCTGCTTTGCTCAGTTACACAGTCAAAGCGCTAGTTTGCAGGGGGGATGTAACTATGCTAAGCGTTTGTCAGCATCTTTGTGTCCTGCAAAGAATAGCAACTGAGACTAAGCAGGTCATGTTGAAACAGGAGCTAATAAATGTTAAACAATAGTTTCTGATGGCGTACCAAAGGCTTAGATATCAAGTATAAATCTGGCTCAACATGGCAAACAGTTGGTAAACATCATCTTTGTCATTTTCAGCTTGCTTGGATGCTGATGTTATCATTCAGCTCAAAGTAATGCTTTGTCTGTAGTTTTGAAGTTTCAGCTATAGGCTACATTGTGTCTAGAGCTAATAAGAAATTGTTAGCATGCTAACACACAAAACTTAGATGGTGAACAGATGCTAAACATATTGAAGGTGGGCTTGTTAGCATACTGATTTTAGCTTTTAGTTCAAAATACCATTGAGTCTAATGATGGTTATAGTGTAAGATGCTAAGCGAATGCTAAACACCATCATAGTCATTTTGGGCCTGTTAGCTTGCTAATGTTAGCATTTGTTTTAAAGTACCCCTACGTCTTAAGTTCAGCCTCACAGTTGCAATAGACTTTAAAACCAATAAATATTGAAAACATATACAAATGTTCTCCCAGTAACGAATCTAATTTTAATCAAAATTCATGCATTTAATTAAAACAATTTAAATAGATGTCTGTGTTTAACACCTGCAGTGCCTTATAACCTGAAAGCTGCCTGCACTAAATGGCCTGTGAAGTCCCCAAAGGGAAAGCCATCAGGGGAATGATAATCTCTCTGCTTGGTGTGTGGAGCAGGCTGTGCCAGGTGTTATTAGGGGGGGGGAGGTTGCTCAGTCATGTGGCACAGGAAGGTCTGGCACCAGATTCTGTTAGAAAGAGGCCCAGAGCTGAACTTGGCAAACAAGCCCTCTGTAAAGTGTGGACGGATGGCACGGACACAGTTCTGACCTTCCTGCAAGGGCTTGGCCACCGGACTGACCCATTAGAAGGGAGATTCATGAGCGACTCCCAAGTGAGGAAGCTTCAGTTTACTGGAGAGCACATTAGCCCTTTTACTGTTGGCCCCTGTGTGGAAATGCCCTCTTAATGTTGCCCAGGATTGCTCGCCACGAAGAAGGAAGAACAGTAGCATCATTTTTTCCCCTCCTCATTGATTAAGCGCTTATAGCCGAGGCCTGTGACGCCTTCAGACAAAGACATCCATAGACTATTAATAGAAAATCTCATCATCAAAGTGATGGAAGGATAAAGCCCAAGGAGCACCATTAAAATGAAATCTATTACAGACAATATATGCGCAAGATCGTAATGTGAGAGATATAAAACAGACTGAAAGGCTGCACCGCTCATGTGCAAATACACTTTAAAAAAAAAAAAAGACCATCTTTCATGCGCAGGCGTCGTGCACGCGCAGCAGGAAAAAAATGGTGTCAACTTTCACAGTGAGGGATCCAAAAATAGACCCCTTTCCAATTGGGGATAACATTTGTAGGCACACAAAAGCCCATGATAATCTTTTCAATTTTAGGGAAGCGCAAAACAATTAAAAGAGAAAACACAATGGAACAATCTGTGACAGTGTAAGCACCCGCAGTGAAACAAAGGGAATTAGGACACTTTATGTGCCACAACAAATACAGGCTGTGATAGGATAGCGTTAAGGGGTCTGAGGCCCCCCTCGGGACCCGGTTCCACATTGTTGGGTTTTAATTGCATGGAAGCGTCTTAATGTTAGGGTAAGATCAGACCAGGATGTGTGACCTTGTCTGTCACTTTGAAGCCTGTTGGTGGAGGTCGTAACACATTTCAGCAGCGTGAAAATGGATTGTCGCGATCGTGATATGATCGGATTTTAAAGAAGAGAAGCAAAGATTTGTAATAGAGGATGTGATCGAGCGATATCTTTATCAACGAGGCTTCTTATTAAGACAGAAAGCACATGATGATGTCTTGCATTAGCTAGGTCAACTGACTTTTCACTACAGTAGAGCCCCTTTGATATCATTATTTTCACATCATAAAAATACATCAAAAGACGACCTTTAGTAATTCTGACTGACAGATGAAGATGTTCTGATTTTTCAAACCCCATTACCACTCACACATCTTCACTCAACTGCCGTAATCAATTGCACCTTTCTTTCTTCATACATGTTTAACCATCTCGGGGTTTATTGGGGACACACATCAGTGCCTGTGTTCTCCCTCAGGCTACGGCTGGCAGTCACATCATAGATGGTGCCTCCACTGCTCAACACTCCTCTCCCCCCCTTCCCTCGGTCTGTCTGTCTGTCTGTTTGTCTGCCTCCTGCCAACCTTTCAATCCAATCCTGCTGGTTAAAAACTGGTTTATCAAAAATATTGTGTTTAGAAAGGAAAGGAAATGTTTGAAAGCTGCTGCAGCAAACGGCAGTTTTCTAAAACCCATACTTGGATAGAAATCCATGACTGTGTTTTAGAAATACTCGCAGAGCTGATTACACAAACAATACTGTAATTAATGTTGTGACAGTGGTAGGAAAAAGCCGTTTCGAGGTTGAAGACCTGAAGCACAAACAATGAGAGAGAAGTGCTGCATAGCAACTACGTTGAGTGAAAAATGTTCTTTGACTTCATCTTTTGTCGCTAAATATTCTATGCATCTTTTCAGCTAATAGTCTGAGCATGTGAGCTTTTCTAATGACAGGAAGTAGCACTATTCTCAACGCAATGCTACTTTTATGTAGCACATTTCCACTTGGGATAACTCGTACAAAGCAGGCCTTCAGCAAGAGACAACATTGGGTTTCTGCACCCACAACTTTACATTTAAATTATTGTAATAATATCCATGAAACATTGAGATGTGGAAGGATGAAGAGGGCAGACATCTTCCAGATCTCCGCCTTGACATCAAACCATCAAATCATAGAAGCTCAGGGCGAGCTGCACAAGAATAAATAAATATGAATCTATTGATTGCACTGGCCAAACTGACATCATGATGTGTTGAGCCTGAATACTCTGCCCAGCAGAATGCAACAGTACAGGGACATGCACAGAGATTTTTGGAGGCAGGGGCTCAAGCAAACAAATATGGCAAGGGGTGGCAGAGTAGCCTAGTTTACAAAAAGTGCCTATTTTGTTGTTAATAGTCGTGAACTTCTCCCTCAACATATTAATTAAAAAGAAGTTATATTCTAATATAATTTACACCAGCGAAGAGGGCATGTGTCATGTCTGAGGGGCAAAATGCAGCGTCTCAAGGTCTATATGTGCACAAAGCCTTTAGAAATCTCTAGGATCTGTTTTACTCTGAGGCAGATGTACAGTAGATGTTGATGAAGCTGTCTCCTGGCTGCACATGACACACAACCCAGTTAGCACATGCAGCCATGCCCTGTAGCTAATCCCATCACTGGTTTATCTAATAACCAGAGGAGCAGAAGTCATGATGCACCAGTTAGGAAAATTTGAAAAGTCGAGAGAGGTTTCCCAAAGCAAGCAGGGGCTTTCTCTGACTGAAAGCACATTTTAAGGACACAGAAAGAGTTATTGGGTGCGTTGACACATGCCATAAAGACTGACAAACCTAACAGTCAAGAGAAAACAAAGAGAGCATCATTTGGCAGGTGGCTCCTTGTGTACAGGTCATTAATTAGTGAATGTCACCACTCCAAACGCCTTGATTAGTGTTTAATATTATTTAAGGAGTGTAAAATGCCATTCATACTTCAACTGGGTCATTGCCAGAGATTAATTTAACAGCCACAAGAAATATAGCACACATTTGGCTTTGCATGAAGCCAAGCAAGCCATGAGAAGTGAATGAGCTGCATTGCACATAGCTATGTGGGTTACAGTTAATTTCAGTGAGTGCACGACCCAGAGCTGCAGGGATGCTGGTGACCTAACCTCGCTGTGGTCAGCCACACTGCCCACAGGAGGGTCCAGGGAAAGACACAGTTAGATAAGCAGTGTTTACTGTAGCCTGCACGTGGCTTTCACACCTCTGCGGCCATGCAGGGCTGGGAAAAGATTTAAAGTTGGAGCACAAAAAAAGGAGCACGGATGTTGTCACTGCAGGCTATTTCTACTTAAAAATATATGCACACATATCACAGCAGTCGCAGACACAGCACAGGATAAATGTCATGGATTAAATACAGCTCTCTGAAGCGAACTTGTGCTAGAAGGTAAAGAATTCCAGCCGCACACGCATGCACAAAGCAGCCTGCAGAAAGCATGCAGCAGAGGTTTCATCATGCCCTCAAAATCCGGCTGGATGTGAGGACAGCCGGAGGCACATCCACAAAAAAACCCGATCCCACCTTTAAGACACTAGGTCGTGCAAAAAATAATAGCATGACTCTGCTTATTGCACCCCACCCCTCCTCCTCCTCCTGCTCTTCCTCCTCTCTGGTCTCAGGAACGCAGGACAAGCCCTTTTCCCCGCATTCAAGGCGTAGCGGCGCAAAAATAATGTGAAGGACACCCCGCCTCCCCCCTCTTCCCCTTCCCTCTTCCCCTCACCTGGCATATCGTCTTCAAAATCCATGTCGTCCTGTCCCTCGTCTTCATTACTCAGCGACCCCGGCATCTTTATCTCATAGCCCCCCAAACCCCTTTTAGGCTGAGAATACTGAAAGTTAACCCTCCAGACGCCGCAGCCCAGGCTCTTTCTTCACCCAAAAAACAAATGTAATCCTCGCTCTGTTAATTTTTTTTTAATTTTATTTTTTTGCAGTGACTCTAGGGCTTTTTCTCCAGGAGTGAAAAATAAAAAACACATCTATATTTTTTTTATTCCACTGATCTCTATCCAGGTCTTCCAGTCTGAAAAATAAGAAAGACAAAAATGGAACACACATGCCCAGATTGTGACGTCTGGTCTGTTGCCATGACGATGCATCCCATAATTTCACCCACAACTAGTTAGTCGTGCTCTCCTAGTTAGCTCTTTAACTAGTAGTGTGCAAAAAAAAAAAAAAAAACAGCGCTCAGCAACGCTAATAGACGGATCCAGCTCCGCGCCTGTGACTGTTTCCTTTTGGAAGTCCGGAGAAAAGAGACAGAAACTTCTGCTGCTGTTCACTCACGATCTTTACTCTGCGTAGGAATATAACCGTTTATTTTAAAGGGGAAATACTGTCTTTTTTTTTTTAATTAACGCCTGAAATCTGAGGTAGACAAACCCAGATAAGCCTTCGTTTTTTTCCAAGTAAAATAAAAAAATAAAAAAGGACAGAAAATTACACAGTGCCGGCTGAGTGCCTGCTGTGTGAGGAGTCCTGCCTGCCAGTGGTCTCACTGTTGTCGAGGTTAGCACAGCTGAACCACAGGATGCCCCACAGAGAGCTCACATGGAGAGAAACTTCACTTATTGCTTCAAAGCACACAGCATAAGAGCTGCAAGTGTCCAGACAGCACATGCTGCACTGCAGGTTTTACACTGGTTTCCTAATATACTGTATTTTTCTTAAAATTTTGCCTCATGACCCCTCACCACTGCATTTTAACTGCAGTTCAACCAAAAAGTTGCTTTTTCGCAAGGTCAGTTTATTCTGATTTTACAATTAAAACAAAGATCAGAGTAACGCTTGAAAAATATCATTATAATGTCAGCTTTTTCTGATCTAATAGACCTGTTAATGAGTTTATGGACGCCCAAGGATCAACCAGATTTAGTAATATGTTATAAAACAGCCTGAAATTTTACTGTGACATTTAATTTGTATGAATCAGTCACCTGTAAAATACTTGCAGAAAAAAATTAACACTGGGCATTGAAGACAAAAGAAGAAATAAATTATGCCTGAAGTTTGGGAGAAATTTGTGTTGGTAACAGTGAGATTCTGCAGAGCCTATTAAAGTTCGTCACATTATATTTAATTTTAGCCTTTTACTAATTTAAAAGAGCTTAATAGTTCTTTTTTATATTGTTTGTTATTAGCTCTGCTGGCTGCTCATTACTGGACATACAGAACCAAAGCTAAAGAACATTGTTGTATTATTTATTTGTTTTAATTATTCTTATAATGGCTAGCTTAAATGTACACAGTAAATTAAAATAAAATAACTAGGGCCTAAACTGATGGTTGATTTTCTCAATCAACAGGCTGGTTTGTCCATTAAATGTCAGAAAATGTTTAAACACTGGTTCCAAAAGCCAAAAATGACGTCCTCAAGTGTCTCGTTTTGTCCGTAACCCAAAGATACTCTGTTGACTGTCACAGAGGAAGAAAGAAAGCGAGAATGTTAACATTTAAGAAGCTGGATTTTCTTTCTTAAAAAATACTGAAATCAATAATTGAGTTTCAAAATAGTTGGCAATTAAGTTAATACTATTCGATCAATTGCAGACGCTCTTCTTTTTAAACTGCAATACATTCTTAATAAGAAAAACTAAGACAGATTTTCTTCTGTTTTCGACTTTTTATTAAAAGTGTGTCAGGTTTAATCTTCCTCCTCCTCCTCCTCCTCGTCCTGGTTGATCTGGAAGTAGCGCAGCTCATAGCTCTCTTTGGTGTTGGCCACGACCCGCAGCCAGTCCCTGAGGTTGTTCTTTTTCAGGTACTTCTTGGTCAGATACTTCAAGTACCTGAAAAAAGAAGAGGAGGAAGGGGAAGCCAACAAGGTGATATCAGTCAAAGGTAGGTCATATTTATAACGTATTCCTGTGCGCTTTGAGTCTGCACCAGAAAGTTTGAAGATCAAAAATCAGTAAAAATACCTGCGTTTGGACTTAAATGACTCAGCGTGTTAAAGTTGAGTGGAGCAACGTTACTTGATTGAAAGAAAATTGCCAACTATGATTGAAAATCAGTCATTTTCACAGCAAAAATGTCCAAATATTTCTGGTTTCAGCTTCTGAAATGCAAATAACTGCTGCTTTTCTTTGTCATTAAAGATTGTAAATGTTGAGTCTTTATGTTTTAGAAAGATGGTTGGAGAAAATACGCAAATTGAAAGACGTCACTTAGGCTCTTTGGAAATTTGTGAAGAGAGTTTTCAGTCTTTTAATAGTTTATAAAACAATCTAATGATTCATTATGAAAATAATCAGCAAATTAATCAATAAGGAATATAAATGCAGTATCTGCTCCCAGGTTAAGTTTGATAATAACTGGTAATAATGTGCTTTTATTCACAATGCATAAAACCCTTATTTCATTATTCATTTCCATAATAAAGCAAGTGTGTTGAACTTGTTTCACTTGTTATAACAAACTTGCAAAAGATGACGTACTCGTCATTTTAATAATAACAAGACTAGGCCAAAACCTCGTATGTGGCTGACCACATCAGGTCAATGTGCGCTTTTGCGGGCGATGTGTTACAAGGACTGTCCTTACGCGGCCGATAACAACGTGTTTGAAAGCAGGTGCGCGCTGCGGACGCAGGTGAGGACAGCGGAAGGGCAGCGGAGGAGCAGCCCCGCCTACTCCCCGAACAAAGTATCCAGAGCCGTATAGACAGAGAGTCGCGTCAGTGGAGGTCCAATATGCTCCATGATCCGCCATTGCGATGTCGCAACTCTCTCTCTCTACAGCTGTGAAAGTACCGTCACTCACTCAGTCAGTCAGTCACATACTGACCCGTGTGTAGGGCTGACCCCGGCGGTCAGCTAAAAACAGTACACACAGATTAGGGCAGTATTGTGCATCATATTGTGCAGAAAAGCAGTCTTTTATATATTGAAAGGATTTGAAATGAAGCTGGCAGATCTAATTTACCCAGAGGTTACAAACAATAACACATGATATATTAATAAGAACATATTCCAGTAACTTTCCAGTCATAATATTAAGTGCTCCATTTCAGAATCAACGTAGTGGAGTCACCCTCTGGTGGTGGTGTCCCCAGCTCAGATTGACACAGATTCATCATGTTTTATTATTTATCTTATATATTTTTTAAAAGTGTATGTAAACCAACATTCAGAAATATATTTATGCATAACCTTTTAGGTATATTCATTTGTATGACCTCCTCTTCTGTTAGAGTAGCAGAGACGAGTCATTTCAGGCTTTGTCTGAGGTGTCAGTTAGGAGATTATGTAAGACCCGTTTCACACCTTAACCACACTAGCAGACATTCATGCTAACACAGTGAAATAGATTTTGTTCGTCGTGAAATTGAAAGCATTTCCTGAAAGATAGTCCTGGTAAGTCCTCACAATGACAATCCTAGCTGAGAATCAGCCTTTTTCAAATTAGACATTTTCACAAGTCACAGTTTCAGGGTCCTAATATTGTGCATGCTGGCTTACCGTCACAGCCCACAAATACAACAGTGTCTTCGTCAGTGTTATAGAAACATGTGCTGTGCCTAGTTGGGACCATCAACATGTCAGCTGTGAAAAAGGCTGTTATGTTGTTCTTTTTATTGTTCCCTCATTATCGAGAAGTTCCTAATGAAAACACGTTTCAGTACTTTGGGCTTCATAAACACAATTCCACTTCCACTGTGTTAAGCTGGAAGCACAGGCAACTACAGCATGTGAAAAAAACTCTACAAATAAAACTAAAAATAACTAACGGCTCAGCTTGAAACCACATGAAGTGCAGATAGTGCATGGTGATTTGGATGAACGGGCTGTAGTGCATGTAGCAAACTGGTTGAACAAAGGGTAACGGGTAAACCGCAAACCTCGTAAAGTCACATACGTTTCGAACAGTGAGTCACTCTCAGAAGACACTACTAATGTTACGTTTGAGAATGATCCTATTGTGGAGGTGATGCAGTTCTAAACAATGAACAATAGAAGAGGGAAGAACTCCACTCCAGTTTCGTCTATGTTTACAGGGAGATATATTCATTTAGAAGATGCAGATGGCTTTCGCAAAGAAAAGAGCTCAACTTAAAAATGCAGAAGAATGTTGCTGTTCTTTGCCATCAATCTGTCTCCCTTCATAGAGACATAATTCCCATCCCTAGAAGATCATAGTAGATAATATGAATCTCCTGTGGAGAAATCAGCTCATGATGGGAATTCGAGTTCATCAGCTGCCCTGGTTAACTTAGGAAACTGGAAAAAGCTTCAAATTCAAGTCTGCTTTTTTTCATATCATCTATATCGGGTGATAAATCTATGTGCTTTTATGTTGATACGTTTTAATTTGTTGAAACCTTGTTGCTGCTATTCTTGGCCAGGTCTCCCTCGTAAAAGAGATATTTGATCTCAGTAAAAATCTGGCAATGCACTGGTAGTTGTTGATAATACTACTAAATTAGTGCAAAAACACGAGCATCAGTACCCGATATTTCTTTCCTGATAGGAGCCACATTGTGTTTCATACCTCTTGGAGAAGGGAACTTCAGAGTTCACAGAGATTTTGCTCTTGCTCCTTTCAATGGACACCACACCTCCGCCAAGGTTTCCAGCTTTGCCGTTCACCTTGATGCGCTCCTGCAGGAACTGCTCCTGTGAGTGCAGAGCAAACAGGACGTCAGGCACAGCAAGGGTTGGGACGCACAAAAAAACACAGTCAAGCTTATACAGAGGAGAAAGTTTTTAAAAGGACTGACAGGTGACACATTTGGGTCGACATCTTGATTGTTTCCTTGAAAATGCCGATGTATTACAATGTTCTTTTTTTACTCTTCTATGACTGAAACCATCGTATCCACAGAGATGACAGCAGTGTCTAACACTCAGGGGTGGACTGTGACAGCTGCTGAAGACTGTTGAACACACAAGATGTCACAAATGTCTGCATTTGTCTACTTACAAAGTTGGCAGCATCCATGATGCCATCCTCCACGGGGTGAGTGCAGTCCAGGGTGAACTTCAGGATCTGCTTCTTCCTCTTCCCACCTGGCTTCCTGACCACCTGTTTCTTCTAGCATACAAAAATAGAGGGGTACTCAAGCTCATATAACCCATAATGATAGCATATGGAACTTTACAGCTAAGCTAAAAGAGGCATTAAAACTATAAGACCATTATGACAATCATTATTTGATCAGCTATCACGTTTTCAAGACTTTTTATGACAATCTTTAATATTAACACAAATTTTACAACCGATTTTCCGGCTACCTGCTGCTAGCGATTAGCATTACGTTACAGTTGTCCCAACGTGGTGTTAGCCTACACCGTAAACAAAGCTAGAAAAAGAAGCTAAAACATCCGTGGCTGCTTTGTTTCTGTTAACTTATTACATAAACTTATTCGAATGAAAAAGACAAGCTTAAATACATCGTATAAATGTTGTTTATTTGCTCGTTTCGCTACTCACAATCGGGGCCATGGCTGCCACAATCCGCAAAAAGGAAGGAGCAAAGGCTGCGGAGGAAGTCTAATACTCGGCTGAAAAATCGATCGCATCGATTTATCTGGGATAGATTTATCAAAGTTTGAATTCTTTTGAACTATAAACGTCTGCTATAGTTCGCTAGCTTAATGCTACAGCTTCTCTATGCTAAATATGTGCAACTAGATTATTTAACTGAGAAAAAGTCCTTGAAATACATTAATCAGCAACTGTTGACAGAGATCAGACACATTCTTTACTGGTCAACTGCTGGCCAATCAGTCATTTGTCAGTTAGTAGCCAACCCTTATTTTTTATTTATTGAATGTTTATTTGTATAGGGACAAGTATGAAGCAAGTAAACTGATGCCACACACCACAGCATAAATAGCCTTGGCTAATTTGCAATGCCCATCCCCAGATAAAGTCAACAACAAATAGGCCTACACAAGAAACAGCACAAAACAGACTCAACCAAAAAAAAGATATAACAATACAGGATAGAAAATATCCTAAGCTAATCATTCCCTTAAATTAACCCAGCATCTATTATCTTAATTACTGCTGACTGTAGAGTTGCTTGATCACAAAGTAAGACATATAACAAGTAGGCTATACACATACTATACTAAATAAACTGTATATCCAACAAACCGAGCTGATTATTTTGAAAACAGGCACTGTGTTCAACTACAATCAACATATTCTTCATAAATGTTAGTTTAAACCTTGTTTAACCTTAACTTAGGGAGTCACAGCACAACAGGTTAGCTCATAAGGACAAAAAAACTCTGAAATGTGCTTACAATCAAGCATTACATTTATATATTCAGGGTAAAAAGTTTAATTAATTAATCATGAATGAATATTTATCAGTTTCAAACCAAGCAGTTCTGCAATGACAGATCAATTTTGCCAACAGTCATACTTCATCATCTTTTCAACCTCAACGTCCAAGAAAATAAAGTTATTAAAAATGTATAGATTTAAAAAACATTTCTGTTTCATTTGTCTTGTATTCCTGCAGCAGATTCAGTGATTTGCAATACTGTAACTTTCACCCCCTTCCCCTTCTTTCACCTCGTGTTTGGAGTCCACGACGTAACAACAGTGAGTGTGACATTACAAACAGGACGACTGTATTTTTAATCCTTGTGGGAGAGCAATATTAAATGTCCCTCTTGCACTTTGCCAGCACTCTGGGGGCTGGCATGAGCTGGGTGCAGTCAGCTGCCTGCCTGGCGGAGGGACCCCATCGGCCTACTATTGAAGAGTTTGTGCATTGCTGTCATTCCTGCTGGGGGTAGCTGATAACAGCAGTGAAAGGTAAGACAGAGGCTCTGTGTGCTTTCTGCAGAGCAACCCAGTGCATTTACAGTAGGATTTGTTTGCTTGGTTTTGTGTTGGTGCTGACAATATCTTTGGTGACATTTTTTCTTTCCATCTTTGGATTGTGTGTTGTCACTGAAGCCTTGGGCACTTATTACACATCTGACAAGGTAAGAAAAATACTTTATTTCAATGAATATGTTATTTTTATACCACAGTTGGCTTCAGCTTCTCTTATATCAACTGTAACATTTGGACTGTAACATGTGCTAAAGCCTTTTTGTTTTGTTTTGTGATGTGATGTGCCTCTTTTTAGTCAGGTGGTACTTCACTTCACTATTTACACTGTCTGTTTGCAGATGGCAGGAGAAATTTTCACCACCTTGGATAACCTGTGTACTGTGGATTGTAGTAACGTCCACCCCCTGGTGTGCCACCTGTGCAATGAGCAGTACCAGTCCCCATGTTTGTTGGACTGCTACCACATCTTCTGCGCCCGCTGTCTGCGAGGCCGGACCAATGACAGCCGTCTCAGCTGCCCCCTCTGTGGGTAAGAGATTGCACTGTGATGTTCACCAGGACCAATTAAGACAGCGTATAGATTAGCAATCTTGAAAGCAATGGTAAAAAAATGTTTTGGGCGACTGCAAAAGTTGAATCTTAAATCTTAAAGCCAATAATCGTTTATTTTTGTTTGTTTCAGACAAAATATTTGTTCTCACCAGGTTTTACTTTTAAGCATTTGACTAGTTTTTTTGTCCTCAGTGATCTTAAAGCTCCTGTGAGGAGTTTTTTGATGGTTATGAAACAGACTGATATTTATTCTGATGACTCTATATGGCCAAAAAAAGCAAACCAGACCATCAGAGACAGAATTTATTATTTCTATATAGTTATTTTTAATACCTGAAACTGCTGGCGGGGGGTAGGTGTAAGACGTAGCATTAAACTGCATGCTGCCTTTGTTTACATTTTCCATGGCAAAAGCATTTAAAGTGAGTGATACATATGACCGTTAAAGAAAGCAGGGTGAGATTTATTGTTAAAAACCACCACTTAAACATGTTCAGGACAAAATCAGCAAAGAGATAAGCGGTACAGCTTTGTCCACAGGGGGCGCCAAAATCAACACAAACCCAAAGTTCCTCACAGGAGCTTTAGTAAGATTTTATGAATTTTTATATATTTCATATTTCATATATAGACTAACTTAATGCTTGAAACTAAAGCTGTTTGTTCAGCAACTACAATACTGCTCTGCCCTTTTCATTTTCACATATTAAGAACAATAATGGTGACCAAATGGAGTTCATTGTTTTGTGTTGTACATGTTATACATAACAGCACAGCAGCCATGTCTTCCTTTGGATGTAGAGAATAGGGCTGAACAATTAACCGAAATTAATCGCAATATTGTAGGGCTAGACCATATTCCAATTTCGACAAAAGGCGATGTATTAGGAGGCGCAAGATTTGATAATGGTGTCAAAATACCATTTAAATTGAAATATTGTGAGTGTGTGTAGAGTTGTTCGGGCCTAAACATCACACAAAGACGTTAGTATCACATATCGCTGTTTGGTACAGATCCCTGCTAAAAACACAAAATAATCATTTTAACATGTTTGTCAATGAAAATGAGTATAATGATGTGAAAATTATCATTTCCTTTAATATCGCAAATCATATTGAAAATGCAATGTAAACAAAATAATCGTAATTAGGTATATTTTCAAAATCATTCAGCCCTCGTACAGAACAAAAGAACGTTTTTTATATTCAGGAAACTCATTATGAGTCATGTGTCGTGAGATAGTATTTGACTTGTAAATAAGTTTAGCAAAGAAACTTGCCTGTAATTCAGTGGATTTACTCTGGATTACTTATTCTATGCACAATATGTTATTTGTCATTCTCAGTTCCAGGCTTATAGCTGTATTACAAGTTGTACTCATTCGCTAAATTTTAAAACTTTCTCATTCGTACTGAAGAAATATTTTTTTAATTTTTCTTTTAGACAATGTACTTGTTCTTTGTTTCGCTGCTCATATGTCAACGTCCCTGTGGATTCCTCAACACCAGACAATTTACTTATTTGTTGTTGTTGTTTTCCTATACTTCAGAACTGTCTTTAACTTTCTAGGGAAATAATTTGAGTAATATATCAGAAATAGATCCCTCAAAATTATTTGTGTTCAAATCAAGTTTCTGAACTAGAAATGGATGCTGAACACAGTTTTTTTGGTGACTGTTAAGGATATTTCAGACTTGTTTTCAAACCTTTGATACTAAGCAGTAAATCCCAGAACAAACAGAAAATATGGAGACCAAAGGTCACGGACTGTTTTAGTAATGCTATGTAATGAGCATGTGATCTCAAACTTCTCCAGCATGATTGAGCTGTTATGTTTACTACTGTAAAATATCATTTTGCTCCGTGGATCCCCATGGACGGTCACACGTTTTGTGTGCAAAGCAAAGTCTTCCCACAGGCCCCGGTTTTGGGCCGCATTGCTCAAAGGGATTCGTTCCACTTAAGTTGATTAGTAGACCGGTTTGGTCCATGCAGCAGATTTGAGGAGAATCGCATTGGTTTCAGAGCGCATCAAGTCTCTCTGTTGTGCTTGTTGGGTGCTGCTCAGTGACCTGTGGCTGGCCTGGTCTGGGCAGGGCAGGACTGAGTGGCTGGAGCAGCTGCGGGGTCATCCCTGTGGCTCTGAGTTCCTCTAAGACCAGTCACACAGCAAACAAAGCATACTGGTATTTGCCGCCAGTGCCAGCAGCTTAGGGCAATCAAAAGCAGTCACATGATACCAATCCATTTCATCCCCTATTAAGGAATGACACGTGTTTAACAGTCACCTTCAGGTCTGCAGTGTTAAAGTCACCACCACCATCAAAGCACACAGAGATGTATTAAAAAGGAGCTCTACTGCAGGGTGATTACAGTTCGTTCTGCTGCAGCAACTGCAACCTGACCACAGAATGTTGTTCATTCTTCTTGCATGTGGATCAGTTTGCTTGACTTTATTATGAAAACATGGCATTGGTTTGCAGTGTGGGCACAATTGCACAATAAAAAATACATATTGAAAAGAAGAAATGACAATCAAAGGGCAATCAGAGACGTGGCACCAAAAGTAAACACTACACTGTAGCACCAATGTTACCTGTCAAAACACTGGGTTTGCAAGGAAATAAATTCAGGTAGCATGACAGCACAGCAGGTTGTTTTTTCTTATATTCATAATATTTTTATAAAAGAAATTTAGAATATTCAGAGCCCAGGTTATATGATATCTTCTATTGATACTGTGAGGTACCAGTGACCCAGTGTTTACAGTTAAAAAAGGTCTAAGAAGTACCAGACAAAATAAATAAGTGGCCCTTTGAGAGTCAGTGAGGTATACAACTTTATTTTATAAGCACTGCATGGTGGTCAGAGTCTGAAATTTAAAATGATTGTTAGTCACACTAAAAAACTGCTTACTTAAACCGTCCTCCTGTGTTCTAACTGTGCTCTGTCAAAACTAAAGCTCTGGAAATAATTAAGAGACCACTGCAAAGATATGTTTTTCTCCGGTTCTTCTATTTATAGGTTTGTGTTTGTGTAAAATGAAATGTTTGTTTGATCGTAAACAACATTTCTCCTACGTCCAAATCAAATATTCTCATTGAGGTCTTTTATTTGCAGAAAATGACGACGGGTTAAGAAAACCAAAAGATCAAAACAGTTGTTTTTCAGAGCTTGAATAATGCAAAGAAAACAAGTTCATGTTCATGTTTAGACAACACAATACTCATGTTTTAATGTTTTAACTCCAGAGTTCAGAGGTCAATATTTGGTGGAATAACCTGGTTTTTAATAACAGCATTCATGCATCTTGGCGCATGCTCTCCACCAGTCTGTCACAGTGCTGTAGTGTGAGGCCACTCTTTGTTCGATGGCTTGTGACCGTCCATCGTCCTCTTGATCACATTCAGGAGGATTTTAATGAGGTTCGGCTCTGGAGTGGGCTGACCATGACATGTAGAGAGAGATGCTGATTTAAGGAACATTTGGAGTGGTCTCTGCAGAGCTGCATATTAACTTCTTGAAAAATAGTAAATGCTAAGGTATGCTTCACAATGACTCTGATTCTCTGCACATGTTGACACTTTATAAGCTAATTGTGGTGATTTAATTATAAAGTATAAAATGTAGTAACTGGCTGAACCTCAGGAAACTTCATTTACTGCCTCACATCCATTTGATACTAACCCATGTGTGCAAATATGTATTCTCAGTTGTATGAGTCTACTTAATACTAAAAACTGTTATTCACAGCACCAGGTACTGAGAAATAAGAGGGGAAAGACCGGGGTAATTATTGGTTTTCTAAGAAAACAATGCAGTGGGCACAGAGCTGCTGTGCTCTGGTTACAGCGGCCTGCTGCCCGGCAGCTACTATTTCCATCAGCTGCAGCAGCAGACGGCTAACAGCTGCTCACTCAAGCACCATGTAATCTAGGAATTCACTACTCTGCTATTAGTAGAACACAATGCCTCCCTGTTGCTATGAAAACCAGATAAAGCAAGTACAGTCGCCACACAGGCGAGGAACGTTTGTGTCACTGCAACTGAATTAAAATGAGGCAAACCACGTTACGTGTAATGTGACAGAAACTGGTCACTGTGTCTGCCAATGCAGTACCAATAACATGAGATTAAAGGGCTATTGCGCTTTTTTTTTTTTAAAAACTATTTGGGCTAGTAGAATGGTGTCTTCAAAATCAGGACTAGTTCAGTTTTTGTTGATTACATTTTAGTTGATTTGATTTCACAATTGTTTCTGTTAAACTGAGTTTTTCAAACCTAATGTGGATTTAAAAAATCTTTTTATTTGATATTCTATTGTTTACTTTCCGTTTTAGATGTTTTGTTGTGCAAAAGCAGGATTCTGCGGATGCCACTTTGAGCTCTGGGACTTGATACTGCGCACTATTTTTCACTATATGAAGACAACAAAGGGTTAAAACAATGAATTAAGATAATGATCACTAGTTGCAGACCTTATATATAGTTATACTGAGATGTCCCTGTAAGAACTGTCTGCCAAATGCACCCAGACTTTAAAAGAATTCTAATCAATCAGTCTTAGTTCAGAGTACAGTATGAAACCTGGATTTTTGTCGTAAGAATCCTGCACATTAGATAAAAGAAAATAGTATTTGAATCTTGCATACGATCCAAAACAAAGCTAAAGGTTGCATTTAGATAACACTTTATTTAGCTTATGTCATGCTTACAGGTGAATAAAATTATTTTTTGTCACCAAGTTCCTCTCAGAGAAAAAAAACAATTCTATTTAGTGGCAAGAGCGCCATCTTCTGGAATGTTACAAGAATGCAATAATCAGTTAAAGAACCTCTTTAATAACAGCATGTACAGAAGTTACTCAAGTGCTTTTTTTGTTTTACATTTAGACAACTTAGAATTCCTCACTTATTAATAGAAAGATGGAAACAACCAAACACCCAATGTTTAACTTAGAATGTGTGAAAATGGGAGAAAATATGAAGCCATAAAGAATTACACTGGGATTTTTACCAGACATTATCAACTTATTTTAGTCCTTTGCGGTTCATTTCTCCTCCTCCTGGTATCCTTCGGTCTTCATGTCGTTCAGACCGAGGTCTTCGTTCTGCTCAAACGTGCGGGTGTACTTCTCCACGGTGATCTCAGGATCTGGATCTGGTGCGTACACGTTCTGCAGGTAGCTGTTCCCCGCCGGGTCGTCCAGGACAAAGTGGACATTCACCTCTCCGGTCATGATCTTTTCTAACTTCTCCCCGAACTCCATCAGCTTCTGCATGCGGTCTGTGGGGCCGCTGTCCCCGCAGATGAAGGGGTTTTTGGAGACGATCAGATCTTTGACATCCTTCAGGAGCCCCTCCAGGGTGGTGAACTTCCCGCCAAGAGCAGCCATCCCTAGCTCAAAGTCCAGCTCCGGGATGAGGATGGAGCAAGTCTCCGACTTGAGCACGTCTCGGGTCATGTCTGAGGGGTCAGTGATGTTCAGGGTGATTTTGGTGCCCAGATCCTCTGTAGCTCCCCCTGATTTGACCTCGTTGGTCCGGTGGCCACAGCTGTCACAGTTAGTCGCCATGATGATGACCTCCTTGAAGTGAGGGATCTGAACCAGCTTCATGTTAGTTGAGGCTGGAGCGTTGCATTCTGGGCAGTTGGTGTCAAAGACCAGAACCTCGTTTCTCATGGTGTCCAGGTCGTTTCCAGCTGGCTCTCCGTCCAACTCATCATCAGCCCTTATTCCCAACTGCACGTCCTGCTGCGCTGACCTCTTGAACCGGGTCACAGTGAGAGCCTCATCCTTTTGAGGTGCCACTGGATTCTCCACAAAACTGTTCCCGGATGGATCTTCAATAACCAGAGTAAATTCATTTTCCACCTCTTTTAATTTTTGGAGCTTCTGGATGAATTCGTCTATTTTCTCGGCCACATCAGGGTCAGTTGCTCGCCTCACAGGTTGGTCCTGCTCCAGTCCTGCAACAGCTCGGTCTAAAAGTCCCTCAATTGTAGAGAGTGCACCTTTCTGGGTGTAGGGAGGGATTTCAAAATCCAGCTCAGGGATCTTGGTGGTCGCACTGTCTGCTTTTACAACCTCCCGGTTCAAGTCCTGTTTTGTTTTGACTTTCAGTGTGTAACAAATACCCTGTTCCTGGATCCGGCCTGCGGACTGGATTTCAGTGTTCGACCAGCCGCAGTGAGCGCAGCTGAACGAGCTCACGATGACTTCCTTAAAGAAAGGGATTTTGGTGAGCAGTAAACGTGTCATACCGTTCAGGTGGCAGTTCATACACAGGCTCTCGATCTCAGTAGGCTCCCAGTCTCCGTCGTCGCCACCAATATCCTTGAAAACGCTCCCGCCTCGGACATTTTCCTCGGAGATAACAGACATTTTAACGGCGTCCTTAACAAGCACCTGGCCTCTTACTCACTGATGTAAGGTGCTGGAACTTTCCAGATAGCACAACGCCCTCACACACAGAACACGTTTGAGTCAGGTTTGGGAATGTTTTACATCCTCTTCCGCATTTCTTCTTCTACGGTGGCGGACTCTTGGACGTCACTGCTGCCCCCTTCTGTTTTTTAAAGTACTACAACTGGAGACAATCACAGAGACCCTATTGCAATCACGCAGGTTTAAACTGTTTTCAAACTATTACTCGTATCTTCACCGCAATATATCTGCACTGGAAAATGTATTTTCTTTTTTTGCTTTATTCTATAGGAGCTTATTTATGTAGAGATTTGATTTTCCATGGTATTACACACGGACAAGCCTTTTTAAAGCTGGAAATGTTTCACATGTTAGGCTTGTATATTTGTCCACTTGTGCAGGGAATGCTTCAGTGTCAATGTGCTTTGTTGTAATTGATTTGGCTCGTGTTTTTTCTTTAAATTGCATGTGTAAAAATGTATGTTAAAAAAATGTAGGCTTATTTGCTTCTCAAATGTTAGATCCCTGGTTGCCTTGTTGTTTTTACATTACTTTATATATTTAATATTGTTTAAACTGAACTTGAAATTATGTATTTATTTTTTGAATGGATGCTGCAATCTATTTTGACTGTCCACACTTGCAGAGGGTGACAGGATCTATTAATAGATGCATTAGTCTTCTAGACATGTTTAAAGACATATATGAATACCCTGATTTGCATAATTATTATTTTTTTTATCATATCAAACTAGTTTGATTATTCCTGACATATCTCAACTTGGAGAATAGCAGATGTCTACCAGTAAAACTAATTTTGTGTTAAGTGTCATGATCTCTGAATATATCTCTGTCTATCTTAATATCCATCTTTGCCGCAGTTACCCGTCCATAGTTAAAGGGAATGGCGCTCTCCCACCAGAGGACCGCCTGCTGAAGTTTCTGGTCGACAACAACGCAGATGCTGAGGAGACGGTGCAGTGTGCCAACTGTGACAAGGAAAGTAACAAAAAGGTGAGAGGGACAGATTAATGCTGATTAAAACATTCAGAGACTTGCCTGCATTTAAAGAAACACCATTACATCAAGGGCTTGGAAAAGAAAAAGAAACAGAAGTACATTTAGGTTATACAAAAGCTTACCTAGAAAGTTTTGTTGACACACAAGGAATTGAAAAAAAAATTACTTAATGAAAGTCTCAAAAATCATGTGAAACCAAACATCAGTACAGCAGAAAGCACATGAGTCTTTTTATGTTAATTTACGAGAATTTAAAAGAGAAACAACATGTTAAACAGCGATCGAATCCAGCTTGTTATTCACAAAACACTTGCTTAACACTGTTGGTAACAGTTTGCATTTGACTCTTAACCATTTTATTTGTATTTTTTTTGTTTGTAAAGAAGTTAAATAGCCATGGTAAACATAGTGCTGTTCGTTTTCATATCTTAATGTTCAAATCCTGTTTAAACGATGTAATTTGCGATTAAACCGTTAGGGGGCGTCAGAGTCCACATTTTGAAAATGGCAATTGTGGCCTCAAGACAATTTTTTTGTCTTAAAGTAATTCTTTGTGTAGCTTCTACTTTGTAAAGATTAACACTTTTTACATTTTTGATTCTCTCTTTCTTTATGTAGGACACTGGAGTGATGTACTACTGTAACACCTGCAGTCAGCCTCTGTGCAGTACCTGCAGGGAGTTGACCCACAAAGCCAGGATGTTTTCCCACCATGAGATCGTGTCTCTGGCCAAACGCACCAAAGCCAAACACAGGAAGTGCTGTGAGTGACACCTGTAATGTACTCTAGAAAACAATAGATCAACAAGTGTAGAAACATGCTGCTCATGGGATGTGTAGTCACTCCTGTGCTCTATATTAAACCTTTACCATCCACCATGTTTGTAGTGTGAAACCTTAAAGGTGTCTCTGTCTCCACAGCTCTCCATGACGAGCCCCACATCCTGTTCTCTAAAGAAAAGAAGTCCATGCTTTGCATCAAGTGCTTCAGAGACACTCAAGTGTGAGTGAATCATCTTAATGTCCGAAGTTCCGTCTCTTCACTTCTGCACAATAAACTCTGTGCTGTTTGTTTACCTCAGGGAGAGTCGGACTCACTGCATTGACATTGAGACAGCCTACGTGCAGGGCTGTGAGATGTTGGACCAGGCTGCGCTGGTGAGAGAGTCCAGTCTGTTTATCACCACATGTAACATCATGAATAATTCAGGCACTCACAGTGCAATTTCATGTAGAAGCGTATAAAAGAGGGCTGTTTTACTCAATATTTGGAGCACTTTTGAATCAAATACAAACATTTTACTGCTCATGTTAGTGTTGCACAATTACCTGAGTGAATAGCACTGCTTTGGGTGCATTGCCTCAAAACCAAACAGAAGTTAAATTATGAACTAGGAATAAACTAGAAAAACTCAGGAGCTGCAAAAGCACAAGACAAACATAGAAACATTAAACTTACCTCATTAGTGTGGGCGATGGCAGCATGTCCTGCTCTGTAATATCACAGTGACTAGCCTGTTGTTCTGTTTTCTAGATCAACAGAAAATTATCCCGTTATCACGAGAAAACCAGCCCAGATATCTTGAGATTACGAGATAAATAAGTCGAGATCTCATCGGAAAATGGAGTAAATAAAATGTGTGGATGCATGTCAGCTTTGGGCTTCCGTAGTTTAAGGAAAATTCCTCTACAATTTTCTTTGTAATGATCAGACATTTGTTGATTTGTACAGCCTCATCCATGCTTGTGTGTTTCTGCTTAAAGCTGTTATTAAAGCTCAGATAAAGGTCATTATATAGATAGAAAACCACAGGAAACTAATATGGCTTTTCAAAATAAAGTTATAGAACATTGAGCAAAATGAGAAAGGGTCAAAAACATTAAGAAAAAACAACTATCAGTAAAATCAAGAGAAAGCTCACTTCAAACTAAAAATATGTTTAAAGGAAGGATTTCAAAGAGCGTGGAAGAGTCAGGGTTGTTCCAGAGAGCAGTGACAGAAAAGACAGAGGAAGATCATAAAAGCATGCACGAGAGTCTTTACATTTCAGACCCCGTCCTTGAAAACGTGAGACAATGCTGCATCATGCGTGACACTCATTGATAGTGAACCTCCTCCTCCTCCTCCATCTGTAGGTGGTGAAGGAGCTGCAGACTTCGGCTCGCGAGGCGATCGTTCTGCTGAGAGCGATGATTGGAGAAGTGTGTCTGAATGTGGAGGAAGAGGAGAGTGCAATCTGTACTCTGTTCAACAGCTTGCAGGTTATATAATGATCCTAATGTGGACTCCAAACCACAAATTAACGACTCCAAACCACAAATTAACACTTAAGGTAGAATAAAGAACAAATAAAGCTACAACCAAAGTACGTATAAATATACAAGCGTACCATAATCAAATCTGATTCAGACTGTTTGAGGTGTATAAAGATAAATGACATGTTTCAGGTAAAACACATAGAGGACCCAGGTGCAGACTAGATGCAGGCCTATGGTTATATTTCCACCGACAGTTTCATAGTGCAGCATCAGCATAATGCAGGTGTACCGGACCATCAAAGCTTTCCATTTACCAAAGAATGAGGTCGCAGATACAAGCAGCCGAAATGAGATTCCTCCGCAGGGTGTCTGGACTCTGCCTTATACTCCTTTCCCACCACGCATTGACGCAGGTTTTTCAGACCCGGGAAGACCCGCTAATAAATGTCTCTTTTCCCATTGCCAGTGAAGTATACTCCTGTCGGTCTCTTTTCTGCTGCGTCACCGTCTGACGTCACAAACGCGCCGGAGACAGGGTTAGTAAACAGTAGTCGCCCTGTCGCTTTATTTCTTCTTCCCCTCAGCTCAGAAGAAGCTCTCTCACCTCGCTGTCTTGCCAGTGTTGATGCAGCTTGCACGAAACAAAGAACAAATTCGCCGTTGTCTGTTGTTCTTCTGTCACAGTGGCCGGAACTTCATTGCACATCATCGCATCGCGCCAAAAAGGGGGCAGAGATTAGTGTGTCAACCGGGGTTTTGTGTTCCCATCAATGCCAATCGCAGCCAAAGCGATAATTAACCGGGTCTCCTGCAGAGTCATTTGACCTGCGTCTGAAAGCCGATTGTAGCCTTTCCCACTAAACAAAAAAGCCGAGTGTTAGCGGGTTTTTTGACCCGTGGGAAAGCAGCTTTAGTGAAGTGTTTGACCCTGATACGCTTACAGAAAAGCGTCAAAGCTGCTTGAATTAGACCCCAAAGTTATTGCTTGATGAAACCAAGAGTATTTCTTTCGGAGGGAGCTCAGAGTAGAGCCGCTACTCCTTCGCATCAAACGGAGCCAGTTGAGGTGGTTAGGGCACCTGATCAGGATGCCTCCCAGAGGCCTCCCTGTGGAGGTTTCCCGGGCACGTCCAACTTGGAGGAGACCCCGGAGCGGTCCCAGAGCTCGCTGGAGGGATTATATATCCCACCTGGCCTGGGAACGCCTCGGGATCCCCCAGGAGAAGCTGGGAAAAAGTTGCTGGAGAGAGGGACGTCTGGGTCAACTTGCTTAGCCTGCAGTCAGCGTGACCCGGCCCGGGATGGAGTTTCATTGTGAGCAGCATGTTAAAAGGAAGCAGGAATAGATTAGTCTTTAGAGAATACTAAGGATGTGGTCAGGACCGCAGCGGCAAAGAGAATATATGTTCAAATTAGTCCACATTAGCCAAAATCCACACAGAATGAAAGTTCCTCACAGCTGCTGTAAATAAACGTGCTGTTTGGAGTCAGAGAGCAGGTGTTTGTCTTTCATGAATGCTGATTTCCAGTAACATTGCACCTGAATGTGATGTGCATTAGCAGCAGCATTCGTATCTGACTTATCCGACCCTTTGTAAACTAAATGATCAGGTTTGTTTAAACAGAGTGAGTAAAAATGTGAGGTCCAGAAAAGGCAGTAAAGTAACTGTCAGAAGAATCAATTTAAAATACATCCAGTCTTTTACAAACTCTTACATCCATCTGAAGTGAGTTATTCCAGCTGACACCACTTGCACTGCTCGGCCACTGGATGTCTCCGTTAACCTGATTGTGAGACTTTAAGACTGTATTTTCTCGGCACACTGAAGCAGCGGTGGAGCGGACGTCACACTGTGGAATTTACATCTCTTTTCTCTCCGCAATCTTGAAAATTCATTAGGTATCATAGAGCTCAAGGCCATTTTCACAGCAGTGCGAGGAATAAAAGAGTCTGTTCTCTCTGTTCTCATCCGACAGGAGCGGCTCGCAGAGAGGAAGAAGATCCTGCTCAAAGCTGCTCAGAGGTAAAATGAAACACGTATAAACATTCACACGTCTCTTATGAAAAGGCTCTTTTGTTGTCATATTTACCAAATTGAAAGCTTTTATCCAGCTGTCACCAGGACACTTTGCAGTTGTTCCATCATGCTGTATTGTACTCGGGGTGTTTAACAGCAGCACCCTGTTTGCTCTGGAATAATCCCCCTCCTCACCAAACACATTTTCTTGGGTGATTTTCATTTCAACAAACCACAGCGCTGTATAAAACCACTTCAGGAGGATTACAGAGCGAGTGGATGCAGCTCGTGCCTGAATCTAATCAATGAACATGCTGCCAACTGTAAAGCACAAATATAAAGTATGTACGTCTATCTGAAGCCCAAAGTATGAACTACTGCAGCTGCTGCAGGAAAGCTGGACGCAGTCTGCAGATTTAAACCACTCTGAATTAAACCAGAGCACCTGCTATTTAGCCTACAGTAGGCTAAATTAGCAACTGTTGCAGCAGTCAACAAAGCCTTTTTCAACACAGTCCTGAGAGCAGCCTGCCACAACGTTACACTGCAAAACACACCGTGTGTCATTTTACCTGAAATTCTTTAAGCAAATCTCATTTCTAATAATGAAGTAATTAAAGTAAAGATAAGTTATTAGAGCAAAATATGCAAAATAATTCTTAAATATCTGGGTTTTTTTAGCCGATCCAGAGAGCACGAAACATCTAAGTTGTGTCCCAATTCAGGGGCTGCATCCTTCGGACGTATCTAAAAGCCGATGGCATTTCTGCGTTGCGTCGAAGGCTGTCCAATTTCGAAGGCTCCTTTAGATGCGGCCGACTAATGTCCTCCTTTTTCGCGATCCATAAGGTGCATCCTTCATGGTCCGACGTATCCCAAGATTCATTGTGCGCCAATTCAAACGAGATGGCGGACTCTTAAACAGCCGAGGATTACACTTTAAATGTAAATGTTTCTGGTTTTAATCGAATAGCTGACGATACGAATGTTAAAAAAAGGAAAGGCGACTTGAAACAAATTATGTGTAAAATAACAGGTTAAGTGACGTTAGTTATGTTAGCTAGTTAGCCAGCTAGCTGCTTGCTGCAGTGCGACAGTAGTGGCGGTATGTGATGCCAGGGTAATAATAATACTTGTTTATTTGTATAGCAAATAAACAAGCATATGAGCAAACATTCATACACACATACAAGCAAAATGCACAATTCATGCAAACGCTAACCTAAAGAGTTTTTAGCAGCCGTTTAAAGCTGACCACCGATTTGGCAGACCTAAAGTTAGACTGTTCCAGAGTTTAAGGGGCTGCAACTTCAAATGCACGATCACCTCTGGATTTGAAGTGTGATCGAGGAGCTGATAATAAAGGTTTAAGGGCGGGAAACAGCTGCTGACGCAAACAGGAAATCCTCCGTAGATCAGAGCGTCTCATTTCAGTTCGGCCTTAGCGGCCTACGCGGCCTGCGGTTGACTCATCCTCCAGAGACCGCGTCCTTCAAAGGATGCAGCCCCTGAATTGAGACACAGCTGTAGCCTTATTTCAAGACAGTGGTGCTACAACTTCCTACATTGAAGCTCATTTTCCTACATAATGGAAAGATAATTCATCGTGTTTTTAGTGCGGCCATAGGTCATCTGTGGATTCTTGTAGTAAATCTTGGCAAATTGAAGTTTTCTTGTTCCGTTGGCAGATAATTAAGCTCCATTTTAGTCATATTTTCTTCCATTTCAAGGCTTGTTTTCTTTTTCTTGAGAGCTGAAGTTTTAATTTATTATCGAGTAGCTGAAATTTGCAAAAGATAATGAAATCCATTTGTTTAGAATTTCCTCACAAGCCACCAAAATAATTAAAAATCCTAAAACATCCCCACAGCGATCAATAAAGTTTGATTTAATGTCATCTAGTGTTTGCAACTAATTAGTCTTTAAGATCAAATTATTGCATATCAATTCAATTTCACCTGAGATTAATGTCTCATTAGTGAAATATACGATATCTGAATATAACCAGACAAAAAACAACTTTATCTGCGCACCAGAAAACGCCCTTTTTCCAAACAGGAAGATTTCCAAATGTAAAAATCCGAGTGAGATCCGTCTCCGTGTGTACGTGTGCGTGATTGAGCGAGAAGCAGTCCGTGCGTGTGAGCGAGCGAGTGTATCGTGTTGCACTCTGCGGGGATCTTTAATGAGATTTTTTTGTGCCCACTGTCCTCCATCTCTCCCTCTGTCTCTCTCGTTGCCTGGAAGCCGTCCAGTGGCTGTGTTCCCGGAAGGGTGTTAAAGTCTATTTATGTCGGTCTTTGTGTGTCCGGCCGTGTGTGTTTGTTTCACGGGGAGAAGACAGATAGATTAGCCTCTGGAAATATGGAGTATGTCGTTTGTGGTTGCGCCTCCTGAGCTGAATCCTCTGAGTGTTTCGGAGCAGGCGAGGAGAGTGTAGCGTTACATGTCTGTGTGTGTGTGTGTGTTTTTGCAGTCAACATGAGGAGAAGGAGAAAGCACTGAAGGAGCAGCTCTCACACCTCACTGCCCTCCTGCCAACCCTGCAGGTAGAGTACAACAAAGTCCTGGAAATAAATAACAGCAATCAGTCACAAAAGCACAGCTGTTGACGTATTTCTGGCTACAGACATTATTGATACTTCTAAGAAGTTCTCGGATCTTTTACTGAGGTAAAAGTACTGAATTCAAAATCACACTGAAAAAGTTTAATCAGCAAAATATACCTCAAGTATCATAGTAAAAGTACTCCATCTGCAGGGAAATGTCACTGATGTTAAGCTAAGAAAAAGAGGGATACTGGGTGCTCATGGTGGCAGCTTGGTGGCAGCGTGGTGAACTCCAGGTGCTCTTTAAGGGTGAAAAGTTAACTGTCGAGGAAGGGGAGCCACTGGGCTCTCCTCAGGCACACTGGGTATACTACGAAGCAACTTCTACATCCCCAGGCTTTCTCTAAGTAAGCTGGCTCAACAAAGCCTCAAGCTCCAGTTAGAGACGACAGGTATCACGTTCAGGTGGTTGTCAACTTTCTCTGTAAACTCAGGCTTTCTGCTTCTGGCTCTGTTCACAGAAGAAGGGGCGTTTTACGCATCATTTTACGCTTCTTCCGCCCTAAAAGGGAGATGGGGTTGTCTGCGGCCTGCAAGACCATTCAAGTTACGCCTCCTGCTACAAGACACGCCCACGTTACAAGCATCGCCCCTTCTTTGAAGCTGATCAAAACACTTAACCACACAAGATGTCAAAGCGGGAAGGCAGGAGGATTGAGAGCACGCTGAGTTTGCTTTAAGTTCGGCCGTTTCTGACTGTTAATTAATAAAACACATTTCGTCGGACCTACCATGGAGACTGATGATGGAGGTGGAGGGAGTTGATAAAGCAGTGTGGGGAAAAAAGACAAGCAATTTGTTGCAGGAGTCAGACGAAGGGAGGAAGCAGCGGGGAAATTCAAAGATGATGAGGACGGAAGGGAACCAGCCAGAGGAGTTTAAAGTTATTTTCAAACTGAAGGAGGGATTCAGCTCCTTTAACCTGGTTCAGTTGGCGAGGGCATTCAGGGAAGAGCTGGGTGATAATTAGTTAAACTCTTCATTCTTTATGTAAATTCTGTGTTTCATAAAATGCCCTCAGAGGGCCGTACACCTTTAAGAAAGAAGGGGGCGTGACTTGAATGGCCTTGCAGGCCGCAGACCGACTCTGTTGCTACAAGGAGCGATCATCGGCTGTCTGCTTCAGTCAGACTGTTTAAATGAGAAGCGCTGATGAAAATATAAAAGTTATTACCGTATAAACCAACACTGCTGCTGCAATAAGGCAAGAGAGGAGAGCTACAGAAAGTGTTAATATATAAATTACTGCAGGCCTATTTATCCTGAGTGCCTCCTGTTTATTTCTAATGAACACAAAGTCTTAAACTGAAGCAATGGTTAGGTGATACAGTTAGGTCGGATACTTTCACTTTAAATTAATTTATTGATTTAATTTAATCTGTGATAACTTATCAATTTTATTATCTCTATTTGGGACTTTTAACACCTAACCTTTTGACCTCTGATGTTTCAGGTTCATCTCGTCACCTGCTCGGCCTTCCTCAGCTCGGCCAACAAGTTTGAGTTTTTGGACATGGGTTACGTGAGTGCAGACACACAAACTAGTAACTGTGTGTTATTATTATAATAATAGAGAATTTTAAGCTACCATAATATTGAGTTACAGTTCAGCATTACACAATATTTGTGGGTAAGAGCGAAGGTGCAGGACGGTAAGTGAAATTAAAAGATGAATTAAAGGATGCATATATGTAATAATGTACAGCACATTATATCTGCTGTATATACATCATAGGTAAGTCTATTAGCAGACAGAAGTGGTGTTTAAATGGAGGCTGTCCGTAATGTGTGAATGAGGTGAAACAGGTCACTGAATCACAGTCGGATCTTCTTGCTTACGCAGCAACTCATGGAGCGGCTGAAGAGGATTGTAAAGCTCCCTCATCGACTGAGACCGGTGCAGAGCAGCAAAGTGAGTACGAGCAGCCTCCACTCAGCGTTGGTAAAGGTTACACTCTGAATGAATGCACTGCAGTCAGCTGATTAGACTGTTCACTCGTTCCCACTGCTGTTCCACCAGTTTTTTCTTCAGGGGCCCGAAAGCCCACATCCAATTTTCCTCCTCACACAGCCGAGCTGTTGGAACTTTATTCATTCATTTATCGGGACAACACACGGGAGTTTACACCAGTGTTAGAAGAAACAAGACACAAAACTACATCAAAGCTCTTAAAGGAGGGTGCAGTGTTAATGAAAGTTAATCCACAAAACAAACAATCATCTCATGTCAGAACTTTAAAGCAACAAATAAGCCTAAACCTTCAGAAACTGAAGGTGTTTTTGCCTTTTTAGGGCATATTGTTCAATGTTTTTGAAGAAACATAAAACAACCAGCTAAACTTTGTCAAATGATGATACAGTGGTCTTAAAATACATCTATTTTTGAACACAAGTCTACCTGTGTTACAGTATTTATAACAAATAGAAACTCACTGTCCTCAGAAACTTAAGTTCATCTTAAAGCTCCTGTGAGGAGTTTTTATCTGGTTATGAAACAGACTAAAATTAATTCTGATGTCTCTATATGACCTACAAAAGCAAACCAGACCATCAGCAACAAGATTGATTATTTCTATATAGTTATTTTTAATGCCTGAAACTGCTGGTGGGGGGGAGGTGTCAGCGAAGCGATTAACTGCACGCTGCCTACGTTTACATTTTGCGGGTCAAAAATTTAAAGTGAGTGATACGTATGACTGTTAAAGAAAGCAGGATGAGATTATTTGTTTAAAAGTACCACTTAAGCATGAACAGGACAAAATCAGCAAAGAGATAAGCGGTACGACTTTGTCCACAGGTGGCGCCAAAATCAACACAAACCGAAAGTTCCTCACAGGAGCTTTAACAGAAGCTCCAGAAAAAGTTCTTTGGTCCACACCGTGCTGCAGTTGTTTTGCATCATAAAATAAAGTAAAATTGGAAGATTTAAAGTGAGTTTTGAAATAAGCTAAATCGGAACTTATTCTAAAAAGACTGTTATACCCTTTCCCACTGAAATTAAGGCATTGATGCAGGTTTTTCAGATCCAGGAAGATCCGCTTATAGATGCTGATTGTCTCTTTTCCCATTGCCAGTGAAGTATACTCCTGTCGGTCTCTTTTCTGCTGCATCACCGTCTGATGTCACAAACCAGCCAGAGACAGGGTTAGTAAACAGTTAAGATGTTAAAGTGGTTAGGTCTTTATTGTATCTATTACTCATTCAGTTTGTTTATTAAACTCAGCGGCGACAAATTTGGAACGATGTTCGAGCGCTGCTCGGACGGAGATGGGCGGAAATTGTAGCTGAGATGACGAGGAGTCGCAAAAGTTACCGACGGAGCAGGGTTTTGTGTTCCCATCAATGCCAATTGATGGAGCCGAGACGATAACTACCCGGGTCTACTGCAGATTCATGACCCAGGTGCCGATTGTAGCCTTCCCCATTAAGCAAAGTTTTTTGACCGGTGGGAAAGCGGCTATAGTAAAGTGTTTGACCCTGACACGCTTACAGAAAAGCATCAAAGCTCCTTGAATTAGACCCTAAACTTATTGTTCGATGAAACTAAGAGTATTTCTTTTTCAGAGTCATCAAGCCAGCAAATACATTTCGTCATAAGATATGATGGGTTGGATGGTGCAGTGGTTAGTGCTGTTGCCTCACAGCTAGAAGGTTCCTGGTTCAGACGTAGGGGGCTTTGCTGTTTTTGGCTGACCGCCGGGGGCGCGCACCTGCTTTCAAACACGTTGTCATCGGCCTCATAAGGACAGTCCTTGTAACACGTTGCCCACAAAAGCGCACATTGACCTGACGTACTAGGTTTTGACCTAGTCTTGTTTCTGTGAATGCGTGGGTTCCCTCCGGGTACTCGGCTTCCTCCCACAGTCCAAAGACATGCTCGTTAGATTCACTGGTGACTCTAAACTGCCCGTAGGGGTGTGAACGTGAAAGGTTGTCTGTCTCTGTGTGTCAGCCCTGTGATTGACAAGCGAACAGTCAAGGGTGTAACCCTGACTCCCGCCCAATGACAGCTTGGATCTGCTCCAGCCCCCGCCCGCGACCCTGAACAGTTTGTCAAGTATTGACTCCTGCAGCCACAAACATTTAAATGTTCTCGTCTCATTATCCTTGTAGAGCGGATATGGAAGTGCTTGTTTAACTTATAATTAATATTTTATTCGTATAATGACACTGGCTGTTATTCTAGTTCTTATGTTGGCTTTGTCGTAGTTGTGTTAAAGTATAGCAATGGGCCTGAATCTGAAATCTTGTCTGTAATTTCTTTCTTTCTTTTTCATTAATGCAAAACTTTCTTTCTTTCTGTCTTCCCTCAGATCAACACGGACTTCAGAAGCGAGTTCGCCCGCTGTCTGGAGCCCTTACTGCTGCTCGGTCAGCGCTGCCCTCCGTCTGTGTCCGGATCTGTCGGTGCTGCAACGAGGTCCGATCATTAACCCTGCTGCCAAATATCATTCGCATGTCATCACCAAATGATCCCTTCCTCTGAGGTTTAAGTTCAGAATGTGCTCCCGCTGCCTGAACATTACCGCGGCATGTTTCGGATCCTTCCAAGAAATCTGAAAGTCTGGGCTGAAAATTTCACACTTGTGAAGCATCCAAAGTCAGAATCCCCAAATGGTTTGCAAGTACAGATGGTAGACAGTGATGACTGCAGCGAGAGGCGCCATACTGAGTCCCACTATGGCAGTTATTCTGTCTGTCTGTAGGCTTTGTACTCTGATATGTTTATGTAACTCACCTTGCTGCACGGAGGGGCCGGGAAGGAGGCGTTTGACCCTGATTTAGAGGCTCTGTTGTGGTCAGGCCAGGATAGAGCGGATAACATGGAAGAAAAGTATGAATGAACGTGAGAGCTTTAGATGTTTTGCTCTTCTTAATTTAGCTTAAAACCCGGATATCAAGGCCCTTTGAGAATGCAACGTAGACTTTCAACTTCATTGATTCCTCTAAAAATGTCATTAAATCACTGATAAATACAACTCCCTGCTGCTCAGAACAAAGAGCTCTGTCCTTTCTTCTCCACGTCCCTTTTTCCCAACTGTTCGCAGGTCCTTAAGCCCACCCACTAATGCCAACATACTCACAACTCTCTCTTCCAACTTGCTTAGCGCCCTGCCAGTGCAAGACGCAGAGTGGGCAGGGATTGGTGGCCGCCCGTCCGGCTGGCAGGCTGGCACTATTTTTATCATAATTTCACAGAACTCTCCAGGATTCATCTGGAAGTTGGCACGTAGGAAGCGGTCGGGCCGCTTTGTTCCAGCCATGCCGCTGATGTCACGGCTTTAGTAGCGGGTGAAGTCTGTAATTGGCGTCGGTGATGGGAGGACGGAGGCTGGGTGTGCAGAGGGGGACATGTGTAGAGAGAGGGAGACGTGTTGTAGACAGGGCTGCTGTTGCATCAACACAGGGCCAGCAGGCAGGAGTAAGAGCCCACCAAACCCCAGGTAAATTATACTGTATTTCACTGCAAGTCATTGCAGTTATTCTCTTGTGGAGTGACCTTAACTTGCAGAGCATGTGTTTGAAGCCTTGGATATTTGTAGTGAAGGTAAATGTGTCATACAGGCCGAATTGGCTGGGAGAGTCACATCCTGGCTTTCTGTTCTCGGAAGTGAATTTATGTTGATGGATGGACACGAGGTGCTACTGTAGATTAAATGTTTGGGACTACTCAGTACTTCAGACGAGGGAGGAAACTGGCTCTTCCTCACCGTATGCTAACTCCGAATGGCTTCCACATGGCGTAGCCTGTTGCTCGACATGTTGTGTCGGATACGTCCTGGATTAATGTCTGAAAGCGCCCCCACTTTCTGGCCACCAATGAAGGACGCCGACTAGGCAGGGATTGGTTGAAGTCCAGCTGGCCAGCCCTCATTTTTACCAAGAAGTGAAGCTTAGCCGCCATTTTTCTTTTATCCAACTGATGCGTCTCCCTCCCTGCTTCTGTTTTATTTAATTGGTTGTGTTGGGATACAGCCTGCATGCTCAGAGGACACAACATTCACATGGCAATGCTAGAGAGATGTTCTCACGTGTAGGTTATGGTTGAACGGCCTCAGGGCAGTAATGCTGCTCTAGGCATGATGCCAACACTGTGGTCCTTCAGGAACCCAGATACATGTTTGTTTATCTTGTTGTGCTGTAAATACACACGTTCACACTGCCGGTGGAGGTGATGGTGAAGAGATGAGAGGGTTTTGACTGACAGCAAGTGCACTTATTCACCTCAGACACATGATAGATTTATGTGCATAACCTTTTTGTTTTACCTGATTGGAAACATGAAGCCAGCAGAACGTCAGGAGTCGTATTTTTAAAGAAGTTAGACATAAATGTCCGGTAGCTCAATCCTCATAACCGAACTGATAATTTTAGATAAAAGAAAAGTTTACTTTCTATCAACAGAGAGATGGAAGCTACCGAGGTGTTCTTGAGTGAAGCACAGGCTGTTCCAAGAAGTTACAGTGGGCCGCATGGGAATCTGTTTAAAGATATGCTCTCGAAGATTCTCATGTAAATAAATGTCTTAAGTCACTACCTATCGGCGGATGAGGTAACACAATGGTGACTGAGCCTATGGCCCACTGATGAAAGCCTTTGCATTTGCAGTATTACAGACTGGGTGAAAAAATCACGAGCGGCGCCCAGTTAGTGACGTGTTTCCATCAGCCAGCAGTGGTCTGCTGCCAGAGAGGGTAGGCGGAGCTAAGCGGCTGCTTTTCCGGTCTCTGCAAGTGTTGCGAGTAAACAGTAATCTACTATGGCTGAACAAAGAAAAGATCGCTGACTACAGAATCAACTTCAAAAATAAGTGAAAATACAAAGAAAAAGAAACAAACTCGACGCTCAGATGAAGCAAACAGTCTGAAAAGGAAAGCGACCGTCAGCGAGGGAAATCAAGATCACTACTAGGAGCCGCCAAATACTAGAACAAAACTGAGAACTTTGAGATTATATGTTTAAGTTACTACAGGGTACAAAACAAAATGTAATTATTGTGAAAGTAAAGCAGAGAATATCTTCTTTAGATAAGATAATGTTTAGGAACACAAAGTTAGATAGTACGCAAAGTAAAAGTAGAGCTCTCAACAATGATAGAAAGCTCTGCAAGCCAGAATAAATAAGAAAATGAACAAGTTCTATTAATGTCTGGGTTCTGATAATTTAACAGTGCAAGCTTTACATGTACCGTGTTTATGTCAAAACAGAGCTGGCTGTAGGTTAGGTTCAGTTTATTTAACCTGAATCTTCAACCCTCCTCTGGTATAAAAACACCAGTGGCATCTAGCAATGTTTCTTTCTCAGGCACCAGTCCCCTCTCTCTATGTCCTGCCGCTCCCCGTCTCTCAGTGAGATGCCCCTGGGCACGGTGTTCGGGCGACGGCCCACTTGTCACCGCAACATCTGCACCAAAGTCCTGCTGGCTGAGGGGAGGGAAACCCCGTTCACCGAGCACTGCCGCAACTATGAGAACACCTACAGGGTGAGTGTGCTGCATGAGACCAGTGATGTGGGGGATTTAAGATTTACTTAAACGGGACATATTTGAGCTATGAAATCAATTTTCTATTATTCTGATTTGTTTTTGAATCACGTTGATAAAGTTTGTTTCATTTTAAAAATTGTAAGCATATTTCAATTTAACTATTTTTCGGGGCCTCTCTTTCCTCCTGAAACGAACAAGCCGTTTTGCCATTCACAGGTTAGACCTTAGCCCCGATTGGCTGACAGTATTTGGAGTGACCGCGTAAGTTGTAGAAAACATGGCTGCTCTAGGATCGGTTATTCAGCTTTATATGTATGAGCCAGAATCACCAGGAGGTATCAGAATGGTAAGCTGAAATCTTCACGACGACTTGACTACAAGCTCGTGCAAGAAGGCAGCCTGAGGTGAACGACGGTGAATTACGATTGGTCGATTTCAGAGAAAGTGAGGTTCTACGTACAAACCTGCAGCTGTTCTGAACGGCCCGTTTCAGAGGCGACCTTTTTAAAAATGTGATTCTGGAAAAACACGGAATTATGCAGTTTTCACCTTTTCACTGTGAACAATAACCAGCCAAAAATGAGAAACCCATGTAAATATGAGAATATCCATTTAAAAGATATGGCCCCTTTTAGAGAGTATGTAGTCCGCTAGCATGCTAACATCTGCATGCTCACAAACTAACATTGACAGTGCAAAGATGCTGATGTTTTTAACCGGAATAATACTTTTGCTGTTCGAAATGCCATGTTATACTAGCAGTACGAACTGATTTGGCCAATATGTAGTATGTAGCATGCAAATGAAAGCAAAATGTGCAGTGTGCCAAAAATACCTCTGATTCGGAAAAAATCTCCAGTACGCATCGGACCAGTCTGTCTCGTCTACTGTATCCCACAATGCAAAGCGCTGGAATGTCACAGCAGCAGTTGAAATGACGGACAGCAGCATTCCAGCAGAAGGGGGCGCTATAGCTAAATAAGCAGCGGTTTGCTTTTGTCCAAAACCGGAAACTGTCGCCTGGCAGCGTACTGCGAAATGAATTTAAAAAGCTCCTCCATACTACATACTACAACCAAACGCACTATGCAGTATGTACTATAAAGTATCCAATTTTGAACACAGCAATCGTCTGTATATAAGAACGTGATTGGTTTTTGGACTATTGCCATTTTGTCTGTCACTCGCTTTGTTAGCAGGTGTATCCTTAATTTTCAGTCACAGTTGTGATATTAATTAGGATGCTAATTATTGGATGGAAAACAAGCTTTAAACTGCCAACTAAAAGAGGCTTCGTCCACTTCTTTCATTCAGTCTTTGGTAGGATATTACCATGTTTAACGTCTAAATATTTTAGTGCAAGTCTACAAAGTGAATGACACCTATTCTTTCTGTTACTATAGAGTCAAATTTACAGATTTAGCTTATGTGATACATGGACAAGAAGTACGTTATGTTTTAAAGTACTTCATTATTTTCATGTCCAGAGTTCATATATATATATATATATATATATACTGTATGTGTCCAGTGTTTGGATCCACGTCAGTTAATACTGCTGCAGGATATTTTCTTCCTGCGACGAGGAGCCGTTTCTGATCCTCAAAGTAAAACACATAAAAAGGCAACAGCAGGACTTCCTGTAGAAGCTCTTCTTTCACCTGTCGAGTCGGCAACAAAGTTTTCACACTTGGATGGCCAGCACCTGCACCTCCTGAGTATCATGTCTCATGTTCTGTGTGTGTTTTTAGACCTTCCAGACAGAGATTCAGAACATGAAGGACCAGGTCCAGGAGCTGCACCGGGACCTGACCAAGCACCACTCCATCATCAACACAGATAAGATGGGAGAGATCCTGGACAGGTCGCTGCACATTGACGGCCAGATATCCGCCCAGTACTCCACTGTGGAAACTATGAGAGTCATGTTTGAAGAGGTGCGTCAAGTGATACCTTGATGCTTTGACCTTCAGTGTGTACCTGCCTCTGCCGGCTCTGCAGCTCCGACAAAACACTTCCGCATTTGTCCTCCAGTCAGGAGCTCCAGCTGCATGCTAACACGCTAGTTTTCACACATTGTTATCTGCCAGTGATGCACAAACAAAGGGAAATAATAGTAGCAAATATAAATGTATAAAAGAGACAAATAACAGTCATTGTCAACTTACATTTCCTCACAGGTCTGGGACGAGACGTTTCAGAGGGTCACTAACGAGCAGGAGATCTATGAAGGTTTGTCTTCAACCGTGACAACACAAATATTAATTTAAATGTTTATCTGTTTCACTTTTCTGTTTGGTTACGTTTATTTTACTTAAATTTTCTCTTTCCTGATTGTAGCCCAGCTTCACGACCTGATGCAGCTGAAGCAGGAGAACACTTACCTGACCACGATCACCAAACAGATCAGCCCTTACATCCTGTCCATCGCCAAGGTCAAAGAGAGACTCGAGCCCAGGTGTTGTATTCAGGCAAAATATCCATCCATCCATCCTTCCATTATCTATACCGCTTATCCTGTTCAAGGTCGCTTGGGGGCTGGAGCCTATCCCAGCTGTCATTTGTCTAGAGGCGGGGTTACACCCTGGACTGATGACCAGTCAATCACAGGGCTGACACACAGAGACAGACAACATTTCATGCTCACATTCACACCTACACACCAATTTACACTCACCAAGCATGTCTTTGGACTGTGGGAGGAAGCCAAAACACCTGGAGGGAACCCACAAATGCACGAGGAGAACATGCAAACTCCACACAGAAAGGCCCCCCTGCGTGTGAACCGGGATTTAAACCAGGAACCTTCTAGCTGTGAGGAGACAGTGTTAACCACTGCAGCCCATCACCAGAGTCAATGCAGGTTTTTCCCACTTTTAAAGCTACTGGAAACCTAAGCTGTTATGTGCATAATAGTAAGCAGCCAAAAGTATTAAAAATTTGTCTCAATCCAAATTTGAAATAATGTAAAGTAAAATCTTTAAAGATTTAAATTTTGTTCTCTTTGGCGGCACCTTTGGTGATAAACGGTAACTGCTGAAGGATACTTCCCAGATATCCAGACAGTGTTGCATGTGTGACGTCCACGGTTGGCTCCGGTTGTAACTCTTGATTTTCCTCGCTGACGGTCGCTTTCCTTTTTAGTTTGCCTTCATCTGAGCGTTGAGTTTGTTTCTTTTTCTTTGTATTTTCACTTATTGTTGAAGTTGTATCTGTAGTCATCCATCTTTTCTGTGTTTGTTCAGCCATAGTAGATTACTGTTTACTCGCAACACTTGCAGAGACCGGAAAAGCAGCCGCTTAGCTCCGCCTACCCTCTCTGGCAGACCAACCACTGCTGGGTGATGGAAAACGCGTCACTAACTGGGCGCCGCTTGTGATTTTTTCACCCAGTCTGTAATACTGCAAATTAGGAGGCTTTCATCAGAGGGCCATAGGCTCAGTCACATTGTCTGACCTCATTCGGTGATAGATAGATAGTGACTTAACAGACATTTATTTACATGAAAAAGTTAGAGAATATGCCTTTAAGTGTCTGTAAACCATTCTGATATTGGGTTTGAATTAGAGCATATTAGGTTATGCTCAGATATTTATTACAAAATTACAGGAAATTGTCTGGTGAGATGCTCAGTTTTCATATTTTTACTATTTCAAACCAAATTTCCAAACACTTTAAAGCTGCTCTACTTTCACTTTAAAAAAAACATGAAACTAAAGTGGAATCAGGCATTAAAGGACACTTTCTGAATTCATTTTTTATTGTCAACAAACCCCTCAAAAGACCAAAAACCAACAGTGAGTTATTTATTCTCTGTGTAGCGTATTCCTCTGTGCCATAGAGCTTCATTGTTGCTCCAAAACAAACTGTCACTGAGCCCCGTTGTTGCACCGGGTAACATGTTCTTTCATTACCACGAACATGGACACTGGAGTTTATCTTCACTCAGTCCCACAGACTCTGTTCTGCTGCAGTAAACACTCAGTGGAGCAGCACATTTCTATTAATCTGCAGCTGAAAACAGATGCAAATATAAATTTATGTTTGCATAATGTCTGCTAAAAACTGCAGCGACCAGCTGTTTAAGGAAATTACTCTTGTTATTGTTTAGATATCAAGTCCTCTCGCCTTAGACATTACATACCGTGTGTTTAACATCTTGAGTAGAAACAAATGAGTGTAAATTAATTATAAAAGCAAACCTTTATAAGCAGTGAAACTAAACGTGTATTTTGCAGGTTTCAGGAGCCTGAAGAGCCTCAAGACGACCGCACAGAGACAATGCTGAAGATCTATGAAGACAGCAACGCTAAAGGCAGCCAAGACAGGTATTTGATCACAGAACTGTAGTTCAGTCAGACAACTCGTGATAGTTTGGCGTCTAGTCTCCGACATCATCATCACCCCTCGCAGATTTATTTTACATGCAGAAATTTGAGGAGTGATGCGATGATATCTTCTTAGCCGGAGCCTGCAGGTGGATGCTGGGGTGGTGGTGGGGCTGAAAGTATTAGCGCAGTTCCCCTCGCCTCAACTTCCCCTTCCAAGCAAGCCAACCATGGCCACAAAACTTGCAAAAGGCCCATTTTTTTAGCCAGTGTTTGGTTTGTTTGTCCTTCCTGGACTACAGTAGAGACATGGTCTTGCAAAATGGCGGACCTAGTGGACAAGATCCAGTCCTTGCGGTAGATAATAGTCGGGATAAAGAGCTGGAATAATGCATGTAGGAAGACATGACTTTTGACGGATTATATTTGCAGAACTGAGGTTTAGTAGCAGCAGTTTAAAGTGTAACCAAAGTCTTTGCAATCCGAATACAAACATTTATCTAACTCCTCATTTATTCTGTCTCGACAGCGACAACCAGACAGCCCGTGTCACCGAGCAGGACAGAGACAAGAACAACCGCTCGCTGATGCTCGAGCCGGGGGAGAGCTCTGTCAAGACGAGCCGCCCGGGCAGGCTGAGGGTCGCAACGGAGACGTCCGGCCACAACGAGATGCCTTCATAAACACTGTGTCACTTCATGTCAGCCTCCCTCTCCCCTCCTGTGCAGCAGTGTGACTTAATTCAACCGTAACAAGCCCGGGAGGGTCGGTTTCCTCCTCTGCTGTCCAGATACTGTACATCACGTCTTCTCAGCTGTGTGGCGCTGTCAACATCTCCATGGATAGACTCTAACTGGACCCTCACACATGGAGATCAAAGAGCTGTCAGAGATGCCTCCCTGTTCAAAGATAATCATAAAGAGTTTGCTCTGGTGTTATTTAGGATGCTTTAATGAGGAAAAACCAGCTAAATATATCTTATTTTCTGCTTTTGCTTTAATCTCTCTGTCTGTGTTTTGGCTGCTAAAATGAGAAGTATGCAGAAAGTGTGAATTATCTCTCTTTTTCTTCTCTTGCTTTTTTTCCGTCTCCATTCTTTGCATAAAACAAGCATTTTCTGGAAGCTGGAGTCTGATGATGGATGACCGCCCGGGTCCGATCCCCCAGAAGATAGTTGAACCGCTGTGACAGCGCAGATGGAGCACAGCTAATGTAATGATGTGTGTGTCATTCTGGGTGTCAGTGTAGGTCACATGTTGATGTGTGTCATGTGCAGCGTCTCATGCATCAGTCTGCTCCAAATTGAGGACGTCCCTGCCAGACTGGTGTCTGCAGCGGAGGTTTGATTTTTTCCCCCCTCCTCACATCTTCATGCAAAAAGTGGAAAAGTGTTGAATTACAGAGGTGTGAGAATGTGACTGGCCTTGGCTTCACCTCCATCTCCTGCTCCACACTCGTCCTCGATACCTCAGCCCAGCCAGACGCCGTGTACTGCTGTACGAAATACAAGTTTTAAAACATAAATGCTTAATTGGCTCTTGCTTCTATTATTTAGAGAAACATCTAAGACATTTTATATGCAAACAAAAGACTCAAATTTGGCTCATAAATGTGTTTAAATCTGTGTAAGAGTGCATTATTTACAGCTTTATTTGGGAGTGCTTTGGGTTGGTTAAATTAGCGTACAACAAAATCTCATCGTCCCACATGGCATACCCTTTTTCCTTTTACTTTTGCACACACTGCAGCTGCTCTTACACAGTATGTACTTTGCATTAGGTATGCATACAATAGGGATGTACCACTTTGCTTTTACAGTGTGCTTTAAGCTTTGTTCTTGTTTTTTGGCCTTTTATGCCTTTATTGAGCGAGAGGACAGTCGATGGTGTTGGAGACGGTGGAAGAGAGGGGATGGCACGCGGCAGGGGGGCCGAGGGTGGGCGTTTAGCCTGGGGCCGACGCATCGAGGACGGCAGCCTGTGTATATGGGACGCGTGATTTCACCTCTGCGCTAAACAGCGCCCCAAGCTTTGTTCTTCTTGCTCATACATGTATCGTAGTCCATAATGCAGTGAATGTTTAAAAAACACGCGGTCTCCTTGTAGATACAGAACGTCATTCACTGGGTGTTGCTCAGACAATGTGCTGTAAGCTATTTTCAGAAGATCGTGGAATAGAAAGAAACTTGTTTGCTTCTTATGCGATCAGGTGTTGTAAGAAGGTCTGGTATTTTTCGATGACTGCATTGGAAGTATGTATTGTCATGTATTGTCTGGCACACTACATAGTATATACGTCTGACAATTAAAGGCAGCCTTAATTTGAAATCTTCTCTGGTCAACTGTTACACATCTTAGTTCTGGGAAAGAAGGCTGAGGCTATTTCCTTGATAAGAACCAGAAAGGCAGGTCAGAGGTTGGTAGGGTCGGCAACAGAGAAATCAGTCTGGGAATGAGTGCTGGAGAGTCTCGCATGTAGGTGAAGAACAATCTGGCAGTGAGTGTGAGAGCAGTGGCTTGATTACTAAACAGAAGCAGCTGTGTGTCCAGGTGAACCGAGTGAGCTGATGAGGTGGGCGTGGCAGGCATGCAGAGTGGAGCAGAGGAGGGAACGTTACACCCTGATCTTCATACTTAAACATCTTTTGCAGTTTGTGGAAGTAAATGTGAATGTTGAAAAGATGTTTCGGCATCCTGTGTGTACATAGTTTAACTGAGACAAAATAAAGATTTTCTGGTATAATAAATTTGATCAAAGTTTGGTTATTGGGTTTTAACAGTGCCGTGGATGTCCAGGTGACATGTCTCAGACAATCCTGCAGGTGAAGAAGCCAGATCTGGCGCTCCTGGGCTGGCTTGGTTACACGTTTTCCTGTTGTTGGGACATTTAAATTTCTTGGCATTGGAGATGGTTTATGGTTGTGAATAAACGTTCACGCACACTTCGTTTGCAACGTGACATTGTATTGTAGAATAAAACTGCACACTTTAGACAGTGACCTTCTATGGTGACTAGTCAGAGACGCACCTGTGTCATAAAGAAGCTGTTTAATCAGCTAATTGATAGGCCACACCTGTGATGGATTATCTTAGCAAAGGTGAACTGTTCAAATAAAACAAATTTCTGGGCAAAGATAAAGTCTACGGAAAAAGTGTTTGATCTGTTATTAAAACTCATTAAAAGCAGAAGCAGGAAATAAAATGTAGCGTTTGTATTTTTGCTTCACGTTTAATCCTCTTGGTTTTCTTCTTGACTTCACCTCACATCAGTTTCAGCACCGTGATTTAAAGCGTTTGCCCTGCAGGAAATCAGCAGGTAGCCTCACATCCCGTCTCTTCCTTTTCCTCCTGTATGTTATTCTTCATTAATCATGTTGCTGTTTTTAAATAGACGCCATTTTAAACCTGACAGGGGCGGGAACATAAACGCATTCACCCCGCTTCTGAAGAGGATCAAACGGAGCTGCCATTTATCAGCAGAAATATTTAAATTTGAAATTATTCTGGGGGATAAAAAAAGCTTTTTTTGAAGGACTTTTTGAAAAACATCTTTTAAAAAAACAGAGCCGAGTACACAGGAGTGATTCAAGGTGAAACCTTCCCACCTGCTTCCTGCACGGAGACATGATTGTCCCACATTCTCTGCACAGGTAAGGACGATAATTAGGAGCCCAGAAGAAGAAGGTTATTTACATGTCGCAGCTGAAGTGGGTTTGTCGAGAACCGACGCTTTAAAGGAAGTATTGGGGTCACGTCGGCCTTAAGGAACAGTCGTGCTCTGCAGAGGTGTCAGAGGTGCACATTCATTAAAAATACATTTGTGACAGCAGAGTAACAAATGGCCGTGCCTCTGCTGTGGTTCATGTACTCCCTCCCCGCGGTCATTCATCATCTGCACTCATCGAGCAACCAGGTCCGTGTTCACTGTTCATTATTCTCTCTTTCTCTCTCGGTCTCTGCGTGGCTCCCTGATCTACTGCTGGAGAGGGGGAAAACACCCGAAGGTTATTTTACTTCAATAAGGAAAGTTATTTTTTAGAGGAACATTTGGAGGTAAAGTTCACAGAGAAATCTCTCTCTCTCTTTTTTTAACCAATTAAGACAGAACGCATCTTTACTCCATTCGCTGAACAGCAGGTGACGATGAAGACGCTGAAGGAACCTCCACGGCTTCATTTGAAGTCTTCTCCATACGGTCGAGACAAACATTAAAGATGGAAGAGGAATATAAAGACGTGATGAAATGAAACTTTAATGATCTCCGTGCAAAAACTGGGTCACCAAAGAAATAAAAGAGTATGACAGAAGGAATAATACAATTAGTGCAAATAGAGCGTCTGAGATAAAACCACAAACGTCTGTATAATGAGGAAGGAAATGCAGTCATGAGGCTTAATTATGCTGCACGCAAAAACTGCAAATGTCACGTGTACAAAGAACCGCAGCTGGCTCCATGGAATTTGCTGACTTAAGACAGATTTGCAGGTTAATATATTTGAATAGATTATAATGTTTGTTCCGTGGATTATGGCTCTTAAATAAGATGGGAGCATTGGGGGTATTAAAGGAATGAGTACCAGCAAGTAGCCAGCAATTTGGATTTTCTTTCACACGAACAGGAAAGCTCCTGTGTTAGAAAACACATGTAACAGAAAAGGTTGTAGGCCTGAGACCATAAAAACAAGTGGACAGGACGCCATGATTTAAGCTCCTGTCATTTTTAAGACTCTTGTTTGGCTTTTTGGTCGCCATCTTGGTTTTTTTGGAGCCAAGTGTGGACACATTTGGACAAGAAGGTAGAGCTGGAGAGGAACGAACCCATCGGCCATAGTCTAACAACGATATAGCCTCTGTGAGTGACGGTTAATTTTGCAGGCATTCCGGTTTAGCCAGCTTTTAGCGATAAAGACTTCCTGCCAAGACTTCCTTCACTGTGCGCTGCAATGTTTACAGTCCAGTTAGCAACTTGAGAAGCAGCCGTGTGGTCAGACCAATGACCAATATAAAGATGGACGACGCATCTCCATCTGCTCCCATTGTACGAAAGTGATGCCAAAATAGCCCCTGTGATAGGCGCTGCCATCTTGCGCTGGTGATGTCATTTAGCGCCAGAGTCTGCTTAGTAGAGATCGGCGGGTGGCGCCACCGTAGCCACTTCCGCTAACCAAAACACACACACTTTACTTACTGAAAGAACAGCAAGGATCCCGCACGCCGGCGTGTTTAACAGCAGAACAGCTTCTCTGTGTTGGTCTGAGGTTAACGTTCACAGGTATGTAAACTCCAACGACTGTAGTGATTGTTTTTGTTACGTTTCCTCTCGATGATCCTCCTCCACTCTGCTAATCCGGAACAGATTAGCTGCAGGAGCCAGATTTGTCAACAGAGCTGTCAATCATCATTTTGACAGCATCAAATAACTACTTAAAAATAAACTTGGACGTAAATCAGCATGATAATAACTAACTATAATGACAGAAACCATGTTTGACGTGTATTTTGATTTTATAGTTTGACTCCCATCTGTTAACATGGAGGAGGCGGGCTTTATGAGCTATACTGCAGCCAGTCAGCAGGGGGCGATAGAGAGGGTTTGGCTTCACTTTTAGGGAGCTGTCATGTCGTCCATCTATATAGACAGTCTTTGGTTCAGATCAAAGTGAAGGTAAATTCTCCCCTCCAGATATGTCTGCAAAATTAACACTGTCATCTCTTGGTGCATTAAATCCCCCGGAGGAGCGCCCGTTCATGTGTTTGTGCTGAGTCTCAGTTTCACTGTAAACAAAAAGTCACACAGAGGCTGCACTCTGTCTTACTTCAGCAGTATGAACCCGAAAAACCAACAGATTTTCTTGTGATTCACTTTAATTAACGGCTCTTAAGTTTGCTGAAATAACAACATCATGATGCAGATTAGTAACAGGTCAGAATGACACGAGTTCTTCATTGACTTTAAAGTGTTTAATGAGCTCTGAGTGGTTCAGTCAGGCTTTTTCCCAATAAGTCAACATTTCCTTACCTATCTTATTTCCTCAAGAGACAACAAGAAGTGTTTACTTTTAATTCCATTTCTAACTCATCCAGCGCACTACCTCCTTTCCTAATGCCAAGTGATTTTTTTGCCCTCCTTCCCTGCTGGCTGCTGCGAACTGGAGGGTAATTGGAATCAATTCTGATGCCGTTATCGGCGGTGACAGATGCACGAGGCCGCGGTGTGAAAAGGTCAAGGGTTGAGGGAGCCCTCCCAGGGGATTCGAGCTGCTCGAGGAATAAAAATGTCATTCCTGAATCAATTTCATATATGAACGCTAGTTTAGTCTCTGAGGGCTTTTTTAGCAAGACTGTTTCTTGTAGTTTTCTTCACTGAGCAGCTCCAGGAAGCACGCTGAGATGTTACAGATACTGCGTCTTCTTCCCATGTTCCCATCCTGACCTGAGATTCTGTGCACCTAAACTCGTTAAGAGACGTGTAAGTCAAAGCATGTCAATAATCTTTATCACTCACTGCCCCCATGCTGAATTATTAACCTGGGAGACGCAGCTGAGGGTTTAATTTGATCCCAGCAGCTCTGAGGGTCATAATTTAACTTGCATCCTCTCTGGCCTACATGAGGAAGTGTGTCAAGGAGAACACACGCTGTTGGGGGGAGTTGTTATTATCAGAGTACAGAGAGAAAAAGAGATAATATAAAAAAATATATATTTTCTTGTTCTTATTTTTACTGGAATAAACAACATTTATTCCAGTTTGATTACATAAATATTGGTCACTTCACGCTGCTGTAAATAAGACGTCTTATTGTGTTGGAAGTCTGTCGCCTGAAGCTCAAATTTCATTCTTTCATAACCTCTCCGGGGATCGTCGCTAACGCAATAACAGAGCTGACAAATTGAGTTCCTTTTATTGCTTCGGCCAACGATGGCAGCCAGCGAGCGAGCGAGCGAGTGAGGGAGCGAGTGAGGGAGCGTGTCCTTGACTCGGAGGAATCACAGGTGTGAGCCGGAGGACGTGTCAAACCTGCGGGCAGCAAGACTCGGGAGAGGTAGCACAGCAGTACGTATTAATCAACAGCTTGTTGGGCTGCTGGCTACACCTCCCTCCCCTCCTCCGTCTTCTCCTCCTCCTTTCTCTTCCTCCACAGCCTCCCATTCTGGTCGGCACAAATGAACCATTAGCACAGGTCACTCATTAACGACGACCCCTCTCTGCAGCTCTCTGTAAGGAAAAGAAACAAAGAAGTCATTACGCAGTTTGGATAATCATATATATATATATATATCAATGTCTGTTTTCAGTCTGTTTCATAACCAGCAAAATAATCCCCACAGAAGCTTTAAGAAAAAGTAAGTTCCGTATTTTCTTTTAAAAAGGTGTCAGTTTGGTCATCCATTATCTATTATCTATATTGCTTAGGGGGCGCGAGAGGCGGGGTACACCCTGGACTGATGGCCAGTCAAGCTGGAGGAACATGTAAACTCCAGCCAAACTGGGATTCGAACCAGGAACCTTCCAGGTGTGAGGCCTAGGGCTAATCGCTTCATCACAGCCTTCTGGGCTTGATAAAGGATACTAGTTTACTAGTTACTACTAGTTTTATTGTTTTTTCAAATATTGATCAGATATCACGTTCACAAGACCTGGATGTATCGCATTCACAAGTTTGGGATGGGAATATCTATCCATCCATCCAAGATCTATATCGCTTATCCTGTTCAGGGTCACAGGGGGGCTGGAGCCTATCCCAGCTGTCATTGGGCGAGAAGTGGGGTTACACTAAACTGATCGCCAGCCAATCACAGGGCTGACACACGGATACAGACAACCTTTCACACTCCTACACCTACAGGTAATTTATAGTCACCAATGAACCTAACCAGCATGTCTTTGGGTCCCCGGAGGGAACCCATGCTTGCACAGGGAGAACATGCAAACTCAACACAGAAAGGCCCCCTACGTCTGAACCTGGATTCGAACCAGGAACCCTCTAGCTGTGAGGCGACAGTGCTAACCACTGCACCACCGTGCAGCCGGAAATATAAGTTAGAAAATTGTTTTCTACTATTTGTTTGTTATCTTTGTTTCTATAATGTCTATTTGTCATTGACATTCTTGCAACAGTGAAGTTGACCTTTGACCTTTTAGGTGCACAATGTCAACTCTTAAACATTTATTCTATTGGACATTATTTGTGAAATTGTGTCATAATTAGCGCAAAAAATCTTCAGTTATGGCCAAAAATATACATCTTGAGAAATTACAGTGACCTTTGACCCCCAGAGTTCATCCTTAAACCAGAGTAGACCTTCACACATTGAAGAAACTCCATCCAGGCAATGCTGAGATTTTGTGATCACAAGAACCGGGAGAACGGACGGACGGACGAACAGAAGATGGACAGACAACCTGAAAACTAAAGTCCCGCCTCTGACCGGACAGCCAATCATATTTAAGGATAGTGGTTTGTCATCTTGGGTTGCAAAGCAGATTCCAGAGGTGCTCATCAGTTCAAATGCCCCTCGTGACACTAACACCATCTTTTTACTGCTCATATTCAGAGAATCAAAATGATCGGGCTGTCTGAGGTGTCGTCGTGCAGCTGTTGATTCAGAGGATGTTGGTGTGTCTTTATGCACACGGATGTGCATGCGTGCTGCAGCAGGAATCGTCTTCCATTCATGATTTCTGAAGAGACTTGCTCAATACAGACAAATGACTTACCTTTGTTTGGTTTCTTTCCTCAAGGGCTCACGGCTCCTACACACTCAAGGACAGCAGACCATTCAAGCTTACCAGAGAAGCTGCTGGAGGAGGATTAAAGCCGTCAGGGACAGAAACCTTGAAAACATGAGGAACACTGGTTTCACCTGGTGCATGCAGCATTATCAAACTTATTATACTTGCAAAGCAGGCAGAAATAACTGTTTTACTTTTGTGCATTAAGTCAGGCGCAGCTGTGGTTGCTGTCTTGTACCATGTGGTTGAGTTTGAGCTCATTCAAAAGACTGAGGGTGGTGCGGCTGTGGGAATGTGCACAGTGAGGTGCCAGGAAAGGGGCCAGGTATGGGAAGAGCAGGAAGATAAATGTGTTGTCTGGCTGGATAAATAAAAGCAGGGCAGTGTGGAGGTCTGTGAGAGGAAGTGGGAGGTGAGAGTAAACAGAGGTGTGTGACTGAGGAGAAGACGGGCAGGAGAGGAGAGTCTGAGAGCTTGCATGCAGGGGAGTGAAAGGCTAAAAATGCTTCATATATCTGTGCAAATTGTTTTAAAACAAGTAACATTTTTTATTTCTTAAAAAAGCATATATTTCATAAGGTGCACATTAGGAAAATCAGGACCAGAGTAAAGACAGAGCTGCAGAATTTACTTGAAAACATACAGACTTTAATTTGCATATTGTCTGTACAGCTTTAATGTGGTGACACCTTGATTTTAGTAACTGTCTTCGTATCATTAAACATCATCTAATGTCGTGCCTTTTTTATCCAAAGAGACATTAAGCTGAAGTGACTGAAGCTGCCTGATGTTACACAGATCCTCTCAGGAGGATCTTTGAAGAAACAGCATGAGGAGAATCTTTTCATGTTGCATATTTCTACAGTTATAAAGCTAATAGAAACCGTTTAAACTCTTCTAATGGATATGTTTTAGCTTTATTTATACTAACAGGGTTCTTGGTGCTCTTATGTTTTTAAATATTTTTTTTCCTTTGAAAGAAAACACAAAAAGGATGTTCTTCAGGTTTTTCTCAATCAAACTTATGTGCAAGCATCAGGCAGCACGTGCTTGTCATTGTCGTTTGTTAAATTGCTGTTGATTTAAGTGCTGACTTTTCTGCTAAGTTATCACAAAGGCCATGATGTGGTGTTGCTTTGATTTACACTATAAAAACACAACTATTTGTTGTTACTTAAAAGAGTATTTTTCCAGACATGTTGCATTCACCTGAGAAAACAAAGCTGCTGTTTTTCTGAATTAACGAGACACTTCAGAACCCAGCGAGAGGCTCTCACATGCGCTCACTACGGTTGCTGCTGCTGATCAGCCTGACTAACAACAACACCATCTCTATTATTTAAAAGACACGAGTATCTCCCAGTGTCTCAACCCCAAACCAAAATAAAACAGGATTAAACTCAACAAGTATCTGAAGTATCGTTAATTCAGAAAAACAGCAGAATTATTTTTCCTCAAGTGAATGGAATATGCTTCCCTACAAATGTGTTACAGTAACAATCTCAAACTTTTTCATGTAAATAAATGTCTGTTAAGTCTCTATCTATCGCCGAATGAGGTAACACAATGGTGATTGAGCCTATGGCCCACTGATGAAAGCCTTTGCATTTGCAGTATATAGTATTACTATGGACTGGGTGTCTGTGGCGTCATTCGCAGAAACAATCACAAGCGACGCACAGTTAGTGACGCGTTTTCATCAGCCAGCAGTGGTTGGTCTGCCAGAGAGGGTAGGCGGAGCTAAGCGGCTGCTTTTCCGGTCTCTGCAAGTGTTGCGAGTAAACAGTAATCTACTATGGCTGAACAAACAAAGAAGAGATCGATGACTACAGATACAACTTCAGAAATAAGTGAAAATCCAAAGAAAAAGAAACAAATTCGACGCTCAGGTGAAGGCAAACAGTCTAAAAAGGAAAGCGACCGTCAGCCAGGAAAATTAAATTGAGACGTCTGCTCCCGCCATACGGATTATCGCCAGTGGGCAGTGCTCAAGAGCACAAAAACTGAAATATTCAAGATTGTATCTTTAAGTTCTTACATTAGAAAAAGGTTCTTTCAGGCTCTCTGGGTTTGGAACAAGCTTTGTTATAGTTTGGTCACAGAAAACTGTTTGTCTCGGTACACGACTTTATGAAGCTAAAACTATATGAGGTATTTGAGCGAATAAGTTGCCTCCTATATGATCTAAACGGCTAGAGGAGGCCTTTCTACTACCGCAGTGACCAACACACTCACCACGTCTCACATGCATCTCTGTGTAAAATCAACCCTGCAGCCACAGTGACCGCCATCATCAATCTGTGATCTCTCACAATAAAACTCACAGTGCTCGCTTTATTCATGGTTCAGTGAATGAAAACGTCACACTGAAGACAGTTCTACTGCCGCATGTAATGTTAATATTTCAAGGTTAAAACATGGGATGCCTCATAAAGCCATTTTTATATAGCAGGAACAAGAGGCTGCACAGTATGTGGTCTGCAATGTACTGACAGAGGCTTTATTACAAAAGAGTGTTTATGGCAGTCTACAGTCTTAATTTGATCATATTTATTTTTTATTTTTGAACATTTTTAAGTTTTTCTTCATATTACAGACATAACAGGAGTCTTTGCACAGAGAGACACTCAGAAAAATGAACAGTAAAGTGAATGTGTAGCTTATTTTTTCTCTGTTATAAGAAAAAAGGCCTGTGACTTGGGTTTGGTCATCATTTCTTCAAGGATTTCTCAGCTCATGTTAATTGAAAAGGTACAAAAGCACAAGGTAGCTTCTAAGGCACGACGTGTACAACTTCAGTCCTCTTGTGTTAAAAACTGTCCAGTGTTTCGAGAGCAAAAAATTAGAACAATACTCACATGCTGCATACAAGAAACAGACAAAACTCTTAATGTTTAAGTGCCAAACTTTTAAAAAATGACTTGGGGAAAACAGTAAACTGATGAACACATTCATCCCTCTCGGACACAACAGTAACACAGCATGGCAGTGGTGTAGCAGTGCTTCCTCTGGGTCTATTCAGCAGTGGTGTGCGAGCTCAGCCGAAGGTGTTTGCACCTCTGAAGGGAAATTTTAATTGGTTTATTTAGGCCACGTTTTATTCTGAAACCCAAACAAGGCTTCTTATTCACAATCATGAAAGTATTCAATTTGTTTCCAGCAGATAGACTGTACAAAACACAAGTACCACTGCTGCATTAAGAGTCAGAGGAAAACACTGCTTTGTTCCTGCTCCTCTCAGTACGTGCGGGCTCCTGATTTGACCTCCTGCGGCTGGTTGAAGGGGTTCGCCGGGCCGGAGGACTCGTCCTGCTGGTCGATGGACTGGTAGGCGTCTCTGTTTCGGGTTACTGAGGGGAAACCTGCAGAGAGAAGCCCAAACAGTCTTCAACACATAAAACCCCCACCATGAAAAGGATTTATTCATAATCATATCTGCTTCTGCGACTCATGAAGGATGTGGTACTATACATATGAAAGCTTCTATACAACTTCCTGTTTCTTGCACACAGATTCATGACAATGTGGGAGATTGTGTTATCTTCATTTCACCATCTGGCCTCGTCTGGATAAATATCTTTGTCAACATACAGTAAAGCACACTAGAGCTGCAGCTTATGATCATTATGAAACTGATTAATCTGCTGTTGGGCGAGATTGGACGAGAGGCGGGGTTACACCTGGAGTGATCGCCAGTCAATCACAGGGCTGACACATAAAGACAGGCTGTGTTCAAAATGCCATGCTATACTAGCAGTACGTACTGATTTGGCCAAAATGTAGCATGTAGCATGCAAACAAACGCAAAGTTTACAGTATGCCAAAAATGCCCGGATGTCGTACTGATTCGGATAAATCTCTAGTATGCATCAGACAAGTCTACCTCGCCTACTGTATCCCACAATGCAAAGCGCTGGAACGTCACAACGGCAGTGGAAATGCAGCATTCCAGCAGAAGGGGGCGCTGTAGCTAAATAAGCAGCTTTTTGCTATTGGCAGAGTATTGTTTACTTCTGGTTTCCAAAAGCAGAAACAGCTCTGTACTACATACTACCGCCAAACGCAGTATGCAGTATGTAGTATGTAGTATCCGATTTCGCACACAGCACCAGACAATCTTCCACGCTCACATTCACACCAATGAGCAATTTAGAGTCACCAGTGAACCTAACCAGCATGTCTTTGGACTGTGGGAGGAAGCTTGAGGACCCGGAAGGAACCCTAGCCTGCACGGGGAGAACATGCAAACTCCACACAGAAAGGCCCCCTTTGTCCGAACTGGGATTCGAACCAGGAACATTTTAGCTGTAAGGCAACGGTGCTAACCACTGCACCTCTGTGCAGCCCACCCAACTGCATTTTGTGACATCAGAAAGTGCAGCCTCAGCAAGCTTCAGAGAGCTGGCCAATCAGAAGAAAGTGGGCTTGTAGCGGCGGGGTTTCTTAAAGGGACAGAGCCGACTGAGTCGTTTCAGGCAAAGGCTGTATGAGGGCCTGCACAGAGCACCAGGGTGAGATATAATAGAAGAGACTCGGCCATTTGTTGCATGTCATCCCCCTCTTCCTTTATTTCCAATTCTATCCACTATCCTATCAATAAAGGCTACAGAGCAAAAATAAAAACAAACAAAAAAACTCCTGTAGTATTTTAGAAATCTGTTCCATTTCATCTCTCTCTTTTCACACGTTAATTTGATTAGCTGCAAACTGAAGAGATTTGGCCACATGAACAGACCAACATCTATGCTCTGAAAAATCTTCTAATCTGGGATTTTTTGGAGCTTTTTACTCAGAAAGCTGGTGCATACTCTGTGCAAATGTTAATATGCTTAATAAGGAATTCTATGAAGAGTGTTTACTGATGTAATCCATCTGAAAACTTTAAAAGTACAGAAACACAAAAAAAAAAAAAGACTATGGCATGGCCAGAATAGTAATAACATGTTTTAGAAGTTCAAAGGCACGCACACCTCTGCATGGCCCGGAGTCCTTTTACTGTGACAAACATGCACAAAATAATAATGACTTCCAACGGTTTATTTTCACTTTACTAAAACTGCTGTGATGTTTATTTGTTTATTTTATTTAAAAGCATAGAAATACAATCATTGTTGGTCAAAAAAAGCTGCATATAATTCAGCAAACTTATATAAGTGTGCATTTCAAACAGGTCACATTTATCGTCTTCATTATGTTGAGTGTAATTAGCCTGATTTGAGAATGTGCAGCATCATGCAGCTCTGCTTTAAATATATGCAAACAGAAGACACAAGCACAAATGAGGTGTCTGGAGAGAAGAACAAATATAAATAATACATACAGAAGCAAACTTGCAGAAACATTTAAACACATAAAACAATGGACTTTAACACAAACATAATGATATGACAAACATAATCAGGCAGGTAGGAGAAGGTAAGGAGGACTGGTGGAGGTGGGGAGAGAAGAATTAAAAGATAAATAATTAAAAAGAGAAAAATAAAACATTTGTGAAAGAAATATAAGTTTATATTTGTCCTTCAGTCTGATTTGTGACCTTACTTCCTGTTTGGGAGAGGATGGAAGGAGATGATGGGAGGAGAGAAATGGTGAAAAAGGAAGAAGCCGGGAATCAATAGCGGCGGCCAATAAAGGCACTGTCAGCACTGTCCGTAGTGCATCGACTGTCCACAGAGGTCTCAAAGTCTGAGAGGTCAAAGGTCAGCGGTGGAGGAGAGGAGAGGAGTGAGGAAAATAAAAGAAATGAAAAAAGACACGAGACAAATGGTCAAAACACGAGACAACACAAAAGTTCACATGTGAAAAAGGCAGTTCCACAAACAGGCGGGGCAGACTGTAAAAAATGGAAACGAGGAGATGACAGACGAGAACACAGAAACATAGGTTCAGACACATTCTTACACATTAGGATTACACATTAATTGACCGAAAGCCAGATTAGAACATTCTTCATTGCATTGCAGGGAATTAAAAGTTTACCAAGCCCCGCCCTCTCTTAGTTACTGTTGCTATGCCTGTTGAACTGTACATTCTAAAACAGCTCATAAACACATCACCATGACAACAGTGAATTTACCACACAAAATTAGTCTTAATCTTTGACCCTGTGAGTCGTTAGTTTCCTACAGATGAAAACAAAAGCAGGTTTTGGCATGTGACTGTTGATTGTTTTTGGCTGAAATGAAAACGGACGCTAGCAGGTATTAGCAGCTATAGCTAGCTAGCTAATAAACATTAACTTCACTCAAACATGTCAAAATGGAATTCCCCATAAAATTTGCATTTGATGCATAGGTGATAGCTTAACCAATGATGTGTACTGTTGCTAAAAAAAAAGACATAACTTTAGCTATAGGTACTTCATATTGCCAGGTAGTAGCCTATGCTAGCTAGCTCACAGTATAATTAAAATAAATTAAGGTCAGGCTGATTTCAATCCAACAAAACGTTGTTTAGATGCTAACTATAAAAAAACCACAGGACAGGACTAACTTTTTTGCAAACGTAATGCTGCAAACGTAACGCAGGAAAGGAGTTTAGCTGGGAATGCTAACACAAAACCATAAACTCCAGCATAGCCTCATCAAAGATCTCAGAACCCACAACGCACACACACACACACACACACATGCACACACACACACACACACACACACACACACACACACACACAGGGGAATAACACTAAGTGGATCTCCCAGATGTGAACTGAGTTTTTCTAACATCATCTGTAACCCAACAAAGCAATGTAGTTAGCTAGGCTAGCTTAGCTTTGGCAGCTTCTGTTGCTTCTCTGATATATGAGACATTACAAAATGCAGCACAAATGCCCAGCTTACTTACAAGAAAGATGTACAGTATATTTGTTTCCTTCACTCTATATTTCGCTCTATGCTTATTGTATGCACCATCAGACAAAGCAAATTACTTGGCAATAAACCTGTTTCTCATTCTGAAGTGTTATTACTGTTGTTGTAGTATAATAGTTAGCAGGGCATGCTAATGTTAGCTACACTTGATTTGTGATGATTGGAAAATGTTCAGGGGAGGTGATAAGCAAGTGGCCAATTTAATGTTATGACTGCTTAGTCTTACAGCCTATATTGTGTAAAGCAGTGTTAAAATAAAACTAAATACAGAAATCAGCAGTGATTTAAACATAAGCATAAAAAGGCCCCCAATCAAAACCCAGGGATCTCTGTACGCCTGAATCAACAATTCACTCCCATGCACCTGATTGCCTGGTTTCCCAGAGTGCTTTGCGCAGCAGGGAACCTTGTTAATGCCAGCTATGCAATCAGACAGCAATTAAAACACACATTGTCTGAAGCTAACATTAGCTACGTTCATCAGTCACTACGCAGCCAATCACAGTGTAATGGGTGAACCTGCTGTGTGTATGTGACGTCAAAGTAAAGCCACGGAGAGCGGATTCATCAATATTCAATTATCCTGCAAACAGACAAATCAGGAGATGTGTTCTGTTGAGGGTTGGTCACAATGAAGGAGAGATTTTATTACTTTTCCCTGAGGTGAAAAATTACTATTTTATCTGGAATATTACAGTTAATAATAAATGAGACCTCCCACTTCCTGGTTTATTTGTGTCATTTGTTGCACTTTTTATAAAGGCAAACATTGAGCACGTCTAGACTCACAATCCCTGTGAGGAATCAATCTCACTTCCATCAAATTCCTGCCAAGTAAATAATACATACAGCTGCTTTTGGTTAATCCATAGAGATGAAGCCATGAGTAACATTTTTCAGATTTTAAGAGTCCAGAAGACGACACGGCTCGCTGAGATTTTTGATGGAAAAACTCTCTGAAGTCTAAAAATCAATGGACACACACACATGCGCTTCAATCACAGAGCACATCTTGAGAATCTCCTGACCACTCAGCGGAAGAAGTGTACTTATCATTTATTTGCCCACACAAGCAGAGAGCTTTATCAACAGTCAATAACGTCACAAAATCACTTAATCTGTGGACCTTATCACTGCTTCTCTTACATCAATCCTGTGCTGGTTTCTATCATGGCCGATCACAATTTGTCCCTCCTGCTGCAGTGGAAATCAGTGGCACTCAGATGTGATAAACAGCTCCCTGAGGAATGATTTCCTTGCCCGGATGAACTTCAGATATTTTGCTGTATTTGAAACGTCTTGTGACTCTAACTTATTGGTTTGACTGTGGAATCATCTGCCGGTGGTTTAGCACAGATGCTTACCAGTTTGTGCTGCACTTGGCCGGCCTTTCACGACAAACAGCATAAAACAACACAGAGAGGATCTCAAAGCACCACTGGACACACGCATCACACTGTGCATCCAGCTTTGGTCAAACTCAGGGCAGGGGTTCATAATATTTATGTATGCATAATATATTTGCTGGGAGATTTAAGGTTATTTCTCCCACTTTTTAAATGTTACATATACCAGAATGTGTCCGTTTTAAGCACCAATTGGGCTACTGTACTTCTCTCATCCTGCAGCACTTACCAAAGTTAACGTTGTAGTCTCCTCCTCGTTCGCGGTACATTTGGTAGACAAAGAAGCAGGACACAGGTTTGATCAGCAGGCTGAGGATGGCCATTCCTGCGCTGAAGCGGAACACGTTGTTTCCCCGGTCTAACGACAGGTCATTCGCCGGGTAAAAGATGCTGAAATGGATGATGTCGGCCAATATCGTCACAAGCATCCCCATCAGAAACTACAGGAAAGGACAGAGAACAGAGGGCTTTTGAACTTAGTGTTTGGTTTCATGAAAACACTCCATTATCATTGGTTTTCATTCTCTCTAGTGCCAACATATTGAACAGCATGACAGAGAAAAATGGCCACCATGTGAATATAATCAATGGTTGACCAGGCGACAGAAGAAGTCCGATATGGCTTGGTATCATTTAAATCAATTTCAACCAATAATGCCAATGTCCTTCCAGTGACCCTCCATTTGATACCTTGTCACTGTAGGCCTTATTCATTCATGTGTTCACCCATTTCTGTGAATGGAGACAGCCGCTTGCTGTTTACACACGAACCTTTGTGATGCCAATTCTGTCAAATACACCATGCCAAAATTTGGTGGGGCGATTAGCCCACGGATCGAGTGCAGATCACGATTAACTGGAGTAGTCAAACGTGGGTTAATTGGGTTGATGAGTTCAAGGTACAGAGAACCAATACACAGACCTAATATCCATGCTCAAACTGGCCCTGAGAAAAAACCTCTGGACTTTACTCAGAAAGTGAATTGAAACGTGTAACAATACAAAAGCGTGCAGAGCTGAGAGGCTTTGGCAGGGTTCAGGACTTCTAGTAATCAGTCTGTAGTTCCTTTTGGAAAAACAGCTGACAGAGTGTTTACTGCTTTACATCTCAAACAGGTTACTGTGCTCTCCAATAACTGTTCTTTCTCATTACTCGCTCCAAAACACGGTGAATAAACCACAAACTATGACCCATTGTCATTTGGTTCAGGGTGGGAAGTTCAAATTCTTCCATAAGGGTACCGCTGTGTTCTAAGATGGTATTAAATACGATATGAGGAAACCCTTTGATGTGCGATAACATTGTTTAATATAGTGATGACAATATGACGTGCAATAAATAGCAAAAAAAAACAAACTTACAGTTCACAAGCCTTTCTGCTGTTGGACATGTGTATTCCAGTACTTCCAGTTCTTTAACCATGTTTTCCTCACTCTTCTGACCTTCCTCAGCCATTATGCTAACTAACCTCCCAGTAGCAACCAAAATTAAATGAATTAAATTAAGGGAAGCTGACAACAAGCTGGAGCTCCAGCTGATGCTCCACATGCTGAGTTTGAATGCAGGGAAATGTACCCTATTGGTGCGAATAGAGGAAGACCGTATTTATAAGACGACCCCTCAATTTTCAAGACTAATTGTTTAGCAAAACCAAATTTGTTTTTAAAAAGAAACCTGGACCTTTTCAATACAATCATGTTTTCAGTAACTTTTAGATTAAATTGTCACATTTAAATTCAATAAAATACCTTGACATTTTTCAATAAATCATTAACAATCGAAGTGAGGTCTATTTATAGAGCAGTCCTGAAACAGCTGGATGACAGCTATTAGCATTAGCATTAGCTGTTAGCATCTGTTAGCTAAGCCTATTAGCATTTTTAAGACTATCTTTACAGCTCGCCGTCTCCAGACATTACACCGTATTTCTTGGCTGCTTGACAGTTGTTTAATGACTCTGTTGCACTGATAACTATCATCTTAAAATTAGCATCATAACTCCGCCTCAGCTGTCGGTTAACTTGTCCGACTTTTGAGCCATGTTGTTCCAGGCGATCGCCGTGTCTCTCCATCTTTCATCCCCCCGGCTCTGTAGCTGTGAGTGACGGCTGGCCTCAGTCATGGGGGGAACACTTGCTCTACAGACGAGTCGCGCCGTTTACTGTTGTGAACGTATACTGGCCTTTAAAAGTCTAGACCCCAAAAATAATACGATATATATATATAATATACTTGGAACAATACGGTAAATACAAAGGGTTTTTCCAATGCACTGTTATTCAGATAGTCTTTTGAGATGTGTTTAATGCCCCTGTTCATATCATGATTCCATTAAATTACACTTTATTCATCAGGAATCTGACAACTTATCTTTTCATGTTTGATCCGCAACTGAAAGGACAATGGAAAGTGAAAGTTTGGAGGGACATTGCAGCATATTTCAAGCTGAAACGACATATTTGATAACCCGTTAGCTACCATTTAACCACTTCCTAGCTTAAATTAATGTTAGCTAGCTAGCATTTCTGTTAGCCAAGAATGAAAGCCTTTTCTATCATATTGTTAAACACTATCAAACTGTATGTTAGCAAAGAATTAGTTGAGTGCTGATGTTAGCTGTTATCTTAAGGTAGGGAATAGGTTATCAAATGTGTAATTGGAGCTTGAAATATGCCTCTATGTTTCAGTTTTAGTCTGTGATCAATCAAGACTCATTAATATGATAAAGATTTGCCAGAATCCCAATGCTTATACAATTTGCAATCTGGAACAGGACGGTCAAACGTGATTAGACTTTGAGACCCTGAGGTCAGAGGAAAATGGCCTCAAAGTTAATATGGATTGTGTCCCAAATCATTCACTTCCTCCTACTCACTATATAGGGAGATCTATCAACAGCACTAATAGTAAACTGATTGGCAAATTGATTTAACACTTTCAGACACAACTCTTTCCATTTTCTCTGCACCATTAATTACATCGTTGCAGTTTTGTCTTTAAGCACAATGCATGGTGGTAGATATTGATAGGTTGTACACCAATGGTTGTACTTTTAACGATGCATTGTGGGATGATTTGTGTCCACTATGAAGTGTAAAAAAAATGTCTTACCATCAGGACAGCAGAAGCAAATGGCAACCTTACTACATAGTGGACTATATAGGGAGCAGTAGGTGATTTCAGACACAGTCATGGTCACTTAGTCGGATTGGAAACCATGGATGTCAGAGTTAGGGTAGGGTTTCTAACTTTTTAGGCTCAAAATAAGTCCTAATTTATGTGAAACCAACTGAGACTAATTTAAAAGCAACATTAAGAAAGGCCAGAACAGTTGTGGTGCATCTGGCCAGACGAGATGCACCGTGAAAGCCACGGCTCCTGTTCTCTGTGCTGTATGAAAGGAAGGTTGTCCTTCTCAAAGGGAGGCTCACAGATTGTCCCAGATTCCACAGACAGATAGGTTAGCACGGATACGCATTGCTGTGCCTATAGTTAGACTCCTGTACGTGTCACATGACGTTAAGATTGCACCCTGCATGAAGAAGCCGGAGCAAATAAACTCACCATGAGCACAGCGTCGATGGAGTCCCTCTGTGCGATTGCCCAAACCCCGATGGCTAACACACTGAAGTTGGCCCAGGAGTAGGAGTAGGGCAGCCACGCCATGCTCCCCCTACAGCGAGCAGAGACATGTTTCAGGATGGGACGTGCAGGTTTAAGAGTCTGAATCAAGATTGTGAGTCTCTGTGTGATGATGTGCGTGAGTGCCAGAAGAGGAGAGAAATTCCTCAGGTTTGTGGAAAAAAAACAAACTGTGCTTGCACTCACCATATTGTAAGCAGCCAGTGCGCCAGAACTATGGCCTGTGAAAACAAGGAAAAGAGTGTTTGAAAGAAATAATGAGTTTTAAAGACCATTTAAAATCTTCCCCTGTGGTCTAAGTCAGTTTAGTCTACGACTGGAACAACAGAAAATTTATTGGCAACAGTTTTGATGATTTATCAATCATTAAGTACTTAAAAATTCCAAACATTTAGTGGCTCTAGCCTCTCCAAAGTAAGGACTTCTTGTTTTTCTACCTTTAATATCATTGTAAACCAAATCTTTTATGAGTTTGGAAGTCATCTAAAGCCATTACCTTTAACTCTGACATATTGAGATAGACATATTTCACTATTTCCTAACATTAAATCGACCAAACGGTAAATCATTCATTTAAATAAATACTAAAGAGTTGAATTGATACCAAAACAACGTCGGGGTGCAGCCAGTTCAAACTGTGTGAGCTCTCAAAGCCAGAAACTACAGAACTAAATGTAAAGCATGTGATCAATTTGCATCTGGTACAACATGTGAAGCTGCATCAGGTTCGTTTAATTTCACGGCTCCAAAATTATGAATCAAACCCACCAGAATATCAAGCTTACTGCTCCTTTAACTGCATTTCTTCTTTTCTTACTGTTTACATCACACATTGAAGTCAAAGTTTCTAAGCTTTGAATAAAAGTTGGTCAAACTGCATTTGAAACATTTAAAGCTTGAAGAAGTTACACAAATGTTGCTTTAATTTTCATGGTTCTCCATTTTTAAAGGTGCTGGCTGTCATCCAGGCATCACTTCATTAACAGAAGAGTCACTTCCTTTTACACACATTTCCTTTCCATATTTAAGCTGTGAATTCACTGTACATCAACTTTGCCAAAGCTGTACGCAAATATCTTCTTAATTTATCATATAAAAACAGAATTCAAAACTTTGTTTGAGTTTGTAACATCCAGTACAGTTATCTACTCTAACCACAGCCCTGCTGCCCATCAATGATAAATGAAGTCTGAATGCTCTTTAACACATTTTGAAGGCAACATTTCTTAAGTAACTCCTTAAAATCTAACATTTCTTTGTAACCGTCACAAGCTGAAGCAGGTAGTTGCAACACAGAGGAACTACAAATGGAAACTGAGTCACAAAGTTTGCATCATCATATAATTTACCCCCAGTCTGGTTAAAAGACTACCACACACACTTCCAACTTTAAAAACAAGCTAAGCGTGAACTTACCTTTAGATTTATGGCAGGAATTTCCATAATATAAAATATAAGTTTGGTGAAAGCAGCTCCACTACTTGTTGAGGGGGCTACATGAAAGAGAAGCGCAGGTTTTACACAAACTTCAGTGCAAAACTCCTCCTTCCCTCAGCTCAGCCTGCAAACAAAAACCATGTGACAGCAGCCTGACTGCTTCCCATGTGACTCTGATCCTCCTCACCCCTCCTCCTGCCTCTGTTCTGGCCTTCAGTCTCTTAAAAGGGAAGAAACCACATGAGCAAAAACATTGGTCACAGTTATTTTGTCTTAATTTCAAGCTTCCCGTGAGCTCGTGTCCATTCAGTGGTTTAATAATCAGAAATATAGTTTGAACATTAAAAAGTTAAACAGTATACACACATGACAAGACAATATATTTAAAGCTGGATATATTTTAAATTGAGATTTTTAATGGTTTTTACTTATCAGGGAAACAATTTTACACAACGGCATGCAACACATCACATGTCAACAGCAGTGTCATGATTTGAAACGGTCTTATTGTGACTGATGGCAGCTTTTACAGACACCATCATGTTAAATTGAAGATTTGTACTTAACTTTGTGTGTAACTTTTGTTTGTAGACCTCATAAATATAATTGAAATCGATAAGCAGCGCCGTAAAGGAGGATTAAACCTTTGATTAAAGTTTAGCATAGCAACTGATCTGACAAAACAAGAATCAACAGCTATGCTAGCAGGTGAGGGATGCTGCAAACTACATGCTAACGTCAGCATGCTAACTTGCCCAAAATAACAATGCTAACATTTGGATGTCTAGCGACTATAATTTTTACCTCCTTAGTTTAGAATTTGTCATGCTCACAGTTTCTTATTAGCAATACTAATTAGCAAGGGGGAAAAAAGCTATTCCCTTAAGTGTGGAGATGAAGGAAGTGGTTAGCCTAGCTTAGCATAAAGACTGGAAGCAGGGAGTAACACCCAGCCCATGTTAAAATATAATGACTGAATGAAGCAGTGTTTTAGCACAGCAACAGATCAGTCTACAACCATGCTAGCAGTTCTGTGAGGCTGTTACAGACAGGGTAGCTTTGAGCTAAATGCTAACATCAGCATGCTAAGATACTCAACATAACAATGCTAACATTTGGATGTCTAGCAGCAACATTCTTAGTTTAGAATTATAGCCTGCTAACAGTTTCTTGTAAGCAACACTAATTAGCAAGTGGAAAAAAAGCTAGTGTGGAGATGAAGTATGGATGTGGTTAGCCTAGATTAGCAAAAATTAGCAGCTCTGTAAGGCTGTATTTACAGACAGGGTTGCTTTGAGCTTAATGCAAGCATGCTAAGAATACCAATGCTAACATTTAGATGTCTAGCAACAATAATGTCCTTAGTTTAGATTATTAGCATGCTAATATTTTCTTATTAGTAATGAGAGAGGACAATTAATCGCTCTGTAAGAGCTAGCATGCAGGGCCGGCTGTAAAAGTTTGTTGTCTTTCCTATCACATATTTTCACAGTGTTATACGACAGTAGTTTAAAGACCATGTGCGATTTTCCTGATTTGTTATATGACCTTTTAAATTGAAACATAATAAAAGTAAGCCAGATTTTTAAAGAATTTTAGCCTAGCTTAGCATAAAAACTGGAAGCAGGGGCAAACAGCCAGTCCGGCCCTGTTCAAAGTTATCACCTTCCAACACCTTTAATCTAGTAAATGTTTGTCTCCCAAAGTCTCCCTTGTACCCGCTGTGGGAAATGAAAACAGGCAAAGTACAGGATTGCCAAACAGGGCGATGTATAGAGGTCAGTATTACAACACAAAGTAACAGCTGAGTTTTAGTTCTGCAAATCCATCGTACAGTAATCAAGGCATATTGAACATTTCTTCACAGCTACAGTATAAGTAAAAACTGAGAAGGTTTAAACTCCCTACCAGAAATAAAGGGATGTGAATGATTAATGATGCACTTTGTTTTATCCTACAACTTCTCCTTCAGGCCATAAGCAAGAAAGTCTCCTCACTCCCTGGACAAATGAGGAGTCAATGGTCTATTCTGAGCAACAATAAGGTTAGTCTAAGTTGTGGTAAGTAAAGAGGATGATAACGCGCAAAGAATGACTGACTGATTTAGATTGAATTAATGTTGAAGTAAACATTGTTAGACTGATGCTCCGCAGTCACTGTGTCCTTTGTCTGCTTGTTTACGGCCTTTTAAAATGTAATTTTTCCAATGCTTTGCTCCGCAGTAAGATGCTGTATCTATTTTTACAACCATTGCTCAGTTTACCATGAAATGCAGTAATGATTCATGGATCCATGATCCCCTGAGGTTGACTTCTATTGATTTCTACCCTGACTTTTGTCTTATTAATTTGTTAAACCTTTAACAGTCAGTTTCTTCAGTAGAATTAATAAAGTCTGATATTTTCTTTGACTATGTTGTGGTTAGTTTATCTCTTCCAAGGAAAAGTAAAATCTCCTGAACATTTAAGATACGGATCAGATTTTGCGATGGATGCCAGTAAAGAAGCAAAGTCCAATCCCCCCCTAGTTGATCCCATGGGGCATAATTTTGCTTACGTGAGTCAATGTTGAGAGAAAAATAATGGTTTGATCCTGTTTCAATTTAATTAAATTATGTTTTAAAATGTATGTCATCACAAAAAGTCCTGTTTTAAAGTGTACAAACTGTACAGTACCATATACGTGTCCCAATATATGTCAACAAAACCTACATGGCTGTCAACTTGGAACATTTCAGCCTGTTCTTCCTTGAAGTAAGGGTGAAAATCACTCCAAGTCTGGCCATGCTGAGAGCAAGCATGCAGGACAGGCTTCACCAGTTCTTGTTTATTTACGGACAGAAAATAAACCCGGAAAATAAGACCACATTTGTAAAACTGTAAAACATATTTTCAATAGTTTCTCTGCAGAAACAGACCTGTTGTGTTGAAGCGTTACTGCAGTGTTACCTTTTCATTGTTCCATCTCATTACAAAGCTCACATATTACCTCCAACCGAAGAGGACAGAGAAACTTCAAATATCTCTTTACCTCTATCTTTCCACCTGTAAATCACATCATCCACTGATAAAGAGCTGATTAAAAGCTTTTGGATAAACCATAATTCTTCTCCAAGAAAATCCAGAACTATTTGGTAATTTTGACATTTTTCCTTCTCACTATTGCTTTTCTGAAATCATGTCACTGTCTGGATTTAAGCAAATGTAACCCTTGAACTCAGGGTAAGTCAGCGAAGTCAAGGACAATTGCTAAGTCTTTAAAAACGTCTTGTTGGGGATTTTTGTTCATTCATTACTCTGTGACTGTGTCCTCTACGGAAGCTTAAGTGGACATGGGTCCATAAATTTGATTTACTCTGTGATAACGCGTCAATTGTGGTTGTTTTCTCTCGACTTATTTTTCGTGATCAAGAAAACAGAACAACAGGCTGGTCTCTGTGATATTACAGAGCAGGCCATGGCCCACACTAATGAGGTAAGTTAAGCCTGTTTCTATATTTGTTTTGAGCTTTTGCAGCTCTGGGGATACGAGTTATGATCATCTGACGTTACAGTTGAGCAGCGTTGTTATCTCGAGATAACGAGAAAAATAAGTCGAGAAAAAAACACCGCAAATGACTCGTTATGACGGGAAAACAGAGTAAATAAATTGTATGGATGCATGTCCACTTTTACCTTGAAGGAGATGACCCATTGTTCGCCTTGCGCGTGGCAGATGGCCCCTGACAGTGTGAACCCTGACCTCCTGGTGACCTCTGACCCCTGTGATAGAAAATTAGTTTGGGTTTCAAACACTTAAGAGTCACTATAGAGCAGCCCGTAATATGCTGTGCTGAATGTGATTGCATGTGTGTGTTAAAATTAGATTACAATGACAAAAATGTGGGACGTGTAAGTTAATTTGAGGTGTCATTCTTGGAGCAACTAATTTAACTGCTTATAAATGATCCTTTCTGCCCCCTAACCTGCTTTGACAGACGTAAAGCAAACAGCAAAGTGCATAAATGTGATGCTACGTATCAGATTGTGTGTAAGAATCATCTTTTGCTCTTCATTTCCAAACATTTTTATCTACTTTCCATTCAATTTATTGTCTGTTTTATCTGTGACACTGCAGGGAGATTGCAGAGTTTCCTGCAGGTTTGTTTACTCGAATAGATTGTTCTTCCTGTTGTACCTGTGTCCTTTTGAGAGTCCCCTGATCTTGAAAAGTTGGGTTAAGATAGCAACTTTTGTAATTAATTACAAGACGAAAGCCTAAAGAAAGATGGAAGTGCCTTTGTGCTGTTGGTGATGTGAAGCTGCAGCTCTGCCGGGATGTGGCTGCGTGTAATCTATCACTCGGCTGGCTGTCGGCCAGGTTTCAACAAGGCTCTCCACCCGAGCACTCTGTCAGAGGTAAGTATTAAAAATACATTACCACTGCTTTTATTCTGCGGCCGTAAATCAGGATGGCACAATCACGGTCCGACAGAGCTGCTGGTTAGGAAAGAAAAATGAGACTCACTTTCTCCATCTAATCAAATATTGATACGGAAAGATTTTCAGAGGCCCTGTGTGTTCGAACAGAGACGTGCTGAATGTTATTGCTTGTACTTGCTCTAATGTGTCGTAAGCTCTGCGTTAAAAGGATCTGACACAGTTCAGGGCGGTTTGGAGATAATGAGCTTCAAAGATTGCAGCGTTCGTTTTTAGGTTTTAACGCATGGAGAAAAATGGTGCCAGATTACTGACTACGGAAGATTAAATGTTTGGAACAGACGTTTGTGATAAAATCAGTTTCAAGAAATGTCACTTAAACCAAATTCTTGTGAAATGATCATCTTGCTCGAGTCACACAGTGGTAAAATTAACTGATAAAATGCATTCAGTTCTGTACTTAGAGGTACAATTTTGGGGTACTTATAATTTCCTTTATTTCTAATTTATTCAACTTTAAAGCTCGGTTCAACTTCATTATCCGACATCTAGAGATCATTTTGGGATTAAACAAGAAGCACCTCACAAAAAGCAATGTAGCAGTGACCACTTTGGCCTCACATTTCTGATATCTGTGGGTTGTTTTTTTGTGCCACCAAAGTCATTTCCTCTCTGTACTGCTGTGAGGTATTGGATTTTATAACTCTTCCAAGTACAAATTTATTATACGGTTTCATGCTTGGAGAAAATAAAAAGATAAATCTGAAAAAGAAAACAGGATTCATCAGACCAGGCCACCTTCTTCCATTGTAGGCGTTGTCAGCGGTGGACAGAGGTCTGCATGGGCACCCTGACCGGTCTGCAGCTACACAGCCCCATACGCAACAAACTGCGATGCGCTGTGTGTTCTGACAGCTTTCTATCAGAACCAGCATAAACTTTTTCAGCCATTTGAGCTACAGTAGCTCTTCTGTTGGATCTTTCTGTTAGCATTCGCTCCCCATGCACATCAGTGAGCCTTCCAAGCTTAATCCGAAAGGCAACTGGACTTGGTTTGACGTCCTTGTAGATGTTTCACCTCTCATCCCGAAAGCCTTCTTCAGTTCTAAACTGATTTCTAGCTCCGTCCACCAGTCAGTTTAGAAGCCTTTCAGATGAGAGGTGAAACGTCTTCAAGAACTTCAGATGCTCTGACCCAGTCGTCTAGCCATCACAATTTGGCCCTTGTCAAAGTCGCTCACATCCTTACGCTCGCCAACACATCAACTTCAAGAGAAAATGTTCACTTGCTGGCGAACATATCCTACCCACTGACAGGGGCCGTAAGATAATCAATGTTATTCACTCGGGATGTCAGTGGTCATAATATTGTGGCTGATCGGTGTGTATAAACATGTTATGAAACAACCCCAACATAAGATCTTGTTACCCTTCGGAGAGGCCTACACCAAGGTTGAAAAACTTTAAACTACTGTTTATCAGAAAGCTTGACGAGAAGCAAAAACTGCTGCTGCAATAATACAATGGAATACAAGTACTGGGAGCACGTTTCTGCAGAACAGGCACTCTCTATTTCTGGACTAGAGTATGGAAGCATTGCAGAACTTTAACTTATAATGTAGTTGTAAGACTTTTTGTTACCACTTTTTTGGCCTTTAATTCCCCTGATCAAGCCTGCAATCCCCTAAGATGGCTCCAATAATGAAGAAAGACACAGGGGTGCTTTTGTTTTTTTTGGCATATCTTGCAAAAGATCTGTCCGATCCGACAGCAGAGATCTCAGACTGATGTTGTTGGTTGTGCCTTTGTCACATCAGCCTGTAAAAAGGATGTAAAGCTGCAGATTTCCCACTTTCCAAAGTCTTCTCCTCATAAAAGTGCATTTATCAATAAGAGATATACTGTATGTATTGTGCTCTGTGTATTGCAACAGGATATTTTGATAAGATTTATAAAATATGTGAAGGAATAAATAACCAGATTAAAGCCTGACACACATAAAGGTCAATATTGCAATAAAAGCCGATTTACACCACAAACAGTTTATCCTAGTAAGAGTTTAATCATGAAAACAAAAAAATACAGAAAACACAATAAAGACAAACATGTTTCAGTACAGTATAAATAAAACATATATTATAAAGACCTGTAAAATAAAAACTCAGCAAGCATCTCTGTTTATCATTCTACAGTTAAAGTACATTTAAAGACGAGTGGAGTAACCGAAACAAACCGTTGGCAGTTCAAACACATTCATATTTACAGAACAGGGCTACAGACCGGGTTCAAATAGAGTTTACAAATAGTGTTTAGGAACCAGATGAAGCTCAAGCAGAAAATATTTCAGAGTGAATTTTGTTTAATTTCTGCGAGCAAAGCAGTCAAAGCCTCCCATGTGGGACTCCGAGCACGCTAATATAATACTTAAAAATGATCTGTAAACATTGTTTGACTCACACGGGCAGGACAGAGACAATCAGATGCTGAAAAAAACATTTGAACAATGGAACAAAATCTGCTCAGTGCTTTGCCAGCCAAGTTCATCTTTTATGCTAAAAATAAAACAAATGTAAAAAGTTGTCCTGGTTGACTCAGCGGTTATCCAAAAGCCCCTCTTTGTGTTTTCTTTTAACTCATACATGTTTCTTTGTGACTCTGCAGTCACCAAACTTTGAGAACGAAAGGTTTTATGGGTTTTAACTGAATAATTATGTGCTTTTAAGAAGGCGATTTGCCGTATTAGATGATGTGTCTCATCCCATAATGCAACCAGAAATACCACCTTTCAGGACGTAACAGTGTCATGTGATGTCTTGCCGTCATTATCTACTCTGTCATGGGGGTCATGTTTCCAGTTCCTCCTCCTTTAACTTCCTCCACCTCCTCCTCCTCCTCCTCCTCCTCCTCCTCCTCCTCAGATGGTGATGAAGCCTCCCTGGTCACTGCTGACTGACTCTGGCACCACGCAGCGACCCCTCCGCCTGGTCACGCGCCGCTTCCGATGGAATTTAGCATAACAGCGAAACCCTGAAACATCGTAAATAACATGTTATCTGACTTGATTAGGATGTGTTGTGAGATACAGAAAGTTGGGATGAATAAATCCAAATAAACTTAAAGTAATTAAACAGACTAGAGCAATATTTTTGTAGTGCCAGAGAAGCTAACAAGCTAACATCAATATTTCCACACATAGCTTAATATTACAAAAATCCAAAACATTTATTAACACTGAGACATTTTCTGTTTACTACCAAGTCTGTCTTCCACTACTTTTGATCACTCTGGAGACCCATACCCACAACAGTCCAATAATTTTTAATTATAAATACTGAGACTTGGGGAAATTGCTAAACACAAAAGTTCACAAAAGACAGGTGGCTGATGCTATAAACTCTTATACAGATGCTAAAAATTAAGTATTGTTTTAGAGCAATTGCTCTACAATTTGGGATATGTCTTTAATTAGAGTTAGATAAAAAAAGATTGTGACCACTCTCTTACATGTACAGTAAATATGAAGCTTAAGCTAGTTAGCTTAACTTAGCACAAAGGCAGCTAGCATGGCTCTCTCCAAAGAAAGCAAAATCCGACTAACTATTCCTGAACTTCAATATTTAAAACATAATATCTTGTTGTTTAATACAATAAACAAAGTATTAAAACAAAAATTAGCTGTTTGACAGTTGGTTAGCATTAGCAGAAGATGTCTTGTTAGCTAACAGTTACTTCCTGCGTTCTCTGCCTGCTGCCTGGTTGTAGCTTCATATTTAACGGGCCTTGTTACGCTCACTCACCTTCCTCACACATACAGTCGTCGTAGCATTTGTTGTTGAGGCCTCGGTTGTGAGGTTTACACTCATGTTGTCTCAGGTCACAGCAAGAACCTTTAACAGGACGAGAAAACAACATTTAACGACCAAGCACATTGGATTTTTACCAGATAGTAGTTTGAAATTATTCTCATCTTAAAGCCCTGAAAACATATTATTTATCAGCTTTTGATAACATGACACAGTGACATCTTTGATGAAGATTGAAGGTTTTGCCAAAGTAAAAGCAGTTTTGCTTATTTAATGTTAAGTATTTCTGCATTTGTGTCTTTTCCTGTGCTCTTCTCAGTCATGAAGGGGTTTTGATGTCACATGCTCCTAATTACCAATCAAGGTTTCGCAATATTATAATCATTTTTGGTGATGTAGCAAGATTACTGTCAGTTACTCTCAAACCATGATCATAAGGACCTTATAGAGAAAATGAGCTAAATGTACTATTTAATACTACTACTTTATTTAATAATTAAGTTTTAAAACAAAAAAAATTGATGAAAAATCTTTATTTGGTATAAAGGAGAAACTTACTGATGTCAAAATACATTATTTCTGTTGTTTGTCAGAAAATAGTTGAATAAATTGTCATGTGGAGCATCAAAGACTTATTTTGTTGTCCAGATCAACACATGTGACGCAGACTGACCTGGCAGACAGTCCAAGTGATGGTCACATGGCTCGATGGCATCAGCATCAACAGTCACATTTCCACTGCTGAGGTTCTTACTCCGCCTCTTGTCTGCAGAAGGAAAAAGAAATAAACAGAAACACAGTTTGATCCAAGAGACGAATGATCAATACACAGCTTGGACCAAACAGATCGATTGATTTCCCAAGGACTCACAAAATTATGCTTCTATGTCAGTTATTTCCTGGTGAAGACATTTGCATTTGTGCAGGGAGGTGTTGAAACCCCTTTTGACTTAATTCATACATACAAAAACAGGTCAGATATGACTCTCATCTGTAAATCCTTTCAATGAAATTATTGAGAGGGTATTGGTAACAAAACTAGAGATCGCACTACTTTTCTTCAAGCACCACTAGAAAGTTGAAGTTATCCAATTTGTCAGATATTTTAGTTTGGGACTAAATACCAGCATAACCAGTGATAGCCCAGTTAGCTTTAGCTGTACTGTAGCTAACCTGCTAAACTAAGACTATGAACATGTCAAAGATTATACCGTCTAAACATAAACATTCCAACATTGTTCTTGTTAACTTCTTTAGCATGCTAATGTTAGCATGTAGCACAGAAAAGCACTACTGCTCCTCAGTATAACTTCCAGAGCTGCTAGCATGTCTTTAGAGTCTTCCTCTTATATGCTAATATTAGTATTTAGCGCAAAGCCCTATTGCACCTCAGTATAGCCCACAGAGCTGCTAGCGTGTCTGTAGATTCTTCGTCTTAAATGCTAATATTAGCATTTAGCTCAAAGCACTACTGTTCCTCACTATTGCTCAAAGAGCTGCTAGCGCGTCTGTAGAGTCTTCATTGTAGGTATTTAAACATAATAAAGTGTAGAGAGTTTTTATGACCACACAGTCACAGTGTCAGTTGAATACAAACCTTTCTTCCTGGAGGACGGCCAGGCGTCCACAGGTTTCATATCCTCGTAGTCCGTCCAATCAAAGAGCGCCATGTCCAACGTTGGCATCACTTCTCCTTGTCCTTTCCCTCGCCCAGACCTCTGGAAAGGAAAAACAACTTGAAGTGAAACCTTTCAATTTATAACTATATTTTAATCTACATTTCAGCAGTAACATTTGCATATCGGCTTAATTTACAATCCATAGAAGAAATCCACACAAGAAGCTCCAACATGCTGATACGCAGATCTGTAAACACCTAATCCCGTCTGAAATTAGTTTCAGCATGCTGTGAAAGTTCTACCGATCTTCTTTATTTATGTATCCAAATAAAACTGTGATCAGAATATGAAGATGTGCATTTAAAACTAATCCTAAATTTGACACAATCCAGCCCACAAGGTGCCGTAAAGAAAACATCAGAGAGATCAATCCTGTCTCATCAGATTAATGCTCAGCTACACCAATTAAACCACAGCAGCAGCAGATGACTGAGGTTTGATTTGTTGACTGTTGTTTTCATCAGTGTTGCAGGTAAACACGTTCAGAGTGCTTTAATGAAACACGTCGGATCGTGTTGAGACCAGCATCAGTAATGCTTCATTGATTCATAAAACGCCCTCACAGAGAGAACAGATACAGCAGCAGAGCTTTAAAAACCAATCGATTGGTAACAGGGAACATGACTGCCCACAGTGTGGAATACAAATAATCTAGAATATCACAGCATTTGTATTGCTTATGCATGCACAACATACAGAGATATCTGAAACATACAGCTCATTAAACACAACCACAGGCTTCAGATATCGCCAGTGAGAGCAGCAGGCAGCCTGCAACCGTGTTGGTAGGACATTTTCTTATTCCTGCTCTGCATTCTTGATGTTATTTTAATAACATAGATCAGTGTTTATGTCAATTTGACTAGAAATTTTGGTGGAAACAGTTAGGAATCTTTTAAATTGTGAAGTAGTCACAGGTTCTGAACACTTAAATATTTTGTTTCTAGACAGTTTTTCTTTAGTTTAGCTTTTCAGAACAAAGGTTGGGATGCAGTAACATCAAAAGTTTAAATTTCTTCCAGCTCCCTTAAGAGTTAAAGTCAGTAGTAGGATACCTTTAGATCGATCAAGAAATTAATAGAAAGATATGAGTGTCATGAAATTAAAAAATCCAACCTCAATAAAAATTGTTATTCAGATGATATCACCGCTATAAAACAACACTCCCTGGTGTATCGCTCAGCCATAACTCTGTGCTATAAAAGCCATAAAATGTTACTGTTGTCATTTTGCTCACACAGAGTAAACAAAACAGAAACATGAGACGCTATAATTAAGTCAGCAGGACTTTGAAATGTCTCCTGAGGAAAGACATCGATCAAAAATAACAACCAGCCTCTTCATGCTAGCGGATCCATACTTGTTTCCTTTCACCCGCAGGAAATAAGCCTATATGGAAATATCAATCAGATTAATTGCAGGGGGCTACCTACATGTGCTCGGCTGCTCATTAAACCATCAGCAGAAGATCGAACATTAATTAAGAAGCCTTGCCGCACGCTGGTGCCGCTGAACCCAAGTTCAGGAAGGTTATCAGGTTTTTTTCTCCTGTGGTCCAATAATATTTGACTGCTGTGGTAGCAAAGACGTGCACAGACTGGCTCAGACATCTTGTAAACAGAATACAGAGCAGACTCACAGACCAGTCTACAGACATCAAACGTAGGATGACCAAAGAGGTCACACAGAGCCACCATGACTTCTTTTTAAACCTCAGACAAGGGCTTGAAATTGAATCCAATGTATACATCACACTTCCAAGGTTTTTTGTGTTTAATTTAAATTAAAAATGCTTTTTAGGCTAGCCTCACGAATGTAACAACAGCACTGGTTGTTGATTAATCACCAAAACACCAAAAATGACCTCACGATACGATACAATGTGATACACCACCTTACAATATACAATACGGTATGGGGCGCCAGTTTAGCTCAGAAGTTAAATCGTGCGTCCCATGTACAGACGTTACAGTCCTCAATGAGACGACGCGGGGTTCAACTCCCACCCTCGACCCTTTGACACGTCATCCCCACTCTCTCTTCCCGTTACAGACTCTATGCACTGTCCTCTCTCTCTCAAGAAAGGCATTAAAAAAAAACAAGACGGTTATGATACAATACAATACAATGCGATACACCACCTAATGATACGATACAATACAATACAATACACTACTTTATGATACAGTACGATACAATACAAGACGTTACACCACCGTATGATACGATACAATACGACATGATACAATACAAGACGATACACCATCTTACGATACCACACGATACGATGTGACACGATACGATGTGACACGATACGATGTGACTCGATACGATGTGACACGATACGATGTGACACGATACGATGTGACACGATACGATGTGACTCGATACGATGTGACAAGATACGATGTGACACGATACGATGTGACACGATACGATGTGACTCGATACGATGTGACACAATATGATACGACAAGATACGATGTGACACGATATGATGTGACTGGATATGATGTGACACGATACGATGTGACTGGATACGATGTGACACGATACGATGTGACTCGATACGATGTGACTCGATACGATGTGACTGGATACGATGTGACACGATACGATGTGACTGGATACGATGTGACACGATACGATGTGACTGGATACGATGTGACACAATACGATGTGACTCGATACGATGTGACTCGATACGATGTGACACAATACGATGTGACTCAATACGATACGACAAGATACGATGTGACACGATACGATGTGACTCGATACGATGTGACACAATACGATGTGACTCAATATGATACGACAAGATACGATGTGACACGATACGATGTGACTCGATACGATGTGACACGATACGATGTGACACGATACAGTACAATACAAGACGATACACCACCTTACACTACAATGCAACACGATACAATACAAGACGTTAAACCACCTTACGCTATGATGCGACAAGATACAATACAAGACGATAAACCACCTTACGCTACGATGCAACAGGATACAATACAAGACGATAAACCACCTTACGATACGATACGATGCGGCACGATACACCACCTTACGAAACAATACGATGCGACATGATACAATACAATACAATACAATGCGATACACCACTTTACGATACGATACAATACACTACTTTACCATACAGTACGATACAATAAGACCCGATACAATACAAGACGATACATTACCTAGGATACTATACGATACAATACGACACGATACAATACAATACAATGAGATACATCACCTAACGACACAATACAATACAACACACCACTTTACGATACAGTACGATGCAATACGACACGATACAATACAATACAATGAGATACATCACCTAACGACACAATACAATACAACACACCACTTTACGATACAGTACGATGCAATACGACACGATACACCAGCTTACGATACGACACGATACGATGTGACACGATACGATGTGACACGATACACCACCTTATGCTACGATGCGACATGATACAATAGAAGACGATAAACCACCTTACGATACGATACGATGCGACACGATACACCACCTTACGCTACAATGCGACACGATACAATATAAGACGATAAAACACCTTACGATACGATACGATGCGACACGATACAATACAATACGGTACACCACCTTATGATACGATACAATATCATACAATACAAAATGATAGGATAAAACTTTAATTATCTGGATGGTTGTCAGTTCAATGATATTTGTTCATGTTAAATAAACCAAGGAAATAAAAGTAAACACACTCAGTATATCTGTTAATGGGCCACTTGGGGATCCATAATTAGAGCTGAGGAATCTTTACAGAATGAAGACCAAAAATCTCATTTATCCAGTTTAATTATAATCCACGAGATCCTTTTAACTTATTGTTCCTGCAATATCTTCACTGTGTTGTATAGAACTGCTCTCTTGAAAAGAAAACAAAGCAACTGTCAATCAAATCAAACAGTGTCGTTGATCCTCTAACGCACATATCTCCCAGGGACGCCCAGCAATCTGTTGGCTCTTTGTAACAGCAGCTGTGATGAATGTAAAAGCTTTCCTGAAGTGGGCACTGGCTCAATATCTGCTGACATCAGGTACCATCTTGTCTTACATTTGTAACGGCTCCAAGATTAAAGGCGGCTTGGGAACATAGTGTGATTTTTTTATTTTTTTTATCCCCTTATGAATATTATTTATGCATACTGTTGGAGCATCCTGCGTGGTGGATGTGACAGGTGGTGAGCTGAGCCTCTTGAACTCCTGCAGGTTTTTTCAGTTGGACACAAAAAGGACTCTCTGTGGTCACATTCGTTTTGGTTTCTAATAAAGGAACAGGAAGGTAGTTACAGAAAATGTACTGTGGACTCTGTGTGATTTTGATCCCAGGGGTGTAGTTTTATTACACAGAACATGGTCGTATTTATCATACGCGCTGCAACCGAGAGCCAGTGAGCTCGGCCTGCTGGAGGAGATTTTTCACCAGCTGCACTTTCAGGTTCACGCCGTCGTTTCCGAGATGAGCTATGAGGTTTGCGGCGGCGGAGTAACGGCAGTAATGGGGCCCATTTTCGCTCTATTTCCCCCGCACACTGGCATCACACTGAGGCTCAACAGACGCGCAGCCTTTAATAAAGCAACGCGGGCTTCCTCGGGGTTACCTGGGGTTTGGTGGAGGCCGGGGGCAGCGTTGGGGGATGCTCGTTCATCACTGTGGTAACCATGGAGGAGCCGGAGCCAAAGACGGCGGCGATGGGGGAGGGGGGTTCGCTGGGCGGGGTCAGGCTCAGGGAGGGGGAGGAGGAGGAGAAGGAGGAAGAGAAGGAGGGAGAATCATCGAGCAGATCTCTGTCCCTGAACGCAGAACTCAGCTCAGGCTCAGGAAGAAACCCTGCACAGAGAGAGAGAGAGAACTATTAGACCATTAGTGAAATGTAATGAGACCACCTTCTATTTTAAGGCGGTTTGTGATAAAAATAAAGCCAAATCAGATGTAATCAGACCATAATAAAGGTTTTGTTTAAAAATGTAGGATCAGTTATTCCCTTATATTCTTTAAACAAGAGTTGAAGGCTTAGTTTAACCACACTCCAAAAAAAGAAACAGTCCATTTAGTAGCTAATATGGAGCTTTTGATTGTACCAAATTACCGTCTTCAGCTTGTGCACTTTGCCTGGTATTTTAGACGTTTAAATCGCCAATTTTCTGAAGACGTTTAGCGCTTCTCATCAACCTAATACCTGCCTTACACCAAAGACTTTTCAAGCCACTTCACCGTTGCAGACAAATTTCCGATGTTGGAAAAATTAATGAGAGTTTTGCTGGAGTCGAGGTGCGCTCCCGTCACCATGATCATACACTCAGTCCAACCTGTATGAAGTCTGTCTCCATTGTGTCTTGCAGACTGATAAAAAAAAAACCTTACTGATATTATCTTAAGACTTTTAATTTTAAGCTTAATCTTAGTGTATGTAAACAGTGAAGTGAAGCTCCAGCCCTGAATAGGAAGAAGCTGCTGTCACTGTGTCCTAATAGTTGGTCGCTGTTGGTCGTAGATTCGGCTTCAGTGACTGGTTAAACTTTGAAGTAGGGAGGAAGAAATGGCGTCGCTATGTGGCCTGCTAGCTTGCTATGCTAATCCAGCTAAGATAACAACCTCAATAGTGACCCTCTAAATGATTCAGTCTTTGCAAAATTGTGCAAGATATCTTTAAATGTGAGCGATTTTTGTGACATTAACATAACAGCTGTGTGTTTTTTCCCTCTGCTGTTGTCCCTTTCCCTCCTCTGTCCCCTGTAGCTCTGCACAGGTGTGCGACCCCTGATTGCTCAATGAGATGCACCTGGCCTGGGAATGAAGCACTTAAAAAGCAGCACCAGCAGCAGAAGTGAGAGTTCTCTGACGTGGGGACCGGTGGTCTTACTGCTTCTCAGCTTGAATTTTTTCTGTTGCTAATTTTGTTTTGGTGGTCATAATTTAATGTCTTGAAAAATGATTGTCTTGTTTTTCTGTGGTTGGCTTATGTCAGTGGTGAAGTGTTGTCAGGCTTAAAATCTGAAAATGGATATTTAACCACAGCTTAGAAAATTTAATTCACAGAGAAGATTTTTTTTGAGACAATCCAAAGCTTAATGGACCTCGATGAACGAAGAACAAAACTTTCAATGGAACGTTTTTGCTGTATCTGTTCAGGGTCTGAAAAATATGACTCGAATTCTTCTGCTTTCTTTTCAGTCCTCTGAAACAAACAAGACTTTTTAAAAACAAGGTCTTGATTAGTCTGAATAATCCACAGACCTCGCTGTTTTAACAGAAACTATTTGTAGTTAATCAAATCACAATAAAAACTCGTAATTATCTGGGGTCACCATGAAGATCTTTGTCCTTGGAGAGGAATGTTGCTGTTAATCTTTTTGAAATTAACCATTAGATCGGTTCTGTTCAAGTGCCCAAGGAAGCCCGAACAATATCAGAGCTTTTCCATATTCACTGCTATACTGAACTAATCCGTCTGACACTGTAAAACTCAGTTGTGGCTGTGTGAAAGAGGATCTTTGTTCTGCATGTTTGGATCAGTTGACAGCTCACCTTTTCCATGCCGTCCCTTATCACGCCTGCTCCCCTGTCTCCTGTGCTCAAAATGGTGTCCGTGTCCGTTCCCGTTTCCGTGTCCCCGTCCTTTGCGTGTCCCCAGCAGGTCATTTTCCCGTGTCTGCGTCTGACTCTTCAAACTCGTTCGAACTCTGTCTCTGTCTCTGCCGGGGCCCATCTCCAGCCTCACCGGGCTCAGACTCTCCAGGCCCGTCCCATCGTCCTCAGGCCTGGCCAGAGGGTGAGGGGGTCTGTGTGAGAGCAGCCCAGCCCCTCCTTTGGCAGCTCGAGCCCCCTGACCCCCGTGCCCTCCACGCTCCCTGCTGAAGCGGTGGCCCTGCAGACCATGCAGAGGGTGCTGGAGGGTGTTGCTGCCTCCTGCTGAGGTCTGAGTCTGTCTCCTCTTTCCGTGAGGCGGTCCAGATTCAGAGCCGTGTGTCAGGACCAGGATGGCACACAGAGAGGCCAGGAGGAGACTCCAGGAGAGAGACATCGTCTCTAAAGCACAGCGCCACCTGCTGGGAAGAGAAAAATTATTTATCAATAATCATTTTGATTGTCATTTCAGTCCATCCATTATCTCTTATCCTGTTCAGGGTCACAGAGGAGTTGAGCCTATCCCAGCTCTCATAGGGCAAGGAGTTTACACCTGGACTGATCACCAGTCAATCACAGGGCTGACACACAGAGACAGACAACCTTTCAGGCTCACACTTACACGGGTGATTTTAGAGTCACCAATAAACCTAACAAGCATGTCTTTGGACTTCGGGAGGAAGCCGGAGTACCCGGAGGGAACCCATGCGTGCACAATGACATTAGCAGATCAAATAACAGCTGGAGTGATTTATTGACTAAATGTGTGACAAAATAACTGTCTACAACTACGTAGATTTTAGGTTGCCGATTTAGCAGCTAGCATATGAATCCCAGTAAATGCCTTTCCGTGCAAAGCAGCATGATTTAAACTACACATTTATTTCACAGGTTTGATACTGAACTTAAGGAGATGGGGCATATGCATAACCTGCTAACGTTAGCCATGCTAGCAGGTCTACTGATGCAATGTTGGTGTGCCGATCAACCATTTTTGTATTGATCCATCGATTGTGACTTTTGTGTAACATGACTTTTCATTTAGCGCTGCCATGCCGACGACACTCATGGTTTTAGCTTAATTGGGCGTCTTGCAGGTTCACGTCCACATTCTAACGTCACCTCCTGTACCATCCTTAAGTCTCACTATAAAATAAGGACATGCCCATGATTGTAAGCTGTACATGGTGAGCATTTTATCTGCTAAACATTAGCATGTTAGTATCAGGTTTGCATGCTGACATTAGCACCTAGCTAAAGCAACACAGTGCCTAAACTTAAGCATCTTATGTCCAGAATGTGTGTGGTCTTTTATCAAAATACTAGCAGCTTTTTCAACTGCAAACCTCAAACTTAAAGTACACAAGTTGAATTTTGAGAAGAGATATTAAAAATACAACCAACTTGATCTTTTGTTCTCATGTGTAAACAAATGCATGCAGGAAAATTTCAGTCACACCAAAAAGGGCTAACTTCCCTCAGAAGCGCACCCTTCAGCTAACTTTGAACTGCAAGGATCTGAAGCAGAAGCCTTATCTGGAGCCACATGTTTGTCCACTGTTCTGCTTCATTCATTCATCAAATCCAACATCACTCTCCGCCTCTGGAGTGGGCGCATAAATCTGTACTTGGTGGGTCTGAGGAGGCGATAAAGAGATGGACAGACACTTGTGCTTCTTCTTAGAAATGACTCTTTTCTGTACCTTCATGCTTTACTCAACATGAGTCACTGCACTGCGCACATCCTCCATCACTGTTCAGTGGTCTCGAGAGCCCGGCAGCCGTACCTTTCATTACAAAAGTCAACACATCTGCGAGGTGTGACTGAACTGAAATATGAGGCTCTGTGTATCTGCATTAGAGGCCCGACACTCTGACCAAACATGAAAGCAATGATGGTGGTGAGTCTACAGACCAGAGCAGGAGAGAGGAAGGGAATTTCATTTTCATCTTAAGGGTCCAAGCTGCATCACATTCAGACTCAATATAAAGATCTATTATTTTCACATTTAGCTTTGAAGTCATACTTTATTAATCCCCGAGAGGAAATTCAGGGATTTACAACATGCTACACACAGGCCCAAAATACATGTCAGAATGAAGGGGCTGTACATGGACATGCGCTCCGAGCAGTTGGGGATTTGGTGGCTTGTTCAAGGACATCTCTCCAGTGCCCAGGAAAGGAACTGGCACCTGGCTTGGTCCGTATACTTGGTCCCAACAGACTGGCCTCCCATCTACCCCCATATTTATATCTGGTTTATGCTATAAGGAAGCCACACAAAGATTTCCAGAGCGTAATGACTCCACCAACTGAGCTAAACCAGCGCCCCAGTAATTACTTAATATGACTATAAAATTACCATAATAACATCAACATCAGCATATAGTATGAGAGTACCTTTCCATGAGTTATGATATTTAAATGTCTTCAATATTAAATGTAAACACATAAAACACATTTTAATGTGATTAACACATATGCATAAAAAAAAAGTTTCCAAATAACTCCTTTCGTCATTTTTTATTTTTTGTAATTGGTTAGAAATGATTTAGAGTTTAAAGATATAATCTCGAAGAGCTCAGTTTCGTTCTCTTTGGCGGCACCTTATGGCGATAAACTGCAATAGCAGGAGCACACTTCCTAGACACCAGATGTCCACTGTTGTAACTCTTGATTTTCCTCGCTGACGGTCGCTTTCCTTTTCAGACTGTTTGCTTCATCTGAGCGTCGAGTTTGTTTCTTCTTCTTTGGATTTTCACTTATTGTTGAAGTTGTATCTGTAGTCATCGATCTTTTCTTTGTTTGTTCAGCCATAGTAGATTACTGTTTACTCTCAACACTTGCAGGGACCGGAGAAGCTGCCGCTTAGCTCCGCCTACCCTCTCTGGCAGACCAACCACTGCTGGGTGCTGGAAAACGCATCACTAACTGGGCGATGCTTGTGATTGTTTCTTCGAAAGTCGCCACAGACACCCAGTCTGTAATAATACTATATACTGCAAATGTAAAGGCTTTCATCAGTGGGCAATAGACTCAATCACCATTGTGTTACCTCATTCGGCGATAGATAGTGACTTAACAGACATTTATTTACATGAAATTCTTCAAGCTTATTACTTTAAAGCCATGATAGCTGAAATGTGTGCTAAAGTTAGCACAGGTCTTCACCACACTGAAACCTCAAAGATGGAAATATTTGAGTTTCACAGCCCAATTTTATGCCACTTTTATTTTTACAACAACACCTCCTAGATAAGGAAGCAGCAGATCCTCTAATTCAAAGAACTGTAATATCAGATAAGATAAGACCTCACAGTGTTGTTTCTTAATACGATCTGCTTGTTTCGTCTTTTGCATTAAAACCCTGAGACAATCCGAAGTCACAGACACAAACAACAGCATTATGTTGCTGTGCAGGCGGCTCCTTTGTGTTAAAAGACGAACGGCGATGCTAGGCCTACAGAAAATCAATGAGGGAGACGTATTGAGCTGGAGCTGGTGCGTGTGTGTGTGTGTGTTTGTGTGTGTGTGTGTATGTGTGTGTGTGTGTGTTTATCTGAGGTGGAGTTGGGGGGTGATAAGGTCTCTGCTCTGTCATCACACAGACACACACATCAAGTATAAAACACCCCTGGGTTTACAGTTGGTTATTTAGTTGTTTCTAAAACCAGTGCGGAGCAGCAGGTCGTGTGTGTTTATGTGTGTGTGTGTGTGTGTGTGTGTGTGTGTGCTGTGGATGGAGAGGAAGCTGGTGATGTCAGGGGAAATTTGCAGTGTGAGTGCAGGGCAGCGTCTCGGGGGATTTGGAGGCAGACTGCGTCGGCCGGCCTCTGGGAGTCCGACCAGCTGTGCAGTTTGCAAACAAGAGTGTGAGGAGGTGCTGAGGTGAGACCTTTATCTCTTAACAGGCCTTCTGTGCGCGTGTGTGTGTGTGTGTGTGTGTGTGTGTGTGTGTGTGTGTGTGTGTGTGTGTGTGTGTGTGTGTGTGTAAGGGGGTTAGTCAACCGGCCATGTCATGCACAAACTGCTTAGCCAGGATTACGCTCTGTCTGTTTGACACATGAGGTGCTGCTCCTGTCGAGCAGTCTGCACCGTGTACCACCAAAAGGGTCATTTAGTAAGAAAACAGTGAACGCTGAGGTGAGGAGGTGTAACATCACATGACTCTTACATCTATTAAAGGAACTGTTAAACATTTATTAGGATATAAAGTTATTTTCTTGCTTGGTGAAAGTTTAATGAAAAGCTTGATATCACTTTAATGCACAGTGAATATGATGCAACAGCCAGCAGCTAATGCTACATACGATGCTACAGCTAGCTTAGCAAATTGACAGGGGAGTTAAAGCCAGGCTGTGTCCATCAAAAGTCACCACCTCTAACACATAATGTTCCCTTTCTCTTCTATAAGCAACATGTAACGGTAGAGCGAGTGAGTGAGAGAGACAGGAAGTGAGTGTGCGCGCATGAGTTGCGAGAGTGAACAGGAATCGGAGGAGCAGAATCAGCGGAGATAGTGTTAACGGTAACTGTAAGAAGATAACAGAATGACTGTGTGTGTAATAAAACCTGGACTCCTCAAGATTGAAGCCGCGCTCCCGTGTCTTGCTTCCTGCTTCCTGCCGGTGTGTGTAAAGTGACAGGAGTTACCCCCGAAACTAGCTTCAGCTTCAGCCCTGCTGCAAGTTAGCGACATTTTTGAAGTATCCAACAGAAAAACACCAAAAGGTAAATGACACAGTATTGGTGAGAGGAGCACAGCCCAACGTTTTCAACGTTAACCGTATCAAACCACCTTTCTTTTCCATTCTTGTGCGACTAGTTTTTGCTTTAGAATGCACAGAGGTCGGCAGGTAGGTCAGCTGTATGAGTTGATTGGACAGGCTAATTACAGTCCTGTGACAGCCACATACACCAGATTTTTTAACCGGCTCATGCTTCATATTTTCAGTACAGATATGAGCCTGAAGTATCTCCCTTAAAAATGAGTAAAGTTGTCATAAGTAAAGATTGATACCACTTTCTAATCTGTACAGTGAATATGATGCAACAGCTAGCAGCTGAAGCTACATACAATGCTAAAGCTAGCTTAGCAAATTGACAGAGGGGGATTAAAGCTATCGAATACTGAGATAAATATTTGGTGGAATATTCCTTTAATGTGGGAGAGCTTTGTGAGATTTGTCTTTGGTATCAAAAGAATATAATGTCACGTCTTTCTGGCGTTCCTCTTCTAGGATTAGGTGTCTGCAGAAATACCGACAGCGCAGATTCAACAGAGGTTTAGACAAAGGAAGAAGCTACACAACAACACAACAATATGACCCTTCAGAAAATCAATTTTCCTTACATAAAGGATCTGATGTGACACCATAGAAACAGAAGGCACCATGCGTCAACCCCATCAAATGTTCCTGAATAGACCCGTCAGGAGAGAGAGAGACGGAGGGGGGCGAGGATCACAGCACAGCAGAGGCCCGTTTTCCTCCCTCACACTTTCATGTGCCGCTAACAGGTGGTCCTTTGAGGAGACGCAGGATGGGGACGATAATGGAGCTCGCTGGGTGGCATTCCGGGTTTTAAGCACGGTCTCTTGTGTGTAATAAACAATCTCCGGGAACAACACAGAGCCTGTATTATACATGGCTGTGTGTTGTCGGCAGGGCACAGCAGGGCGAGCATCTGCTGCCGAGGCGAGAGGAGGCCAAACGAGCAGCCTGGAACTGACGAGCTCCGTTCCCAAACGAGATAATCCACCATTTCAACGGCAACATTTAAACACTGACTGATGCTGAGAGGAAAAGAGGAAACAAAAGATTTAATGGCTTTGGGGGCAAAATAAAGACGTGTTCAAGGCCCTGAAAACCTTTTAAATCAATCTTTAGCTTTATATCAATGGTAGGTTATATATATAGACACAATATAGGATTTTTGCCACATTTTTGCTGTCGCCATCTCGTTTTTGGAACCAGAACAGATGAGGACGAGAGAGTGGATACGCATTGTTACACATTTACTTTTGCTCATGGAAGCCACAATCTCGGAACCCATCGGCTACAGTCTGTTGACGATATAGCCTCTGGGAGTAACGGCGGTGTTTAGCGACTTCCTTTCTCGTGCGCTGCATTGTTTACAGCCTAGTTAGCAACTTGAGAAGCGACCGTGAGTTCAGATCAAAAGTGAAGTGAAATTCTCCCCTCTAGATATGTCTGCAAAATAAACGCTGTCATTTCTTGGAGGAGCGCCCGTTCATGTGTGTGCTGAGTCTCAGCTTCACTGTAAATAGTAAGTTACACAGATGCATGGTAAATGAAATGTACTTATAGAGCGCTTTTCTAGTCTTGCGACCACTCAAAGCTGCTTTTACACTACATGTCACATTCACCCATTCACACACTGATGGCAGAGGCTGCCACGTAAAGTGTCAGTCAGTTATGACATTCACACACTGTTGGCCAGGCCACCGGGAGCAATTTGGGGTTCAGTGTCTTGCCCTTGGACACTTCGACACGTAGACTGAGGGAGCTGGGGATCAAACCGCCAACCTTCCGACTGAAAGACGACCGACTCTACCACTGAGCCACAGCCACCCCAGAGGCTGCACTCTGGCTTACTTCAGCAGTATGAAGCCGAAAAAGAAACACATTTTCTTTTGACTGACTTAAATTAATGGCTCTTGAGTTTGCTGAAATAACAACATCATGATGCAGATTAGTAACAAGTCAAAATGAAGCTTTGAACGGAGGTCAGATCCATCGTTTCTAATGCATTCAAGGAAGTTGGGAAATCTAAACGCTGAGCGGCTTTGATCTACAGAAGATTGTCGTTACAGTGGATAACATTCCGCCTGCTTTTTTCTCCACACGGACTGTTTCTCCCGTACACGCCGCAGCCTGCTGATACGTGATTGGTCACTGGCACTCGGACTACAAACAGAAGAAAGAATGCAGGTTAGAGGCACTTCTGCATTGCAGAGACTATGTCCTCTTCTTTTATACAGTCTTCAGTTGTACATGAACAAAATATTTTCTTCCAAAGTTAAAAAAAAGTTTTGGTTGATATTTCTCTCTTCTCACTGGGTCGAAGTGGGCGGGGCTCTGATGGAAAACATGGCGTCACATGTCTGTACAGATATTCAGAAGTTCAGAGGATGCTCACGATGTCAGGGAAATTTACTGTGCAGAGGTCATCGAGTAAACCCCGCAAATACATAAAAGACAAGAATATTCCAACTTTATACCCAGTTTTGAGCTCGGGTGTCACGTCTTGAGGTTGTAATGTTGAGTTACGGGACATCAAACACAATGAAATCTTAAAATCAAGTCTACATTTTAAGTAAGCTGGGCCAGGAGTTTGTTATTGTGGTTTTTCTTTAGACAGAAACACACAAGTGTGTGTGTTAGAAGCATTTATAAGCACAGCGTTCAGTGTGAGACGGCCACCAGGGAGCCATGAATCAGAGCAGACTGAGATAAGTATGAAGTGAAAGGTAATCTTGCAGAAATTGCAAAGGGGGGCAGTGTGTAAGGGCTGGATTATTAAGCTCTGATGAGATCAGAGACCTCTCTCCACTCCGTGATCAATCGGCGTGTCCCTAAAGCATGGCGGCACTTCTGTTATAAAAACATATTTAACAGCGAGGGGACCCTGATCTGTGGAAGGAGGGAGAGAACGCAGAGCGGGAGGCGACCCTGGTATCAAAGTGCTGCATGTGAGCATCCTTCAGCTTCACCTGCTGTGACACCAAACCTCCAGGAGCCATCTGCTCCTGTTGTTTATCTCTCACAGCAACCAGCGGGGCCAGAAGGATCCTGCAAACAAAGAGCCCGAACAGGCTGTCAGAGCGGAGCTGTCATGTCAGGCAGAGGCCACCTTCAGGAGGGTTTCATTCGTGGACACATGCTGAGATTAGAGGCTTCAATGAGAACTGAAGGCAGCCATCAGGAACTACATTTTGATGTTGATTTGGCGGCCCCTGTAGACAAAGTGGTGCTTCTTATTTCATTAATGTTATTGTCCTGAACATGTGTGTTCAGTGTTGGTTTCTATTAGATGCTAACGAAGTACTGATTGTGAAATTTGCTGATAAAAATGTAAACAAACTGCTGTAAATAGCTTTATCCGAATGGACAGGGGACTTGTGCAGTAGACAGGGGTCTGACTCCGGTGTGAAAAGGATCATCAGTATGACTGTTTTTAAAAGAAGTTTGTTAAGTTTTGTATACAAACCTACTTTAGTTACGTAACAAGCATACGTACTGAAGTAATTAAACCCAAAACATGATTTCTTTCCTGAACTTTACCAACCTTGGGGGCTAATTTTAGTCAAACTGTGACGTTTCCAACAACGCTAGATGTGTGCTGATGAAATGTGTACGTCCAAAAGTTATACAAGCAAGCAAATTAGAAAACTTAACTTAACAGTACTTTTTAATCATGAATAACTGCTTTATTTTTTAAAGTCTAACGAAACGTTTCATGTTTATTGAAGCTAGCTTATTGTCAAATCCTTGCACGTTCCAAACTGACACAAGAGCGATACCTAGATTGTCATATTTTGAAGCTTAGGGCCGCAGACCAATCTGCTGTATCTGATGGATTTGGAGTGAGAATATGTTGCATACAGAGTCGTCAGTATTAAATTGAGACTGTTTCATAACCAGTTAAAAACTCCTCGTATGTTACTAAAAAGAGAACATATGAAGCTACAGCCTGAAGAAAAATGGCTTAGCAATGTTATGTTATGTTTCTTTATTTGAGCAGGGACAATGCACAAAGAACATTAACCTTGTATATAACAAGGGGAGATGTATTGCACCATGTTCTAGCAAATTGCTACTTTCCACGCTGTCCCATAGCTTAGCGTTACAGCTGCTAACATGGGAGGTGACAAAATCTACGTACCTGCGTGTTGCAGCTCGATTAACACATTTTATCCTTTAGCTTAGAATAAAAAGTCTAAACTATGTGTCACGCTGTTTCTCTTAAAAGTTATTGCCTCCATTTACAAATGGTCGAGCACACAGGTCACTTTGGGAGCGGCTCTGCAGAGGAACAAGCTAAATGTCTGCAGGGTTCACCGAGTTGTCCTCTTGTCTAAAGCATTCTTGTTGTTGTTTCATATGATTATAGAGCATACTGTATGTATATTATACTTTTAATGCATACTTATATCTGCAGGACTATAAACAGTAGTTGTTTTTATTACTTTGCCCAGCTTGTCGTCCTTGTTTTCATCTGCGCATACAGGGCAGTAACTTTACACATTTTTGCCCAGTAAAGCTGATTCTGATACTTTAATATGCTCGTCTCCTAACAGACACATTCCTCACTGTGTTTGAGTGATAAAGCAGAAAATCTGAGGCATAAACACTCACTTTTATATCTCTCATCTCAGGTAAAAGGGTCTTGTTTGCGCCACCAAATTATCATAAATATCAGCTCAATAACAAGCGCCCAAATTACAGCTCACAGTTAACGCCTCTGCATAATAAACACGTCTGCCAGGCTGCAGTTAGCACCATAAAACTTCATTTCCTCAAGGGCCAATAGCAGCGACTTCAGCAATATAAAAGTGCTTTGTCTCGAAAAAACAATATCGGTGTGAGTCACACATCGACAGGGAGGTTTGAGGTGTGTGTTGGATGGAGAGAGAGAGAGAGAAAGAGAGAGAGAGAGGCCCCTGGAAGCGACACAGGGTGAAAAAACAAGAGCCATAAGGAAGGTCCATCTGTCAGCAGAGAGGAGGGAGAGGCTGAGCGGTTCAGAGGTAATTTGGTCGCAGGTACAACAGATGTGCGGCGACACCAGAACATTGTCACTGATGCATGGAAACATCAGTGACATCCTGCGTCCTGTTCGAAACACACACACACACTCTCTCTCTCAATCAGCGCATGCACACTCACAGCGGGGGAACCTCCTTCAGACACCCACACAGAGACATGTTCCAAAAACGCTGTGAGACACAAACAGCACCAGAAGCAGCAGCAAGAGGCGTCCCACAGAGAAGGGGGAGAATGAGAGAGACAAAGAGGAGGAGGACGGGGGAAGGAAGGGAGAAAATGAGATGTAATTCAGAGAGAGAGAGGAGAGGAGGAGGAGGGAGGAAGATGTGAGACAGAAACAGAGAAGAGAAATCAAAGCAGGAAGAGGATTTTCCCCGACTTAATTAGAACAAAGTGTCGGTGGCATCTTTCGTTCGGAGGCAGATAAGGACACCAGCTGAATCCCCGAAACCGACAACAAAACTTGTCCTGAGCTCGGACACCTGGGTCTGTTATCTCCGCATGGGAACAGTTTGACCGGCCAGCGGGGGGGAAACGCTCCTGTTTAGAGGCGATCAAGTGAAGCATGTAAACGCATTATATGAACCCAAAGTTTCTCTCCCCCCCCTCTGGTGGGAGCAGGCGGCGTTGACTGCCTGCCAATGTTGAAAGAGTCGTCTTGATCAAACACATGCAGCCATGTTTGGCAAAGAATGGAGGAGACTGGATGGATGTTTAGTAATGTCACATTTTGGCTGAAACTCAAAATGAAAGAGCTCTGCTCTAAAGAGGTCCCTACACTTTACAGACCGTTTGTGGCGAACATAAACTGTTTAAAAGAAGAGGATGTAGACACCAAGACGTCCCCCATTTGTTCATGAACTCCCCTTTTACAACCTTGAGTCGGCATTGGCCGCTGCCATCTTGTTTCTCTTGAACCAGAATTGATATGCATTGTTGTGTCTCTATCATGGTTGACAGGACAACTTCAATTACAAAGTAGCCACGCCTAAAAGCATACCCTTCATATCCTCGATTTTACCCTAAATAGGACCATAATATACTAAATAAACATCATGCTATATTGAATAAGACTTGAAACTAGACATTTAGGCCACAAACTAATCCCTCAGTTTAGTGGCTTTGTTTATTGTTGGTGGTGGGCGTGTTTACTGGAACGTGGGCAGTGATGGTACTGATTTGCACTCCCCTCTTCATCTTTTCATTTTTTGGCATTGACTGAGCCTGGGAGTGTTTATTTTCTGCTGACCGCGCTCCTGCACGCATTTAATAACGTTGATGTCTTACGCGCATCACAGTGTTTACTGTGTTTAGTCCTCCGCAACGCTTATTGGACGACCTTCACTGGCCCATAGCTGCAATAACAATGTTGACTGAGGTAATAAATCGGCTTAGAAGTAGAGTAGGGTTTTTTGCAACCAGTGAAGTCGCCCCCTGCTGGCCATTAAAAAGAAAGCAGGTATAATTCACTTTAAATGAGGTGATGTCTGCTTCTTATAAACCATCTATGGTACCAAAGTACTTATTCTTGCTGCAGGTAGCAACAATATGGCAATAAAAGAGCCACCTCGTCTATAATGATCATCCAAATTATAATAATATACGCTGTTTTAGTGACACCATTAAGCCTGTTTTGATGTCTTTGAATATCAGGAGTAAGTGCTGCTCGCCTTTCAGTTGTTTATTTGCCCCTTTAGCAAATTCAAAATTCCATTTAGTTTGTTTTAATTAATGACTGAAGAGATCAAACCAACTTAGTTTAGCTAATATCAATGTTGCTAGTTTATGCTAGGTCAGACTTCACGATGATGAACAATACACTTTTACTTTACTGCAAAATAATAATAATATATAATTATCTCCCCTTTTCTGTTTTGAAATTTGATTATATTACATTTGTGTTTGGTGATGACCAGCAACGAGTCAGTTTTCAAGCCAACTTGACAAACATTTGCTGGTTCCAGCTTCTTCGATGAAAGAATTTGTTTGTAAATAAGATAATGAATAATCTTTGTAATAAATAGTCTTTGGGTTTTTCACTGATGGTTGGAAAAAAGAAAGGATTTGAAGGCACTTTATGCCGTATTGTGACATGCATTTTTCAACTTTCTGACATTTTATTAGACAAAGTAAGAAAGTTAAATGTGACAATAATCAGCTTCGAATTTAAAATGACAGCTCAAGCCTTAGTTTTAACAACTTTGGCCATTTGGAGTGCAGTTGTTCGGTCTTCCAGTAAGGCCAGTGACTCACCACCACACATTGTTTTAGATTCATGATGTCACTCCAGGCTGACACATATTTTAGGAAAATACTAAATTAATTTCCACTTGAGCAGCAAATAATTAAGTGTGTCCTTAGGTCATCATTTGATTGTCATATTATTCTTTAATAAGTGATTCTGAGTTTTGTTTTGGCCCGAGGTCAGCTCACTGTGGGCTCCATGCTCCTCATGATCACTGCTGATGCTTCCCTGCTGATTGACTCATAATTAATTAACATTCACTCGTTAATGTGAGCACACAAATATTGCTCCTTTGCAGGGAGGTTCACTTTTAATTGCATGGTTTCACACTGAGACCTCCAAGTTTAATCTCTCTATTCCTCCCCCCTCCGTCCCTTCCTTTATCTCTCTCTCTCTCTCTCTCTCTCTCTCTCTGTCTTTCTCTAACACACACACACACACACACACACGCACACACAGTTTCACACCGTCTTTGGTGTGCAGGGAGCAACAATGAGCTGTCAGGAAGAGATAATCGCTGCAATCATTTCGGATTCTCCTCACCATTCATCCAATATCTGCCTTTGTGATCTGATTTTAAAGCATGACTCGAGGAAACACCGCCATCATAAAAGTTACATTCATTATCTCCATAACGTATTATTTTCTGCTATCAAACCAAATCTCATTCTTGCTCTGACACGTCTGTGTTGATCGAGACACTTTTTTCTGCAAGACAAACTGTCTTTTGATCACTGAAACTGGAAAGGAAACATAAAGTTATTAAGTTGTTTGACATTATTAAGACGCGAGGTTGATGCGTTTTTACGCGCAGATGGAGATCAGACACAGCGCTGAGACTGTCCGATAAGGATTCAAGTCAATTGTAGCTCCAGGACTGAGAACCATAGATAATCTATTGCATCTGTGACACAAAATAAGGTACCACGAGGTATAAAATATCCCATAAATAACCATAAAGTCAATACAAACTCGCCTGAGCATCACAGAAGCAGCATAAAACCACACAGAGACACTAAACAAACGATGCTGGAGGGTTTTTCGTTCTTTCAACACGCTCACATTCAACCTCAGGCACTCACAACGGAAATAGTGCAATTAAAGATAATTCCTTACCCTCGTTTGTTTGTTGTTGTTGTTGTTTTCCTTTGTTGTTGTTTATGGTTTGAGGAGCAGCTCGGTCATAAGGCAAACAGGATGGAAACACAGCAGCAGCCTCTGTAGTCCGCTCTCCGTGCACCCCGGGATGTGCCGAGCATCCGGAGTCACTCCTGCTTCTTATGAGGAGGAGAGTCACCACCGGCTCCGAGTGCGCGCTCACAAGTGCGCGTCCGCGTCAGGGCTGCCTGGTTAGTAATATATCGGCGGGGCTTGTCACAGCAAGTGGCTTGAAATTAGTAGTCTGTTAGTATATTGCTGCTGGAATCAGGAGTTACTTTTTGACAGCAATTTCATATTTCCACAGCCTGTCAAAATGTTCCTGGCACATCAGATATTCACAGTGTCTAAGTGTCCAAAATGTCCTCAACTGGATCCAAGAATAACTTTACAGAAACATTTTGAATTCATCAAAAAAAAGAGCAAAAACTATCAAACGAACAAACGAAAAAGAGATTGTAGTTTATTATCCAACAAATTCATAATCCTACTCAAAAACCTGCTGCCTATAATACCCACAGTGCAACTCAGTTCGACCAGGGTTTCAGGTGAGTTATGCTAAGCTAATGAGTTTGTTAGGCTGGTGGCAGCTAACAAGTGAGGAGCTATGCTAGCAGTGACTGAGTTGTGCAGTGACTAATGAGTGGTTGGTAACACCAGCCAACCAACACCATGAGTTGGTTTGTTACGGCTAATGAGTGAGTTATGCTAGTAGCTGCTAATGTGTGAGATATATCAGAAGTGGCTAATAAGTGAGTTATGCTAGTAGCGGCTAATATTTTAGATATATAGTGGCTAATGAGTGAGGGTTTTTTTTATTTTATTTTTTGACTAATGAGTGAGTTATGTTTGTGGTAGCTAATGAGTGAGTTATCCTAGTAGCAGCTAATGTGTAAGATATAGAGGCTAATGAGTGAGTTACATAGTTGCTGCTAATGAGCGAGTTATGCTAGTAGCAGTGAATATGGGAGATATATTAGTAACGGCTAATAAGTAAGTAATCCTAGTTGCAGCGAATGTGTGAGATTAGAAGTAACGAATACTTTGGGTATGCTAGTAGTGGCTAATGTTTGAGATATTTAGTGTCTAATGGTTGAGATCTATAGCAGCTAATCAGTGAGTTATATTAGTTGCTGTTTATGAGTGAGGTATGCTAGTAGCAGCTAATGTGTGAGATATATTATTAGAAGCTAATGTGCAAGTTATGCTAGTAGTCACTTATAAGTAATGTTTGTAGCAGTCATTATCTAAGTTACATTAGATGTGTCTTTTGTGTGAATTAAGCTAGCAATGGTTAAAAGTATGTTATGTTTGTAGCTGTCAATGTGCCATCAATGCCAGTAGCTGCTAATGAGGGAGTTATGCTAGTAGTGACTGAAGATTGAGTCATGAGTGTAAGGGCCAATATATTAGATATAGCTATTAGAAGCGGCTAATAAGTGAGTTATGCTTGTAGTTAATGAGTGAGTTTGCAGCTTATGTTGCCAAACGTAGTTGCCAGCAGTTAAGTAGAGACCAGGAGCTGTTTGGGCCGAAGATTAATACTTTGAAATGATTCACTATCACATTGGTGTAAAGTGTGGGTGTCTACATACTTTCGCCATGCAGTGTAAATCAGAACTGAAAGGGGTTTTTTTTGTGTGTTTTTTTTTACTTTACATCAATCTTAGTGTCTTTAAGAGAAGAATAAATGTGACCTTGAGTCAACATATGGCAACATAAACGATTACTTCTTGCATAAAACATACTTTTCTTTATATTAGCCCAAGAAACCTTCAGTAACACCAGTGTGTGCGTCTGCTTTGTTGGATATCCTCTGCAGTGACTGCATTTTTCATGTCCTTTTCATTCTTGATCTTACAAAGTCAATCTACTGCAGAGCGCCAGCTAGACTAATTCTAAATCTACACTGAGCCCGTTGTGTGTCGGCAGATTTAAATGGTCTATATTTGCGGAGTGATTGTGTAGAAATCGCTTGAGGGAATTGGTTGACATTTGGAGTTTGAGTCTGTAATGTTGTTTATTGTGTGTCCACACTGAAAAAAATAGCTTGTTAGCGTTATTGAAACCAATGAACAAGCTTTATACTCATTTGGTTTGAATGCAAACAATGCTGACAAGCCACTTAGTGAAGTGCGGGTGTAACGCAGAGGGGCTGAGTCTGCTGAAGGAAGATAACAAGCTAAAATGCCTTTAGAAGTGTGTATTGAGAGCTCAAACATCTTACAGTGTAAAGGGTCCAGTGTGTGTGTGTGTATAAAGCACGCACACTGTGGGATGATTTGAATGTGTTACATACATATAATACACTTTTCGTCATGTATTTATATAGTGTAAAATAAGTATGGAGCTTCTAATGAGGCTAGTCTGCACACTCATACTTCAGCGAGTATTCCTGGTGCACATGAAAACACTTCCTTTTGCTTTCATCTGAAGTTGAGATTTCCACGTACTGCTCCACGCTTGTGTCTGGGAAAATTTGAGCAAGATGTCAGCAGCTCTGTGAAGAACAAGATGGCATTTGAGTTGGACCCCTGCAGCTCCTGTGTGCCTCCTGAGAGACTGAGAGATTTTTTCAGGGATCACGATGGGAGTCAGTGACACTGGCACACAAGCGAGAATAAAAACTCTTTCTTTCCAAATTTAACTGACGTATTCTCACATTTCTCGATTCGGCTGCGTTAACAGATATGGAGAGTAGCAGCAGGTAATCTAGGCACAACTCTCTGGAAATGCAGATCGGCTGAGCTTGCTGCAGTTGATCAATTGTTCCTACTCAGGAGTTCATGAATCATTCTGGAGCAGCTCAATCTTTTTATAAACTTTAACCTCTGATCGGAAGTGCTTACGCCTTTCCACCAGACTGTATAAAAAGATGGAGGACATGACAGCTCCCTAAAAGTGAAGCCAAACCCTCTCTATCGCCCCCTGCTGACTGGCTGCAGTATAGGCCATAGAGCCCGCCTCCTCCATGTTAACAGACGGGACATGAGTCAAACTATAAAATCAAAATACACGTCAAATACATTTTTCTCAAACATGGTTTCTGTCATTATAGTTAGTTCTTACCATGCTTATTTATGTCCAAGTGTTCATTTTTCTGACAAGGGGGTGTGACCTCATGATTGACAGCTCTGTTGACAAATCCGGCTCCTGCAGCGTTCTGTTCCCGAGTAGCAGAGTAGAGGAGGAACGGTGAGAGGAGACGTAGCTAACAGTAACACTACAGCCATTGAACTTTCCATAAGCTTGAATATCTGCTTCTCTGCTGCAGACTGAGCCCACCTGAGGGCTCCAACACGTCAAGCCCACAAGTTAAATGTGTGTTTTGGGTAGAGGAAGGGGCGGGACGTCAATACTGCGGCTCCACCAGCCGATCTCAACTGCACACACTCTGGATACAAATGTGCAAAGTGGCAGCAGTCATCAATCACTTATAATACCTGAACAAAATCTGCTGAGGCTGAAGGTACATAAAAACCACAGAAAACCGTCAGATAACCAGAACTTGCTAAAAGTGATGGATGGCTGAAACGTGCAGCTAGTTTTAGCAGCATGGTTCCAAACTTGTCCAAACTCGTCTTTTAGGATCAAGACATAATCTATTTTTAAATCAGTTCATGATAAATAGCATCAGGTATGTGTAAATAAGGAGGGGTGGGAACCGCTGCACCAGGTAATACAGTAAGAGCAGAGGAATGTGTCCTATTTGAAGACCGTTTTAACAATTTATGGCTCAGACTGTTTGAATGTCCCAGCACAGTAAACTCCACCCGTCTCACACGTTAAGCAGCATAAATCACTTGCAAATATTATATCACCAAAAACAGTAAGGAAAAAAACGTGATTACAAATTACCCGTGCGGCACAAGACATACTCGCTGTATTTACCTGAGTCTGTACACAAGGCAGCGTATTGTGCCTTTAAGGTCACACGGCCAATCAAATTGCTGTTATTGTTACACAGAACCACAAAAGGTTCAGCTGCAGTGTGATGAATTCAAAGCTGAAGGAAAAAAAAAATCTTTTGAAATCACTGTTTACTGTAACTCCAGTAATTAGTGTTGTGCAAACAGCGGCAGTCAATGCTGCACTGTGTTCTCAGGGCCGGTGCTATCACTGTGTTAGGAGCCCTGCCTGTAATTAGAAAGTTACACAGTGAAAAGCCACGCAGTGAATAGTCTGTCCGCCTGCAGCTGCAGGAACAAGTCTGGTGAAGCTGTAACTTGTGTTTGGTCACATACGCCGTGCATTTTAAGTAGGGCTGCACAATAAAATAAATTGTCTACAGAATCGCAATATGAACATGCATAATCAAAACCTCACAAAAGGCTGCCTGAAACAAAAAGTATGGGAACATTTGACCAATCAGACGCAGCCCTGAAAACATGAGCAATGCATCCACAACATTTGGCCCCCGCTCGTCGTCCGCTACCCGAAGAAAACCAACTATCTGTCGATTTGGTGGAGACTGTGAGCTTCGCTAGCCAAGGAAGAAGAGAGAGGACAATGAGGTTGAAGAATCAGTGCCTATACTGCTCAATCTGTTGTGCACATGTTCAGAAAGGAAAGAAGGCACAAGGCCGCAGGATGGCGGTCCTTTCAGCGGCCTTCATATTCCCTTAATCTCTGCATTGATCACCAGGTAATTGTGTTTTAATAACTTAATAATCAATGTTAATTAAACAAAGGAGCAGTCACGCATCAGAAAAAAGACTTTGGGATTCGCAGGTCGGATAATTAATCTTCAAACATTCTTCTTCCTGAGAACCCTGCTTGATTTCTGTGTGACGTCTTTTTACGAGTGCATTTTTATTTCTGCTTGTTTTTAAACCAAATACTTCCTGTACTGTCTACGGCTCCGGAAATAATTAAGAGACTGCGAACATCTCGTCATCATCACAGGTGTCAGGCTGACGCATAAGAACGACTGCCTGGACAAGATGCTGTATCCACTTCTCACGCACAAGGACAGAGCCCTCACCCAGAAGTGTGCAGTCTGCCAGGTGTTTTTAGGAAGATGGTTTACAACCAATGACCAGTTAGCTCCAAGTGACCCGTGCCTCTTCTGTGCTTCCTGATATTCAGCACGATGCTCAAATCTTCTCATTGAGGTCTTTTTTTCGCAGAAAATGACGACTGGTTAAGAAAACCAAAAGATGCAAATATTATGATTTTCAGAGCTCGAATAAAGCGAAGAAAACAAGTTCTTTTTCACAAATTAATATCTGGTGGGATAACCTGGTTTATAATTACAGCTTTCATGCATCTCTGCATGCTCTCCACCAGTCTGTCACAGTGCTGTTTGGTGACGTTAGGCCGCTCTTTGTTCGATGGCTTGTGACCATCCATCGTCCTCTCGATCACATTCAGGAGGTTTTCAATGAGGTTCAGGTCTGGATGGGCTGACCATGACATGTCGAGAGAGATGCTGATTAGAGGAACATTTGGAGTGGTCTCTTAGTTTTTTTATATTGTGTTCATGTTGTAAAGAAAATAACAGCGCATATGTGCAGCAGAACGCGCCCGGCATGGGTCAGGCGCTGTCATCATGAAGGACAGCACTTCTAATTTGAATTGGATGAAGAGGAAACAAACACATGTACTGTGTGTCAAACATTAAGAACAGCAGAAATACATAGAAGTGTAACGTTTTAGCTGTAATGCACATTTTATTATTGACAAATCACATATTATATAGTCATCGCGTATTTACCTTATATTGCTCAGGCCAAAGGGATCCATACATCCATGTATTGTCTATACTGCTATCCTGTTCAGCATTGCGTGGGGCTGGAGCCAATCCCAGCTGTCTTTGGGTGAGAGGCGGGGTTACACCCTGGACTGATCGCCTGTCAATCACAGGGCTGACAAATAGAGACCGACAACGTTACACGCTCACATTCACACCTACGGGCAATAGACACCAATGAACCTAACCAGCATGTCTTTGGACTGTGGGAGGAAGCCGTAGCACCCGCAGGGAACCCACACGTGCACGGGGAGAACATGCAAACTCCACACGTAAAGGCCCACTTCGTCCCAACTGGGATTCGAACCAGGAACCTTCTAGCTGTGAGGCGACACCACTGCACCACCGTGCAGCTGGCCAAAGGGAAGTATTTTTTATCAGTGTGGATATAAATCACTTAAAGTTCTGGTTCACCTGCAAGAAAGAGAACACCCAGAATGAAACATAATGATTATAAATTCACGTCGATGTGGGTGTTGTGCTCCCGTGTAAAAGAGGGGTTGAGCCCATCATGAGTTTACTGAAGTATCCCTGTCACCATTGGACATTCTACATTCAGAGAAAATACAGAACACTTAAAACCAGGGCAAATATCACGCAGGCATACATAGACGCCACTTAATCCATGAGGGTGTCTTGCAGAACTGATGTGTGTGTGTGAGTGCATTTTAGCAGTCAGAGTGACGAGCGAGAGGAAAAGTAGGAGGACCCCCTGCCAGGCGTCCTCATGCATTAACAACCCGCAGCTTCCCAGCAGGCATCAACCAGCACATACCGGGGTGTCGAGCTTTTATACCGCCGGGGGCAGGTTCGCTTTTTTAATATGGGGCAACTTTCAACTCTCCATATTCCTCTGCACGGCAGCAAGCTCTCCTGACTCATGCACTGAGAGGAATGAACACAGACAGACACACGACAAGGATTTCACCTTTTAATTAAAATTGATTGTCAGGAGAATAATACACAAAGTTGTGCTTGGTGCGCTTAACTGAAATCAAGAAAACAAATTTATATATGTGTATAAATATATACATATACACACACATATAATAATATATCACATGTATGTACAAATGGCAAATGAGTATTGCAACGCGAGTCCACATTTCAAGCAAACTGTAACTTCAGGGAACGTTTTCACACCGAGGCGGGATGTTAAATCAGATCCCCGTGAATTCACATATTAAGATGAAGTTACTGATGCAGGCAGCTTCTTCACAGCCACGCAGTGTTTGATGCTTGTTCTAACTAGTTGCTGCAGAGTTATTGCCTTCAAACAGTTGCAGTTTTGATGGAGGGATGGACACAGCTTGTATTTGTACAGGTAATTACAGTTAATGCATGGACTCGTGCCACAGCCAGCTCAGTGAAAGTGATGCTTTGATCAGAGTCAGTTTGAATATTTCACCTGAAAAACGCAGTGTTGATTTTGACACCAAGCACCCTGGGAGAGATTTTAGAACTCGTTAAAAAGAAATCTACATCACAGTCGAATACTGCCACCTTGTGGAGGAACGAAATCTCTTAGTGATAAAGTGCTGCTTCTCCCTCTGATCACACGTTTTCCCTGATGCCACTTTAACAGCTACACAAGTGACAGAAAAATTAATCTCACTTCAGTTACTGGCAGTGATTAAAAAAAAAAAAAGATTCATGGATTCTTCTTTGAGTTAAAATACCAGAAACAAAAGCAGATATTTGATGTGTTTGCAGCCTTTAATATGAATTAAAAGCTTTAGGTGAATGATGCTTTCATCACATCAGCCTCAAGGCACATTAAATACACTTTATGTAAAAAGTGTTAACTGCTGAAAGCTGTAATTATGCTGCAGCTCTCTCTCCAACACGCAAACACACACCTGTCAAAGGATCTCTTTAGGGTGCTCAGTGACGTGTGATTGCAGCATGTCAACGACTGATGCTAAAAAAAGTGTCAAATAAACGTTTTCATTCATTTTCTAACACGCTGAAAATCTCACCTGTCGTAACAGTCAGTTAACAAACACAGCCAGTGATTATGAGTCTTGAAAACTCCGGGTGCTGAATATGTTGGTAGCAAACTAAGTGATTGTGCAGGATGTTGGACAGAATCCTGCAACAAAGCGGTCATTAAATCACAATGTAAAACCTCCCTGGTAACGCTCACCTTTAAAACCCGCCTAAAATTTCACAATCAGCTTTGCAATCATTCACTCAGTGGCAGTATACGATCCTCATCCTTACATTCAGAGCTCCAGCTGATCCGTCCTGGTCGCTCGACTTCTTTCATTCTCAAACGTGAGCTCAGTCACGCTCACGATGGAGTCCGCACTGCAGTTCTGAGTTCTGGCCGGGTTTTCCAGCCGGTACCTCGTACTTGAAGACGACGCTGAAAAGTTTCCCTCCCAGTCGGTCGGCCAGCCACGAGTTCTTGATGACGGCCATCTTGAGGCTCTCGCAGCTGAGCATGGCGTAGTAGTTGGTGTGGATGGCTCGGCCCATTCCCTCGATGATCACTAGGTCGGTTTTACGCTCGCGAACCACCATCGCCAAGACTTTGTCCAGACGGCTGGAAATGACAGACGCAGAGAATCACACATTTGCTGCAGACTTCTTCACCAGGTGCTCAAGTTTCTTGCATGATTTCTTGCATCACAATGGAGCTGCAGAAATTTCTCCGGCTAAAGAGAAGCTGAAAAGTAAAAAGTGTAAAACTGCCAAATAACCAACCTCAGATCCAGGCAGGGTGAACTGGACCCGCTCTGTACCAACGTCAGCCTGTCCTCCCTCAGACCAGCCCTGCACAAAACACTCCACAGTTCACTCAAGATCTACTTCAAGTGTTTAAAAAATGCTTTTTATAGTTTATAGATAAGTTATAGATGGAATTATGGCTTTATGATCTATTAAAAACTCACTGAATCACTGGATCCATAGCAGCGATTCTTTCTGTCAATATTTGCAGTTCACCGTTCGTTACATCATTTAAAGCAGGACCAGAGTTGCTCGCCAACACAACCTAAAAGTGGATGGATAAAAGAGTTGCATTGAATTGTTTTTAAGTGTTATATTTTGTAAATGACGTAGTTAAGACTTTCCTCACCTCTGTTCCTCGAGAGAGAAGCTCTCGGACAAAAGGCATCACCCCTAGGATGATGTCTACTCCACTATTATCTACGAAAAACAAGGCACACTTATGAGGAGGACCCTGCAAGAGAAAACCAGGACGGATTGTATTCAAGCACTCATCAACAACAGCAAACAAAATTGACACACTCAGCAGGTACATGAAATATTACGAGAGCTTAAAAGCTGTTATCTGTGTTTACATAGCTGTGCCTGGAGGTGACAATGTCTTAGTTAAGCTCTTTTCCCACTGGTCAAAGAAACAGCTAACACCGGCTTTTTTGCTTAATGGTGAAGGCTACAATCGACATTCAGACCCGAGTCAAACGACTCTGCAGTACACCCGGGTAATTATCGCCTCGCTTTCGATCAGCATTGATGGGAACACAAAACCTGTGTTGACATGGGCATAGCATCGCGCCGGAGAGGAGTAGATTATCCTACCCTTCTCCAGCGTGATGCTATGCTCCGTCGGTAACTTCTGCGACTCCTCGTCATCTCAGCTACAAATTCTGCCCGTCTCTGTCCGAGCAGCGCTCGAACATCGTTACAAATTTGTCTGCGCCGAGTTTGATAGACAGACTGAGTGAGTAATAGATACGATAAAGACCTAACCACCGTACCATCTTCACTGTTTGCTAACCCTGTCTTCTGCGCTTTTGTGAAGCAGCTGAAAAGAGACTGAAAGGAGCTTACTTCACTGGCGATGGGAAAAGAGACGATCAGACATTTATTCGCGGGTCTTCCCGGGTCTGAAAAACCTGCGTCAACGCGCTACATTTGGTGGGAAAGGGGTATACGTTTGCTTTCCTTCTTAGTCATCTGTGTTAAAATGTGTGTGTACTCATGGCACCCGTAAGTGCTTTTGAATTGAATAATTTGTTTTTTAAAAGAAAAAGCAGAGAAAGAGGCTGACCTTTAGCCTCTCAAACCACTGGTCGTAGGAGTCGATGAGCCATGGCCGCTCTGAGAAGAAAAAGGAAACCAAAAAAAATCAGTTATTCAGCTGCTTCTATCATAAAGACTCAGTCATCAACTTGACAAGTTTATCATTACTTAGAATTTCTTAAAAGACTTGAAGGCATTTGAAAACATTACAGCTGATGCCTGTCAGTGTGTCAAAACAAAAAGAGAAGAAACACATTGAAACATAAAGACAACAAAGAGAGGAGAAATACTTGGATACCTTCCAGCTGTCGTTTTGCCTGTTCAAACCCAAACTCGGGATCAGATTCAAGGACGCTGAACGACAAAAACAAAACATATCAGTTTGAAAGTAAGTCAGTAAAAACGCCAAATTCCAAACACTGAGATATAAACACGAATGTTAGTATTAAATGAATGCTGAAGCTGAGCCTGCAGATAAAATGTTCTGTCTGCTCTCAAATCAGAGAGAGAAGAAATCTGCCTTTTAGGAGTCAAAAGACAAAGTTATTGAGACTCACACGGAAGTTTCAAAGGGTGACAAAATCGTCTAAAGGAATCACTGGTATAGAGTCATTGTCTTCGTTGGGATGCAGGAAAAGCAGCCTCAATATTTTATTTGTCTGTTTACTTTTAATCCACACTGCCAACTGTTTGAAGTCAGACTATCCCAGGGTAGCTAACAAATAAAAAACATTGGAACATTGCCAAACACACAGCGGAAAAACTCCCTTTTAAAAGCAGCATGAATCAACAAGATATGCAGCCAGAGCCTCTCCCACCACCCACCATCAGACAGAACAGAGCAAACAATCAACCCGGCTGCTCACAGGATATAAAAACCATCAAGCCGACTCACTCTGACACGGCCTTGGCTCCCCAGTCGAACACATTCCCGGCCAGGACGCCCCTGACGAGGGCGAACTGCCTCTCCTCCCAGCTCAACTCGTCCAGCGACTTCACCGCCTTCTCGTAGTACTTGAGAGCCATGTCGTTCTCCTTCTGCTTGATCTACAAAAGAAACCGAAATGGTTCAGACACGTTTGTATGGAGTCAAAGACTGGTGATGAGAAGAGCGCAGCAGAGATGAGATTTTGTTACAACAAGATGGGAATATGTCAAAGAATAATGTACTGCAAATAATCATGAGGTAGTGAAAATGGTCTGTTTAACATCATGACATAAGTAGAGTTGTCTAGAATTGTCTCCGATACAGCCTAAAACACGAGTACGCCAGTGTTTTCTTGTCCTAAACCGCAGCATAGACAGAATCGATATTATGGCTGCTAATACCAACTTGTTTTCGGGTAGCATAGTAGTGTGAGTCATGTGACAATCGCAAACAAAAACAGTATGGTGCTAGCAATACTGCGGAGAGTGTAATGTTAGTCAAAGCTACCAAAACGTCAGCAATCAGGGGGGAATTCACTAAAGGATTGCGCGGCTTTAGCGCCCTCAAAACCTGTGCAAATGACACAAAAAGACTCCGCCTCATTCTTTAAGCACACGCAGAGGGTTGAATGCACCCCAAAGTGTGCTGCAGAGCAAACAGCGTCTCTGTGCTCCTTGCGTGTATTTAAATGACTCATTATGCAGATATTCGGGGCAAATTTGGCCCCTTTCTATGCTAATGAGCCTGGTGGCAAAAAGCGTGCAATTCACAAACGCCAGCGCTCACAGCACTGTGCAGTTAGTGTGACAATGTTACTGTCTGCAGAGAGCTGGTGGTAACCGCTGTTAAAAGTGATCATGACGACACTTCCACTTTTTATGTGTCCAAAAAATTGATTTATCTGTAAAAAATAATCTTTAATAATATGACAAAATATTATTAACAATCGGGAGATCAATCGGTCCGGGGCTGTGCGAGGCTCAACCCCGGCACACGGGCACACTTTGGAGCTGTTACGCATGATAGGGATTATAGCATGGACGAGCTGCTGCTGTTGGCTCGTTTAAAAAAATGAAGCTTTGTTACAGTGAGTGAAACACCTGTCGAGTCTATAAACTGTTAAAAGAGCTGCCCCCTCCTCTCCCTGCTCATCATCGATCTGTGGATGGTGTTGAGCTCCATCAGAGTGGAGCTCAGTTAATGCCTGAGAGCGCAGCACGGTGCAGCAGGGAGTGGAGGTGCAGACAGCTTCTCTCCACAGACACAAGACAAGAGCAAACTGCACGGATCTCCGAAACTTTATGGGCGTGTTTGCGCTTGATTATCATCAGTGCAATTTGCTTTGTGAATCGGACCTTGAGACGGAGCAGTTAGCGGGGCCAATGATGCGCTATCAGCGGCCGCAATTAATTCTTAGTGAACTCCCCCCTTAAGTGTTTTAATTACCAAACATTTTAAGGCTGTTTTCTTATTTGAAGTTGAAATAATGTCATGTTAAAAAACAATAGTGCGTCTATGATGGACACGGCACCTCGAGAGCTGCTAATGTTAGCTTAGCTTGTTTAAAGGTCTGTTTTAAGCTTCCTTCAGTGAGCTGAGCCAGGCCTTACAACAATGAAAGCAATCATATCACATCCATAAAGGGTTACCAATAGACAGCTACCAATAAAATATAAATAATATGTTTTTTATCACAATGATTTCAGAGCGCTACTCTGTATCTGGGTCAGAACATCTATGGCTGCATGAACACATAAAAAACTAGATGAACAGGAAAAGGACACAACAAGCACACAGAATATGTTGATAGATTTCACTCAGACCTTCGAGTAGGGATCAGGAAAGTTGAACTCGTTTAAACAGTGTTCCCTCGTGTCTAACAGACTTCTGACAGTGAGGGATCCATAAGCACTAGGTGAGAAGAGAAGCACTCTACATTAGGCAGAGAGGAAAACATACACATAACGGAGGCTGGTGGTCGATGTAAAGCATTTTTCATTGGTGTTGCAAATGCAGACCTAGTTTCGTTTTTTTGTCCAGTTTTAGTGCTTTAAAGTTCATCTCTGCAGTTTTTGCTAATGAATCATTGACAGAATTCTTAAGACTGACATATTGCACAACTACACCTGAATCCTGGAATCTTAAACAAATCTAACATCAACATTTTTCCCTGAGAAAGAACACCAGTAGATACAGCAGGTTTGAAAACATGAAACTAATGCAGACTTAAAGAAAGATTTGAGGTTTAGTCCACTAAAAGCCGTCAGGTCTGGTGTGCAGAAATAAAAACAGTCCTTACAAAGGCTGGTTGCGGAGCGTCTGAAGCTTGTGTCGGTATTTCTGGCGGAACTTCTCGGCTCGTTCGGCCGCCTCCGGCATGTCGGGCTGGCTCGCTATGGCTCTCTTAACAACCTACTCGGGGGGGAAAAAAACAGAACACATTCACAACATGCAGCAAGCCACCACTGAGTGAACATTTAGGGGCTTTATGGTCTGAATAACTTAATGCATAACTTGCTAAAATCAACCAGCACTCTGCTAACAGTCTTATGGGAACTTTGAAACGAGGGTTTTTGCATTTGTATTCCAAAAACATAAACTTCCATCCTACCCCGTCTAGAGCCTCTTCGAAGCAGTAGAGCCAGTACTCCCGGGCCAGAGCGTCCTCTGTGAGGTCCACAGTGTCGGGGATGTACGATGAAGCGTCCTGCAGCAGAGGCAGATTCACCAGCTGCCTCTCCAGACGGTCCATCTCCAGCATGTCGAACTAGACACCACAAAGAGACGAGCCACATGTTGTCTGTAAAATCAGGCTGCTAAATGCTTCTTCTAGCTCCTCAAAACAAAGCCTATTCCTGCTATTTTTAATTCTAGCATATATTTCCTTTGTCTTAGCAACACTGTGGCACCAATTTAGTATTTTCTTTATTAATACAACAAAAAGAAGATGCACTTCTAGCAGGATGTTTTCCTAAAAGCCAGTGGAAGCCAGACAATTCATTCATTGTGGGATAAAATCAATAATCTATTAGAGAAAATCTGTTGTTATTTAAAGGACACACCACATCATGGAGGGTTTCTCGAGTAGAAAACACGATGAGCTAATATTTCATCAGCAGACCTGCATCGCACTTTGCAAGTTTGCACTAATAAAGAACAGTTAATGGAAGCTGGGGCAGCAGGAAACATTCGAGGTGTGAGTGGATTCAAGAGCAGCTAATGCTAACAGCTCCTGATGCTAAGGGGAACTACAAGCTCAAAGTGTCACACCAAGGATTCAAAGTCAAATACATCAAACACTGTTATTTTCCATCTTCACTCCAAATGATGACCAAAAATGATTTAGTACGTAAGTAAGCAAGATCTATAGCAGAATCCAAGGTGAAGCTAAAGCTAAGCTAAGAGAAAAACCTGCTTTCAGGTCTCTGAACAAACTGTGAGCAGGAGCCAAACATCATCAAACCAGAGCACACGAGTCAAGCAGACGGAGGTACTTACAGGAAACTGAAGGAGAGAGTGAGGTAGACAAAGGAATGAGGAGAGGAAAAGAGAGATGATCGCAGATTAATGAGTCTTTGTACGACTGATTCTGTGAGGGCAGTGGGGACAGTGTTTCCAAAAAGGAGATACAAATGTGCAAAAAGCTTAAATGTGAACAGTTTGACAGAGAGAGTAGGGGGGAATTAAAACCAATGAATCAGCAGCAGAGTGAAACAGGTCAAGAGGTTTCAAGGTGCCATTTATTTCATCTACTCGCTCTTTGCTTCCTCTGCAGACTCACCGTTCCACTCCGCGCACGCTGCATGGGATTCATATCTGGAGAAACGCTCATCAGGCCGGAGCTTCCTGCATAATTCTCCCCCCAGCTGTACTGGTTTGGATCTAGGAGTACAAGATGCAAATATGATATACTTTCCGTGGCACAACATTCGAATTTAAGTGCATTTTATCATTAATTGACCTCTTTTATCCCACCGTGTAGCTGGTCGTGTCTGAACATCACCCTCTAAAATAAACCTGTTAAAGTTTAGTATCTAAATGTCTATGGCACCAAGTTAGCTAGAAGATTCTGACAGTCATTATACCTAATTAAATAATAATTTATGAATAATTTAGTTATTATAGTTCTTATCACACTAATTTTGGCCTTTATTTGTTCCTGTACTCATTATAACCTACTTCACTTGGTTAAATGTGTTTATGTGAAAACAGACAGTTTAGTTTCACAGCTGAAGTCCAGGGATTTTATTCATTCCTGATGTCAGTGAAAACTTGCAAGAATCTGTGTGTGTGGGAGGACCTTCATGTGTGTGAAAGTGCAGTGAAGAGTTGAGCCACAGTGTTTTTAAAAATAAACAAGCAGTTGGTTACTCCTGATCTTAGTTTGGGGTTTCACGGCAAGTAATTCCTTGTAATAACCCCCGCTTTCCACCTTAAAATTATGGAGTCTTTTGTGTTATTACATAAAACCCCATTAAAATCCATTTTAATTTGCAGCGGTAACATGACAACAAATGGAAACGTTTAAAGGGCCAGTTTGCCGATTTTCAAACTCAGTCCTATCATGCTATTAGGGGGAGCTAATGCCATTATGGTTAAAAATAAGACATTTATTTAGCTCTGTGCCTTTGGAGGACGTTATCTGCTTCTTCAATGGGCCCTGGAAAACCTGCCAGGGAGCTCGCTAAACTATACTTCCTTAATCTAGGAGGCCCGTCTCCAATGTCATGTCTTGTTCAAAATCGTCAGGTTTGAAATGCAGACTGTTTTAGACGATCCAGCGGTATATTCTCGACGATTCCTGGTTCTGAATCGCTCTGACCCATTGCCTACAGCGAAAACAGTAGTATTTCACTACAGCTTCTCTCTCTGGGACGTTCCTTTCAGAGGGAGGGGCGCAATGCACGCTGGGTGTTGCAGGAATGTAGAATGAGTGAAACTACGAGCTGTTTGTACAACTTTCTCCACAGCTATGGTGCAAATTTCAAATATTATTGCTTCCATCAGTAACAGAGAACACCAGCTTTGACTGACAGTGGCATTTTCCCGGGGCGAATTGCTCCTAAGGGGGTTGAATTCTGTGCAAGAGCTGTAAATAAGATTCTGTGTAGAAACCCTGCATGCAGTGACTCAATGATACCAAATGGAGGACAGTAAAGTCCATTTGTGGGTGTGTCCTTACTGTCTTCCTCTGCTCCTTTAAGAAAAGCTCCAATGGCTCCCAGGTAACCTTCATGTCTCAGGAACAAGGCCTGGACTTCACCCTGCACAAGAAGGAGGAGGTTAGATTGTAAAAATCTGGGTTGTAGGTGAAAGTTCAGCTGATGTCGAGTTCAGCTGATAACAAACCTAGTTCAGGACTAAAGGAGATAATGAGGAGCACAAAGGCACTCTGGGTTCATTATCTAATTGAATGTAGCAGTCATGCTTTAGGGGGCGGAGCAGGAGGGTTATCGGAGGAAGAGTTCTTGCCTTGGTGAAGAAGTTGATGCTGTATGTGATGGTGTGCATGGTGACAGGGTGTCCTCTGATGAAGAAGCCTCCAAAGTAAACTCTGGACAGGTTGTGCAGCTTTGCATACAGACAGGCCAGCTGCCCGATGTCGTTACTGATCATGTGGAGTAAGCTCTTAGCCATGTCTTCTTTAGAAAACTCTGTTATTCAAAAGAAGAAATACAACATACAGGCAAAATGAACACATTACAGAACTGAAGCCATGACTAAAGGCGTTATAAAGACTGTGCATTAACAGTACAACAGCAGCAGAATCAAATCTAAGAGCTTTCTATTCTTTTCCATATTGTGTTGGCACCCTGGTCGTTTTCTGTTCAGATAAGGAAGCTTCTTACTAACTTCCTCCTGTTCAGTGGCAGCACAAAGTAGGACAAAACCATGTGCGGTATTTTCAAACTGAAACTGTCTAAACCACTCAACATCTGATTTGTAGCAGCAGACCGAGATTAACAGGATTTGTTTTGATTATCAAGAGGAAGTTGTGACTCTCTTCTGCCAGCCTCACATTTCCTAACACTTGCAAGTGCATGACGAGAACGACGCTGTATCAGAACTGGGTGAGAGGTCATCACTTCACTTCAACTTCACCTTGGCAGAAAGGCTTCACAAACACAAAGGGAATATAAAAAAAATAGACCTTGTGAAATCTCTGCAAGAGCTAAACTCCTTCCTTTGATTGTGAAGTCTGCAGCTGGCAGTGGCTAAGTTTCGATTCACAGAAGGTTATAATGTCTTCCAATAATGATGTGTTAGGATTGAAGTAAAGGTAGTTTAATCTGACATATATTGGGGGAACTACAGTAAAACTCTTTGCAATATTCTGGGCATAAGGATGGAGAGCATAGAAGTGGATTACACCTGCAGGAGTGGCTTAAGTTCATAAAATCAATGTGTCACCTTTGTCAGCAGTCGCAGACTTTCCAAAACTGCTCGCAATAAGATCTCCAGTCATACCCAACGACCCGTAAGACCCTCCGTAGATATCTTTCACCAGCATGTCGACACTCGTGTGCTGCCCTTTGGAGGCCAATTGGAGCAACTCATCGAATCTCTGCAGGAGAGAAAAGTATATGAGGCTTAAGTTGACAAAATATTGCACTAAGAAGATTTTTAACGGAACCAAATACAGCAGAAAAGTTGTTTAGGCAAACCTTTGTTTTGGTGAGCAAGGCTCCAAGGCCCCAGAACGTCCCTCCACCTATCGAGCTTCCTCCTATTCGCTCAAATTTGTCCTCCGATTCAACCTGTTGAAGAGAGAGAGAGTGGTTACCTGTGTGCATCATATTTATTGAGATCAGAAGAGCCTGATTGTTTGTTGTGATACACCGTGTACACTTTGATATTACAGTGAAAACAATGGCGTGTGCTGCACAAATATAATGACAGCACTCTGCAGACTGGGGTTAGCTTTTCCTGCACTATAGTCTGTATTCAAGACATTGTTTTTGCATCTTGGTCAAGATTAAGGCTGATGCAGAATTTGCTCAAAGCCACTTCAAGAACAGAAACTACTAAATGATTTATATTTTTTGGCTTATAAGGTATTAACATGTTCCTGTTATAAAACAACATAGCAGTAACCATAGCATAAAGACAGATACTATGCTTTTGCTTTAGATTTGGGCTGAAAGTAACAACACAATGATTATTTGAAACTGCGATTGCAGTCTTGATTTGCTGTTTGGAGTAGAAAATGTCAGAGGGTGAAGAAAAACTCTCAAGGGGACGATTAGTTTGTTCGGATGAACATAAAAAAGAAGAAAATAATCAGACTAAAAAAGCCAAAATTAAAGTCCGATCTGTGATTTTGCCTCATACATGATTATAAAATAACTACAGCTAAATTTTCAATCTCTGTACAAACCAATCAAACGACTATCATCAGACTTTTCAACAGGTAAACTCACTTTCCCCCCAAACGCTGGCTCGGTCTGTCATTACCTTAACTATGGACACACCAGAGCCGATGTTTACGAGCAGGTAAGGGAAGATGTCGGGCTGAGTCGTCTGAAAGCGGAACTCTGAGTCGGCGTGTTTGGCGTACACAAAAGCCTCATGGGGAATGTTCCTCAGCACAAAGTTGCAGCCCTTTATGAGGCAGGTCATCTCGTCCTCTTTGTCCACCCTGCAACAAATGCAACACAGACAAGAGTCCATTAGCTCAAACAAAGCCAGAATATCCACAACATTCTTCATAGGGTCCAATAAACAATCATATTTGACCTCTGATTCAACATGATGTACAGGAAGAGAACAGGATATAGCTGTGTGTATGAATGAGATACAATAAGGGCCCTTCCTGTTTTTGTTTCTACATGCAGCACAAAACAGCATCAGACCAAAGCTGAGTGACACAGCACACATAACGTTTTTGCAATATTTACAGCTTGTTTACTCACTTGAGTCCGAGTTTTCTCTCAATGAGTTCTTTGAACTTGTACGCCCCTCCACCGGTGGCTTTGATAACTTTGGTTTCCGTGTTGACCAGATGGTCTTTGATGAAGTCCAAACATGTTTCGATGTAAGCATTTTCAAATTTGATGAAGTGCAGGCGTGCAGTGACCTCCTCCTGCACAGAGATTTCATACAGCTTGTCACCGGTAGCCTCCTGGGACACAGAGGGGACGGAAACACAGAGGAGAAAGATTGGAATATATGTGTTGTGTTTACATCTTGTAGTTTAGCCTTGTTAGATTATCTTTCAATGGTGGTATCTAGACAATAAAAAATGCAGATTTAGCAAGTTTATTTATAAAGCACCATTCATACATAGAGCAATTCAAAGTGCTTTACACAGTTAAAAACAGAGCATTATGATAGGCCTAAAATAAAGAATACAAAATATAGTTAAATATAAAAACAGGTCCGATCAGAAAAATGCAACAGTATGCTTCTACTGAATTAATTATAACTCGTCAGTTATAATTTTCTCATGGGTGCCAGACCCTAGAGTCCCAGACTCCCAGACTATAACGCCGTTAGTATTACCCAGCCAGTATTCGTACAACAGTGTTTTCTGCTTTCTAAGTTCATGCCCTGAACTTTCCTCTTCTTTAATTATAACTTGTCAGTTGTACTTTTCCTTAGTTTTTAGAATTACGAGAATTATTTTTCTCTTAGGTCCCAGACCCTGGAGTCCCAGACTCCTACTGCTGCAATATTCAATCTCCCATTTTAAAAGATGTTCAAATAAGAAATAGATTAAAATGTAAGATCAATTAAAAATGATTAAATATTGATTATAAAGGGAATATATTAAAATATAAGATCAATTAAAATAATTCATTAAAATTAATTAAAATAGCAGAAGTGCAGACAAGGGGTGCATAGTTCAAAAAAATAGTTCAGCCATTAGAGAGTAACGTAGCCCGAGTGACAAAGGAACGTTTTTAGCTTTGACTTAAAGGTGGCAAGTGATAACAACTTTAAAACGATACCTGGGACACAACTTTTCATTTACAGAAACCTATGAAAAAAATACCTTCGTAGAGTGGTCGAAAGATCGCACTTTGGCCACTTTGTGTTGTACAGTGGAGTAGTAGGCAAGCTTCGTGAGAGACCCACCTGTTAAAGAGAAACAGCAATGACAATGTCCGATGGAAAACCCCTTAGAAGACGGAAGCTTAACAAATGTAAGTGGATTAAGATCATGATTTAAACAAAACCTTAATAAACTATGAAACTGTAAGGATAGTCAAGCAGACACGCATAAGCCTTATTACAGGCTAGCTGCAGCTCACGCTCTTGCACTTGTTAAAGTTGGCCAGGTTGTTCAGCACACACCCACTTACCCACGTTAACTAAAGATAATCCTTACACTCACCTGGCTTTCAAATTGAAGGTTAACACACTTGCTGCCCAACAAATTGAAATTAAACTCGACTTTAAGCGGCTAACGTTAGCTTTATGTTGTTTACTTTCTCTTAAAGTCATGTGTTGTCATAGTATCAGGCTGCGGCGGAGCTGGTCCATAACACGGAGATAAGAGACGTTTGAGAGAAACTGGCTGACGAAATAAAGAAAACTTTCATATCATTGCTTACCTATGTCTATAGCGAACCTCTTTGCATTCTCCAAATTCCGGAATATTTCGTCGGGCGGCAGAGTAATGCTTTTATCCATGGTATGACTACTTGTGCTGCTGTCAAGTCGAACACATTCCGCCATGGTCGACAATGATTTGACGCTGCGTGCGTGGCGTGCGTGCGTACGTGTTCTCTGTCATCCAATCAGAATCTACGTACAGTCTGAGGCGGGGGGCGTCGTCTTGTAAACATTTCATCAACACTGTTAGCTTAGTAAAGCCTTTTGAACCAAATGTTTTTCATCATGTTTGTCCGCATCTATATTTAAAAAAGATGCAAAATTATAATTATAAAATTAATCACTGTAACTGCCCATTAACAACCTACACACTAAAATTGCACATTTACAACTGTGAAGACTGCATGGTACATTAAAACCTCTACCTCCCTGTAATGTTTTTTTACATTTAACATGTTAGTTTTATATTTTAGATTTACTTTAGTAGGTTTACTTTTCAGATATGTTAGTTTAATATAGTTCAGGTTATTATTTATTATTGCTGTTAAAATTTCTGATGTATATAAATTCCTATTCCCATCTATCTATCAGACTAATCACAAATGCTAAGAATAATTTAAAATGAGTAGAAAAACAGATATATTGTAGATATTTGATGTATAATTTGTCAACCAAATTAAGCGTATAAGAAATCATTTAAATTTTAAGCATGTATGGACTCAGTAAGATGTCTTGTTTGGATAGAAAACATTTCAATTTTCACCCAAATACTTATTTAGGAATTTGACTCCTCAACATGACTTCTCTCTCTGTTTTTAAAAATCAAACATTAACGTTTGTGCTTGTAAAGACCCCTTATCATGCAGCAGTCCGTGGGTGGATTAGTCAGAGCAAAGTCATGCTCTGCAGACAAACTTTGTTTTAAACCAAAAAAGGTCATTTTTTAGATTTGACTGAGCATCCCAAAGGATTCCAGGAATGTCAGGATGGATTTTGAGTGAAACTTGTGTGAATGTTGTCATAGAAGAACAGAATATACTGTATATCCATTCAATTATGGAAGGGAGCAGCTGGAAACACAAAGTCTATGAATATTTCACATAGTGATAACATAAAACTTCAGTGAAGGGTTGATACATTGTGTGAAGTATGTGATGCAAACAGACAAGGTTGTTTATTGATCATTATTGTCAGAGTAAAGAATGCAACAACAGTAGATTCAGTTGATGTTTTTTATTCAAAGCGAATAAATGTGTCACATCAGAGAGGCACTTTAGTGGTGATGATACATCACAGGAAAAACTTGTAGCACAAGACAATGTACTCGAATAGAGTAGAAAGAAAAGCTCCAGTTTCTTTACAGAACACAGGATAATGTTTAGTACAACCTAAACACAGTCAAACTCTCTTACACTGAGAGAAAAATAACTTTCAGGTAAACATTTGTCGACACAACAAAACATGTTAATTATGAACTTCAAGACCCAACATGGGTCAATAATCTTTACAAAGTAAAAACAAAAGTGCTACCAAAATGTAGCTGCGATTTGCCATTTCCTGTTGCTGGATCAACCTGATACAGAAGAGTTACAAGACTTAGAGGCAGGTGTGATAAAACCGGCCAGTATTGGCCAAATACTTTAGTTATATTGATAAATCAATGAGAGAATAACAGGTATTCATAGAATATGATTATTTTCCTTTCTTTTTTTCTTTTTTTTAAAATACATTTGATTTTCTTTAAAAACACACTGACAGAAATCAGTGGCAATGTCAGTCCAACATGAACTATTTCAAACACTTTGCAGACAACTTTATAACATTTCAGAATATTATGTCTGATAACTTCTGACCAATGTGGTCGTCTCTGTTTGTCTGGTAGTAACTCCAGTCTGTAGGTGTCTACCACGGCCTCCAGGGGGCGCTGTTGACTGGACTCTTCTCTTTGGTGATGCTGGTCTGGACTGTGGAGCTCAGAGGAGAGAAGTCAGCCTCTCTCAGGTCCTTATCAGAGGAAGACTGCAGCTTGTTGAAGTGGTTCAGCAGTCTTCTCTGCTGGTGACTCTGCTGCTGCAGTCGTGTCAGGACACAAACTGTCATCTCCAGGATGTCTGCTTTCTCCAGCTTGGAGTCTGGCTGCTGTTTGAGGAACACTGGACCCAGGAGAGACTTGAGCTGCTCAATGCTGCTGTTGATTCGCTCTCTGCGTAACTTCTCCACCAGAGGCTTTCTGAGCTGCAGGAAGAAGAACAAACGTCATTAGTAATTTATTCTTGAATGAGTTTTGGAATGAAAAAGGACAATCTCTAATCAAAGATAAATTGTTGGATCTTCAGTTTACCTTGTGGGTCAGAGTCAGGTGCTCCTGAGAGTTGGTCATTGCTGCTGTGATTGTAGGTGCCATGTCTGGATCTCTGTGCTGTAGAGGTCTCTGTAGAGAGAATCTGATCTCTGCTGGCTTCATCCCTCCTATTTATAGTCCCACATCTCCATATGAATGTGTGGGTTTGGGTCTGGTTGGAGTTTCTCACAGTCTCAGCCAATCAGAGAGCTTGTTGAGACAATAAGGCATGTGTAGCAGCAACACGCTGAATGCTCTTATTGCCTGGGGGACAATGGTTAGATCTCGGGGGAACAGGTGGAGGACTGGGGGGGTGATGAAGAGACAGTCACAGAGCTCTGTGTGATTCTGGGAAAGTGGTGACCCTGTAGAGAGAGCAGATCTGCTGCCTGATGCTGAGATCAATGACTTTGACTGAGCACACGCTCGTCAGCACACTTTGAGATTGATTGTTAGTTTTCCTCAAGATAAAAAACACACTTACACCTTAGAAATTTCACTTTCATTTCAAGTATCACCTCGTCAACCATTTTCTTCTCCTGTGTCTTTTATTACTATTAATTTTTAATTGATTGTTAAGTAATTTCCCTGAGTTATATCAGGTTTGATGTTCAAGGTTTAGGATATTTAAAGGTATATGAGAGAATTAATAGATGTATTTTGCATGTAATTAATTTATGGCACAAATAAAAGTTTCGGTAAAGAAGCAGATGTGTCCTCTGTCTTGTGACGAGTTGTCCCAGTGAGTAAAGTGTCCGTCAGCGTTTCCCACACTGAGTTCTTAGAGCTGGGATCAATGCAGCACAAAAGGACTTTGAATGCCTCACTGGTGTCTATCAGGCCTGTGTTACAGCCTGACAGTGCTAACCATCTGGATGTGGTCATAGCCTGAGGTGTAATCTACAAAAGTGAGGGAGGATTTGGAGGGAAAGTTGGGTACAGGTAGTTCATTTATACTTTACAGAATAAAAAAATCATTTTTTTATTGTTTAAGAGGCTTGTTTTCTTTTGTTTGTTAACTTTAGAGAATTGATTTAAAGGTTTCTTAAAACGCATAGAATTCAAACAAAGGTGTGCATGTGCCAAAACATGAAGCAAAACAAAAAGTCTCGGTGTAAGGGCGACATTTCTCTGACAGTTTGGCATCCATCTAAAGAATATATAAAAAAGCCTCAGACTGAAATAACAAACCCGTGAACAGGCGGGGCGATGAAGTTGACAGAAGTTGAAGAGTTTGGACTTAATCGAAAAAAAAGACAGTAAGGAAAGAGGGAAAAAATGTTCCTCTGAAGTGTGCCAACTCCCCCCGGTGAGCCGTCAGGTGCGGGTGGGTCTGAGGATGTTAATCACACTGAACTGTGACTCTGCCTCTCTCTGCGTTCCCACACTCTGTCCATTCAGCCAACAATAGACATGTGCCTTGTTAAATGCTAATTCCTCCCCACACAGAAGCTCCCGGCGCCGCCCTGAGGGACCGCTTGTTGTTTAGACGCTCTGCAATTAGGAGGAGAGGGAAAGAGGAATAAACACAAATATTTTGACTCATTAACAACTGCTTTACTTAATGTGTGCAGATTTCATCGCTAAATAGCACTTAATAGAAACCATTTACTTTATCGCTGACTATGTTGCATCATAAAGCAGTGTCATTATCATGTTGTGTATTTTGTTTATACTTTTTCATATATATTTATATTTAAAGTCCTCTAGTAGTTTTAGTCTTTATTGTTTGTGTTACCTTTGTTACCTTTGTTTTGTCCTTGTTTTAAGCATAGTTCAGTTGTGTGTCTGTTCACTGAGAGCAACATAAAACTGGAGTCAGCTCTTTATCTATTCGTACACATAAAACGAATTCTTACTCTGATCATTTGACACAACCAATGGAATAAGAGATGACATATTCAATACTGCACGACTCACACAAGGCAGGTAAAAGTCAGAGGCAGAGTTTAATGTCCAGATCTAAGGGGTCAAAGGTCAAACCCAGGAAAATCCCTCACAAGGAATAAATGCTGGAACGACACAACACGATACAATGGAATACACAATGAACATTAAACGGAAGACAAGCATGGTATGATACATATAATATACTGTATATTGTAATTCTAATTAGGGCAGGGTTGACACATAAGGCAAGAGACACAGGGACAGACAGACAAGGGACAACTCAACTCAACTCAACTTTATTTATAAAGCACTTTAAAACAACAGAGTTGGTCAAAGTGCTGTACACACACATTAAAACACAAAAACAGTTAAAACAATAGAAGACAATAAAAGTCAGCATCTCAAACTGAGTTAAAAGCCAAAGAGAAAAAATGTGTTTTAAGAGAGGATTTAAAAACAGGAAGTGAGTGGACCTGCCTAATGTGCAAGGGCAACTCATTCCAGAGTTTTGGGGCAGCAACTGAACAACATGAACGAAAAGCAAAAACGTGACCTTAGGGAACTTGTAAACTGTACCATATGCTATAAGGACATTTTGTTGTATTTTTGTTCATGTCATGTATTTTTCTACAACTATTTTATGAAGATATTTTTCTGTATTTTCTAAACAATGTTTAACTTTATTGTCATTATTTTTTTGTTTATGCACCTGATTATTACAGGTGACAACAGGAGGAATTCAAGTTGTTGACAAGCACATATAAACACTTGTGTGTTTATCTCCCTAGTTTATGAAAAATAAACGTAATATAATAAATATATTAATATATTTCAATGCCAATAAATGCTAAATACAAGGGTTGGATTAAAGTGCAACAATATGAGTTATTTCTATTAAAAAATGTTTCAAAACTAAAAAAACTGATTATAACTATAGAAATAGATGAATAATACAACTGCAATACTGTATATTTGACTGAATTTGCACGTTATTTTTAAATTTGGAAGAATAACAAACAGAAACCTAAATACGTGTGTCGTCAGTTTAGTGAGTAAAAACATCGTAGTAAGGAATGTCTCCCCCCTCTTCCTCCCTCTCAGACGTCTTTGTCTGCTCCTCCTTTGTCCCCCTGCTCCTCTCTGTGAGTGTGACTGAGTCTCCCCTGCTTTCCCACACTCTCTCCATTCACCGCCTCCGACAACAAAAGAAGTGTGTCTGCCTGCACATCACATTAATTATGGAGTCAGTTTACGAGTTCGGTCTCGCTGCCTGTGAATGGAAATTCCTGTCATGGCGGCTCGTCATTACCGGGCTGTTTTTAAAACGTCTGTGAGGAATGCAGACATGTTTAGGATTAATGAACATTCAAAGGATATTTTTTACCCCCTGATTTACATGCAGATTGCCCCTCTGCATTCCTCAGTGTTTATTATGACGGGAGCGAAACAAGAGAGTCTCTTTATGAATATATCAGGCGCTTATTGTAGTATAACAAGACTTTTATTTTGAAGGAGAAGCTGCAATCAAACTTTATTAAAAACAATATCTTCATCCTGATATTATAGAGGATCTTTGTATGCTACCACCACTGTTAAACGGTTAATTGCTTTCAAGAGTAGTCAAATTTGCATACATTTTAATAAAGTTTAGTATGACATTGTGAGAAAAATTTTGATGTCAGATTCAGAATCAGGATTTGGGTTTATGTAGTTTAAGTAGTTTTAAAAATACGAGGAATATTTCCTTTTGGTGCATTATAATAAATATATAAATACAATAACAAAATAGAAAGCAAGTAAACAAAAGTATCGCTAATGTCAAGAAACTTAAAGCAGCTGGAAACTCAAAATGTTCTTCTCACTAAATGTCCTGATATTGTGTTTGTATTGGTCGCTAAGAAGAAACAAGTGTCTAGTGTGAGGTGTTTTGTATGTTTAGGGCTGGAAAAAATGTAAAGTAACATTTTTATTATCAGTCTCAAACGTGTGTGATGGGATGACCAGCGTGTGCTCAGTCAAAGTCATTGATCTCAGCATCAGGCAGCAGATCTGCTCTCTCTACAGGGTCACCACTTTCCCAGAATCACACAGAGCTCTGTGACTGTCTCTTCATCACCCCCCCCCAGTCCTCCACCTGTTCCCCTGAGATCTAACCATTGTCCCCCAGGCAATAAGAGCATTCACGGTGTTGCATCTCTTATTGTCCCAACAAGCTCTCTGATTGGCTGAGACTGTGAGAAACTCCAGCCAGACCCAAACCCACACATTCATATGGAGATGTGGGACTATAAATAGGAGGGATGAAGCCAGCAGAGATCAGATTCTCTCTACAGAGACCTCTACAGCACAGAGATCCAGACATGGCACCTACAATCACTGCAGCAATCACCAACTCTCAGGAGCACCTGACTCTGACCCACAAGGTAAATTGAAGATCCAACAAATTAATGTTTCATTAATGATTGTCTTTTTTTCATTCCAAAACTCATTCAAGAATAAATTACTAATGACGTTTGTTCTTCTTCCTGCAGCTCAGAAAGCCTCTGGTGGAGAAGTTACGCAGAGAGCGAATCAACAGCAGCATTGAGCAGCTCAAGTCTCTCCTGGGTCCAGAGTTCCTCAAACAGCAGCCAGACTCCAAGCTGGAGAAAGCAGACATCCTGGAGATGACAGTTTGTGTCCTGACACGACTGCAGCAGCGGACTCAAGCTGTGGACTCAGCAGCCGTCCATCAGGGCTACTCCAGGTGTGTCCAAGAGGCGACACACTTCCTGTCCAGGGAGCAGGTGAACACACAGTCCCAGAGAAGACTGCTGAGCCACTTCAACAAGCTGCAGTCTTCCTCTGATAAGGACCTGAGAGAGGCTGACTTCTCTCCTCTGAGCTCCACAGTCCAGACCAGCATCATCAAAGAGAAGAGTCCAGTCAACAGCGCCCCCTGGAGGCCGTGGTAGACACATGAGGAATGAAACTGTTGGACTTTCTTTGGTCTTATTTTGAAAAGTTATTGCATATGTTATGCAACTTTTCACTCTTCTTACCTTTCATAAAGGCTGATTCTGTGTTTCTGTGATATTTGCAGATAGTCAAAGATAGTCACTTATTTCTGAATCAGATTTTACTCTGTGAAGTAACTTTCTTGATCCCAGTGGGAATGATCTTAAATTGTCAGTGAATCTGACTGTGATGTTTGTACTTTTTCCTCCATCAAGGAGACTCAGTTAATCATGTTAAACATGTTCTATATGTGATGTTCACATGCTCTGTTTATTGATCTCCTCATGTCTCTGCATTTTCAGCAGAGGGATGTTGTGAATGAAAATATTCATCAAGACAAACGTGCGTCTTTATCACTCTGTGAGTGACAGCACTGACACCTTCAGTGAAGGTCCAGATAATGTTTCATGAATGTATCTCTTCAAGCCAAGTGATGCGAAATAAAACAATCAGAAAAAACAAAAACAACAACAACTTGCTTGTCTCATTCTTATCAGCTGTTCTGGACACACAACAAGAGATGTTTCTATACATGTTTCTAAATGTTCTTTAAACAGGAGGAAATGTAAAAAGGTAAATCAGCTGACTGTTTCCTTTCGGTAACTATGACCACACTCGTCTTGTTCAGGGAGGGATAAACGTTTTTTGGTCCGTTACACTGCACACTTCTCTTAAAGACGTCACAAACATGGCACGTCATATTTGTCAAATATGACAGACAATAAGACAGATAAGACTGAATCCTTCATCATCATGTCTGGAATCAATGCAAAGTGTGATGTTCGGCCTTTTGAGCCTCAAGAGCAGCTTCAGAATAGACTCCTCATGTCTTTGCTGTAAAAGATGCTGCCTTATTTGGTGTTTGTAGACGGTCTAACTGTCTGACGTGTCAGTCTCCCTTAAACTGTAGCTTTACTAACTCCATCCATCCATAATCTATACCGCTTATTCTGTTCAGGGTCTCGGGGAGCTGGAGCCTATCCCATCTTTCACTCTAGCCTCACTCCACCTACTGCAACAATAAAAACAAACAACACTTAAGAAAAAGGGTAAATGGCTGAGGAGGAGGCGAAGGGGAGCGTTGATGAGACAGGAGTTGCTCATTGTTGACATTAATTAAATCTTATGACACTTGTCCTACAGTTGACTTAATGGGTACAAGCTTTAGAGCTTATTTAAACAGAAGAAGCCATCTTGAGGCATTTCCAATGCATGAAAATCATTTTTTTTCAATAATAATGCCAGCATTAAATGCAGCATTAAATGTGTGTCATCATCATTTGGTTTACAGTTCAAAGAACATGTTTAAATGTGCAGAACCTCTTTAAACTGGGCTGAGATCTGACAAAAGTAAATGTACAAACTGAATTTGTTGTGATTTGTCCTTTAATTTGTCACCTGCCTGGATGTGTGTGCTGAGGACAGTCAATAAAGCCACTTTAAAGAAGCAGGAATTCATTTTCTATACAGAATGTGACTGTTGATCCATCCATCTATTATCTATACAGTTTGTCCTGTTCAGGGTCACAGGGGGCTGGAGCCTTTCCCAGCTCTCAGTGGGCGAGAGGCGGGGTTGCACTCTGGACTGATCGCCAGTCAATCACAGGGCTGACACACAGAGACAGACAACCTTTCACACTCACACTACGGGCAACTCAGAGTCACCAATGAACCGAGCATGTCTTTGGACTGTGGGAGGAAGCCGGAGTATCCACATGCTGGGGGAGAACATGCAGGAAGGCCCACTACGTCCGACCCGGGATTCGAACCAGGAACCTTCTAGCTGTGAAAAATGTGTTCTTTTTTCAGTGTTTTGATGAAACTTGTTCAGAATAAGACGACATAAAAACAATTAAATTTCTCACATATTTATTTTCTTGAAATCCAAAAAAACAAATTTCAATCCACTTTGGATGAATAAAATTAAAACGTGATGTATAAAACAAGATATGCATACATGGCATACACAAAACAATAAAAAATCCCTTTTCTTAAAAAGGTTTGTTTTTAAGAATATGATAAATTAGACCTTGAAACAAGGCAGCATATGCAAACTGTAATATCAGCAGATACAGCTTTTTAACGTAAGAGTAGCTTCATATTGCTGTTTGGCTTCAACTTTTAAAGCAGATTTTACTGCAGTTTATCATAAAAAGTTTAAAACATTTTGTCCCAAAATATTTAAACATCAGGAGCGTATTCCTGCAAAGATCATTCAAACATTCAAACAAAAGTACAACCAAGGCGATCTCACAAATAGCAGCACAACATGTTTCAAAGTTAGACTCTAACTTTTCTCCTTCTTCTCTGAGCATCATTTTCTTCCTCATGATCCGCTTCAAGTTAAAATTCAGCCATATAATATAAAAGTTCAATAATCTCTAAATGCAAATAAGGCATTTCTCCATAATGAACAGATTTTAAGCAACATCAGCAGCTGAAATCTGTCCCCAAATCATAGAAGCTGCAACACTTTCATGCAGCTTCATGTGATTTTTTTAGTCCATTCCTCGTCATCCTTAGCAGCAGAGTGGAGCCAAGTCCTCCTCTGCATCCGGAAACAGTCGTAAAATGTCCCTGGAATATTTGGAGTAGCCGTTGTGTGTCAGCAGAGCTTTCCTCAGGGTGAGGAGGGACTTTGTTTTCTCCACGAGGTCTGACACCGGGATCCCGTTCTGCAGGTGCTCTCCGATCAGAGCCTTCAGCTTCTCCAGACCCGTGCTGCATTTCTTCTCCAGCATGCTGAGCTTACACCTGCAGAAAAAGAGACTTTTATTAGTATGTTGTTCAGTTGAGTTAAAGGAGCTTCAAACATTTACGGACTTAAACAACATTGGACATATTTGTAATTTGGTTTGGATGCTTACCTAAAGAGCTGCTCCTTCACGCTGTCCTGAAGAGTGAGGTCTGCGTACAGAGACATTTCCTGGTCTGTTTCTTGTGTCGGGAGGTTCTGGTGTTGCCTGTGAGGGTTCAGAGGAGGTCTGTGTAGACATCTGCATCTCTGCTCTCCATTTATGCTCCTCATCCTCCGCTCGCCCCGGCCTTTTCAGCCAATCAGGAGGCTGAGATCTCGGGACAATGGAGTGAATTTAATGCCTGTCACAGAGAACAGGTGGGATGCTTTATCTGTGTGCCATACATCACAGAGGTCAGTGGGAAAATGTTTCTCCTGAGGTGGACACGGGAACGTTTTCCCACCAGGATTTGACTTTTTAATGACACAAATTTAAGAGCGTGAGAAGAAAATAAAACGAAACACTTTTCGACATAAACATTGATCCTTTTTATTTTGTGTTCTTGCCAGATCTCTTCAACTTCCTGTTTTTCCTACTTTTAGTCTTGCAATATTTGATCTGTTTTTGCGACTTTTAGTCTTATTTTCAGTCTGTTTCCTCCACTTTTCTGCAGTTTGTACAAAAGGTGCTGAATAAATAAAGTTAAGTTGAGTTTAGATGAACATTTTAACGTCTTAAATACGTCAGCAAATAATAAATATCAGATTAACAACATGGAAAAAGTCCTGTATAGTTTTAGAAAGTATAAAACTGTATAAAACTTTAGATAATACAGCCTCTTTCCTTTTCTTTCTTTCATGGGATGAGAGGACAGTTTACAATCTCCTCTTGCTGTTTTACTTGGCAACAAGACTTTAAAGTACCTCTATAAATAAAAAAGTAACAATATTATAAAATAAAAATGACCCAAATCCTAAAAGATAATGTTCAACAGTCATAATTTGTGTCTCAGCAGCTCAGCCAGATGGCCTGTCTGTGATCCAGTGTGCTCCTGCCTGAGAACAGTCCCCGGGCTTTGTGCGAGCAGACACACTTCTATTGTGTGCGCAGCTGAGCGGCCTGCATACAGAAGTGTGGGAAGCCGTGTGTCGCAGCGGCTCCCAGCTCCTCACACAGAGAGGAGGGCGTGTGACCGGGGCACGTCCAGCCCTGTGCAGGGAGCTGTGAGCGCCCAGAGGAGGGGGGGGAACCTGAGCCTGTAAACAGCCTGCAGATAGACTCACAGACAGATGGAGGGGAGATAAACCCACCTTAACCTGATTGCACGTCAGCCTGCAGTAAGTTGTCATCGTGGGTTTAAAGAGAATAATGAACAGAAACAGGAAGATTTTTATCACAGACAAGAAGACTAAACGTTATCTGCCCTGTTGTAGAGCGTGCAATAGGATTAAATAAGATAAAAACATGCATTATCAGTAATCATGCTGCAAAAACTGCTTATGATTTTAGCAAATAAGGATTATTATTATGCTGAATATATCTGACATGACCTTTCTCTTTCTTTATTATGATCCCAATAGCCCTGGTATTAGCATTGGCTATTCCCTGGAGTCCACCACACATAAACACACACACTGTACACACTTTAACTACATAAACACAACAAACAAACTACTCATTTGATTAAATTAACTATCAAGTACATATACAAGAAAATGACTGACTTTCAAATGAAACAGTTTTCTTCATTTCAGTCAGACAACTCCTGTTTGTTGTACTTTAAAATGTTTATTCCAGCAGCAGAACACAGCTTGTGTTTGGCGTCTCCACTCTGACCTCATCACTCCTCGCAGATTTATTTTCAATGCAGAAATTTGAGGAGTGCAGCCTGCAGGTGGATGCTGGGTTGGTGGTGGGGCTGAAAGTATAAGCACAGTACTGGTGCAGGGCAGCGGTGGCGATGAAAGAACAGAGGGAGAGACCGGAGATCTATTCAGCTTAAACAGAGCGCCACATTGGGAGCAAGTGTCAAGTGATTGTGGAGAATGACGCATGCTGAGTGTGAAATCAGTGCAGCTCGAGTTGCCTGCCTGAACTATAGCTTGCAGGGGTCGCTCCATTTCATTTACTTGTTTTCATTTGGAACAAAAATAATATTTAAGTCAGACATGGATCAAAGACTGCACCGATACCTGCCTCCTACATGTTTCATGATATTCAGAATGTCATGCCTGCCAGTTAGGTTAAGTTTTCTTTTCTTTTTTCCTCATGTGTCTTGTCTTGTACTTCCTGTTTTATTTTGAAATCACTCTGTTTCAGGTCTGTGTCCTGCCCCTCCCCTGTCGTGTGCTCACCTGCTCCTGATTGTGTTCTCCCAGCTGCGTCTCATCACCCTCATTACTTCATGTATTTTACCCCCTGTCTCGTTGCCAGTTCGTTTGTACCCTTGTGTTGCGTACCAGCATTTTGTTCCTAGCTCTTGTGTATGACCTCTGACTCTGACCCTGTTTTGCCTTTTTGCCTTGCCTTTTTGCCTTACGCTTTTTGGATACCTTTGCCTGATTTTGACTGCCTTTTGTGTACCGAACCTCTGCCTGGAAGTAAATCATTTTGAAATCTGTCCACTGGTCTGAATTTGCTGTTGAGTCCTTCATTCTTGGTCCCCGGTTCATGACACAGAAGTCAAAAGAAAATTGGATGTAGATTCACATCACTGTAATAAAGAAAAGTGTGAAAACATTGATAAATTAATTTGCAATCAAAGCATCTCCTAAACTTTAATTTCATGCAAGGTAACCTCTGACTGTAGGAGTTGAACCAGGACACCCAGACGCACCATCACTTCTCAGTAACATTGTGAAGTCTGCAAGCGGCTCACAGATTAATTAGTCAAACACCTCACAGTATGACTGAAGCAGAGGGCCTGACGCCGAACAGTTAATGAGATGGTGCTACATGTAATTAGGATACTTCAGCATTAGACCCTTGGTTCAAGCAGATATGAATACATGTGTGTATATACTGACTCTTTCTTTGACATCTCTCTCCTTCTCTTTGGTGTTAATGAAAACAATATACATGCTTGACACTCTCTTAGCATTGGCTTCATGGTGGTTTATTGACACACTAATCTACTAGTCTAACAAATACTTGTAAGTGAGTGAGCTAAGTCCTTGTAAGGATATTTTATTTACCATTATAAGGAATGCTTTTTTAAGTGCAATTGAGTGATATGCAGGTGAGAACTTCTATATCTTCTCTGGAGTCATCAAAGTTATCAAAGGCAGAAAGACAAAATGGCATAAGAGCTCATGTTTTCAGCAGTTAGTGTTTGTTTATTCAAACGGGCACAATGAGCCACATCAAGTATAAGAGCTCTGGATGAAGATGAGCATGTTTCTTCAAGGTGCAGAGAACTCAGTGAAGGAAAGGTTGTCTTTATAAAAGACAAAACAAAACTGAGAAAAGTTCACAACCTGCTCATTAACAATCATTTTCAACAAACACATAATTTGCTTGAAACAAACAAAAGCAAATCAAACAGTGACCTTAAAACAGATCAGAAGGTTCTTATCACAGAGTGATGACAGCAGGTTAATGACTGCTGAGCACAAGAGAGTCACTGGAACAATGTGACAGAGTGAAATTAAGGAAACCTTTAAGAATAAAAGGAGAAACACATTGATCCTAAAACAGATCAGTTATCAATGATCACATGAAGTGAGAGTCCATTATAAACTTGTCCTTAAAAAGGACAGATAAGATTTTTGACCAAATTGATCATTACTAATGAAAAGGAAAGAAGTATCACTACTACATTATGTAATATGAATACATGACAGGCAGTGAATCACAAGTATCACAGAAAAATTGTGATATTAAGAAAACCTTTCAGAAAAAAGGATAAACATTTAGATCTCACAAAAGATCAGTTTTGACAAATCACAGAGATTAAAGATCATTTCAGTAATGACTGTACAAGTACAGTGAGCTGTATGATTGCAGAATCAATCAGTGGATCACACAACATGCATGATACGATGTTCTCTTTCAATTTGAAAGAAACTGTTACTGACATTTCCTTAGGAAATGAAAAACATGAAGCCTTCTGCACAAACAGAAGTCTATAAAGTTTCTTAGAATTCAGTCCAACAATCTTTGACCAATGTGGTCATCTCAGTTTGTCTGGTAGTAACTCCAGTCTGTAGGTGTCTACCACGGCCTCCAGGGGGCGCTGTTGACTGGACTCTTCTCTTCGGTGATGCTGGTCTGGACTGTGGAGCTCAGAGGAGAGAAGTCAGCCTCTCTCAGGTCCTTATCAGAGGAAGACTGCAGCTTGTTGAAGTGGTTCAGCAGTCTTCTCTGCTGGTGACTCTGCTGCTGCAGTCGTGTCAGGACACAAACTGTCATCTCCAGGATGTCTGCTTTCTCCAGCTTGGAGTCTGGCTGCTGTTTGAGGAACTCTGGACCCAGGAGAGACTTGAGCTGCTCAATGCTGCTGTTGATTCGCTCTCTGCGTAACTTCTCCACCAGAGGCTTTCTGAGCTGCAGGAAGAAGAACAAACGTCATTAGTAATTTATTCTTGAATGAGTTTTGGAATGAAAAAGGACAATCTCTATTATAATAGAAACATCATTTTCTTGGATCTTCAATTTACCTTGTGGGTCAGAGTCAGGTGCTCCTGAGAGTTGGTGATTGCTGCAGTGATTGTAGGTGCCATGTCTGGATCTCTGTGCTGTAGAGGTCTCTGTAGAGAGAATCTGATGTCTGCTGGCTTCATCCCTCCTATTTATAGTCCCACATCTCCATATGAATGTGTGGGTTTGGGTCTGGCTGGAGTTTCTCACAGTCTCAGCCAATCAGAGAGCTTGTTGAGACAATAAGGCATGTGAAGCGGCAACACGCTCAATGCTCTTATTGCCTGGGGGACAATGGTTAGATCTCAAGGGAACAGGTGGAGGACTGGGGGCGATTAAAAGACACTCGCAGAGCTCTGTGTGATTCTGGGAAAGTGGTGACCCTGTAGAGAGAGCAGATCTGCTGCCTGATGCTGAGATCAATGACTTTGACTGAGCACACGCTCATCATCCCATCACACACGTGGGAGAATGACTGTCAACTGCTTCTAGAGTGAAAAGAAATGTATTACTTACATATATTATACATATACATGTACATATTTTTTTGGTTAAATGTTTGTATTATTATTTCAGCTTTCAATAAATGTCTATATTTATTTTTTATGCCACAAATTAGAGTTAAGCAAGTTCCATTCATGTCATCCATTCTCAATTATTTCCCTAATTCCATCATGAATCATATTGTTATCAATGGAATTTATATACATGTACAGCAACCAAAAAAAAATTGCTTAAATCAAAACATTTTAAATGATAATTTAGTTGAATATATCATTTCAATATAAAACTTAATTTCATGATTTTTTTTCATTAGAAATATAGGACTTTGTGAACATTTTAGAATTCTTTAAACTCTATAATTCCCATGAATGAGACAAAAAAGAAACCCAAAAACAATAATCATGCTGCTGTCCAGATGCAGCGGTTATTTGACACGTGCCTTGTAGTCGGTGTGAGTAACAAGTTGAGCGCACTTTCCCACACTGGCTCCCTGTATGGTGTGGTCATTGATCCACAAAGGGACTTGGGTGGCAGATGCTGGCTGTGTGTTGTCATAGAAAGAGAGGCTGACATCACCAACCCTCTGGAGGGAAAGCACGTCATTGGCTGGGTCTGACAGTCTATGATATTTGAATTTTTAGCAAAGAATTTGCCATAGAGTTGAAAAAAAATCCAACATTTTTTATCTCATATTTCTAATGTCCAACCATTTGCATACAATAACAACTACCAGTTATGAAAAGTTTTTACTACTGAAGGTTAAACTGAGTGAATATAATCTATTGACATTAAGGTGGGAGGTTTCCTTTGGGGGCAGCTGTTTCCTGAAGTGTGCCAAATCCCTTTGGAGAATAGCTGCTGGTGGGAGGAATGTTCTCCAGAGCTTTCCCACACAAAATAGGCATGTGCCCTTTTACAAATGGGCTTTTTGAGGATCCTGTGCCATATCAGTGTGTGATGTAAAGTGGCAGAGGGTGAGGCCCCTTATAAAGTAGGTGAATAAAGAAGTGATAAAAGTGAAAATTTTAAATTAATTACTTCAAATTTAAGATGATTACATTTTAAATTAAAAACCATTAAATGCTTTAATGTCAAACGTGTGTTCGGGTTTGGGGTCTGAACATCAGGGCGGAACCTATAATTAAGTGATTTTGTCCACTCAGGTCATAATTCATGTAGAAGTAGACAAATTACGTACCCTGTCACGCTAAAAATAGGATAGCTAATTATGGTCAGTTATTAACATTCAGGAAATATTTTTTCAATCTTCTTGTGACTTTCATTGTGTATCAGTAGTAGGAATGCCACCTAGTGTCACATAACAGGTAACGAAATTTATCCTCAGCGGCCCCCAAGCGGACACCTCAACGGTTAACGGCTAACGGCTAACGGCTCAAAGCTAACGACTAAAAGCTAACGTCAGGTGTAGTTGGTCAGAACAGCCTGCATCCCCAAAAGACTGGACCTCCCGCCTGTCTATGTCCGACTCCATAAACCATCCTGGTAATTTTTGGATTAGAAATCTAAAGCATATTTAACGTCGTTTAAAACTTGAACCTGTCTTTTTAAACAAAAAGAAGAAGAACCGAGATTTTAACCTCAACTCGTTTTAACCGTTACATTGACAGACAATTTCACTGAACCAAACGGACGCCAAGCAACTGTACAGCCGCTGACCATCAGTTAACTACCGACATCCCTCCAAGTTTCAGCGGTGAGTTAGTGGCTTCTTTTTTAACCAGTAGATACTTCTATGTTGCAACATTAGCTAGCTGGATTAATTTGTTTACATAGCACACAAGCATCTGAGACGTCTGTTAAATATTTGCTTTCCATGGTGATGAATAATGAATGTAGCTAATTGTACAGTAACTGTACAGAACTTGTGTAAAAACTATATTCCTTCATATTGTAAATTATATTAGTGCTTGTTGTAGTTGTGTACGTTATTTAGCAGCCGAATGTTACACCTTGTTAGCCCTTAAAGTCGGTTATAGGCAATTGCTGCATTCACCTATGAGGCTCTCTTAGCACATGAACTGTGTACAGTAGTTTGGTTGAACTGTCTGCTGTTCGAAGCTGAAATATAGGAGTTACACTAGTATGAGGGAGGCCAAAAACATAAAGCAGAAACTTAAAGGCTGACACATGTAAGTGGCAGCAAAGGCATCACTTCTATAGAAAGCTAAATGGCTAACTTTGGTCAGGTGCAGTTTGTCTGCTTCTCTCTGCTGGGACTCTCACTATCTTACAGGTGTTTGTGGGTAAACAATCTAAAGTAAATCTATCAAAAAGTGCATTCTTTCCTCTCTGATTATGCAAATGTCCAAACCACTATGATTAGCTTTTATTTGACGACCGTTTTCAACTGTTACCGTTTATCGATTTAACAAACATTCTCACTAACGATTGATGATCGATCAAGCCTTCAAGCCTAACAATCTGAAGTCTGCACATGGACAAAAACGCCTCTCAGAGAAACTTAAACCGAACTGAAAGGATGTTATCCTCAGACATTTAACAAGCGACCCTGCACCCTTCAGGTTTCAGTGGTAAGTAACGTTCACATTGAACTAACACTTAACTTTTTCATTACTGTTGCCCTCATATCTTGTCACATTAGATGAATTGGTTTACATTGCAAACAAGTATTTGCCGAGTACTTCACATACTTATTTTTTAAGTATGTTGATGCTTGAATATGTTTTGTAGGTTATTCAGTAATTTTACTTTTGTTTTGATTTTCTCTGAGGGAGCAAAAACAACCAGATGTTTGACATAAAGTAAGTTCCAGTTTTGGAAGCTGATCTCCTTTTTAATCTCTTTCTCTTCAGGTCACAGGTCTGGATCTATTGTCCCACAGCGCTGTGAGTGAGTTTCCTCTGCTTTCCCACACTCAGTCCTTTCACTGCTTTCACTGGAGGAACAATAGAAGTGTGCCTTATTATGCATCACATTAGAGTTGGTGACTGACCTCTTTAAAGACGGACATAGTTAACCTTAACTTTTTTATACTAAAACACCCAAAACTGATAGTAACACCAAAATATTGGAGAAGTAATTATCTCTTTGCAATGTAGGCTACATTTTTCCCATTTAATTTGATGACTTTACTAACTTCAAGTTAATAAAGTCATGTAATATTTATCATTCCTCTTCAGCAGAAATCTTAATTAAAGAACATTATTATGCTTATTTTATCTTCTACACGAGTACTTTAGGGATAATCAATTACTGTGTGTGCTTTCAATCATCTTGATTTTGTCAATCATTTAATTACTTTGATCAATTAATTCAATATGAAAATATGAGCAGAAAGTTTCAGTTTCATTTTAAGAAAGAGATATGACACAAAATGACATCAGAACACAAAAGTTGCAGTTTGCAGTGTTTTTAATGAAATGAAGAGCCACGTATGAAAGCTCCTGACAGAGGTGATGACACATCACAACGACAACTTGTAGATTTCTACAAGACACACAGTACTCAGAGAGTAAAGGAACAGCTGTCTTTATAAAAGACAAAGGTTTACAATATTTGAGGACACAGTACTCAATAACAAAGAAAACAACTCAAACTTTGACCTTACAACAGATCACATTGTTCTTAATAAATGACATTGTCACTGGAAAATTGTGACAGTGTGACATTAAACAAACCTTTTACAAGAAAAGGATAAACGTATTAATCTTAAAACAGATCATTTTTAACAATCACATAAAGTAATGAAAAGTCTATGATAACAAAATGTCCATAAAATGAACAATTACAATTTTTGATCAATTAAAGGTCATCAAATTGGTCAATAGGTAATAAATATCCCCATATTGTCCTTACACGTGATGTGCAATGAGACATTAAAGTAACACAAGAAAAGTGTGACATTGATAAAACCTTTAAAAGAAAGGATAAGCATTTAGATCTTACAGCAGATCAGTTTTGAAAACTCTGAGATTAAAATAAAGTCCATTATGACAATATGTCACGAAAAGGACCTGTCAAGGTTTTTGATCAGTATGATCAATAATAATGAAAGATTACAAATGTAACCGTAGCATATACAAACTGTACATAACGTACAGTGATATAATAATTGCTGAAGCAAGGATCATACAACATGCATGACAAGATATTGTCTTTCTTAACTTAAAAGAAAATGTTTCTGACATTTCCTTAGGAAATGAAAAACACAAGCATAAAAAGTCAGTCTTCTGTACAAACAGAAGTCAATCAAATTTCTTAGAATTCAGTCCAACAATCTTTGACCAACGTGGTCGTCTCAGTTTGTCTGGTAGTAACTCCAGTCTGTAGGTGTCTACCACGGCCTCCAGGGGGCGCTGTTGACTGGACTCTTCTCTTTGGTGATGCTGGTCTGGACTGTGGAGCTCAGAGGAGAGAAGTCAGCCTCTCTCAGGTCCTTATCAGAGGAAAACTGCAGCTTGTTGAAGTGGTTCAGCAGTCTTCTCTGGGACTGTGTGTTCACCTGCTCCCTGGACAGGAAGTGTGTCGCCTCTTTGACACACCTGGAGTAGCCCTGATGGACGGCTGCTGAGCCCACAGCTTGACTCTGCTACTGCAGTCGTCTCAGGACACAAACTGTCATCTCCAGGATGTCTGCTTTCTCCAGCTTGGAGTCTGGCTGCTGTTTGAGGAACTCTGGACCCAGGAGAGACTTGAGCTGCTCAATGCTGCTGTTGATTCGCTCTCTGCGTAACTTCTCCACCAGAGGCTTTCTGAGCTGCAGGAAGAAGAACAAACGTCATTAGTAATTTATTCTTGAATGAGTTTTGGAATGAAAAAGGACAATCTCTAATCAAAGATAATTTGTTGGATCTTCAATTTACCTTGTGGGTCAGAGTCAGGTGCTCCTGAGAGTTGGTGATTGCTGCTGTGATTGTAGGTGCCATGTCTGGATCTCTGTGCTGTAGAGGTCTCTGTAGAGAGAATCTGATCTCTGCTGGCTTCATCCCTCCTATTTATAGTCCAGCATCTCCATATGAATGTGTGGGTTTGGGTCTGGCTGGAGTTTCTCACAGTCTCAGCCAATCAGAGAGCTTGTTGAGACAATAAGGCAACACGCTCTTATTGCCTGGGGGACAATGGTTAGATCTCAGGGGAACAGGTGGAGGACTGGGGGGTGATGAAGAGACAGTCACAGAGCTCTGTGTGATTCTGGGAAAGTGGTGACCCTGTAGAGAGAGCAGATCTGCTGCCTGATGCTGAGATCAATGACTTTGACTGAGCGCACTTGCATCATCCCATCACACACGTGGGAGACTGACTTTGCATCTCTGGTAAAAAAGTACTGTGTGACTTCAGTGTAACCTAAATCATCAGTGAAAAGTTTTTGTTTTTTTTACTAAATCTTGTGATGCTATAAATAGCATAGTAGTTTCTTTTGAATTATTTTCTTATTTTCATTAGGATTAATAATGTTATTAATAAATGTATGTACATGTAGAGCAACGACTAATTTAAGATCTTGAATTAATAATTTTACTTCAAAACATTTTATTAAGCCAAAACTAACATTAAGCATGTAACATCTCTATTGTAAAGAGAACTTTAGTGGCATATTTAGTTTTAATTTAAAACTTGATTTCCTGAATCTTGCTTTATCAGAAATATATGACTTTGTGAACACTATAAGATTATTAAAACTGTGTGATTACTATTAATGAGACCAAAAAGAAACCCAAAAACAATAATCATGCTGCTGTCCAGATGCAGCAGTTATTTGACACGTGCCTTGTCGTCGGTGTGAGTAACAAGTTGAGCGCACTTTCCCACACTGACTCCCTGTATGGTGTGGTCATTGATCCACAAAGGGACTTTGGTGGCAGATGCTGGCTGTGTGTTGTCATAGAAAGAGAGGCTGACATCACCAACCATCTGGAGGGAAAGCACGCCATTGGCTGGTTCTGACATTCTTAAATATTTGAAGTTTTTAGCAAAGAATTTGCCATGAAGTTGAACAAAAAAAAAATGTATCTCATATTTCTAATGTCCAACCATTTTCATTCACTTTTAACCTCCAATCACAAATGAATTTGACTACTTGGTGTTAAACTGAGTGAATATGATCTATTCACATTAAGGTGGGAGGTTTCCTTTGGGGGCAGCTGTTTCCTGAAGTGTGCCAAATCCCTTTGGAGAATTACTTAGTCGTGGTTGGAGGAATGCCATTTACACATAACTATGTTCTCCAGAGCTTTCCCACACTCTGTCCATTAGTACAAAATGGACATGTGCTCGTTTACAAATTGACTTTTTCAGGATCCTGTGCACTAGTCGTGTGTGACACAAAGGGGCAGAGGTTGAGGCCCCTTATAAAGTAATAACCCATATATGTAAAAATTGAAAAAGTGAAAATTAAAATGATATACTTCACATTTAAGATGATTAAATCATAAATTACCGATTTTAAAATGCTTAAATGTCAAATTTGTGTTTGGACCAGGGGTCTGAACATCAGGGCGCAACCTATAATTAAGTGATTTTGTCCAATCAGGTCATAATTAATGTGACAGGAAGTAGATGCCTTATATGCCCTGTCACTCTAAAAATAAGATAGCTAATTAATGCCACCCAGTGTCATACCTAAGGAGATATTAGAGGACAGGGCAAAAATAACGGGTAACGAAATGTATCCTCAGCAGACACCTCAACGGTTAACGGCTAGAAGCTACCGTTTTAAAGCCAACGTCGGTAAGTTGTAGTTAGTCAGAAAAGCTGCTCTAGCCCCTAAAGATTGAACCTCCTGCCTGTCTATGACCGACTCCATGAACCATCCTGGTAATTTTTGGATTAATAATCTAAAGCCTATTTTAAGCCTATCTCTTAAGTCATCTATGAGGCTCTCTTAGCACATGAACTGTGTACAGTACTTTAGTTGAACTGTCTGCTGTTCAAAGCCGGGATATAGGAGTTACACTAGTATGAGGGAGGCGAAAAACGTAAAGCAGAAACTTAAAGGCTGACGCATGTAAGTGGCAGCAAAGGCATCACTTCTTTAGAAAGGTAAATAACTTTAGTCAAGTGCAGTTTGTCTGCTTCTCTCATTCTCACTAACGATTGATGATGGATCAAGCCTTCAAGCCTGACAAACTGAAGTCTGCACATGCACAACAAGACCTCTGAGAGAAACTAAAACCTAACTAAGAGGATGTTATCCTGAGACATTTAACAAGCGACCCTGGTCTCTTCAAGTTTCAGTGGTAAGTAACGTTCACATTGAACTAACACTTAACTTTTTCATTGCTGTTGCCCTCATATGTTGTCACATTAGATGAGTTAGTTTACATTGCACACAGGTATTTGCAGTGTACTTCACATACTTATTTTCCTAAGTATGTTGGTGCTTGAATATGTTTTGTATGTTATTGAGTAGTTTTACTTTTGTTTTGATTTTCTGTCACGGTCCTTTATGATCTCGTTTAATATTTTTCTCTGTGTTAAGCCAGTTAGTTTAAGAAATATGTGCACTGGCTTTCTATTTCAGCTTTTGGGGTTCAAAGCTGGAGTATATTAAGGCGATAGTACTGAGAAACATAGCCTTCATTGTAATATAGGAGCTTAGTGTAATTGAATCAGTGTTAACAGGTCGACCTACAAAGTGTAACTGAATGAACACTGTGATAAAGATAGATAAAATGACAAGATTGTAAAAAGATGTTCAAGCTGATTTATATCAGAGGAGCAAAAACAACCAGATGTTTGATATAAAGTAAGTTCCAGTTTTGGAAGCTGATCTCGCTTTTAATCTCTTTCTCTTCAGGTCACAGGTCTGGATCTATTGTCCCACAGGGCTGTGAGTGAGTTTCCTCTGCTTTCCCACACTCAGTCCTTTCACTGCTTTCACTGGAGGAACAATAGAAGTGTGCCTTATTATGCATCTCAATTACTGTGTGTGCTTTCAATCATCTTGATTTTGTCAATCATTTAATTACTTTGATCAATTAATTCAATATGAAAATATGAGCAGAAAGTTTCAGTTTCATTTTAAGAAAGAGGTATGACACAAAATGACATCAGAACACAAAAGTTGCAGTTTGCAGTGTTTTTAATGAAATGAAGAGCCACGTATGAAAGCTTCTAGAGGTGATGACACATCACAACGACAACTTGTAGATTTCTACAAGACACACAGTACTCAGAGAGTAAAGGAACAGCTGTCTTTATAAAAGACAAAGATTTACAATATTTGAGGACACAGTACTCAATAACAAAGAAAACAACTCCAACTTTGACCTTACAACAGATCACATTGTTCTTAATAAATGACATTGTCACTGGAAAATTGTGACAGTGTGACATTAAACAAACCTTTTCCAATAAAAGGATAAACGTATTAATCTTAAAACAGATCATTTTTAACAATCACATAAAGTAATGAAAAGTCTATGATGACAAAATGTCCATAAAATGAACAATTACAATTTTTGAACAATTAAAGATCATCAAATTTGTCAAGAGGTAATAAATATCCCCATATTGTCCATACACATGATGTGCAATGAGACATTAAAGTGTCACAAGAAAAGTGTGACATTGATAAAAGAAAGGATAAGCATTTAGATCTGACAGCAGATCAGTTTTGAAAACTCTGATATTAAAATAAAGTCCATTATGACAATATGTCACGAAAAGGACCTGTCAAGGTTTTTGATCAGTATGATCAATAATAATGAAAGATTACAAATGTAACCGTAGCATATACAAACTGTACATAACGTACAGTGATATAATAATTGCTGAAGCAATCAGAAGTGGATCATACAACATGCATGACAAGATATTGTCTTTCTTAACTTAAAAGAAAATGTTTCTGACATTTCCTTAGGAAATGAAAAACACAAGCATAAAAAGTCAGTCTTCTGTACAAACAGAAGTCAATCAAATTTCTTAGAATTCAGTCCAACAATCTTTGACCAATGTGGTCGTCTCAGTTTGTCTGGTAGTAACTCCAGTCTGTAGGTGTCTACCACGGCCTCCAGGGGGCGCTGTTGACTGGACTGTTCTCTTTGGTGATGCTGGTCTGGACTGTGGAGCTCAGAGGAGAGAAGTCAGCCTCTCTCAGGTCCTTATCAGAGGAAGACTGCAGCTTGTTGAAGTGGTTCAGCAGTCTTCTCTGCTGGTGACTCTGCTGCTGCAGTCGTGTCAGGACACAAACTGTCATCTCCAGGATGTCTGCTTTCTCCAGCTTGGAGTCTGGCTGCTGTTTGAGGAACTCTGGACCCAGGAGAGACTTGAGCTGCTCAATGCTGCTGTTGATTCGCTCTCTGCGTAACTTCTCCACCAGAGGCTTTCTGAGCTGCAGAAAGAAGAACAAAGATCATTAGTAATTTATTCTTGAATGAGTTTTGGAATGAAAAAGGACAATCTCTATTATAATAGAAACCTAATTTTCTTGGATCTTCAATTTACCTTGTGGGTCAGAGTCAGGTGTTCCTGAGAGTTGGTGATTGCTGCAGTGATTGTAGGTGCCATGTCTGGATCTCTGTGCTGTAGAGGTCTCTGTAGAGAGAATCTGATCTCTGCTGGCTTCATCCCTCCTATTTATAGTCCAGCATCTCCATATGAATGTGTGGGTTTGGGTCTGGCTGGACTTTCTCACAGTCTCAGCCAATCAGAGAGCTTGTTGAGACAATAAGGCATGTGTAGCGGCAACACGCTCTTATTGCCTGGGGGACAATGGTTAGATCTCAGGGGAACAGGTGGAGGACTGGGGGGGTGATGAAGAGACAGTCACAGAGCTCTGTGTGATTCTGGGAAAGTGGTGACCCTGTAGAGAGAGCAGATCTGCTGCCTGATGCTGAGATCAATGACTTTGACTGAGCACACTTGCATCATCCCATCACACACGTGGGAGACTGACTTTGCATCTCTGGTAAAAAAATACTGTGTGACTTCAGTGTAACCTAAATCATCAGTGAAAAGTTTTTTTGTTTTACTCAATCTTGTGATGCTATAAATAGCATAGTAGTTTCTTTTGAATTATTCTCTCATTTTCATTAGGATTACAAGACTCAATTACTCCTAGAGTAAATAGAAATTCATTACTTTCATATATTATACATATACATTCATATTTTTTGGCCAAATTATTTTATTTTTATGTTAGCCTTCGATAAGGGTCTATATTTTTTCATGCCAAAAAATGAAGTTAAGCAAGTTCCATCGCTGTCATTTATTCTGAATTATTTCCTTGATTCCATTTTGATTAATATCGTTATCACTGGAATTTACGTACAACATGTATAGCAACCATAAATCATTTTTGTCAAGTTCTTTCAAGAAGCTCTGTTTTTTAAATGACAATTTGGTGGAATATTTTCTTTTAATGTAAAGCTTAATTCCATGATTTTTTTAAAATCAGAAATATAAGACTATTTGAACATGTCATGATTATTTAGACTCTATAATTCCTATAAATGATACCTAAAATAAACCCAAAAACAATAATCATGCTGCTGTCCAGATGCAGCAGTTATTTGACACGTGCCTTGTAGTCGGTGTGAGTAACAAGTTGAGCGCACTTTCCCACACTGACTCCCTGTATGGTGTGGTCATTGATCCACAAAGGCACTTTTGTGGCAGATGCTGTCTGTGTTGTCATAGAAAGAGAGGCTGACATCACCAACCATCTGGAGGGAAAGCACGCTATTGGCTGGATCTGACAGTTTGTAAAACTTTAATTTTTGGCATAAGAATTTGTCATTAAGTATACAACCGTCTTCAGAGTATTTCAACCTTCAGTCATGAACATTCTTCATTACATACCTGGATCTTAATTTCATCTATGAGGGAGGGAGGTTTTCTGTGGGGGACAGCTGTTTCCTGAAGTGTGCCAAATCCCTTTAGAGGATTACTTGGCTGCTGGTGGGATGTGAGTCCCTCATACCCTCTCCAGAGCTTTCCCACACTCCGTCCATTAGCAGAGACTAGGCATGTGCCCTTTTACAAATGGAGGATCCTGTGCACAAGCAGTGTGTATTGCCAAGGGAAGAGGGTCAGGCCCCTTAAAAAGTAATAACCCATATATCATCTCTCCTCAAATGACTAGATCTACTTCTCTCTGTTGGAACTTCTACAGTCACACTGTTGATTTTTGGATAAATAACCTAAAGCAAATCTATCTAAAAAGGTGTTTTCCTCTCCGATTGTATAAATGGCAAAAACAAAAACAGCAACTGGTACAAATTTTAAATCTTATAGTTTTTCAATCATTACTATTAACAGAATTTTTGAACATTTTCACTGAACATCGATGATGGACCACACCTAACAAAGTGAAGACAGCAAGCGTTCAGTAATGCCTCTGAGAGAAACTTCAATTTAATTTAAAAGATTTGATCCTGATACATTTTACAAGAATCCCTTTTCCCTTCAAGTTTCAGTGGTAAGTAACATTTAATGTACACTAAATCTTTCCTGTCATTACTATTGGCCTAATATATTGTCACATCAGGTTGTTCTTTTTAAGTTGCATGCAATTTTGCAATCTGTTGTGTCTAATTTTTCTAAATAGGTTGTTGCTTGATCTCGTTGTGCAATTTATTGAGTAACTTTGCTATTGTTTGGATTTTCTCTCTGTATTTTTAAGGCTTATGGGTATATTAATTTCAATGTGTTAATTAGCCAGTTGGTGTATGAAATGGTGTGCATTGGCTTTTTATTTTTAGGTTTACTGCCTTTTAAAGCTGGAGTATATTGATGTTGTAGAACAACGAAATATAGCCTTTATTGTAATATAGGAGATTCCTATCTCTTAAGAGGTCAACTTACATCGGGTAACTTACATAACAATGTGCTAAAGATATTGGCTCTGCCTAGAAAGAAATGACAACCTTTTTAAAAGATGTTCAAGCTGATCTATATAACCGCAACAGTTACAGCCAGATCTATGATGTACAGCAAATTGTAGTTTTGAAAGCTGATCTCCCTTTTAATCTCTGTCTCTTCAGGTCAAAGGTCGGAATCTATTGTCCCACAGGGCTGTGAGTGAGTTTCCTCTGCTTTCCCACACTCAGTCCTTTCACTGCTTTCACTGGAGGAGCAATAGAAGTGTGCCTTATTATGCATCACATTAGAGTTAATGACTGACCTGATTAACGAGGAATATGGTTAACCTTAACTTATGCCTAAACTTCATATACTGCAACATCAAAAATTGACAGTTATACCAACATATTACTAAGTAAATGCCTCTGTGCAATGTACATTTTAACCATTTGGTTTCACGACTTCGGTTCAAGTAAATAAAGTGACGTAATATTCATCAAACATATTCAGCAATAATCTCAATTAAACAACATTATTATGCTTAGTTTCTTCTAAACTAGTATGTTAGGGATGATCAATTACTGTGTGTGCTTTCAAATATCTTGATTTTTTTCACTCTTTTGATGAATGATACTTGTATCAATTAATTCAATATAAAGATGAGAACAGAGAGTTTCTGTTTATCTTAAGAGGTATGACACAAAATGACAAATATTTTACAGTTTGCAGTGTTTTTATTCAACAATGAGCTGCAAAAATTCTGAAGCTCCTGACAGAGGTGATGACACATCACAACGACAACTTGTAGATTTCTACAAGACACACAGTACTCAGAGAGTAAAGGAACAGCTGTCTTTATAAAAGACAAAGATTTACAATATTTGAGGACACAGTACTCAATAACAGAGAAAACAACTCCAACTTTGACCTCACAACAGATCACATTGTTCTTAATAAATGACATTGTCACTGGAAAATTGTGACAGTGTGACATTAAACAAACCTTTTACAATAAAAGGATAAACGTATTAATCTTAAAACAGATCATTTTTAACAATCACATAAAGTAATGAAAAGTCTATGATGACAAAATGTCCATAAAATGAACAATTAAAAGTTTTGATCAATGAAAGATCATCAAATTTGTCAAGAGGTAATAAATATCCCCATATTGTCCTTACACATGATGTGCAGTGAGACATTAAAGTGTCACAAGAAAAGTGCGACATTGATAAAACCTTTAAAAGAAAGGATAAGCATTTAGATCTGACAGCAGATCAGTTTTCAATAAAATGAGAATAAAATGAAGTGAAGTCCATGATGACAATATGTCACGAAAAGGACCTGTCAAGGTTTTTGATCAGTATGATCAATAATAATAAAAGATTACAAATGTAACCGTAGCATATACAAACTATACATTAAGTACAGCAATGTATAACAATAATTGCTGAAGCAATCAGATTTAGTTCATGCAATATGCATGACAAGATTTTCAATTTTCTTATTTTAAACAAATGCTGCCATCATAAAATTTCTAGGAATTTAGTCCAGCAATGTTTGACCAATGTGGTCGTCTCAGTTTGTCTGGTAGTAACTCCAGTCTGTAGGTGTCTACCACGGCCTCCAGGGGGCGCTGTTGACTGGACTGTTCTCTTTGGTGATGCTGGTCTGGACTGTGGAGCTCAGAGGAGAGAAGTCAGCCTCTCTCAGGTCCTTGTCAGAGGAAGACTGCAGCTTGTTGAAGTGGTTCAGCAGTCTTCTCTGGGACTGTGTGTTCACCTGCTCCCTGGACAGGAAGTGTGTCGCCTCTTGGACACACCTGGAGTAGCCCTGATGGACGGCTGCTGAGTCAACAGCTTGAGTCCGCTGCTGCAGTCGTCTCAGGACAAAAACTGTCATCTCCAGGATGTCTGCTTTCTCCAGCTTGGAGTCTGGCTGCTGTTTGAGGAACTCTGGACCCAGGAGAGACTTGAGCTGCTCAATGCTGCTGTTGATTCGCTCTCTGCGTAACTTCTCCACCAGAGGCTTTCTGAGCTGCAGGAAGAAGAACAAACGTCATTAGTAATTTATTCTTGAATGAGTTTTGGAATGAAAAAGGACAATCTCTATTATAATAGAAACATCATTTTCTTGGATCTTCAATTTACCTTGTGGGTCAGAGTCAGGTGCTCCTGAGAGTTGGTGATTGCTGCAGTGATTGTAGGTGCCATGTCTGGATCTCTGTGCTGTAGAGGTCTCTGTAGAGAGAATCTGATCTCTGCTGGCTTCATCCCTCCTATTTATAGTCCCACATCTCCATATGAATGTGTGGGTTTGGGTCTGGCTGGACTTTCTCACAGTCTCAGCCAATCAGAGAGCTTGTTGAGACAATAAGGCAACACGCTCTTATTGCCCTGGGGACAATGGTTAGATCTCAGGGGAACAGGTGGAGGACTGGGGGGCGATGAAGAGACAGTCACAGAGCTGTGTGTGATTCTGGGAAAGTGGTGACCCTGTAGAGAGAGCAGATCTGCTGCCTGATGCTGAGATCAATGACTTTGACTGAGCACACTTGCATCATCCAATCACACACGTGGGAGACTGACTTTGCATCTCTGGTAAAAAAGTACTGTGTGACTTCAGTGTAACCTAAATCATCAGTGAAAAGTTTTTTGTTTTTTTTACTAAATCTTGTGATGCTATAAATAGCATAGTAGTTTCTTTTGAATTATTTTCTTATTTTCATTAGGATTAATAATGTTATTAATAAATGTATGTACATGTAGAGCAACGACTAATTTAAGATCTTGAATTAATAATTTTTACTTCAACACATTTTATTAAGCCAAAACTAACATTAAGCATGTTACATCTCTATTGTAAAGAAAACTTTAGTGGCATATTTAGTTTTAATTTAAAACTTGATTTCCTGAATCTTGCTTTATCAGAAATATATGACTTTGTGAACATTTTAGAATTCTTTAAACTCTATAATTCCCATGAATGAGACAAAAAAAACCCCCAAAAACAATAATTAGGCTGTTGTCCAGATGCAGCAGTTATTTGACACGTGCCTTGTAGTCGGTGTGAGTAACAAGTTGAGCGCACTTTCCCACACTGACTCCCTGTATGGTGTGGTCATTGATCCACAAAGGGACTTCGGTGGCAGATGCTGGCTGTGTGTTGTCATAGAAAGAGAGGCTGACATCACCAACCATCTGGAGGGAAAGCACGCCATTGGCTGGTTCTGACATTCTTTAATATTTGAAGTTTTTAGCAAAGAATTTGCCATAAAGTTGAACAAAAAAAAAATGTATCTCATATTTCTAATGTCCAACCATTTTCATTCACTTTTAACCTCCAATCACAAATGAATTTGACTACTTGGTGTTAAACTGAGTGAATATGATCTATTCACATTAAGGTGTGAGGTTTCCTTTGGGGGCAGCTGTTTCCTGAAGTGTGCCAAATCCCTTTGGAGAATTACTTAGTCGTGGTTGGAGGAATGCCATTTACACATAACTATGTTCTCCAGAGCTTTCCCACACTCTGTCCATTAGGACAAAATGGACATGTGCCCTTTTACAAATGGACTTTTTCAGGATCCTGTGCACTAGTCGTGTGTGACACAAAGGGGCAGAGGTTGAGGCCCCTTGTAAAGTAATAACCCATACATGTAAAAATTGAAAAAGTGAAAATTAAAATGAATTACTTCACATTTAAGATGATTAAATCATAAATTACCGATTTTAAAATGCTTAAATGTCAAATTTGTGTTTGGACCAGGGGTCTGAACATCAGGGCGCAACCTATAATTAAGTGATTTCGTCCAATCAGGTCATAATTAATGTGACAGGAAGTAGATGCCTTATAAGCCCTGTCACTCTAAAAATAAGATAGCTAATTAATGCCACCCAGTGTCATACCTAAGGAGATATTCGAGGACAGGGCAAAAATAACGGGTAACGAAATGTATCATCAGCAGACACCTCAACGGTTAAGGGCTAGAGGCTACCGTTTTAAAGCCAACATCAGTAAGTTGTAGTTAGTCAGAAAAGCTGCTCTAGCCCCTAAAGATTGAACCTCCTGCCTGCCTATGACCGACTCCATGAACCATCCTGGTAATTTTTGGAAAAAAAATCTAAAGCCTATTTTAAGTCTATCTATTAAGTCATCTATGAGGCTCTCTTAGCACATGAACTGTGAACAGTACTTTAGTTGAACTGTCTGCTGTTCAAAGCCGGGATATAGGAGTTACCCTAGTATGAGGGAGGCCAAAAACGTAAAGCAGAAACTTAAAGGCTGACGCATGTAAGTGGCAGCAAAGGCATCACTTCTATAGAAAGGTAAATGGCTAACTTTGGTCAGGTGCAGTTTGTCTGCTTCTCTCATTCTCACAAACGATTGATGATGGATCAAGCCTTCAAGCCTGACAAACTGAAGTGTGCTCATGCACAACAAGACCTCTGAGAGAAACTAAAACCTAACTAAGAGGATGTTATCCTGAGACATTTAACAAGCGACCCTGGTCTCTTCAAGTTTCAGTGGTAAGTAACGTTCACATTGAACTTTCACTTAACTTTTTCATTGCTGTTGCCCTCATATGTTGTCACATTAGATGAGTTAGTTTACATTGCAAACAGGTATTTGCAGAGTACTTCACATACTTATTTTCCTAAGTATGTTGGTGCTTGAATATGTTTTGTAGGTTATTCAGTAATTTTGCTTTTGTTTTGATTTTCTCTCAGTTTCCTTTATGACCTTGTTTAATATTTTTCTCTGTGTTAAGCCACTTAGTTTAAGAAATATGTGCACTGGCTTTCTATTTCAGCTTTGTGGATTCAAAGCTGGAGTATATTAAGGCGATAGTACTGAGAAACATAGCCTTCATTGTAATATAGGAGATTAGTGTAATTGAATCAGTGTTAACAGGTCGACCTACAAAGTGTAACTGAATGAACACTGTGATAAAGATAGATAAAATGACAAGATTGTAAAAAGATGTTCAAGCTGATTTATATCAGAGGAGCAAAAACAACCAGATGTTTGATATAAAGTAAGTTCCAGTTTTGAAAGCTGATCTCCCTTTTAATCTCTTTCTCTTCAGGTCACAGGTCTGGATCTATTGTCCCACAGGGCTGTGAGTGAGTTTCCTCTGCTTTCCCACACTCAGTCCTTTCACTGCTTTCACTGGAGGAACAATAGAAGTGTGCCTTATTATGCATCACATTAGAGTTGGTGACTGACCTCTTTAAAGACGGACATAGTTAACCTAAACTTTTTTATACTAAAACACCCAAAACTGATAGTAACACCAAAATATTGGAGAAGTAAATATCTCTTTGCAATGTAGGCTACATTTTTCCCATTAAATTTGATGACTTTACTAACTTCAATTTAATAAAGTCATGTAATATTTATCATTCCTCTTCAGCAGAAATCTTAATTAAAGAACATTATTATGCTTATTTTATCTTCTAAACGAGTATTTTAGGGATAATCAATTACTGTGTGCTTTCAATCATCTTGATTTTGTCAATTATTTAATTAGTGATCAATTAATTCAATATGAAAATATGAGCAGAAAGTTTCAGTTTCATTTTAAGAAAGAGGTATGACACAAAATGACATCAGAACACAAAAGTTGCAGTTTGCAGTGTTTTTAATGAAATGAAGAGCCACGTATGAAAGCTCCTTCTGGAGGTGATGACACATCACAACGACAACTTGTAGATTTCTACAAGACACACAGTACTCAGAGAGTAAAGGAACAGCTGTCTTTATAAAAGACAAAGATTTACAATATTTGAGGACACAGTACTCAATAACAAAGAAAACAACTCAAACTTTGACCTTACAACAGATCACATTGTTCTTAATAAATGACATTGTCACTGGAAAATTGTGACAGTGTGATATTAAACAAACCTTTTACAATAAAAGGATAAACGTATTAATCTTAAAACCGATCATTTTTAACAATCACATAAAGTAATGAAAAGTCTATGATGACAAAATGTCCATAAAATGAACAATTACAATTTTTGATCAATTAAAGATCATCAAATGTGTCAAGAGGTAATAAATATCCCCATATTGTCCTTACACATGATGTGCAGTGAGACATTAAAGTATCACAAGAAAAGTGTGACATTGATAAAACCTTTAAAAGAAAGGATAAGCATTTAGATCTTACAGCAGATCAGTTTTGAAAACTCTGATATTAAAATAAAGTCCATTATGACAATATGTCACGAAAAGGACCTGTCAAGGTTTTTGATCAGTATGATCAATTATAATAAAAGACTACAAATGTAACCGTAGCATATACAAACTGTACATTAAGTACAGTGATATAATAATTGCTGAAGCAATCAGAAGTGGATCATACAACATGCATGACAAGATATTGTCTTTCTTAACTTGAAAGAAAATGTTTCTGACATTTCCTTAGGAAATGAAAAACACAAGCATAAAAAGTCAGTCTTCTGTACAAACAGAAGTCAATCAAATTTCTTAGAATTCAGTCCAACAATCTTTGACCAATGTGGTCGTCTCAGTTTGTCTGGTAGTAACTCCAGTCTGTAGGTGTCTACCACGGCCTCCAGGGGGCGCTGTTGACTGGACTCTTCTCTTTGGTGATGCTGGTCTGGACTGTGGAGCTCAGAGGAGAGAAGTCAGCCTCTCTCAGGTCCTTATCAGAGGAAGACTGCAGCTTGTTGAAGTGGTTCAGCAGTCTTCTCTGCTGGTGACTCTGCTGCTGCAGTCGTCTCAGGACACAAACTGTCATCTCCAGGATGTCTGCTTTCTCCAGCTTGGAGTCTGGCTGCTGTTTGAGGAACTCTGGACCCAGGAGAGACTTGAGCTGCTCAATGCTGCTGTTGATTCGCTCTCTGCGTAACTTCTCCACCAGAGGCTTTCTGAGCTGCAGGAAGAGGAACAAACGTCATTAGTAATTCATTCTTGAATGAGTTTTGGAATGAAAAAGGACAGTCTCTATTATAATAGAAACATCATTTTCTTGGATCTTCAATTTACCTTGTGGGTCAGAGTCAGGTGCTCCTGAGAGTTGGTCATTGCTGCTGTGATTGTAGGTGCCATGTCTGGATCTCTGTGCTGTAGAGGTCTCTGTAGAGAGAATCTGATCTCTGCTGGCTTCATCCCTCCTATTTATACTCCCACATCTCCATATGAATGTGTGGGTTTGGGTCTGGCTGGACTTTCTCACAGTCTCAGCCAATCAGAGAGCTTGTTGAAACAATAAGGCAACACGCTCTTATTGCCTGGGGGACAATGGTTAGATCTCAGGGGAACAGGTGGAGGACTGGGGGGCGATGAAGAGACAGTCACAGAGCTCTGTGTGATTCTGGGAAAGTGGTGACCCTGTAGAGAGAGCAGATCTGCTGCCTGATGCTGAGATCAATGACTTTGACTGAGCACACTTGCATCATCCCATCACACACGTGGGAGACTGACTTTGCATCTCTGGTAAAAAAATACTGTGTGACTTCAGTGTAACCTAAATCATCAGTGAAAAGTTTTTGTTTTATTTACTAAATCTTGTGATGCTATAAATGGCATAGTAGTTTCTTTTTAATTATTCTCTTATTTTCTTTAGGATTACAAGACTCAATGGCTCCTGGAGTAAAAAGAAATTCATTACTTTCATATATTATACATATACATACATATTTTTTGGCCAAATTATTTTATTTTTATGTCAGCCTTCGATAAGTGTCAATATTTTTTCATGCCAAAAAATGAAGTTGAGCAAGTTCCATTGCTGTCATTTATTCTGAATTATTTCCTTGATTCCATTTTGATTAATATCGTTATCACTGGAATTTACGTACAACATGTATAGCAACCATAAATAATTTTTGTCCAGTGCTTTCAGGAAGCTCTCTATTTTAAATGACAATTAAGTGGAATATTTTCTTTTAATGTAAAGCTTAATTCCATGATTCTTTTTTTATCAGAAATATAAGACTTTGTGAACATATCATGATTATTTAAACTCTATAATTCCCATAAATGATACCGAAATAAACCCAAAAACAATAATCATGCTGCTGTCCAGATGCAGCAGTTATTTGACACGTGCCTTGTAGTCGGTGTGAGTAACAAGTTGAGCGCACTTTCCCACACTGACTCCCTGTATGGTGTGGTCATTGATCCACAAAGGCATTTCGGTGGCAGATGCTGTCTGTGTTGTCATAGAAAGAGAGGCTGACATCACCAACCATCTGGAGGGAAAGCACGCTATTGGCTGGATCTGACAGTTTGTAAAACTTTAATTTTTGGCATAAGAATTTGTCATAAACTATACAACCTTCTTCAAAGTATTTCAACCTTCAGTAATGAACATTCTTCATTACATACCTGGATTTTAATTTCATCTATGAGGGAGGGAGGTTTTCTGTGGGGGGCAGCTGTTTCCTGAAGTGTGCCAAATCCCTTTGGAGAATTACTTGGCTGCTGGTGGGATGTGAGTCCCTCATACCCTCTCCAGAGCTTTCCCACACTCCGTCCATTAGCAGAGACTTGGCATGTGCCCTTTTACAAATGGAGGATCCTGTGCACAAGCAGTGTGTATTGCCAAGGCAAGAGGGTCAGGCCCCTTAAAAAGTAATAACCCATATATCATCTCTCCTCAAATGACTAGATCTACTTCTCTCTGTTGGAACTTCTACAGTCACACTGTTGATTTTGGATAAATAACCTAAAGCAAATCTATCTAAAAAGGTGTTTTCCTCTCCGATTGTATAAATGGCAAAAACAAAAACAGCAACTGGTACAAATTTTAAATCTTGTAGTTTTTCAATCATTACTATTAACAGAATTTTTGAACATTTTCACTGAACATCGATGATGGACCACACCTAACAAAGTGAAGACAGCAAGCGTTCAGTAATGCCTCTGAGAGAAACTTCAATTTAATTTAAAAGATTTGATCCTGATACATTTTACAAGAATCACTGTTCCCTTCAAGTTTCAGTGGTAAGTAACATTTAATGTACACTAAATCTTTCCGGTCATTACTGTTGGCCTAATATATTGTCACATCAGGTTGTTCTTTTTAAGTTGCATGCAATTTTGCAATTTGTTGTGTCTTATTTTTCTAAATAGGTTGTTGCTTGATTTCGTTTTGCAATTTATTGAGTAACTTTACTATTGTTTGGATTTTGTCTCAGTATTTTTAAGGCTTAGTGGTATATTAATTTCAATGTGTTATTTAGCCAGTTGGTGTATGAAATGGTGTGCATTGGCTTTTTATTTTTAGGTTTACTGCCTTTTAAAGCTGGATTATATTGATGTTGTAGAACAACGAAATATAGCCTTTATTGTAACATAGGAGATTCCTGTCTCTTAAGAGGTCAACTTACATTGGGTAACTTACATAACAATGTGCTAAAGATATTGGCTCTGCCTAGAAAGAAATGACAACCTTTTTAAAAGATGTTACAGCTGATCTATATAACCGCAACAGTTACAGCCAGATCTATGATGTACAGCAAATTGTAGTTTTTAAAGCTGATCTCCCTTTTAATCTCTTTCTCTTCAGGTCAAAGGTCTGGATCTATTGTCCCACAGGGCTGTGAGTGAGTTTCCTCTGCTTTCCCACACTCAGTCCTTTCACTGCTTTCACTGGAGGAACAATAGAAGTGTGCCTTATTATGCATCTCATCAGAGTTAATGACTGACCTGATTAATGAGGAATATGGTTAACTTTAACTTGTACCTAAACTTAATATACTGAAACATCTAAAATTGACAGTTATACCAACATATTACTAAGTAAATGCCTCTGTGCAATGTACATTTTAACCATTTGGTTTCATGACTTCAGTTCAAGTAAAATTTTGGAATATTTATCATACATATTCAGCAATAATCTCAATTAAACAACGTTACTATGCTTAGTTTATCTTATAGTATAGTATTATCTTATATATAGTTTATCTTTTTTCACTCTATCGATGAATGATACTTGTATCAATTAATTCAATATAAAGATGAGAACAGAGAGTTTCTATTCATCTTAAGAGGTACAACACAAAATGACAAAAATTTAACAGTTTGCAGTGTTTTTATTCAGAATGAGCCATAAAAATTCTGAAGCTCCTTCTAGAGGTGATGACACATCACAACGACAACTTGTAGATTTCTACAAGACACACAGTACTCAGAGAGTAAAGGAACAGCTGTCTTTATAAAAGACAAAGGTTTACAGTATTTGAGGACACAGTACTCAATAACAAAGAAAAGAACTCAAACTTTGACCTTACAACAGATCACATTGTTCTTAATAAATGACATTGTCACTGGAAAATTGTGACAGTGTGACATTAAACAAACCTTTTCCAATAAAAGGATAAACGTATTAATCTTAAAACAGATCATTTTTAACAATCACATAAAGTAATGAAAAGTCTATGACGACAAAATGTCCATAAAATGAACAATTACAATTTTTGATCAATTAAAGATCATCAAATTTGTCAAGAGGTAATAAATATCCCCATATTGTCCATACACATGATGTGCAATGAGACATTAAAGTATCACAAGAAAAGTGTGACATTGATAAAACCTTTAAAAGAAAGGATAAGCATTTAGATCTTACAGCAGATCAGTTTTGAAAACTCTGATATTAAAATAAAGTCCATTATGACAATATGTCACGAAAAGGACCTGTCAAGGTTTTTGATCAGTATGATAAATTATAATAAAAGACTACAAATGTAACCGTAGCATATACAAACTGTACATAACGTACAGTGATATAATAATTGCTGAAGCAATCAGATGTGGATCATACAACATGCATGACAAGATATTGTCTTTCTTAACTTAAAAGAAAATGTTTCTGACATTTCCTTAGGAAATGAAAAACACAAGCATAAAAAGTCAGTCTTCTGTACAAACAGAAGTCAATCAAATTTCTTAGAATTCAGTCCAACAATCTTTGACCAATGTGGTCGTCTCAGTTTGTCTGGTAGTAACTCAAGTCTGTAGGTGTCTACCACGGCCTCCAGGGGGCGCTGTTGACTGGACTCTTCTCTTTGGTGATGCTGGTCTGGACTGTGGAGCTCAGAGGAGAGAAGTCAGCCTCTCTCAGGTCCTTATCAGAGGAAGACTGCAGCTTGTTGAAGTGGTTCAGCAGTCTTGTCTGCTGGTGACTCTGCTGCTGCAGTCGTGTAAGGACAAAAACTGTCATCTCCAGGATGTCTGCTTTCTCCAGCTTGGAGTCTGGCTGCTGTTTGAGGAACTCTGGACCCAGGAGAGACTTGAGCTGCTCAATGCTGCTGTTGATTCGCTCTCTGCGTAACTTCTCCACCAGAGGCTTTCTGAGCTGCAGGAAGAAGAACAAACGTCATTAGTAATTTATTCTTGAATGAGTTTTGGAATGAAAAAGGACAATCTCTATTATAATAGAAACATCATTTTCTTGGATCTTCAATTTACCTTGTGGGTCAGAGTCAGGTGCTCCTGAGAGTTGGTGATTGCTGCAGTGATTGTAGGTGCCATGTCTGGATCTCTGTGCTGTAGAGGTCTCTGTAGAGAGAATCTGATCTCTGCTGGCTTCATCCCTCCTATTTATACTCCCACATCTCCATATGAATGTGTGGGTTTGGGTCTGGCTGGAGTTTCTCACAGTCTCAGCCAATCAGAGAGCTTTTTGAGACAATAAGGCAACACGCTCTTATTGCCTGGGGGACAATGGTTAGATCTCTAGGGAACAGGTGGAGGACTGGGGGGTGATGAAGAGACAGTCACAGAGCTCTGTGTGATTCTGGGAAAGTGGTGACCCTGTAGAGAGAGCAGATCTGCTGCCTGATGCTGAGATCAATGACTTTGACTGAGCACACGCTCGTCATCATGTCAAGACACACGTTGGAGTCTGACTTTGCATCTCTGGTGAAAAATACTGTCAGACTGACATGAAACTAATATAATCAGTGGAAAATGTTTGTGTCCTACTAATTTCTTTGTGTCATGACTTTCTGGCAAGCAGTAAGTTGTCGTTCATTTTATCAAATTTTACAAAGTATTTAATAAAATTCAGCCTTCGACATCACTATATTTCAATTGGCAATTAAGTTCCTTTTTTTTTAACCCTGATACATTTTTCTTAAATCTTGCTTTATCAAAAATACAAGATTTTTGAAACACGGCTTTTTGATTCCCATTCGTGCCACCCAAAATAATATGAAGGCACTACTAATGCTGCTGTCCAGATGTAGCCCAGCAGAGTCCTTTGACACGTGCCTTGTAGTCGGTGTGAGTAACAAGTTGAGCGCACTTTCCCACACTGACTCCCTGTATGGTGTGGTCATTGAGCCACAAAGGGACTTCGGTGGCAGATGCTGGCTGTGTGTTGTTATAGAAACAGAGGCTGACATCACCAACCATCTGGAGGGAAAGCACGCCATTGGCTAGATCTGACAGAATCTAAAATTTGAATTTTAGTGAAGAATTTGCCATAAAGTTGAAAAAAGTAAAAAAAAATTATCTCACATTTTTATTGTCCAACCATTTTCAGACAATTTCAACCTCCAATCATAAAAAAAATCACTACTTAGTTTTAAACTAACTTGTGTTTTTCTATGATCCATTCACATTTAGGTGGGAGGTTTACTTTGGGGGCAGCTGTTTCCTGAAGTGTGCCAAATCCCTTTGGAGAATTACTTATCTGCTGGTTGGAGGAATGCCATTCACACTGAGCTGTGTTCTCCAGAGCTTTCCCACACTCTGTCCATTAGTACAAAATGGGAATGTGCCCTTTTACAAATTGACTTTTTGATGATCCTGTGCACTAGCAGTGAGTGATGCAGAGGGGCAGAGGATTTGGCCTCTGACACAGTAGGCTAATAATACGAGAACATTTAAAATGTGATCAAAAGAGAACATTTAAACAATTACTTCACATTCGTGATGATTAAATCATAAATTCAAATTGTAAAAGGCTTCAATGTCATATTTGTGTTTGGGTTAAGGGTCTGAACATCAGGGCAGAACCTACAATTATGCAATTTTGTCCACTCAGGTTATTAATGTGACAGGAAGTAGCTGCTGTACCTTACATGCCCTGTCACACTGAAAATAAGCTAAATAAGCTAATTATGGTCAATTAACACTCAGGAAATATTTTTTAATTGTCTCGTGACTTTATTTGTAAATCAGTAGTAGGAAGGCCACCTAGTGCCACACCTAAGTAAATATTAGAGGTCAAGGCAAACATACCAGGTAATGAAATTTAGCCACAGCGGCACCAAAGAGGTTACCTCGATGACTAACAGCTAACGGCTAAAAGCTAACGTCAGGTGTAATTAGTCCGAAAAGCCTTCATCCCCAAAAGACTGGACCTGCTGCCTGTCTATGTCCGGACTCCTGAAACCATCCTTTTCATTTTTGGATGAAAAATCTAAAGCCAATTTACAATGTTAGAATGTTCCAGTTTTTAAAGCTGATCTCCCTTTTAATCTCTGTCTCTTCGGGTCAAAGGTCTTGATCTATTGTCCCACACGGCTCTGTGAGTGAGTTTCCTCTGCTTTCCCACACTCAGTCCTTTCACTGCTTTCACTGGAGGAACAATAGAAGTGTGCCTTGTTATGCATCACATTAGATTTAATGTCTGACCTGATTAATGAGGGACATGGTTAACCTTAACTTATGCCTAAACTTCATATACTGCAACATCTAAAATGGACAGTTATACCAACATATTACTAAGTAAATGTCTCTGTGCAATGTACCATTTTAACCATTTGGTTTCATGACTTCGGTTCAAGTAAATAAAGTGACGTAATATTCATCAAACATATTCAGCAATAATCTCAATTAAACAACATTATTATGCTTAGTTTCTTCTAAACTAGTATGTTAGGGATGAACAATTACTGTGTGCTTTTAAATATCTTGATTTTTTTTAATCTATTGATGAATGATACTTGTATCAATTAATTCAATATAAAGAGGAAAGTAGAAAGTTTCTATTCATCTTAAGAAAGGTGTAACACAAAATGACATCGAAACAAACATGTTAGTTTGCAGTGTTTTTATTCAACAATGAGCCATAAAAATTCTGAAGCTCCTTCTAGAGGTGATGACACATCACAACGACAACTTGTAGATTTCTACAAGACACACAGTACTCAGAGAGTAAAGGAACAGCTGTCTTTATAAAAGACAAAGGTTTACAGTATTTGAGGACACAGTACTCAATAACAGAGAAAACAACTCCAACTTTGACCTTACAACAGATCACATTGTTCTTAATAAATGACATTGTCACTGGAAAATTGTGACAGTGTGACATTAAACAAACCTTTTACAATAAAAGGATAAACGTATTAATCTTAAAACAGATCATTTTTAACAATCACATAAAGTAATGAAAAGTCTATGATGACAAAATGTCCATAAAATGAACAATTACAATTTTTGATCAATTAAAGATCATCAAATTTGTCAAGAGGTAATAAATATCCCCATATTGTCCTTACACATGATGTGCAATGAGACATTAAAGTATCACAAGAAAAGTGTGACATTAAAAAAACCTTTAAAAGAAAGGATAAGCATTTAGATCTTACAGCAGATCAGTTTTGAAAACTCCGATATTAAAATAAAGTCCATTATGACAATATGTCACAAAAAGGACCTGTCAAGGTTTTTGATCAATATGATCAATAATAATAAAATATTACAAATATAACCGTAGCATATACAAACTGTACATAAAGTACAGTGATATAATAATTGCGGAAGCAATCAGAAGTGGATCATACAACATGCATGACAAGATATTGTCTTTCTTAACTTAAAAGAAAATGTTTCTGACATTTCCTTAGGAAATGAAAAACACAAGCATAAAAAGTCAGTCTTCTGTACAAACAGAAGTCAATCAAATTTCTTAGAATTCAGTCCAACAATCTTTGACCAACGTGGTCGTCTCAGTTTGTCTGGTAGTAACTCCAGTCTGTAGGTTTCTACCACGGCCTCCAGGGGGCGCTGTTGACTGGACTCTTCTCTTTGGTGATGCTGGTCTGGACTGTGGAGCTCAGAGGAGAGAAGTCAGCCTCTCTCAGGTCCTTATCAGAGGAAGACTGCAGCTTGTTGAAGTGGTTCAGCAGTCTTCTCTGCTGGTGACTCTGCTGCTGCAGTCGTGTAAGGACAAAAACTGTCATCTCCAGGATGTCTGCTTTCTCCAGCTTGGAGTCTGGCTGCTGTTTGAGGAACTCTGGACCCAGGAGAGACTTGAGCTGCTCAATGCTGCTGTTGATTCGCTCTCTGCGTAACTTCTCCACCAGAGGCTTTCTGAGCTGCAGGAAGAAGAACAAACGTCATTAGTAATTTATTCTTGAATGAGTTTTGGAATGAAAAAGGACAATCTCTAATCAAAGATAATTTCTTGGATCTTCAATTTACCTTGGGGGTCAGAGTCAGGTGCTCCTGAGAGTTGGTGATTGCTGCAGTGATTGTAGGTGCCATGTCTGGATCTCTGTGCTGTAGAGGTCTCTGTAGAGAGCATCTGATCTCTGCTGGCTTCATCCCTCCTATTTATAGTCCCACATCTCCATATGAATGTGTGGGTTCGGGTCTGGCTGGACTTTCTCACAGTCTCAGCCAATCAGAGAGCTTGTTGAGACAATAAGGCAACACGCTCTTATTGCCTGGGGGACAATGGTTAGATCTCAGGGGAACAGGTGGAGGACTGGGGGGCGATGAAGAGACAGTCACAGAGCTCTGTGTGATTCTGGGAAAGTGGTGACCCTGTAGAGAGAGCAGATCTGCTGCCTGATGCTGAGATCAATGACTTTGACTGAGCACACTTGCATCATCCCATCACACACGTGGGAGACTGACTTTGCATCTCTGGTAAAAAAGTACTGTGTGACTTCAGTGTAACCTAAATCATCAGTGAAAAGTTTGTTTGTTTTTTTACTAAATCTTGTGATGCTATAAATAGCATAGTAGTTTCTTTTGAATTATTTTCTTATTTTCATTAGGATTAATAATGTTATTAATAAATGTATGTACATGTAGAGCAATTAATTTAGGATCTTGAATTAATAATTTTACTTCAACACATTTTATTAAGCCAAAACTAACATTAAGCATGTAACATCTCTATTGTAAAGAAAACTTTAGTGGCATATTTAGTTTTAATTTAAAACTTGATTTCCTGAATCTTGCTTTATCAGAAATATATGACTTTGCAAACACTATAAGATTATTAAAACTGTGTGATTACTATTAATGAGACCAAAAAGAAACCCAAAAACAATAATCATGCTGCTGTCCAGATGCAGCAGTTATTTGACACGTGCCTTGTCGTCGGTGTGAGTAACAAGTTGAGCGCACTTTCCCACACTGACTCCCTGTATGGTGTGGTCATTGATCCACAAAGGGACTTCGGTGGCAGATGCTGGCTGTGTGTTGTCATAGAAAGAGAGGCTGACATCACCAACCATCTGGAGGGAAAGCACGCCATTGGCTAGATTTGACTGTGTTTATTATTTGAATTTTCAGCAAAGAATTTGCCATAAAGTTGAAAAATATGTATTTTTATCTCATATTTCTAATGTCCAAACATTTTCAGACTATTTTAACCTCCAATCATGAAAAAATGTGACTACTTGGTGTTAAACTGTATATGATATATATACTTAATATGATCTATTCACATAAAGGTGGGAGGTTTCCTGTGGGGGGGGGCAGCTGTTTCCTGAAGTGTGCCAAATCCCTTTGGAGAATGACTTAGCTGCTGGTGGGAGGAATACCATTCACACTGAACTGTGTTCTCCAGAGCTTTCCCACATTCTGTCCATTAGGACAAAATGGGCATGTGCCCTTTTACAAATGGACCTTTTCAGGATCCTGTGCACTAGGAGTGGGTGATGCGACGGAGCAGAGGGTGAGGCCTCTAAAGTAATAACCCATATATGTGAAAATTTAAAAAGTGATATAATGTGAAAAATTAAAATGAATTACTCTATATTTTAATTAATTCAATCATAAATCTATATTGTAAAAATGATTTAATGTAAAATTTGTGTTTGGGGTCCATCAGGGCGAAACCTATAATTATTTGTATTTGTCCACTCAGGTCATAATTACTGTGACAGGAAGTAGATACCTTACATGCCCTGTCACGCTAAAAATAAGAGCCAATTATGATCAATGATTAACATTCAGGAAACATTTTTTCAACCTTCATGTGACTGGAATTGTACATCAGTAGTAGGAAGGCCATCTAGTGTAACACCCAAGGAGATAGACAAGGCAAACATGACAGGTAATAAAATTTAGCCATAGCCGCACCAAAGCGGATACCTCAACATACGGCGACGGCTAAAAGCTAACGTCTAAAAGCTAACGTCAGGTGTAGTTAGTCAGAACGACCTTCATCCCCAAAAGACTGGACCTTCTGCCTGTCTCTGCTCAGACTCCTGAAACGATCCTCGTCATTTTTGGATTCAAAATCTAAAGCCAACTATCAGTGTTACAGTGTTCCAAATTTGAAAGCCGATCTCCCTTCAAATCTCTGTCTCTTTAGGTCACAGGTCTCGATCTATGGTCTTGATCTATTGTCCCACACGGCTCTGTGAGTGAGTTTCCTCTGCTTTCCCACACTCAGTCCTTTCTCTGCTTTACTGGAGGAACAATAGACGCGTGCCTTATTATGCATCACATTAGATGCAATCTCTGACCTTTTTAAGAGGGACATGGTTAATGGTGAACTTTTTTTTAACCTAAAACAGGTAAAACTGACAATTATACCAAAATATTGAAGAAGCAAAGGTCTCTTTACTGTGTACATTTTCACCCATTTGTTTTAATGATGTAACTAGCTCCACATAAATACAATGACATGATATTTAAATCCCCTCTTCAGCAGATATCTGAAGTGAAAAGCATCAGTGGCACGTCTATGTACTAAACCGGTACAGAGGGCTTGAAAAATACTGTATTTGCCTATAATTATTTATTAATTAGACTTAATTAATTGATCATGAAAAGGAAAGTTGAAATTGTAGAGGCACGACAACAAGTAACATCAAAAGAAAAATTGTACAGTTTGCTGTGTTTGTTTATTTACAAAGCCCCATTAAGCTTAAAAGCTCCTAGAGTTTTTAGAGGTGATGATGCATCACAAGAAACACTTTAAAATATCTTGATTTTTTTCAATCTATTGATGAATCATGCTTGTATCAGTTAATTCAATATAAAGAGGAAAGTAGAAAGTTTCTGTTCATCTTAAGAGGTATAACACAAACTGACATCAAAACAAAAATGTTAGTTTGCAGTGTTTTTATTCAGAATGAGCCATAAAAATTCTGAAGCTCCTGACAGAGGTGATGACACATCACAACGACAACTTGTAGATTTCTACAAGACACACAGTACTCAGAGAGTAAAGGAACAGCTGTCTTTATAAAAGACAAAGATTTACAATATTTGAGGACACAGTACTCAATAACAGAGAAAGCAACTCCAACTTTGACCTTACAACAGATCACATTGTTCTTAATAAATGACATTGTCACTGGAAAATTGTGACAGTGTGACATTAAACAAACCTTTTACAATAAAAGGATAAACGTATTAATCTTAAAACAGATCATTTTTAACAATCACATAAAGTAATGAAAAGTCTATGATGACAAAATGTCCATAAAATGAACAATTACAATTTTTGATCAATTAAAGATCATCAAATGTGTCAAGAGGTAATAAATATCCCCATATTGTCCTTACACATGATGTGCAATGAGACATTAAAGTATCACAAGAAAAGTGTGACATTGATAAAACCTTTAAAAGAAAGGATAAGCATTTAGATCTTACAGCAGATCAGTTTTGAAAACTCTGATATTAAAATAAAGTCCATTATGACAATATGTCACGAAAAGGACCTGTCAAGGTTTTTGATCAGTATGATCAATAATAATGAAAGATTACAAATGTAACCGTAGCATATACAAACTGTACATTAAGTACAGTGATATAATAATTGCTGAAGCAATCAGAAGTGGATCATACAACATGCATGACAAGATATTGTCTTTCTTAACTTAAAAGAAAATGTTTCTGACATTTCCTTAGGAAATGAAAAACACAAGCATAAAAAGTCAGTCTTCTGTACAAACAGAAGTCAATCAAATTTCTTAGAATTCAGTCCAACAATCTTTGACCAATGTGGTCGTCTCTGTTTGTCTGGTAGTAACTCCAGTCTGTAGGTGTCTACCACGGCCTCCAGGGGGCGCTGTTGACTGGACTCTTCTCTTTGGTGATGCTGGTCTGGACTGTGGAGCTCAGAGGAGAGAAGTCAGCCTCTCTCAGGTCCTTATCAGAGGAAGACTGCAGCTTGTTGAAGTGGTTCAGCAGTCTTCTCTGCTGGTGACTCTGCTGCTGCAGTCGTCTCAGGACACAAACTGTCATCTCCAGGATGTCTGCTTTCTCCAGCTTGGAGTCTGGCTGCTGTTTGAGGAACTCTGGACCCAGGAGAGACTTGAGCTGCTCAATGCTGCTGTTGATTCGCTCTCTGCGTAACTTCTCCACCAGAGGCTTTCTGAGCTGCAGGAAGAAGAACAAACGTCATTAGTAATTTATTCTTGAATGAGTTTTGGAATGAAAAAGGACAATCTCTATTATAATAGAAACATCATTTTCTTGGATCTTCAATTTACCTTGTGGGTCAGAGTCAGGTGCTCCTGAGAGTTGGTGATTGCTGCAGTGATTGTAGGTGCCATGTCTGGATCTCTGTGCTGTAGAGGTCTCTGTAGAGAGAATCTGATCTCTGCTGGCTTCATCCCTCCTATTTATAGTCCCTCATCTCCATATGAATGTGTGGGTTTGGGTCTGGCTGGAGTTTCTCACAGTCTCAGCCAATCAGAGAGCTTGTTGAGACAATAAGGCAACACGCTCTTATTGCCTGGGGGACAATGGTTAGATCTCAGGGGAACAGGTGGAGGACTGGGGGGTGATGAAGAGACAGTCACAGAGCTCTGTGTGATTCTGGGAAAGTGGTGACCCTGTAGAGAGAGCAGATCTGCTGCCTGATGCTGAGATCAATGACTTTGACTGAGCACACGCTCGTCATCATGTCACACATGTTGGAGTCTGACTTTGCATCTTGAATGAAAAATACTGTCAGACTGACATGAAATTAAAATAATCAGTGGAAAATGTTTGTGTCCTACTAATTTCTTTGGGTCATGTCTTACTGGCAAGCATTTCCCATGTAATGTATGAATTGCATGATAGTAAAAATGAATTTGAAATCCAAGGGTGAATAAACCCTTATGCCCTTTCATGATCCCAAACTCAACATTTTGCATTTTACATCACTATATTTCAGTTGGTAATTAACTTAGATTTTTTTAACCCTGATACATTTTCTTTAAATCTTGCTTATTCAAAAATACAAGATTTTTGAAACACGGCTTTTTGATTCCCATTCGTGCCACCCAAAATAATATAAAGGCACTACTAATGCTGCTGTCCAGATGTAGCCCAGCAGAGTCCTTTGACACGTGCCTTGTAGTCGGTGTGAGTAACAAGTTGAGCGCACTTTCCCACACTGATTCCCTGTATGGTGTGGTCATTGAGCCACAAAGGGACTTGGGTGGCAGATGCTGGCTGTGTGTTGTTATAGAAACAGAGGCTGACATCACCAACCATCTGGAGGGAAAGCACGCCATTGGCTAGATCTGACAGAATCTAAAATTTGAATTTTAGTGAAGAATTTGCCATAAAGTTGAAAAAAGGAAAAAAAATAATCTCACATTTTTGTTGTCCAACCATTCTCAGACAATTTCAACCTCCAATCATAAAAAAAATCACTACTTAGTTTTAAACTAACTTGTGTTTTTCTATGATCCATTCACATTTAGGTGGGAGGTTTACTTTGGGGGCAGCTGTTTCCTGAAGTGTGCCAAATCCCTTTGGAGAATTACTTATCTGCTGGTTGGAGGAATGCCATTCACACTGAGCTGTGTTCTCCAGAGCTTTCCCACACTCTGTCCATTAGTACAAAATGGGAATGTGCCCTTTTACAAATTGACTTTTTGATGATCCTGTGCACTAGCAGTGAGTGATGCAGAGGGGCAGAGGATTTGGCCTCTGACACAGTCGGCTAATAATACGAGAACATTTAAAATGTGATCAAAAGAGAACATTAAAACAATTACTTCACATTTGTGATGATTAAATCATAAATTCAAATTGTAAAAGGCTTCAATGTCATATTTGTGTTTGGGTTAAGGGTTTAAACATCAGGGTGGAACCCACAATTATGCGATTTTGTCCACTCAGGTTATTAATGTGACAGGAAGTAGCTGCTGTACCTTACATGCCCTGTCACACTGAAAATAAGCTAATTATGGTCAATTAACACTCAGGAAATATTTTTTAATTGTCTCGTGACTTTATTTGTAAATCAGTAGTAGGGAGGCCACCTAGTGCCACACCTAAGTAAATATTAGAGGTCAAGGCAAACATAACAGGTAATGAAATTTAGCCACAGCGGCACCAAAGCGCTTTACCTCAATGACTAACAGCTAACGGCTAAAAGCTAACGTCAGGTGTAGTTAGTCCGAAAGGCCTTCATCCCCAAAAGACTGGACCTGCTGCCTGTCTATGTCCGGACTCCTGAAACCATCCTTTTCATTTTTGGATGAAAAATCTAAAGCCAATTTTCGATGTTAGAATGTTCCAGTTTTTAAAGCTGATCTCCCTTTTAATCTCTGTCTCTTCGGGTCAAAGGTCTTGATCTATTGTCCCACAGGGCTCTGTGAGTGAGTTTCCTCTGCTTTCCCACACTCAGTCCTTTCACTGCTCTCACTGGAGAAACAATAGAAGTGTGCCTTATTATGCATCACATTAGATTTAATGTCTGACCTGATTAATGAGGGACATGGTTAACCTTAACTTATGCTTAAACTTCATATACTGCAACATCTAAAATGGACAGTTATACCAACATATTACTAAGTAAATGTCTCTGTGCAATGTACCATTTTACCATGTGGTTTGATGACTTCAGTTCAAGTAAATAAAGTGACGTAATATTCATCAAACATATTCAGCAATAATCTCAATTAAACAACATTATTATGCTTAGTTTCTTCTAAACTAGTATGTTAGGGATGAACAATTACTGTGTGTGCTTTTAAATATCTTGATTTTTTTGTATCTATTGATGCATGATACTTGTATCAATTAATTCAATATAAAGATGAGAACAGAGAGTTTCTATTCATCTTAAGAGGTATAACACAAAATGACATACAAACAAAAAATGTTAGTTTGCAGTGTTTTTATTCAACAATGAGCCATAAAAATTCTGAAGCTCCTGACAGAGGTGATGACACATCACAACGACAACTTGTAGATTTCTACAAGACACACAGTACTCAGAGAGTAAAGGAACAGCTGTCTTTATAAAAGACAAAGATTTACAATATTTGAGGACACAGTACTCAATAACAGAGAAAACAACTCAAACTTTGATCTTACAACAGATCACATTGTTCTTAATAAATGACATTGTCACTGGAAAATTGTGACAGTGTGACATTAAACAAACCTTTTCCAATAAAAGGATAAACGTATTAATCTTAAAACAGATCATTTTTAACAATCACATAAAGTAATGAAAAGTCTATGATGACAAAATGTCCATAAAATGAACAATTACAATTTTTGATCAATTAAAGATCATCAAATTTGTCAAGAGGTAATAAATATCCCCATATTGTCCTTACACATGATGTGCAATGAGACATTAAAGTGTCACAAGAAAAGTGTGACATTGATAAAACCTTTAAAAGAAAGGATAAGCATTTAGATCTTACAGCAGATCAGTTTTCTATAAAATGAGAATAAAATGAAGCGAAGTCCATCATGACAATATGTCACGAAAAGGACCTGTCAAGGTTTTTGATCAGTATGATCAATAATAATAAAAGATTACAAATGTAACCGTAGCATATACAAACTATACATAAAGTACAGCAATGTATAACAATAATTGCTGAAGCAATCAGATTTAGTTCATGCAACATGCATGACAAGATTTTCAATTTTCTTGTCTGAAACAACTGTTGCTGTCATAGAATTTCTTAGAATTCAGTCCAACAATCTTTGACCAATGTGGTCGTCTCAGTTTGTCTGGTAGTAACTCCAGTCTGTAGGTGTCTACCACGGCCTCCAGGGGGCGCTGTTGACTGGACTCTTCTCTTTGGTAATGCTGGTCTGGACTGTGGAGCTCAGAGGAGAGAAGTCAGCCTCTCTCAGGTCCTTATCAGAGGAAGACTGCAGCTTGTTGAAGTGGTTCAGCAGTCTTCTCTGCTGGTGACTCTGCTGCTGCAGTCGTGTCAGGACACAAACTGTCATCTCCAGGATGTCTGCTTTCTCCAGCTTGGAGTCTGGCTGCTGTTTGAGGAACTCTGGACCCAGGAGAGACTTGAGCTGCTCAATGCTGCTGTTGATTCGCTCTCTGCGTAACTTCTCCACCAGAGGCTTTCTGAGCTGCAGAAAGAAGAACAAACGTCATTAGTAATTTATTCTTGAATGAGTTTTGGAGTGAAAAAGGACAATCTCTATTATAATAGAAACATAATTTTCTTGGATCTTCAATTTACCTTGTGGGTCAGAGTCAGGTGCTCCTGAGAGTTGGTGATTGCTGCAGTGATTGTAGGTGCCATGTCTGGATCTCTGTGCTGTAGAGGTCTCTGTAGAGAGAATCTGATGTCTGCTGGCTTCATCCCTCCTATTTATACTCCCACATCTCCATATGAATGTGTGGGTTTGGGTCTGGCTGGAGTTTCTCACAGTCTCAGCCAATCAGAGAGCTTGTTGAGACAATAAGGCATGTGTAGCGGCAACACGCTGAATGCTCCTATTGCCTGGGGGACAATGGTTAGATCTCAGGGGAACAGGTGGAGGACTGGGGGGTGATGAAGAGACAGTCACAGAGCTCTGTGTGATTCTGGGAAAGTGGTGACCCTGTAGAGAGAGCAGATCTGCTGCCTGATGCTGAGATCAATGACTTTGACTGAGCACACGCTCGTCACTCGTCAAGACACACGTGGGAGTCTGACTTTGCATCTTGGGTGAAAAATACTGTTAGACTTACATGAAACTAAAATAATCGGTGGAAAATGTTTGTGTCCTACTAATTTCTTTTTGTCATGACTTACTGGCAAGCTTTTGCCATTTCTGTCAGTTGTCCTCCATTTTTTAAATTTTTTCAAAGTATTTAATACAGTTAAAACATTTTTAACCCTGATACATTTTTCTTAAATCTTGCAGATTCAAGAATACAAGATTTTTGAAACACGGCTTTTTGATTCCCATTCGTTGCACCCAAAATAATATAAAGGCACTATTAATGGTGCTGTCCAAAAGTGGCCCAGCAGAGTCCTTTGACACGTGCCTTGTTGTCGGTGTGAGTAACAAGTTGAGCGCACTTTCCCACACTGGCTCCCTGTATGGTGTGGTCATTGATCCACAAAGGGACTTGGGTGGCAGATGCTGGCTGTGTGTTGTTATAGAAACAGAGGCTGACATCACCAACCATCTGGAGGGAAGGTCTACCATTGGCTGGGTATTGCATACCGAAAAGTTTGAATTTTTGGTGAACAATTAACAAACAAGTTTCAAAAAAAGTTATTCAAAGTCTTAAATTTTAGTTTTCAGTCATTGTCATTTGTTTTTTTTAACTTTCGGTCATGAACATGACTCATATTAAAAATGTAGCTCTGAAGATAGGCGGTTTCCAATGGGGGCTGCTCTTTCCTGAAGTGTGCCAAATCCCTTTAGAGGATTACTTGGCTGCTGGGGGGTTGATTGTCATTCACAATAAACTTTGGTCTTTAGGGCTTTCCCACACTCCGTCCATCAGCAGAAAATTGGCATGTGACCTTTCACAAATTTCTTTATTGATGATCCAGTGTACCTGGAGTGTGGCGCCAAGTCTAGAGGCTCATCAAAAAAGCAGTTTACAAAAAAGGTTGTAATTAAACAATAAGTGAAAATACAAACAATATACTGCATATTTAAGACACAGAAGCCTACATAATTAATTTAAACGTTGACTTTACTGTTGTTTAATATATGGGCAGAACGTCACATCATGTTATCTTGTCTACACAGGTCATAATTAATGTGAGAGCAAGTAAATACTGGATATCACCTCATGCACTAAGTTTCTCAAACCAGCAAGTGTATAGAAGATGGCATTGAATAAAAACCATAACCAGACTGTTAATGACTAAAATTATATTGTCTTAAAACAGTTTACTACTGGCTGTCCTCCCTCCAAGATTCACTGGTAAGTAACTATTAGCTAAGGCTCTAATTTTTACCACTAGCTAGCTTTATTAACTCCTCTGTTGTTAACTTAGCTAGGTAGATTTATTTACATTGCATGGAAGTGTGTGACCTCTGTTAAATTGTTGCTGTCCATGGTGTTAAATAATAAATGAATTTAAATAGACAGTACTTTTGAAAATACATGTAGAGTGTCCTCTTTGATTAAGTAACTCATGTTAGTGCTTGAAATATTTGTAGTGCCTTACTATTTCAGCTTTTCTGTTATTGAAAGATGGAGTATTTTGAGGTGGTAGTAAAGAGAAACATAGCCTTTATCGTTATGTAGGAGAATGCTATCTTTAAATGATTTTTAACAGGTTAACTTGCATAATGTAACTAAAATAGACTTTGTACAACACTGTACTAAAGATATTTGCTTTCAAGAGATGTAAATACAATGTTCTAAAATGTAGCTGATTCATATCATCAGAATACTTACAACCAGATTAATGATATAAAGCAAGTTCCAGTTTTGAAAGCTAATTTCCCTTTTAATCTCTTTCTCTTCAGGTCAAAGGTCTAAATCTATTGTCCCACAGGGCTGTGAGCGAGTTTCCTCTGCTTTCCCACACTCAATCCTTTCACTGCTTTCACTGGAGGAACAATAGAAGTGTGCCTTATTATGCATCACATTAGATTTAATGACTGACCTCTTTAAAAAGGGACATGGTTAACCTTAACTTCTACCTAAACTTGCTACACTGAAACACTTAACATTTACACGAATACTGGAGAAGTAAATGTCTCTTTGCAATGTACATTTTACCATTTGGTTTGATGACTTAACTAGCTCTATGTAAATGGAGAGACGTAATATTTATCATCCCTCTTCAGCGATAATCTTGATTGAACAACATTATTATGCATAGTTAATAATAATTAATTAAACAATTACTGTGTGCAGCTTATTGTCTTTTTTTTCTTCAAGAAATTGATGAATTATACATGTATCAAATAATGCTGTATCAAAAGAAGAAGTTTCTTTTTCATCTTAAGAAAGGGGTATAACACAAAATGACATCAAAACAAATATGTTTCATTTTACAATGTTTTTTATTCAACAAGGCAAAATGAGACACATTAAGTAAGATAGCCCCAGGTAGAGGTGATGACACATCACACCAACAACTTGTAGATTTCTACAAGACACACAGTACTCAGAGAGTAAAGGAACAGCTGTCTTTATAAAAGACAAAAGATTTACAGTATTTGAGGACACAGTACTCAATAACAGAGAAAACAACTCAAACTTTGACCTTACAACAGATCACATTGTTCTTAATAAATGACATTGTCACTGGAAAATTGTGACAGTGTGACATTAAACAAACCTTTTACAATAAAAGGATAAACGTATTAATCCTAAAACAGATCATTTTTAACAATCACATAAAGTAATGAAAAGTCTATGATGACAAAATGTCCATAAAATGAACAATTACAATTTTTTAACAATTAAAGATCATCAAATTTGTCAAGAGGTAATAAATATCCCCATATTGTCCTTACACATGATGTGCAATGAGACATTAAAGTATCACAAGAAAAGTGTGACATTGATAAAACCTTTAAAAGAAAGGATAAGCATTTAGATCTGACAGCAGATCAGGTTTGAAAACTCTGATATTAAAATAAAGTCCATTATGACAATATGTCACGAAAAGGACCTGTCAAGGTTTTTGATCAGTATGATCAATAATAATAAAAGATTACAAATGTAACCGTAACATATACTATATGTACATAAAGTACAGCATTGTATAACAATAATTGCTGATGCAATCAGATTTAGTTCATGCGATATGCATGTCAACATTTTCAATTTTCTTATTTGAAAAACAAAATCTGGTCATAGAAGAATTCAGTCCAGTAATCTTTGACCAATGTGGTCGTCTCTGTTTGTCTGGTAGTAACTCCAGTCTGTAGGTGTCTACCACGGCCTCCAGGGGGCGCTGTTGACTGGACTCTTCTCTTTGGTGATGCTGGTCTGGACTGTGGAGCTCAGAGGAGAGAAGTCAGCCTCTCTCAGGTCCTTATCAGAGGAAGACTGCAGCTTGTTGAAGTGGTTTAGCAATGTTCTCTTGGACTGTGTGTTCACTTGCTCCCTGGACAGGAAGTGTGTCGCCTCTTGGAGACACCTGGAGTAGCCCTGATGGACGGCTGCTGAGTCCACAGCTTGACTCTGCTGCTGCAGTCGTCTCAGGACACAAACTGTCATCTCCAGGATGTCTGCTTTCTCCAGCTTGGAGTCTGGCTGCTGTTTGAGGAACTCTGGACCCAGGAGAGACTTGAGCTGCTCAATGCTGCTGTTGATTCGCTCTCTGCGTAACTTCTCCACCAGAGGCTTTCTGAGCTGCAGGAAGAAGAACAAACATCATTAGTAATTAATTCTGGATCTAGTGTTGGTATAAATAAAGACAACTTTTCATGAAAGATTAAGTTTTCTTGGATTTTCAATTTACCTTGTGGGTCAGAGTCAGGTGCTCCTGAGAGTTGGTGATTGCTGCAGTGATTGTAGGTGCCATGTCTGGATCTCTGTGCTGTAGAGGTCTCTGTAGAGAGAATCTGATCTCTGCTGGCTTCATCCCTCCTATTTATAGTCCCACATCTCCATATGAATGTGTGGGTTTGGGTCTGGCTGGAGTTTCTCACAGTCTCAGCCAATCAGAGAGCTTGTTGAGACAATAAGGCATGTGTAGCGGCAACACGCTCAATGCTCTTATTGCTTGGGGGACAATGATTAGATTTCAGGGGAACAGGTGGAGGACTGGGGGGGGTGATAAAGAGACACTTACAGAGCCCTGCGTGAATCTGGGAAAGTGGTGACCCTGTAGAGAGAGCAGATCTGCTGTCTGATACTGGGATCAATGACTTTGACTGAGCACACGCCAATCATCCCATCACACATGTGGGAGAGTTTTATTTAATAAATAGAGTTCAACTGAAGAAAGATGAAAATTATTTTTTAACACTTGGGGAGTTCAGTTTTTTCTGGCACCATGTTCAACCATAACTCCAAACTGAAATGATAATTTGGGTAAACTTTATTTATAAAGCATACTTAAAACCACTTACAAGATGCTATACAATGTAAATATTCAAATCAGGACAACATAAACATTTATAAAAACTACCCTGTTCATATATACATTTTATTTTATTATTATTTTTGTTTTTTCTTAAAATGTTCTTCAATTGTAGTTCATCAATCATACAGACTGTTGGTATCCGATTTTTAGAACATTTTGATGCCCATTCATGACATGTAAATAACAAAACAAAACAACACTCGTGCTGCTGTCCAGATTTAGCCTCGCAAAGTCCTTTGACACGTGCCCTGTAGTCACTGTGAGTAACAAGTTGAGCGCACTTTCCCACCCTGACTCCCTGTATGGTGTGGTCATTGATCCACAAAGGGACTTCTGTGGCAGATGCTGGCAGTGTGCTGACATCACCCACCATATGGAGGGAAAGCACGCCATTGGCTGGCTCTTTCATATTGAAAAGTTTGAATTTTTGGTGAACTTTAAATAGGCTACTAAAGTTTCAAAAATGTGATTTAAAGTCTTAAATTGAGTTTTCTGTCATTGCCATACATTTTTTAGTTTCAGCTATGAACATGACTCATTACATTAAAAATGTAGTTCTTCATATGAAGGTTGGAGGTTTCCTGTATGGCAGCTGTTTCTTGAAGTGTGCCAAATCCCTTTGGAGAATTACTTGGCTGCTGGTGGGACGAATGTCTGATACTGACCTCTAATCTAGTTTTCCCACGCTGTCCAATTTACAGAAAATAGGTTGTGTGCCACTTTACAAATAGACCTTTCTTTTATCCTGTGTAAAATCAGAGTGTTTTGCCAATCAGAAGAATGTAGATCCCCCTCGAAAAATAACATTACCTACTTAAGACACAGACAGAAGATTGGTTTATTTAAATTGTAAAACCCCAACTTACTGTTTTAGTTTTTAAGTCTAAACCTTAAAGCAAAATGTTTATCACACTGTTGTGTCTACACAGGTCATAATTAATTTGACAGGAAGTTGATACAGGATATCACCTTGTGAGTCAAAATTGATATAGCTAACTATGTTTAAATTTCAAATTCAAATGTGGTTTGTTTTACAAGTAGCTATAGTTTCCTCCTTTGCTGTAACATTAGATTTTTTTGTATCACTTATTTCTGCAGAACTGTCTGAGATATTGATTAATAAATGTTGTTGTGCTAATAATACTGTAATTAGAAATGAAAGAGGACTAGAAGTGTCCTGTTTTATGAGGTATGCTGTTGCTTCATTGTTATTTTTTTTATCACAGGGTTGTAATTCTCAGAAACGGTGTTAGTGTAAGTAAATAAATTCTTATGTTAGGATGTATCTAGAAAAAAGTGAATTACATAGTGTAACTAATACATTTGTTTACAGGAATGTGCTTTAAATGTTAGACTACATGAAGTGAAATATTCTGAAAAAAGATGTTGATCATCATATATATATATATATATATATATATATATATATATACACACATATATATATAAAGAGAAAAAGTTAAGACTAAATGTGTCATTTAAGACAGGTTACAAATTTGAGAGCCTGGGTCCCTTTTAATCTCTTTTTCTTCAGGTCAAAGATCTCGATCTTTTGTCCCACAGGGCTCTGTGAGTGAGCTTCCTCTGCTTTCCCACACTCAGTCCTTTCACTGCTTTCACTGGAGGAACAATAGAAGTGTGCCTTATTATGCATCATAATGGATACAAAGACAGACCTCTTTAAGGAGGGACATGGTTAACCTTAACTTGTACCTTAACTTACTATACTAAAAAACCTCAGATTTACAGTAATACCTAAATATTGGAGAAGTAAATGTCTTTTTACAATGTATATTTTTCCCATTTGGTTTGATGACTTAATCGCTCTCTGTAAATAAAGTGACGTAAAATTTGTCATCCCTCTTCAGCGGTAATCTTAATTGAACAACATTATTATGCATACCGGTAGTTTATCTTCTAAACAATTAAACTGGCACTTAACAATTAGTGTGTGCGCTTTCAAGTATCTCAATTTTTTTTGCAAGAAATTGATGAATGATACTTTTGTCAAATAATTCAATTTCGAACAGAAGTAGAACATTTCTTCTTCATCTTTAGAAGATGACACAAAATGACATCAAAACAAAAATGTTGCAGTTTGCAGTGTTTTTTATTTCATGAGGCTCAAAGAGCTACATTAAGTAGGATAGCTCCATCTAGAGGTGATGACACATCACAACAAGAACTTGTAGATTCATACAAGACACACAGTACTCAGAGAGTAAAGGAACAGCTGTCTTTACAAAAGACAAATATTTACAATATTTGAGGATACAGTACTCAATAACAAAGAAGATATCTAAAGCTTTGATCTTACAACAGATCACATTGTGTTTCATAATCAACAAATTCCATTGAGTCACAAAATATAGAAAATAACATTGCCACTGGAAAATTATGAGTGTAACAAATAAATGACAGTGTGACATAAACATATTCATCTTGTAACAGATACTTTTTCAATAACTTCATGAAGTCCATGAAATGAACAAGTTAGATTTTAAATCAAATCAAAATAATTGTCAGGAGGTAATACATACTTCCATATTGTCCATACACATGATGTGCAATGAGACATTAAAGTATCACAAGAAAAGTGTGACATTAAGAAAACCTTTAAAAGAAAGGATAAGCATTTAGATCTTACAGCAGATCAGTTTTGAAAACTCAGAGATTAAATGTCCATGATGACAATATGTCACGAAAAGGACCTGCCAAGGTTTTTGATCAGTATGATCAATAATAAAAGATTACAAATGTAACCGTAGCATATACCACCTGTACATAAAGTACAGCAATGTATAACAATAATTGCTAATGCAATCACATTTGGTTCATGCGACATGCCTGACAAAATGTGCTATTTTCTTATTAAAAAATGTTGCCATCTTCAAATTTCATAGAATTCAGTCCAACAATCTTTGACCAATGTGGTCGTCTATGATCAATAATAAAAGATTACAAATGTAACCGTAGCATATACAAACTATACATAAAGTACAGCAATGTATAACAATAATTGCTGAAGCAATCAGATTTAGTTCATGCAACATGCATGTCAACATTTTCAATTTCCTTGTCTGAAACAACTGTTGCTGTCATAGAATTTCTTAGAATTCAGTCCAACAATCTTTGACCAATGTGGTCGTCTCAGTTTGTCTGGTAGTAACTCCAGTCTGTAGGTGTCTACCACGGCCTCCAGGGGGCGCTGTTGACTGGACTCTTCTCTTTGGTGATGCTGGTCTGGACTGTGGAGCTCAGAGGAGAGAAGTCAGCCTCTCTCAGGTCCTTATCAGAGGAAGACTGCAGCTTGTTGAAGTGGCTCAGCAGTCTTCTCTGCTGGTGACTCTGCTGCTGCAGTCGTCTCAGGACACAAACTGTCATCTCCAGGATGTCTGCTTTCTCCAGCTTGGAGTCTGGCTGCTGTTTGAGGAACTCTGGACCCAGGAGAGACTTGAGCTGCTCAATGCTGCTGTTGATTCGCTCTCTGCGTAACTTCTCCACCAGAGGCTTTCTGAGCTGCAGAAAGAAGAACAAACGTCATTAGTAATTTATTCTTGAATGAGTTTTGGAATGAAAAAGGACAATCTCTATTATAATAGAAACATAATTTTCTTGGATCTTCAATTTACCTTGTGGGTCAGAGTCAGGTGCTCCTGAGAGTTGGTGATTGCTGCTGTGATTGTAGGTGCCATGTCTGGATCTCTGTGCTGTAGAGGTCTCTGTAGAGAGAATCTGATCTCTGCTGGCTTCATCCCTCCTATTTATAGTCCCACATCTCCATATGAATGTGTGGGTTTGGGTCTGGCTGGAGTTTCTCACAGTCTCAGCCAATCATGGAACCTTGTAAATCAATAAAAGATTACAGGCGCCGAATGGTTTGATTGGTGCAAGGGCGATGGTTAGATCCCAGCGGACCAGATTGAGGATGGAGGGTGATGGTCACAGATTTTAAGGACTCCGTGTGAATCTGGGAAAGTGGTGACCCTGTAGAGAGAGATCAATGACTCTGACTGAGCACACGCTCATCAGCCCATCACACACGTGGAAGATTCACAAAAATTACTCTATAAACTGTTTGTCCATTAAACAATCTGAGAACAGTCATTCATCCTCCATTTTCATCACTAACTAAAAATTTGCTATGATTAAAATACGTTTTTTTTTTCATATTCAATAATTACATTACTGTATTTCAGAAAGTCACTTTTCTCGTGTATTTAAAGAAGTACGATGTCCATCGTTGTCCATTTTTGACGTATTTTTTAGGTGTTTTTTAGATTGCATTTTTTGATTGAAAGAGGCAGGAGAGAGACAGGGATGGTGGGAATAGTGAGAGGTGGTGACCTCTAGGCAAGACCAGTCAATTACCGTAAGGCCTTAGTACATGCTTTGCACTTCTCCAGAACAGCTACTGGTGCATTCCTTAAAAATGTTCTTCAATAAATAGGTAACAATGATAATGCAGCTGTCCAGATGTTCAACAGTCTCTTGACTTGTGGCTTGAAGTCAGTGTGGGTATTAAGTTGGTCTCAGTTTCCCACACTGACTCTCTGAATGCTGTGGTCAATGAATAACAAAAGGACTTTGTGAATGATGCTGGACGTGTGTTGTAGTAAAAGGAGCCTGACGTCACAGACCATCTGGAGGGAAAGAACGCTATTGGCTTGCTTTGGCAGTTTTCAATGTCTGGAATTATGAGATTTTTATCATGAAGGGTTACCTAAATCTTTTTGCAACTTATGTAGTTAATTTCCAATCAATAACACATTTGGAAATTAGCTATATCCTTAATTGTGCCTTTGTTTCATAATCTTGATCAAAATTTCAGCCCTGTCAGATGGGAGGTTGAAGCAGCTGTTTCCTGAAGTGTGCCAAATCCCTTTTGAGGATAGTCTGCTGCTGGTAGGGGACAATGCTAATCACTACGTTATCAGGAGACACTGCGTGAGAAGTTAAGGCATGTGTCTGCGTTCTCCTAATAAAACTTTTTAGGATCCTTTCTTGAGGCTTTTCAGTATTTTATCTATTTTTATTCATGCTTTAACGAACATCAAAAATTTGATTTCAAAATTGGTAGTAATGGATAACAGAAGAAAAATCATATTTTTCATTAATAAACATTTCTGACCCATATTTTATAAATAACCAAAACACACTGATGTTAACATGACGTGGTTCAGAAATGTTCCTTTAACAGAAGAATGAACTGTATTGTAACAATACTTACAGTCTTTGTCTTACTATTGCCGTCTCTTAAAGGTAAAATGTCATAACACGTGAAATGTTAGTGTTTAAAGTTAACCTGAAAGTCTTACATTACAAACTGTAAATAACAATCTTTTAACATTTTATTTATTTGACAATCTTGCAAAACCCCAACTGATATTTTTGAACAGTAATTCGTCACAGGAAAAATGTTTTAAATGAATTATATAATTTTTAAGTTATGTTAGGAATTTCCATTTTGGGTCTTGTTTAATCTCTGTCTCTTCAGGTCAAAGGTCCCGATCTATTGTCCCAGAGGGCTCTGTGAGTGAGTTTCCCCTGCTTTCCCACACTCAGTCCTTTCACTGCCTTTAATTGAAGAACAACAGAAGTGTGCCTTATTATGCGTCACTTAAGATACAATGTGTAACCTCTATAAAGCATTTTTTTCACTAAGACTTAAAATTATATTTCTATTGCAATAATATTCTTTTTGAAATGTACATGTTCTCATTTGATTATGCTTTAACTGATTATTTATTAACAGTGAACATAGATGGTATGGATAAATATGTGTGATAAATTCAACTTGATTCATAATTGAATCAACAGTGGCTTACACCACAGTCTATGGAAATAAAAAACGGATGACGTGAGCACAGAACATTTGCGGAATTTGTTCATTATTTAAGAAAGCTACAACTATTTTTACAATTGTCATAAGAAACAATTTTTAAAACTTGAACATTCAATTGATTATATAATTAGACAATACCCCTATTGCAGTATAGATGACATGCAGTATAAAGTATCACAGGAACATTTTTTACAATTAGCAGACCTTTTAGGAAAAGAGTTTGAATGTTTAGATTTTACAACAGACCAGCTATAAGAAATCAAGCATTACATTGTGTAAAAATGTTCATAAATCATTAAGTGTTTTGATCGGTATGATCACGGACAATTAAAAGTGAAAACATGTTGCATATACCACATATACAGTACATGAGTACTTCTGCAAAATGCTGGGATCGATAACTGACTGAGCTTGTGCTCAGTTTGTATATCCTTTAACTTATTCTATCAAGTTTGCACATCCTTTATCAACTATTACATAGTGATCAATCTGCTTTAATACAGGACTGTATTGTAAACATTATGCCATTTTTTGTTTTCATTTCATAACAGGCTCTTCTCAGTAATTTAAGGCCCTTGAAAGCAACATAAGATATAAATTGTATTTGCCTAATATAAAATGAAGTCATCATGGTGTCCAGATGTAGCAGGTGTTTTGTTCTGTCTTATGGCTGGTTGTTGGTGTGAGTAGAAAGTAGCCCCCAGTTTCCCACACAGTCTTTGCATGATGTGCTCAGTGCACAATAAAGAGACTTTGAAAAGCGCCTTTGTGGATGATGCTGGTGGTGTGTAATAATAGAGACGGCCTGACGTCACCAACCATCTGGAGAGAGAAAACACCATTGGTGTCCTCGGAGGCTTGATTCAGTGTTAGAATACAACCAAAAATACATCAAGTGTCAGCCATCATATGAATATGGCACCTTATTTTTTTTGCGTGTAATCAGACATTTTTTTAATATATACTTAGAAAATATTCTTTCTCTAATACGCTGGATCGGAATTTACAGATTTGTGTACGTGGGGGGATCGGGACATATGTTTCCCGAAGTGTGCCAAATCCCCCTGGCATAGTTGGCTGCTGGTGGGGTTAAGGATGCTAATTAAACTGAACTCTGACTTCCTTCAAAGCTTCACCGCTACTGACATAATGTTTAGCGCTTAAGATTTAATTAGCAGAGTTTTATCTGGTTTCTCATAATCTCTACTTGTACTGCTTTTACTCTATGATCAATAAAAGTCTTATTATTTGAGAAATCACATAAAATGTTCTCCAAACATTTCACATTCCAACAGATTAAACAGACAGTTGCACCAAGTCATGACACTGCATTTTTTTTGTCATTAAACATAGTTATAGGCACATTTCCACTTGGTTGGTGACTTATGGGGGACCCACTGTATTTAATATTTATCAGTTCATCAGATGGTTTATGCCAAAAAGTATCTGTCATAAAATGCAAAATGTCCTGTACTTAATGGAATATGGAATATTAGCATGTCAGATTTGTATACAGTTATTTGATATACAGTATGAACCATGGAGTTATGATAGAGAACGCTAATAATAAAAGTGCAACAAATAAAACTTGTGGAATAATTTCTTAATCATTACGATGTTGTCATGCACCAACAGCTAAAACAGAACACAGAAGCAGCTGATTAGTTTCTCTTTTCTTTGTTTATTGAAACAAACTCAATGTTAGAGGACATTTTCAATTAGAGGTATGTCCATGTGATGATACATCACAACAATTACTTGGTCATCTCACCAAGGCACACTGTACTCAAACTGAGTAGGGGAACAGTTGTCTTTACAAAAGACACCAACAATATGAGATAAATCATCACAGTCTGAAAGAAAACATCATTTGAAATGAACAATAACTGCACTTTATAACAAAAGTGAAAAAGAAAAAACTGACCTTAGAACAGATCATGCTGTAATAATCACAAAGTGATAACTGTAGGTTTATACTCAGTTAAAGCAAATAATTCACACCAGTCTCAGACAGCACCAGGTTAATAAGCACCTTTCAGATAAAAGGATGAAACATACTGATCCTATAACAGATCATCTGTTTTGATCACAGTGAAAAACCAAGACAATTTTCACACTATGTCCACACAGTCGACGATTGCAGTCAAAATATTAGCTGCTATTGCAACAGTCAAGTAATTTCTGTATCAACAGAAAGTGATACAATTCACTTTTTCCAAAAGGAAAATGTATTTTCTTTACAAGAAAGTTTAAAATATACATTGAAAGCCTTCTGTTCATTCAGAAGAGCAAGTCCATTTAATTTTTAAAAAAATTAAAAATTAAAAGGACACAAAGTACAGTTAGTTTTCTGATCAGTATGATCAATAAAAAAGGTAGCAAATGTTACCATCATATATACTACCTATACATAAAGTACAGTAAGGTATAACAATAACTGCTGATGCAATCAGATTTAGTTCATGCAACATGCATGACAAGATATTAAATTTTCTCATTTGAAAAAAAAAAATGTTACTACAACAGATCAGTTTTGAAAACTCTGATATTAAAATAAAGTCCATTATGACAATATGTCACGAAAAGGATAATAATAAAAGATTACAAATGTAACCGTAGCATATACAAACTGTACATAACGTACAGTGATATAATAATTGCTGAAGCAATCAGATGGGGATCATACAACATGCATGACAAGATATTGTCTTTCTTAACTTGAAAGAAAATGTTTCTTACATTTCCTTAGGAAATGAAAAACACAAGCATAAAAAGTCAGTCTTCTGTACAAACAGAAGTCAATCAAATTTCTTAGAATTCAGTCCAACAATCTTTGACCAATGTGGTCGTCTCAGTTTGTCTGGTAGTAACTCCAGCCTGTAGGTGTCTACCACGGCCTCCAGGGGGCTCTGTTGATTGGACTGTTCTCTTTGGTGATGCTGGTCTGGACTGTGGAGCTCAGAGGAGAGAAGTCAGCCTCTCTCAGGTCCTTATCAGAGGAAGACTGCAGCTTGTTGAAGTGGTTCAGCAGTCTTCTCTGCTGGTGACTCTGCTGCTGCAGTCGTGTCAGGACACAAACTGTCATCTCCAGGATGTCTGCTTTCTCCAGCTTGGAGTCTGGCTGCTGTTTGAGGAACTCTGGACCCAGGAGAGACTTGAGCTGCTCAATGCTGCTGTTGATTCGCTCTCTGCGTAACTTCTCCACCAGAGGCTTTCTGAGCTGCAGGAAGAAGAACAAACGTCATTAGTAATTTATTCTTGAATGAGTTTTGGAATGAAAAAGGACAATCTCTATTATAATAGGAACATAATTTTCTTGGATCTTCAATTTACCTTGTGGGTCAGAGTCAGGTGCTCCTGAGAGTTGGTGATTGCTGCAGTGATTGTAGGTGCCATGTCTGGATCTCTGTGCTGTAGAGGTCTCTGTAGAGAGAATCTGATCTCTGCTGGCTTCATCCCTCCTATTTATAGTCCCACATCTCCATATGAATGTGTGGGTTTGGGTCTGGCTGGACTTTCTCACAGTCTCAGCCAATCGGAGAGCTTGGTGGCACAACAAAGGATTAAATCTGCTGAATTGGTATGAGGGCAATGGGTTAGATCCCAAGGGCCAGGTGGAGGACTGGGGGTGATGGACACTGGCTCTGAAGGCTCTGTGTGATTCTGGGAAAGTGGTGACCCTGTAGAGAGAGCAGATCTGCTCCTTAATGCTGAGATCAATGACTTTGACTGAGCACACGTTTAAGATTAACACTTCATTCCATCTTGGGTAAAAGTGCCACGCCCTTCCATTTTAAAACTTTAGTTTGTATTTAAGAGGAAGGTACAGAGAAACACTAACAGAATTAGTGTTTCAGGAACTGCAAAAAAAATCCTGTCATTACCCAACATTTTTCTGACAATACATTTACAGTGTTGTTTAATACAACCTGACTTTAAAAAATATGAAAGATATTCAATTCTGTATTAAAGACTCTGTTCTCTTAGGTTGTAGAAAGAGTATAATGCCCATTATTTCTTTTTCATGCTGCCGTCCAGATGTTGATCTGTCTTCTTACTTGTGCCTTGAAGTCAGTGTGGGTGGAAAGTTGGTCTCAGTTTCCCACACTGGCTCCCTGAATGCTGTGGTCAGTGAATAACAAAAGGGCTTTGAATGGTGCTTTTGTGAATGATGCTGGACGTGTGTTGTAGTAGAAACAGCGCCTGACAGCTTCAACCATCTGGAGGGAAAGGACGCCATTGGCTGCTTCTGAAATGTCTGAAAGTTTTAAATTTCAATGGAAATTTCATGAAAAAGGCTCAGCTAAAGATTTCAGGATATTATTTAGTCAACTTTAAATAATTTGTTTATTTTAATCATCCTGTCATAATTGGGGTTTTGAACTTGATCAAAATTTAAACTCTGTAGACGAGGGTGGAAGGTGGAGGCAGCTGTTTCCTGAAGTGTGCCAAATCCCCTTTGAGAATCATACCGCTGTTGGTGGGGGAAGATGCTAATCATCCTGAACTATGTCCTCCAGAGTTTTCCCACACTCCCTTCATTGAAAGAAATTAAGGCAAGTGCTTAAATACAGATGAACCTTTTGAGGGTTTTTTTAGAGTCCATTTATTTATTTATTTATTTTAATGCTGTTCAGATCATCAAGGTGTAATTTTAAAATTGGCAAATGAACTGTACTTGTATAGCGCTTTTCTAGTCTTCTAAACACTCAAAGCGCTTTTACAGTATATGTCACACTCACCCTTTCACACTGACATACTGATGGCACAGGCCTAGGCTAAGTGCCCATCTCGAATCAGTATCTATCCACATTCATACCCGGTGGCTATGCCTTCGGGAGCAATTTGGGGTTCAGTGTCTTGCCCAAGGACACTTGGACATGTGACTGTAGCAGTCAGGGATCAATCCCCCAACTCTCCGATTGAGAGACAACCGACTCTACCACTGAGCCATAGCTGCCCCCAATAATTGAGGTCATGATTGAGTGACGGGAACCAGCAGAGAAATCTCTTCTTTTGTCAAACTCCTTGAAAAACTTTGATTGTAAATATAACAAATATACAATGATGTCAGCTGGTGATGCTTGCTTTAAGTCACATTTCTTTCAACAAGTTAAACAAGCCAAATGTTATACATCTTAATTTTTTAAATACATTTGATTTTCATTATTTACTAATTTCACAGGAAGCAATTGAACCAAATCCAAGTGTGGAGTCATGGCAAAAACAGGTTTAATTTAGTGTAAATTTAAAACAGGTAAGAAATGATGCACTTTGGGAGCCAGGGTCCCTTTTAATCCCTCTCTCTTCAGGTCAAAGGTCTGGATCTATTGTCCCACAGGGCTCTGTGAGTGAGTTTCCTCTGCTTTCCCACACTCAGTCCTTTCACTGCCTTAACTGGAGGAACAATAGAAGTGTGCCTTATTATGCATCACATTAGATACGATCTCTGACCACTTTAAGGAGAAACCTGGTTAATGTTTAACTTTTTATTGTGAAACACTTAAAAATGAAAGTTATACCATAATAACAGTGCAGAAAAAGTATTTGAAATGTACATTTCCCTTTTTGGTTTGATGATTTTACTGAATACATATAAATAGAGAAATGTTACTTCAATAATCCTCCTTTGTCAAAAAATGTAATTGATCTAATTTACTAGTTTTACACTAAACAGGTATGTTATAAATCAACAATGACTGGGTGTGCTTATGTTTGATGTTGAGCCGTTCATTGTAGGTAAGAACATTATTAAACAATCAATTACATTTTTGACAAATGATGACATCAGAACAGAAAATTTGCAGTTTGCAGAATTTGTTTATTCAACCAGGCACAATGGCATTTAGTAAATAAGAACGCTCAATCTAAAAGTGATGATACATCACAACAACAACAACTTGTAAATTCTAACAAGACACACTGTACTCAGACAGAGTGAAGGAACAGCTGTCTTTATAAAAGACAATTTTCATTATTATAGGATGCACTCAATTTACCTTGAGATTTTCCAAATGGATAAAAACATTTTTGCCTTTGGAGCAAAATAAGAAACAGTAAAAACTGACCTTACAATAGATCACATGATTCTTATTAATCACTTTATACAACTGATTCTCAAAACGTTAATATTATAAAGCCACTAGAAAACTGTGACAAATATAGCCTTTCCATTAAAAGAATAAACATATTGATCTTTAAACAGATCATTTTTTAGTAATGAATTATAATTTCTAATCAAGAAGAAACATATCAACATCGCATTGTATTTTACCACAACAAGAATACATCACAGGAAAAGTGTGATAAGAAGCAAACCTTTTCTAGAAAAGGAAAAAACACTGGATCTTAAAACAGATCACTTTTGAGTTCATTAAAATGAACTAAACTCCATTATGACAATATGTCACTAATGACAATTAGTTCGATGTTTTGATCAGTATGATCAATGAAAGTCAAAAGGTAACAGAAGTTGACATAGAATATGTTAACTATACATCAAACATAGTAGAGGTAAGATATTATTTTGTTCATGCAACATGCATGAAATGAATGTACCTTCCTTAATTTGAAAGATAATGTTGGCAATTCATGAGGAAAAATGTCGTCTTTCTCCAAATAACATAAGTACAGTGTTCTGTACAGATATGTCGTACAGTTATCTTTTTGATCATTATGATCAATAAAATTAAAAGATAAGTATGTCTATAGAATATACAACACACATAAAGCACAGTGAGGTATAATAATAATTGCAGCTGCAATCAGATTTGGTTCATGCAACATGCATGACAAGATTTTCAACTTTCTTATTTGAAAGAAAAAATGACACTGTCATAGAATTTCTTAGAATTCAGTCCAACAATCTTTGACCAATGTGGTCGTCTCAGTTTGTCTGGTAGTAACTCCAGTCTGTAGGTGTCTACCACGGCCTCCAGGGGGCGCTGTTGACTGGACTCTTCTCTTTGGTGATGCTGGTCTGGACTGTGGAGGTCAGAGGAGAGAAGTCAGCCTCTCTCAGGTCCTTATCAGAGGAAGACTGCAGTTTGTTGAAGTGGTTCAGCAGTCTTCTCTGGGACTGTGTGTTCACCTGCTCCCTGGACAGGAAGTGTGTTGCCTCTTGGACACACCTGGAGTAGCCCTGATGGACGGCTGCTGAGTCTACAGCTTGAGTCCGCTGCTGCAGTCGTCTCAGGACACAAACTGTCATCTCCAGGATGTCTGCTTTCTCCAGCTTGGAGTCTGGCTGCTGTTTGAGGAACTCTGGACCCAGGAGAGACTTGAGCTGCTCAATGCTGCTGTTGATTCGCTCTCTGCGTAACTTCTCCACCAGAGGCTTTCTGAGCTGCAGGAAGAAGAACAAACGTCATTAGTAATTTATTCTTGAATGAGTTTTGGAATGAAAAAAGACAATCACTAATGAAACAGAAATTTTCTTGGATCTTCAATTTACCTTGTGGGTCAGAGTCAGGTGCTCCTGAGAGTTGGTGATTGCTGCAGTGATTGTAGGTGCCATGTCTGGATCTCTGTGCTGTAGAGGTCTCTGTAGAGAGAATCTGATCTCTGCTGGCTTCATCCCTCCTATTTATAGTCCTTCATCTCCATATGAATGTGTGGGTTTGGGTCTGGCTGGAGTTTCTCACAGTCTCAGCCAATCAGAGATCTTGGTGGCACAACAAAGGATTACACACGTCAAATTATTATATTGGCAAGAGGCTAATGGGTTAGATCTCAAGAGGAACAGGTGGAGAGCTGGGGGGGGATGGAAACAGACAGAGGGCTCTGTGTGATTCTGGGAAAGTGGTGACCCTGTAGAGAGAGCAGCTCTGCTGCCTGATGCTGAGATCAATGACTTTGACTGAGCACACGCTCGTCATTCCAAGACACACGTGGGAGACAGGGAGAAATGTCGGTCATACATTTAAATAAAATAATCAGTGAAAATAGACTCTTTGGTCTAAATGATTTCATTTTACTATGGCCAAACATGTAGCAGGTTTTGTTTTGTTAATCTTTTAAGACACAGGCAGTGTCTTAGGTACTGTCAACATTTACATAGCCCAATGCTCATTACCAACCCAGTCCTTTGACACAGTCTCTTAAAAAAAGGTGTTCCATTCCATTCATTATTATTTTCCATTTGTTGTTTTGTGAAAGGTCCCAGTATTGATCGAACACAATTTTATATATATATATATTTTTTTAAAAGGTATCAGAAGCAGTATGACATCCATGCACACGTTGCTATATATAGTTTTTTATAGAACCACAATCATGCAGCTGTCCAGATGTTTCTCTGTCTTCTTGATTTGGCTTTTGGTCAGTGTTTGTAGAAAGTTGGTCTCATTTTCCCACACTGGCTCCCTGAATGCTGTGGTCAATGGACAACAAAAGGACTTTGAATGGTGCCTCTGTGAAGCTGGGCGTGTGTTGAAGAAGAAGGAGAGTCTTATTTCATCAACCATCTGGAGGGAAGAAGACCATTGGCTCAGACAGTTTTAAAAATGAAGGCAAAATTTTGAAATTTCATATTCCAGAATCGGCATACAAACTCTTTCGTTCCCAGTTCCTTGTTTTCAAAGAAGAACACAGTTAGAACCTCAGAGTTACAGAAGCTAAACAAACCTAGTGTCAAAATGTTATTTAGGTGGTTGCAAAGCCCAACCCTTGGAAATTGTAAAGTATTTTATCAATGTAGGGGAAAAGCCTAAAATTGAGTGTATTATTTGATAACAAGATCTGATGTTTCCACTTGTGAGCCAGGCTGCCTTCACATCTCCGTCTCTTGAGGTCAAAGGTCTGGATATTGTCCCACAGGGCTCTGTGAGTGAGTTTCCTCTGGTTTCCCACACTCTGCCCTTTCACTGCTTTCATTAGACCAACAATAGAAGTGTGCCTTATTATGCATCTCATTAGATACTATCTCAGACCACACTGAGGGGAAACCTGGTTACCATGAAACTTTTCAAACTAAACTGGAACAAAAGTTGTACCAAAATAATGATGCAGCAAAACCAGCTTTGCAATGACCAAGTTCTCATTTGTTTTGCTGACCTGAATGAAGCAGGATTGTATGGCAATGGCAGGATTGTATGGCAGCTTGAAAATGCTTTCACTGAGTTTGTTGATCAATTACACAAACAATAAATATCAGCTCATCAATTTCAATCAGTGCTGTCAACAGTACTCATTGAGACTTCAACTAATTCACGAAAACAATCAATCCAGATTCAAGTTCAGAAGTGAAGGTGAAACGCTGTATTACAAACGCAACAAAAGATACTGAAAGACATTTCAACTCTTATGCCATCTACATCCCTTATAACCTTATTTCTTACTGTCAACTGTATTTAAATATCAGTCTGCATTTATGTTTATTTATGGAAACCCGAAGCGGACATGCATCCGTACATTTCATTAACTACTTTTTCCGAGTTAATTCAGCTGTTTTCTTGAGATCTCAACTTGAGAACTCAACTTTATCTCGGGATAACAAAGCTCGTTTCCCATTATAATGGATTCATTTAACTCATTGCCTCAAGGTAACAAAGTTTGTTTTCTTGATAACGGGATAATTTTCCAGCGATCTAGAAAACAAAACAACAGGCTGGTCACTGTGATATTACAGAGCACGACATGCCATGCTGCCATTGCCAACGCTAATGAGCTAAGTTAAGCTGTTTGTTTTGTGCTTTTGCATCTCTGGGGATACCAGCTCTGATCAGCTGATGTTACGGCGGTGCAGCGTCGTTGTGTCAAGATCATGAGATGAATAAGTCGAGATCTCGAGAACACACGGAAATTATGGGAAAACGGAGTAAATAAAATGTATGGATGCATGTCCGCTTAGGGCTTCTGTATATATGAATACAAACCATGGCAATACTTTATTAAAAAGGTCCAATATTTTTTATAAAGTGGTTAATTAATGAATGGCCAAACATGAATAGATGTGTGCAAATGATGTATTGTATGTTAATGCATCTACTGTATGTGGGTCAAACCTATTCAAACCAGTTATGATTTACTAAAACAGCCCGTGGCATACTGCTCATATCTGAAGACATCCAAAATGTCAGCCAAATATGCTGTTAATGTATCAATGACAACGCACAACCACTTTGTCATAGCTAATTAAAATCTCTTTATTACAATCACATATACATCATCATATTCCAAAAAGCTTGCTGTTGTGAAAAGTACCCTTGCACAGACAGATGGAGGTGGTGTTGCAGGCTGGATGGGGGGATTGTCAGATGGACTATAACTAGTGTTGAGTTCCCCAGCAGCAAGTGTCTCCGCTCCAGTGTGCTTTTAATTTCACATCACATGTGGACAGCAGCACTATTTTCAGCTCTCTGTGTCCTTGTGTAACGTAAGCAAAGAGAGTGAAGGGGGGGGCGGGTGAGAAGGAAAAAATTCTTTCTTCGTCATCCATTATTCAGGCTGGTTGAGTCACAGTCGAGAGAGGGAAAAAAGTGGAAACAAACAGGGTGGAGGTTTGATTCCACATCTTCCACTTCTGATTCCAAGCATTTTCAACAAACAGACATTTCTGTAAATCATCTTGTTATGTGTTTTCTCAAGTCAGTTGACGAGAAAGATACCAGTTTTATCTCTCTGCGTCCAGTACAAACAAACAAAGTACTCGGGCCCGGCGGCCCCACTATTCTCTAATCTTTGATTTGTTCACTGATTCTATTTTGGTGCAGCTCAAAGGTCATGTCCCTGGTGGAGCAATGCAGCCAATCCAAGATTCCCACATTCAAATGTTTAACAAATTAACACAAAACTAAACATGTTCAAGCCAACAAGATGTTTGAAGCATTACTTGTTGCAATGCTGGAACCCATCGCCTATCATCTGACAGCTCTTTAGCCTTTAGGTTTGACACCAGTTTCTGGTGTAACCAGTGGATATGTGTTATGCCAAAGAGAAAGTGCATCAATCAGCTTCCTTAATTTTGGACTTTAGACTTTTTCTCGAGGCAGCTCACAGATTTCAACATGTAAAGCAGAAAATGCGGAAGTGTTAAGACGTGGCATTTATTTTTAGCTGCCTGGCCCTGACTGACATATTTGGTCAACTTTTGGATTTAAGTGACATGTGGTGCAGACATGATGCCCTCAGGAAAAATAATCAATTATTTTCCAGATACACTGACTTTTCAACTTGCGCCATCATCAGGGCAAAGTTTTAATTTGGTAAATTCTTCAATTTATGACCAATTACCAGATAACCATTGTTTTCAGTGCAATTAAGCAAATGTTAGCATGCTAACGTGCTTAACTTAGATCATAGGAAACATCACCTGCTGTGCTAGCTCACAGTAATACTGGCACTGTTCTGTTCTATAACCACCTCTGTAATGGACACAGAGATATCGGCATGAAACATCTGACTCTTGAGTCGGCACAGGACAAGAAGATTTTTCAGAATATTTGCTAAAGCATCAGCGTGTCAGTGATCCCACCAATAATTCATGGATGCCACATCTAACATTCAGAACAAACTGAACCACTTTCCATGAATTTGAACAATAATGTGAGTGAACATACTAATACTACAAATGTTAATCTCTGTGCTGTATATACAGCCTCCATAACACAGCTATAAACCTACAGAATCACATGATAAACCACTGGAGGCGTTTGATGGCATCAGCGTGTTCTGATACTGTTGCGAGTCCAGCCTCATCTGCACCTTCTGACAAAATCAATATGTACATGTCATAATGACACAAAACAACACTAAATTTCAATTTAGCTATTTAAAGAGACAATAATATTCACATTTCGTGTTCACTCTTTGAAAATGGTAAATGAAAGTTTCACCAGCTCCTAAGTAAATTAACTAGATTTTAAAGATTCTAAAGATCATAAAAACTTTTCACATCAGTTTGGTAACCATCACAAGAAAAATATTGAAATATGTCCAACACAATGACAATAAACAGATTTTTCCTCCATAAATCACTATGATAGTTTATAAAGAAAACATCAACACACACTGTCGTTCTATCTACAGTCGTTCAACTGGCCTCGGTCCCTGGTACAGAAAGGTAGGGAAAACTTTTTGTATAAAAATGGTGTGCAAAAAGTTGTTCTCTTAGGTCCCTCATGGAAAACAACATAAATGATGGAAATATCTACATGACCTTTGCTTTTTTCCATTTTAGATTCTAGGATGACGTGCACTTTCAGCGACTCGTCACTTTTGTGCATCAGTGATTTAAAACGAGTAACTGCATTCAATGAGACATGACAGGCAGTGCACAGAACGCTGTCATTATCATATTAAAACTAGCTTGAGGTATTATTGCACATTTTCCCAAACTGCAGACCTGGAATCAGTAGATTTCAGATTTACTCTCACCGTTCCTGCTTTTAGTGGAATGTCAACAACACTGACTCTGCTCTGTCTGTCCTAACTACACAGATGCAGCAGTCTGGACAACACTTAGTTGAGTTGAGGTGTATCTTCTTTTGTTTGAAATGATCTCCACACAGTCAATGCATCGCTGTAGATTTCAATAAACATGCATAAGCTGTTACCTGGATAGGTAGATCTGTAAACATCCTGACAACATTTAAGATAGACTCAGGAACAGGAAGCCATGAGCCATGAAGGGCCAGAAATATTATGCTGCATTCACGCCATGTCAGCAGAGCGTAAGGATGAAAAAAAAAACGGTCCTGTTATTACAGAAGCACCACATTGTGATGCTGCCAGACAACCAGCTGCTGCAGCTGTGCTGCCTCTCAGCAACGTTGATGTTCTGGAATCTGACTGGTTGGTAGCAGGGTGCTGTGGGCTGGCCCCTCCAGTCAAGTTGCTGCTATTATCTACTCTAATCTCATCAAATAGCTTTAAAGAGTAGGATGTAGCTGAAAATAGAATAGTTTGAAACATAGCAAGCTTAGATAACAAATATCATAAAAATGGTAAAGTAGCCGAGACTAGACAATCACCTTTTTAAAGCTGATGGTCAAGAACATATTTGTTTTTAATTGATATTCTTGCTGCCTAAGAAGTGAATAAGTAACGGTACTCAATAGCACTAAATATTCAAAAGAGCAAAAAGAGGTGTTAAGTTGAAATTTCCATTATATTGCCATTTTGCCAACTGATGTGTGTTACAAGTCACACCCAATTTGTAGAGAGTAAAGCTCCCTTTTTATTCATCTAAATAAATTTTAGCAGTAGTTCTTTTCAACAAGTGGGACATATGGCAAATTCCTGATAACAATTTAAAGGTTGTCTCGACATGTTTTCTTGCTGAGCTTCACGCAAGCACTGATTAACATGACGTGAATGTGGCAAAATTTCCTCCCAAAACACAGATTAATGTTATGGTTGAAATCCTCTCAAAACCTCCGTGGCACATTTCTCACAACTAGTTCTCCCACCGATTGATACTTAAATTGTAAACAGAGTTACTATAAAAACTGTTCAGGACTTGGTATCAAATCTAAGTTATCATTGTCTGCATTGCTACAGTCGATGTGTTCTGTGGCCCTGATGTAAAAGTAGTTATCTATCATTAGTGCACAGTTTGGTACATCACGCAGAACGGTATTGCTCCCCAAAATCTCATGGTCTCTTTTAGGATTTGAATCCAAACCCAAATGTTTGTAATTTTGTTAAAGACTTTGTGAAATAACTGTAGCATAGGATGTAGCATGAAACACAATATTCAAACATACGCGCTCATCTGACCTTGTTCGGTTGTTTGTCATCGAGCGTCATGCACTGGCACACACATTTTGTCCGGAGTGCTGTACAGTGGTGACACACCCACACATAAAGCTATCAGTTGAGGTGATGTACAGTGATAACAGTGAGGTTCTCTCTCTCGTACGCACATTCATTAAAGGAACAGTCAAACATGTTCACAAACCATCATGTTCTCTGACTTCCCCAGCCTTTTAGAAGTATGATAACAGTATTCTTTGTGCTTCAGGTGCAGAAATAGTGAGGACCCTGTTCTTTAGGTGATAATTGAAATTTCTAAAGTTCTAAAAAGAAAAAAAATCTTTGAGAGGACACAGACAGCAGGGTGGGGGCAAAAAGTACGCCCTGTGCTGTAGGTGTGTACGATCTGAGTAGTTATACATTTTGGGATGGCATAAAACTTCCTAGCAGAACTTTCAGCTATAGGCTACTAATGAAAAAAGTACCATTTGGACTTGAGTTAGCCTGATGAGGAAAGTTACGTCATGTTGACCCTTGAGGCTTAGTAGTATGAAAGTTTATTTTGCGTTTAAGATGTGATTTGTATTGAAATTACCGAATCCAAGTTCCTGCTTTCAGTCTTTGTGTTAAACAAGGCTAAACATGTCCTCGACCCATTTCTACACTTGACACAGAAAGATTAAAGTCATATCTATCTTCACATTTGACTGGCAAATACAGAACAAGAAGATTTACAAAAAAAAAGGTATTGTTAGCTTAACATCACACACACTCACGCACAGAGTTACTGTTAGACGTTGTGTCCATGCAGTTAGACGGTGGTGACAGTCAGCAGGGAGCTGGGACACAGCATTTCCTCATGGTTGTCCAGCCTGGTCCCATGAGTCAGGAGCTCCTCAACTGTTGTCCAGTCATCCAACAGCTTCCTGTTCCTCAGACGACTCAGCTTCCTCTGACTCAGCTCCAGGACAGTGTTGCACCGCCCATCTGCAAAAGCTGCGCCTCCCCTGTTGTCCAAAACAACCCCATCTCCAACAGATGCTCCTCCCCCTCCTGCTATGGCTCCTCCTCTGCTGATGGCATCTCGTATAGTCACTCCTCTGGCTTGCAGCTGCTGCTGCTGCTGCCTCTGCTCACGTGCCAACAGGAAGTGTTCTCTCCTCTCCGTTCGACTCCAGTATCGACCCATCAGCATGTCAGTGTTGGTCTCCTCATCTGTGCTCATCCCACTGCGTTCATCCGCAAGCTGGGAAGCCCGGTCTCTTAGGAGCTGGCTCCTGGAGATCCTTGAGGTTGAGTTGGGTTTGGAGCTTAGATCAAGTTTTGGCTGAAGACCAAAACTGGGGTTAGGGCTTGAATTTACAATAATGTGTCCCTTCTTTGCATCCCATCCAACAGGACAGCTAACCCCCGTGTGGCCTTCCAGGGTGCTGTAGAGACCTCTGCCTCCCCCGCTTCCCTGGGACTGGCGAGTAGCAGGTTTGGGCCAGGTGTCATTGACATCTCCAGCCTGAGCAGGATTGACCAAATTCTGAAGGTGCTGCTGCTCTCTGGCTCTGCTCCTTCCCAGCTCCTGCTGCATCTCTCTGTCCATCTCTGCCTGAATCTGAGCCTCTCTCTCCCTCTCCAACTCTTTTTCCTTCTGCATTTGTCTTTTTTGTTCCATTTCCCTCTCGATCTCTATGTCCCTTTCTGTCAGCAGTGGTTCAGGGACCAGATGTCTTTCTTGTGGGTGCCAGTAGTCGTGGTGAGCGATCTGGCTGTTTGGATTGTTGTCATAGCATCTCTCGTAGGATTTGGCACCCCTGATATTCCCCAGATTAGTGGGATGTAGTTGGGGTGAGACAGCTAAGCCAGCTGGGTGGGCAGCCATCATGTCTGCCATTAGCTCACCTTCCTCTGGCAGTCCCAGAGGCAGGACGTTACATGGCGCAACACCTCCACAATGGTGCATTGTTGCTGCACAGTAGGAGGGAGAAGCTGGGTGGCTGGCCCGGCGACGGTATTCCTGCTGAGGAGGGCGATGGTGAAGCGTTCGGCTTCTCCTTAGCATCCCCACTGAACTAGAGCCCTGGTGGTGCTGCTGCATGGGTACCATTGGTCTCCGGTGGCTGGAAGGTGTGCTGCAGGTGGAGAGGACTGGGGCAGTCATTCGTGAGACTGCAGCATGGGAGGGATTGAACAGGGCTCCACTGCTGGAGCTGTGACGGTTAAGACAGGGCCGATCTGCTTTATGGAACTGGACCGATGAAACCCTGGAAATACAAACAGTGAAGTCATCAATGACACGAAACATAACTGAGGACACAGATGTTCAGAAGTAAGGGGCTGGTTTCATAAAGACAAATTTCAATTTCAAATGGGTTAACTTAAGGTAGACTTTTATCTTCATCTTTTTGAAACCAGCCCCAGATAATGTTTCGTTACTTCCTAATTAAACCTAGTCTATCATTTAAAAGGGTGCAGTTGCACTACCAGCTGCTACCTGAAAAGTCCACGGGGTGGGAGATCCATGACGGGTTCAGCACCCTCCTCCATCCCGAGCTGCAGGCGCTGACACTGAGGCTGCATGGTCAGCGCCTCAGGGATAGCCTCCAGCAGCTCGCGGTGGCTCTTGGGGCAGCTGTCCCGCCGCTCCCGTCTCTCACAGGGTTCACCCTGATGTTGCAGCCTGGCGTTGTACAGCCGCATTCGCTTCTCCAGCAGCCTTTGGAAGTGCCTAAACTCCCCAGTGCTCACGCTGTAGAAGCCCGAGTCACTGAGTTCCGAGGAGATAAAAGACTCAGAGGAAGGAGATCCACCTCCAAAGCCCCCACAACCCCCTGGGGCAAGAGCGCCATGAGAATGACATTCCTCAAGGCCTCCCTCCTCGGTCTCCAGTCCTGAGAGGTCCCCTTGGTGGAGGGAGCCATCAGTCCAACCAAGACCACTGTCCAGCTCATGATGGAGGGGCAGGAAGCCCAGCGGCTTCTCAAGCATGAAGTCCTCATCGTCCGTCTGCAACAACAAGCATTCTCAGTCTCAAGGTCATTTAAACAAATACATTTACCAGAGCACTGTATAGACATGATTGCATATTTTTATATTTTGTATACGTGTAGCACCATTCTTCCTAATGACCAACTGTGTCTGTGGCAGTAAGTTGAAGGAAAGTATTCAAATCTTGGTCAGATTCCTTGTTTTTTTAATTATTCTTTACAAAGATATTTTCTGATTTAAATACTCTTTTTGTGTGTTTTATTCAACAACTCATTTGTGAAAGTTATTTTTCTTTTTCTATTAACAAACCCCATGAAAAGACCAAAACCAACAATGGGTTTCAATCATCATTTCAACTGCACGGTGAGGCTCAGCCCAACTTGACTTGCTTTAGGTACCAATTACTATTCTCTGATCTGTTTTCAGCTGCAGATAGAACTGCTCGGTTTAGGCAGGATGCTAAGCTTATTGTTTTTTGTGTATTATTATCCTATTCTGAGGAACATCCGTACCTCACTTATATACCGATGCAGTCATTTTTAACTTGGGGTTCGTGCAGCAGTATTTTTCATCCATCATGATTTATTGAAAGTGCTGCCCTACCATCCTCACCAATCAATAGTCTGCAAGGTTCCCTCCCTCTTTGAGTACAAGCTCAGCTTGCTTGAAGCCTAGAACGAGGTAATCCCTGAAAAAGTACATGCTACCAGGTACTTTCCATAACCTCTGCCAAGGAAGCCATTGAGTGATACCATGCAGTGGGCAAGAGAAAGTAGTCGGCTCTATATAAGGTCTGATTTCTTGTATTAGCCACGAGCCCATTGGTGCCTACTGTATGCATAAACTTTAAAAAGAACAGCTCACGGATAAAAGTTAAAAATATTCTTGTAGTTTCATCTGATAAAATGTTGTCAGTGATGTCATCACTCAGCTGGTCACTTTAGTTTAAAAAAGCAGTGTTGCAACTGTAGGGGACTATTTTTAGCAGCAAATCCAAATTTGCTGTTCCAGTATTTCTGGAAGTTTGATGGTGTTTGTGTGGGACTGAGTCAAAGCAAGCTGCAGTGTGTGTGCTGTGATTGTGAAGAAACAATCAGTGAGACAGTGTGACTCATTGATGTGTTTTTAGTAGTTTTTGAACAACGGAGCTCACAGAGGCCAAATATGTATAAGGCTTCAGATACACAGACAATGCTTGTGTGTTGTTCAGCGCTGTTTTTTAGTCGTTGTGACAATAAGAAATACAGGTATAAAGAATCTTGAGGATCAAGCGAAATCTGTAACACAGCAGCACAGTTTTGGATACCTGACTGTGGAAGCCATTCGGTTCTTCTAAGTTTGTATTGCAACATCCCATCAGGCAGTTCTGTCCCTTTGGTCCACGGCCAGTCAGCTCTGGATCCTGAGGGAATCATGATGTAAGAAAAAGGAAGTGTATGTTAATGGATGGTTTGCTCACTACTAATTACTGTTAGGTTGTATGTATCTGCTTGAGAGCTCTGCAGGACTGTACATGAAGAAGGCAAAATCTGTGTATTAAGGCAAATTTTTCTGCATCCGCACATTGTAGTGGGTCATGGTTGTGAATTGCAGCGTGGATAATGTTAGTGTCCAGTCTGTTAATCCTCACAACAAACACCGTAGCACCTGTACTGGGCTGCATTTCATGCAGTCAGGAATCTGCACACATACTGGCTTTAGCAACAATCAATTCTATCATTTAAGCAAAAGTGAAACTTACTTTCTTTAGCAGATTCATAAAGTTAGAGAGTTATGTTTACATTCAGTGTATTGGGATGAGTGTAGGTGTGTCCGAGTGTGCGTGCTTCATGATTAATTTTCTGTTTGTGTATCACCTGGTGGATGATGTCCACAGTGTCACGTGGGGAGCTGGACAGGTAGCTGTACCGTCCTCCTTCACAGTGATCTTGTGGCAGAGCCAGGTGGCTGTAAAAATGTCTGACAGGAAACAAGAACACGAGATTAAGGCATTTTTAATTATGGTCCTGTTTATACACTATGTCTGCATAGGCAAACATCACATGTGCACTCAGGGCGTAGATTCACTGCAGTATTTGTTTCAAGCAGCAAAAATCCCAGGACAAACATATCTTTTATATGCCTTAGTTTGTCATATGTGTGTGTGTTTGTATACCTGTCCTGGTAGGATGGGCTAGAGGCGTTAAGCCCCGGCCCCATGGGTGGGAGGGGCAGGTTGAGGTGCTGCAGGTTTAGGGGGAGAGTCTCCCAGGCTCCCCTGTCTGCCTCTGTGCCACACCCCCTCTGACCCTTGATCTGCAGTGTGATTGGACGCTGACTGGCTGCCAGGATCCTCAGAGCATCACGCTGGCTCAGGTTTGCAAGGCTCCGCCCATTTAACTGTGACAAGCAGAGAGAGGCAGAGAAGGGATGAGATATAAGCAAACATATGCAGAATACCACATCTAGTGACACGAATCATCTCGTTGAATTCATGTTTGTGTCCATCAGATCAATGTGCAATATTTACCCCCCTTTGTGGGCCCTTCCTCAACGCAGCTAAAGAAAGTTCTGCTTACTTGACAAACGAACGTGTTAAATTAACGCTGACTTTCACTTTAGTCTTAAGCCATTCTTCTAACACAATTAGACCAAATCTAACATCCAATATTAACTCAACAAGGCTTGAATATGCTTATGTTGCGGCCACGCTACGAGTAATTAGCAGCCCAGAAAAGACGATTCTATGTGGCAAAAAGAAGTAAAAAACTGGGAAGAACCCTACATGTGGAATCACTCAAGGAATATAAAGAGTCATCACCTAAAATGGGCTTATTGTTAGTGATACTATAATAAGTAGGCTTTTCATTTCATTCAATAAATCAACTTTTAAATCCCTGGATACAGTAAAATCGTGGCTTTATTACGGACAAAGTCTGATGTATGTTTAAAATAATGGGATAGGCTAACTTAGGAGAACTGACATAACTACAATGCATTTACTGTTACTGCCTAATTTTAGCCTAAGTCCATGAGGTGTTTGAAGCCCCTTTGACCTAATAACCCTTTGACTATATTCGTTCTTCACTTTAAATTTCAACAGGAGCCATTTCAATAGCCAGAAACAACTTTAAATACAAAATTCTCCACAGTACATCCACAGTAGTAAGCAGCCTATAATGCAGCGTGCCCTGACCCTGATGTGTTTTTATACGATTATTAAATACACGATGTGCCTGTCAATAGGTAATGAGAGAGAGGAAAATGGATTCCAAGATGAAAGCCCTCCATCTTAACGTGCATATGTTTGGTAGTTTACTTCTCATGGTTAGCAGACTTGCTGTTCCTATAGAAGTATAACGCTGCCTCCAAGGAGGAGCTCTCCAAGCCTGGAAAAAATGACCCTAAAGATGTCATAGTGATGTCATTAGCTTGAAGACAGCAAAAAAGCCACGGGTTCAAACTGGAGATGTGAAGTTCTATAGAAGTTGCTGTGTACAAGGCAGGGAGGCTCTGATGACCAGATGCTATGTAGTTGCATCGTGGGAAATGTAGGATCCAATGTTTTGGGAATTTGACCCACATCAGGGACTCCTAGTCAACATATCTCAGCTTCTTCAATCTGTATAAAAACTCACTAGAGGAATGCTTAGATGCAGCCATGCATTGTGGGAAAACAGCGTCAAAAACACAATAATAAAATTTGAGTCGTCACGCTGCCATTTTAACCGCACTTCATCTAGTCTTTATTTTTTACACTTCGGGCTAAAAACTCTGAAATATTTGACATTTTGCAACTGGGTCACAACACACGGCTTTGCAAACAGATGGCGAATTGATCCCAGTATGACAAACAGTCTAATTTTGGTGTTTACATCAAACATGACGAATGTGGACACGGTGTTCATGATTGCACTAAAGGGTTAACACCTACGAGCCAACATAAACCACAGCCTACTTCACACACACGCACGCATACACACACACTCACACACACACATGCAGCTCAGCAGCCACCGAATTAGACGCATGAACAGTATTGTTAACTCCAGCACATCACAACCATGAGTCACCCTCCGCTACATTCGACTAAACACACACACGCATACACACATACACGCACACTCACAGTATGAGCTGAGAAGCACAAAATGGCACCTGTGTGTGGAGACAGAGGACGGCAGCAGAACGACTGTGAGGCTACAGCAGATGGAGATGACGAACATGAACCTCATTCTTGCACAAACCAAAGATTCTACTTATGTACAAAAACATTATCTGATTAATATTCAAACACACAAATGAGGATGATTATATTTAAACGCATGCCCACTTATGCTCCTGCAGAAATCATAAAATTATGCCTTTTTGCATCTGCATCTACACACACACACACACACACACACACACACACACACACACAAACCTGAACACGACCTGCACAGCTCTGCTCCATCCTATTCCAGTGAGACATGCCCATAAAACATACATGATTTTAAACATTGAGGCAGGTTTTTTGGACGCTCACCGTTTGGTCACCCATCCACGGTCCAGAGAGCCAGCACCCCATCGTCACAGCAACGGAGGATAACTGCCTGGGCTCCTAAGAAAATTGCCGATGCTCCTGCTTCCTCCAGCAGATCGTCTCTTCCCTCCTCCTCCTCCTCCTCCTCCTCCTCACTCTCTCCGTCTATCTCTCCTCAGTGCTCCTTTCACTATCGCTCTCTCCTCAGCATCCGTCCTCCTCCCTTCTCCTCTTCTATTTCCTATTTCTTTCTTTTTTCATCTATTTCTTCAGGGTCTCTTTCCTTGCCCCTCCCCCTTCTTCACAGCTCCACATTTTAGCATCCTGCACACACACACATACACACGCACACTCTTGCATGCATGCAGCTCTGCAAACATAAAAATATGCGCAGGCTGACACAGTGTGTTCAGAAACGGAGAGGGAAACACAGGCAGTCACACAGTAAAGATGGTGTGTGATTGGTGGCCTTTCAGGGGTCATCAGCCAATCAGACGCAGCGGTCTCCCTCTGGATATCTTCCTCTCTGAGTGAAACTCCTCATGAAGCATCGACATGTGCAGGAGGGGGCCTGTACTGCAGTATTACACACAGTAACAGGGGGAATACACCATATAACCATCCATCTTCTCGCCGTTAATCCAGGATCCTCCAGCAGATGCTGTTTAAGGCATGCTGGGAGTTGTGGTCCCTCCTGTGTGTCGACTACAGGTTTTATTTTTTCAGATTGGCACCAAAATTTTGGAGAATCTCCAAGAACCCACGTGCACAAATTGATTAAAAAAATAAAAGCCTGATCCAACAGAAGGGTGCTTTCACACAGGGAGTTTAGTCTAGATTGGTGCTGTGTCCCATTTCCCCGTGTACTCGTTAGTGTAGTGGGTGAATTTGGTCTCTTTTTTACGTGCTGTGTCAAATCACACACACCTGTTCTGCACACACACCTGTTCTGCACCAAAAAATGAGGATCACAAAATTTTACCACTTCTTCTACAGGACTGCTTGCTCACTTGACTCCAATTCCCTTGAAGTAAATTTAAATGAACGTACTGTAAGTTTTACTTGCCCTCTCTTTCAAACGAGCTAGAAATAATGCTGCCATCCGAGTCAACAGTGTGTCCTTCCCGTCCACTACGTAGCCAAGATGGCAACCATTTAAGGTGAGATGTGTCCAGGGTTTCAACTTTTTGAGCGTTGCACTATGAGTACACCATCAGGGTATTTAATATCATTACAACTGTGTTTTTAACATAACAACTGAGCTGATATTCAGTACAACAGTACGACCCTAAGTGTGATATTGCTTCTATACAACAGCTTTTTAAGCAGCATATAGTAGAAAAAATAATGAGCAAAAAACAGATTCTTAAATTTTGTTTATTTAATGCCTTGAAATAGTTTTCATAACACTTGCTACTTTGTGATTGTTTACATGTTACCACAGACCAGGTACTTTATATTATGAACATACAGTCTATCACTTTGTTTCTATACATCATCCAGCCAGTGAAATAAGAGTCTGTTGCCTTGGGGGCCTGTGTGATTTCTTGCTACCAGCTTCATCAATCTAGACGGAGGCCGTCTGCTGTATGAACTCACTCAGGCAGTCAAAATAGCAAATGCAGGTGTGGAAGAACCAAAGGCTGTTTAAAGGAAGTGGATGCAGTGACGCCACTCAGTGGTTATTGGACTACCATTTTGAAGCCTGAAGTTAAGCATTATGGGAGTCACCATTAGGGATGGGAATCACAGGGTAGTCACGATACGATACGTGGCCACGAGAACGTTATCACGATATAGCGATTATGCGAATTTATCCATTGAAATACATATCATCTAATATATAATGATACATCACGATATGTGATTATCTTCTCCAGCCAGTTATTTCTGTTCACGTTACCCTCATTCACGTCATAAGCGCCAACGTGAGGAGTCATGAAGTAGTGATGCGGTGAGTCAAACTCACAGGGAAATCTGTTCAGAGGGCTTTGGAGGCTGAAGTGACCATTTTTATACAGGAGGGTGGAGCAGGAGATTACAGATGCTATGATATAAGCTAGCGCTGGTTCTGTTAGCAGGGTGCATTTATAATCCATTGTAACTGACTTATTAAATGGCATGTTTATTTTGGCTAGGGAAATAAGGATCTAAACAAAATGTACTGACCAAAAAAAATGAAGAGCCAAAAAACTTAAACGAAGCATTTTTCATGGTGGTAGTGACCTGTCAATCAGGACGTAGCCACGCCCTAAAGCGTACCCTGCATTATCATCTGTTTTCCTCTGAATGGGGCCATCATTTACAAAATGAATATTAAACTGTGTTGAAGCAAATGTTTATAGTACATCAAATGAGAAGTGTGGTCACTTTGTCATAGACTTTTATGTTATTCAATTCACTGTTGCTGGCCTTTAGCAAGAATGCAGGTTAAAGGCACTTTTGCATTGGCTTCACTTTTCATATCTGGAGGCCACATCCACTTCTTTTGTATGGTAAAAGGGAAGAACGCTTAATGAGACAGTGCCACAGTTTTCATCACTTGTGCTGAACAGACAAAGACAATGAAGATTTCTGTAATTGTAGAGACAATCTAATTGATGTGTTACTGGTAATGGGCCGACAAAGCCTTATGAAGCTTTTTTTATTTGTCCTGCAAAAGGATTTTAAATTATAGCAACATTTTCATATCACTTGGATTCACCAGATTAATGTAAATGCTGCAGCAGCTCAAGGTAAAACATGAAAAACGTGTCTCGTTGATCCTTCCAAGATCACATTAAAATTATCTCGATCTTCATCTCTAATGCACAGATAAACTAAAATTATTTTAATTAACCATCAAATTTAATGAAAGAGAAACAGTTTTGTGTTTCTTGGCAGATCACTTTGTCCATTACAGGTATACTAGGTTAAATATCACTCTGATACCACCAATCTAATAATCTCACCAGCAGTCATCCTGGGATACATTTCTAACTGCCTCTGCTCTCTCTCTCTCTCTCTCTTCATCCAGCATAGCAATGGTAAAGAAGGGGGCGGGGCTTCACTAAAGGTAACTTAAGCATATGTCGTTCCCTTATTCCCTCAGAGTTTGAACTCTTAGGCATAAACTTGCTGTGTTTGAACTCAGTGACTCCCACCAGAGAGAGGTTCATACCTGTCTTTGAATATCACATCACAAGGGGCATCCTTTCCACCTTAATGTAACACACCTCTCACTCTGATTGGATGGCTCTCTGGCTCTCACGGCAGAACCTCCTGAGGTGACTCTGCAGGAGAGGACAGTCAGAGATGTCTTGGATCAACACTGGGGAGAAAAAGGAACAGTCACATGAGCAGCCTCTCCCCTGCTCTGCAGTAACACACATACACGTGTATGTAGGCTGAATTTGACCCTGCTCTTACTGTGTGTGTGTGTGTGTGTTTATCTCCTCATTCACTGAATTATCTTTTTAAAATGTTCAGAGCTGAAATGTGCAGAGGAGACCTGGCACGTTGCAGAGTACTGGTAATAACAGTGATTTTAAGGTGATGGATGTACCTGATCATGTGTGTGTGTCTGGTGTCTTGCTGCTGCAGATAATGATGATGATGATGGGTGCATCTGGATGCCTGTCGCTGCCGTTTCTGTGCTGAAGTACGGAGGCGGAGAGAGAGAGAGAGGGAGCGAGTGAGCATGTGTCAGAGTTACATACATACTGTAGAGCCTGAGCTGCGACACACAGACCTGTCTGTCTATAAATGGAAAGCACACTTACTGTTGCTGAGAAGCCGCAAGAAGCTTCTGTATGTGGAGAGTGTACAGGGATTCATAATAACATCCACCAGCCTCTGAAAGAAGATGTGGATAAAACTGTGGCAGTTAATTTCATGTTTAATAATTTGGTCGGTGCGACAAGGGTGCAATCTAATAATCTTAATTTTTCTTTCACGAGGAGGAAATTAAGCCTAATGGTTTTAATATCAGAAGACCAGACTGATTTGTAGGGGTTTGTTTCTGTTGGTGACGGTGAGCATACAGGAGAAGAACAAGGTGTGGTGTGGTTGAGTCCAAATTCCTATTCCCCTCCTCAGCGCTACCTCGAGTTTTGTTGTTCCCTCTGTTGGGCAGTGAACCTTCACAATGGAGTTACAAGAGGTAGGAGGTGAAATATACAGTATAAGAAATGGAAAATCAATTATATTTTACAAGCATGGGAATTATACTCAGGAACTGGAAATTACCCCTCTGTCACTCACAAATCATTAATACAAAATTCTATTGACATCTTGAATAGTGATCTTTTTTTCATTTATTTTATTTATTACATTTATAGGGACAAGTATGAAGTAAGTCCTTGTAGCATTAAAGCATAGGTTATTCTCTGTGCACCACTAAGTGAAGTGGGAGATGTAGTTCTGATACAGTACAGTTGACATTGCACCAAGCAACACTGGCATAAAGCCGCCCCAGTGTGTTTTTACACTGTGTTGCGGAAGCAGAAGACGTGCAACATGTAAACAAATGTGCACACACACAGCTCTGTTCCGCCCTGCCCTGCCGTACACTGACACCGTTTCGCCGATGGTGGCTCAGAGGCGGAATGACTTGGCCCCACCATTCCGCCTGTGCGTTTTACATTAAAGACGAGGCGTAACAGAGGCGTAATAATCCCACCTTGAACTGCCAATGTAAAAGGGGCTTATGACTGAGCTATGGGAAGGGATGAGACAGCAATTAGTTTAGGATGTGTACAGGAAGGGGCTCAGGAGATTGCCTTGTGGGGGAAACTGAACAGAGGACTGGGGGCATTATTGGGGAAAGGATTTTGTCACATACATATATGGGGCTTAATATAAGAGACACCTTTAAATATAATCCAGTCCAGTAAAACACCACTAAAGACTACAACTTTGATAATATTCATAGTCGAATTACCTTTCTGACTTACTTTATGCTTTTTGTCATTTTTTTAATTACTGATTACTGTTTTTTTCAGCTGGTTGTGTTATTAGCGTCTTCCTTGATGTGTATGTATATAATTGTCCTTTTGTTCCTTTTTAACAATAAAAAAAAAAAAAAAAACAGCTGTTGTTGGTGCCCATTTTTATATAGAATTTTTAATATAGAATAAATCTTCTCATTTAACTCTACAAGAGGTTTGCTCCGTGAGGCTAATGACTGGAAGTTGAGCCCAGAATTTATGCCTACACCAGATACCATGGCGCTATAAAGTTGACGTACAAGTAGGCCTATTGTCAGCAGTGCAGTGTTTTAAGTATTGGGCTTATGATGCCAAAATGTTGAACTATTCCTTTAAAGCCTAGATGTCTTTTCCCTGTATCCAATCTTTGTGCTAAGCATAGCTAATTGGCTACAAGGTGTAGATTGACATTATTCATTAACATTCAAACGTGAGCTTTTTCTGTTTTTTGTTAACCAGGATTCATAGGAAACTAGGCAAAAATATATCAACATTTCCAAAAATGTCGAACTGTCCCTTTAACACGCAAAGGTCCTTTCACCTGTGCACAGCCTAAGCCAACCCCATGCTGCTTGTAGTCTATTATTTAAAATACAGACATAACATAAATCTTTAGTTAAACTCTGGTCAAAACGTCTTCTAAAATGTCAAACTACTTCTTTAAAGCCGTAACCTATTATTCGTTTGAGCGTTTAGTACAGTTTGTCTATAACAGGGACCCGTACAGTTACCAGTCCAGCGCACGGTGCCCATGATTGGTCAGGCAGTCTGTGGAGCTGAGTGCGCTGATTGGTCAGATTATCTACTGCACCGGAGCGGGCAGAATAACAAATGTCTTTTCCTCACAACTTTATTTTCGTTTTATTTATTTAGTGGCTAGCTGTTAAGGCAATTTCACTGTTTGACGCTGACACGCCGTCTGAAGGGACACCATTATCAGACATTCCTAACCTCATTTTCATGGTGTTAAATGACGTTAAAATAATGTTGTGACAGCGTGACTGTGCTAGCTTAGCAGGCTAACCTGTCATTGAAATCACAGCTAACGTTTGCTAGTTATCTAGCGGTGTCTTTTTAGCTAATCAACAGCAGCAGCACCAGCAACGGGACTCAAGGTAACACGCGAACCCCATAAACTAAACAACTTGTTCACTAGTAACTGGATAATGTATACTTTTAAGCGAGAAACGAACAACCATTTTGGCCTGAATAGAGCTGGAACACATCGCTGTTGAAGTTGCCCTGCTTTAAAACTACTAAAATAATGTGCTTTTATTCTCTGAAGTCAATATTAGTGTTAAGATTGCGTTCCTTAATTCAAGGCAGTAGAGGAGCCTCAAACTTGCTGCTTATGAATAACTATAATTAGCAGAAGCAAGCATTATTCTTAAACGCTTTTTGAGTAAAGACCATTGTATGTAGCTGGTTGACTCACGTTTCTCTCTCCTCTTCTGCCCCCACAGCATGAACTATCCCCCCACAAAGCGCCTCCGAGGCCTGAACCAGGATGTAGTGACAGCGATGCCCTTCAATGACCCTTTTGGAGATGACGATGATTTCACCCAGGACGACTTGGATGAGATTGACATCATCACATCTCAGGCCATCACCTCGACAGCTGCAGATGGGCTTGGATCTAAACCAGCAACCAAACCGATGGAGCCGGCCCGTGGGTTTGCATGGTCAGCGTCTGCTGGGCCGAGCAAATCTGTGAAAAGGGCAACAAACAACCAGAGCAGAGAGAACACGTTTGGATTCAGCAGCAGCAGCAACAGAGGGAATTCTGGGATACCAAGCAGAGAGCCTCTAGGTGAGTTCACAGCTGAACTAAACATCTCTCACTGTTGTGTTTGTTGAGTTTTGCTGAAATATGCTCATATTTAAAGAACTGAAAGTGGTGCATATTTCGTCCAACAAGACTACCTGCATTATAATTTTTCCCTTAAATTTCTGCTGAATATTTCCCAAATCATTCATCAGTTTCCAGACAGATTGACAGATTTTCTTCCTTGGTAGCCACTGATGTCACTTCATTTCTTTGAAAATATTACTGCATAATAAGAACTTAAAGTGATAATCTTGAAGATCTTCATTTAAATAAATTTCTGTTAAGTCACCATCCATCACCGAATGAGGTCACACAATGGTGACTGAGCCTGTGGCCCACTGATGAAAGCCTCTGCATTTGCAGTATATAGTATTATTACAGATTGGGTGTCTGTGGCGACTTTCGCTGAAAAAAATCACAAGCGGCGCCCAGTTAGTGACGCGTTTCCATCAGCCAGCAGTGGTTGGTCTGCCAGAAAGGGTAGGCAGAGCTAAGCAGCTGCTTTTCGGGTCTCTGCAAGTGGTGCGAGTAAACAATAATCTACTATGGCTGAACAAACAAAGAAAAGATCGATGACTACAGATACAACTTCAAAAATAAGTGAAAATACAAAGAAAAAGAAACAAACTCGACGCTCAGATGAAGGCAAACAGTCTAAAAAGGAAAGCGACCATCAGCGAGGAAATCAAGAGTTACAACCGGAGCCAACCGTGGACGTCACACATGCAACACTGTCTAGATGTCAGGGAAGTGGGCTGCCACAATTACCGTTTTGTCGCCATAGGCGCCAGCAAAGAGAACGAAACCGAGATCTTCGAGATTATAGCTTTAAAGACGATGTTAAGGAAGTTACAGTTAAAAATTAAATGCCAACTGGTTTCATAATCAATCCTTTCAGTCAGTTTTAAAGAGAAAGAGACAAGAAAAGACATTCTATTCCTACTTTTCAAATGTAAGAGCTTGCAGGTAATTTTGGTCATTTATGACATAAATTAGTCACTGGGTTTTGTACTGTTGCACTTGTACAGAAGCAATTTTGAAAATGTCATTTTGGACTATGTGAAATTACGATGAGCCTTTCCACGTTTCTGACATTTGTAGAAATGATGTATTTATATTAATCAATTAATCCTGCACTTACTGTTAAAATCTGCAAACTTCTGCCTCTGCACCATCCTTTTAACAAGCAGGTGTCGGAGTGAAGGTCAATCACATGATATAGTTAGTTAAATGTTCTTTGTTGTTTTGTGTGTTCAGGTAGCAGGCAGCAGCAGTTCGGGTCAGACAGAGAAGACTCCTACAGTCAGCTGGAGGCTCAGCATGCAGAGCTGAAGAGGAAGGTGAGACTCACTGGTTTGTTAAACTTGTTGTTAAAAAATTATAACTATATGTTATACTTAAAAGTGTGTCCTGCTGAATGTGTATGTTATCAGCTGGAGGAGGTGGAGGAGGAGATTGTGCTGAAGAGTGGGGAGATCCGCGTCCTCAGGGACTCTCTGAAAGGAGCTCAGCAGGAGAAGGAGGCCCAGAGGCAGAACCAGATCCTGCTGGAGACTCAGAAACAGAGAGAGCACAGCGAGAGGGAGAAGGAGCTCAACAGGAAGGTAAGGGGTTAAAAACTCAAACACATAAATATACAAAACATACGATACTAAGAATAACTCAATTAACGAGTGTTGTGTATGTTCAGGTTCAGTCTTTGCAGTCAGAGCTGCAGTTTAAGGAAGCCGAGATCAATGAGATGAAGACTAAACTGATCAATTCAGACAAAAACAAGACGGCCTCTCCTCTGCCAAGAAACAGGTGAGTCATCATCAGTGTTACTAACAATAGATTTCATTATTTATTTACTGTTTTAAAGTCACATTCAAGTCACTTACCAAGAGTTTGTGAGGTAAAGAAAAAGACCTAACTTTACAGGTATTTTGCTTGGGGTCAAAGGTCAAATTATAGTGGAACAGTCCCAGCTGTGGCTCCAGGATGTATGACTGACTGACTGACCAGTGTGTGCATGGAGTCAGACTGCGTGTCATCGGCTCATCTCTAATCTGAGTGGCTGTTCTGCCTCTGTCTCCTCTCAGTCCCAAAGTGTTGAGCAGTCTCGCCCAGTTGCATCATGGGAGCGGCGGCAGCTCGTCCTCTCCGACAGGAAATGGATTCATCACCAAGGAGATGTTTGGAGCGAACATCCCCTCCAGAACGACGCCGGTGAAGGCACGGAGAGACGGTGGGTCACATGATGAGCGTGATTCCTGTTTGGGCTGTTGGGGTAAAAAAAAAGGTGTTTATTGTTTTTATTTTTGAGAACTTTAATTGATGTGTGTGTTTTCCAGCAGACAGGTCGTCCAGCAGCAGATACAGTGACAGACAGGAAGTCCGCCCTGACCCCTTCCTGTCAGTCAGACCTGCACACCTGCAGCACAGAGGTCAGTCAGTCTAAAGCGCTGCCCGATCAGAAGAAATAAGAATAATCTGAACAACTTTAGATTATAATCTATTTGGTTACCTGCTTCTAATTCCAGCCCATTCATACTAAAATGACACCTTTTAATAATTCATTTGATGTATTTACCTATTAATACCACTAATTACAAGTATTCAGAACTATTAATTGAGGTCAAATACATCCTTTGACACTGGCGAGTGAAGACAGCTGCTTTGTTCCGCAGAGAAAAATATCTTTGTCTTAACAGCTGACTTATTTTTAATTATAACCGACCAACAGTAGGTCACTGAACCTGCCCAAGGCTGCTGCAAGGGAATGAAATTAGCATCCTCCACCTGCCAATTACAGGGTAAATGATAGCTGTAGCAGGTAAAAAATAGGTCACCTGCCCCAATCATGACTCAGTCCTTTTTTTAATATGAATAAGTAATATTTTTTATCACCTATTCTTCAGTTAGGATCAGTCAGTCAGGGACATGGTTTCTTGATATCTTACATATATTCAGTGACCTGTAACATAAACCATATTTTATAGAGTTCGAAATATGAGGGCGTTTACAGGACAGGAAGGATCTAATGAAAGACACCATCCAGTTGCATTATGGGAAATGTAGGACCAATTACTTTTTAAGCATCGCCTAAACTTAGAAACTAAAAGTTATATTTCAGCCACTTTTTGACAGACCTTTTTTTTCTACACACAGACGTAGTTGTTTTTGTGTGTGTGTGTGTGTGTGTAATGTTTTGTGTTGTCCGCCAGGTGGCGTCCTGCTGGGGTTGCTGCTGCAGCAGCCTCTGTCTCCCAGCAGCCTCGGCCTCTCTCACCTGCTGTCTATGAGCCTGAGCGACATTAACCTAACATCCAGGTAAAAATAAATAAATAAATAAATAAAAACCTGCACTGTTACCATGACAACATGGGCAGTCTGTGAGTGTGATATGTTTAATACAGGGCTGTAATAGTGAGAGGGAAGGTGTTTGCTGCAGTATCTTCCCAAAGATGGTTCAGCCACTGTGTCATTAACACTTCTGAAGTGCCCTTGAGCAAGTAATTAACCCCCAGCCTCCTCAGTGAAGCAGCTCACTGACCAACAGATCAAACATATGATTCATGCTCGTTAAAAGTCACCCTGGATTAATTAAATAAAGAAGTAAACACATCATGTAGTGTGTTTAAACAGAAGCATCCTTGAGTTTGTTTCTGTTTTTACTTTATCATGCAGACATTTACAGGACTTTTAAATGTTTTAAATGTTGTGTTGTCATTATTTCATATTTTATTTATACACCCACATCTCCCTGTCAGGGATCATAAAAGGAATATTCTACTCATCTTAAGTCACTTAGTGTAATCACCCCCCATCAGTCACCACATGTTGTATCCAAATCCACCCAAACACAAGAACAGCAAAACGTCCTTTAACTTAAGAAAATCTGTAATATAATATAATCTGAAATTCAACTTTTAACCTTCATAAAACAAATTTTACTTTTTAGTATTTATTGCAGATAAAGCAGCAGTATTAGCCGTGGAGGTCGCATCACCAGTAGTACAGTTTGCAGCTGTTGCGTGCCTGTATGATTGCAGACTAACTAATGTGTTGTTTTGTTTGTGTGTTATGATTTCAGCGGGCTGTCAGCTGGTCTTCTGCTCCACTCTGACGCTCCAGCCAGCATCAGCGGTGGCTCGGGTGGAGCTCCCAGGGCTGCTCAGACTCCGGTCCAGAGTCTGGCTGTAACCGGACTCAACATGCTGAGTCAGAGCCGACCAGAATGTGCAGCCGGCAGCAGAAACAAAAGGTAGGCTGGCTGATTTGGACACTACAGCTGCTCTTTCCTGAAACTTTGATAACTGCTGCTCACTGAAGAATCCAGAACGGTTCTATGGAGAGCAGAGCCCTCTTGTGGCCAAATAATGTAACCGCAGCTATGAAATGACCACATGAAGGCCATGTGTTAATGTAGATTGTAAGAGGGTCATTTTTGACTAGTTTATAAGCTTGCACATTCAGCTTATAAGGAAGTAATGCTTGATAAACAGCAACAGAGTAGATGATATAGACCCGTGCTTCCATTTGTGACATCCTAATCCTGCACCAAGAACATTTTTAAGTACACTTCTGTCTTCACTGTCATATATTTAGAAGAAATAACTAATAAATATAAAAAATCATGAACCATAATCATTATTTTTTTGTGTGTAGATCGTGTCCTGGTGCCATCCTCCTCCTCCCTCTGCTGGAGCTCCACCTCTCTCGCCTGTGTCAGACTCTGGACTCGCTGCGCTCATCGTCTCCCAGAGGCAGCGGTTCAAACTCTGCGGGCTGTTCAGCTCCCGCTGCTGGACTAGGCAGACTGGAGGAGCCTGGTTTGACTGGTTTCAGCGTGGAGGACACTGGTTTGGCTGCTCTGAGGCTCCTTTACCTGCTGCTGGCCCACAGTGACGAGGTGATGACACAACAGTAACAAGGACGACACCTGTAATGACTTACTCACCAGATGGTATTCTTACAGATAAAGGTCCAAATTAGACATTTAGGGATCTCACTGTTTATAACAACACAGCACTTAATTAATGTTGCTTAATTTTTACTCGGTGTGCAATTTAATGTACATTTAAGACTTGTTGCTTAAATAAGGATGTGATAGATGCAATATTCAAGGATGAATGTCGACCTCTCCTCACTGTGCGGTCAATATCTGGAGCTGGACTAGCCAAAAAACATGACTATGTCTCTCCTCAAGTCACCAAAATACCCGAGTTAAAGATTATCCAGAAGAAAGCGCCACTCCCGAAACAGAGCTGCGGTTTTGGCAAATAAACCGATAGATTTCTGGGAATCCGGTCGTCTCAAAACTTTGAAATATCCCCTGCAGTACTTTTTTCAATATCAATTACCTTGTTAAAAATTCTTTGAATTCTCCCTCTAGAAAAAGACTCCATTCATATGCAAATCTTTTTAACCTTGTAAGTCTAACCTTTAGACAAAAGGTGTCTCATACTTCACTGAAATGTGAACTTGGTGGTTGTTTGAAGTGTCCAAATTCCACTTCTTTTAGTCACGTACTGGACAAACTTGTTGGGATTTCAAACTGATATTTAAGGAGAGCTCAACAGATGAAGTGCAGTGGTTATACTTCCCCTTACAGTTCAGACGTAGGGGGCATTTCTGTGGTGAGTTTGCATGTTCTCCTCGTGCATGTGTGTGTTCTCTCCTGGTACTCCGGCTTCCTCCCACAGTCCACAGACATGCTCCTTAAGTTCATAGGTGACTCTAAATTGCCTGTAGGTGTGAATGTGAGCGTGAAAGGTTGTCTGTCTCTATGTGTGTCAGCCCTGTGATTGACTGATGACCTTTGACCTTTGTGATGTTCTCAGGTGGTGGAGGCTGTGCTGTCAAAGGAGAGTCAGAGCAGAGATACAGACAGAAAGGTACAAACAGAAACACAAACACTCTTCTTCTTTCAACCTGATTGTCTGTATTTAACTTTACTAACTTGTTATTCAGCAGGAAGGTTCTTTATGAAGATATCAGCTTTGTCGTGTTAAACTACAAGTTGTTTTCCATAATAACATGATGAGCTTATTTGATCTTAAACCTCCCGGTCACAATTTATTTTACTAATACTCCCCATAGAAGATAAATAAAACCTAAACAGATCCTCCTTCCTCGCTGTGGTTGTAGGCTGAGCGCTCTGCTGCAGATGTGGCTCCGAGCTCGCAGAATGCCGTGCTGCCGTCGCTGTTGCGGCTCTGTGAAGCAGGGCCGGGGAGCAGTGGTGGCTCACAGAGGGAGGAGCTGGTCCTCAGTGCCACGAAGACTCTGTGTGTCCTTATCGAGAGGACGAAAGACACACACACCGACAGGTAAGCACACAAACACAACACACACTTAAAGATGCGAAAAATTTACTTAAGTTTAAGTGCCATCCAAGAAAGAGAGAGACACGTTCCCAGATCAGCAACATTACAAACAACCAGCAGCCTAAAGGTCAAAGGTCATAGTAGGTCTTTATTTTATGTCGACCTGGATTTAAGGAGATATATGATAGGAGATATGATATGGGAGTGAGTCTCTGCCTCAAGTGAAGGAGTTTAAGTATCTTGGGGTCTTGTTCACGTGTGAGGGTAAAATGGATCGTGAGATTGACAGGTGGATCGGTGCAGCATCAGAAGTAATGCGGGCGTTGTATCGGACCGTCGTGGTGAAGAGGGAGCTGAGCCTGAAGGCAAAGCTTCTACGTTCCAACCCTCACCTACAGTCATGAGCTTTGGGTAATGACCGAAAGAATGAGATCGCGGATACAAGCGGCTGAAATGAGTTTCCTTTGGAGGGTGTCTGGGCTCAGCCTTAGAGATGGGGTCAGGAGCTCTGAGGTCTGGGGGGAGCTCGGAGTAGAGCCGCTTCTCCTTCGCATCGAAAGGAGACAGTTGAGGTGGTTCGGGCATCTGATTAGGATGCCTCCTGGGAACCTCCCTTTTGAGGTTATCCGGGCACGTCCAACTGGGAGGAGACCCCGAGGCAGACCCAGAGCTCACTGGAGGGATTATATATCCCGTCTGGCCTGGGAACGCCTCGGAATCCCCCAGGAGGAGCTGGAAAATGTTGCTGGGTAGAGGGACGTCTGGGTCACCTTACTGAGCCTGAATGAAAAATTACGATATTATTGTCAATGATAAATACACCCCTTTCACACTGAACTTCACCATCATTAAGGCCGTGTTTTAATCTTTACATCACACTGAGAAATATAACATGTTTGTATACAACTTAAATCCAAATTCCCCAAACATATATTTTAGTTAATTCGCATATAACTGGTTTATAACACACTGAAAGGCAGTTGTTGGAAGATATAAGTTCTTTATGTGTTTAATATTGTTGTCTTGAACCAAGTAAAGTCAGCCCTGCACAGAGCAGTTAAGCTGTCATGAAACCCACTCTGATGAACCCTTCAGCTCACATCCTCTCTGTTTTTATCCCTTTGATTCCTCCAATCGCATATCAAAGACACACACACACACACACACACACACACACTCAAACATGATGCAACACTCACCCGGGATGAATAATGCTGGAGGTAGAGGAGTGGCTGAGCAGGGAGTGTGAGTGGGTTTATGACTTCTCTGCTGTCTGTCAGAGGTTATGTAACATGTTACTGTAAACTACCTGCAGGTTTTACAGTCACTGGTGACATAACAGGGAGTAGAAATAACTGTGGAGGGTGAACTTCTCAGAAGATCACATGTAGTTTCAGTTTGAGGAAACAAACTGCTGATTTGAACAACAGATCAAACTGCACAGGGATTAAACCTTTGACAGCTGTAGTTGCAGTTAGTTATCATGTCGGCTGCTTGTGTGCTGACCGGAAAAATAACATCACACTTTTTTAAAATCGCCGCACTAACTATTTCTTAGTTCAGGAATTGTTTTGAAGGTTATTTAATTGGTTTAAAAATAACTTAATGACCCGGCTCCATACTACTTCTGTGCTGGTGTTAAGATTTATACCCACAAGATCCCTCAGGTCCTCTGGTAGTTGCCTCTTGGTTGTTTCAGTGTAGGAACCGCATGGCTGCTTTTAGCCACTATGACCCCCGTCAGTAAAAAGGCCTGAAGAGGGACCTGAGGGAGGCAGAGAGTTTTAAAAAGTAAACTTAAAACACTTTTTTAGCTTCTTTAATCTAGTGTGTGCTCATTTTGACCTGCACATTTACTGTTTGCTCTTATTAGATATCTTCTTGTCAGATTTTTGGATATTTTAGGGTTGTCAAAATAGTTGATACTTCCATAGCGTTCGGAACGATACAATCTCTCTTATGCTCGATAGCATCAAGAGGTATTGGGAAAAAAACAAAAACAAAAACAGGTCTAAAGTCAGATTTTCAACCCGAAGCTGCCGAGCAAAACAGAGAGAGCAGCTGTGGTCGAGTGACACAGACAGGAAGTGAAGAAGAGCGAGCGCCGTTAATGTAAATAAAGCAGTGAAACAGAGAAATAAGACGTTATTTTCTGATCGTTTCACAGCGTTTCAACAAGAAACTAACACGCCTACACCTACGCACAACCCTGCAGGAATGTATAGGGGTTAGTTTTAATAGGCTGAAGGCGACTGTGTGTGTCTGTCTGCTCCGCCCTCCGTCACACCTGCAGTTCTGATACAGCAATGAACCAGCAACTGTTCTCTATTCAAAGAATGACAAATGAAAAGTTTGTGAAGTCCCATTCACGTCTCATAAAGATGCTAAAGTTACGATAGCATCTGTTCCAGAGAGCAGATCAGAGCAGAAAGACAGACAGGCAGCAGAGCAGAGAGACAGACAGGGAGCAGAGCAGAGAGACAGCCATGTTTTCATGATGTCCCGACCTGCGGACTGTTGGCTGAGCTCCGGACCACTGCCCAGCGATGGACGTCCATAAATGTCTCAAACAGCAGAATAATAAGAAGAATAAAAACACAGCTGAAGGGCAGATCCTCGGCACATACAGACACCAGCTCACACACATGATTAAGAGGGAATATTTTAATATGGGAAATGCTGCTCATTCAGCCTTTCATTATATTAACAGGATGTCACATGAGCTGGTGTATATAGTCACTTTTTCTGTACCTGCACTGTGTGAAGGTGGGAAAAATTAACACAAGAAAGTTACCTCATTTTTGTGTTCCTACGACAGGTGTCGAGTATCTTCTGTTTTTTTTACTAGTATCGTATCAATGCGACTCTGTTCCCCACAGAACTGACTTATGTGATTTTTTAATTCTTTCACTGCTGACTGGTTATTTATTAGTTTATAATCTTCACCCTCTCTTTGTCTCTCTCTCAGGTTGCAGTGTGTGTTGCCGGTGGTGTGTGTGTGTTTGTCAGCAGACAGCAGGCTGCAGACGGTTACAGAGTGTGTGTCTGTCCTCACGTCCATGTCCGACCACCAGACTCTGGCTCAGCAGCTCTGCTCTCAGCACGGTGAGGCTCCAACGCTGCTGCACTGGCTGACACTACAGTGACTTACATTTATCTGTGATCAAAAGTCATTTATCATTTTTATCTTTATTTTGCTTCATATTTACACAAACTTCTTTGCTGTTTCTTTAGACCCGTGTGTGTTCCTGAAGTTGTTCCAGTTCATCAGAAACAGACCAGACAACCAGGCAACACACACAGACTGGATTCAGCTGGACCTGCAGGTAACACACACACACACACACACACACACACACACACACACACACACACACACACACACACTGAATGAAAGAAGATAATTTAAAGTTAAAGAATAAGCACTGTGTGACGTCCCTGCCCCTGTGTACAGCGGACTGTCCCCAGCTGACCCCATCAGATAATTGGCCTGACAGTTGAGGGTCACCAGTTGATCTAGTTCACTGTGCTCCCGGCTGAACAGCTGGCCCATGTGCTTATTCTGTCTGCACCCTGCTTTGCCTTCTTCCAATTATGCACCAACCAACAGCATCAGAGCACAAATGCCACACGAGTGCATCGCTTCCTCTGTTGTTTTAATTATTCTGTTTTTTTTAATTGGTTTAAAGTTTTCTCTCGCATGTAGTTTGTGACAAGGTTACGCCTGCTGGAAACACACTTAATTCTCATTTTATACAAGTCTATCTTCTAACAACAGAGAGAGAGAGAGGGTTTGTTAAAAGCTCACACCTGTAAGATGTATAATAAAACTTTAGTCATGAAGGCACAGCAATCAGTATTATTACGTAAGACACAAGCCTGTATTTCTCGTTTCCTGTTTTTTTAGAGCAAATGATCATAACTCAGTAATTACCCTTTTTGTGTCCTTGCCATTGACTGTATATAAAGATGGACGACACGTCTTTATCTACTCCCATTGTACAAAATTGAAGCCAAAATAGCCCCCGTGACGGGCGCTGCCATCTTGCGATGGTGATGTCATTTGGAGCCAGAGTTGCGCAGTAGAGATCGGCAGGTCGAGCAGTCAAAGCCACTTCTGCTGACACACAGTTAACTTGCCAAAATAAACGGCAAAGACCCCACACGTCCGTATATTTAACAGTAGAACAGCTTCTTGTGTTGAAGCAGATATTCACGCTTATGGAAAGTTCGATAACTATTAGTGTTAGTTACATCTCCTCTTGCCGTTCCTCCTCTATGCTGCTACTCCAGAACAGAACGCTGCAAGAGCCCGATTTGTCAACAGAGCTGTCAATCATGAGGCCACACCCCCTTTTTATAGCATCAAATAACTAATTAAAAGTAAACTTGTCAGAAAAATGAACACTTGGACGTAAATCAGCATGATAAGAACTAACTATAATGACAGAAACCATGTTTGAGAAAAATGAATTTGACGTGTATTTTGATTTTATAGTTTGACTCATGTCCCATCTGTTAACATGGAGGAGGCGGGCTTTATGACCTATACTGCAGCCAGTCAGCAGGGGGCGTTAGAGAGGGTTTGGCTTTGCTTGTAGGGAGCTGTCATGTCGTCCATCTTTTTATACAGTCTTTAGTCCTGACCTGCAACTGTTATTAATTTGCTGTTGATGGAAAGTTGCTTCTCTCATATTTACTTGGGATGCAAGACAAAATCACTCCACTTAATCATCAGGATATTATGTCATGTGATGCTGTACTGATTCTCAGAAACACTGTTTTACTCTGTGTTTTCTACATTAAAAGATTTGATCCTTTTACTGTTATGAGTAAACGTTAATTTTCTTTGCTCAGAGAACATAAAGTAGAGCTTGGATGTTACATAGATTAGATTACTTAGATGTTCTGATTGCATTAAGAAAACAAAATATTATTTATCCAAGTTTAATGCAAATATGTGTTTACTTTATCACTTGCATACATCAATATGCATCTCAACATATTGGATCGTATATCCTGTGTCATGTGTCGATATATCACCAGATTCTTGCCAACATAAAATTCCTAATATTTACTTTTCTAGACTTTTTAAGTGTTGAATTTGTCTGACGGCACAATTAAAATAGAAATAAAGCAGCTTTGAGTATAAATCGACTCGGATGATATCTGATGTATATTTTACTGAATTTATGAGTTTGTGAACCAGCAGTGCTTGGCTTGGACTTTACTTGTTTGTGCGGGCTGCAGCTGATATTTGGCTTTTATTTGAGGATGTTATTTTTTTCTATTTGGGCCATTGTTGTTTTTGTGTCTCAGGTGGTGCGTTTGTTGAGCAGACTGATGATGACTCAGAGAGCAGAGAGCTGGACCAGCACCTGCCCATGTTGCACCGAGGTGAAACTCTCTGACCCTCTTTTTTTAATTTAGTGAAACTAAACTTCTGTTGCAACTTTTACACAAGCTTCTCTCTCTTCCTCAGCTGGTCCAGACGGTGGTGATTGTTTTCCATCGTCAGTGGTTGGATCTTCGTGGTTCTCAGGAGGTGACGGACTCAACAGGTCGGTTACATTTAGTATAAACTGCTTTATCCTTAAAACTTCTCACATCACCCAACAATCTGTTCGACTCTCACTCAGATTGAAGGATTTCCTGTTATTTCTTTCCTGCAGGCCTGGCCCCGCCCTCGCAGTCTCGCCCCGCCTCCTCCTTGCCATGGTGGCGCTGCCCGGCGGCGTCTCTGCTCAGAGAGTGTCTGCTGCTGCTGCACTGGCTGCTGCTGCATCACGGCAGCTTCTCAGAGAGCTGCAGGCCGCTGCTGCACATGTACGACCAGGTGATCCCGGCTGTACGAGACACGCTGAGGAAGATCCCAGAGCTGAGCGAGAGCGAGGGTACGCACAGAACTACACTTCCTGTTTTGTGACATTAAAGTATGTTTGCAGTTGTAGCATCCTCTAAGAGCTGTGCAAACTCCTAGCAGTACTTTTACTCTTTCCATAAACTTTAACATCTTGGAATGCACTTTTAGTAGCAAGCTCTTAAATTTCTACAACTTTGAATTCATCTTAATCTCTGCCCCTGTTTCCTGTCTTAGAGCTGGCTCTGGAGGAGATCTGTCGCTCAGAGGGGGACGAAACTGATGACATGGACACTGATACTGGCTCCTGATTGGCTGCTGCTACTAACTTCTTAAGTGACCAATGAGAAGACCTGAAGGAAAGTTTACTGACTCTCGATTTAGTATTTCAGAATAAGACAGAACAGAGACTCGGTGAAGTTGGGGAGAAATTAAGAGTCCGACTGAAGTGACAGGATCGCAGGATTTTCTGTCTGATGTGATTTATCATTAAAACATGAAGGTGAGAAAGTCCACATCCTGTATATCATTCTTTTCTTCCTCCTGCCTTCATATTTGTGAGGTTTACCATTTCTTGCCTCTTATTATTTGTTCGGCAGCAAGCAGAGACTTCAGGAAGTGACTTATCTGAGCCACGAAGTTGTTAGTGGTCAGTTTTTCCTCCTGGAGTCGACAGTGGGCAGAAGAAGTGTAAGACATTAATGAGGAGTTTATGTTCTGCTTGTTTAACAGGTGTCTGATAAGCTGCCTGTAGTGCCTCTATACTGGAGGATTTAATTGCACCTACGGCAATTTGATTGATTTAATTTGCTAATAATTTCCGGACCTGTGCATATCAGGCCTTTCAATCTTTCAAACAGATGTATCTATGTGGCGTTACTTATTCTCTCAGCCCGACCGTAACAAACTGATTTATGGAGCAAATTTTAAAAAGGGCTATAAAATCACAATTTAAAGCAGTAAGAATGTTCTCTTTTATATCTTATAAGTACAACACGTACTTCAGGCGTGCTGGTTTCAGTCTCTGTTGTACATGTATATCAGTAAATGAATATATATAAGGTAAAGCGGAAGTGTTTTACCGCTCTCTCTCCCTCCTCCCTTTCACCACCCTCTCCTGAATCAAGAGACCTGACTGGTCAGTTGGGGGTGTTTAGAACAGGTCGATCTCTTATCTCGAACATAACCGGCTCCGGAGCAGGTTAGGTGTTCAGCATAAGTTACCATGGTGATGTACCCCAGTAAGAAGTGAACCGCCTTCGTAGTACTGAAACTGGAGTTAACCCTGACGTTACCTCGATGAGCACAAATCCTGCTTCGTAGTATACCCCAAATACCCAGACTTTGTACCGACTGTAGGGGGCAGCAGGAACCATGAAAAACAATTGGATCATGTAGAAATGAGTTCAGGACAAGAGCATTTTGTGAAGCAACTTTATTTATTCTCAGTTGCAGCTGAAGTCTGAATACACATTCAGAAAAGGCATCCTGTCTGCTGGCTGCAGGTGTGTCGGGTTAAGGAATGAATTGAGTCTGTTATCTCAGGATAAAAACATAATTATTTACTGATTAAAATTCAACAAGCTGTGCTCATATTAGATCTTTATCTTGATATTCAATTAAACTGTAAAGTTGACACGCAGATGATTAACAAAGAGTAGATGAAAAGCTTCCCAGAAAGGGCCCACTGGCAGTTAATAGTATTATAACAGGGATGAGAAAAATTAGATGTCATGTTGCTAGAAAAGGTATTTATCAATGTGTAACTATATATAATAATGTGAGTTAACTGCTTCAACTGTTTTTATGAGCACCATAAAAACAAGCGGAAATTAGTGAATGAAGTTTAGATCCTGAGATAACAGGCCTGAAAAACATGAAAAGCAAACATGGCGGCTCTTAGCTTCCATTAAACAGTGAAAAGGATGCTCAGACTGAATCTGAATTCACCCAGTATTTCTGTTGTTGTGACTTTTCAATACTGAATGATCCTTCAGTTTTAAATTCTGAAGAGCAACCAGGAAGTGTAAAAAAACAGAGAAATGAAACTGCATCCCATTTTCAGCCTTTTTAAGCCCACTTTTTATGTAAAGAATGGTGTGTTCAGGGACACTTTATCAACTTGAGAAATAATCATGTAAAGAGCAGAGCAATCAACCCTGCAAGAAACAAATTATGAGACTTCAATTTAATACTGCGGTGCATCTCTTTATTCGAATGCAATTGTGAAGTTCTCCACTTTACGAGGTTAAGAATAGCCCCTGAACACACCATTCATTCTGGATCCTTGGTAGAGCAAATAATGTATATAGACCACGCCCCCTTCTGAAAAAACAGGGCATGAATTCGGACACAGCTACAGTGAGAGGAAGGCACCTGAGGGTCGGGGGTCAAGTAATCCAGGATCAGACTGTCTTGGTAGTGTGTGCGTGTGTTCTTGTATGTCTATATTTGTGAGGACCAATGTGAATTTTTGACTGGCAGTGAGGACATTTTAGCTTAATGTAACTTTGGGGTTAGTTAGTTGTGATGTTTGAACTTAGAATGAATGTATAAGTGCAGGTCCTCACAAGTATAGAAGTACGCGTTTGTTAGTGTTTTTCTGTCCATGTGGGGACCACCTGGTCATCGTCCTCTTGTTTATTCAGTGTCTTTTGTGAGCTCTGATGCGCCGTCTTGTGCGTGCTGTGATGTTGCGTGCAGGGATTGGTCAGCCACGGATGCATCAGCAGCTCCGAAGCCTCCAGCCTCTCTGCAGGCAACTTCCTCAACATGCAGCCAATCAGACACTTGGCTCGCGGTGACAGCCAATCAGGCAGGCTGAAGGCGCCGCGGCGGATCTTGGCGAACAGCGCCGCGGGCTGAGTGTCCTGAAAAGGGTATCGTCCAATCAGCATGGTGTACAGAGACACGCCCAGGCTCCAGATGTCTGCAGCCCGGCCCGAGTAAGACCCTCTCCCATTGGTCAGCAGCTCAGGGCTGACGTAGGCGGGGCAGCCGTGTCTGTCCGTCAGAGAGTCATCATTGTGGTCACCGTGCAGGAGGATGCAGTCATTGAGGCCGAGCAGAGCAAGGCGAGTCCTGCAGAGAGAAAGCAACACGGGTCACACCTTTAATGTGAATGTATTTAAGGTAAAGGTGATTGTATACGTATTAGGATAATAGTGATACTTCCTATTATATGGCTGCTACTTCTGTGCTTTAATAAGCAGTATTATAAGCACTGTCAGTTGAATTCATAGTATTTATACAGTAATAGAAATATCAGTAGTGTCACATGCACTTTTTGCATTATCAGAATTATTATTATACTTATGTTTTAAGTAGTATCAGTGGAATTGTTATCAGTATCATTAGTAGTTTGAGCAGTATAAACAGCATTATTATTATTATCAACAATATTGTAAAAGGTTTTTGCAATATAAGCCGTATCAGTACAATTTGCATTAGTATCATTAGTATTATCGCAGTATCCACATTATTATAAGCAGTATTATAAAGGCTTTTTTGCAGTATCAATATACATTTATATCAGTATCAATAGTATTTTCAGCAGTATTCACAGTATTAACAATGGTTTAAAGCGTTTTCTAGCCATAGCAGCATCAACATTTTTTGCACTATTAGCAGTCTTAGTAGTTTTATTTTAGTATTTTAGTAGTTATTTTATTCAATGTATTCACAGTATTATAAGCAGTATCAGCAATGTTATGAAGGTTTTTTTGCAGTAGTATTTTTAGCAGTATCAGCAATTTAAGTATTTTCAGCCCTTTTCACAGTATTATAAGTAGTGTCAACAACACTTTGAAGGTTTTTTTTGCAGTATAAGTATATTGTATATCATCGTCATTTGTATTTTCAGCAGTTTTCACAGTATAATTAGCAGTATCAGCAATATTATTGTGTTTTTTTTGCAGGATAAAAAGCAAAATGAGCAGAATTTATAAAAGTTTCATCGGTATTTTTAGCACTGTCAACAATACTTTGAAGACTTTTTTGCAGTATAAGCAATACAGGACAATTTCCTTATTGCTTTATTCACAGTATTATAATTAGTATCATCAATATTTTGAATGTTTTTTGCAGTGTAGATTGCACATCCGTATCATGAGTATTTTTTGGAGCATTTTAAGGAGAATCAGCAATATATTGAAGGCTTTTTGCATAATAACAAGAATAAGTAGAATTTAAATCAGTATCAGGTTTTTTTTCTGCAGATTTTTTAAGTATTCTTAGCAGTATTAACAACATTATGTTGGTTATTTTGCAGTATAAGCAGCATCAATAAGGTTTATATCTGTATAATTAGTATTATCTGCAGCATTTAAAGTATTATTAGCAGTATCAGCAATTTTATGAAGAGTATTTTTGCCATATTAGTAGTAGTACTTGTAATATTAAGGTAGAAACAGCATCAGTATTCTTTAGCAGTACTGGCAGTTGTATTATAAGCAGTATAAGTAGAACCATCATGTGTCATTTATGTAGTATTGTAGTATAATCAGAGTCTTATTGTCTTACCTGTACTTGTCGGTGAAGACGAACCTGCGGAGCTTCAGGTCTCTCAGGACGACTCCATGTTGATGACAGTGTATCACAGCGTTCAACATCTGAGCGAACAGATGCCCCGCCTCCTCCTCGCCCAGGCGCTTCCTGTTTCGAACATACGCGTGCATGTCGCCATGGTGACCGGGCAGGAAGACATACACGCTGTCCTGTCCAACCACCACGTCCAGCAGGCCGCTGATGTTTTCATGTTTACCGACGCGGGAGTAGGCGGCCAAACGCTCCTGGTAACCACGGAGAGGGATCACCTGCAACCAGACAGGAAGGTTAGTGGCACATGGTGACATTGGGGACATTTAAGCATGTATTTTTGCAACATCATAAGCAGTTTTACTGCAGTATCCTCAGTAAAAGTTGTTTTTGCATCAGTGGTATTTTTTGCAATATTGGTAGCTTTACCTGGCAGGTGTATTGCTGCTTTGTGAGCGCATGCGAGGCTCTGTAAGTCTCCTCCCCCTCGCAGCGTTCAAACAGGATGTACTGTCCAACTCTGGAAGGGGATTGGCTCTGGTTGGACTTGGTGGCGGGGCTTCTGGCCCTGAGGCAGGGTGTCAGGCCGGTTGTTGGAGGGGGCGGGGCCAAACGGGCAACTTTACATTTGGGTAAATTTTCCTGGGGCTTGTCCAGTAACCTTTTCAGACACTGCTGAGACCTGGCTGTGGCCACGGCCATGCTCATCTGTGATTGGAGGAGACAAGTGACATCATCAGGTTAACAGCTCGTTACAGAGAAGCAGCTACAGGAAGTGCTTATATCAAACATACATTAACAGTCCTTTGTGCATAAAAATAAGTTGTGGACACATTTAAATATTGACCAGATGTTGATACTAGATGAAAAGTTGAGTGACCAACAAATGTATTACAACTCTCATTGAGAGAAAAATGAAATGTGTCCACAAATTTAAGGCAATCATCCAACAGATTGAGATCCTGTACACTGAACATACAGTGTTCATATACATCTTATACAGATACACATTATCCTTATTGAAGTCATATCTGTAGCCACCTGATGAATGTAAGTCCAACATTTACTCTCTTTTAGCTCTATGTTTGGTCTCCGCCAACAAAGAGAAACACCTGATTCGATAGCTGCTCAATGCTTCGCTATGTCCTGCTGTTTGATGCTGATCAAGTACTGAACAGTGTGTTAACTGCACTCCTGATTTCCCTACAGTGTCCGGGTGGGCTGCATGTGTGAACGCAAACGGCCGAATTTTTCACCCCGACTTTATGCCGACTTTTTGTCCGGCCAGCCTCCTGGTAAAATCTCTGCAAGTAGTGAGACGATGTGTGAACGCAGCATACTTTTAATATCACGTCCTGCCTCATGAACACCACCCCCCCTCCCGCTGTTAAATACATCCTTGAAAGGGCAACTCTGAGCTGGGCTGACTGTCTTGAAAAAATTGTCAGGAGTGCATGTATGAAAAGAGCTACTGTTAAGCCCAGGCGAGCTCTAGACTCTAGACAGCTTCACACTGTCTTTTAAGCCATTATTATCATTAAATTGTCAGTTTACGTCAGGTTCTGTATGCAGTATGACGGTTTAGCTTAGCTTCCACTCCTACAGCGGCCTCTGCTGGTGACTCTGCAGCAGAGCCTCGTCCCTGCACTTAAAACGCTCTTTGTTGTAATTTCCTCATACAGTAAGAAGAATGATTTTGTATCACATCTCTCTGTGTTGTGCGTCTCTGCTGCTCACATGTTAACGTGTCTATAGGCTTCATGATGCAACTTCCTGTAAGCTGACAGACGCTTCAGCTTTCAGATCGTTGCATCAGAGCACAACAGTTTATAGTTTAAACAGGCTTTAAATACAGTCAACACCTACCGCGCACACACACGCACGCACAAACACGCACAATGTGAGAATGTGTGTGTGGTTTCGGTACAAAGTTTTACAGAGCCCGCGGTCGTGGTGGTGACACTGTGTGGAAACCTGCTGTTAGCTAACGCTGCTTTCACTCTGGTGAAACACCCTGAGTCACAGTGTCACCAAGGCAACGTCATCCCCTGACACACACACACACAGAGAGTGAATCAGTGCCGTTTGATGTCTCATCTTGTCAGCTTTTTGCAAAAGATTTCTTCATCACTTTCTGTTCAGTGGCAGTTTCACAATAAGAGATCAGACAGTTAAAAAACCCACCATGAAGCAAATTAAACTACGGAATTTTACTGACACTGTTTATCTGCCTCTATTTATTCCTTTATCTTTAAACTTACAACTTCTTTGTTGTATTATTTTAATCTTTAGAGTCACAACAGCATTAGAAAACACTGTCCAAGGGTATACGGTGATGTCTTAAGATAACTTTTTTTGTCCAACAAGCAGCCCAAAGCCAAATATATTCAGTTTCCTGGCAGAGAAAGACAATAACAAAAACTGCAAATAGTATTTAAGAAGCTCACAACAACCCTTTTTTCTTTATCTGCTTTTGTTTTGTATTTCTGTCATATCTAGGTCTAGGAAAAGGGTTTAATAAATAGAAGAATTATCATTTAATCAACTTTAATTATCATTTATCAAAGTAATAAGTTGAACAAGTCTGCTTGTATTAAACATGGACTGTTTTGGCTCTAAAATTAATTTCTATTCAAGACCTTTTCTCTTATTTAGGAAGTTTTCTTCTTCCACATTTTAACTGGTTTGACACTTCAACATTTTGAAGTTCTGTTTGTGCTCTTTCGGCACCTCGTCAATATGTGCTACCTGACTGTTAATAACATATTTATAATGTATCTTAAAAAGCTGACCTTGAAATTAAATGTCAGTACCTGGATGATGTAGTATTTGATTGTGGGTCATGTGACCATTCTTGTTTCCTGTTTTTTAATGAGCCTAATTACAGTACATGGTCTTTCCCCACAGCTTTGCAACCGCCTTCATCAATGAATCATGTTTGCTCGGTTGTAGTTGATCAGTAGTCCTGACTAACTTAAACACTGTAGCATCAAAGTTTATTCTTAAGGTTGCAAATAGTACTTTAACCAAATAATCCCAATTTATGGCCCCTTTTGTAGCTCCTTCCAGCACTTTCAAATGTGTCAAACCAGGACAGAAAGTAAAAGCAAAAACAACGGAAACACCTGATCACCCACTCTCAGCTGATGCAATACCAACGATATTAACTGAGGCAGCGATTAAAGTCTGATTAACAAGATAAAAACTGAACTTTGATGCTTAAATTTGATCCTCAATTAACTCTAAACTAACTAAACCGAGTCTGAACTCTATCCAACCAACTGCTCAGCTGCTGTCCTCAGCTACAGTACAAGTATGTACCAAGTAGTAGAAAAATTTAAATACTCAAGTGAAGTACAAGTTCTACTTTACTTGAGTGTTTAAATTTTTCTGCTACTTTATACATCTCAAGCGCATTTTAGAGATTAATATTGTTCTCTTTACTCTCCCACATTTGTAGATAAAGATGTAACACAAAAACAATTATTTTAAAGTAAGCCCCTCCTTCTTCAGGTTCAATGAAGCCATGTTGTTTACACGTTTAGTCATTAGTAAAGTCATGAAATATAATATAGTAGTACATTTGATACCCTATACTATACTCTAAAAGAGGCCATTCTGCATGATAAATAGTTAAAGAACTTTATTCTGGAAAAATCCTGAAATTTCCGGTGTATTTTTAATGCTGTAAACTTCTGAATGATGGATCTTTACTCCTTTGTTCAATATTTGTTATTGAATACATCCTCTAATGCTGTTCTCAGGTTAGTTTCTTACCTTGAGTGTTAAAGACAAACTGGTCCGGACTGCTGGTCAACAGGAAACCAGTAGATCCAGTGGAAACAACAATAAAGTCAGAGCGGAGCTGCTGGTTTCCAGAGGTCTGTCTTTCTGTTGATCACAAGTTGCTGAAGACATAAAAATAAAAGTTTTTGAAGTTTAAGGTCAGACTGGAACCAGCAGACGTGTTGATACTGGGAGAACTGGAGCGGACTGTACGTTGGTGACGTCTTTGTCTCGTTATTATTGTGTCGGTTGCGCAACTTTTCGTCAGTCAGCTGTCATACGTTGGGCTTCTTCTTCAGTCGGAATGAAATAAAACTGTTACAAAAATCTTTTAAAAACAAAAAAGTAACCGAAACTGTTTTAAAAAATAAAAATGAAACTTATTTTTTTATATATCCGGAGATGAAGCGAACAAAGCCGAGTCAAACCGAGTCCTTGCGTCCTTCTGTCCTGATGTTAATTAAAGTAATATCCGTCGCTCGGTGTGTTTTTATATCCAGTCTGACCCTCCGGACTCTGCTCTGCTCGGACCCAGCTCCTCTCCAGAACTTTCAGCCGCTCTGAAGACCCGGACTGACTCCGCTCTGTTTGGTTACGATGTTTCCTCCCGCGGTGTCGTCATCCAGCTGGGGGGGCGGAGCCTCGATGTTGCAATCCTGAGCCGATCAGTCGTCAGAAAACAGAGACACGAGACCAAACAGAAGCGTGTCGTTATGTTTCGTTATTGAACATTAGGAATACCGGATGTGGTGGATGTAACGAGACATCGTACTGAAGTAAAAGTCGAAATACATGATTGCAAGTTAAAGTTTTAATACAAAATGGAACTAAACCAAAAGTTTTATCAAAATATACTTAAAGAAACATTTGAGAATAATGTAACACATATTACTGGATTATTTTTGTCTCACTTGTTTATTATTTAAATGTTGTAGCTGTTAAAGGTTGAGCTAGTTTTCATTACATTACGATGGGTAACTTGTGACATTCCCTCCCGGGTATCATAAAAGTTTTATCTCAATCTATAATATTGCATCATATTTAATATTTTGTATGTTTCTCTGATGTTAATCTGAATCTTGAGGGTAACTCCAGTAATCAAATACTTGTAATGGGGTTAACTATAAAGCTACAAAGATTACACTCAGATTACGCCAAAAAATATTCACATAAGGAAACAAAGGAATAAAAGGCATAGAAGATGGAGCACCAATACATACTAAATATAGGCCTAGCTGCTTTTTCTTCATTTATTTATTTTTACAAAATGAAAAAGGTTAATTTGGAGCTTAACTGAAATCCTCAGTTTTAGGGCTGATACCTCAAAATTTTTGATTTGAACATAGTCTGGGTGGAAAATAAAGCTTCTATTACAACACAAATGACAGAAAACTCTTTCATACAACCAAAGTTCTTGTATTTTCTAAAAAGGCAACATTGTAAAAATGTTGTGCTGCAACCTCCTTTTTCCTAAAGACATCCCTGTAAGACACTTTTTGCTGATGAATATTTTTCTCAGTACAGGTTCTGTTAGCAGAGATGACTCAGAAAATGTGTTTCTTTATGTTAAAAATACCACAGACAGCACGGTGATGTCGTCAGTCGCTGCAACAGTCAGAGATTTAATTTTACCCATCAGCTGCTCGTCTTATATATGGAACATTATAACGTTATATACACTGACACACTGGGCGGGACTTTAAAGGCAGAATTACAAACTTTGGTGCAATGCTGTTAACATGAGTCATTTTTTATTTTAGTAGCTCTTGCGTTTACATTTTAAGTGGTGAGATGCTCATAAAGTTTCCAGAACCTGCGTGTTTACTACCCAGAATCAAACACATGTGAAACAGCTGTGTCAACTTAGAGCTTTTTTGACATGACTGAAGAAGACAATTTAAAATATAAGAAGCCCAGAGTCTAATAATAAGATGAATAAAGTTAAACTACTACAACAGAAGATATTGTTTGTGTGTCTGAAATAATGACCTTTGTATACTAACCAATCATTTACCTGTAAACGAGATACAAATGACAGATAATAAAGAGGTATTTGATTTCTAACTACTTTTATATTGTTAGAAAATTACAGTTTAATTTAATAGATTAAGGGTTTCCCTCTGGCAGAAACAGCCCATAACAGTCTTGTTTGTTGACCTGCAGAGCTGCAGCCACCTGCTGACCTTTGACCTTAATCTGCATTCAGTCTGTGGTCAGAGGCTGAGCAGTTGCTCTCCTGCTGAACTCGCTCAGCTGCTCACCTGAGTTTGCTCCACATTTACTACACGTGTGACTTGAATCTGAACTCAATCCGTCCGATCAGTTAATCAATCATCTGACTGTTATATATATATTAGATAAACTCCGGGTAAATTCACAGCTATGACCAGACTTTTAGGGTTGTATTATCATAATTTACTGTAACTTTCTATATTCAACTTAGGTTTGTTTTCGTCTTGTTTCTCATGACCTCACTTCACCTCACCTGACCTGCCTCTTCCCCTCCCCCTCTCTGATCTAGTTACCAGGTGAGATAGGGAGAGCTTGTGGATCATTGTGTCAGTGTCTCAGTTTTCAATGAAGTATCTTAACAACCTTTTGATGGACTGTCCTTACACTTTGTGCAGACTTCCATGATCCTCAGAGGATAAATGGCCACAAGCAGTAATTGCACCAGAGATGAAAACTGTGTCACTACGTGCACAGCCCCTATGAGCCCTCTGAGTGTTAGAAAACCCCTTTTTTTATGTGAAACCTCTTCATTCAGGGATTCCACTAATTTCCACCAAGCTCCTGTTAAAAAACCTTGTGAATGATGAGCACTGAAGGAGCTGTACTTTTAAAACAGGCTAAGCTCCTACAATTAAGCTAGCATCTTAGCTTGCAGCTCCTCTGTAAGTCCTGAATCTGCCAAAGAACATTGGAAAAACACTCATTTGTTCATGGAATGGCTTTACTCAGTGGTTTTAACAGTTTTAACACTGAATCTGTTTGTTGGGGAGAAGAGGAGTCCCCTGTGGTCCCATAAAATTCTCAAGAACAGTGAGCATTGAACAGTCATTTTGAGACTTGGCAGCCTGCCTTGCTGTCGTTCCTACGTGTCTTATGATTCGGGGGCAGCCCGAGTTTTCTCATTCAGAAAAGATTGTGACTTAAGAGATTTTTATTTAAATGAAAATCTTCAAGATTAGAATAATGAGTTTTTCAGGGTCCATCCTGTTAATTTGCATTTTATACCTCTTATCAATATCTTATCAACATAGTAAACCCATGTAACTCCCAGCAGAGCTTCATCCAACTCCAATCTGAGCACAAGTATAACTGACAGCACCTGTGTGAGAGCTGAACACACTGAAGGTTAAGAAATCACATCCAAATCCCTCAGCTCGGCTGGCCTCTGGGAACGACGACTAATTCAGCAGGGCTTCCAGAGAAGCCAGCTGTTACTCAGAGAAGCGATTGGGGTCATGACTTCTTCTTCTGCGTCCTGTGTATTCCCACTATTAACTTGAAATAGAGAATGAAGCAGAGTTCTCTTCTTTCGGTCACTACCCAAAGCTCATGACCATAGATGAGGGCTGGAACGTAGATCGACTGACTCCTTCTGCACCACGACGGTCCGGTACATTGCCCGCAATACTGCTGACACTCCACCGATCCATCTGTCGATCCCACCCTCCTTTTTACCCATACTCATGAAAAAAAAAACAAGATACTTGAACTCCTTCACTTGGGGCGGCATCTCCCTCCCCACCCGAAGGTAGCAATCCACTGGCAGAGAACCATGACCTCACACTTGGAGAGGTCTCACCCCAACTGCTTCACACTCGGCTGCAAGCCGCCCCAGTGACTGCTGGAGGTCACAGCTTGTATTTGCTGTAAAGCTTTTGATTTTATTTTGAAGTTAGTTTGAAGTTTGAAGCTTTTTATTTGATTTTAGTCCGACATTCAGAAATTGAACATTGAAATCACTTGAAAAATCATTGAGTGAAAGGCCAGCGTTAGTTAGCGAGAAAATAATTGTGTGGAAGTGGTCATTTTGTGTGCTAATATGGAGAACGGGAAACGTACATTTGTTGAGCACAATGATATATATCTGTTATCTCACATAAAGTAATTCTTTGAGTGATCATTTCTCTGCAAAACAAGAGATTACATGCAAAAAAAGACACACAAGCACATTTTAAAAAACAACTTAAAAGTTCACAGGTAAAAAAAAAAATGCAGCAAAGTAAGAAAACAAATATAGAGACTCTGCTCCCCTTTAACAGAAAATGTTTTCTGCTGAACTTCAGCAGAAGTTTTCTCACAGGAAGAGGACGTTTGATTTCTCACAGTGAAGTCACGTTACAGAGGAAACTCTTCACCGCCGGTGTGAACAGGAGGAACCATCACACACACTCTTCACATGGACCTGCAGACACGTGAGCGACGCTTAATCCCTGCAGGAAGCCCAGACAGACACCTGCTGCTGCGCAGGAAATGAGGTCACAGCTTCATTATGAGGATTTCCTGTTTGTGGTCAACATGTCACCTCTGTATGTGTGTGTGTGTGTGTGTAGTCAGTCAGCTCTGCTCTGATTGGACAGATTCAAAGTGACAGGTAGAGAGTTCGACTGACCTGCTTACACACACGTGCACACACACACACACACACACACACACACACACACATACAGCAGGTTATCTTCACATGGTTAGTGTGTTTTTACGCCACATGATGAAATATTGAAGAAACAGAGGAGGAGGAACACTGTCAGAGAGTGTGTGTGTGTGTGTTTGTACTACGTGTGTGTTTGTACTGTGTGTGTCTGTGTGTGTGTGTGTGTGTGTGTGTGTGTGTTTGTACTGTGCGTGTGTGTGTGTGTGTGTGTGAGTTAAACTTTACTGTCTCTTTCATAACCGACGTGATGAAATCAGAGGCCAAGTGTCTGACTCAACTACGGCCCGCCACGAGAACACACACATTCAGCATTCACACACACACACACATGCTCCCCCAGAACGCACACACACACACACATTAGTTCTGATTCACACTGTCCTCATTCTCAGGATGATCACCTGTACGACCTCTAAGCAGCTGTGACTCTGGTGTTATGATCTGCACCTGAGTCTGCAGATCTGCGTGTGTGTGTGCGTGTGTGTATTTGTGTGTTACAGTTCTAAAGCAACCTCCTGCTCTCTTCTGGTGGTCTCTCTCTGCGCTGCAGGGCATGCTGGTCTTTGAGCCTCAGGGGGGCTCACGCTGAGTTTAATATTTGGCTTACAGGACGAGCGTTAAGAGACGGTTAGAGCTTCAGGGAGGTTGAACGTTCACTCGGTGGTCTTGGTGATATTTAACAGCTAGATTCTCGTCTGTTTGCAGAAGAGGAATGCAACTAGGCACATTTCCTGAAATACTGTAATTAAAGGGATAGATCAGGGTTTTTTTTTAAAGGGGTTGTTTGATGTACTTGTTTGAGGAAGTCGGCTGGAGTACCTACACAGAAGCTAAGCTGTGTAACGGTGTACACGTGGCTGTGAAAAACGCCTACTTCAAGATTCAAGAAGTTTATTGTCATATGCACGGTTAACACACAGCGGTTAAAGTCTCCCTTCACGCAACAGTAAAAAACAAGAATTTAAGTTAAAATATAGGTTAAAAGTAAAGTGCACTATGCATCGTGCAAATACAAGTGAATACAAGTAATGAAAATATGCACAGTAGTGTAAATGTCACAGTCCAACATGTGTCTGTATGGTACAGTTCAATTATGCTGGTAAAGTGAGAGTGACTGGGAGGGGGTGCTGCTCTTCAGCTGTCTGATGGCCTGAATAGAAGTCTTGTTGTCCTGGATTTCACACTCCTGTAGCACCTGCCTGTCTACTTCAGCCACTTTAAAAAGTCCTAAATCATTTGAGCTGAAGTGTACGCTGTATTTTCACCGCTTCACCCTAACGTTACACTGATCAGCCATAACAACTGCCTAATGTTGTGTAGGTCCCCCTTTTGCCACCAAAACAGCCCTGACCCGGTGAGGCATGGACTCTGAGTGTGCTGAGGTATCTGGCACCAAGACGTGAGCAGCAGATCATTTAAGTCCTGTAAGTTGCGAGGTGGGGCCTTCATGGATCGGACTTGTTTGTCCAGCACATCCCACAGATGCTCGACTGGATTGAGATCTGGGGAATTTGGAGGTCAAGTCAACACCTTGACCTCGCTGTCATGTTCCTCAAATCATTGTTGCAGTGTGGCAGGGCGCATTATCCTGCTGAAAGAGGCCACTGACATCAGGGAATACGGTTTCTATGAAGGGGTGTGTATCCACATTCTAAGCTTAATCCAAAAGGCAACTGGACTTGGTTGAAGTTCTTGAAGCCGTTTCACCTCTCATCCGAAAGGCTTCTTCAGCTGTAACCTGACTGGTGGACGGAGATAGAAATAGAACATCCACATGAACAGCAGGACCCAAGGAGAACATTACCCATCACACTGCCTCACACTCTCATAGTGCATCCTGGGGTCATGTCTTCCCCAGGTAAGCGACGCACACGCACCCGACCATCCACATGTGAAAGAAAACATGTTTCATCGGACCAGGCCGCCTTCTTCCATCGCTCCGTGGTCCAGCTCTGATGCTCACGTGTCCATTGTAACGAGATAATCAATCAATGTTATGGCTGATCAGTGTGTATCTGTACAAAGGATGTTCATAATACAACCCCACAAAAACCTGAACTGTCCCTTTAAGTAGATATATGAGGGACTCTTGTACTGTAGTTAAATATTATTGAACTCTTTGCTGTGTAACATTTGTCTGACGTCTTAATTTCCTTTCAGGTGACAGGTATCACACCTTTCCTGTCCTGTGAAACCATGTTTCTCCACATATGGTGAGTTTTATTTTAGTTTTTTTATCATGTATTGAAGCATTATTTGTTCCTTTTGTAAGTTTATTTCAACTTCTTGAGATAAAAAAACGAGTTAAACCCTCCTTGGCTTAGGGATAAGGTCTGTCAACAGAGCTGTCAATCATCAGTTTTACAGCTTCAAATAACTAATTAAAAGTAAACTTGCAAGTACCTAGCATGCTAACCACCGGTTACCGTTGTGCTAGCATGCTAACCGGTGGTTAACTTTGCGCTAGCATGCTAACCACCAGTTAGCTTTGCACTAGCATGCTAGCTTGTCCTACCTGGTTTCAGGCACCTCACTGTCCACCAGAAAGAAGGGCAACTCTGCATCGCTCTTTCACCATGTTCGCTGGTCTGAATGGGGCCCAGTTGCTAATTTGAACCACTCCCACACTAACCTATACGCTGTGATTGGCTCAGGGAACCACGACAGCGCCCCTCCTGAAAACAACAGAATAGATGCAGAGGGAAGGGTCTGCACACACACTCACCAACACACATGTATAGAGGCCCATAAGTGATGATTTATATTATATTATATTATATTTGTAAAAGTCTATATTTTATTTTTCTAGGAAAATCCTACTTAGAAGTTTAAATATACAACATTTACTAACTTTTACAGATGACCCACCGATACAGAAACACAGTAGCGTACGTTTATGTCACTTATATCACACCATCTTTTTAATTAACACAGAGGCACTTTGAGTGTTGCATCGTGTGAACACTCACACAGGAAACAAGAGTTTGTCATGGACAACGATGTTTTCAGTTTATGTTTGGTGTCGTGCACCTGAAATGCTTGAAGGTTGGAAGTTGGAAATTCTGACCTCAGAAGTGGACTTGAACGCAGCACAAGTAGAGCCTTAAAGACTCTGCTGGTGCAGCTGCAGACTTTTAGTGTTGCTTGATTTATATAAAGAATAAACATTTGGACATAATCTCTCCGTCGTTCAGATATTTAATTCTAAATTTAAAGGATTATTCAGCGTTGCACTTCTGAGCCTCTCAGTTATATAATGATTTTTTTTAATACACTTTGTCACTTTCATGTCGCTGTCATCTCATGAAACCTGCTCCTGTCTCAGCCTCTTTATTTCAGTCTCCACTGTAATCCTCACCACACACACACACACACACACACACACACACACACACACTCACTCAGGGAGGTCACCAGGGATGATGCAAAACTGAGATAAGAAGACACTTAAATACTGTGTGTGTGTGTGTGTCTGTGTGTGTGTGTGTGTGGTGTGTGTCTGTGTGTGTACATCTCTATAAACACACACACATACAGTGAGGCCAGCCTGGGATTGTCTCTGTGATGAAACCAGCAGTAATGTCTGCTGTTGGCATGACGACTCCATCCACTGTGACATGACTGTGTGTGTGTGTGTGTGTGTGTGTGTGTGTGTTTGAAAGAGTGTGTTTATGTGTGTAATTTTGGGGGGTCTGACCTTTGACCTCCTTACTGTGTCTGTTAAAGAGGACTGGATCTGTTTTTAAAGTCATAAATCTTTTATATTAATATGAACATTAAGAGTAAAATAGAGTGTTTTTAATGTTTTAATGTTCTGACTCTGTGGTTTGGGTTCAGCGCATTCGAGCAGTTCAGTATCAGTATCACTTCACCTGCACCAGGCTCAGGTAAGCCGACCTAGTAACTGTTTCAAGTTGATTCTGACTGATTCGCTTCATCGTTGTAGAAAACATGTCGGACTATGAAAGTGATGAGGAAGATTTACCTTTAACAGCAGATCCAACGGGGCGTCTAAGGGCGCGATCTGTGTCAGGAAAACGATGAAATGCATGCGGTGGATTTTTTATCACTACAGCCAGGAAAATCACAAATGTATTTTCCTCTGTGACAACAAACGTCATCTCACAAGTTACCAATTCCAGCGTGTTGTCTTAGAAACAGCTGATGGATCATGTCACCTGATCACGGCCCGCCGCAGGCGTAGTGATACTGGATTGTTCAAGAGAGAAAAGTATATGAAATCTTAGGACGATGATTTTGTGTTTAAAATGGATCACCATCGCCTGCGTGTTGTTTTTGTAGGGTAAAACCTTTTGGTGTCATGACCCTGACATCTCACCGGAACTTCAGAACCGGCCAGAACTCCCACAGGACTCAGCAAGTAAGCTAATAGCTTTGCATCCGCTACACTACCAGCAAGTATTTCATACAACTTAGTGCCGAACTATCACTTTAAAATTAAATTATAAGAGTCCAGGCATCGAATTACAAAGCAGTACGTGAGACTTTACAGGAACTAAGGCCCACCTGAGAGCTCTGCCTGCTGCAGGTGAACCTGAGGATGTTTCCATCTTGTGTTTGTGAGCAGATCTGCGTCTGTGTCTCAAATAAGCAGGTGTGAATCACTTCTACCTTGAGGACTGGACTCGGCTACGTTCATGTGTTTCTTTTCTCTTGTGTCATGTCTGTTTTAGAGACACGTTCACGAGCACATCTCACCCGTAAATGTAACTTAAAACTCATCTGTGGATTTAAATTCAGGTCCATGTGCAGTCCTACTGATGCCCCTCAGCCACTTCAGTCTAATTAAGCACCATCCCACACACTGTTTACAGTGCACACAATAACTCTGCTGTTTCTAATGTTGAGGATTTATGAATCAGACTAATCCGTCTTCAGCTGCGTCTCTCAGGTGTTGCATCAGCAGCTAATTAGGCTCCATATTCTCCTCCCATGTGACCATCAAATCTTTCCCTTATTTACCAAAATAAAAGTCTCATCCTAACAGCAGGCAGTGGAACACGATGTTTATTCTCATCATTTGGATTCATCATGTAACAGATCAAAGTCCTCGTCTCATGTTCTGTCCAGGTTAGTGTAAGTCTGAGGATTAATAACACCAGACTTAAACCTTCTGGAGGTGTAAGATTCAGAGTTCAGGAGTTTAGCTCAGCTGGTAGAGGAGGCGTCCCAAGTACAGAGGCAAAGTCGTTGATGCATCAGGCCTGAGTTCAACTCTGACTCGCGGCCCTTTGGTGCATGTAGTCGCCCACTCTCTCTATTTTCTGTGCTTCTTCACTGTCCGATCCAGTAATGGCAAAAGTGCACAAAATGAACACCAGTCTCATAAAGTGAAAGCGCTGATTTGTCGGAGCCCAAGCAAACGCCGCTCACATCAAAGCTCGCTTACAAAACAGCAACAAAAATGGCACCTGCCTACCTGAATGCCCTCATCCAGGTCTACACTCCCTCCCACCTACTACGCTCTGCTAATGAAAGCCGCCTGGTACTCCCACCAGACAGGGCCCTTACTAGACTCTTCTCCTTAGTAGTCCCCAGGTGGTGGAATGATTCGTAAGTTGGGGACGACAGTAGCTCAGTCTGTAGGGACTTGGCTTGGGAACCGGAGGGTGGCTGGTTTAAGTCTCGGTACGGACTTAGTGTGGAAATGGGGCTGGTAGCTGAAAGGGAGGTGATGTGTCATTTCCCGGGCACGGTCGAAATGCCTTTGAGCACCAAATTCCCCTTACCGCTCAGGGTGCGTGTCCATGTGCAGCCCCCCTCACTCTGACATCTCTCCACTACAGAACGCCGCAGGAAGTCATTCCTGCCTGTGTCCATGAGACTCGACAACTCCTCCCTCTGAGTGTCTGACACACAGACACCTCTGTACATGAGCTGGATGATTGTTCAATAATTCAACTGTGCAATATGTTGACATAATACTGCACACACTGTTCATTTGTAAATAACTCTTATGAAGATAACTTTTTTCATCGTACTTTTATTTTGCATTTAACTTAATTCTGGCAATTATATTTAAATCACCATAGATCCACTTCTCAGCATTTAATCTTTATCTTCATCTCTTATTATATATTCATATATCTTTTTCTTACTTCTCTTTAAGCCATATATTTCTCTATGCTTCTCTGTGTCAGTGCAACTGTAACGCCTGATTTCCCCCTGGGACTAATAAAGTCTTTCTGATTCTGATGTCCACAGAGTCGTGTTTGTGCATGTGCGTGTAGCATGTTTGTACTAATATAAATTGAATTTCCCCTTAGGGATTAATGAAGAATGTCTTCTTCTTTCTAAACTCCATTCGGTCCGTGGCGTCCCTTTCACCTTTAAGAAGCAGCTAAAGACTCAGCTCTTTCATGAACACGTGATATTGATGCTATTAAGGACGTTGTTGTGCTGCTGTGCACTTCCTGTCTGCACCAGTGTCCGATCGCACTTGAAGCTTTGTTCCCTCCTGTCTTGATCGTTGCTTGTGTTGTATTAACTCTCAGCTGTACGTCGCTTTGGACAAAAGCGTCTGCCAAATGAAATTGTAACCTTGTGACACTGGAGTTGAGTTGGTAGAACAGTGAGACGTGTATCTTTGACACCCCGAGGACAGAGACACCTTTACAACAAGAGCAGGCAGAGTCCTCACAGGTTCTCTTGTTCATGAACAAAGTCCTGACACAGGTGCAGTGTCTGTCATAAGTCCTGTTCATCATCACAGAAGCAAATATGTGTTCTATGACCGTCACATGCAGGAAACAATCTTGTTTACTTTCCATTTACTATTTTTAGATCTGAACCTGCTCGTTGACTTTTTCTTCCAGTTTCTGTGTTCCCGTGTCGTATCGGGTTAAACGGCCTTCGCCTCCCACAGCTTTAAAAATAAATAAATAATGAAATGTTTATCTGAGTCCGACCAAAAATAAACACAGAACGATTCCTCCTGGAATATCCACAACTGCACACAGACCTGCTATAAATAGTGTTTGAGGGTGTTTTTAAAGAGTCAAACTTCCAGAAAAGGAAACTTAAACTTTGCGGGAAAAAAACCTGAATAGAAAAAACTAAAACAAAAGGAAACTCTCGGCATGACGTCCCGTGTTTGTACTATTGTAACATTGATGATTTAAAGGAGACGATTGGACGTCTGACTTTCTGTCTTTGACTCGTTGTGTTTGTGAGTGAATTAATAAAACAGTCTGTTGAGTATCCGTTAATAAAATGTTTGAACTGTCAGAATTTTCCAGATAAGTTTTAAACCATTAATAATAATAAAACAGTTTATAAAAACCTAAACAATGTAAACATCAAAGAAACATCAAATATTAATTCTTATTTAAACTCCCACGTGTGTGTTTGTGTGTGTGTGTGTGTGTGTGTGTGTGTGCGCGCACGTGCATGTGGCCGTGGTTTCATTGCTCTCCTGTGCAACCATCAAATGCAACTTGAGGCAATACCCTGCGCACACGCACACACACACACACACACACACACACACACACACACACACACACACTCGCCCATCCCCAACTGAAACAAACAAAACAAACAAACACACACACTCCCTCCAACACCATCCGGCTGCTTTCTGCCGTAACGAGGTGCAATCAACACGCAATGCTGACCAACACACACACGCACACACACGCACACACACACACACACACACACACACTGAGGCTGGTTGAAGGATGAAGTCAGCCTCTGATTGCAGAAGAGTTACAGAGTGTTGAATGGTTCCTGTGTGTGTGTGTGTGCGTGTGTGTGTGTGTGTGTGTGTGTGTGTGTTGACCTCATACTGCCATGATGCCACATCTGTACTGTAATAGTTGCATTAACAGCAGCGGCAGACTTCACGTCCTCACACATTAAAGTTTCCTACAAGTTAAACTCAAACTAAAGACACGTTTTTGATTTTTAATAAACACATTTTTTCTGTGTGTTATTTTTATTTAAAGCAGTTTTTGTCCTGTTGTTGCATTTCTTTTTTAAAATTAGACATTAAACATGAACAGATTTAAATTAGTGTAATTTTAGGCCACAAAAAACCTCATTTAAAAACGATAAACTAGAATTGTACGTTGTAGATTTTCACTTTATGAATAACCGACAGTTATCTTTGCATCTTTGTATCCTCGCTCCCACCTTTCTGCATCAATACTTGTAAATGACACTCATGTTGCATATATTGAACTATTTGTTGTTGTTATTCTTTCTTCTGTTAACTTAAATTTTAATACTGTTTTTAAGAGGTGAGGACCTTAATTTTTGGCTCATTGAAATATTTTAAACCTCTGTAAGCGTGGAGGGCAGCTACAACTTGTATTTTATCTTGCAATCATGCACCGTGACATTAAAGCTGAACTATGAACATTTAAATAAAGTTTAGAGGAAGAAAATTGTAATTTAACTAAAGTAAAGTGTGAAAAATGCAGGAAAGTTGTCAAAGTTGTCCTAATGAATCCCGGACGAGCCCCCGATTATGTGACGGCCTCCCTAACAAAAGAGAGAAATAAACCTACGGCTGTAAGTGGGGGCTGCGACATATTAAAAGAAAGACGCCACACAAATGATAAACATTTAACCCACAAGCGTTATGTAACCCAAAGTGTTCAAAAACATCCTGAATAATCTAACAGAAAACAAAAGGGGCTGAGACCCCGGCCACAATGAACAAACAATGGGAAGATGCTCGGCCAGCCACGTGATGGACCGTCGTTCCCGGCACTTCCCAGTAAACTAAAAATAAACAGGAAAAACTAACACAAAACAAAAGACGAATAACTGGACTACCGGAGATCTCAAAAACAACAAAACTCAGCCCTGTAAAACATGCTGGGGAAAAAGAGGGATTAGAGGAAAATACACACATGCACAAACAGGACTCTAAGCACATGCAGAGTGAGGAAGCTGCACATGGACATGCGCTCCGAGCAGTTGGGGCATTGACGAATTGTCGCATGGGCAAAGTGGGCTCCGGGCCCTGAGCCAGTGGAGGGCCCTGGCCTTAAGAATGAATATCTTTTTTTGTTTTGAATATAAATGTTATTCTGACAGTGTTGTTTTAATAAAACTGTTGGTATGTTTAATTTAGCAATTAGATTCATAGACGTAATGACGTAGGGTGCGAGGTACGTTAACTTTCTATTTCTCGGTCAGTAACATTTTGAAAATGGAGAAAAATAAACTCAAACTAAGGAAAGAAAGAAGATGCTGCTTTGGTTCATCAAAGACCCTCGATTTCGGCATCTTTCAACAAAAAGCAAGTGGAAGGTGATTGTGATACTGCAGGGGACCTGGATGCTAATGCAGCGCTGGTTGTGCTTGGTGAGGGTACACACAGTGCATGTGTACTAGGCCTATTTGCGCTTGTATAGGGCCCAGGGCCTGTAGTCATGATAATGAGTTGAGGGGTTCGGTGCCTTGCTCAAGGACACCTCAAAAAGTGCCCAGGAAATGACACCCAACCATCTACACTCTACTACCCTGCAGGTGGATGGAGATTACGTTTTTTTTTACTAACCTGCAGAAAAATAAACATCTGCCATAAGCGAACATCCAAAGTCTTTATATTTGACAGGCTTCTTTAGAATTTATTGTCGCTCTCAGCTGATCAGTAACTAATGTTTCTGTCCTCCTTATATGTTTGGCTGCACAACAGAGCAAATGGAGGTCATGAAATAGCAGCAGATCGATTTGTTGATGCTGGAACCTGGTTGCAAATATAGACATATAAAAAAAAAAGTTTCTCAGTTTCATTTGCATGCAGGAGCCGATTATTCACATCAACACACAGAGAAGCTTCAGCAGCATAAAGTGTTTGAGCTGCATGAGTTGAAGGTTGAGTGTCAGAGGATGTTTGTGCTCTGAATTATTGATGAACAGCTTTTAATTAACTTTTCTTACAGTGTTTTTACGTGATGAAACCAGTCCAGTTATCTCCCATCTGCTGCATCCTGTGTGTGTGTGTGTTTGTGTGTGTTTGTGTGTGTGTGTGTGTGTGTGTGTGTGTGTGTGTGTGTGTGTGTGTGTGCGTGTGCGCCTGTGTGTGTGTCAGTTTGATCCGCACAGTGTCGGCATGATGCAACACACATACAATAGCCAATAACCCGACAACACAGACACGTTTTGTTGATGAATGGCAGTCAAATGCTGCAGATGTGAAGGGTTTCACTCAGATCACACAAACTGCAACCTGACTCAAAGCTTTTTTTCAAACTGTTCTGTGAAGTCACTAAACAGGTGATTCATACTCACATGAACTCTGATCTGCAGCTCAGTGATTCATGTTCACTCACTGTTTGCTTCCGTCTCTAAAATCATTCAACAGGAACGAGGAACATTTGAAGCAGAGCAACTTTCAGCCACCAGAGGGAGACAAACTCCATCAGGTCTGCTCTGTCTCGTTCATACAAAGTATCTCTGCCGCTCAACATCTGAACTGTTAGAGTTTCCAAAAATGTCCTCACATTAACCGCCCCCCAGTATGTTGCCACTTTAAAACTGTCCTGACGAAGTAAAATAAAATGTATGCACTTTCAAAAGTGTCTTCACTTAAAAAATGTCCTCACTTTTCAAAGATTTCACACACGCAAAAGCCCTGACCTCCCAAATGTTAAAAAGCGTCCTCCCTCCTTAAAAAAAAACTGCTCTCACTTTCCAAAAATGTCCTCACTACATTTTTTTTGTCTAACTTTCTAAAAAATATCTTAACAAAAAAATGAATGTTAGGACACCTGAATAAGTGTCCTTACTTTAAAAAAAAGCGTCCTCACTTTTCTCATAAAGACTTCACTCTAAAAAAAAAAATGCACAAGTGTCCTCATTCTCTTAAAATGTACTAAAAAATGTCTTCACTTTTAAAAAAAAGTTCCCAATCTGAAAAATGCCCTTTCCAAGTGTCATCACTTTCTAAAAGTTGTAGTAACAAAAAGTGTCTTCACTTGAAACCTCTTACTTTAATACTTAAAAAATGTCCACACTAAATAAAATACACACAGGTATAGTGTCCTCACATTTCTAATAAAGGCCACACTTTGAAACAATGCTGTCACTTTCCAAAAATGTCCTCACTTCTTAAAAATGTCCTCCCCTTCTGAAGTCTCCTTACTTAAAAAATGCTGAAACTTTCCAAAAATGTCCTCACAAAAAAAAACTTTCTAAAAGTATTCTTATTAAAAATAATGTCCTCACTTGAATAGATCAAAAGGTCTTTCATGTTGTTATCACTTTAAAGCTCCTGTGAGGAACTTTAGGTTTGTGTTGATGGCGCCCTCTGTGGACAAAGCCGTACCTCTTATCTCTTTGCTGATTTTGTCCTGTACATGCTTAAGTGGTGTTTTTTAACAAAAAATCTCATCGTGCTTTCTTTAACAGTCATATGTATCACTCACTTTAAATTCTTCCCTGGAAAATGTAAACAAAGGCAGCGTGCAGTTAATTGCGTCGTCTGACACCTCCCCCCCGCCAGCGGTTTCAGGCATTAAAAATTAAGATATAGAAATAATCAATCTTGTTTCCGATGGTCTGGTTTGCTTTTGTAGCTCACGTAGAGTCATCAGAATAATTTTCAGACTCCTCACAGGACTCACTTTCTAAAAATCTTTAACAAGTGTCCTCACTCAAATCCTCACTTTCCTAAATGGTCTCCACTTTCCAAACTTTGTATGTCCTCTCTTTCTAAAAAATATCCTAACTTCCCAAAAAGATCCTTACTTCCTCACAAAGGTCAGCTTGAATCCAAACTTGTGACCGAGCGGAGGGTCGCAAGTAATCTAAAACAATCATTTTGAGTGTGAGGGAAAGCAGCTGGAGGCGTCTTAGTGATTAATGTGTTTTTAGGAAGGGTAAGAGGTGTTCAACAGACTATTAAATATTAATATAAAACTACACAACAGTATTTAAACTGATCATCTGCAGCAGTAAAACCTCCACTGTCCTCCGGGTTGCCAAGTCTGTCTCTGTCTGTCTCTCTCAGTGACTTCTCTCTCACATGGTTTACAGTAACGTCTCTCTGATTAGGATTAATGTCCACATGACACAAGCTAACAAATATACACACAGAAACACTAAAACCCTGATCAGCAGCGATAAAAGAAAACACAGAAAAGATGATTATTCTTTGTTTTTACAATTTTTCCTGTCGCAAATGGAAATTATTTAATCTATTTCTGGGAGTATTTCATTCAAATTGGTGACGACCTGCTCTGTGTTAACAGAAAACACTCGTGCAGACAAGAGATTACACAACACACATAGTGTCTCTACTGTTGAAGAGATTTTAAGATCTAATTTATCTAATTTAATACAATCGTACCTGTAAATTACAATTAACAACTATTTTTACTTTATAAACAGTAAACAGTATAAACAACTGTATATACCTCATATTTTTATTTTTATTTATTTTGTCTATTCTTATTTTTATACTGTAACACCTGAATTTCCCCCCTGGGCATCAATAAAGGATTATCTTATCTTATCTTAAAAAATTGATGCTAATATCTTTAGACCCTTTTTTTGCTGCCATATATCATCTCTTCCTCTATTTTCATGCTGTGTCATTCTGACGTCACGCTGACACAAATACAACAAAACAAAACGCTATTTTCGCTCAGAGTCAGAAACAGAATAAAACCTTCCTTCATCAGTTTGTGGAGCAGAAACAACGAGCAGACAATCTGAGTCGACTCGCCGAGAATCTGAAGTATTCGCTGACGTGTTCAGGATTTTACACACTCACTTTGTTTTAGAGAGACACGTTAGTTTGTCCGACTTAAACAGAGACAGAAAAAGTTGAGGGGAATAAAAGATACAGGTTGTATCTGGAATATATAACTAACAGGGCTCCACATGTAATAAGTAGCAGCTTTTTACTTATAGCAGTTTATTTTCATCAGAGGGATTTGTGTGTTGAATGGCAATATATTTGAATAACCTGTTTACTACTGTTAGACAGCAGCTAACATTAGCATTCAACCATTCTTTAGCTGACATTACTGTTTTACATGATGAGACGGTTTAGATTCCTAGCTAACTGTCATGTTAGCCAGGAAGAGGTTGAATGCTAACGTTAGCTGTTGCACTATGGTAGCTAAGAGGTAATGAAATGTTTTGCTTTACCTTGAAATATTGCCAAATGTTAGCGTTGATGTGGTTGAATGCTAGCATTATCTGTTGTCTCATGTTAGCATTATCTGTTGTCTTATGTTAGCATATGGGTTATGTTTTAAATTGAAACATGGCTACTTTCTCCTTTTTAAATGGCAGCCATTTTACTGACGTCTAGGTCAGGATGGGAAGCCCAAATGTTATCAAGAGGATATTGTCGTAATGCTATGAAATACGTTACATTACCTTAAAATATGGCCCAATGTTACTGTTAACTAGAAAGTGGTTGAATACTAACATTAGCTGTTGTTTAATGTTTGCTAAAGGGTTTTTACCACATTCTTATAGCAGCCATTTTCCTGTCTTGCTCAGGTTGGTAAGCTCAAATGGTGTTAGCAAGAGGATATTGTTGTTATTCTAGGTTCCATGTTGCAAACTGTATAAATGTAGGGTAACAAATGATCATTTTATTACCTTTTGATTATCAGCAACCGTAAAAACAACGGAGAGTGTATATCCGGAGGGAAACTGGACCATGTTTCAAGGTAAAAATAACAACAGCCTACAACTATTCAACAACAGCTACTGTTAGCATTCAACCCCTTCCTTGCTAACATTACGATTTCAAAGTGTTACATGATGTGATAAGAAATGCACGTGCTCATCCTCTGCAGAACACGAACAGCATTTTGTACTAGTACTAATCTGATAGTTGTTAAGACATTTCGTTTTGGAGCAGAGTGGTGTAACAACAGACATTAACGTCCCTAGAGCCAGAAATTCAGCAAGGCTAACGGTTCTGTCTTAATGTTGTGAGGTGTCCCAGATAATGTGCTGATTGTCTACCGCGACCACCAAATGTGATAAAGTTACTTTTTGGCTGACCGCCGGGGTCAGCCCTACACACTGGTCTGTCTGTGACTGATTGACTGACTGACTGACTGAGTGATGGTACTTCCACAGCTGTAGAGAGAGAGAGTTACAACATTGGAATGGCGGATCATGGAGCATATTGGACCTCCACTGACGCGACTCTCTGTCTATACGGCTCTGGATACTTTGTTCGGGGAGTAGGCTGCTCCTCTGCTCCTCTCACCTACGTCCGCAGCGCGCCCCTTCTTTCAAACACGTTGTCATCGGCCTCATAAGGACAGTCCTTGTAACACGTTGCCTACAACACACATTGACCTGATGCGGTCAGCCACATATTAGGTTTTGACCTAGTCTTGTTTACTTCCTTCCCAACAACCTGTATCTGACAGTTCCCTTTTGGACTGATATCATGTAGTGGGATCTAAAAATTTGAATATTTTAAGTGATAGTTTAAACAGTGTAAAACTATAGACTTAGACTGATTAAGTGTAATATTGACTATTAACTACTACTGATAGTTTTATTATGTAATGCGTATTACCGTTTTTGATATATTCTGGCCTCATCGAGCTAACACAGCAGGAGTGAAATACCGGACACGGCAGACGGCCTGTAAGTCACATAGGTTGAAGAATGCCAGATATCTGAATGCGGTTTAAATGGTTGCAGTCACATTTTTCACATTTTGAATGCGCTGGAGGAACGCAGTAATGTTGAGCGTTCAGCTGGACATTAAACACACTCAGGCAGCAGAATACAGAGCAGAAGGCAGCAAAGGTAACTTAAACATATCAGCCGATTCAACATGAGACAGTAAATCTTCAAGTCAAAAGACTGGTCTGGTTTATTTCATTAAAAAGCTTTTAAGATTTTTGTTGAAAGATAAATCTTCAACTCAAAATGCATGTGGTAGAGAATCACCCCAAAATGTCCCTAAAAAGACCTAAATACGTGATTCATTCTGGTGCCAGGATTTCATCAGAAATTATTTGTCATTGTTGCACCTTAAACATTACAATTCAGGCCTTCGAGTCAGTGTTGAAATATATTAGTGGTAAAATGAAAAAATTAACTGTCATGTTTCCAAAGACTGAGATTCTATTTTTGTTGGTAGCTAACTGGAGTTGTTTATTTATCGTTTATAGTTAAGAAAAACACTGGAACGTTTACAAGCCAGTGACGGTGATATCTACTAATCAATCGTAACACGATATATAACACTAGATTTTCACTTACTGAAAAACTGGACATGGGCTTCTCCTATGGCCAGTTAATTAGCCAAACACAAGCCATATTATTTGTCTGATATTGGCATGAAAAACACCACAAAGGGGACCAAGAACAAGAACAAATTTAACTGAATTAGCTCACAAGACACCTATAAGACCGCCTGCCACTTAAAGCAGCTAAGCCTATAATTATGCAGAAGTTTAAGCAATAATATTATTTAAACGGTTGAGTAATATAAATATTCAGCTTTTGTACAGTTGTTATGAATACACAGAAATGAGCTTTAAAACTGTGTGTACCAGGGTGTAAACATGTTTATTTCTACTGTAAAGTATGCCATTTTAACATGGGCCTTAATGGGGATTGACTCACTTTTGAAGACAGCCTCAAGTGGCCACTTGGGGAACTGCAGTTTTATGGCACTTCTGCGTTGGCTTCCAGAGTTTGCTGCTTCATTACAAGTTAGGCCAAGGATAAGAAGTGGCATACACTTCCTCTCTCCAAAGTGGGTTTGGTGTTATTTTCCCCCTCCAAAACAGTTTACTTGTTCAAGCAAAGAATTTGAATTAATAGAAACAAATTTGCCACTGGTGACCTGAAGAGGCCAGGCACTGACGAAACCTGTTTGACAGAGATACAGATATTTCCTCCCTGTCTCCTTTCTGAACGCTCTGGTTCAAAGATCACCAAAGTTCATCTTGATGGGAAATTAAATAGATTTCTTGGCAATTCCCTTCAAACCACAAATCAAAGCCTCATGGTCGCGCCAAAAAGAAATCATGTGATTTTTAAAGTCATTAGGATTCATCCCGTGGGTATCGCGGATCTTTGTACCAAATTTCATTCCAATAAATCAATAAATTGTTGAGATACTTCAGTTTGGAAAGTGGACTGATCAGCCGACGTTGCTATCTACAGAACCACGTTGCCACCAAGGCATGACTTCACTTTCTATTCTAAATTTTGTGTATTTAAATTGTAATTTAATTGTATAAAGTTGTAAATATTATTGTATAAAGTGTATTTGTATAAAATGAAATATCTAAAATTTCCTCCCCCAAAGTAACGTGACATCAGTCGGTCTGTCTGTGTTTGTAACCACCAGCTGTGCTCTGCTCATTAACCTGTTAACCAGCTTCCACATGGCTCTTGTTAAACAACACACACACTAATGCCCACAGTGGCACACGTCAAACTAGGAGATTAGACCACATTACATAACAAAAGGACATCATCAGTATCTCGTGAAACTTCTCCCTAATTTGACCTCATGAGTTTTTTTGTTCAGATTTTATTCGGATTTAGAAGTTTCGACGAGTGGATTTTGGGTTCCTTTCTCTTATGTGTTCATCCTTGAAAAAAGAAAAGTTTCACCTGAACTTTCAAAAACCTGAAAATCAGCCCTTAGTTGGTGGAAGTGTTGTTCAGTTTCAGGTTCTTGTTTGACACACAAGGTCTGACAAGTTCCCACTTCCTGTTGGCCCACCTGGTCTCTCTCGTCCAAGTACAGCTCTGGGTCCAGTCCGGCTCTGGCCCTCGTCCACCAGACCCTCATGAGCCTCATTAGCAGCAGCCGATCAGAGCAGAAGTTAGAGAGGAACATGTGAGGTGTGCGGGCGGTCATGAGACTGGACGTGCCGTTTCAATTCAAACAGAAGTGACCGACGATCTGCTGCTCGTTAAACGGCGACATCTCAACTCTGATTGGTGGATTGAGTCCAAATACTGACATAACGGTTACACAAGGTTCAGACGGACATTTTTAACTTGACTCGTTAGAACTAAACTTTGAACTTGCTAACTGAATAAACCGCGATAGAAACATGACCAGATGTCCTGGTTTGTCCCATATTTTCCTGGTTTCATGCAGGTTGTCTTAAGTCCCGATAAATATCTGTTAATCACCAAAATGTCCCGTTTGTATTTGTGTCTAGCTCTAACTTCATCGTTTCATATATTCTACCCCTCTCAAACTGACCTAGCCCAATATAAACACATAAGCAATGGACCAAGGTTCTGAATGCAACACTCAATTCTGCTTGTGTCTTAATCAATCAATGTGTCTCATCACTCTGTTGCTAGCTCATGAGTATTTGCGGCAGTGTCTGACAGAACCTGTCTGTATGCTAACGGTTAGCTGTCATGCTGAGAAGAGAGTTGGTGTTTGCTACAGAGCTGAAGGTGGCGAGAGTTGGGATGGATTTCAGATAATTGGGAAGTTGGTTCCACCTGTTTGCAGAACAGCCGCTAACAACAATTTCACCCTTTAGTGTTCTGACTTAAGGTTTTATCAGCTGGATTGTTCTGCGTTGGTTTCCCGTAATCCTCTTCAGAAAAATGATCGGTGTAGACGTGGAGCTGTCTCTGTGTGGAGTGTTGGTGTTTACATTCAGCGGCGCTAGCCACCGTTATCCAAGGCCGTTATCACTCAACAGAACTCTGTGTAATCTATTAAGGTAACCAGGACGCTCTTTGCACCAATTATATCTTCAGAAAAGTTTGATTTCATTCTGTGCTAGCCGCTGCACTTTCTAATTTTTTCATTTAATAGTTTATTTGAAGAAAAGGGAAAATACGTTAATCATTTCATGAAACTGTAAATGCATCAGAGTTAGCCGGATGGCTAGTTTTCATCAGAAGTCCCTTTTGCCAGATGTTACTGGGGTCCGTTTCACAAAGCAGGTTTATTGAGTTTTCCGTTTCACAAAGGGAGGTAACTCAAACCAGAGAAACAGGGGTAACTCTAACCTGTTTCACAGTGAGAGGTAACTTCTCGGTCAGCAGGTTTTCGTCAGGAAACTCCGAGTTTCGCTCCGTCTCCTCCCTCTAGAATACAAAAAACCCTCATTCGACTTATTCATTCATTCAGCTCGTCTCACGCGTGTTTGAGCGGTTACAAATTTGAAAAAAAACGTTGCGTCTCTGTGCTGCTCTGACCCCTTTGCAAAAGTCTTTTATAATTATGATGAAAAAATCAAAAGACAAATCTGTGTCAAAGTCATAACTTTTAGATTTTCCACCACCCCTGCCGAGAGCACTCAAATAAGACGTTTAAGAAGTTATTGGATTTTTTTTTAAACTAACACAATTCAGTTTAATCAACATGAATTATAATGTATGTGAAGTCAGCATCATGGGATAAAGCTAACACACATTAAAACAGCCACTGAATGATATTTCATTAGTTTGATATTGAAAATATGATTGAAGTGAGGTTCAGCCATGAGCCTGTTCTGCCTGAGCCGCACCTTTCAATGATGTTCTGGTATTTTATTTTTAACTGCTTCCATGTTTGTTTTTCTCCCGCTGCATTGCTCCTAAATTAATATACATTTTAGCTTCCGGTCGTGATTAAGTATTAAATAAATAGACCTGTTCAAACTTGCAAATTTACTCGAGCAGCAGTTTCTTCCCACGCCGCTTCTCTCTCTTTTGCAGCTGCAGCCGTGTTACTTTATTTTTCTAAAAACATGCTCGTATTCGCTGAACGTCCGCATGAGGATTTCGAGCTCCACTGGTGTGACGTAGGAGGACCTCTTTTTGTGTACCGTTGCCATAGTGAATCGTGGTATCGGGGCTCCATTAATGCTGGCTTTTTATAGTCAGCGTGCACACACTTAACTCTGGCTGAACCTACTCAGAGTTGATTGAACTAATTCTGATCAGCTGTTCTGGAACCGAAAACTCAGGGTTTCCTATTTCAGAGTAGATCGACTCAGAGTTCAGGGTTAGACTCAGAGTTTGTTGAACCTGCTTTGTGAAACGGACCCCTGGCCTCCTAAAACGGCAAAAACAATTCAGTGCAACAATAGTTAGAAATAAACTAGTTTGAGAAAAAATACAATACGGACAAAGTTAAGCTGTGAGGAGTTTTTCACTGGTTATTAAACAGACTGAAATTAATTGTGATGACTCTATGTGATCAAAAAAAGCAAACCAGACCATCAGAAACAAGATTGATTATTTCTATATAGTTGTTTTTAGTGCCTGAAACTGCTTGCGGGGGGAAGTATCAGACGATGTGCTTCACTGCACGTTGCCTTTGTTTACATTTTCTAATGCAAATTTAAAGTGAGTGATACTGTCACGCCCGCCGCTGCCTCCTAGCAGGTTTCTCTCCCTCCCTGTTTCTGTGTGTCTGTCTCTGCTTAATTACATGAGTGGGTTCAGGTGTGTGGGGGCCAGTGGGCAGCTGCTAATCATCTAAAATATTCATCTTTCTTTTTTCCATTCATTTTCACCAAGCTGGGATATGACCGTGTGAGTGTCTGGGGGTCAAGACCGATTCACAGCTGACTCAGTGTGTGTGTGTGTGTGTGTGTGTGTGTGTGTAGAGAGAGGGAGCGAGGTGGCCTCAGGATCAGAGTCAACACTGAAGTAAAGTCACGTTACTATCAGCCGGAGCGTGATGCAAAACGAGACGCCAATTACAATGTTTTGTAACACACACACACATACACACACACACACACACACACACACACACATCTAAAACATTGTAGCCCCATTGGCTGCTGCTGATGAATGGATGAGTTGTTGACCAATCAGGAGCATGTGACCAGTAAATATGTAGGACGACCAGCATCAGCTGTCCACACTCTGACTGTCCCTCTGTCACACCCACACACACGGACACACAGACACACATAACAGAGGCTGCTCACAGAAACACACACACACATCTGTCGGCTTTATATTCATCATCATCGGTCGTCAACCATCCATCCATCATGCACAGCAAGGAACAGATCAGGTAAGACACACCTTTAGTTCATCTGTATTTGTGTTTTTTTGGGACAAATGTTGTTGGCCGTGCTGTGGGTTAATATCTGTAATGATTACATTTCCCTCTCAAAGCCAAGGGTGTATTTTATAATATATCGTATTTGTCTTACAATTTTGCCTCGTGACCCTCGTCACTGCATTTTAAGTCTGACCAGCTCAACCCAAAAGTTGTTTTTCCGCAAGAAGAGGTCAGTTTATTCTGATTTTACGAGCAAAAAGAAAATCAAAGATTGTTAAAAAGAGTTTATGGACACCCAACGATCAACCAGATTTAGTAACATATTATAAAACAGCCTGAGATTCACTGTGACTTTTCATTTGTATAAACAAGTTATCAGTAGATGTTTAACCGCCCATACGGTTACGGTACGGTAATAAGTTATGCCCAAAGTATTTTTGTAAACATGGTTTCAGTCCTGCAAACAGACCTGAAGTTTTGAGGAAATCAGTGTTAATTACACTGATAATCTGCAGAACCGATAAAGTCATTATGATAAAAACAGCTACAATATGCTGGAAATGTAAAGATATACTATAAAGGAGTTATTGTTAAGGTATCAAGGTTATGTTCTCAAATATTAACAATGACTAACCAATGCTGAGATACAGTGATGTAGTTTTGGTGCAGGAATCATGAAGAAAAGGGGCATATATCATTTACATATAACACTTTATCTAATAAATTTTGTTCTATTACTCGGCTGTTCCCAACAGCCCATTTCCCATTTTATATTTCTTTGTAAAACAATATCCTCATTGTTACGTAACACAGAAACACGCCAGTCTTTATGCTAAGCTAAATTAGCCAGAGAGAGAACGTAAAGAAAAGCGTAGGTACCGGTGAAGAAGGGAGAAAAGCAGGGTTAGATCTAAGCTACATAGTTTGAAATGTGGTGGTAAAACACACCAGCTAAAATCTCACTTTGAAATAAATGTGCTTTCTGTTAATTTTATCCTAGAAGTAGAAGCACGACTAATTTGGCTATCAGCTCTTTGGCTAATAATCTTACAATAAGATTTGGCGGGCTGCACGGTGCAGTGGTTCCCTGTTGAACCAGCTCCGAACCAGCACCAGCCCTGAATTAGAACCAGGTTCGCGTTGGGTAAGGGGTAACAGATAGAAGGTTCCTAGTTGGATATAGGGGACCTTTTTGTGTGGAGTTTGTATGTTCTCTCCGTTCATGAGTGGGTTCCCTCCGGCCTCCTCCCACAGTCCAAAGACGTCGTTAGGTTCATCGGTGACTCTTAAATTGCCCGTCGATATGTGGCGACCAGTCCAGGGTGTAACCCCGCCTCTCGACCGATGACAGCTGGGATAGGCTCCAGCACCCCCCGTGACCTGACCATGAGTAGAATAAGCGATACAGATAATGGGTAGATGGATGGTTGAGGAAAAAATACTAAATTCTCAAACAGAGAGAAAACAACAGAACTCGCACAAGGTTGAACTGATTAAACACATTTACAAGGCTGACATAAGTATCAATCAAAACATTTCAAATAATTTCCCTCTTTCTGTCTGCAGTCATGACGAATACCAGAAGACAGCTGATTGGTTGATGTCTCAGACGAAGCACCGCCCCCAGGTGGCGATCATCTGCGGGTCGGGACTGGGCATGCTCGCTGACACGCTCAAGTGTCAGGAGTCCTTCGCTTACTCTGACATACCGAGCTTCCCACAGAGCACAGGTACTCTGGAATGATAACACCTACAATATTTAATTTTTTACTGTTTTTATTTACAATCTTACACTTGGATTAACTGCAAAACACAAATTGTTAAATCTGTCTGTAAATGAAGTCTCATATTTGAAGATATTTTGATTTTGAAGTTAAATTTATTGATTAACAGTTTCCTACACAAGTTCAGTACTTTCTCTGCAACATTTAAAGTAATTAATCTACAGAGTCCAAATTTACAATAAAAGCTGCATAACAGACAAAACTTAAGATGAAAACAAACTGGAAAAAAACCCAAACAAAATGTTATATCCGACAGAAATCTATCAAACAACCAGATTGTTGATCAATTAGGCAATAATTCATTAACACCCTCAAATATAAGTCATATCTGGAGGATATAAAACTGGCACCTTCTCCCAAAAAAAAGTTCATACATACAACAATGTAACCCAGTGTTACAGGGAATATTAATAATTGGATTTAACATTAACTGGCAAAGAAAGGGAAGAAAGACCATAACATGTTTAGCCTAGCTTAGCACAAAGACTGTAAGCAAAGGGAAACTGCTAGCATAGGTCTACCAAAAGAGACAAAAATCCAATTATTGATAGGACAGCTGAAGAGAGACAGGAAGTATTGGGAGAAGAGAGTGGCGGATTACATGCAGCAAAGGGCTGAGTGCGGGTGTCGAACCTGCGGCCACTGCGTCGAGGATGTGGCCTCTGTATATGGTGCACCTGCTCTCCTGAAAGAGCTAAACCAGCAACCCCAAAAAATCCACCTTTAACCGATCCAGAACCTCCTTGTTGCAGGTCCGGTTTTACAAAAAGACTTATTGACTGATATCTTAATTTAAAACATTTTAATAAAATAAAATAGACAAAAAAATAATCATTATAACAATAGAAATATGAAAAGTAAACCTTTACAACGACTGAAAAAATGGACACAAAGCAAATACTCAGTTGTAATATTTTATGGGTTAACTACCATCAGTCTGCCTCTCTCTCTCTGTCACTGTGATCCTGATTGTGTGTTTGTGTTGCAGTTCAGGGTCATGCAGGCCGGCTGGTGTTCGGGGAGCTGAAGGGGAAGACGTGTGTGTGCATGCAGGGTCGCTTCCACATGTATGAAGGACACTCACTCTGCAAGGTACACACACGAACACATGTTTCCATCACTAACCTTAAAGTAAAAGTTTGGAAAATACATGTATACTTGTTTAGTGCCAAGAGTTAGATGAAACGAGTGATATCACTGTCAGGTGTGTGTGCTAAAAGAGAAGCTAACACTAGCAGGTAGCCAAAGACAAGAAACAGGAGTCACACAACCTTTGAATAAAACACATATGACTGTATATAATCAGCAGCACGAGACCGAACCTGTAACATGACCTGTGTGCTACATGCATGCATGTATGTGTGTGTGCGTGTGTGTGTATCTTCATGTGTGCATGGATGCGTGTGTCAGCACCGAACCGGTCTCAGGTCATGCATTTGTCACATGCAGGCTTTTAGCAGACTGTTCAATGCTGCTATTGTTTCCCTCCATGTATCACACACACACACACACATACACACACACACACAAAACTCTCTCGTGTGTGACAGGCTAAGAATACCTGACTTTTCCCATATTTGCGCTCTAAAGAAGCTCCTTCACATTAAAACTAACCCTTACAGACACAAAGTACTGCATCAGGCACATGATAAGATTTTGTACACAGGCCTACAGAAGGTTCCACCTTTAAGGCAGCGCTCAGGGCGGAAACAACCCAGTACTGGATTATGTAACAGTCAGGAGACTCTGCCTGGGAGTTTCAAATTAGAGGACAAATATGTTGGACTTCCTGTGTCACATGAAGAACCACCGCCTCCATATCGACAACAGTTAACAGAAAGCTTGCTATGTTTGAGATACAAAGAATTAACAAAGCTTTAACGGTAGACTTTCTGTCTGTCTGTCTGCTCATTAGACGACGTTTCCAGTTCGAGTTTTCAAGCTGTTGGGGGTGGAGACTCTGATCGTGACGAATGCTGCCGGCTCATTGGCTGACGGCCTTAAGCCTGGTGACATCATGATCATCAAAGACCACATCAACTTCCCGGGATTGGTCGGTCTGAACCCGCTGAGTGGACCCAACGACGACAAGTAACACTGATCTTTTACGTCTTTACTTCTACTTGTAATGTCAGTATTTTGAAAATTAAGATTCCTTTGTTGTAGTTTGGTTTCAGTTGTCCAACATGTTTAATATTTGTCATTTTCAGGTTCGGGCCTCGTTTCCCAGCCATGTCAGGCTGCTACGACAAAGGCCTTCGGTGTCAAGCGATGGAGATCGCCAAGCAGCTGGGCGTGTCCAGCCTCATGCAGGAGGGCGTGTACGCCATGGTGGGTGGACCAAACTTTGAATCCATCGCAGAGGCCAGGATGCTGCATCGACTGGGTGTGGACGCTGTCGGTAAGACACACTCAATAATATTTTATTATTTCCTCTTCCGAGGAGCAGGACGACTTTTAAACTCAGAGAATTAAACTCATTTTAAATTCTAGAGTTTCCTTTATGGGTCTGTATTTCACAATCTGTCCGCTGTGGACAATGTTTGTAGCAAGTTTAGACTGTGGATAAAGCAAGCTTGATGTCACCAATTGATTTATTTTAAAGCCCTGGTTTCAGTATTACGGCCATCTTGGTTTTGTGGCGCCAGAAGGGGCCGTTAATGGACAAGAAGGTTGAGCTGGGGAGGAGCAAAGGAGCAAACTAATCAGCAAGCTATACAGTCCATGTCCATTGCTTATTCTAATAGCTGGCTCATTAGATAGTTAACCATAGAGTTTAACCACAAAACTAGATTTTATTTGTGGTCGTTAACGATCTGAGTGTTTTAATTAATGAAACCTAAAAAGCGAAGGCAGCTTATAGAATTAAGAATCCTTGCTGCATACTAGCAAACATCTTGGGTAAGAGAGCGAGCGTCGGTTGAACAAACGAACCAGGTTACTTAAAAGAACCAAACTTCTCATCACCGCACAGCATGCCAGAAGTCTGATATTTTCCTAAAATAATCTCCAAAAGGCATCAACAAAACAAACACAGCTGAAAGTTCAGTGACTGAATTGTAGGAGGGGACACCTAGTAACCTGTCACTCAAAGCTGCCACGCCCTTATGTATGCTTAACTTGAAGCCAAAGTTTAATTTAAACAGGTGAGTTATATAAAAACTCTTTACTGTTGTCATCAATGGGGAAGTTTAAAAAACACCAGAACCTCTTGTATACGAGGCTGTAGACATGTTTAATTGCTGCTGGTTATTTTAACATGGGGCCTAATGGGGATTGACTCACTTTTGGAGTCAGCCTCAAGTGGCCACTAGAAGAACTGCACTTTTTGGCACTTCCCCATTGGAGGTCGCTGCTTGGTACCAACCACCAAATAACTCCTGATCTTTGTTTTACATCAGCAGCACTGTTGTGACCTGTCTTACTGACTTCAGGTGTTGTGTGTTTACAGGCATGAGTACGGCTCCGGAGGTCGTCGTGGCAACCCACTGTGGTCTGAGAGTCTTCGGTCTCTCTCTGATCACTAACAAGGTAAACACACGAGCAATGTATTGATGGATTGTGACTTTTCCAACTAATAAAACTTTGATTTTGAATGAGTGATTGATTGATTGATTGATTGTTTGATTGATCTGTGACAGGTGGTGAAGAGTTACGAGGACTCGGACAGTGTGAACCACGAGGGCGTCCTGGAGGTCGGCCGTCTGCGCTCTCAGACTGTTCAGCAGCTGGTGACCGAACTGATCAGCAGGATGGAGATCAATAACAACACAACTAATGCTGTCTGAACACGCACACACACACACACACACACACACACAGTATGTATATAACTGTTGTTTTTACAACATTTTTAAGGTTTTTAAAACATTTTCATTCATATTTTCTGTTATTTTTTACCATTGCTGTAATAAAAAGTGTATTTATATCGACAAGGTGCTTAATAATTCTCTATCAGGGTAAGTTTGAATGTTAAGTATTCATTGTGATGTTTAAGTTAATCCAGATTAATATAATGTTGACCACTGTGTTTGATGGTGCATTAATATATTAAGATATGAGACTATTATTGTAAATTGTTGCTGTGTAAAAATGCCATTTTATTTTGTAAAGAATTATCTTCAAGATCTGCGTTAATCTGATTAAAACATGCTGACAAACCTCCTACTTCCTGTTTGTGTTGATCATTTTATCAGCAGGTGAGTGTGAGTGTTCGGCTGCAGTTCATCTTCTGTCCACTAGATGCCGCTGTGATAAAACACTGACAGAATTTAAACGAATGGGAAAAGCCTCCACTTCTTTCTACAAATTCAAAATAAAAATAGTTTTGCTCATCTAAGGCCATAATTAAGACCGAGAAATAAACAGAGGCAACAAGCAAACTGGGTCGAATAAATAATGCTGGAAAACCTCAAATGTAAAGGCCATCACACCAATACAGGGTGTCTGTTTCCGTGTCAATCAATCAATGCGTTGTTGCTAGCCTACGGGCAATAGGCAAGCGTTACGGATTCTTAAGCTGTGTCTCAATTTAGGGCCTTCATCCTTCGAATAACTCGGTTATTCGTAGCCTAACTGAAATGAGATGGTCTGGTCTACGGAGGATTTCTTGTTTGCAACACCAGCTGTTCCCGCACTTACCCCTCCGTCAAACGCCACTCCTGTCGTCTAGCAACAGGTAGCTAGATACGTTGGGCTGCACCTGATGGATCCTTCGAAAAGGAGGACGCATTTGTTGGCCACATCTGAAGGAGCCTTCAAAATGGGACACGGCTGTGACGTAACCTGCCTTGAAATATGTCCCTGAAAGATGCAGCCCCTGAATTGGGACACAGCTTTTATGATAGAAACCAGTAAGTACGCTAACATAAGCTGTCATGCTGAAAAGTAAGTATTTTCCAAAGAGCTCTCGAAAGCTAACTTCTTCCTCCATAAAGTACCTAGCGAGAAAATCCTGCATTTTTGATATCCATGGCCTTGAAAGGTGCGCTCGGTAGGTGTGCTAAGCCACGAAGTAAATGCCCCCCTTCTAATAAAAATGCCTATGGTGCGTGCTTAAGGGCGTATGTTTTAAAATGAGGACACCCTAAGCTATATGCAAGCTTACACTGAAAATGCTAATGTTCTCCATCTTAGCTTAGTGTGTTAGCATGCTAATTAGCCCTAAGGAACTGTTTAGACTGATGGTAATGTCATTGGTTTTTCACACATTTGGACATTAACCAACATGAAGTTCTACTTGAGCACAGATGATGTTTCTAGATGACATTTCAATACATCTGGTAGCTGTTGAAAATATTTCAGACCAGCACAGCCATTCGTAAAGGCACAATACCAGCATGGCAAAAAATACACTTTATTAGCATAGAATGTGGACAGACTTGGAGTAAATTTGTAAATTAGTTTATGTTGCTTGTGGATGAACTCCTCAGGGCCCGATCAGACAGAATGCATTTTAGCAGCTGGGGGCGGCTTTTCTGTAGCACCTCGCATTCTTCCGCTCTGAGTGCCTCGAGTTGAAAAAACTTCAACTCAAAGCAGCAAATCGCCCGACGTCATTGACGCTTTTTCTCATTGTCCAGTCGGATGAAAGAAGAGGCGGGCCTTCTGTCAGTTTACAAAGTAACGGTTAGGTTAATGACAGCTAATGATTTGGAATAAAAGAGAAAAAAAGGCGCAGCGAGCTGCTCTTTTTAGAAAAAGCAGTGTGGTGCGCCTCGCGTTTTACAGCCTGCAAAATGCGTTCTGTCTGATCGGGGCCTTAGACAGCAAAAGCAGTTCTGCTGGGTGGTTGTCTTAGGCCCAGATTGACTAAACATGATGTTGTCTAGCTCTTACATTAATACTCTATACAAATGTAACCATTATCTCTAAGCTACTGGGACCAGACTCAAATAATAACAGAATAAAGTGAATGTACATGGATTTATTTACTGTTGTTTCCAATTTGGAGATGCTGCCTGAAAATATTCCTCGGTTTCAAATGATAATCAGCTTAATGCATCATTTGGACTATTCTGATTGGTTTAGGATTCGAACAGACAGAATGTTTTCTTCCAAATTTCTGAGCTTGACAGAGGACTTAACCTTTCTGGTAATTTCTGAACAAACTGTCTTCAAACTAAGGAAAAAGAAAAGAAAAAGAAGAGGCAGGTATGTAAAACAACAACAAAAAACATAGGTGCTTATAGAAGCATGATTTACAGGGTCTATAAATTATGCTGTGAATAATATTGTGACTACCAGTAAGAATAGTTGCTTGTGTCTGTTAGAGGTTGAGTGTTTATTTCATCCACTCTAAGGGAACAACATCTTGATGATTTCAAATTTCTAAGGCTTCATCCTTTAGAGAGCAGGAAAGAGATCTGTCTAGTGATCAAGCCTCTTTGTTAACCTGCCTCTTTCCCCCATCACAGTACAGTATTGTTGAGGAGCAGAGCCCGTTGTGTGACGAGGATCCAAATGGGGACCTCTGAACTCTTCCTCGTGTCCCTGGTGGTCCTGCTGCTGGTTCTGCTGGTCCTGCTGATTCTCTTCTGGATCCTCAGACACAACAGAAACAAGTAAGAACAAACTGCACCTCAGACAGACATCCGTCGCTCAATTTGGCTCCACAAAAACTGCATTATTATTGATCTACAGTTATTCACATTTAGCACATAGTGGATTTTAATTTCAAACTTCGTTCATTTGGTTTAATCTCTTTTGTTTTCCAGCTTGGTTCAACTTGATTTGGTGGACAGAACCTTATGTAGCCTACTCAGGTGCAAAGACAACCCTAACCCTAAAAACAGAAGTCTTAATGTTGGTCCTCTGCCTCTCTGTTGGTTCTGATTCTCCAGAAACCTCACAGTCCTGAAGATCTCAGCAGGCCAACCCACTCGCGTCCTGACCATCAGGACCGAGCAGGATCATGCCCAGGAGATGCTGGACCACTTACTGGACCGAGTCTTTCTCCAGGTCGAAGACAGACCACAATCAGGAGAGGAAAATGGAGAGGAGCTGAGATCAGATTCAGAGTCGATCCCAGGGGTTTCAACATCTGCTGTTTTTACCAGAAGAGGTGGGTGTCGTTAAGTTAAACCTTTTTCATGGTCATCCATGGTCATCCTTTTTATGACGATGGTAAGAAGATTGTAACTATAAGGACCTGTGTCCACTAACGGTGTTTTTTGTGCTTGCAGTGCCTATTTTATATCCAAAATCAATGCACTTCACTGTTTTCAATAATCAGCATCCTGAGTGTAAAAACGACCTCAGTGTCAGCAGTTTTTTGGCGCTGGCAGTTGAAAATAGTCAAACTTTTCAATGCCACCTCTCCAATCAAAATGAAGAGACAACAATGGAATGGCTGTGTGCGCCTCGCGTTTTTAAGGAAATGCTCTGAGCGCTTCGAGTTGAAAAAACTTCAACTTCAAAGCAGAAAACTTCCCGACGTCATTGGCATTTTTCTCATTGTCCAATCGGATGAATGAAGAGGCGGGCCTTCCGTGGGGGCGACGACATCGAGTTTACCGTCACCGTGATCTTTCCTCTTTGTGAGGGTCTCATGTACCCGCACAGATCTCTGTTTCCCTGTGTCCCTAGTGTCCATTTTTTAATGCAGATATAACTAATCTATTGAACACAACGTTAAGTATTTTAGCTAGTCAAAATAAATGGGAACAGATCTGTCAGTTTACAAGATAACACTTCGGTGGTTGCCTTAACAACAGTAAAAAAAAAAGGCGCAGCGATCTGCTCTTTTATTAGCAGTAGGCTTCAACAGAAAAGGCAGTGCAGTGCGCCTCGTGTTTTACAGCCTCTGTTTAACGCGCTCTAGGGGCAGCGGAAGTGCAGCCATGACAACTTTCGCAACCTAGCAACAGAGGTGAGAAGCGCTAGGTGAGAAGCGCTGTGAACTTGAGGTTGTGGGCACCACCAGCACAGAAACACCATGAGCGGACGCAGGCCCTAAACACAGATCAACAAAGATGTTAAAAACTGCACTAATTTGACATAAATTAGCTGTAAAACATGCACAAACAGAGAGAGATGGAACAAGTGTAGAAGAAAATGCTCTTCTGCTTTGCTCACATCCACTAAGAAAATGCCATGGGAATATAATCGAAACTTTTTACGTTGATTTATAAGATTTTAGGGGGTACATTTATAGAAGATAGTGGATGTAAGAGTTGAAGTTGAAACAGTTGAAACACCTCAAAGCATTTATTATTATTATCATATATTATTGCTTTTAAACCGGGACCTGAGTGCCTAATTACGATCCCTTTAATGTACGACCATGCTCTAAAATGAAGTTAGAAATCCTTGAATCATTGAGGATTATTGGACAGATTGTAAAGACCTCTGAGACATATCTGGTTGTAATACGTTTTTGCTGGTTAACTGCAGATGTTACAGAGACTGAACCTTTTCAGTTCAGAGCTCTGACCAACTGTGACATTCTGAATTATTCAGGTTTAACTGAAGTTTGTTAATGATTGTTTTCTCTCTGCAGCTCTGAGCTCTCTTCATGACAAACTGAGCAAATGGGTCACTTTTGCAATCCCCCCTCAAGGTGAGAAAAGTCTTCATGGATCAAAAGTTACGTACTTTCTACCAAAAACAAAAAAGCAAATATATATAGAACTTTTTAAAGTGATTTATTAACTTTTAACTCTCTTGAATACAGCATATACTTTATCATTTGCATTGCTATTATTCAAATTAAACATTTTCTGTATTTTTTAAGCTTAATAATTTCTAACAAAAGAAGATGATTAATTCTACATTGCCGTTCTCCACTCCAGACACTCCTGCTCCTTGTAGTGCTCCTCCATCCCCTCCTCCCCCTCCCCCTCCTCCTCCTTCTTCTCCTGTCAGTCAGGATCAAAGCGACAACCTCGACCCTCAGCAGTCCAATGCATCCCAGCATGCATTTCTCCCCTCTCAGAGTTCCTGCTACAGTTCACCCAACGAGCAGCAGCATGACGAGCCCCACCTTTAAAGAGAAATAAAAGCTTTCACTGCAGATGTTGTGAGAATAAACACACAAGGCTTTTATTTTGAAATAGATCAAATCTATATGATGAAACTGTCAAATGACTCTTAAAGAATATAAAATATTCAGTATATAGTTAGAAACCTGAAATATATAGTAATAATAACTAATAATAGTCTGAAATATGTTAAAAGCATGTAAACATCTAAATGTGGTTGCATACAAAATATAGAAGTATTTTCAAATGAAGCTGAATAAAGGATATAGGAGAGTAAAATATCAAACAGTATAAGCTTATCTATAAACATATAGACTGACATGAACTACACTGAAAAAAACTATGCTAATTTAATTGATTATTATTATTGTTTTTACATTTTTCATTTATTGTTCATTGCACGATTTAGAGAACTAAAACTCTATCAATGTAAGCAGCTGTGCAGTGTTGCATTTCCTCCAGTGACCATGTGGGGGCAGCAGGCGTCAATATACCACATACAACTACTGTAACTACTAATGCTTGTACTCAAGGTCTTAACTGTATAGTTCTACCATAAATTATTATTTGCAACACCTGCACTGTCTGCTTAAGAGAAAAAGAAAATCATTGTTGACAAAGCTGGACATTTACATAAACACATTTTCTGACTTCATTTGTTCTGGTCTATTTTTAATTTGAACCAAGAAGTTAAGTTAAGTTAAGTTAATACATTTAAATAAATTCAATGAAGTTACATTTTATAACAGGAACAGTATGAATAAAAAATATCAAATACATTTTTTCTAAAAATGTGATATCTGTTAAGAAAATTTAAAACTTATAACATTGTTAATTGTTGTAGATTTATGGATGCGCAGGCCTAATTCTCTAAAGGGGCCATATCTTCTGAATGGATATTCTCATATTTTCATGGGTTTCTCATTTTGGGGTGTTTATTGTTCACAGTGAAAAGATGAAAACTGCATGATTCTGTGTTTTTACAGAATCACATTTAAAAAGGTTGCCTCTGAAATGGGCCGTAGAACCTTGCCTTCGCTGAAATCGACCAATCATCATTCACCGTCGTTCACCTCAGGCTGCCTTCTTGTACCAGACTGTAGTCAAGTCGTTGTAAAGATTTCAGCTTATCACCCAGATACCTCCTGGCGATTCTGGCTCGTGCATTTAAGGCCGAATAACCGATCCTAGAGCAGACATGTTTTCCACAACTTTGGAGTGACAGTGCAGCGCAGCCACTCCTGTGGGGGAGGGGCTACACAGTCACTTCAAATACTTTCAGCCAATCTTGGCTAAGGGCCTTTGAATGGTAAAACGGCTTGTTCGTTTCAGGAGGAAGGAGAGACATTAAAATATGTATACAATTTTTAAAACAAATCAAACTTTACAAACGTGATTCGAAAACGAGCTAAAATATTTCCCCTTTACACACAAGGGATTCAAGAGTTTCTGTAAGCAGTGCTGAGTCATTCAGTATGTTAAAAAAAATCTTTACTAGTTACATAGAATATATGAGACCAAAGTATACATATTGTAATACTCTTATTCCTAACTCCAATTTAATTTAAGTCAGTGAGAAACAAAGCTTTCAAGCTAATTATTTAAATTCATGCTATTAACCTATCTCACTACAACTACAGATAAAAACCACCAGTTATGCTTTCAGTTCACAAAATCCCCTGTTGTCATTCAGCTTGAAAGAAGGAGCTGCTTTTGCCTACTTCTGTCTGAGGTCAAAGAGCCATAGTACTAAAACTGCAAAGAATGTAGCTGTTAGCTTCAATCTGTCACTGTTATCATTGTTCTGAACATTTTCTGTGCAAGAATGGACGGACAAAGCCATAAGTTACTGTGGAATTATTCAAATGATATTTTAACCAGAAAGATCACCACCATAGATAAATAACACTGATTTCAGTATTATCAGTCTGCCTGCAGAGGGAGGGATGGAGCTGCTGGTGTAGCTGGAGGCAGCTTGACTGAAAAAAAGGCTTAGTGATGAGTGATTGACTCCTGCTGCTGGTGACTAAAAGAAACTGCATTTTACTATATTGTGGATTAAATTATGTGATGGTGATGGAGACACAACCTCGAAAGTGACAGGAAAGATATAATCTAAATGTCTGTGATGGGCGAAGTTACAGTAAGAGATCTCACTCTGACGCAGGGGAAGTGGTGAGTGTTCCTCTGACGGCCTACAATGTAATTTTATTTGTCAGCTCATGTGTAATCTGTGAAAACCCATTTCTGCCATATTGGAAAAAACACAAACTATCAAACTCTGCAACTTCCAGTCAGGTTTATTTTTAAATTTTCTATGACTTAATATAAAGCTAAAGGTGATAGCCTACATAGTTGCCGTCAGGTAATCGTATCAGTTGGTTCTTCATCAGCTAGCTAAAAGTGTGTCCTAATTATATAGTCTTTAGTAGGCTATTGCTTGTTCTTGGGTTGCTTATTATCAACCCTGCCATAAAAATGTTCATGTCCTTATCGAGTTGTTTAAATATACTTAACAAATAAAGGAATAGCTTTAGCTGGCCCTTCACTAGCCGAACCTCTGACAATTACTTCTTCGTCAATAAACAAGTAATTTTGGCGATTGATTTGATAGCTAGTAGACCGGTTAATTTAATTAGTTAGTCCTTTACCAGCTAACAAGTAGTAGGCCTACTTTTACCAAACAAACCTTGATTAGCTAGCTAGTTAGTAAACTCGAATCTTTGTCAGTAGTCTTTCATTAGCTAAAAGAGGCAACTATAGGGATTCATGTGCTAGCTAAAACACTGATGTTTTTTTTAAGATGGACCTTCATCAGCTTGCTGGTTAGAATACCAGTGTCTTATCATTTAGGCTAACCCTTTATCAGCTAGCTAGCTAGAGAACCAGCTTTATCATTTAACCCTTTATCGGCTAGCTAGCTAGAGAACCAACTTTATCATTTAACCCTTTATGAGCTAGCTAGCTAGCTAGAGAACCAGTGTCTTTATCAATTAACTTTATTAGCTAGCGAGTTAACTGGTCCTGTCAGCCAGTAAGTAAATGTACCATTTGTTAGATAGCTAGATTGTGAGTTTGTATCTTTGCCTGTTTGTCCTATCAGCTAGATAGTAAGTAAACAGGCATCGTCATCTAATAAGTAGACTTGACCTTTGTCAACTGGCTAGCTTGTAAACTGGTGAGTCATCAGCTAGCTGGTTAACTGGTATTTTTTATTATTTATCTTTACCAGTTTACTAGTAGGTAACACTTGTGTTAGTAAATTTGCCATCCAGTCAGTTAATTCTTCATTAGCTCAACTAGTATATCAGCTACTCCTTCATCAGCTAGCTGTTTTATCAGTTAGCCGTGTAGTTAACTGCTAGTAAGTTAACTTTGTTTGTTAGCCTCTGCCAGTTAAACAACTGATGATCAAAGGTTCATTGGCTAACTATACACTCTCATTCAACATCAATTTAACATGTCCTGTATATTATTGAAGTTTTCATCTTGTCCAGTATGTTTTCTTTATTTCAGGGATGAAGACAAAACTCATCTTTAATCTGACTTAAACCCCAGATGGAGTCAGCCAAACTGTGTCTTTTGTGTCAAACAGGAAGTGACCAAAATGTTCCCTAAACCAAGTCACCCTCCACACTGATAAAACAACACACACACACACACACACACGCACACAAATACACACACACACACACACACACACGCACACAAACACACAGACACACTCCCCTCTCAGTTATCTGTTTCTCCTCTGCTGTCGCTCTGACACACACACACACACTAACACACACACACGCAGGGGGAGGTAGATAACTCTGTGATTCCACTGCTGAATTTTTAACGCTGTTGTGGAACTTTTTTTTTCCAGGCGGGTTACTGTGGCACCGGGGTACTGTTACAGCGACGGAGGCAGACAGAGAGACAGGGTTCAGTTCAGTTCTGTTGTTTACAGAGGCTGGACAGAAACAGGACCAGACTGTTCATGGAGTGCTCGGTAAGTTACTCTCTATCTTTTTATCTCTTGTAATGTTATTTTATGCTCTATGTTTTTAATCTGTCCATAAAAAAGGTGTGTGTAAAGTTTGTTCTCACACATTTTTATCTTTAACTTGGCAAAAACAAATTCACTTTCATTTTCAGATATTTGAAACAGAAAAACATCAATTTAAGACGTATTCATTTATATAAAGGCACATGCATTCTTGCATATTTAAAACGAGATAGCATGATATATATTCAAGTGATGTATGTAAAAATTGGTTTTCAGATATTTCAAGTGCAATGGAAATGTCTTGTTTTCACATTTCATGATTTTTTAATGGATTTTGTGTTTAATCACTCTTAATTTAAAGCCCAAGATGTAGTTCATGAACTCTTATTAACTAGCTTACTTGCAGTCCTATTGTAAGAAATTTAATGTAAGAATTTTGACCTCTGACCTTTGTGTTTCTGTTGTAAACGATTTAACAGAAATGTAAAATATATATACTAGTAATGAACGGTAATTTAGTTTTTAAGTAAATTCTCTTTTCCTTAAATAAGTGATTTTTTTTTCTTTTTACGAACTGGCCCCCGAAGGTAGCTGGTATGTCTTGCCCTCACATCACTGTCGTTCTTGGCACCTTTACATACTTAAATAATTAATTGCAGGAGGTTTATTTGTGTGTCTGTGCTCTCTTGTGCATGCCAGAGGTCTGCATGGGTCCATTCAACCTGGGACTTTTGTTGTGCGGGCTCACAATCATAATGAATGTAATCAGACCTTTTTTTATTAAATTATATGTAAAATCATTTAAACTGAATCTGGTATTATTAACAATTAAATGAACAGTCACAAAAGGAATGAATGTGGGAACTTTGTTTAAACCAAGAAACAAAAAGTTTATAACAGATAAGTGTGCTGTGCTGTGTCAAAATAAACGTAAAGGGATGTAATCCTTCACAGGAAATGTGCCCCAAATGTAAATAATGGAACGAAAAATTCCTCTGGCTCATTTATCAGCAGTCTCTCCCATCTTTCCACTTTTTCCATTACAAATCTTGAATAACTTTCACCTGCTTTGAAGTGTTTAAATTGTATTTGTATGTTTTTTATTAGTTTACAGTAACTCCCCTGAAAGTATTCCGTGTATGAAGTTGAATACAGCTGGTGCAACAGCCTGCTGGTATCTCTGTCAGTTAGTCCGTCATCAGTTAGCCAGCACTAGAATGGTAAGTGAGCTGAAATGGATTTCTGTCCTTTAGACTAGTGGTTGTCAAACTGTTTAATGTCAAGGCCCCACACACTGACAATTTAATACGATATGTCTCAGGGTTTCCAACTGTTGGGATCTTTGCTTTTAGATATTTTATAACAGAACGTTTATGAAACCCATGACCAAAATAGTCACACTTTCTCTCACTCTGTCACTTATGGTTGGTACACTGGTGAAGGGACCACCTGGAACCCCTTACGGACCCCTTGGGCTCCTTGGACCCAACCTGCTCTTGACCAAAAATCTGGAAAATTGTTAAACACACAAGTAATGTATTTCACTCTGGGTCAATAACCACTTAAAGTAAAATAAAATTAGATATTTGGTTACTTTTAAAAGATGAATACCAGTTTGACACAAGCCACGAGAATGAATAGCTCCTGCAATGTAGTGTATAAGATAAAGAACAGCACATACAGAGCAGCTATACAGACTACATCAGAATGTAAACAATCATGACATACATTTCTTATACTGGTATTTCAGACCTCTCCGATATTTTCTTCCAGGATTAAGATTTTTTTAACTGAAGTATCTGTAGGACCGGAGAGTAGAGAGTCAGATAGGAAAATGAAGTCTTCCCTGTAGTTAAATTGTCACCAACAAACGTTTTCTGTTAGCGTAGAAATCCCATTGAAAGCACTTCATGAAGGTCAGCGCTATTTATGGTCAAATTTGACCCAGAAACTTGGGGGTCACAGCCACTCTAAAATTGGAAAGGTATTCCATTTATTCTGCTTTATTTAAAGTTTGCTGGTGGGATTTTAACTGTTTTTGAGTGGGTGACATGGTGGTGTGGTGGTTAGACAGATCCTGGTATGAATCCCAACTTAGATGTTGAGTTTGCATGTTCTCCCCCGTGCATGCGTGGTTCCCTCCGGTTACTCCGGCTTCCTCCCACAGTCCAAAGACATGCTCGTTAGGTTCATTGGTGACTCTAAATTGCCCGTAGGTGTGAATTTGAGCGTGAAAGGTTGTCCGTCTCTGTGTGTCAGCCCTGTGATTGACAGGGCCTCTCGCCCAATGACAGCTGGGATAGGCTCCAGCCCCCCTGTGACCCTGAACAGGATAAACGGTATAGATAATGGATGGATGGATGTATTTTAAGGGGAAAAGGAAACCACACCTAACCACAAGACAAAAGTGTATAGCTTTTTCTTATCATGGCGTAGCTTTGTGTGTCATCTGTGTTATAGAGATTCTCTGGTATAAATGATGGAGGCTTTGCCTGTAAAACATTGGTGAACTCTGTCTTAGGATATGTGGACAGAAAACACCCTAAACATTGTGATGTTTCAGCCTAACAAAAAGACTGAACAAGGGGGCAGGACTCTTTCTGCAAAAGCAATTTTGGAGCCCATCGGCTCTCGTCTGATGACTTTTTGGGGCTTCGTGTGAAGCCGGTGGTTAGAGATAAAGGACTTCTTCTGGCCAAGACTTCCTTTTCCTTTGTCATTGTTTACAGTCCGACTAGCAACTTGAGAAGCAAGAATGGAGTTAGACTTGAGATACGACATCTAAGAACAGATTGTCAGCAGCACTTGCATGCAGATGTCTGTTTATAGAGACTAATAAAACGATGAACGCAGAAGGGAGCATGAATGTAATGTGGATTACTGCCAAAGTAATGCTCTGTTATGGTTCTGAATGTCAATAAAACACCCTCCAAGAATCTTAAAGTCCTCAGTAAACCAGACTTTATACTCAACCTGAATCCTCCTCTTTCTCCTTTCAGGCTCATCCCGTCCTGATGCCGTTATCGTAGCAACATGACCCTCAACACCCAGAGAGAGAAGCAGCCCCTGAGGCGGCGAGGCAGCACGCCGATCGCTCCGACCCACTTCTACCAGCACCCGTCCTGGACCCGGGACCCTCAGCTCCCCGGCAGCACCAGGCCCGACCCTGATCAGCCCCGTCCCCAGCGTAGCCACCCTCCTCTGGGACAGTCTGCGTCCTACCACCCCGGAGACAAGTCCCTCCACTACCTCGCCGAGTGGAGTTCGGACTCGGACGACGACTCGCAGAGCGACTCCGACTGTGTTTACAGAGTGGTGTTGCTAGGGGACCACGGAGTCGGAAAGACCAGCCTGGCAGGAATCTTTGCTGGGGTCACAGAGAAAGATGAACCACCTGGAGGTCTGATCTGTTAACTGTTAACCCTTAATGTTATAACTTTAAGCATATACCAAGTTATATTCTCTTTTTTGTTCAGTATTTTGGAAACTGTGCCGATACAGGAAAAAATATGACACATTTTTGTACAGTTTTGACGAATCGATCCGACTCTTTACAACGAGAATCATAGCAGAAACCGTTAAGTGTTTTATTGTTATTTTCCAATCGGAGCTCAGTTTCTGTCTGTTGTGACATTATAACCTTGACTGTCCCAACATCATTGATCAGCTCAGTGTCACGTGTTGATTGGCCTGGGGCCATGATTGACAGCATGTATTGATCGATGATAGTCTGACATGGTGTGTGGGGTCAGAGCTTCTCTGCTGTTCGCTTTAAGGTCGACTGAGCTCCATGTTTGGTTACAATCCCTGCTTTCAATGTTTTGTCCTCGTTTCTGTATTCAGAGGCATTTGTCATTTCTTTGAATCTCTTTATAATGATTGATAAAAGAGTAGTTGAGTTGTTTCTCCACGTTGTTCCTCTAGCCTCTAGTGATGAAGATGTCACCATTTTGGTCCAGATGTCTCAAAACTGTCCGATAGATTCCATGAATGTTAGAATGAATTATTTCAATTTATTTTCATTCAAAACTCACACAAATTACAACCGACCATCTGTTCTCACCATGTGGAGTTTGCGATCCCGCTAGCTACCGCTGCAGTAGTTGTTGTGAGGGTGGCGGCTGCACTGGCGATCATAAAGGCGCATGTCCGTGACGAAGCTTTAGCTAGAAATACCGTACCGTAAAATACCGTAGCACAATAAAATGAAATACCTCTCTCTGCATTTTATACTGGTATATTGGTCACACCAGTATGTAGGACACAGCCCACTTTTTAGATTTTTTAAAGTGTGTCTTATACATCGAATTTTACGGTAAATGAAAAACAACCAATTATTTTTATTTTAAAGAAAGATAAATACAAATATTTGTTGGCCAATATTTCATTGGCCGATCATAAAGATGAAGATATAGATAATTGATTTCACTCTGAACCGATGATCATTAAATTTCAATATCAGTACATACAGATATATTATTACAACTCCGCCAGCCGCCATCAGATGAAACTCATCCAATACTTGTGCAAAAATTGCAGACATTTTTATGTGTCTGTTTAGTGCTAATTAGCAAGTGTTAGCATTCTAACATGCTAAACTGGATAACTCTATTTTATACTCGCATTAGCAGTTAGCTCGGTGCACCACTGTTCAGCCTCACAGAGCAACAAGCAAAGTTGTAGCTTCTCAGTCTTGTTTTTTATTGTTTGTTTCAGTGGAAACTTACGAGCGGACACTGACAGTAGACGGAGAGGAAACCACTCTCATCGTGATGGACACCTGGGAGAACGACAAACAGGTAGAGCGTGAGTGTTAATGTTGTCCAGTTGTGGAGTGTTAGATGTTCGTATTGAAGCAGAGGATCATGGGTACCTGATGTGGCTGATTTCAAACCTGTATGGACAGCTATGATGAAGACCTTTGAGGACATTTCCAGATTAAAAGATGTTAAGGTTCTGTTGCTCACACTAAAACCACCACAACTTGTTCATACTAGATATTTTTTATTTATTTTTTAATTAGAGGATAATTAGTATTTCAAAATTAGCTCTGAAAATCTGGAATTAAATACAAATAACAAGTTTCTTTCTCTCTTCATTAAATCCATGACTCTCTACCGTTCAGCATGAGGAGGACGGCTCCTCTCAGGACGATTGTCTGAAGGTTGGGAGTGCGTACGTCATCGTTTACTCCGTCACCGACCGCTCCAGCTTCGATTTGGCCGCGGAGCTCCGTATCACGCTGCGACGAGCTCGCCAGGCTGAAAATCTTCCCATCATCCTCGTGGGCAACAAAAGCGACCTGGTCAGATCAAGAGAAGTTGCTATTGAAGGTAGGTTGGTACATACATACTCAGATTGATAAAAAAACTAATTACACTTTTGCTAATATGGTAATTAAATAAGTACGTGTCTTTTTTTCCCAGAGGGCCGAGCGTGTGCGGTGGTGTTCGACTGTAAGTTCATTGAGACGTCAGCGTCTCTGCAGCACAACGTCTCAGAGCTGTTCGAAGGCGTGGTCCGACAGATCCGCCTCCGTCGGGACGGCAGCGAGGCCATCCAGCGCAGACGCTCCATCTACAAACGCAAAGAGAGCCTTACCCAGAAGGCTCGGCGCTTCCTGGATCGACTTGTAGCTCGTAACAACCAGCGCATGGCGGCCAAAGCGCGGTCAAAGAGCTGCCATGATCTGGCCGTCCTCTGAGGACACGTTAGAGTCTCAGGTCGGACTCTCTTGAATTCATTGACGTGTTTCTGGTTGGGAAATTGTGGACGATGAGGTTAATTGACACTCAGCAACAGGCGACAACTAAAATATTTAGCAGCGAGCAGTCTGCAGACGTTACGATTAGTATGAATGTCACCGTGATCGCTGTGACCAACTCTTTTTCCTGTTTGAACTTTTGGTCTACGAACTTTTGTTGCTTTTTCTCCAGATGCAAAAATACAAAAAAACACTGACTGAAAGGATCATCACTGTACAGTTAAAGGTTGGATGATTGTTTAGTGTGTGTGTGTGCGTGCGTGCGTGCGTGCGTGCGTGCGTGTGAGAATATGTGACGAATATGGACGTCGTGTAGTCTCTCCTGAGGTTTCTACTGTTTTCCACAATGTGCGAAATAAAGTCTTAAATTAACAATCTACCAAAAATTATGTTTTTATAGGTGTTTAATACAGATGAAATATTGATTTCCTTTAGAGTTATCTAACTACTTTTTGTCTTTTTTTGTTGTTTATTTTGTCGTTGTTTTTTAATAACTGAACGCTCAGTAAAAGCGATTGTCGAATCATGGCTAAGTACCCTTCATTAGGCACAGCAGGTCCGTCATACCTTGATTTCAACACGTTAGAGAGGTGGTGATTGGGCTGTATTAAGAGAGATACAAAAGCTGTGTCCCAATTCAGGGGCTGCATCCTTTGAAGGAGGTATTTCAAGGCCGATTGCGCAGCACGTGAAGGGCTGTCCCATTTCAGAGACTCCTTCAGATGCAGCCGACAAATGTGTCATCCTTTTCCCGGGCCGTGAAGGATCCATCAGATGCGTCAGAAATCAAACGAGATGGCGGACTCTCAAGCGGTCAAGGAATACACTTTTAAATGTGAACGTTTTTGGTTTCAATTCAATTGTATAGATAGCAATACAAATGTTAACAAACGAGAGGCAACAGGAGCTGCGTTAAGGGCGGATCAACTGCTGACGCAAACAGGAAATCCTCTGTAGACCAGACCGTCTCATGTCGGTTCGGCCTTAGCGTCTACGCAGGCTACGAATGACTCATCCATCTTAGACTGCGTCCTTCAGAGGATGCAGCCCCTGAATTGAGACACAGCTAAATAGTTTGTGTAACGACAAAGTATCAAAAAGAGATTCAACGATATCTGCTGTAATGTAAGCTGCTAACGTTAGCATGTCTGGCTAACTAGCTTTCTGCATACAGTAGCTACCTAGCATTACTTCTACTGCCAAAAGTTACCACATCTTTTGCTAACTACATTATTTTGTAAGGCTACAGAATACGCCACAAGAAGCCCTGTTAATGATTTATATAGGAGCAGTCTCACATAGCCAGAACTCTAGCGCTGTGCTAGCATGGACAGCGAGGAAAAAATTGATCTGGGACGTTTGTATTTCTCACCAGATTTTCAGTGTGTGAGTTGCTAACTCGGAGATTGTTTTTCTTTTTCTTTCATTTAGTGACGGGAATTTTTAAAACAGCAACTCACATAAAGACAAAGCGAAGGTCAATTTCCTCTAAAAAAGGAGAGTGCTCATCACAGTCTACATCCTGTGAGTCAGGGTGAGGGCTGGTCGATCATTTATTTGTCAGCTAGCTAAGAAAAGCAGCTTTTCCAAACTTCTGTCCTTAGTCAAGGACCCTTTGTATATCACATTACTAAGAGTTTCTGCTGTAGATCTTTTTATTGTAAACTGCACATGTGCAGTTTGAGAGTGGAAAACTCACTGAAACAGTTACGAAGAAGGGAAGGGCTTAGTTAACAGTAAACTGTCCTTTTTTAATCAGTAGTGTTACCTTACAGTCTCCTGTGTTTTTATCAGCTGTTACCTTTCTACTCTTGTGATTTAATGTTGAATCACTATCAGATCTTTTGCTGTGTTATGTTTGTTTTTCAGTTTTAATGTCCTTTGTGCGGGAGCTGCAGGAATGAAACCTCTTTTGTTTCACTTAACATAAACACTCTCTCAGGTCCCAACATCAGCCACGGCCTCCTGGATGTTTACTGTTGCCATGGAGAACACAGTGATTGTTAACCAAAGCTAAGGAAGAGGCTGTTTAATGAACAGTCGTCACGAGGACAAGCTTGCAGACTGACTCTTCTGTTTGGTTGACAAGAAACAGGCCGAGTGTTTGGCTGATGGATGAGACAATGTTATTTACAGGAACGTTTCTGCCCTGAGTTTAACTCTGCAGTTTCATTTGAATTAAATTATAGCCCCTTTCACACGAGCACTGCACTCCTGAACATTTCCCGACATTGTCCGGGTGGGCTGCATGTGAGAACACTAACATTCGAACTTTTCACCCCGACTTTATGCAGACTTTTTCCTGCCAGCCTCCAATTAAAAGGTCTGCAAGAAGTCGGGGTGAGCCGATGTGTGAACGTTCATCGCATTCATCGCGAGGGAGTGGGCGGAGTGATGATGTTTATATCATGTGACCGGTTTGAAACCAGAAGAGCCACCACATAACAGGATTATTAAAAAAATCTGAGGTTGAAGAAGAGGGATCATTTACAAGACGACAGCAGCAAAGATGTCTGCAAAGTGGAGAGAGGAAGAGATTCAGGAGCTTCTGGCTGTGAGGGCCGACGCCAAAATTGCTCGCCTATTGCGAGGGCCAATACGTCACGTCTGACTGGGAAAATCTGCTGCTGTGAGGGACGTGTGTGAAAGGGCACCTGGAAAACTTTTTCTGGAATGGGGCTTAAGAGTGCACAGAGTGGGAGACTGTAATTAGGAACAATGATGCGCTAAGCTAAATGCTAACATCAGCATGCTAACATATTTGCAATGACAATAATTAAAGGGCCAGTTCACTGATTTTCAACCTCAGTCCACACTCTGTGCCTTCGGAGGACGCTATCCGCTTGTCCAACGGGCCCTGGAAAACCAGATGACACGTTTTACGTAGTCTGGCGGAGACCAGGGAGCTTGGTAAACTACTCTTCCTCAATCTAGATCGCCCGCCTCTGATGTCATGTCTCGTTCAAAATCGTCAGGTTTGAAATGTCGACTGCAGACTTGAAGATTTTTTAGACGATCCACCGGTATATTCTCGTCGTATTTTAGATTCTGTACCACTCATTGCCTGCAGCGAAAACGGTAGTTTTTCACTCCAGCGTCTCTCACTAGGCCGCTCCTGTACGAGGGAGGGGCGCAGTGCATGCTGGGTGTTGTAGGAATGTAGAATGGGTGAAACCATGAGCTCTTTGCACAACTTTCTCCACAGCTGTGGACCGAATTTCAAATATTATTGCTTCTATCGATTACAGAGAACACCAGCTTTGACTGGCAGCGGCTTTTTCCAGGGGCGAATTGCTCCTTTAAGCAGGTATAATGTTTAACCTGTTCTCAATTCTTGTTTAAAATGTTTGTATGCTAATATTTGCTTATTAGAAGTTTTGCTAATTAGTAGTCATAAAACTATGTGTCGGACAAATTAAGATTTTGGCCTGATGGTGGCACTAGGGAGCATGAATGTGTGTATAAAGTTTTATGCATAGTCCAGCCAATAGTTGTTGAGATATTTCTCTGCCAAACAAGGGTTAGATCCCCAAAGATCACCAAAGTCATGAGCCAGACACGAAGCTGAGTTTCTGTAAACGACAACAAACTGATTTAAATCACAGCCGCTTAACCGGAAACCACATCTGTCCCAGTTTTACTGATCAAATATCGAATGTGCTTATTGATCCGGCCTTAAGGGTGACACAAACACACACACACACACACACACACACACACACACACACACACACACACACACAACACACACACTGAGGTTGTACAGGGGCTGAGAAGGAGTGTAACACTGATTTGTTGATTTGATGAGGGTAATGGAAAATATGCATGACTCTGCTCAACCCGGATCACACACACACACACACACACACACACACACACACACAGAGTGATGTGTAAACATCCTCTCAGTGGAGGAGGACCAGAGGCTCAGAGCTGTGAGTTCAGCTCCCTCCTGAATAGAAACATCGGAAAATCCCCCTCCGTCCCTCTCGGAGGTGTAAAAGTCGTGGACAAGATTTGATAAGAGCTCATGCCACAGATTTTACAAATAACTTGTGAACTGTTGGTCCCTCTGGTGCTGCTTCTTGGTTTACTTCTGCTTTTTTATTTCCATGAAGATTAAGCACCAGCCTTCGCCTGATGGGCTTATTTGGATGAAAATCAGCTTCAGTTAGCAGCTCTTGGCTGTTGTTGCCTATGACCTAATAACTTAAGCCCCTTTCACACATGCACTCCTGACAATGTCCAGAAAATTTCAAGACAGTCTGCCCCTGAAATTTTCCAGAGTTGTTCTTTCACACGTCCCTCACAAAGCGGGGGATTTCATGAGGCGGGACATGACGTAAAAAGTATGCTGCGGTCCCTGCAACTGACCAATGTCAGCGTCGGCCCTCACAGCCAGAAGCTCCTGAATCTCTTCATCTCTCCAGTCTGCAGACATCTTTGCTTTTGTCTTGTAAACGATCCATTCTTTTTTAACCTCGGATGATTTTAATCATCCTGTTATGTGTCGTTCTTCTGGTTTCACACCGGTCACATGATATAAACGGCATTACCCACCCACTCACTCGCGGTAAGTACTCCAGACTGTTACCTGCTGCATTCACACATCGGCTCACCCCGACTTTTTGCAGACATTTTACTCGAGGCTGGCAGGAAAAAAGTTGTGCATAAAGTCGGGGTGAAAATCCGTTTGCGTTCAGACATACAGCCCACCCGCACTATGTCAGGATATTTTCAGGAGTGCAGAGCATGTGTGAAAGGGGCTTAACAGAGACTAAGCATAATGACCTTTCCACTACAGAAGACTGAGGAAGTTTGTATAATTAGAGTCTGACTGGGCTTTTTTAGGGAATTCATATGTCGATGATAAGATGGAAATTAGCTGCAAAATTGTCAGATAAAATTAAATTTTAATATAACTAAGGGAAATCACAAAATGTCTAAGTTTTTTCTCTGATTCTCTAAGCCAAAACTTTTTGTATTCTTTTGTGGCTCTAATGCGCCATCATACGGACAATTTATCTTTGTTTTCTCCCTTACTCCGGAACAAATAAACATAATTATAGGTGTGAAAGTGACCTTAGTTCAGGGTGAAAACAAAGGACAAAAGCAAAACATTTTTATATATAAATAAAAATACTTTAAAGAGCACAGTGACAAAAGCACACTGAATAAAAACAATGAAACAAATTATCTAAAGCATTAAGGACTGTGTCAGCTCAGCTCAGCGTCCTCAGCGCAAAAAACTCCCTCTGCGTCAGCTGTTTTTATGCGCTCAGCGCTCTCAGGTGAAAATAGTCCAACTTTTGGAACACCGCCGCGTTCGTCTATGTCACTTCTCACTCACCAACCAATCAAAACCTCGATGGGGTGGGACTTCAGATATCAACTTTGTCAACAACAATGGCAGAAGAGAAGCTAATGCTTTCTTTTTTTTCCGAGGGTATAATTTTCCGGGTGTAGAGCTGCTGCTGATGCCAGGACACGATTCCTTTACATTGTTTTTAAACTAATATAAGGCACACAGAGCAATTTAAAACAGACTTAACAATCACTACCGAGGGAAGCAGAAGTGCTGCAATAACACTTACTGTTAGTGGACACAGGCCCTTAATAATGCTATTATCTGCCGACAGCCTCATTACAATGTGTTATAATAAATTTGTCTTTATTACTGTTCATACCAACAGTAGTCTCATGTCTCTACTCCGTGCAAAGGTAAGTTACAGCTCATGTAAAAACACTTCAAGGCAACTTTTCTCTACGAAACATTACGTACTTACTCCTCCTCATTGTGACATTACTGAACTATGAAGACACCTGAAAGCTTCATGTGTCTGTGTCTGAACCCACTGTCACTGAGCTGAACATCATTTTAAAGGACATTTCAAACATTTCAGCTCTTTGAGGTGCGTTTGATTTACAGACACGGAGCAGAGAACAGAGAAAATCAAACACCCCCCTGTGTTTATTTAAACTGTGCAGCTTCCTCTCTGTCTGTCTGTCGGTCTGTGTTAAAGCCTGAGGACTGTAACTCTGCCTCACACACACACACACACACACACATACACACACACACTCACGCAGACACACTGCCAAAAACTGCAGGAATGTAAGCTGAACACTTTGCCAGCAGGTTTGTTTGCGCGTGTGAGACTTTGGCTCCCCCTGGTGGACAGATGCTGTCAGCTAAATGTCTTTATTCCTTTTCTTGTTTGAAATACAACGTTACAACTGTCACAGCACATTTTAGGACATTATTATAATAATACTTACAGGTAAATAGAAACAGCTTTTATGTAATAACAAGTTTCCATAATGTGTTACGTGTTTTCTAAATGGGTCTCTGGAGAGTTTAACGCTGAAACAATGCATGCTGGGAAGCTTATTAATATACTGTTATATATATATATATAATATATGTTTCTTTAAAGTTAGAGTTTAATGAATTAAGTTACTACTTCAATTAACTCATTGTTTTTAGTCAGATGACAGAGGAACTCATGCCTTTCTGCTCTGAAGTTAACACACCCCGTCAAGTTCCATAAGGCTATGTTTTTGTCTCTTTTTATTTTGTCACTTCCTGTATTTTGAAACTTACCTGTGTCTCTGTGTTTCAGACTTCCTGCTCCCCATGTTTCCAGCCACTTGTGTCAGCTCTGCCTTTATTGGTCTGTGTCCACTAACAGCGTTTTTTTGTGCTGGCTGCGGCCAAAACCTCTATTTCAGAGCGCTTCTGACCGGCGCTTACTGTTGCTAGGTTACGAAAGTTGTCTGGCGGTACTCTCACTTCCCTTGGTAGTGATCGTTAAGCCTGTTTTAAACCGCTCTGTGTGCTTAATATTTGCGTTTATTCAAAGCGCAAAAAACACCTTTATTGGACACAGGCCCTTACCTCACCTGTGTCTTGCCTTCCCCTGATTGTCTTTGTATATACACCCCGTCTGTCTGTCTTCCCTCTTGTTGCCAGCTCATTGTGCATTCCTTCGTGTCACCTCATCACGGGCTTTTCCCCGTTTCTGTGAGTTGACCTTTGCCTTTTTTTGACTCTGCCTCAGTCTACTTATCTGGATTAGTTTGCTTGTGGATCTGATTTACTGTGTCACGGAACTTTGGACTGAACATTAAACACTGTGTTTACCTAACCTGCATTGTGTCGAGTTGTGCATTTTAATCCTGGCCTGTCAAAATCCTGGTCTAAAAGAAAAACAGCAATGATAAAAGATTCCAGTCGACTCACGTATTATTTTTTACAGTGTACAGTTGTGTAATGTGCTGTACATGAACTTTCAGGTTCCTTCATGTCTGAGTTTGATTACACTAGCTGTTTTTTCCCCCATAACTACTACATAAAACAGGTAGGTAATCTCTTGTGAATCTCTCCTTTGACTGGGTTTTTATGAAAATATGCATCATTATTTTATTTGACAGGTGTCTTTGTTGAACTTGCTTCTTAAATACGTTGAAGTCAAGTTAAAAGCTAATGATGGCAACCTAAAAAAGGAACAATGTAAAGGTGGAGTTTAGACATTGCAAAAACTATTATACTTCAGTTATAAGCCATGTATACTTACTTTTACTTAAGTAATATGTTAAATGCAGGAGGTAAACTTCTAATGTAGTATTTTAACAATGTGATATTGGTACTTTTACTAGAGTGGATGATTTAAACACATATTTTAAGTGATAAAATCTAAATTTAAGCCCTTATTTATTTCAGTTGTATGCTTACAAGTTGCTTCCCTTCTAATAAATGCAATAAATAAAATGACTACAAAACAAACTTGGGGCCTGGTAGATCTGCAGGTAAAGAGAAAGAGGAAGGAGGAGGGGGATTAACAGGAGCTCACAGCTTATTTTCCCCTGGGGTCTCTGCAGGTTAATCCAAACACACTTAAACTCCGTCATCCCTGCTCTTCTCTGCTTATTGATCCATCCAGACCAGACAAATTGATTCCAGAGTTTATGTTTTAAAGACCTTTTATGAATTAAAAATGAATCTGGGAGAAAAATCTCAGGCAAAATAAGGGAGCACCAGCACGGTGGCCTGCTAGTGAACAGTGTATGGGCCTATCCTCATAATACCTGTTGACCTGAGAAAAATGCACCCTCAGGAGATGAAGACTGCCTGAACACGTCTGACATTCAAAAAGGAAGCTCCAGGCCTGTTACAGATGTTAAAGGAACAGACTGACATTTTATCAAACACTCATGTTCTCACGTTTAGCGTCATATCAGTGTCAGATCAGCTTCAAACCTTGCAACCCGACCATTGTTGGTGAGGGTAATGGAAAATTGAATTGTTCAGTAAATCCCCGGATGTTTAGTTTGTAAGTTTTATTTTGCCCCCCTTTTGTGTACCAGTCGCTTATTATCTCCTCAGCTATTTAATCCCTTCCAGATGGGGCGTGGTCGGCATTCCTGCAACCAGAGGCGTCAACATTGAGCGAAAATTCCATTGGCACCGGAAGTTATAGACGTGTCCTTCAAAACAAAAGTACAGTCCAGCCATAATACTAATACCACTAAAAACCCTGTCATACACAGGTGTCTTGTAATCATATATGGGATGGGCAAAATGTTTGACATTGAAAAAATGTATTCAATGAATGTATATTGCATATGTTGTTAGATTATAAACCTGGTATGGTCTTACTAGTAAATAGTAGGAAGGAAACGTGAAAAGTAGTTTCTGAATTGGACTTTTATTTTGAATGTTTGACCGGAAGTTGTGTGTTACTTTGCCGTTGTTTGGACACTTGCTGCAGGCAGCGTGTAACGGTGGAGAAGAGCTAACGGACAGACCGAGTAGTTAACAGCAGCAGGATGAACAGTGCAGGTAGGAACTAAAACAGACGACAGGACACTAAGTTATGTTCACTCAACTTACCTCTGATACGGTTCAGAACTGTCTTTAGTTTCTAAGTGTGTTTTTTTAATTCAGGTTTACTGGAGTACAGCCGGTTCTGATCTAGAGGATGTGGTTTGGACAGAAAGAACGGTTAATTTAACCTCTGTTGCCATAGAAAATACGGTTTAAATGAGCTGCCTTTAAAATGTCAGATGACTGTTTAAATGATTAAATTACTTTTTAACAGAAAAATATAAAATACGCGGTGAGACCCTGCTCTAATTGCTAAAACTTCGAAGACTCGTTTTTGGGACCTTTAAATGATTTGTTGATTTATTTTCTAGCTTTCCTGATGGATTAATGATGTGACATTATGATCGATCTGTTTGGCATTGCCTTCCCCTGACTCCGTGTCATAGTCTCAATAGTGACGGTGCAAAGTGCAAGTAGGCCATTCCTCAAAAATACATGTGAGGCTGGCCTATTATAGATATATCGTTATCAATTATCAGTTTATTGTCCGATAGACAATTCATTGTATTTTCTTTTAACGTTTGACATTTTGTGGGTGGAGCCAAATGATGAAGCAAATGTGCAATGTGTGGCCTACAATATAGAATTTTTAGACCTACTACACAACTCCATGCTTTATACCTAACCCTCACCTTCTATATCTCCTCACATCCTTCCTTATCTCCTGCATTCCTTTCCTATATCCTGCTGTCCATCTGTACCTCTTCTTTTCCTTTCCTTACCAATCATTTCCTTCGTTATCTCCTCCTTTCCTTTCCTGTCCACTATTTTTTTAATCTTGTACTCCTGTTTGCCAACAGCTTTTACTAATTGTAACAAGTGAATTACCCCAAAATATTGAACTATAATTATAATTATAATTTTGTTTTTAAAGCTTACAAACTTGGTGATATATTAACTGTTTCCTGTTGCTGTTTACTCCAGCTGTGTATCCGCCTCCCTCCGCACCTACAGCCAACATGTTTGGCAACGTTCCTGGCTATGAAGGCACTGTCGCAGGAGGAGGTAAAAGGAGTAAAACACTCAACTCTTCAGGTAATATTCAGGTTGTTGCAGCTACTTACAGTTTGTCCTTGTCATGGCAGGAGGTTACCTGCCACCTCCTATGCCCTTGGAGCCTGTAGCCCCGCCCCAGCCCGGCCCTGCACCTGATGACTGGAGGTAATGCTGAATTCATGTTCACCTCAGATGGTCCCATTTCCGGAGTAAGGAAGTTGTTACTCCGACTTTGGTGTGTTCCTGAGTTTTAAGTCGTAATGTGGGAACAACATGGACGCTACAAAGAGTGTTTTATTGCACAAAACATTTAAACAAGACGTCAACATCTGTTTCCAGTTTTTGTTAATTTGTCCCAGATTTGTTGCTGTACCGGGAAATTCTCCAAATCTAGAGTTCAACTGATCTAGGATTCTGAGACCAATACAGATTTCAGAGAGGATAAATTCACCGATTACCGATGTGGGGCTGATATAATGAAATTTTAGGTGTGGATTTTGCACTGATTTGATCATGCAATTGTTAAATTGTTAAAAAGGTTTCTTTCTTAAACAAATACATTTACAAAATATAATTTATCAATATCATACATTTTTTTCTACTAATTCTAGTGCTGACCTCCGTCTGCTCAGCTGTGATCCCCTGCTACATGTACAGACACTGCTGTAGAGTGTTGCAAAGAAGCACGCTGGACAAGACAAGCTACATGCTAACACCACTTCCAGGCTTGGGGAGTAACGGAATACAAGAAACGGTGCTATGTAATTAGGATACAAAAAAAGGCAACTGTATTTGGTTACAGTTACAGAAAAAAAAGAGGTAGTTAGATTACAGATACATTCATTTAAAATGGGGATTACTTGCAGGATTACAATTTTAAAATACCTTTATCTCTGATAATACCATGCACCTGCATGCACACGTTACGACACTTCACAACACACAAGTCTCACAACACCACTCCTCAAAGCTGCCAAAATAGTTTCACTGGTCGGAGATGGGAGCAACATCGCAGTACAGTGCAAGTTATGCCTTCCGGCTGTCATTATCCAAGGACTCGACGTTTTATTTAAATAAGCATTTACCCCTCTCAGCATTTACAGGTGAGACCAATCGCTAATGCTAGCTGCACAGAATTCCAGTTAGAAATGTTAGCTAACCTGTCGTCTTAGCTAACAGCATACTTAACAAAGAACATTTAAATGTGCAGAATTACCGCTATTCATTTAAATGGGTGTTCACGCGTTACAAAAGTATGTAATTTATTTTCTCTTAGTAACTAATTAGTAACTGTATCGGAATACATTTTTAAAGTAACCCACTCAACCCTGACCACTTCTAAAACACCCAAAGCACTCTTTACTGCTTTATATTTTCTGTAAAAACAGTTTTCATATCAGGTAATACATGCCGATATTGATATATCTGTGATAAAGCTATATCAGCCAATGATATCGGCCAAACAATATATCAGTCTGGCTCTACCTAAAACCACTAAAATATTACTTCATCTGACTTATCAGGGTTAATGCTCATACATCGACAACTAACGATTACAACCTAATGCTAGATTTTAAAATACAAGCAAGCAGAAAATTGTATCTAATTCAAGAATTAATGAGAAGTTTCTTAACATTACCTTAACATTACTTTTGTCCACCATGTTTTTTGCGTATATGACTACAACTCTGCAAGGCTTGTACCAAAATACTCACAGCTTTTACTCGTTATTGTTCCGACTTCTAGAGAATTTTCCAACACTACATGAATGCTACGTTACACCTGACATCACCTGTGTTAGCTGCTATTAAAACTATGTACACCTGAGACGGGTGGGGCCTGTTGCTCACGGTCTGTCAGATTAGAAAAGGCTGCATTCAGAGAATGTTTTTGTCCACAACTCACCTGTGAATTTGTATTTGTGTGTTTGTGTGTTTGTGTTGCAGCATCCCCACTCTGTCGGAAGATGTGGCCCGTGAGGCGTTCAAGAGCTTTGCGTCGTCTCACTGCTGCTACAGCAAAGGTCCTGCGAATGATGGAGTCATCACCGGCATGGAGCCGTTCAACACCTACAGGGTAACTTGATATTCTCTCTGTTTATGATGCTGTTAACTGCAGGTGTCACTTAAAGGTGCTTCAGTTATTTTCTGTAGGCCTGTTACAGTTAGTGGATTGAAGACTCCATCATGTTATCTTCCCTGTTATTAACATGTGATACAAATCTAGATATGATGCAGTCTTTTACTTTGGAATGAATTGACGCCATTTTGGATTTTAACCATGTGAGCAGCTTTAGGGATGTTGGCTGGTCGGTTGGTTGATCACGCTCTGAATGAGTTCTGCTGCAGTAATGTGTGTTTTTCCTGAACCAGATCACACATCCAGACACAGATCATATGTCCATACCAGCAGGACACGGGGTGCAAGTGTAAGCCTTTTATTAAGGACCCCCTTGTTGAGTCTCGTGTGTCTGAGGACAGCTGTGGTCAGAGTCTGACTGTATGACATCAGTGAACCCACTGCAGTTTATAAACACTCTAATAGTGTGACTCTCATGTGACCGTCATGTGAGAGTCAGGGACCCTTTTATGACTATGATGATTTAAACGTGACAAAAACAGTCTAACTATCTAGAACCATTTCCAGCCTGAAACAGTGATTCCTCTTTACCCTGTCTCGTCCTGCTTGTTCTGTTAGACATATGTCGGTCGCCTGTCTCGTGTGTGACGGCACAGAGACGTTTCTATTTTAATCCGTCCAGCTGTCCACAGCGGGCTCCCGACAGCTCACGTTTCACTTCTACATATTTTGACACTTGAAGTTTATTTTCTGTTGATTTTCAGGCCTTAAAGGGAATGTGAGTCAAACTCTCACTCTCATTACTGTGACTGAGCGCATCCTGTGCAGACACTGACAGAAGATGCTTTCACAATGCAGCCTGAAACGTTTTGTTAAATAGTTTTCTAAGTCTGACACAAGTCTGAAACCAACCAAACTGCACCAGCATTTCTATATACATACCCCAAACCAACTAGTTAAGTTAAGATAAGATAAGATAAAATAAGACTTTATTAATTCTGAGGGAAGTGCAAAGAGGCAGTACGTAATAGAATAGGCTAATAACAGTGCAATAAGTTATTACAAAAGTAAGCTGAGCAGTTCTCATACTGCTTCTCCATGGATTCAGTTTCTTGTAAACAAAACAGTTCCTGTACGCTATGTACCCATTATTGTGCAGACAACTGTCACTGAATAACTTATATATTCAAAGAACATTTAAAAACGTATTTATTCTCAGGCAACACATTGCCCACAAAAGTGCACATTGACGTAATGCAGTCAGCCACACACTAGGTTTTGACCTAGTCTTGTTTCTTCACTTCTCTCCATCAACGCTTCCCCTTCAGCTCTCTCTAGCTGAACAGCTGCAGACGATTGGAGCATCTTTCTTCTCCTGATTTAGAATCTTCTTCAGCTTCTTTTCTTACTTCAAGTATTATATTTCTGTTATTGTTTCTATTTTGAACACTGTCTTTGTCAACAGATTTTATTAACATATAGCACATTGAAGTGTCTTTTCTGCTTTTTAAGTACCGGCTGGAGACGTTCACTGAGTCCAGGTTAACTGAGTGGGCCCACAAACCATATGAAGGTAAACAACACACACACAACACAAATACACATTTAAGTTTATCCTGCACCTAATTATGAGCATCAAAGGATCACTGATTTGATTTGTTGATATAATAGTATATGCAGAAAGGTGTGATTGTTTGTTGTGAGTTTATTATTAGTTAAAAACCAGCACATCACGAATCACCACTGAAGAAGAACTGTTTTCCAAGAAATGTAAAAGTCTCTTTCATTGAGTTCTTAACCTGAAAATGTGTTCCTTTTTTTGTATTGATAAGCTTTTTTATCGCTAAATCTCACACCACAGATGTCGGAGTGTCCTTGAACACACCAACAGTGGCCACAGCTCTCAGTCAGTTGTTGGACTACTTAGAGACAGAATTTAAAAGGAGAGGTCAAATCTGTGCAGCAGAGTCTGGGATATTCTGAGATTTGGTCCCTGATCAAGATCCCAAAACATCTGGTCCTACATTTCCCATAATGCAATTGGATAGATTATTTTATTCTTCCCCACATTTTGAACACCTACAGTGTCTAACGCAGGCTTTCTGTCAACTATATTTAATCTTCAATCCCAAACTGAGAAAACCCTGAAGACATCAACATGGGAACATGTTTACCGTGGATTTTGACCAGTGTTTGATTGACAGGTTAATATGAAGTCTCTCTTGTGTGACTGACAGGTGAACAAGCTGACTTCTATACCCAGACTGCCCCCCGACCCTGGGAGGTCCAGGCCACGCCTCCCAGCCTCTTCACCAATAAAACGGAGGAGATCCGCGTACCCTTTACCTCCTCCATCAAGGTGATTGTTCACTCAGAGCTGCCAGCCAATCACGGAGCAGGATGCACTGTCCCGAGGGTTAATTTAGTTAAAGAGTCCTTGAGGCGTTTGGAGAGGCTTTTAAAATGTTCCAGGTGTTTCTAAGGAATTCTGGTGGTCCTTGAGGAGGTCAAGAGGTCTTTGAGGACATTCCAGTTTCAGAACGGGTTCAAATGGCCCATGAGGGGAATCAACAGGCCCTTGAAAGCGTTCACTGGTCCTTAATGGGTTCCAGAAATGTTTCAAGATGTTGTACAGGCCATTGAAGAGGTTTTCAGGGGTCTTGTAATGGTTTCAAGTGATCCATAAGAAGGTTCAGTTGGCATTTAAAGAGGTCCAAGAGGTCTTGAGGACAATCCATAGGTTCTGAAACAGGTTCAAATGGTCCACAAGGGGTGTCCACAGGTCCTTGAAAACCTCCATGGGCCCTTGAGGGGTTCCAGAAGCTCCTGAAGATGTTTATAGGCCATCAGAGAGAATTACTTTGAGGTTTTCGAGTTGTCGTTTAGAAGATCAATTGGTCCTTGTGGAGGTTCTGAAACAGGAGGTGGTTCCAGTGCTCATCGAAGACTTCCATTAGCATTTGATGGGTTTTGGAGGTTCTTGAGGAGGTTTTTAGGCTGTTGAGGATTCAGGGGTCCTTAAAAGGTTACCAGGTTTAACTGGTTCTTCGAGTTTCATAAGTTCTTGAAGTTGTGTCCATGAGGGTTTTAAGGGTATCACTGAGAAGGTTCAAATGGTGCTTGATGAGTTTAAGATGTTTGGTAAGGAATTTAGAAGTTCCTAAATCTGTGCCAGACCTTCTTGAAAATCTTAGCGCTGTTTGATGGGTTCTTACGGAGCTTCTGGGAGGTCATTTGAACTCTTTGCCTGAGAATGTTTCATAGGATATACAAGGGTCCTTGAGAAGGTAAATGATGCTGGAGGAAGTCCTTTTTCTAAAAGTCCTTAAAATGTTGAAGAAGTTGAAAAGACCTGGAGTTACAAATGCCTTTCACAATGGCCTTTAAGAATTAGCTGGGTTCTTTTGAGATGGTTCATGAGGTGTTCTATCTGTCCTTTTGCCTGCTTGCATAGCTTGTGGTTTCTCTGGTCAGCTGCGGGTTAATTACAACTGTTAACCCCAACAATGTTTACATTTTAAGGGACCGCTGACAGCCAATCAGAGAGCAGCATTCTGGTGTAGAGCATTCCAACAGCTTGTGTCAGTAAGACTCAAAAAGACTGTAAAGTTATTTTTATCTGTGTGTGTGTGTGTGTGTGTGTGTGTGTGTGTGTTTGCAGGATTGCCACAGCTGCCATGCCTTGGGGACGATGCCGTGTGAAGAGTGCAATGGAAATGGATATGTAAGAAGACTGTACATCTGTCAGTTAAACAGTAACAATAGACTACATTGTAATAGTAGTTTAAAAACATAAAAGCTGCATAACATAAAACACTGGTAATGTTTGATTGGTAGTTCTTGTCAGTGCACATTCAGCAGCATCTTGGACCAGCTGGACGGTCCGAAGTGACTTGTTAGGACATCCTGCTAATAAGGAAATGTAATAATCCACCATAGAGGTAGAAGAAGTTCGTCTGCATCTAACTTAAAGAACAGAACAGAACGAACTTCATTTGGATTTACAAGTGTTTCTTTTTTAAGTGTGTGTGTGTGTGTTTCTCTTCAGAAACCGTGCTGGGTGTGTAACGGCTCTGGTTCAAAGAGTGATGAGAACTGTACTCGCTGTGATGCTACAGGCAAAGACAGGTACTGCAGGGAGGACGGGGAGTCCTGGTGCTCCCGACCTTTCTTGGCTCGTCTTCTCACATCGTCGAGTGACATTCCCTTTTTAGATGTTTCTGATATTAATGGACTTGTCGAGGCCTGAATAGAAAAACACATTGAGGCTTTCTCTTACATCCTATCCTGTCTACCTCTGATATATCCCATGAAAGCTGTTAGGGATCACTCGCAAAAATGGTTGGGAAACACTTAATCAATTAATACATTTGGATGGCAACATGAAGCTCCGTAAGCTTTAATTAACAGAAAAATAAAGAACTGGAACATTATGGTCCTTTAATTTACACGGCCATGTCAGACCTCTTGGATCATATCACTGAAGAATGTGAGTCATGTGTGTCACACGTCTGACCTACTGACTGACTGAGTGTGTGTGTGTGTGTGTGTGTGTGTGTGTGTGTGTTTAGGTGTACAGACTGCAATTCACGGGGAACGAAGGACTGTGAAACCTGTGAAGGAAAACGACAACTGCTGACCTACATCAAGCTGAAAGTGGAGTGGTGAGTAGTGGCACTACAACTTTTCCAGGGGTCCTTGAACAGTCCTGGAGTTCTGGAAGAGATTTAAGTGTTCCTTAAGGAGCTTCTATGGAGCCTTAAAAATACTGGTGGTTCCTTTATTCTGTTCCACTGGATTCTTGATGATGAGTCTTGGCAAAGTTGAATGAGGCTTTAAAGTAATAATTTGGAAGACTTTCATGTAAATGAATGTCTGTTAAGTCACTATTTATCACCGAATGATGTAACACAATGGTGATTGAGCCTATGGCCCACTGATGAAAGCCTTTGCATTTGCAGTATATAATATTATTATGGACTAGGTGTCTGTGGCGACATTCGCAGAAACAATCACAAGCGGCGCCCAGTTAGTGACACATTTTCCATCACCCAGCAGTGGTTGGTCTGCCAGAGAGGGTAGGCGGAGCTAAGCGGCTGCACTTCCGGTCTCTGCAAGTGATGTGAGTGAACAGTAATCTACTATGGCTGAACAAACAAAGAAAAGATGGATGACTACAGATACAACTTCAAGAATAAGTGAAAATCCAAAGAAATAGAAACAAATTCGATGCTCAGATGAAGCAAACAGTCTAAAAAGGAAAGCGACCTTCAGCGAGGACACTCAAGACTTACAACTGTGACAAAGGGAGTCAACCGTAGACATCTGGTTAAATTGGGACGTATGTGCCCACAATTCCTTTATTTTTTGCCTGTAGGTGTGCCAAAGAGCACACAACTGAAATCTTCGAGATTGTATCTTTAAAGTGCAGGATTCATTTAAGAGATTTCCTCAGACTTTGAAGAGGTTACATTAGTCATGCAAGAGATTTCAGCTTTTAGGTTGCTCAGGGCTTTTAGGAGATTCTAAATCTCCACGTGTCCTGGAGGATGTTCCATTAGGTTGTTTTGAAGGTTTAAAGGGGGACTTGGAGACCTTCCAGGAGTCTATTAGTATGTTCTATGGGTCCGTGAGAGTGTTTCCAAATTCCCTTGATATTTCAGTGGTCCAGGAGGAGGTTTGATTGTGTTCTGCTGGATCCTTGAAGAGTTTTTTTTCTGCAAGTACATCTAGATGGTTCTCGACAAAGTTGAAGGAGGCTTTAAAGTGTTTTCAGGATTCATGAAAGAGATCCCCTGAAACCTTGAAGATGTAAAGGTAGTGGGTGAAGGTGAAGAGATTTCAGTTGACCTCGAGGTTGTTGTTTACGGATATCCAGTTCAGTTTAAGATATTGTTCCATTTGGTCTTGAAAGGTTGTCAGCAGTCGTAGGGGAGGTTCAGTTGGTCCGTCATTACGTTTTAGACGGCACTGAAAAGTTTCAGAAGGGGTTCCAGAGGTCCTTGAGAAGATTCGCTTGGACCTTAAAGATGTTCTATCACACATTAAAATTGGTCTCTGATGGTTCCACGTCCTTAAAGATGTTCCAAGGGGTTTAAAGAGGGACTTTGAGATCTTCCAGGAGACCTAAATGTGTTAAGTAGGTCCTTGAGAGTGTTCCCTAAGTCCTTTGATATTCCAGTGGTCCTTGAACATGTCCCATAAAGACCCTTAAGCTGTTTTCAAGGTCATTGAGGGTGTTCTGAAACTGATACAACTGACTTCATTGTAGTTTAGTGTTACAGTAAATGGCTTAGTCAGGCAGTGTTGTTATGGTGCCCTCTAGTGGCTCAAAGATAAACCTGCATGGTGTGAATGATGTGCACATTTTCCAATAGAAACAATTATATTATGTTTGTGTTAGTCATTCTGTGTGTGTGTGTGTGTGTGTGTGTGTGTGTGTGTATTCATAGATATATATGTGTGTGGATGCATCTGTTTATATGTGTTTGTTTATCTGTGTGTTTAGGACTAATAACCTGGAGGACCACGTGGTGCAACTGAACTCTGGTGTGAATGTGGAAGATCTTCGCTCAGTCACCGGGAAGGAGCTGTTCAAGAACAACCAGTACCTGGTACACACAAATAAACACACACAAATATTACAGAACTGCAGTTTTCTCCAGAATATTAGATATCTTTAGTGGTCAGTGCTGCTCCTCATGTTCTTAAAATTAAATGTATTAATATTAGATCAATCTATACATGATGTTTGATGTGGTTCCACTCCTCCAACTACCTCAGAGCGGTGTTGTGGTTCTAGAAATAAAAAGTAAAGTGTGTCCTCCAGGTGGTGCTAGAGAACAAGGTCATAATGACCTGATGTTTCTAATGTCAGCTGTCTGTCAGTACTGTTCGTCAGTCTCTCGCTTATCTCTTCTCAGCTCTACCCGCTGGTCGGCTTCCCGAACCCGGCCATGGATGAGGCCTCTGATCGTCTGATCAAGGAACACCAAAGCAAGTACGCCCAGGCCTCCAGGATCCTGCAGCAGGTAGGTTCACAGACAGCTCTGTGAGGGTGAAAATCAAAGATGATAAGATTTCCTTTTAAGTCTTTAAAGTATTTAACCAATTTTGTGGAAGGCAACATATGATGGTCTTCTCTAGAGTCACATGGCAAGATAGAAATCAGTTTCATTTGTGGGGTTTTTTCCCTGGATGCAACTGAGCATTACAAGTGTTTTATGTGTATTTTTAAAACTTCGACAGAGACACAAACACCTCAATCTCGAGCGAATAAGTGTATTTTCCAAAATGTTGAAGCTACTCCTTTAACAAAACGCCCTTTTTCTCTCTGTTAGAGGCAGACAATCGAGTTGATCCCCATCACTAAGGTCAACTATAAATGGAAAGGCGACTCTCACGTCTACTTCGTTTACGGCAAGGAGAACCAAGTCAGCGCAGAAAATTACCCAGCAACCTGCTGCTGTGTCATACAGTAGATACACACGCACACGCACACACACACACACACACACACACACAGACACACCAAGACGCTCTCATTATTGTTTACTTTATACCATCTCTGGTGGAGCCAATCATGGCTAAAACATTTTAATATTTTTCCACACACATTATGTTGATGTTGTTCAAGAAAGCTCAGTTTATCAGCAGGCCCTGGGCAGATAAAATTAAAGCATCAAATGCTATAAATCAGACAAAGTACAGATTAATTATATTAAATCATACAAGACTAAAAGCTTTCCATTAACATTTACATCATTAAATATTAGATGTGCTCTGCCTCTGGTAGTTGCTCTTGGTAATTAAGTTGTTCCTACAAATCAACATAAGAAGTGCTCCATGCTAAAACTCTGCGTCCACCAGGTGTCCTGATGAAAGAAACTAATACCATCCATCCTTCACGTGCAGAATTACCTTTTTTTAAAGAACATTTTAACCTTTGACATCAATAAACAAATTGTGGATATCCAAATTCAGTGCTTTATCCTGTATAAAAAGGGGAACTGGCCTGCTGTATCGTCGTCAATGTCCATTACTGTCTCTGTGTGGACACCTGCCTGACACTCTGACCACTTACCAAAGATACTTAAACAGTTTACAGAACAACCTGTGCCAGTACGTGCCACTAATATCCTCAGGATAACAAAAACAACCTCATACGTCCAAAATGTCATAAAACCTGTGGAGGCTCAGAAAAGATAAAATTGTGGAAAGCAGCCAGGACATAATCTGTGTCAGATATTGTTTTATGTGTGTAATTAGATGATGGAGGAAATGAACTGTTCCTCTGTGAGGTTTATAGAATAACAAGAAAGCCTGGTTCACCTGGTTCACCTGGTTCCTACCTGTGTTCCTCTACCTGTGGTTTAAGGTTACATGAAAGCAGAAACCACTTTAATGTAGACAGACAGGATTTTTATGACTGAGGAACAAAAGGCTTCATCAAGCTATAAAGTAGGGATGGGCATTTCCGATAATATCAGTATTCTGAGTAATCTAATTACCTTGTGAATGAGTAATCGTGGAAATAGTAGGCTATATGCCCGTAAGAGAACATTACTATCTAACACTTTCACAATAATGTAAATAAATTGCCAACAATGCAAAGCAAGTGCAATTTCAAATGCATTGAACTACCTTAACAGGCCCTTCAAGTAACGTAACATTCTGTCAAACGTCACATCGGTAGTGGACTGTATTGACTTCTGTTCTGTGTTGCTTCACACGTAACACGTCTTCCACTCTCGTAGCTGTTGTCCGGCGTGATGGTGGCTTGTACTCCGGCTCAACAAACGCCATCAGCTCACGGAAGCCTTCTCCTTCCACAACACTTTATGGGAGCATATCTCCAGTCACCATGTTCGTTATTAGCAGGCTAGTCTTCCCCTCTCTGGTATCATCACAATGACGTGTGCTAACAGGGCTAGCAAATTATGTGATGCGAGACTGCCTGTTGTCATCGCATCGAACTATTATTTCTATGATATACACGTTTAACGCCACACACACAGCACGTTATCGTCATCTTTTTTGTCAGAGTACTTCCAGACATCACTTGTCCTGGTGCATGTAACTGAGTTAAACTACTTTAGCCGTAAACAACACATGCGCAGGTGCGTGAGTAGTGTTACGTTACTCGAATAATGACGTCAACAACTTGTACACAAATACTCAAGTATTCGTCCCCATCCCTACTATAAAGTATACGAACTACAATAATCTGCTTCTCTTCACTTTATATCTGTGCTTGTTGACTGTTCACCAAGCTTGTTCATTAACTCCTGTCACTACCAGGCCTATCGCTTACAAGCTCGCACTAGTCTGTTAGAATAACTCCCTGGACATGTCTGTACTTGAAGCCATTGAAGCATGCTTAATGTTAGTTAGCAGTCTAGTTATCTGTCTACTTATCTCAGTGAACAGCCTGACAATGACTTTACATGGCTTATTCAAGGGAATAATTGGTATTTGAGTGCAACTCATGACAAGCTAATAATTAAGCAATATCACATTAGAGGGAGTGATGTTGTACTGAATATCAGATAATCACAGCTTTTATACAACAGTTAAAAACCTGTGACCATTGAAATTATTGTTTTGGTCTGTTTAAATTCTGCTGAGATAATGGCCATACATTTTCTTTGTTTGTTTTATAGTACGTAAACAGCTCGCTTTTCATCTAGATAGAATGAAATTGTTACCGTGATAGCCTTAATTTTCAATGTATAAATACCATTTATCCAACAGTTAGTTATTTCATAAGCCAGCACGCCTTCTTATATATTCTACCTGATGTTTAAATTACCTCACTAAAGCTTTAAATGCCCTGCTTTAGTACAGCTGAGCTCCTGTAGAGGGCGCTCTGTGTTTGAGTCAGGTGTTAAACAGACTCTACCTGCCTTCAGTACAAACAGTTTATGTGTGACAGGACGAAGCCACATAGGTTTATAGGTTTTACTGCTTATGCGTAAGCAGCCATACATGTGTTTTTTATATATATTTTGGTTAGTTTAATAAATATGATGTATTCCTTCCACACCTGCATTTCATATTGAATTAGTTGAGAGTCAGCTGCTGAACTTTGACCTTTTTATACAAAACAAATGCACATTCTGCATTTTATATCCATGTTGTTCACAGTTTAAGTTCTGATTTGTTTATTTAATTTGTTTTAGTTATTGTCAAAGTTATGCTTTTCAAAATCGACTTTTAATTCTGTGTTGTCAGAGCGTCCTTGAACACACTAATTAAACATAAACAAGACATGAATAACTGACTTTTAAGGTAGCTAAACTAAATTAATGCTGCTAGAATGTGATACACCTTTTATTGAGTGGAATGCCCCTTTATGAAATGTAAAATCCTTTAAACAGTACGCTGACTAACCAGCATCTCTGCTACTAACCTGATGAACTTTATGATGTTATAACTCTGTTACATTATCAATATGTTACTGTTACAACCGAAAATAAACTCTGAGCCCACCTCACTCTGCTTCTGCTGCATCTCTTTACGACCACAAGCAAACTATTCAAAGAAGTGAGCCCCAAATAAATAATGTTGTTACTCAAATAATCTTTTTAATCTTTTATTTATTCTTTTCTTTCAGTCCAACATCACCAAATTTGTCAGACAGTTCTCAGCTCATTTCTTATTTCATTATCAACAGATGTAAGTTAGACTAGGTGGCTTGTTCCAACATTCAATTAATACGGCTTCATTTTAAAAAGTAAAATACAAGGATGTTTGGCGCGACATGATTTAACTGCCAACACTTCATTCAATACTTTAAAATTGACGTGATAGCGATACAGCCACTTTCGTTGATTTGTAAAACTTTTGCTCATGCACACTTTACTGAAATCAAAATTAATAGCTGTGTTTCAATTCAGGGGCTGCATCTTCTAACCGATGCGGTCTATGGAGGATGAGTCGTTGCACGTGTAGATGCGAAGGCTGAACTGGCGGTCTGGTCTAAGCAGGATTCCCTATTTGCGTCAGCAGCTGTTCTCGCCCTTACCCTTGTATCACCAAAGGCGGCTCCTGACGCCTAGCAACAGGTAGCTAGCGCACTGTCTAGCTGTCATAACTGACGTCATGTTACTTATCTTATTTTAAAGATATTTACTTTTAAGGCGCCTTTCATTTTTTAAAATTTGTATCTCTATCTATTCAATTGAGTTCAAACCAAAAACGTTCCTGAAGGAGCCTTCAAAATGGGACAACCCTTGACGCGCCGCTGTGAATCAGCCTTTAAATACATCCTTCGAAGGATGCAGCACCTGAATTGAGACAGCTAATGTTTCTGTATTATTTTAGCCTAAAAATGTATCTTTTACTTACCTTTCCAGGTGATTTTGGTGCCTAGACCTAACCAAACTGCGTGTTATAAACATTGTAAAATGTAGGCTGAAAGTACCTAGTTAGGTTATAAACAGGTGTATGTACTATGTCCACTGAGAGTATCAGGCTCTGTGACTCGTGGAGCATCTAATGGAGATTGTAAGGTGCCCTTTCGTAATTTGTCACTTGGACGAAGCTCTTTTTCTGTTCAGGGGATCAATACGTGGAATGCCTCACCTGCAGAGCTCAAACTGGACCCTGACTGGGAGCATTTTAAACTCAAACTGAAACCGTTTTTGAAGAGGGCTCAGTTTTATTGTAGGATATTTTGTATCCTGTATTGTTATATCTGTTTTATGGTTGAGTCTGTTTTGTACTGTCTCTTGTGCATTTGTCGTAGATTTTATGTAGGGACGGGCATTGCAAATTAGCCAATGCTATAAATGCTAGTGTGTGGCATCAGTTTATCTGCTTCATACTATCCTATACAAAAAAACATTAAATGTGAGGCATTTTTAGCTGGTTATAAAACAGACTGAAATTAATATTAATGCATCTATATGAGCTACAAAAGCAAAAAAAGACCATCAGTAATAAGAGTGATTATTTCGGTATTTTGAAGGCTTGTTGCTGCTGCCACCTCGTCAGTGACAAACAAAACCACCTTTGTTTACATTTTTCAGCAAAGTGATAAGATGTACTGCTTCGTCCAGGGGTCACCAGGAAGTCTCTGCCTCTTGTAGCATAAAATCTCAGTACAGTTAAATTTTGTTTGGCAGCTGTTGAAGGAAATGAATGAGCTGTCATTTAGGAATGTGGTTAAGCAGTCTTTAGTTATGTGTGATGTTACCTTAAATGAATTCTTATGAGCTCCTACGTTGTGTATCATGTTATCGTGATTTGTTATCTGTTGGCGTCTGTGTTTGGGGGCCTGTGAACTGTGCAAAATCTTTACATGAAATGTGAACAGCATTCTACCTGAAATGAAGCATTTAGGATCAACAAGCTAAATCTGCACATGTGTAAGTAAAAACAGTATGCACGTATGTAAGCATTTGACATGAAGAATGGATAAATGTACTCTGTAATGTTAAACTTTCTGGAGGTTTGTTTGGGTGAACATAAAGGAATAATACAGAAAATATAGAGAACGGTGGGAAGCTGATTCTTGTCTTACTGTGCATCTGTTTTCTCGTCTGTTACTGTCAGTCATTTTAATTCATTTACACCAGTCATCTGTGGCCTGACATTGTGGTGAAGTCACTATCAGATCAACTCTGAAATGTTTTGTGCTTGGAGCCCATCCCAGAATGCACTGCAGCACAGAAACAAAACAACAGGAAGAGCTTGTTGAAGTTAAAAGTACACTATGTACTGTGTGTGTATTTTAAAGGCCCACCAAGAGATAGGCGTGTAAATTAGCTAAGGCTATACATGCTGTATTGTGGCATCAGATAACTTGCTTCTTGTTTGTTGTCCAGTTCAATTGATGGTAGTTTTTTTTTTACTATGTTGCATTTCCTGTGTAAAATCTCACCTCGCTTCTAAGGGTGAGAACATGAGCCTCTATCACTTCCTGTCACATAAGAAGACGCGTCTCTCTAGTGATTAAAATGGTCACAGCATATGTCTGATTAATCTTCAGATATGATATATATAATCGTTTGTATTTATCATTTCAAAGAAAAAGAAAATTCAAGTTTCAATGACCTGCAAAGAAACTTATACAGTTAATCGTGGGGACAGACAGAAATGCTGTCTGTCTTCACTTTGTCAGACTTTAGAAGTTCTGCTATTGTTTAAATTTTGGGAAATTAACTTTCAGTAACCCTAGCCCAAGATCTGCCAGTTTTTATTTATTGTGTGTTGGCGTAAAAACTCAGCTTTTGGTTTGGTAATTTTATGACTTTCCAGTTGATTGACAGTTATATGTGCTTTATCACAAGCTGTAGAATTTAGGCGCCATTTTTAACGGTTCGTGTCGTTTCTTCTTCGTCTTTTAAGACATACACACACACACGCACACACACACATCTGCCGCAGACACACCCACCCTGGGTAATGACAAACCCGAAAACCCGCAATCGAGTAAAAAAAACAAAAAACCTCTTCCTCCACCCTCCTAGCGCCCCTTCGCTCCTTCCTCCTACCACCCTCCCTTCCCTGTGGTGGGCGGGGAATCCCAACCCTGCATCATCATGCCCTCAACTGTGCAGTTTCACAAAGAGAAGAAGAAAACTCATCCGGGCGCTGCTCCTTCATGTAAGTCCTCTTTCAGTTTGCTCTTAACGGAGCTTTGTGCTGTTCTACCGGCTACTTACCGGGTCAGTGTGTGTTTGGACCGGGTGTCACCTCCGTGTGTGTGTTAGTGTTAAAGTGGGAGACCGATTAAAACTTCTGGAAGAAACTTCCGAAAGTTTCAACCAAACTTCATGCAGTTTTCGGCTGATTTTACTGCGGGGTCTTCACACGCTTTTTTCACTCTACTTCACGATTTGTTATCGGTTTTTGTGTCTGTTCGGGGAAGGAACAGGAGCTCGAGACCGATAAAAAAGGGAAAGGAGAGAAAGGACGAAGAAGGGGGGCGATGAGGTACAAACTGTCTTAAGACTTTTAGTCTTTACTTCATCAAATCCCTATGGTATTCGCGCAATACTCCTATAGTACTTCTATAGGTTTCTTTCTGGGTCTTTGGCGATCTTAATGTCATCTCCTGTAGTATTTAAACTGAGACCTTTCCACGACCACCACACACAGTATTACATGCTCCTGCTTATGTTGTGTGTCTCTGGATCTGTTATATTTATTTTAGGCTTAACCTGATTGTAGCGTCTCATATACTGTATATTACCGTTATATCTGTAGCCCAGGTAGTCTATTTTAACTTCTCTTTCACGTTTCTTGACTCCTAAAATATTAGTTGATTTATCGGTTTTTACAATGTTTATAATATACCGTATCAATCGGCTTATAGTATGCGTTTGTTTATTTTGCTGTTATCGCCCTTAGTACTGCAATATTTCTGTTTGTGAGCATAATAAACCTTACTGTAATCCTATTTAGTAGCCTATACAATATTCTTACAGTGTTTAGATCTACTTAAACTATATAACGTTGGTTTGCCTTTACTTTACAATTGGGTCTACACCTACCTTTTATAGTATCTAATTTAAAAAAGTGCCTTATAGCCTTATAAAAGAAGACTTTATCAATCCCAAAGGAAATGAAAGTGCCAGATAGCTCCAAAAATACTGTACAAATATTAAGTGAAAATATTACAATAGTTATTTACAGAAGTAGGCAGGAAGTAATGGTGGAGGCTAAATTGACAGTAGTATTGACAGTTATAATGTAGTAAACACTTCTAGAGCACGATATTATAAATTATTACGAAAACGATTGTATTGCTCTTGATACTGCACATGGTACTAATAAATAGGCGGAAGTATTGCACATGCATTGATTATGCATTCTAGAAATTTCAACATGAATGCAAATATAAATGTGGCCAGAAAAGTATTATTGCACACAATGAACATAATATAGCCAGATATAGAAAGTATTATTGCACATGGTGAACATATTATGACGTATTATTGAAGGCGTTATTGCACATGTTATCAGAAGTTGCACATCGTGATAAAGAGTCCCTTAGCCCCAGTTTCCTCCTGCAGAATAGGGAGGAGTTATTCAGTGTTATGGCCACAGTCTTATGAGTATTAATTTTGTACTTAACCTAACAACCCCAGTACCTGACCATAGAAAAACCTTCAGTGCATCTCTAGCTAATATTCCTGTGTAGCTTTAGCAGTATGTCTATTTTATTGTACTAAATTGTATGTCATTTGTTGTGAATGGTCCGTCCCTTGATTTTAAGCTAGTCCAATACAATTAAACACATTTTAGTATAATACAGTATAATCTCCAATAGTATTTCTGTAGTAGTATGTTATTGTTTTCATAGAGCTACTTATACTCTCATGACTATTATAATTTTTTGAATATCTTCCTTAATATTCATTAGCTTCTAGCCTGTAGTTATATACTTAATTTGTGTGTATTTTGGTGTACTCATCCACTCTTACCTGATTTTAACAATTCAGTAGATAGTCTGTTAACTCTGTAGTACTTCTTTAATATGAAAATAATATAATATGAATGAGCACAAATGGGCTGTTTGGACCTTTTATGGTCTGTACTTTGTTTTATCGTCGTCTTTAATTGTGTTGAAGGTACACGGTTTGTTTGTTTGACCTGTACTTGAATATTCTTACAGTGTTTATTGTATATAACCTCATAGACTTTTATGTTTCTCTGGTGTTAACATAATGTTCTATTTACACTCTGATCTATAATTATACATCCCTATGACATTAAACTGCCTCCAGTTATCTTCCTGTATCAATGATATCATTGACAGTTTCTTTAGAGACTAAAGTTTGTTGACTGGTAGGGATTTTATTGCTCACATGGTTCTTTATCTTTGACACATCTCCTAGGAACACTCACGATATAAGATCGGACTATTGAGCCTCAGGAGGTGTTTTAGTACAACAGCTGCACCGCAAATATTTACACACATATCTAATATTTCTTTAGTATTTTATAACATTCATGAGACTGTGGTACTCCGCTGGCTGTTGGTACTCCTGTTAGCCTACTATTCATCCTTACTTATCTGTTTAACAATATAGTATTCTTAGCTATGGAGCACGGTCAACTTTTTGTACTCTCCTGTATATTTGCATTTCGTCTGCACTCCAAAGCCACTTTGAATAATCTCCCACATTTGTCCTACTTTATTGATCCCCAGGACGGTGCAAGAACAAAGCAGAGAAGATCTAAGTATTGACAGTGTTTATATAATACTTCTTTGGTATTCTGAATATTTCTCAGTCCGTCTGTTGGACTCTGTTTGTGTGTTTTGACTTTATAGTACTTTACTGTATTATTATCTCTTATAGTTGTCCTGTAATTAGCCCTAGTTAGCTGGAAGTCTGTAGTTATCTTATTGTAGGTTTGCTGCGTTATAACGTCTCCTATGGTTTCCTTGTTCTTAGCTTAGCAGCACTTTACTCACCCACTCGTACTTGACACATTGTGATTTTTGTACTTCTACAGTATTAGTTTGCTAAATTTTCTTTAATATGTAATTAGGAACAAATACACTGTATTAAAATTAGGCACGCATGACGCATCGGCTGGACTTCGGAATCGGCCGATATCGGCCGTGTTGACAGACATTGGCCCATCGGTAAATAAGGTGACATGCGCAGTATTTATGTTTTCAAAAAGACTTTTGTAAGCACTGAAAAATGTTTGTACTATGACCAGGTGGTTCATAAACAGGCTAAAGAGGCTTTTCAGGTGATTTTTTGAAAAAAATAATATTTTTATGTGAAAGAAGTTTAAATAAAAAGGTGTATTAGGAATTTGAAAGATTGAATTCATGCTTTCTGGGTCTTTGGCGATCTTAATGTCATCTCCTGTAGTATTTAAACTGAGACCTTTCCACGACCACCACACACAGTATTACATGCTCCTGCTTATGTTGTGTGTCTCTGGATCTGTTATATTTATTTTAGGCTTAACCTGATTGTAGCGTCTCATATACTGTATATTACCGTTATATCTGTAGCCCAGGTAGTCTATTTTAACTTCTCCTTCACGTTTCTTGACTCCTAAAATATTAGTTGATTTATCGGTTTTTACAATGTTTATAATATACCGTATCAATCGGCTTATAGTATGCGTTTGTTTATTTTGCTGTTATCGCCCTTAGTACTGCAATATTTCTGTTTGTGAGCATAATAAACCTTACTGTAATCCTATTTAGTAGCCTATACAATATTCTTACAGTGTTTAGATCTACTTAAACTATATAACGTTGGTTTGCCTTTACTTTACAATTGGGTCTACACCTACCTTTTATAGTATCTAATTTAAAAAAGTGCCTTATAGCCTTATAAAAGAAGACTTTATCAATCCCAAAGGAAATGAAAGTGCCAGATAGCTCCAAAAATACTGTACAAATATTAAGTGACAATATTACAATAGTTATTTACAGAAGTAGGCAGGAAGTAATGGTGGAGGTTAAATTGACAGTAGTATTGACAGTTATAATGTGGTAAACACTTCTAGAGCACGATATTATAAATTATTACGAAAACGATTGTATTGCTCTTGATACTGCACATGGTACTAATAAATAGGCGAAGTATTGCACATGCATTGATTATGCATTCTAGAAATTTCAACATGAATGCAAATATAAATGTGGCCAGAAAAGTATTATTGCACACAATGAACATAATATAGCCAGATATAGAAAGTATTATTGCACATGGTGAACATATTATGACGTATTATTGAAGGCGTTATTGCACATGTTATCAGAAGTTGCACATCGTGATAAAGAGTCCCTTAGCCCCAATTTCCTCCTGCAGAATAGGGAGGAGTTATTCAGTGTTATGGCCACAGTCTTATGAGTATTAATTTTGTACTTAACCTAACAACCCCAGTACCTGACCATAGAAAAACCTTCAGTGCATCTCTAGCTAATATTCCTGTGTAGCTTTAGCAGTATGTCTATTTTATTGTACTAAATTGTATGTCATTTGTTGTGAATGGTCCGTCCCTTGATTTTAAGCTAGTCCAATACAATTAAACACATTTTAGTATAATACAGTATAATCTCCAATAGTATTTCTGTAGTAGTATGTTATTGTTTTCATAGAGCTACTTATACTCTCATGACTATTATAATTTTTTGAATATCTTCCTTAATATTCATTAGCTTCTAGCCTGTAGTTATATACTTAATTTGTGTGTATTTTGGTGTACTCATCCACTCTTACCTGATTTTAACAATTCAGTAGATAGTCTGTTAACTCTGTAGTACTTCTTTAATATGAAAATAATATAATATGAATGAGCACAAATGGGCTGTTTGGACCTTTTATGGTCTGTACTTTGTTTTATCGTCGTCTTTAATTGTGTTGAAGGTACACGGTTTGTTTGTTTGACCTGTACTTGAATATTCTTACAGTGTTTATTGTATATAACCTCATAGACTTTTATGTTTCTCTGGTGTTAACATAATGTTCTATTTACACTCTGATCTATAATTATACATCCCTATGACATTAAACTGCCTCCAGTTATCTTCCTGTATCAATGATAACATTGACAGTTTCTTTAGAGACTAAAGTTTGTTGACTGGTAGGGATTTTATTGCTCACATGGTTCTTTATCTTTGACACATCTCCTAGGAACACTCACGATATAAGATCGGACTATTGAGCCTCAGGAGGTGTTTTAGTACAACAGCTGCACCGCAAATATTTACACACATATCTAATATTTCTTTAGTATTTTATAACATTCATGAGACTGTGGTACTCCGCTGGCTGTTGGTACTCCTGTTAGCCTACTATTCATCCTTACTTATCTGTTTAACAGCATAGTATTCTTAGCTATGGAGCACGGTCAACTTTTTGTACTCTCCTGTATATTTGCATTTCGTCTGCACTCCAAAGCCACTTTGAATAATCTCCCACATTTGTCCTACTTTATTGATCCCCAGGACGGTGCAAGAACAAAGCAGAGAAGATTTAAGTATTGACAGTGTTTCTATAATACTTCTTTGGTATTCTGAATATTTCTCAGTCCGTCTGTTGGACTCTGTTTGTGTGTTTTGACTTTATAGTACTTTACTGTATTATTATCTCTTATAGTTGTCCTGTAATTAGCCCTAGTTAGCTGGAAGTCTGTAGTTATCTTATTGTAGGTTTGCTGCGTTATAACGTCTCCTATGGTTTCCTTGTTCTTAGCTTAGCAGCACTTTACTCACCCACTCGTACTTGACACATTGTGATTTTTGTACTTCTACAGTATTAGTTTGCTAAATTTCCTTTAATATGTAATTAGGAACAAATACACTGTATTAAAATTAGGCACGCATGACGCATCGGCTGGACATCGGAATCGGCCGATATCGGCCGTGTTGACAGGCATTGGCCCATCGGTAAATAAGGTGGCATGCGCAGTATTTATGTTTTCAAAAAGACTTTTGTAAGCACTGAAAAATGTTTGTACTATGACCAGGTGGTTCATAAACAGGCTAAAGAGGCTTTTCAGGTGATTTTTTGAAAAAAATAATATTTTTATGTGAAAGAAGTTTAAATAAAAAGGTGTATTAGGAATTTGAAAGATTGAATTCATGCTTTCTCAAAGAGTGTGATGAAGGCCTGAATAAATAATTTTTTTTATATATAATTAAAGTTAATTTTGGCCCCTTATCCAGATGAGGGCATTTATAATTACAAAAATGACAGTTATTGGAAAAAAACATCGGTATCGGTAAGATCTTCTCATCGCTTAAAAAACAAATAGTTTGGTAAAAACTTTTTTTTTTGCGCTCTTTATAAATCTTATTGGAATCATAATATATGTTAAATACATTGCAAGTCGGTTTTTGTTTTTGTTGTAATTTAATTTTGTTGCAGTATTATTCCAGTTTGAGTTTAGTGTTTATGACCGACATGGTGCCCTTACTCCAAAGCTTTTTAATGTCTTGTAGTATTGGTGTAGAAATGTAAGGTGTGTTTTTTGGTTCTCTCTCTTTCTGTGTGTCTTTAATATTTTTATACTAAGTGTGTGTGTGTGTGTGTGTGTGTGTGTGTGTGTGTGTGTGTGTGTGTGTGTGTGTGTGTTAATGATAGTCCTGTAGTGTTTGATGTGTGTTTGTGAGAACTGCAACCAGATACTGAAAGACTTAACTTAATTATAGAAAGACAGGTTGTGTGGTCTGTGAGACAAACCTCTTCCTCTGTATTTGGGTGGATGTAATTATAGAGGCCTGATTCTAAATCAAAATAAATAGAAACAGATTGTATAGACCCGACTGTCTCTCTCTCTCTCTGTCTCTGTCTGTCTGTCTCCTCTGGAAAAGCAACAGAGGAGATGATCCTTCTCTTCCAGGACAGACAGACAGGAAGTAGGCGCTGTGCTTATATGGGCGTCGAAATAGAGCTGTCCAAACATAATATTGAATCACATAGTCTAAGTGGCTGCCTGTCTGTCTGTGAGTCAGAATTGTAACAGGAAGTGAGTTTCTGTCAGAGCTGTTTTTTCGCAGCTGTTGCTGAAGTCACTGTGCAAAACTACCGTGTGTGTGTGTGTGTGAGAGAGAGAGAGAGAGAGAGAGAGAGAGAGAGAGAGAGAGAGAGAGAGAGAGAGAGAGAGAGAGAGAGAGAGAGAGAGAGAGAGAGAGAGAGAGAGAGAGAGAGAGAGAGAGAGAGAGAGAGAGAGAGAGAGAGAGAGAGAGAGAGAGAGAGAGAGAGAGAGAGAGAGAGAGAGAGAGAGAGAGAGTTGTTCCTCTGCTCTCTTGAAACACTTTTTCCATCCTGTCTCTGCTCAGCGACACTTCACAGAAATAACAATGTCAAGTTTCTACTGTGTTCATGGAAACTAAGACATGAATGCACTTAACCTGAATTCTACCTGAATAAAAACCAGATTTTTTTGTGGATTAAACCACAAAATGAAGATATTAATTCATTAAAACCATCACAGATGGTATCTCTCACTCAATATTTCTTGTTGATAATGCAGTCCCTCCAGGAAGTCGCAATGTTGCGACTGTGTGAATTCAAACAATTTTGACAAATAACAACAACCACAACAACTGTTAGCCATACGCTTAGTCACTTCCTGATGCCTTGTGTTGAGTCTATTGAGCAATCAGAGGGTGTGTTCCTAACTTTCCACCAACCAGAGGCTCTCGCGAGTCGGTGCTTATCTCAAGCCCAGCCAGTACATGCCTTTATTGGAGCGTTAGTCCCAGTTGCTCACAGTGGATGTGAAATGTGTTGCACAAAAAATTGCCTTAAAATCATCGCAACGTACAATGCAACTTTTTTTTTTTTTAAAGCTGCAGTTATATTTGGAATTTTAGGCCACAACAATCATAGAAAATGCCTGAAAAATCCTGGAGGGACTGGCATCACAGTTGACTGTTATCATGTCTTATAGTTTTTACATTAGTGTGATGTAAGGCTCTTTATTTGAAATTAAAATATGGGGTAAAAAAAAACATTTTCAATCTATCAATTATTGCAGTCATAAATGCCGGATTTGCAGCTCTTTGCAAAGTAAATTGTGATGTTTTGAGGCTTTTTTTCTGTGTAACACATCACACATCCACTGTGACAATAGAGCCATCGATTGGCTGAGCGTGTTGTTCGTGTTCTGACATCACTTCCAGCCAATTTCCAGATCAAGATACAAAATAAAACGTGTAAAAATTGAGCGAAACTAAAGTAGATTGCCATGAAATGCTCATTTCTCACTGTGCGTTTGAATGACAATGTTATTCATTTGTCCCGCCCACTACGCTCCGCCAATGAAAGGCGCCTGGTGCTCCCATCACAACAGGGCCCAAAGTCACTAACTAGACTTCACCAGACTCTTCTCCATTTGGTCCGCAGAGTCCCTTTCACCTTTTAGAAAAAGCTAAAGACCCAGCTCTTTCATGAACACCTCTGCACTTAATGATATTACACTGACTGTCTGCACCAGTGTCCGATCGCACTTGAAGCTGTTTGTTGGCACTTCACTCCTGTTTTGATCGAGTTGTATCAACTTTAAGATGTACGTCGCTTTGGACAAAAGCGTTACTTTACAAATTTAAAGGGATTGGTTGAATTTGCTTGAATTCGTATGATTAAAACTTCACGACTACCTCCAGAGACCTCTATAAATCTGCAGGGGGCGTTTCCACCTAACGCTAACACCTGTTTGTCACTGAATGAGGACGCCTTTGAAAAGACAATAGGACTGCAGCTTACACTATTTTTCATGTTCAATTATTTTCTCTTCTTTTTCTAAATGAATCTCTTAATAATGAAGTCAAATGAAACGTGACCATCTGAAAAGAGCTGAAACTTACGACTTCCGTAGAGTAAAACGAATGCCTCAAATCTGAATGACTTTTAGTTTACAATGAAAAAACAAGGAAAAGATGGACAATCTCAAACACTTGATAAGATTAAAAGATACGTTTTTATTTCAATTGATCAACAGATACTTTCAATTCAACATAAAAACACCGTGGCTTTCCCTGAACATGTATTTCACTGCTGCCACGTCACTGCAGGTACCTTTATTTAACTGCTGCTTTTATTGCTTGACGGGAGCTTCAGTAAACAAAGATCTGAAATAATATTTGTTCAAGTCAGTCGCTTCACATCCTCACAAAGCGCCCAGGGTGGGGTTTATACATCAATTAATATCCTTATAATGTAATAAGCTTAACAACAAGCAGCTGCCTGTTGGTTATGGCTGGAAGCGGTGAGTAAGTCCTCTTATGTATAGAAGAAGTGGCACAGTCTCAGTCGTCAGGAAAGGCTGCCAGGTGAGCTGCTGCTAACATCAGCTCAGCTCGTTCCCAGGAGCTTTGCTTGTTAACGTTGGGAGTCCTTCAGTGTTCATCATTTAAAAGGTATTTACTTTTAGCTGAATCATGACGCACCATTTATATATTCATGTGATATCAATGATGATAGCAAAAGAATACCGGCAGATGTAAACTGTACATGGATTTTCAAAGTCAAAGAGGTATTTTGACATTGAAAGACATCATTTAGTAATATCATGAACCACACGATGGAAAAATGTTTGAGAGCGATGATAACGAGGCGGACAAGACATGTTTGATTTCTTTCTGTGCTTAATTTCATTTAATTAATTTAATAGTCTCTCAGTACTCAGTTCAGTCTTTCAGCTGTTTGTTGTTTTGCTGTTGAGCTCAAAAAGCCACTAGCCACTTCCTGTTCATCGTTTCCCTACACTGTGCTGTGTTTACAGTCTGTGACTCTGAAGAAGTTCTTGTGTATCTTCCCTCTTTAATAACTTTTACAGTAATTCATCGTGTACATTTTAAATTTAGGCAAGGCAAGTTCAATTATAAAGCAACATTCATACATCGAGCTATTCAGGTGCTTTACACAGTTAAAAACAGAGCATTATAACAGGCCTAAAATACAGAATACAAAACATAGTCAAATATAAAACGGGTCCAGTCTGAACAATGCAACAGTAAATGCTTCTACTGAATTATAACTCGTCAGTAGGGCCGAACGATTTTGAAAAAATATCTAATTGCAATTATTTGGACTTGTATTGCAATTTCGATACGATTTGCGATATTAAAAGGGAAGGATAATTTGATTCTACGTTTACACGGGCTGGAGTGACATGAGATATAAATAAAAATACGATTATTATGAGACACAGCGGAGTAATGTTAAATCAGACAGGAAAGAGAGGCGAGTGATCTCCTGTATCCACGTGATCCACGTGATACAGAGAGAGTGGGCGGTGCTTAATGTGGACCAGGACACGTGTGTACACACTGCCAGGCGTATGTGGATAAATGCGACCACCTCCGTATGTGGTCTGAGTGATCGGACCTGAATGCACCTTCAATCCGTCCTGGGACTGTTCACACCTGTAGTTAAGGCTGTGCACTTGTGATCCGATCACGAAAACCACATGTTAATACCTGGTGTGCTAAGGGCCTTAGAGATGTATGTGGGTGCTGAGCCACAGAGAGCCTTATACACAAGCAGAGAGATTTTGAAATCAATTCTCTGGTTTAACTAAGTTTAGTTTGCGCTTGGATTGAAAAGATGTTTCCCTGTACGAAAGTTTAATGATAATACAGTTGAAATAATCCCCTGAATTGAAGACTTGTGACTTTTAGAGCTTAATTCAGACACAGGACTAACATGGACATTTTTAATAGAATATTTGTGTAGAGAGGAGCATGTTAGAAAGGGACTACAAATGCAGGTGACTGATGGACATGAATCTCTGTTGGGTGAAACATTAGGACATCATTTAAAACAACTGTGTGAGTAAACATGTAGTTGTTATATGATATAACAATATGTGTTCAAAAGGTACAGGCATAAAAATATAGAAGGGGAGAAGTTACTACAACTCCCAGAGGGCAGTTCGGCAACAAACATCCAATCACAGAGCTTCAAATTCTGTAGACAAAGCTAAAAAATGTTTCAATATCTGAGTTACAAAGAGCTTCCCAAAGGCAGCAAAATAAAACGGGCAGTTATTAAATCATAGCTAACTTTAATCTGTGTTTAATTCAACACATGCAACTTTATCGAACTAGAGCTGCACTTTAAATCAGTTTTATCTTTATAATCATGCACGATAAATACACAGCAGAATTAAGGTACAGGGGTCAATCATTGGCTCTGACTGACACCTCTGAATTACTTCTTTGTAAATAGCAGCTGAGGGTTATGGGTAATGTAGTACTTAGAGCCGTCCATGAAATTGACAGAAAATTAACCTGATTTCTCTGGAGAAAAAAAGATAAAATAATTCAAGTTAAGGTCAGAACACTAAATTTAATGAAATTGTCCAAGAGACTTCTGGTTTCTAAAATATAACTTTTAAACGAGACTTTACAGTAGGAACAAATGTAAAACAGCTGGTTAACCATTTAGTGACAGAGAGCGACAGTTTACAGGACAGCGCAGGGTTAATGGCTATCAGCTGAGGCACAGTGTTTGTTGTGTTATCTGTGTGTTTATTTTAGGGTTTGGAGGGTGGGTTGGGGGCGACAGGGTTAAAAGGTCACATGGTTTCCTGCTCAGAGAAAAAAACTATGCGATCGCTCTCCTTCCTCTCTCTCTCTCCTTCTGTGACCTCTGACCTCTGTGTTGACACCAGAATGGAAACCAGCTGCTCTGCCGATGGAGCTTGAAAATACCGACACCACAGAAGAAGAATGGCATCAGTTCTCACGCAGACTTCAACTTATTTTACTGTTATGAATACAAATTGACCAGGATAGAAGGAATTATGAGACCAAGTATTTTGGGACTCAACAAAAGGTCATTGTTGTAGCAAGTGGAGCTATTTGTAGTATTTCCTTCATGTCTTTGGACTTTGGGAGGAAGCCGGAGTATCAAGATCAAGATCAAGATAAACTTTATTGTCCCACAGGTGGGCAATTTGTCTTGGGCTAATCGCCCATGCTGCAGCCACAAACAAATAAAACAACAACAGCATACCCATGATATAATAAAACAGGCATCACAATGACCCTGATGTAAATAAGAAATATCACTGCCACATAGCAACTCTGAAGATAAGTACATAATATGCAACATAAAGTGCAACGGTGAATAGTGCAAACACGCAAATCGCCATCCTTCTGGCCTTTTATCTGCCACTATTTAAAAGCTTATTCGACGCAGGGATAAAAGAATTTTTGAATCTGTTTAATCTGCAGCAGAGTACCCGCAGGGAACCCACGCATGCGCGGGGAGAACAAGCAAACTCAACACAGAAAGTCCCACTACGTCCAAACCGGGACTCGGACCAGGAACCTTCTCGCTGTGGTGCGACAGCACTAACCGCGCAGCCCAAAGACATGATATCTTCTGCAAAATTAAATTCTCTCTTTTACCATATTTATTTTATTTTATTTTATTTTTTTATCAATTTTTTATTGAAAAAAGTTTGCATAAGAAAAACATTATACAACTTATATTTTGTACTTTATTATTTTACCATATTTTATTGCAAAAGTGGTTTATTTTTTATTTTTTTATTATTATTATTTTTTAGATTTAGATTTAGATTTTTTGGGGGGCTTTTTGCCTTTATTCGATAGGACAACTAAAGAGAAACAGGGAATGTGGGGAGTAGAGAGTGGGGGCTGACATGCACCAAATGGATCGGCAGACCCGGATCTGGATCACGACACACTAAATGAATAAAACCCTGAGACTGATGTGTAAAACAAACAGTGAACATGTGAAAAAAACAGAACAATCAAACAGTACAGCGAAAATGAGAGAAAAAAACCTGACCTTCTCTGATCCTTCTCAGTAAGTTCCGTAGTATTTTTTTAAGACTCTGTCTGTAAATGTTTGCAGCCTGTCATGCTGATATTCTGTGCTGCTAAAATAACAAAACTGCAGTCATTGGACGCTCGCCAACTCACGGGCTTTATGACTCATGATTCTAATCTTATTAAGGGGCTGCAACTAACAATTATTTCTATTGTTGATAAATTTGTCTGTTATCTCTCGATTAATCTAAATCTAAATGTTGAAAACGTTGGCTGGTGTTGCCCCCAAACCAACAATGTCTTTTTGTTTTTTTGTTAATGTTATTTCACTTTTTTTCATAACAGTTAAGGATTAATTTTATAGTTGATTGCTGTAGAGCATTTCTATAAAAGTCATCTCTATCTGAATGACTAAAAGCTTAATAAAAACAATTTTTGTGTGTTTTATTTTACTTATCTGTTTACCAGTAACATTTTGGACTCATACCATTGACTCATTTTTGACAGATATTGATCCAAGTGTCCCATTTCTTGAGTGAACTTTTAAACTCAGATTGAAAATCCACTGAAGAGTTTGTGTGAGTGAAAACGCTTTGTACCAGGACAAGTTTGCACAGTCAACATCGCACACAGTCATCCTCTGTGGTAACATGCTAATACACATGCTAATCCAGCAGTTTAGCTTCCTGTCAAAGGCATTTCCCAGACTTTTTCCTGAGAGCGTTGGCCTTATTTCGCTTGGGGAGAATGCAAAAAACTTGGACCAATATGCGCGAGCGTGTTGATATGTTAACGAGTATTTGTTCTGACTCGTCTTCTCTGGTCTTCCCAAAATCCCTGACTGTGGTTGTAGAAGTGTGGTAGTGATTCTAGGGATCTGACCTGTGGTTACTGTGGGCTTTTTTCAGACAGGAAATACACAACATTTTTGTCTTCATGTCTCTGGTACAGTAAAGTATTTTTGTCAGTAAATGTTGGTTTTGTCTGTCAGCTGGACATTTAAAGTGCTGTCTTCAGTGGCCCAAATAGTAACCACAGAGAATTGTTTATGTTTAAGAATTCAGAGGGAGAGAGAGAGAATCTTAATTTGAATGCTAACTGTGAGGTGTCTGAAAAGGGCAAATGTTCTACAAAGGCGTAAAACCTCTCCATTAGGAGAAATGTGCTGCAAATTCAGAAATTATACCAATTAAAAACCACTGATACAAACCTTTAAACAAATAAAACAATAGCAATGTCCTGCAAGTGAAAAACCGTACCATACCTACAGGCCATCACATGGTATGTTAAGAACTTTTTATCAGGTATCCACAGCAGAAAGCAAAACTTACTTCTTGTTTTTGGTAAAGGAACAAATTACATGTGTTTTATCTCTACATTTCTACTGAAGTCATCCCTCAGGTCTGCAAATCTGCAAAAAATGTAGTCCCCCTGCATAGGGGGCTGATAAGAACAAACTCATCTGTCACTTTCTGAACTGTGTTATTGCTTAAGTCCTGGAGTCAATAATCAAATAAATAGTAAACTTAGTGATTAGCTCAAAACATTCCTCTAAATAAATCCTGTGTAAAGTCCACAACAGTCTGGTTTTAGAGATAAACAAAGCACTGTAACTGCTATGATTTTTGTTGTAAATATTATTGTATCCGCTGTTGAGAAAGGGATATATTGTGCAAAATTGATTGGCACTGTTGCTCATGCTCTGCTTCTACAGAGGCTGTGTGATGTTTGTTATGATCATAAGTCTTGTAAATAATTTAAGGAATACCTTTCGCAGTGTGTTTTGAGTGAAGGGCCTTGTGTATTTCTACGGAGCTCTACAAGGTTCCATACCGGGTCCTGTGTCATTCAGAATTTAACAATGCAACATCCTTTTTAACAAGCTGTAATGTGCATCTCTATGCAGATGATGCAGTTATCTATTGCATTGCTGATACTGCACATTTAGCCTCTGAAGCTACAAGAAGTCCTCTTTAATTTGTAGACTAGAGACGGTTAAATTGCGGGCAATGGTTGTCAAATTACCACTCTCAAAGGTCACAGTATTGAAAGGGTATCTTGGTATCAAAAAGGTGAGGGAAAAAAATTTCCTGCTCAGTTGGAAGCCGATAATCAAAGCCATCTTCTTGACTGTTATGGAGACGTTATCTGTAGACATGCCTCCACTCTTAAACCAGCAGATTTTGTTTATCATTCCACCCTACAGTTGAAATATTCTGCTCCTCATTGCATCATGTATGAAAAGAGTTTGTCATTTAACTGAACCAACTGGTCCTTATCTGACTCGTTCAAGTGATTTGCATGAGTCCTGCATGAACACTCAAATATGAAGTTCAACATGATTATAGAAAATGCTTTGTCACCAAGTTGAAAAAAAAGCTGTTTTTCTGAGTTCATTCAGAGTGGACTTAGAGGTTTGTGGTTCTAACACTGCAGCATCATGGTCTTATCGACTAAAGTGCATTACTGTACTTCAAAACAGGATATGAAAAAAAAACCCAGAAACGTTGCTCAACCTTAACAGCAGTTAAGTGCAACACACACACTTTGGAGTTATATTAATTCAAACAAAATACATGTTTAACAAAAAACACTGACAGGACTTTTTTAATTTTACTTTTGATACTTGCAGTAAGGTTTGCTGATGACGCTTGCATGCATTTACTCAAGTAGGGCTTTAAATACAGGGCTTGTGCTTGTAGTAGATGTAGTCGCAATGCAGGGCGGTACTTTTAATACAATAAAGAATGTAAACACTTTCTCCACCTCTGCAGAAATGTCCGACCTTTTCAGATTTATAACTTCAATGTTAAAGAAACTTGATAAACGATTTATAAAACAGGTTTGAACAGAGCTAATGCTGCTATTAGAAGTGAAAATAATACTGCTAGCACTGTCTAGCTTTGTGTGTTTGTGTCTGTGTTTATGTTGACATAATTCCAACAGGTGTTGAGTACAAACTCCAACTTTTCTGGAACGCGTTGCTGGCATCAAATTCAGAATGTGTGTGTATTTCCAAAACAGTTTATCAGTTTGAACATTAAGTCTCTTGTCTTTGTGCTGCATTGAACCGAATATAGGTTTAAACGGATTTTCAAATCACTGTATTCTGTTTTTATTCACATTTTACACAACGTACCAACTTTTTTGGAATTGGGGTTTGTAATAATAATCAGTTGCACAACAGAGTAATGGGAAACAAACACACATTCACGTCAGCTGATTTGGATTGTTTACACACACACACACACAGTCATGGTGAGAAAGAGAGAGAGAGAGAGAGAGAGAGAGAGAAAGACGTGGAAGCAGACAGGAAGAGAGAGAGCTGAAACACGAGAAGTTGAACTGTATCCAGATCTGATTGGTATTCAGAGAGCGTGTCAGTCTGCAGGGAGACATTCCTACATCAGGAGAGGGGAGGTGTGCAGTGGGAGGGAGAGGAGGGGGAGGAAGTGGGTGACACAATACGTTTTTATGTTTCTTCCGAGGTGTTTCACCATCATCGACAGCAAGGAACACGCGTTGTAAAAACCAGATGTTCTTTTTAACTTCAGTGCTGTTGGTGGACATTTCCTGGTTCTGATGGAAGTGAAACAGAGAAAAGAAAAACATGACGTGCGCACATTTGTTATGGCTGATCAGTTCCTTACACATAGATTGTTATGAAGAAGTTAATAGTTTAACTCATCTATATCATTCTGATCTATTTTTACATTTAGTTTATAAGGACTTTTATAATGTGTGCTTGTGTTTTGTTTTTTTGTGTTTCAGGGTGTATATTTGTTTGTTTTTATGCAGTCTATAGAAAGAACTTTTAGTGTAACTAGCTTGAGAAGTGCGACTGATAAATTATTATTGTTATGGATAAATAGTTTGTTCTAAAAAGTGTTACAACTTCACACTAAATCCTGCTTGATACTGATTCTGAAACCTAAACCTCATAATTCAGCTCTTGTCCTTGTCCCATGAACTCTAAAGGAATTAGGGGTGGGCGGTACAGCGGTTTCTCACCGCCACCGATGTCACGTTCTGCCACAGCATGGATTTTGCAGTCCCATCAGTACAGGGATCAACACAAGCGTTTTGGTTTTCGTACAAGTTTTCCATAACTTATCTACAAGTCCGTCTGATATCACATAGTGCCCCTCTTCCGCAGAGCACACAGAGACCTGACGCTCTGCATGCGGAGTCTGTGTGTCATTCGCCTATAAACATGCACGCGACGCTGCTGCTGTCGTATATAATGTTGACGGGATGATTGAGTCAGACGCGCAGCTACGTGAGTCGTCTTTTCAGTGAACGTGTCCCCCGTTATTAGCAGAACCTCATCCCTGCCGCGGAGTGTTCACTTTTTGTGGCTTCACCTGCTGCGCACACGGCATGAGGTTGCGCGTTTGGCGACAGGAAGTAGGATGCGTGAGATCTGTTTCCAAAAGTTACCGTCACAGGGCTGCTCACGCTGATTTGATATACATTTGAACACTGTTAGAAATGGGAGATGACAAGTAACCCAGTTGCAGCCCACAAGTCTATTTTGCGATAATTGATCTATTGTAAAACGATCATATAATGACATCCCGTAACTGATTAACTGACTATTTGGTACCAGCCTATCAATTATTGTATCACACAAGTCAAGACTACGATATAGGCCTATTGCCGTATCGATGTTTTGACCCACCCCTTTTATGAATACAGTGTTGTGGAGCAAAAACGTGGCTCTAGTTGTTGTCGAATCAAGTGTGTGCACAAAGTTCTACCAGCTCCATTTGGATGTTTGCAGGTGCTCTTTCCACGTCAATTACAAACTGATTACTGAGCACTTTAAATTTCTGAGCTCCAAAGTCGGAAAATCACTGTGGGAACTCTGCCAGGTCCGCTCAGTTTATCAGCAAAATGCACAGTTGGGAACACAGCGGTGGAGACCTGGTTTGTCACTGTTTGGCAACATGAAAAGTGACCCAAGTTTCTGTGCTGCATTTGAATCTCCCAGAGGCGCAGCTTGGCTTGTTAAGCTCTCACTGCATCATACATGTCTGTGGTCACACGGTCCCGTCACTGAAGCTCGAGGTTTAGTGGAGGGAGATTATTTCGCAGGCTGGATATAATTGTGTCATGGCCTGCGGGCCTTGAGTTTGAGACCCCCCCGAGTAAACAAACATAGCGGACGACAGGCAGGAAGAATTGGCGATGATTGACTCGACTGTCATCGGGGTTCCTCCCGCACAACAGGATATTGGATCGTAGGCTAGATTTTGAACATGTTTAATATTTGAAATCGCTATGGCCATGACGTTCTTTCGAGTAGATTGAGGGAAGTAAAATCCTTCTGAACATCCCTCACACCACCGGATCATCTGGAGAGATCATTTTTAGAACCATCAAAAAATCGGGACTTTGCTTACTTTTGTTGGAAGGAGGGAATCAGGCCCAAAATCAGCTGGATTATCTGTTCGTGTGTACCCCGCCTTAACCATCCATTTGCCAACAGAATGAGACTGTAAAGATTTCATGAATGAATATTGTACAGGCAGTAAACATCCTTTATTCTGTTATAAAGTTGGGCGTTTTAACATGGGGCTCTATGGGGAGTGACTCACTTTAAGAGCCAGCCTCTAGTGGCAATTCGAGGAACTGCAGTTTTGGCACTTCTGTGTTGGCTTTATATTTTAGACTTTTACACACATATAATTCTGTAATTTAAAGAAATTTCAGCTGAGAAACATAAATGTCAATGAATACATTTTTATTTGATGCTGATGTTGCTGTTTCTTTCTTTCTCCCCCAGGTGTGAATACAGATCCTGTCTCCACCAATCATAAAGCAGCGTAGTTCAGCGGACAGGAAGTCACAGACTCGGGCTTCATGGACGCGGAGCTGAGAGGAGACATGACACAACAGAAGAGAACGTCCAACAGATGACACAGTCCAAACATGCCGACATAGCAGGCTGATCGGTTGACTGACAGCTCACGTCCTCTCTCCTGACCCCGCCCACTCATCGCCCGTCCAGCCATGTTGTTGAGGAAAAAGTTGTGGGTTGCTGGGGTATTCGCTGTCATCATCTTCCTCATGCTGGCCACTCAGAGCATCCAGAAGAGAAGCTTCCTGCCGCTGTCATTATCCCTGCCCATCAGCTGGGCCACGCCCACCGGCGATGAGACAGGTGAGGGGGAAATATTGTCACTGCAGTCTGCAGTTCTCTTATTGTAGTATTACTTAGTACATAGTGTATATATTTATTATTAATAATATATTGTTGTATTTTATTGTCTTTTTCTCTTGCCTTTTTTTATCCATCACTTGTTTTACCCTGCCCTTTACCTTGAGCTGTTGTAACAAGTGAATTTCCCCCAATGGAGGATCAATAAAGTCTATCTTATCTTAACTTAGTAATACTTGAGATGCTAACACTGTTAGCAGAGCTCCCATGATGCCTTGTTCTCTGACGCTGTCTGTTTGCTTTTGCAGTTGTCAATCCCACAGATCCTCCTGCTGGTGTGACCCCTGACCCTGCCCAGACCCTTCCTCCTCGCAACACCCCAAAACCTCAGGCAGAAAGGAAGCTTTTAGACTCTGAGAGGTAACACATCAGAGCTCGCAGACTCTGCGTATCCCATAATTCCTTGTTCTGTCCTCGTCTGACTCCTCTGTGTTGTCGTTCAGCAGGTCATGTGGTTGTAGTTCCTGTATCTCAGACCTGGGGCAGTCAGACTGGTTCATCCAACGCTATGACCCCAAACAGCAGCCTGTCATCCGAGAAACCAACAACTTTGACCCAGAAGCAGTCAAATGGTGGCTGGTAAGGACAAAAAGCAATCCGATTTCTTTTAAGGTTTGTTCAATGAAAAAAAGGGTACAGGCTGCTTTATGTTTATGTGGAAAGGCTATCTGCTAGCTGCTCAAGTTCTGCCTTCAAAATAAAAGCCTTAGTCCAAAAGTTCTTGTACTTCATGCAAATTGATCTACATAAATCAATAAGTCCGAGCGTGAAATTCTACAACACACAGCAGCTTTTTGCAAGTATAAAAGCAACTCTTATCAGTGTTCGATTAAATCATATATGCCTTAAAACAGAAGCTGTGATTTAACTACAGATAACCTTGAAATTAACCTTTATACTAAACATTAACAGTTCAGACAATCATGAAAATAAGTTTTAAAAAAATGGTAAATATGTAACATTTCCAGGTGTCCTTTGCTTTCTTTAATAACTGAACTGTGGTGCAGCAACAAAGTCTGAACCTTTGTACAGAAATTGATTCCAGGCTGCCGACTGGAAATGACCTGACAGCTCTGAATTTATGTGTCAACACTCAGAGTTGTTAAATCAGCTGAATTCCATAAGAGATTAGTTATCAGACAAACCAAACACGATTGTAAGATAATCTGCACCAAGGCAGAACAATGTGTTTCAGTAAATAGTCAGGACCATGAATGACAATCAGAAAAATAATTGTAAAAAATAAAGTCTTTTGTTGAAACTGTCAGCGGTCTGGATGACGAGACGAACGTCTGAGTGTTTTTCCTGCATTTATAGATTAAGTCCCGCTGCAGAAACCATTAGCAGATTAAACGGGTGGGCGGGTAGAAATGCTGCTAACATCATCAGTCTGAGACACAGTGTGCTGTATATTCTGCGTGTGTGCTAAAAAGAACTAACAGGGCTAAATGCTGTGTCTATACTGGAGCTGTAAAAACATGCGTTAACCTACAATTTGAAACAATAACAAAAATATAGAGTTTATTTTTGTGCCTCCTTTGCGTTTTCGGCTGTTTGTCCATCCCGTTCTTGTGACAGGAATATCTCAAGAACGCCACAAGGGAGTACCTTCAAATTTGGCACAAGCTTCAACTTTGACTCATAGATAAACTGATGCTGTAAAAAGGTCAAAGGTCAAGGTCACTGTGTTCTCTCAAAAAACATCTCAACAAAGATCTCTAATTTTCGGCTATAACTCAAAAATGTATACGCTTATTATGACACAGTTACACAAACATTTTTAATAGGATAAAAAGATGAAGTCAAACCAAAGCCAAGTTCAACCTCACTGTTGCATCATAATTTCCTGGAAAAACACTTTTTTTTTTGGCACTTTTTGCCAGTATTCCCATCCCAATCTTATGAGTATAACCTCTCAGGAATGCCTGGAAGAACTAACTCCAAATTTGGCACAATCATCCATTTAAGCCTTTTTCACACATGCACTGCACTCCTTAAAATTTCCCGACATCGTCCCGGTGGGCTGCATGTGTGAACGCAAAACTTTTCACCCCGACTCTACCAGCCTCCCTGTGAAAGTGTCCACAAGAAGTCTGGGTGAGCTGATGTAAGCGGCAGGTAACAGTCAGGAACATTCACCAAGAGCGAGTGGGCGGGTTGATGGCGTTTATATCACGTGACTGGTGTGAAACCAGAAGAGCGACACGTAACATGATGATTAAAAACAACCGAGGTTGAAGAAGAGGGATCAGTTACAAGACGACAGCAAAGATGTCTGCAGACTGGAGAGAGGACAGGAGCTTCTGGCTGTGAGGCCCGACGACAAAATTGTTCGCCAGTTGCCGGGAACAGCGAGGAACTCAATCGTGTATGACCAAATGCCTGCGCTTATTCATACTTCCACAGTGCACTTCTCATGTTATGTCCTGCCTCATGAGATAAGCGATCTCTCAGCAACACCTGGAGGAAAGTTAATAACATCTTGTTAATTTTAATCGTGTCTCATGTCCAAGAGAAGCACGCCATCCGCGATCAATTAGTGGACAATCTCCCCTTCCTAATGTACCCATTAATTCTGCTTTATAAAACAGTTCTACTTACATTCACATTGCAGAGAAACACACAGAGATAAGTATAAGTATTGAGTATAAGAATATTAAGTTTAATAAAGCTGCATTAAAAAAACAAACCATCTCCATGTTTCCACAGGGTCTTCAGCGGTCCGGAACCAGCCAGAACCTAGAGGGAGTGATCTCAAATATGTTCAAAGTATTTTCTCCGCCCACCGTGGACTTCAGGCCCCAAACCTCCCATTGCCGCAAATGCGCTGTGGTCGGCAACTCTGGCAACCTGCGGGAGTCTGGACACGGCAACCTCATCAACTCTCATGACTTTATAATCAGGTTTGTTTGTCTGCACACAAACGTCTTACCCTCCCAATCTTTCTCCTTCTCATCATCCTCACTCTTCTCCTCCACAGGATGAACAAAGCGGTGACCCGGGGTTTTGAGAAAGACGTTGGGAATCGAACGACTTATCACTTCATGTATCCCGAGAGCGCAGTGGACGTCGATCGTGGTGTCGGCCTCGTCCTGCTGCCGTTCAAACTGAGAGACCTGGAGTGGCTGATCAGCGCTCTCTCCACCGGGGAAGTGAAAATGTAAGAAAAAAAGATGTAAATACACTTAAAAGCTAACAGCTGCCAGTTTATTAGGCAAACCTTCCTTTAAAAAATGCAGTCTAATGAAATAGTCCTGCAATAAATCCTAAGGTTCACTTGTTATTGTAACTTTTAAGAGAGCTGATACAGAGAGGCGTTTATACTGTGGTGGACAAAAGTATAGAAATTCCTGTCGGTATAATGCAACACAATTTAACATAAAGTCAAATAAACACCTCTCTCAAACAAAAACTAAACATTATAACTATACAAGGAGAGGATTTGTTACATTGCAAACACATTAAGCCTTCACATCAGAGAGAGCAAAATGTACAGATAAGCTGTCCGTGGTAACATTAAAATGTCTAAAATATATATTAAGAAAATTTGTTTATGATTTAGCAATTATTTTGAGAATATAACTTAAAATCCATGGGGAACATATTAACACAGAAATACACAGTATTAAATATGTGTTACAAATCTCAGACACATAAACAGCTGTCTGTTCTACAGAAGCTCAAGATACTACATGCACACATATGAACATCAATGTGTATAAATATATGCTAATGTATATATACATATATTTACATATATACATTATAATATCTTCAAGCCTTCTAAGTTTATATAGATATATATATTTATACATATATACGTGTATATCTATGTATATATATACACTACCAGTCAAAATTTTGGACACACTTTCCCATTCACTTGTATGAGAAAATATATATATTTTTATACATATATACTCGTATATATGTATAAATATAAAAGTCTTAGAAGGCTTGTAGATATTAGTTTAATATTTAATGTTTAAATGCTTTTGCATAGAGAGCACAGTCAAATTCCTTGCATGCGTACACACCTGGCAAATAAAGCTGATTCTGGTTCTGATTCTAAATGATTTGCTTACACAAAATTTTTCTCGTGTACTCAAAACGTTGGCGATGTATGAAATAAAAATGAGAAAATAACACACATGTGAAATACAGAAACTGACCTGCAATCACTACGTACAATACAAATTACAACATGTCTGTATATTAACATATAAACAAATGAATATTTACATTAGCCAGGAAAAATGTGTGACTTACTTCACACTTAGATGTTATATATGTTGTGTAAAAATGTAAAGAACTCTTTAACTGAAAAATACTTTATATTCTACAACGCTTACTTGAAGTAATGTCCTGTTTGTGTGTTCAGGACCTACATGAGGGTTAAAGAGAGAGTGGAGGCTGATAAAGACAAGGTAAAATACACACTCCATTATGTCTGTAATCTGATGTGTTTCTTCTGTCTAGGTTTAGATTTTAAGGTCTGTGCAGTGTTTTTTGAGGGTGTTTTAAATCCATTTTTAACTGAACACATCTTATGAAATTCTACAGGTTTCATTTCAAATACTTGTACACAAATATCTTTATTCCTCGTTACAGAAATTGCTCTTTTCCCCCTCTAACTTCTCTGATTTCAAAGCTAAACCAAAAATATTTGTATTATTCAAATGTTAAGCTGCAGTAATCCTGAAGTGCAAATCTCCAACAAAGAACAATCAGGAGTTCACAAAGGTCCGTCTGTTTGTTCAGCTGTGTCCTGTGTATTTATTTAGACTTATTCAGACAAGCTGCAGGAGAATTTCAAGTGAAAACAATTCACTACAAAGTATGTGAAAGCTGCCAACACAAACACACTCAGCTTTTAACAATGGTAACACTGTATTTGTGTGTGCGTGTGTGCGTGTGCGTTTGTGTGAGCAGGTTCTGGTGGTGAACCCGGTTTTCTTTAAGTATGTAAGTGATCGTTGGACCGAGCGTCACGGTCGATACCCGTCCACCGGCATGCTGGCTATGATCTTCGCTTTGCACATCTGTGACCAGGTAGGAGGGAGAGGGGCGGAGTCTGTGGCTTCTTCTCTGACACTCTTACATACTGCACATCATCCATCATCTTCTTAGCTGTGTCTGATATACAGAAATAACGGACTGGTGAATACTGTTATTGACCAATCAGAATAGAGTATTCAGCAGAGCCTTGTAATAATGTTTGTAACAGGATATTATGTTGCAATATGTCACAGCATCACTTCCTGTCTGTGTTCAGGTCTCTGTGTTCGGTTACGGCGCCGACAAGCTGGGCAACTGGCATCACTACTGGGAGAACAATCGCTACGCTGGAGCCTTCAGGAAGACCGGCGTCCACAGCGCCGACTTCGAAACGCAGGTCATCCACCAGCTCGTCAAGGAGGGCAAGATCAGTCTGCACCTGTGACACTACCGCCGACCAACACGCCTGGTGATCTCAGACTGCATTCACCACTTAATCATTGAGACCAAAAACCAGCTACATGCCGTCCGATTGAGCTGAGGCGAGTGAAGCTGTCCTCTGGCACTGAAACACTACATTTGAGCCGATTCTGCGCCGTACCTGGCCGCCTGATTCTGCTTGTTTTGAGGGAACTTTGACATGAGGTCAGGACTGCACGTCAATCGTCTGTCTTGGGTCAGACATCTCTAATAGATTGAAGTCGCTGTCGAGAAAATACATTTTTACATACCTTTATTACCTGTGGATGAATCCTTTGAGGGGGGAGGAGCTAACTCCTTCTGGTGGGTGGGGCTTAAGTATTCTTCCTTTGCAGACTTCTGCTGGAATGAATGAATTCCAGACTTTTTTTCGGGACCCTCCACTGTTCTAACAGACAGATTTTCCTGCCTTTTGCGACTGCGAGGATCGACCACACAAGTTTTGCTCTGAGCAGGAAAAAACCACAAACGTTTTATATCTTTTTTTATTACATTTTATAGACATTTTACAGGGATAACCTCTTTTTTAATCAAAGCACTTTTGCCCTGATGAAGAAAACGGCACAAAGAGGCCTTGTTGTTGCTCCTCTGTCCAAATAGATTTAAAGACTTTATATCATTTATAATCCATCCATTTATTTTAATCGACTCTTATTGCAATCCGTCCAGATCTGGAGGATGTTTTATGTCCTGAGAGACTTGAACTGGAAACAGGACGACTAAAGTTTCTTTTACTTTTTCAGATTGTAAGCCAATGATGCTTCCTGTTTCGACCATATGTGGAGCTGGAGGCAGTGAGTGGGAGGAGCCTGTGTTTCAGCTTCTCCACATGTTCCACAATCATTCAGCAGTCTGCAGGTTTTTAAAAAGGAACATTTAATTTTATGGGCTTGTTTTTTAACTCCGCTGGTAAAACAATGATGTCAAACATAACGAACCTTTGGATCGGACTCTGAGTAAAGCTGCAGACTGTTGACAGACATAATGTGACTCCTCGGAGTCACAGCTCTACCGACGGGAGTGACAAAGATGAGGAGAGCGTGCATGTCTTTTAACTGAAGATTTAATAATCAAAACTTAAGGACGAAGTCAAACAATCACTAACATCACCAGTGTGAGTGGCGCATGGATGTGTGGAGGATGTAGTGCAATGAATGAAAGAAAATCTAAAGTGCAACCAAAAATAACTGTAAGAATGAAGACCGACCGGTCCAGCAGGTAGCACAAGACGTCCTGTTAAAGGGTGAGGACAGCGCGCAGAGCGCTGTCATACTGTGAATGTACAAAATCTGTTGCTGATTGTCAATCACAGCCGTCTGAATGTTTGTGGCTGCGTTCACACTATGAAACGTCAAAGTGGGTTTGAGTCTGAATCTGAGTTTGATCACCTTTATTGATCTGCGCTTTGGTCTGCATGATGGTGAATTTGCTAATCCTTCCATTTTCCGTCTTCCTTCCGTTGTTTTTTTGCACATTAAGATAAAATTAGATACAATTTTCATATCTTGTGAAAAAAGGAAGGTAATCTGTTTTATGACAGCAATAATGAAGCCCTGATGTGACCCCAAAGTGGGAACGCAAAGGACTTGCACGCTGTTGTTTGTGTTAGATCTGCTTGTCAAGGTGGAGAAATTGGTGACATTGATTATAGCAGCTTTTTTATCAAGTCAGTTATATTTATTCAAGCCAGAACTCAGTGTACAATCTGTTTTTCCTGCTAAACATGCCTCAGTCTTAAAGATTCCAGTGAGGTCAGAATTAGCTTTTCAGAACCAGACCAACCTGTCAGTGTGAAATCACTCCGTCTGCTCTAAACATACATGCTGGTACAAAGTCTAAGGGCTGAGAAGGAAAACAACACATAAAGATATTTTTTAAAACAAATATTTCCCTCAGTGTATCGGCCTCTTGTCCGCGTGCAAACAGAGCTTAAGGTCACTGGGTCAGCTCCCTTTCTGTACACTGGGGCACCGCTTAATATGTAATCTCCCCTGACTTTTTACTGTTGTTAAAGACCATCTGAGATGACTTCCCTTTTGACACCTGGATTGAGCATCTAGCATTAATGCCCACAGCAGGCGTACCCTGGTGTGCTGATGGTGCTGACCCGCTAAATCAGAGACTTTAGGAAACATAAGTGTATGTGAAATAACGATGTCATCACCTTAAATCGGGCATTCGTGTCGGAGCATGCGTCTGACACGAAAACAATAATGCTGGACTACCGTCTTGTTTATGTTTGGCTAGCACTGTTAGGTCTTATGCCAAGTTGTCAAATAATAAGCCACAATTGTTTGTGTTTTAAAGATACTACCGCCAAAAATTAAGCTCTCTACACGTGTTCTTCTCTGATATTTGTCATATATTGCTCAGCATGCTGGTTTGAGCCACTGCCTGTATATAAAGATGTCCGACACGTCTTCACCTCCTCTTGTTGTACAAAAGTGAAGCCAAAATGCCCCCAGCGTGGGCGCTGCCATCTTCAGCATTTGGACACAGAGTCTCTGTATTCTTCCTCTACCCAAAACACACATGTACCTTGTGGCCTTGACGTGTTGGAGCCCTCAGGTGGGCTCAGTCTGCAGCAGAACAGCTTCTTGTGTTGGTCTGAAGCAGATATTCACGTTTTTGGAAAGTTCAATGACTGTAGTGTTAATGTTAGTTATGTCTCCTCTCACTGTTCCTCCTCTACTCTGCTACTCGGGAACAGAACGCTGCAGGAGCCTGATTTGTCCACAGAGCTGTCAATCATAAAGCCACACCCCTTTTTACAGCATCAAGTGACTAATTAAAAGTTAACTTGTCGGAAAAATGAACACTTGGACATAAATCAGCATGATAAGAACTGTAATGATTTTATAGTTTGACTCTTGTCCCATCTGTTAACATGGAGGAGGCGGGCTTTATGACCTACACTGCAGCCAGTCAGCAGGGGGCGATAGAGAGCTGTTTTGGGGCGCTGTCATGTCGGCCATGTTTTTTATACAGTCTATGATTTCAGCAAGAGGAACGTTTTTTTAATTGCATGTGTTTTATGTTAAATTTCTTTTAGGAAAATATCAGTTTTATAAAATATCCCTCTACGCACGCACAGAGCCCGAGTGGTTCCAACAAGCGTTTGTCTTTTACGTCCTGAACGATGAGAAATGGGAATAACTGAGCACACTCTCAGACAGTCTTTCCTCAAAGAGATTAAAAAGGTCAGCTGTCTGAAAGCTCTCTTTCAGACGCTGTTAGATGATCCCCCCGCGCTCCGTTTGAAGCAGACTGAGGCCTCTATAAATAATCAGAAATGCTGAATCATCATGTGGAGGCTGCCTGTAGTAACGAGTTTAACCCTGTTTCTCTGCTGCAGTCTCTTTAAACCTCCTACCATAAACTGTGGTTTAATCTGAAACATCTGCTGCTCGTTTTTATAGTTTTTCATTTAGTGCTGAGATTTTAACTCTTTGTTGGCTTCTCCGGGAAACTTCCTGCTGGTAAACTGGGGAATTATCCACTTTATGAGCAGCGTTTGGCCACTTAATGACAGAGCAGCAGCCCTCCTGAGCTGGACTTAACATCTGGATGCATGGTTTTGGAATTTACAGACCAAGTTGTAGATTAACCTCCTCACACGGGAGAAAAATGTTTGTTGTGAGTATAAATCCAAAATTGTGCTTAGTAGATTTCCTGCACTCTGATTATTTAGAGATTATTTCAATCAAGAATGCAGATTAAATCAAATCAACCAATCAGCTGCTGGATCTTCCGTAGAGAATGTAGAGTTAGAGCAGACCAAACGAGCTGTAAGTCTGATGTATGTTCAGTTATCATAGCTTTAATTCATCATGTTTAAAACTGCGACTCTGTTAGATAGAAAATGTCACTTTCATGTAACACTGAACCTGCTGATCATCAGTTCATTCATTCATTCATGGTTACAAACAGTGATATTCACTGTGATGTTTCTCAACTACATAAATCCACCGCTGTCACTTTGAATGAAATAAAAACAAATATGAAACAAAATAAAAGTTTGTTCTTTTTTTGGTTTCAAAAATTGAGTCGACACATTCAAGAAAAGTTCTGCTGAGAAGTTTGGTAAAAATTAATTAGTTAAAAAGTCATGTGACAATGACGTTTTTTCTCTAAAACTAGATACCAAATTATACGACGGTGTATTCGGCCATTTTTTTTAAAAAGCCAAAGGAGAAGAGTAATAGTCCAAGACTGGTTCATGTTAATAAATGTCTGTGCATTTGCAGTGTTACAGACTGCCCAGCGTTGCCCACTTAGTGACGCGTTTTCTATCACCAAGCAGTGGTTGGTCTGTCAGAGAGGGTAGGCGGAGCTAAGCGGCTGCTTTTCCGGTCTCTTCAAGTGTTGCGAGTAAACAGTAATCTACTATGGCTGAACAAACAAAGAAAAGATGGATGACTACAGATACAACTTCAACAATAAGTGAAAAGCCAAAGAAAAAGAAACAAATTCAACGCTCAGATGAAGCAAACAGTCTAAAAAGGAAAGCGACCGTCAGCCAGGAAAATCAAGAGTTACAACCGGAGCTAACCATGGACGTCTGGTTATCTCGGAAGTGTACTCCCACAGTTACCGATTAGCGCCATAAGGTGCCGCCAAATAGAACGAAATTGAGATCTTCAAGATTTTAACTTTAAAGTTGTAAATTCGCCAGAAAAAAAAACTGACATCTCTGAGATTAAAGTGTTGCATATGCCAGAAAAAAATGGTAAATTTGCAAGAATAAAACTAGCAAATTCTCTCTGGACACCCACCTCAGCGCGTGACACACGTAATATAGCAGTCTGTCACAACCTCTGGGTGGTTGTTGTGAAAGCTTCCATACACAGAACAAAATGATGGAAAACCACGGATTTAAAGTAGTTTTGTATATTTTTTGTCTGTAATGCTTTGTTTCCTTTTACTAGCTGTCATGAGTGTGTAGGGTAACTGTCGTGTGATGGTAACCCTTGGGGCAAACAGGCAGCATAGAAACGTGTGTTTTCGCAGCAGAGGGTCGTTCATTCTTTCTCCTCTGTGAAGTCTGCTTCTTGTGTGTAGAGAAAAAAGGCTCAATATGTGCCGAGCGCCGTGCCATGCACGCCTGTGTAAGCAGTGCAAACAAGGCAGAGTGCTGCAGAGAAAGAGGTGAATCGAGAGGGAGGGGGCTGTGAACCCCAATCTACTGTTTGGGCGGGGGTCGCGGCAAAAAGGTTCCTATGAACATGATTTTACTAGTTTTTGTTTCTTGCAAATGTATGACTTTATAATCTCAGAAATTTTCAAGTTATATTCTCACAAATTTGCCATTTTTTCTGCCAAATTTATGACTTTCATCTCAGATTTTTTGAGTTTTTACTCAGAATATTAGTCCTCTCCGACACCTTTGTCAACGTATTCTCTTAAAATAAGAAACCTATTTATCACCATTGCTGTCACAGTATCAGTCTTGTTTAATCATTACACGTCCTTCGTTAAGACATCAAAGTAATGAGTGCAAACATTTCTGTCTTTAACGAGACACTAGTAGCCTCTAGCATTTTGTAATAACAGGTTTTGTAATAGAACAAGATGAGGAAGACAAAGGTTTCTTGTCACAGCAGAATTTTTTGATGTGTAGTGAGGACAAAAAAAACGTCATTACAACAGAATCTTGTTAAAATGTTATAAAAGATCCTTTTAAAATAAGAAAATTCTCATTTTAACAAGAAAATCTGATTTCATTTCGTGATAGTGGCAGTACAAGCTGCTGTACTTCATTGAGGCTTTGAAAGGTCCCATTTCAGGCTCAGACAATCCTTTGTGCTCTGGTCCCACGTTGGACCCGGTAAGCCCCGCCCCAAGAGGGAGGCGGAGCCTGAAATGGCACAGTAGTGTGTGTGGTGGCGTCTCCACAGGGTCAGTTACAATCAAAACATTGGAAAAAGTTGTTCAGTTGAACTTCAAAATAAGAGTCCAGTGGATTGTTTTATTTTGAAGTGTCCTGCAGTTATCTGTGCTTTTCATAAAAATATTTTAAATAAATAAATAAATAATTAAGAGTATCGTCGACATCAGCCTTGAATCACAGCTCATCAGTTTGTGCGCGGACGTCTCCACCGCTACATGACCCGAGGCAAAGAGAGAGTCTGGTCAGGATTCTTCGCTGAAGGTCATCTCTACGACAACATGGCTGACAACAGGAAGTGAGGCAGGACCGATCACGTGACCTCACAGGAATCTGGAGCTGGTAAGGACCGGATCTGTCCCGTCCTGGGAGGCTGAGTTGGACCTAAACATCCAACCTTGTCCATGAGAGATCAATGCATTCGGATGTGGCTGCTCAGTTCTGATCCGGTTTGGTTCTGGTTCTGAAAATGTCCAGGTTCTGTACCAGTCCTGGTCTGGTCCAGGTTCATGTCAGTCTAATAGCAGCTGGACGAAGGAGGACGGGAACAAACCTCTCTGGTCTGGTTCATCCTCAATATAACCATGCTGAACACACACACACACACACACAAACACACACACACACACACACACATATTGACGTTATTATTTTAACAGGTAAGGATTTGTCCGTCTTTCTTCGTTGGCCGTAATCATAACATATTTCATCCAAGTTTTTTTTATTTTTAAAGATAGAATTGTCATGAAAAAAGGCAGAATTTTTTTCATCACAGGTTTTGATAGCAAAATAAGTTTTTATACTTTTTTAAATTAACATTCAAAGTCAGGTGAAAATAAACAAACAGGTGCAGAGATAGCACAAAGCCTACCATTGGGAGCACCAATCAGAGTGCAGGATGATACTTACCCACCAATCACTGTCCTCTTGTCCCAGGACCACCAGCACCTGTCCCTCACAGAAGCTCAGCTCATCGTGGTGATCCGCCTGACAGTCGTACAGCGCCTCAACCCGACGACTCGTTGAACCCCGAGGCTGACAAACAGAAACAAATAATACTGACAGTTTTTCTACTGATGTTAAAATCATGTGATTAATAGAAAAGGTTTAAGTTTCTGAATCAATGTGCTCAGTTAAAGGTTATTAAAGATCTCACCAATGATCTGCGAGGAAGCGGCTGGGGGGCGGGGCCTCTGATGTCATTGTCAAAGCTCTGAGAGCGGTGATTGGTAGGAGACCGGTTGGGCGGGGCTTTACTGGCAGGGTGCAGGAAGTGGGAGGAGCAATTGTCGCTGTCTGCTCTCCGAAAACCTCAGAGACAAAGAAACGTAAAATATTAACATAAATAGTTCATTTTATTTTGAGGAATGTGGTGGAGAAACCAGAAGATGATTTCTTTATTTTTTGTCTTAAAACATTAATAATACTGTAGAAATGAAAAGTATGCATAATAAACAACATGAAATAAAACTTTTGCTAAATTAGTTTAAAATATCTGGCGGTTTTTACTTGTTTTTGTTTACTATAATGTGAGACCAGAAGAAACAACACGTTTATCTCAACTGATCAGTTAATCTACTAACTCTGTAATAAATCTTTTTTAAAAAGACAGCAAACAAGATATAATTATATATAATAATAATATAATTATATCAAGAAAAAGTAAACTAAACCCTTAAAAGAATTACATTACAAACATTATCCTTTATTCGTCCTCTGCTGGTTACAGCTCCTGAGCTGACACAGAGAGCCACGATTTATCCCACATGAAAGATTCATCAGACTCCTGAATGATAAAACAGACGAACTTTTGAGAGGAAGAAGTTTAATGATTCGGGACAGGAAGTACCTCTCTCTGGGCGTTCAGTCAGCGAGCTGAGAGGAGACGCTGGACTGGAGAGAGAGAGAGACAGAAGAGCAGATAGATAGACAGGAAGAGAGAGAGAAGGAGACAGGTTTGTTATAGGAGGTGTTTTCTCAGCACACTCTGAGCTGTAGTTCAGTGTCAGTCCAGCAGAGGTCAGTACAGTCCCACAGTGCAGCTGAAGAAGAGCTGAAACCGTTTAGGCCTCTGTCCTCTTACTAACTTCTTTCTACAAACATTCAAAGGTAACAATTCAGATGTTACAGTGTGCTCTGTAAGGATATACATTTTAATCTAATTATATGATCTATTTCATATTTAATGAGCTCGTCCAGCATCCCAAAAAAGAACCTCGTGAGGCACAAGTACCCTGATTTGGATCACTGCTCTGACACAGGCAAAGGAACCGTGTGGAAAGAGAGTAAAAGCCTTGGTTGTGTTTCTACTCACACACACTTCCTAAAGGAGGAGTCTGGACCGCTGTAGATCCTTGGACTGGTTGGCAACCCGTAATCTACACACACACACACACACACACAGAGTTAATTACACAGCATCTCTTTGACAGATTAATTGTAGTGTGTCTCTCGGATGTTACCGTGCTTGCTGGACTCGGAGCAGGTCCTCTTGTGTCGTACAGCGATGGGAGGCGGAGTCGGCTTTCTGTTTCCTGTCATACAGAAGAAAACCTCCCCTTCTTCCTCCTCTTCTTCGCCAACACCCTCCCCGCCAGCAGGAGGAGGAGGAGGAGGTACATTGGGAGCTGGAGGACGACAGAAATCACAGATGGAAAATTGACTTTGGTTGTCAGAACCTGGTATTTATTTCTCATTTTGATCATGTTCTGTTAGAACCCTCCCTGTTTTCTCGTCTGCCCCTGTTTTAATTCAAATCAGGCGGGGTCATAACCTTTTTGTTGAGCTGGGTAGACATTCTTTAACGTCAGTGGGATGCTTTCCTACGACTTAAAAATCCTGCAGATGTTTCACCTTGATGTGTTCAGGTGAATAAAAGGACATAATACATTTTTTCTTCCATCCTTTTTCTTTGGCTTATCCAGAGTTGCAAGGTGACCCAGACATCCCTCTCCCCAGCAACGTTTTCCAGCACCTCCTGGGGGATCCCAATGCGTTCCCAGGCCAGGTGGGATTTATAATCCCTCCAGTGGGCTCTGGGTCTGCCCCGGGGTCTCCTCCCAGTTGGACGTGTCAGAAAACCTCCACAGGGTGTCTGAACCACCTCAACCGGCTCCTTTCGATGCGAAGGAGCAGCAGCTCTACTCTGAGCTCCCTCCAGATGTCTGAGGTCTTTACTCTATCTCTTAGGCTGAGAGCACAGCCACCCTGCGGATTAAACTCATTTCAGCCGTTTGTATCCGCAACCTCATTATTTCGCTATCCAGAGCTCATGACTTTACTGGGTTGTAGCCTTACTGGGAAAGGCTTTCAGACCTGGGTCAAATGACCCTGCAGTAGACCCGGGTAATTATCGCCTCGGCTCCGATCGGCATTGATGGGAACACAAACCTGTGTCAACACGCTAATCTCCGCCCCCTTTCCAGCACGATGCTATGCTCCGTCTGTAACTTCTGCGACTCCTCGTCATCTCAGCTACAAATTCCACCCGTCCCTGTCCGAGCAGCACTCGAACATCGTTCCAAATTCGTCGGCTCCGAGTTTTACAAACAGACTGAATGAGTAATAGATACAATAAAGACCTAACCACCGTAACATCTTCACTGTTTACTAACCCTGTTTCAGACGCGTTTGTGTCGCAGACGGTGACGCAGCAGAAAAGAGTCCAACAGGAGGATACTCCACTGGCAATGGGAAAAGAGACAATTGGCATCTATAAGCGGGTCTTTCCAGGTCTGAACGTAGATCAAAAAGTAAATCGAAAGCTTTGCCTTCAGGCTCAGCTCCCTCTTCACCACGACGGTCTGGTACAACACTCGCATTACTGCTGAAGCTGCACTGATCCATCTGTCAATCTCACGATCCATTTTAGCCTCACTCGTGAACAAGACCCTGAGATACTTAAACTACTTCACTTGAGGCTTGAGACTCACTCCCCACCCATAGGAAGCAATCCACCGCTTCCTGACAGAGAACCATGGCCTCAGGCTTGGAGGTGCTGACTCTCATCACAACTGCTTCACACTCAGCTGCAAACCGCCCCAATGCCTGCTGGAGGTCCCAATTTAATGAAGCCAACAGAACCACATCATCACCTAACTGGAAACCCTCCTCCCCCCCTGACTGCGCATTGAGATCTTGTCCATTAAAAATCAAAAATCTTTTGACATTTTTTCTTCACATACAGAAATAAAAGAACAAGAAAGTCAATTAAATTAAGTAAATACGTTTATTATACTATATACTAATACTTTTTACTGAATTTACTAAATAAATCCACCTTCTTCTGGTGTATTTTTTACCTGGTCTTTACCTACTTATATTTATTTGTTGTTTGCTCTCAATTATCTCTGCCTTTATTTGAATACGAGCTTCTATTCGTGGTGTAACAGCTGGCATGACGAGCCAATGGTTGTTGCCTTGCTCAACACTAACAAAAAAATGTGGAACAACAAAGAGAGGGAGAAATGTTTGTTGACTTTCCTGTCAGAGAGCAGATGAAGGCAGCAAATATAATAATAAAAACACACAGTGACAAAATGTGAGTTCACCTTTGACCCTCGGGGGCAGCGGAGGAGCAGGAGAGGACGGGGGAGGAGGAGGCGGGCTGGAGACGGTGCCAGAGGGACGAGCGTGAAGATCCATCGCCATGGCGAGCCTCCTCCCCACGCTGAGCAGACCGCCGCCGGCTGCTGCGGAAGAAGACGGGTTTATAGAGTTGGACTGACTGAAGGTGAAGGGACGGGAGGTGAAGGAGAAAGAGGAGGTGAAGGTGGACGAGGAAGAGGAGGAGCGCTCTTTCTTCACTGGACCGTTCTGTAAGAGAAGAGGAGGAGGGAGAGAGTCACAACGGTTAGCTAGAAGTAATATTGAGAGGAAGGGCATCTTTGTAATAAATGGTTTGGGACTAAAGTAAATGTGTAAATATGTTTAACAGTCAAAGAGTTGTGCTTTAATATGTTAATTTAATGTAAGAAAAAAACCCATTATACTTTATTTTATAGCAGAGATGTTCCAAGCAGTCTTAGATTTGACTTTAAAGTCTGTTGCTATGGTTACCTTGTCTTCAAAGTCATCGTCACTGTCGTAGAGATCGTCGTGACGAAGCCTCCACTCGTACTCCACATGGACGTGATGGTCAAACAGGTCGGACTGGGCCTGCTGCAGCTGCACAAACACACACACACAGTTACATTAAATGTAACGCTGACATTAATAATCAATATGTACGATCAGAGTGAAGACCTCACCAGTGCCTCACAGTGTCCGTGCTTCAACCTGCGGCTCATGTCCAGAGGCGTCTCTCCTAACTCATTCTCTGTTCATACACAAACAGATTAAATATTAATAATTAAAGGATGTGCATCAACAGTAAAAGTCAGTGTATTTCTACATTTTTTAGAGTGAAGCCTTTTCTTTAAAGTAACTTGAAGTAAAAAATGTTCCCAATGTAAGAAATGATTAAAACATTTTTCATGTCAATGTCAAAAATTTTATTTAATTTCAAACATGCATTGTCCCCCATGTCCTCTTTTAAAAATGCTATCTAAAAATGTCCCCACTTTCCAAACATGTCCTCACTTTAAAAAAGTGTATCCCACTTTTGCAAAATGTCCCCAAATTTCCAAAAATATTCCCAATTTTCAATAATGTCCATGCTATCCCAAAATGTCCTTGGTGTCGAAAACTGTCCCCAACTTCCAGTAATGTCCAAAATCTCCCAAAATGTCCCCAAATTTCCCAAAATGTCCTCACTTAAAAAAATGTGTCCCACTTTTGGGAAATGTCCCGGTTTGTAAAATGTTTTCGCTTCCAAAAAATGTCCCCAATTTAAAAAATATGTCACTTTGTTGCTTCACTATTAGTTATTTTTAACAAGACATTTAGTGGATTTGAGGGTTGAGACTTCCTGGTTAAAGCTCTAAAGGTTAGAGGGTTGGGGTACATTAAACAAACGTATGTGTGTGTGTGAGAATGCATTTTTATTACTGATGTGTGAGTTGGCCCGGGCTCTCAGCAGCAGCCTCACACAGTCACTCTTGTTGTGCAGACAGCTGTAGTGCAGCGCTGTGTTTCCTGATGACGTCTGCACGTCCACGTTAGAGCTAAAAACAGACAACAAAAACACAGGTAAACGCACAGGTGAACACATTGACACACACTGAGTTGAATTGTCATCAGAGCAAACTGACCAGTTCTGAGCCAGGAAGTCCAGGATGTGGAGTGAAGTCCTGTCAGCCAATAGGACGGCTAGATGGAGCGCAGTCTCACCTTTCTCCTGTTGGCATGGAAACATACTGCTGAGTTTACCTGTGTTTTTTACTGACATGTGTACCTTTCTATGTGTGTTCCTGTATGTGTATGCCTGTCTGTGTGTGTGTGTGTGTGTACCTGTGTGCCTATGTTAGCATGTGTGTATACCTGTTTGTGTAAGTTAATGTGTGTGTGTTTACCATGGTATGACTGCACATGTATACCTATATCTATGTGTGTACCTATGTGTATGTGTAACTATATTTTGACCTGAATATACCTGTATGTGTATACCTGCATACATGTATTAGGGTTTATCTGTGTGTAAAACTACATGTGTATACCTGTGTGTATACCTTTGTGTATCAATGTGATATTACCTGTATGTGTGTGCACCTGTCTATACATACATATATCTATATGTACCTATGTGTGTATACCTATATGTATGTATGTGTACCTATGTTTAACTTTAGGCTATATAATTGTGTGTGTATACTTGTGTGTATACCTGTAGTGTGTGTACTTCGGTCTATACATGTGTATACCTGTGTAAGTATGCTTAAATGTATATTTGTGTATGTGTGTGTGTACCGTTTTTATGTGTACCTGTGTTTCTCTATGTATTTGTACAGTATATAGCTGTGTACCCGTGTATATACCTGCATGTCTATACCTCTGTATGTGTATACCTGTAGCCTATGTGAGTGTACCTGTACATGTAGGTACAGTTTCCACATGTACCTGTGTGTATTCCTGTGTATTACTATGTATGTGTGTATACCATTATGTATGTGTACCTATATGTGTACTTGTATATACCTGTATGTGTATACCTTCATTTGAATACCTGTATAAGTGTATACATATGCATGTCTCTGTTTACCTATATGCGTACACCTGTGTGTACTTGTATGTGTGTACACCTGTATGTACTTGTATGTGTGCGTGCCTGACAGTGTGTACCTGTATGTGTGCGTGCAGCGGCTGGCTCAGCTCCGTCCTCTGAGCGAACAGCTGGATCAGACTGTAGATGTCGCAGTTCTTCGTCGCCTCCTGCAGGCCGAGACGCAGCGCTGCAGAGGAGTTGTGGCTGCGCCTCACAAAATGAACGTCCTGATACTTTGACAGGATGAAGTCTTTACGTTCCCCCCTGAACACGCACAAACACCAAAAATATATAGGCACAAATTAATCAAAATCAAACATATTCTAACTAGAATTACATGTTAGTGAATATGTTATCTTACATGTGGCTGTGTTGGGAGGGTTTTAGGGATGGACTCAGCAGGTTCGCCTCAAGTATTTCATTAAAACCAGAGTTACCGACATTCCTGGCCAACTGGGCGACAGAGAAGACATAAAATCAGAATAATATTTAAGCCTTTTGAAGAAGAACATTAAAGGTCTGAAATTCATCTCATAATTCTGAGAGAGGACTCAGAACTGACACAGCTCCATCAGAGATAAATCCACCTTTAAAACACCTCCAAAGCTGTCTGATTCACATGTTGTATCTTGTTATCCAACAAGGTAAACTAACACCAATCAACAGTGCAGTCAGTCTGCTTTAATCCACATGAACCAAGGGTCCCATTCAATTTCACTTGGATGAATATAAAACCCTTTTAGTTTAACCATGAGTGCTAAAACTAAAGCATAGCTGGATTAGCTTTTTTAGCTAGTAGGCCAGACCTACCAACAGGTCTGAGGTCCCCAAGCTGTCCAGACTAAGAGACTGGATCCTGGAGACGTGGACCCCCATCTCTCTGTGGATGCCTGAACATTCAATACAGGTCAGGATGCCCAGGTTGGTCGAGAGCCATCCAGGATCTACAGAGAGAGAGCGAGATAATGGGTCACTGACAGAAGCATCTAAAGTAGCGACAGAAAAATAAAGTCTACAGATATATTTGTCTTACAAACCAGAATATGTAGAAGAGTAAGAAATACAGAAGCCAGACTGCTAATAAAGAATATAATGATGAGGTGGAATGATTGTTTGATCGACAGAGATTACCTGGGGCCCCACAATCACAGCAGTTGTTGTTTCCTGGCATCCGTCTGATGTCATCAGTGATGGCCCGGGTCAGATCCTCCACGCTGCTCTCCCCGCCTCCTCCCTCTCTCATCCCCCCGTCCAGAGCCACATTCAGGGCCTCCTGCTTACTGTTACTGAGCACCGAGATCCAGCTGCACACACAAATACACATTTTAATACTTTATCATTTTTCTAATTATCAACATAATTACAGGATGAAACCAGCATCAGACTTCATCAGCAGCTTGTCAGTTTTGTTTTACTCACGCCACACACTCAGCTTCATCCTCAGCCAGGAAGTGGTAGGTCCGATTATCTGGAGGAGAAATTAATATCTTTCTGTTGTGTGCATTTATACCATGACCATTTGAAATCCTGGCTTCTGATTGGCTGTAAGGTGTGGGTTAACTTTTAATAACTGCACTTCCCCCCTTCTCATTTAGCTAGATATTGCCAGCAAAGCAAAGAGCAAGTATTCTGACGCTTATATTTTAACGCAGCTTTGGGTAGGTATTATGTATGAGTAAATTAACAATTGTTATTGTTAATGATTTATTAACTGCAATGGTTTACTATAGACTGCAAGTTTGTACATTATAAACACTCAAAAATGTTTTTCAGCAACGATGTAAACCACTACAAAAGTCCAATATAATTCCATACATATAACATTATATATATTTATACCAAAAACTAATATCATTAGATAATATTATATTTATACAATGTCCATGTTATTCGGGATTATATTCTTTATACAAAACATAATTTATATACTGCATTCAGATCAATATTTCAGATAACTGAACTGTATCTGTATGTCACTGAATATTACAGATATGGTCCCAGTTTCAGGTATTGTGTATTGTGTGTGTGTGTGTGTGTGTGTGTGTGTGTGTGTGTGTCTTACGAGAGATGAGGTCAAAGCATTTTTTGTCCTCCACACTGGGTTTAACCTGACAGGTGAGGAGGTTAAGTCTTGTAGGAGGTTTATTAGGCTGACAGAGAGAGAGAGAAGAAGATTAGTATTAAACAAACAAATATCAATCACATAATTATTACCTTTCCCCACATTGTGTGTGCAAACATATTTAAGTCCTCACAATGTCGGTGTGTGAACCACAGACTGTGTAAAAAGATGGACGACATGACAGCTCCCTAAAAGTGAAGCCAAACCCTCTCTGTCGCCCCCTGCTGACTGGCTGCAGTATAGGTCATAAAGCCCGCCTCCTCCATGTTAACAGAGTCAACTATAAAATCGAAATACACATTAAATAAATTTTTCTCAAACATGGTTTCTGTCATTATAGTTAGTTCTTATCATGCTGATTTATGTCCATTTTTCTGACGAGTTTGGTTTTAATGAGTTATTTGATGCTATAAAAAGGGGGTGTGGCCTCATGATTGACAGCTCTGTGGACAAATCGGACTCCTGCAGCGTTCTGTTCCTAAGTAGCAGAGTAGAGGAGGAACAGCGAGAGGAGAGGTAACTAACACTAACACTACAGTCATTGAACTTTCCATAGGTGTGAGTATCTGCTTCAGACCAACGCGCCGACGTGCCGGATCTTTCTTTCACCGATCTCTACTGCACAACTCTGACTCCAATTGATGTCACCAGCGGCCGTCATGGGGGTATTTTGGCTTCAATCTTGTACTATGAGAGTGCATGGCGACGTGTCGTCCATCTTTAAGAACTAAACATCCCCACAATGTTCCCACAACATGAGTAATACATGTCCATATGAGCTCACAGTAGCGTGTGCGATGGTCAGGTAACAGTTGTGCACTGAACATTTCCTCTTCTGCCACATTTTCCTCAACCTGAAACACAAACAGTTTAATCAGATTGTTATTACTGTATTGTGTTTCAGTGTGTGTGTGTGTGTGTGTGTGTATGTGTATGTTTTGTTTTTTACCCATCACTCTTCTTGTAGAGGAATCCGGTTCTTTCTGTCCCATACTGTTTGTCTCCCAGCAGCTGATGCATACTGTACACCTGCTTAGGTAACGTGTCCTACACACACACACACACGCACATTAATAACCTGTTAAACAGTATTATGATGTTAGTGTGTCTGTCTGTGTCTCTGACCTGCTCTGTGTGGACGACCGGCCTCAGCTGATCTCTGAGAGACACCAGCTGCCTCTTCTCCTCCTCCTGACGCTGCTTCACCTGCAGACACACGACAGCTCACCTCAGTCCTCCTCTTCAAATGTGGCTCAAATAATCCAGACTTACATGCTGTTATCAGGCTTTAGTGATCCTCAATCATTATTTAAACACAGTCAGGGGATTTATTTTTTAAATCTTAGATACGGTTATTTTGAAAAGCAGTGTACTCTTATTTAGATATAGTTGGATGTGTTATAAGCTGACACACGATTGATTGAGGACTGATGTTGTTGTTAGGTCATACATTAAACATTACATTTTGAAGGTATTAAACTTTAACTTAAGGCTCAAAGTAAAAGAACTAATTATTCAGAATGGTCAATTTTATTGTGTGATAAAACTGCATATTATAAATTGGCTTTTAATTTTGGTCAGCCCAACGCAAACCTGAAGTCTCCTAAAAAACCTTCTGGCCTGTTGTGGCGTGTTTGCCTTTGTCGGCCACCGCACAGACCTGCGTAACAATCATGCTATTTAGTTAGCATCTTAATATGCCTCACGTTCCAGGTGGAAGTTTTCAACAGAATTTAAGAGAAATGAGTCATTTGCATGCACAGAAAAGTTTCTGATATTTTATTTAAATTCATAACTGTATTTGTATATTTATGCTGTACGTGCTGTATGCATTTAATCTCCTATTGTGGTAATTACACCAACAGATTGAGCTTCTCTCTCCGACATCATCTTTTATCATCACAACCACAAAAATGAGTCATTTGTATCTCCATGTAAATTCATGCTTATGCAGGTTTTGAGTTCAGGCCAGATGCTCTGACAAATACTGCAGATAATTTGGTCAATTGGGTCACTTCTTCTAAAAATAAAGCTACGAAAACTATCCACACACAGGGAGAGAGCTACCGCAGTCTGCTAGCGCCCCCTAGAGGCTGCAGAGTTCTTTAAACCCATGATGTTAAAGTGTCTTGATGCGACTTGTTGTCGTACCGTCGTCAGGACTCCATTCAGCTCCTCCATGTACTGCTTCAGCCTCTGAGTGGTGGACACACACTCCTGCAGGAAACTACACACACACACACACACACACACACACACACACACAGTAATACAGTAAATACACAATGTCTGGTTACTGCATGTAGGATTGTTCATGTGTGTGTGTTCTTACTTGTTGTGGCTGTGATAGTGTTTGATGAGGTTCTGCAGCAGGTCGACTCCTCTCTTTGTTTTTATCTCATTTACCTTAATCAGATACTGAGAGAGCGAGCGAGAGAGAGAGAGAGAGAGAGAGAGAGAGAGAGAGACAGAGGTTTGCACATGTCGTAGGTGATGGATTTGTATCAGAGGAGCCGAGGAGCAGCAGAGGGAGGAAACAGGCGGAAGATGTGGGAGCACCAGGAAGATGAAAAAAGAACGAAGACGAAAAGCGAGAGGACGAAAAAGACAAACGAGGACGAGATAACGAAACGGTGAGGTAAAGGTGAAGGAGTGGGAGGAGCCGAGGTCACAGGTTAAAAAGGCAGCGAGTCACTGACCTCGCACATGCTCAGTTGGAAGGAGCGTCTCTCTTTCTCCAGCTCCTCGGCGATCTCTCCCCCGCTCACCTCGCTCCTCACCATCCCGTACTGACGAGCCAACTCCCTCTTCTCCTTCTCCACCTGCTTACTGCACACACACATACACACACAGTACAACGATACTTACATGCATAAACATATAACAGTTCCAAAAGCATGATAATATAAAATAACGAGGCTGCATTGTGACAGTTTGATCATGACTCACAATCTGCTCTCGTAGTCCCTCCATGCTCGGTCAAACGGCTTCTTCAGATCCTACAAAGACAAATTGACAGACGCTGCATCATGTCAACAGTCAGGTGATAGACAGCGCCCCCATCAGGCCACAAGGAGCCAATAGGATGATAAGTATTTGATTGTTTACATTCAGGTGATATGAAACAAGAAAAAGGAAAAGTCCTCACCCCCTTCACCTCCCGCAGGTCTCCTTTAACCAGAGAGTCCAGGAAGAAGTTGATGTTGTGGAGCATGCTCTTTAACTGCACACACAAACACACAAACTCATTGTTGAAAGGCATCATGGGTAATACTGCACTGTGTTAGGGGAGGTTTCCAACGGAGCGTGGAATCAAACATTTCTGTCTTGTTATGGACTGGGTAAAGGTATAAAAAGATTTCCATTTAAATAATGCTGTGTTCGAAATGCCGTACTGTGCTAGCAGTACGTACTGATTTGGCCAAAATGTAGTATGTAGTATACAAACAAAAGCTAAATGTGCAGTATGCCAAAAATACCCGGATACTGTACTGAATCGTAAAAAATCGAAGGTTTCCCAAATGAAGTTTGAGGAGCCAATCAGGAATTTTACGTTTTCTCAATGGAGTTTTGAATGGTTAAGTTAATCTACTTACATAATGGGACAATTCCAGTGAAGCACTCATCATAGGCTTTAAATTGCTGCAAACCAACTTCAGACTAAGTGCAGGCAATTCATGTTACCATAGGTGTTCTGACCTCTGACCTCTCTATCCCTGATGACTCACCAGGTTCTTCATGGGAGAGAGGAGCTCTTTGGAAAAGTCCGCCAGTCGACAGAAAGCCGAGCCGACCTCCGTCTCTCCGTTTGAGTGACAGTTGACCGACAGCTTCTCCATCGAATTGATGTACTGCTCCAGGTGAGACACGTGGTCTGACGGAGAGAAATCGTGTTAGAACAGGAAGTGAATGTGTGTTATTGGGTTTTATCATAGGCTGTATATAAGAGGTTGACATAGCCTCTTGATTTCTGAAGTGAAGCCAATCCTGCCTTAAACCTGCATTCTTTGTAATGACCAGCAGGGGGTGACTCCAAAAATACCCTCTTCTAACTTGATTTATTACCTCATTAAACATTTTCCTTATGAGTTTATGGTCTCTATCTCTGGTTTGAAGTCTTCTTCAATACAGCATGATGTTAATTCTGTCATTCATTGTTCCATTTAGAGTAAAATAGACGATAAAACCAGGTATGCTTTAGGGCATGGCTACCTGTGATTGACAAGTCCCTACAAAGTTGACCTGTCAATCTGGATAGAGATGGAGCAATGCTTATGGACCCCCAAAAAACCCAAGATGGCGCCGGCCAAAATACCAAGCTTGAGGCTTCAAATCAGTCGTCCACAAACCAATGGGTGATGTCATCATGGCTGCATCCACTTCTTATAAACAGTCTAGGATTTGTATGTTTACCTTGTCCTGCTGCGTATTTGGATTTCGCAGCTTTCTTCATCTTCTGCAGCACCAACCGGTCACTGTCCAGAACCTGAACACACACACACACAATTACAACAGAACCCAGTGTGAATATTCTGAATGTGTGTGGGTATTCGTGTGGGTGCTTATGTGTGTATGCGTGCACTAATTCACCTGCTGACTCAACACACAGGCAGAGGACGAGCTTTGTTCTCAGACAACAGACAGCTGTAGTCCTGTGCGAGTGCTATCAGCCTGGATCTCCAAACGAAGCCGCTGAAGTCGGTTCTGTTGCCGTTTTAAATCGAGGCTCGGTCCAGATCTTTGTTGATTAATACGAATTCATCATAAGATATAAATCTGTCTGTCCTCACAGATTTTCATGCACGTATACCAGGTTCTTTGTCTTTATTATTTTAGGGTTTAACAGCCCTTTTCAACAGCAGACAGTTTGACTTGTCACAGCAGGAAAAGCACAGGTGTTAACAACAATAGCATGACTCTGTTTTATTCACGTGTCCCAGTTAGTCATGACTGTGTGACAGTGAGGCAGCATCTATAATCCCCAGACCCTCATTAGTTTTTTCACCACTGCTACAAGTTAAACATCCTCTGTGAAAAGTTATACTGTTGGAAATGTTACAAATAAATGATGCAGATTTATTCTGATCAGTGTGAGGCCTTTAATTCACGAGATTTACCAAAGACAGATAATAATCGTTTGTGCTCATTTATATTCATATGCATCATATATTATTTTTTAACTTTGCTTTGCACAGCTGCAATGCTAAAATATATAACTTTATTATAATTAAGTTTAAGTTAAATTTTATTCTACTTTTTAACAAGCAGGTTGTAATTTTCATCTTTATATCTTGGTTTTAATTATAATCATCAAATGGGTTTCAATCTGAATTGTATTATGGCGTTGTAGCATTACTAATTGTAACCCTACATTAAAAAAAAGGGAATTCAGTGGCTTTCTGTCACTGGTGGTGAGTAAAAAGATGCTTCCTGAAGAGGCTCAGGAGGCAGAAATATATGCACAAAGAACTGGTGGTTTTATTAACCAACAAGACGAAGTCTAAATCTAGTATGTCGAACAAGGACTGTCGGTATGAGGCCGATGACAACGTGTTTGAAAGCCGGTGCGCGCTGCGGATGTAAGTGAGGACAGCGGAGGAGCAGCGGAGGAGCAGCCTCGCCTACTCCCCGAACAAAGTATCCAGAGCCGTATAGACAGAGAGTCGCGTCAGTGGAGGTCCAATATACTCCATGATCCGCCATTGCGATGACACAACTGTCTCTCTCTACGGCTCTGAAAGTACCGTCAGTCAGTCACATACAGACCCATGTGAAGGGCTGACCCCGGCGGTATATGTAAGAAAGAGGAAAAAACAAGAAGTTTCCAGGGTAAACTTTCAAACAAGCCTCATAGCAAACTGCTACAAACAACAGTTTTGCCCTCAGTCAATGTCTCAGTCGCCTTTACCTCTCCTGGCCCCGTCCAAATGAAGTTCATATAATGTCGGTTCAGGAACAGAACCACGTCTCGCTTACTAATGTCATCACCTGTGTCTTGTTAGCTCTCATACCTGTGCCTCCCGAATGCAATTACCTGTGCGAACACATACAGTATTCTCTCCTGTTTGTCTCAGTTCTCAGAACCCTCCCTCCCGAACCCCATTCCTCTCCTCTCTGCTATCTCAACACAAGAGCCACAGGGGGATGCCGAATCAGACAGCACGTTGAGATGTGCCCCCAGAGTCTCGACCCTAAGGTTCCTGACAGCTCCAGCCAACTCGACCCCATTGGACCCCCTCTTCATACCACCTTACTTCGACCCCCTAGCATATTCCAAATAAACTACTTTTATACCGTATAATGGCGTGGCCTTGTTTGTGAAAATTAAATCAAACCACTGCAGGGGGTAAGGAAAACCAGACAGCAGAATTCCCACTGAAACAACAGTAAAACACAAAACAGCTACATGGACAGGATTATAAAAACCCTGTTTTATTTACTCTGTTTTGTTGAAACCAGAAACACTCCACTAATTGAGGGCTCCACACTGTGTCGAACTAGGCACAGGCGGCCGCACTAAGCCTAATGACTGCTGGCTGAAGGAAATGTAGGGAATGTGGGGCAGGTGAAAAGGCCTTCTATCTTTTGTTTTCATTTTCATTCAGTCTATAATCACGTGAATCACTCAGTGAATGTATATTTCTTATTGTGAAGCACTTTAAGAGGCATTTCTTATACAAGAAGATGCCATATAAATAGACTTGAGGAGTACATTAGCTTTGTGCAATGACAGAATAACCAATTCCTCAAATAGATTATAACAAAATTATCATATTCATATATGTATATCAGACATTCACCATGGCACTATATATAACCCTTCAGGTTGGTGCTCAATACCAGAGGAGGAAAACATGTCATTGCCAAGACAGCTCATTAACTCTTTGCTACATGTGTCTTCATTCTTTTATTCTATTTATCGTATCAGTACAGCTCTAGATCTACATACCCGGTTTTTAAACTGTCCCCAGGGTGCACTCAGAGTTTGTAAAACTGCTCTCTCCTTTTATGCACCCTCAGCATTGAATGAGCTGCAGAGCACCATTACCTTAAATGCACTTCCGTCTGTAAAGGTCTTTTATAAACAGGCCTAAAGAAAACACGTTGCTGTTTTACATAATCCTCGACTTAAAGATATAACTGGTTTGGCCTGTAGGCCTCTATTCCTTTACCATTTCCTGTGTTGTTTTCATGTTTTGTAAGAATTTGAACATTTTTATGTGAAACTTGTTTTGCTGAAGTCTTGATCGGAGGCCTGTATGACGAAGCAGGATTCATGGTGGCGACTCGGTGCTCTGACGCAGCAGCCTGGCGCTCTCTAACTGTAGGCAGCTTTCTGACTAAAAGTAACAGACTTACACCCGAACTGAACTATTGAATCTTAGAAACCATCCCACTGGTTGTGCTCCTAAAGGCTCCTTCCCAGTGGAGAAAACCTGCCCTGTCCAGTGCACAGAAAGAACGACGACCGGGACGGGAGGGAGGAAATACAGGCGTCGATGTGGAGAAGCCGGGCAAGCTAGCCGGAATCCAGGCTAGGCTGAAAGAGGTCCTGCATGAAACTGCACCACCGAGTGTCTTTCTCGCCAACGCCCGCTCACTCACCAACAAGATCGACGAGATTGAACTGCGGATTAACCGCCGCTTGGACAGCTGTGTGATGATCATAACTGAGACCTGGCTGCATGAAAACATTGCAGACCTAGCATCTGCGCTAGCAGGCGCCAAAGACTGCTTCATTTAAGCTAATGCTGTTGATACTGTCTACAAGTAATTTATATATTTATCTCAATCTAGCAGAACTCTATTTTTATATGCATATAGCTATAGATATAAATATATATTCTTGACCTGTTTCTGTAATGCTGCTGCACAGCATTGCTGCCAAACAAAGTTTTGTTGGATTCTTTTGTGCAATGACAATAAAGTGCCTTCTATCTATCTATCTATCTATCTATCTGTCTATCTATCTGTCTATCTATCTATCTATCCGTCTGTCTGTCTATCTATCTATCTATCTATCTATCTGTCTATCTGTCTATCTATCTGTCTATCTATCTATCTATCTGTCTATCTGTCTTTCCATCTATGATTTAGGGGGTGACTTTCAGGTCTATTTTGGGTTTCCAGGACTCCAAAGTTGGTTCACTTCTCACTGGGGTGCATAACAATGCTAACTCATGCTGCATACCTAACCAGCTATAATCAAGGCCAGGGATGAACCTGCATAAAAGTACCGCCCACTGACCAATCAATTCTATTGATCCTGGAGCTCTGTGAGCTGATCGTGGGAGGGGAGGAGGTCAGGAGTTTTCAGAGAGCAGCAATACACTTTGTCTTTTTTTATATGAGAGATATCCATTGTGCTTTTTACAGATATCATCCTACAACAGGGACTGATTTAATCTTTAAAGGCCAGATATGAAAGCGAGCCTTCTTATAACTCTGAATTATGTTATTATGTTGAGTCTTTTCCCTGGTCTATTTGACATCTTTTGGCCTGCAGCTGTAAGTTAAGTTCCAAACTGTCAGAAACACCATAAAATACAACTAAGGGACACATTCATTTAACCGAATATATGTTCTTATATTTTGCCAGTTGTCCTTCCTGCATTTGGCTTGTAATTGTGTTGTTTTAGTCGACATAACATGTTTAACTTCTTGTCTATTTGTAAAACATGCCACTCTACTGCCAGTTGACTCTGTGATTGGTCCTAGACTGAAAGCCCCGCCCCTTTTATGTGATCAAGCTCATGATTAGATCAGGAAACTCTGGGTTTTCTCAAGTTGCTAGCCAGTGTTGTGTGACAGCTTAGAGTGATGGCTTTTGTTCTGGTCAGTGAAGCCAGTGTATATATCCTGTGTATGTTGAACTTTCTTTGTAGTTCAGACCTCCTGTGAGATACATAATTGATTTGTATTTACACACGGTCCCGTCACACTAAGCGGCGGCAGTGGGATCAGAACGAATCCTCATCAGGTTGCAGATTAACACAAATCCTCGTTAATTATCGTCTCCTCTCTGGCTCCTCCCTCATTAGCATAAAATAACAATAACAGTGAATACTAATGAGGATTAATCTGTTGCCTTAGTAACGTATGCCAACTCCTTCGAGGGCAAAACATGGGAAGGAGACAGGGGGAATTGTGAGTCTATTTTTCAGGACACTCAAGGATCTGAAGGCTCTCGGGTCAATGACTCCACTGACCAACATTGTGTGAGCGTGTTGGGGGGGTTTCTCTGCCAGCTGGTTGTAAGGGGGCCCCCAACCCAAGCACACACAGCCACAAAAACTGATCAAAGCAATTGAAGATTCATTAATTTGTAGAGGGACAGGAAATTATTTAACAACTTTCTCCATAATGGATTCAAAAATGTAAATGGTAGATGAGAACGTGGACTCAAGTAAGGCAGAATTATCCCGAGACAAGACCCCTGAGGCAAAAATGTGCCATCAAGTGTCTCAGAAGAAAGTCAGTTCTTAATGGGAAAAAAAAAAAGTCAGTCACACAGAATATATCCGAGTTTAAAGCCTGTGGGGAAAGGATTTCATTAACTCTCTGAACTTAGGAACTGACTTCTATCTCTGCTGATGTATGAAATATAGGGCATTAAAAGATACCTAAGGGACAGGAAAATAATGTCCTGACAGACTTTGTGCAATATGGAAAAGAGTCATCATGTGCTTTGCAAAAACAAAAGGCAGGATCCTCATCTCCTCCTCTCCTTACAGCCACAAGAAAAATGTACAAAAAACAATGTTACTGTCTGCTACAAATAACGATTCCTAATAAAAATTAGATAACGCATAGATTCATTTATTTCTACAAGCTGGTGTATTTTAGAAAATGGACAAAAGGGAAGATTATCTTTGAGTACTTCTTAAAAAACATGGAAACTTCAGCAGGAAAAGTACATGTGGGGTGAAACATACCAAAAGGGGTTTTGGTGAGGGTGAATAAAGCTAAACTGTCAACTGTTGTCAGTGAGCATTTTACAGATACTTTATATTTGCACATCTTTGCAGATACTTCATTAAAATATCTGGTTTTGTTGTGGTAAAAAAAAGAAAAAGTTAAACACCTATTTGTTGTTCCATATTATAATCATATAAATATAATTTCTTGGATGAGTTTGGAAATAAAATCTGGCATCTGGTTTCTAATTAAGGAAAGCTAAAGATAGGGGAAAGAGCAGGGGGGCTTGGAGGGGGCCCAGCAGCTCATATTTGCCCCTGGGCCCCCGAGCCATTGACTCCGGCCCTGTTTGTAAAGAATAAGAGACAGGCAGGTACATCTCATTCATGAAACCTCCCAGATGAATCACTGTACATCACTAGTCCACTACAACAACAACTACTACCACCACCACCCTCCACCTCCCCTGTGTAAGCACTGACCTCCTCCAGCAGGTAGACGGTGTTCCTGCAGCTGATCATCTTGGAGGTGAAGGAGGAGGTGGTGGGGGAGCTCCAGTCCTCCTGAACCTCCTGCAAGAACTCGGACACTGAAACGCACTCCGGCATGGTTCACCTGAGAACGGGACAAACCGGGACTACCCGGAACAGACTAACAGAGTCCGGGACTGACGGATCAGATCCACACAAAAGAGCGAGGAAGAAACCAGGCGGAACCCTACAACCGATCCCCAGAGTCAATTATAATAAAAGAATAAAACCTTAGTAATAATTTAAGGTGAAACAATCCCATTAGAGCCGTTTCCACAATCCCGCAGCTCAGTGAAGATAATCCAGCGTTAACCGGCTGATACACACGTTAATTAGAGACCTGATCCGGTGACTCTCCGTCAGTGTGACTTCACTGTGAACCGCAGCATCAGCCTCCTCTTCCTCCAAACAAAAGGTGATTAAATCCAGCTGGAAATAGGTCCCAACAGCGATGATCCACAGAAAAACCTATATGAAAACACTCTCGGCTCATTAACGCTCTAACACAAACGAGTCTCTTTCTGTTTCAGCGGCTTCATTCAGAGAAAAACCCACAAACCCGCCCGGGTCTCCGTGTGTGAACCAGCTGACAAAGAGCGGATGAGGTGAGCGGAGTACCGGACCCCCCGGACCCCCGGACCGGCTTCAGATGAGAGAATCAAACCGGTGTCTGCTGTCCGCTCCAGGGTCAGCTTAATGTGTTTTCACCATCAGCTGATTTTTTTTACTGCTTTTCCTTCTTTATTCATCCCGCATGGAGAGGCGCGTTCACGCTGCACAGCGGCGGGGCTGTGTATCGCGGGCGCGCGCACTGCTGACCGAGCACAGGGTAAACCCCATTACACCAGAGTATGTTTAATTCATGTCAAATACAAGGAAAGTGTATGGAGGAGAGAACGGAGCAGTGTGAGGGCCATGAAGGCAGAAGAAATAAAAATGAGAGGAAGAAAATTTTGTTTTTTTGCATTTCGTGAATAAAGTCAAACTTTTATTAGTGCCAAGTATATGCAAAAATAAATTAGGGGAGGAAAATATATGATATATTTATCTTTCTACTGATTTAATTCATATTGAAAATACAGTAACATGTCGAATAAACTTAACATTTTAAGAATAACTTCTCATTTTTCCCTTTTCCTGTATTTTGTGATTAATTAAAACATCATCAACAATGAAAAATCCTCCTGTAATTTCAACTTTATCCTCAACATTAGACGTTTTATACTAGAAAAATAAATCAAAATATTTTTTCATAATTTACATTTTTTTCTTATGCCTTCCAAAAATGTTAAAAACTGTGATACCACTTTCCTTAAAAATGTTTTTAAAGCCTTATAGTCTACAGTAATGGTAACATAACTGTGAGGCTTTTCTCCAAGCTAAATGCTAACATGTAAAACGTTCACCTTCTTACTTCTTTGCATGCTAGCTTTTTCTAATTAGCCATAAGCACAAAGTATAGCTGAGGCTGCAAAATGAAATATTGGAAGAATTTAAAGTTTCACCTCATCATGCTGCTAAATCGAGAGTTAAGGTTCTGAGGTTATCAAAGTTTTTGCTGTTTATCCTTGGGGGAAAATGAATCTCTGACACAAATTTCAGTAAATTCTTCAATATTTCATTAAACATTTAACTCAAATCCACTTATAAGAAACTGAACTCAGTGCTAGAGGTGAACCCAGGGGATCACCACTATCATCAGGATTCATCCACTGAGGGTCATGAAGGTCAAAATTTTATAGCAATCAATTGAATATTTGTTTAAGTAATTCAGAGTTTTTGTCTGACAGCCGTTGACGTATGGTTGCTTTTTTGCACAAACCAAACCATACTGTACTTCTGACATCATTTCCTCTCTAGTCTCGAACGCAACAAGCCAACATCATCAGAGTCTCAGAGGAAACAATCAGAGCGAGCGTGTGTAAACAAACCATTTCTAAGTTCCTGTTAATCAGCCTGAAGACGAGGATGAAGTCTGACACACACAAGTCAAGCCTTTCTTTTTCATCAGCATATTTAAAGATCTTATCATGAGAAAATAGCAGTTCTTGCTCTCCAGAAGATGATGCCTTTAGACTTAAACATCTCTCCTGTAGAGCAAACTTTTAACAATTTTGAAACAGCTAAATCATCTTGGACCTGTTGAAAAGTAACCTGATCAGATTATAGTTGATAGACTGGATTAAATCTTGAAAATGGGTTGTTCAAAAAAAAAAAAAAAGGATTACATAATTGGATTAGAGTTAATCCAATTTTATCTGGGTAACATCTCAAGTTTGTGTTGTTCAAAACTTTTGAGTAGGATTGGGATAACTTTGATCCATAAGATCAGGATGATCCTGATCCAAGCAAAGGGAAGGAGTCAGGAAGAAGATGTAAAAAAAAAAAAAAACTTTTAAATGTGTCAAACAATACAACATTGTTAAAATGTAGTTTGTACCTTTGACATTTTTTTTATATAGATATATTTTACACTTGAATTGCTGAATCACTACAGTGACATAGTAGATTTGTTGTTTGGTTGTAAAAGTATTAAGGATAATGTCCACGTAAAATAATCCACCAAAAAGCATCAATATCAAAATTAATGCAACTTTTATTTTGTGTGGATTTTGATGCCCCCGGTAGACAAAGTATGTTGTACGTAGTCCCAGTTAGAGCACTGGTGATCCAGGTTTGGTCATCTTAAAAAATCTGTATGTGGATCACATTGATCCAGTTTTGTTTGAAAAAACAGGACAAATGTGAGATGATCCTGGATAACAAATGATGGGATTTCCAGACCATACTGATTCAGATTAAGCTCTTTAAACAACTGGGCCCTTCAGATTTTTTGGGACTTTTTTGGGACGCTGCATTTTGGGATTAAATCTATATAACATCTTTTGAGGGGTTTTTTTTTTAATCTTTTAGGTGTTTTTAGCGCTTTATCATGACTCATCTCTTTGTGTTTATTAGCAAAATTTATACTGATTGTTACTTACTACAAGTTTGTTTTCAGTGGGCTCAGTGTCATGAGACAGATATAAATATTTATTCATTTCTGATTAAACATTCAGTTAAAAAAAAAGGATCAAACTTAGACAAATAAGAATTCCAACTTCAGTGCAAAAAAACTAAAATAGACTTTTTTTTTTTTTTTTTAAGTTTCTACACAAATATATTTAATCAATAAAATTAGATTCTTAAATTACATGAGTGTACATTTATATTTAGAGAGGTGATGATTTATCTGTCAGACATTTTCAGCCAAACCATCTTTGATTTACACAATATATAAATATGTGACCTACGGTAATATGTCTTCAGAAATTTCCTCTAGTAACGGACAAATCTGACCAGATCACTGATTATTGCTCCCATGACCCAGGTGTGTTTCTGTTAAAGTGGATGCTGGGTAATGTAGTGCAGTCAGTGTTATAATCATGACTTTAAGTGATTTGTCAACACTAATCAGGCTAAATATGACTTCAGTTGGATCAGTTCAGGATCAGAGTCAATGAAAATCCAGCAGGAGAGATAAAGACCCCCCACAGGTTTCTTCATCCATTGACCATGAGGTTGGAGATCTGCTCCGGCAGCGTGTAGACGATGAGGGCGAGGAAGAGCGTGAGGATGGCGAGGATGACGAAGGCGATGATGTACTTCTTGAACTTCTTCCAGATGAGGAAGATGAAGGTCTTCAGCGGGTTGATGAACCAGTTGAAGCTGGTGGTGGGACGACTACAAAGACGAGAGGATTAATTGTCTCTATGTCACTCTAGTATATCACTTTCTGATGTAACAAGGCCTTAAAGAATAACTGTACAATTTTTAATGTCCATCCTAAAAGAACAGTCAGTTAACACGATCAGTAATGAGGTTTATGACGTATGAATTTGTTATCGTTTAAAGTTAAACAGTGTTTTTAAGATGAAGTTAGAAGAGATGTTCCAGTACTATTTTTTCCTTACAAATACCAAGTACCGATCTGATTCCAGTGTAATAAAGAAATGTACCCATTATTATTCAACAGCTGAAGGCAATTCCAACTACTAAAGCCCCATTTTAACTTCAGATAATATATTGACAGTATTTATGCACAAAATGAGGACTGTGGATATGTGTAAATTATAAGATTTTTTTATGTCCAGATTGATCGAACATGTTATTTAAATACAATAGATTATTAACTAAACAATAAAAACAAGCCGGTGGTGCTGCTCTGCTGACTCGGGCTGTAATTTGAAGCCTTTTAGACTTTTTACAATGTTTTTACATTTCTGCATACTTAAGATCCTTATGTATTGAATCTTGAATCTGTCACGCTTTACTGTATTTTTATGCTGTACTTAATTTGTCTGTATGGCTGTGGTGTTGTTTTAAGTTTTATGAAGTTGCACTGAGCTGTATTTTTTGCACTTTTGCCCAAGGGAAATTTGCCCTCGGGGACAATAAAGTACATCTAATCTAATCTAATCTAATCTAGTTAAAAATATGTTAAAAAAAATTCTACTGCTACACAAAGTAAAAAGTTCATGTTTGTAAAGGAGTAGAATGAAGTAAAGAGTTATTTATTTCTAACCCTTGTCCACTTTTAACAACTATAACATACCAAAGTTATATAGACAATTTTAGTTGTTATAAAAAACCCAGATATAAACCTTGTGTCAAAAGGAAAGAGAGAGGGGAAAAAAATAACCAACTCTTCCAACCTTTACTCCTCTATAACTATCAGACACATTTTTTAATTTTAAACCATAGATTGTTATAGTTTCCACTTAACCAGTAATTAACACAAGTTTAGTGTTAAATATGGTCACCTGGGTGTTCTTTTAAAATGGACTTAAAAGGCGTTTGTGTTAGTGTGTGGTGTGTTTGATCATACTTCGGTTTGTCCAGGGGCTCTGGCTCCTTGCGGGCCCGGCCCACAGGGTTGGCCTCTGCTTGTTCCAGTGCCACCAGTTGAAGCTCCGCCTCCACCTTTCCCTTCACATGCACAGTTTCAGTGTCAATACAAGTATTCAGAAATTAATATTTGCATTTGCATTAACATTAGTACTGTTAATTCCCTCATAGAAAGTGTTATTAAAACAATGACCCGCATGGACAAATAAAGGCCAGTTCATTACAAAGGCCTGTTAAAACACATGGTACACATTAAATAATGGCATGATAATGTATGTTTCCACAGCAGTAATTCGTTTTTTTCAGTACCATTAGCAGGTAAGTGTTGCCGCTGCTGTCTGTGTACTCAAGGTCCTCCTTCTTCATACTGCCCCTCTTGTCCTTCTTTTTCTTTTTCTTCTTCCGTCCCTTCTTCTTGGCCTCCTCCCTCTCCTTCTCCTCCTTCTCGAAGTCCTCAGCTGTCTTCAGGCGGGTTAACGGCCACCAGCCCTTCATCTTCTTAGCACGAAAGATGGAGAACCGAGGGCTGGCCCGATCCTTTGCCATATCAATCTTACACTTACCGGGGGACTTTGCCGCTCGCACCATGTCGTTGAGACGCAACTCTATGGCCCCTGAAAGAGAGAGAAGAAAACAATGCTGATGAAGAAGAAGACGTTAGTAGCCTCTGGTTAGTGTCTGCTTTGCAATATGATAGACTTGTTTTGGTCCTGTAGATTCAGGACAAATCATGACATAAATATGGAGGACGTGTTTACATTAGTAGCAAGAAAATAATTGGCATTCTTACTTTCCTGCTTATTTATTAAAAAGAGAAAATTTTAAAAAAAACTGTCACAACAGTTTTTTTCAGTTTGTCTCACCCAGGAAGTCGTTGGCTGAGATGCGATCGTAGTCCCAGACCTGCAGTGTCAGAATAGCCGGCTGTCGAAACTCCGACTCCTCCAGAGAGAAGATGGACTCTTTCTTCTTGTACACCACCTCTTTCTACAGGACCAGATGAGGAAATGTATTTCCACTAACAGGCACAGTTTACAAAATTATGTAGAAGAAAACAAGACGTCTGCTTGTGGACCCCAGTTTATCAATAAGTATCTTCCTGCTATACTTTTATGAAGTATGTTCTGGGTAATAGGAATAGTATCAGCGCATTTGGATTAAATGTTTATATATGCTGTGTACAATGAAACATGATCTTGGACGTGACACCAGGTATTGAAACAATTGACTTTTCAATTGATTTGTTGAAAGACAGAACATTCATATCAATTTACCGGTTTGGTAACTGATAAATCATTAATCAATCAAAAACTACAGCAAGTATTTTGTCTGTTTAATATATTTGTGAACTGAATATCTTTGTGTATGTTTGTGTGTACCTCAGTAGGAAGGTAATCAAAGCGGAAAACAAATCTCCAGTTGAAGTTTCCTTCTCCAGTCAAAGAGTTGAAGTGGACATCAGTCTCCTGTTTTTCTCCTTCCAGACCCCTTATCCATCTACACAGACAACCGCAAGAGCAAAACACAGAGTATTGATAGCAAAGCAATGTCTTAATGTTCTACTTCTCTTCCATTTTTGTATCCTGCATAGATATGTCTGTCTCTGTGTGTTGTATGTGTTATATTCTATTACAAAAGCATTATAACCAATCATGTTTCAGAAGATATTTTTTTACTAAACGGACTGTATAACAGCCCCTGTGTAGACTAAAAGACTGTCATTCAAGTTGTTCACACTATGGAGGGGTGTGAAAAATGACGTGTGAAAGTGGGTTTTTTAAATCCCTGATCCTGCCTGCAGGGGCAGTATGGAGTATGGACTTAAACACTTACACACCTGCAGATCCCCTCTTGACATAAGTTAATAAAATTAAGCAGAGTGGTTTGGAAGTTATTTTAGCATGATTTAGAGTGTGGGACCTCAAAAATGTCCCTTGTTGGCTTGGTAGTCCCCTGTTGGTGAATGCGTAACAACGCCAAAGTCCAGTGTTAGCTAGGTAACCAAGTGCACACACACACACACTCAGAGCGCGATACAAGAAGACACTTGAAATACTTGTCATATGTGTGTGTGTGTGTGTGTGTGTGCGTGTGTGTGTGTGAATCTAACCCCTTAACGTAGATGTCTGAAGACGGGTCACCAGTGAATGGGTTGACATCGTCCAGAAACACCTCATCTGTGTTCCAGATGATCACACGCAGCTCGTACCTGTTGTCATGGAAACAATAAAGGTTACTTATTGTAACTCCTCTTCTTTTTCTACTCTACTATACTGTACTGCTCTCTACTCAACAATATGTTGACTTACTGTTCAGGTTTGCGGGGCTTGATGTCAACAGGGGGCGGAGCTGGGACATCAGTAGGAAACATGTCCACCCACATGTGAAGGTAACCCTGGAACACACGTACACACATACACACACACACTGCTGAAGACCAGTAGCAGTGTGGAACTTCCTGTTTTTGTGACTGTTTTTACTGTGGTAATTGTTGGTGTTATTATTACCTGAGGCAGTCCAGGATTGTCCTGGTTCAGCAGGGACCGGATCTCCACGTGCTCTGGGACCAGAGGGACGGCTCCAGGGATGAACTCCTTCATCTCCCCCCAGCGCTGCAGCACGCTCAGGGCTGCATGCTCCTCCATCTCTGCCTCCTCCTCTACAGTCCTCTGGTTCTTCTTCGACAGAGCTGGTAGAGTATATGTAAATAACCTTTGTAAGAATTTATCACTTGCTTTTTTTTATGCAGATGATACAGTTATCTATTGTTAATCCCATTCAGTTGTATAAACCCTTTAATTCGTACAGTCTGCCTGTCTTTCTGCCTGAGTTACTGTATATCAGGCTAAGTCTACTTGTCCGTGCGTCCTACCTTCAGGTACTGCGTCAGCTGGGATCTTGAAGATTTTGTTGAGGACTTTCACCTCAGATGTTCTGTACTCTGGTGACATGATGGCGTTCTTCCTGCAGAGCTCAGCCAAGGTGGCCGACGGCTTCTTTGCATCTCGCCATTTATTGTAACCGTCACTTGAGAGAGACACACAAAAATGAACAGGTAAACAATTAAAACATACAGCAGTGCCTTTACTTGTTTTCACAATTATGTTGTCGATGTGTCTTGTTGTTTTCTAATGTCATAACACTGGTTGTTACATGTTGTAGTTCTGTTTCTAATGTATTTGTTATGTACTGTAGTTTTAATAATATTGTTTGATTGTACTCATGCTCATGTATTGCAGTTTTGGTCCAAACATGTCCTCTTACTGGTCCAATAATGTCACAGTCCTAGTTCCTAGTTATAATACTAAAATGTCATAGTTAATGTTTGTCATTTTGGTGCCTTACTGTCATAATCAGAGACTGTATAAGAACTGGATTCAGCCCCTTGCTTTCAGAAGTGAAGGGAAGTACCTTAATCCTGCATTCTTTCACCCAGCAGGAGGCAAGTTGACTGGTTGCAAAAGAAGTCACATTTTAGGGTAACGGAGACGGCCATACTTCTGACTTAATTTATTACCTCAGTAAACATTTCCCTAGGGCGTTTTTGGTCTCAATTTCTAGTTTCAAGTCTTTAATAATGCATGTGGGTCATTTTGTAGGGCTGCAAGGTGGTGCGGTGGTTAGCGCTGTTGTCTCACAGCTAGAAGGTTCCTATTTCCAATCCTGGTTCGGACGTAGGGGGCCTGTCTGTGTGAAGTATGCTCCTTAGGTTCATTGCTGAACCTCTAAAATTGCCTGTAGGTGTGAGTGTGAGCGTGAAAGGTTTTCTGTCTCTGTGTGTCAGCCCTGTGATTGACAGACGATCAGTCCAGCTGCCTCTCACCCAATGACAGCTGGGATAGGCTCCAGCCTTCCCGTGACCCTGAACAGGATTAGCAGTATAAATGATGGATGAATGAGTGGATGGGTCATTTTGTAAATGATGGTCCAATTAACGGTAAAATAGATGATAAAGCTGGGCCAGATTTAAGGTGTGGCTACCTGTTGACAAGGTGCTACCATAAGGACCGGTCCACTTGCATAGAGATGTCAAAATTCGTATTCACCCAGTCATTTAAGTTTGGTCGCTTCTGGCTCCAAGAAGACAAGATGACATCCTGATAATAAAGTGATGTAGCAGTTGTACTAACATGTCATAGTAAAGCGCCAGACCACAGCATGCTCTGTGGCGGCTGTAGAACCGGTTCTCCAGGTCGACCCGTGTCTCTCCAATGACGTCATCGGACCCCAGCATATCGTGGTCCATCACTTTGATAATCAAATCCGTCTCCAGCGGGAAAGACACGTTAAATTCAAACACCCTGAAAGACAGTGTCAGATAGCCGACAGTCAGACAAACAGTCAGAGAATGAGCGTCAGTACAGGTAGACAGACGGGTACTCACTCTCCAAACGTGGGGTTAAGCTGCTTGGGGATGTATCGATCTTGGGTGTCTTGACACTGCTCTCCAACGTTCACCACCAGATATGGGTCAGCTTTACCATTTGGGTCTGTTGGAGTCAGAGTAGTGGCCTGAAGGACACACAGATACAATAGTACTCACAGTATAACTCCCAGTAGAATACAAACTTTGTACCAACTCAGTTCATATTTGTTTTAAGTCAGTGGATCCATAACGCTGCTGTAAAGGGAAGAATTTTGGTTGTTTCTTGAATGGAAAGGTTTGTTGTCATCTTTCATTTCTCAGATGTCCTAGCATCCTTAAATTTAACAGCTATGTTCAGTCAGTGTTTTGGACTGTTCAGGTGAGAAAGAGATGAGAACCGGCTGTGGATGGAAAGAGAGACAGGTACCTTAACAATGTAGACTCGGACCAAGACCTTAATCGGTGAGTTTTTGGGGATTCCATTAGTGATCCGACAGGTGGAGTCGTCTTCATCTCCTGAATCCAGCGGATAAACCAGGAAGGAGCCCTGAGGATGGATGGAACGGAATAAGACATTCATCAACATTTCTCTGTTGAGGAAAAGACAGACAGACTGACAGCCCTCCATCCACAGTACCTTGTATTTTCCCATCAGCCTCTCCTCTTGATCGTCGTCGTCATCCTCCCCACTTGCTCTGCCTTTATACAGCGGGAAGATCCGCAGCCAGTCCTGAAACTGACTGAACTCTGACTCCAGATCACCTCCGTACAGCTGGATTCCCACACAAACACAAACAGAGGTAGAAATATTAAACATTTATCTTTGTTGCCTCAAACAAAGGTCTTTATGGGCCATTTGGTATTTAGTATCCATGACCAGAGGCAGACCTATCAATCTAATCCTGTCTGGTGGGGTACCATTGTAAATCTAATGGTTTGCATGTGTCCAGACTTTTGAATCCGTCTACTTCACCCACTTGAAAGATTTGTGTGGCATGAAAGAGTCGAATCTCAAGTCAGAAAGTTCCCGTCAATGCTGTAATAAAGCTAACAATTAGCCTATTAGCCCCACGGGCTCGTCTAATGCAGTTGTCAAGCTGAAATAGGAGCACAATAATGGAGCCTCTATGGACTGAGATACTGATAAACGGCAGGCCTTCTCGATATTACACGACATGTCTCCAGCAACAACAGAACAAAATATCTGTCTATTTAGGGGCTAAATCTCTCACTGTCCTGACTGTCTGTCTGCTGTTCATTTTATAGGACAGGTACAGGGTACAGTGGGTTTATCAGAGCTTGTTTGCTGAATACAGCAGCTTGTTGCTGTTGGAAACCAGGTTGATGAGAGTGGTGAGATTAAAAAACAAGAAATGTGCTGTTAAAATAAAACTATAGGCTTATAGAGGCTATAAAGGTCTGTAGAGCTACAGAGTAACCAGACATTACATTTACACATTACAGATGAGACTTAATGTTCCTTTAATACTGATGTCTGTGCAGCCTGAACTGACATACTGGACCTTAAACTGTCAATCACTCTGACTCACACCTTTAGTGTGGCAATCGTCTTGCGTTTGGGAGGCTCAATCTCCACCACCACGACTTCCTCCTCCTCCTCTTCGATGTTTGTCATGGACAGCTTACGTCCCTCTGACCGAAAAGAAAACACTCGCATCATTAACCAACACAAATCTTTAACTTGGTTTTTTATGCATATATCTTAATTTCTCTTCAACAGTTGATGGCAGGCTCTTAAAATAACACATTTAGTAGACAAATATGGAAAAAATATGCAATGTCATGACTGAAATAAACCAGTAGCAGTTAAATACCTTTCTCTGCTTCTGCCTCTGCCATCTCCTCCTCCTCAGCAGCCTACAGACATTACAAACATCAGACATGTTGAGTCAAGAACTGATTTATGATTCACTGTAGATGTTCTCACCCTTCAGGTGAAATATGCAACCAGCACTGTAAAGAAAGTCCATTTTAACTTTGGTCGAGCTTTACTTAATTTTGCTCCCTTGACGACGACAGAAGAAAACAATCTCTTGTCTCCAATTTTTTTTAAGCAGCACATCTCTGTCAAATCTGTGGATAGACGCTTTAATCGTCTTTTCATCTCTTCTAGCTTAATCATTATTCATTTTTTCATGCATTTCTTTTTTTAAATTACTATTTGAAGGTGGTAAATATTTATTCGCACAGACAGGTACATATCTGTCTCACTTTTCTCTCCAACTCCTGCAGTGAAGCGTAGTATTTGGACCACCAATCCAACTCCTCCTGCTCAGGTGGCTCCTCCTCCAGCTCCTCCCCCTTGTCCAAGAGCTTCTTCAGAGGGGCCTGAGAGAGCAACAAATTCAATGCATTCTTTAATTTAATAATTTATGTACAAAAGATGGGAAAGCAACAACATTAACATACGTACATTAACCAGTTTGATGGGGTTGATGGGAATCTTTGACTGTGTAATTGACAGGCCGCTGAGTCCTATATTCTTCACTGTCGACAGAGGGTTGATCTTCTTCGAATTCTGCCTTGCTGGAAAGACGCACAGAGAAACAGTGTCAGTTAACACTTTAGAAGAAAAGTTAGCAGAGAAGCAAACTACAAAAAAATTAAGAAGCTTCAGATTCACAAAAAACTCCACATATCAACTTTCCGGTAAACACTAGTACTGTGAAAACTGCCTTCAACACTTCCGTTCACGATATTACCTATTGGTTGTGGTTTTGGCTCATCCTCTTCCTCCTCAGGCTCCCCCCCGAGCTCAGCAGGGGCATAGGCCATGAGGCTCTGGACCACGTGCGTCCCAACCAGAGCGAGCCGACCGAATGCTCGATGCTCCACCACAAACAATGTTAGAGGAGGGTGAAGGTACGCCTGCTCTGGGAGCTCCTGATTGGACCAAACAAAGGAAGAAGCAGGAAGACAGGTATTTGACATAGGCAGTGTCTCTTCTCGATATGCATACAATGGATACACCAGGTGTCTCTTTGAACCAGATCTTTTGACCGTAGTAGTGATAACTTATGTCTGTAACCACCACTTATAACTGACCACGTCCATGTAGAGGACCAGCTCTTTGAAGTTGGGATGAGTCTTGTAGCTCTCAATCTCTTCAGACTCCAGCTGTTGTCCCGCGCACTCCACCTTCACCATTGGGCGCTCCACTTCAAACAGCTGAACCCGCTTCAGCTCCCGCAGACCCCAGAACAGAACCTGAATACACACATGAATGCACAGGTAGGACTCAGTAACTTGACCCATCATACAGCCCAATGTCCCAAGAACACTATAACACATCTGCAAAATTACCTCGATCCTGAAAGTCCTCAGAACAGGTCGGACTCCTTCTGGGATGATGTAATATCTCTGCTCCTCTAGGTAGGTCAGTTCCTGGGGTTCCACACTCCTTGGGAGACAGGGCTGTAAGGGATGAAAGAATTTTCATATTCCAGTATCAATTCATAGATACTTTTTTTTCTCGTGGTGTTCCCCATGGTTTAGTCTTGGGCCCCATACTCTTCTGTCTGTACATGCTGCTTATATCACATTATCATTAATATATGTGGTATCTTTTTTGACTCTACTCACAAGAAACCAATATTTATGTCTTTGGTCCAATTTCCAACTTGTAATATAGTGGAGAAATTACTTTTTACACATTAAAATGATCATAGACGCATCCCTCCTCAAAATAATTTCAAGATATCAGAATATATTTGAATATCTAGACTAGATTAGTTATGATTTAGTGGGTAAACTTTATGTCTTTTGGGAAATTCTGTTCACAAATAGTTTATATTGTATGCGGTGCTCCCCAAGGTTCGGTGTTTGGCCCCATATAGTTCTAGCTGTATCCTTGAGTTGAGGGGGACGAGGAGGCAGCCAGGAGTGAACTGTTACCAGGCTGGATCCTTAAAGTACTCAGGTGGAATCTTGTACTTGTCGAGTTCCTTGTTAGGGTTTCTACCTCAGCTACAAACAGTTTTATTATTACTGCATAGAATGGTGGAGTTGTTATAAACAGCACTTTCCTTAGTCGTTAATCGTAGGAACTATATTAAAATCGAGGTACAAACAGAGAGACATGGTGATATTTAAAGAGTTAGTGATTGATTGATTGATTGAAAGGTGTCACCTCTCCAAACCTAGAGTAGTCTAGCTCAATAAGCTCGAAGGCAGCCAACAGCTCCCCAGCAGGCACCCTTCCCATGCTAATGTCATAGAAACGCAGGTGGGGCTTCTGGTAGTACTGCTCCACAGTTTTAAACTCTGGCTCTGCAAAGGTTCGACCCAGAGGCTTCGGACTCCCCTGTACACAAACACACACAAACAAGCAAATGACATCACTGCCTCTCATAATGTGGAGGATAAGAAGAACATGAACGTCAGTGTTACCACGGCATCTTGGTCGTAGATGTTGATAATCACAAGGGGAGGGTCTTGTAGGAGGTCCTCCCTTGTTCCCTCCAGCAGAACTCTGTCAAATAACAAACACTCACACCAGGCTGGAGAGAGGGTGCCAGACATGACCTGACCACGCACACACATACCACAGAATATGTATAAAAACAGAGCACACTTAGAGCATGAAATCAAATGAAATGCATATATTCTAATTCAAGAAATAAACAATTGTAACTGTCTAACCAGTGACATGCTGTACCTACCCTGGTGACGTGACACTGAGTAGAGAAGACAACCTTGGCAAAGGGATCTGATAGGCCGTTATCATCAGCAGCCATCAGGCCACGCCCCTGGTACAAATGACATCGTAGCTGGAAGTACCTGCTGTCTGCAAAGAGAGAAAGATCTGTTAGCTAGACAAGTCCAAATAAAGCTTATCACTGGACTTTTATTTTGAAGGATAACCTTTTCTCCTGTCACTTCAAGACTTCCCAATTATTTATCTTGTGCTTCTGCAGCACCACTTGCAGGATGAGGTCAGCTGATTCACCTTGGCAGGACAGACTAACAGGAAGCTTCCTCTTCCCTGCATGGACCAGCCGCTTCTGCTCTTCTTCCTCCTCCTCATAGACTGGCAGAAACTCCTCCGGCAAGCAGTTGGTGACCTCTTTACTGTACTTTGCAAGACCGAGCCACAGGTAGACCTCCAGCTTTGCAAAGATCTCACTTGCTGAAGCTCCTGGTGACTGGAGAGGCAAAAAGCGAGATGGCTAAATTAGAGGGAAAGGCTTCATTGGTGAGAGTAGGGGCAACATTCTTCTAGAGGCAGAAGAGGATATATCCTTAATGGAAAGCGCCATCAATACATTTTAAGACCAATGTTAGTGGTAGATTTGTTACCTTCATGTAGAGAGTTGTGAGTCGCCCACAGTCCCGTCCTCTTTGCTCTTCAACCAGGGAGAAGAAGATGGAGTAGGCAGGGATCCTGACGTAAGCCAATCGCTTTCTGTCACTAAGTAACCAAAGAAACACGTCCGGGATAGTAGTCTGGGGCTGGAGAGAGAGCAGTTTTGGGTAGTTGGTTTCAAACCTCAGACAAAATGCAATCTTTGACTTATTTGTGGTACCCCACTCTATGACCTCGGACCTCTTTGGCCAGTAGGCGAAGTTTTTTAAGGAGTTTTTTGCTATCCAACAACCGCTGTTTGGCCAGCCGCCTGGTGATCTTCCGCCTGGCCCTCACTGCCTGTCTGGCCACCAAAACCTGGAGAGACATACAGGAAGACAGACAAACAGAGAGGCTGGTTACAAATAGGCAGGTAGATCGTGACAGCCTGAGAGGCGGACAAGTAGACAGAGGGAAAAGTGACAACAGACTCACAAATGTCTTCTTGATAAACTCCCTTCTGCATCTGTCCAGGTTGTTGGGACGTGACTGAGACCTCCTGTCTGAGAAAGCACTAAACTGTCTGCAGACAGACAGACAGCAGCACACATGGGAGGACAGACAAAGGGACAGGCATGGGGACAAATGAAATCACATCTATTTGCTAAAGGTACAGAAGCAGGAGACTTACTTGCAGGAGGCCACAAGCTCCAACAACACCTCCAACAAACGCTCTTTGAAGTTACTCCTTGGCCTCCTCAAGAGACGTTCCACCTCATCAAGACCAATCTCCTAAAGAGAAGAGACAGAGATATGATTACAGGTTGTAGCATTGCATAAAACACATTATGTCATTCTTCTCTACTAGTGCAATGCCTAGTCATGATGTGGCTGTACAGATTACGTGCCCCATCCTAACACGCACCAATTGCTTGGCCCCTGGTGTTGCTGCTTGCAGTGCTCTGCAGAGATCTGCTCATCCACCTGACTTCACACTTGACCCCTGCTCCCCCTCAGGTCCACAGCAATACACCCACCTACCAAGTGTGACTTCATGAGGATAAACTGTTGTTGAGGTATATAGACACCTGATTGTGTGCGGCTGCCGTATTGATGATGTCAAGGTTTGCAGATTTGTGTGTGCCCTAGCATTTACAACGGTACATGCACCAGTCATATTGGAGGGGCAAAGATGCTCTAGATGTTCTCTTTTGGTATCAAATACTTTTCTTATTCAAATAACGCATGTGTCGAGCAGGCCCCCGGGAGTGCTGCTTGCAGGAATCTCTAGAACTGCTTATCTGACCGACCTTACAACTGACACAGCACCCTCACACAGACAAGTTTGAAGTCATTTGTCCAGAAAATCGAAATACAGACATACCTACATATATGTGTAGAAACAGTCAGAGACTCCTCCCTGGATAGTTATATTTATCAATAAATGGAGCATAAATTCCCTTTTGATCCTTACCAGCCTGTCGGCCATCTTGCTGATCCAGTTAGCCTGATACAGACGAAAGCTGTGATCTTCAAACTGACTCCAGACAAACAGACAAGGCTTCGGTTTCAAGGAAGGGGGCTGAAGAGGAATACACTGGAACGACCTGAGAGATAGACATTGAAATAGACAGCAAGTGGGTAGAATTTGTTCAGTGATGTTGCAGCGGTTACTCCTTGGAAACTTTGTTGATTAGGGAAATAGCTGCTGTTAGGGTCTCTTAAGGCAAACTGGCGGCGGGCAGGATGCAAGATTAAGACCAATTCAAGAAAGGTTACCATGACAAGTTGTTTCTGGGGAAGTCCCAGTACACACTGGAGAGGTTAATTATCGCATCTGACCTGGCGAGGTTCTGGGAAGACCCAGAAGTAGCTAGAGGGTTGGGCTGGGGAGATGAAGTCTATCTTATTTGGCAGCATTCTAAGACACAATGTTAAAGATGTCTTATTTGGCCTTTGCCTTTACTGATATTACAGCCGAAGAGAGACATGAAAAATGGAGAGTGATTGGGACAACATGCACCAAATGGCAAAGGTTCTGAATTGAACCAGGGGCTGATGGGTTGATGATCTTGCCTATATTGGGCACCTGTTCTACCAACTGAGCAAATCCCCCACCCCTTAGAAATGACGTTAATAGGATGCACGGTGTTGTAGTTATCTGTGTGTGGGCAATCATTACTTACCTGTCGTACTCGGTGGGCTCAGGTTTCACGGGAGCAGACAAAGATCTGTTCGCAGCTTCAGGACTCAGCTCCTCCTCTTTGTCAAGCTCCTCGTCAGTCTCCAGCAGACTCTGGGCCTCCTCATTTAGATTTTCCTTGCTCAACCTCAATGACTCCCTGCTCTGCCTCAGCTCCTCCTTGCTCATCCTCAGCTCCTCCTTGCTCATCCTCAGCTCCTCCCTGCTCTGCCTCAGGTCCTCCTTGCTCTGGCTCTTCTTGGATTTCCTAACCTTTACTGCTTTCCCATAATTCCCTGCAGGAGAGAGAGCAGCTGATGTTTGATGCCTGAATTAAACTTTCACAAAGTGTCTTCCAAAAAATGATAAATTCCAATAACTACAACTGTTCAAATCAAATTAGCCCTTGTCCACACACCCGAAATCGACCCATCCCCAATTGGCAGCCATGTTTGGCTGCCGACATTTGGTCCTCCAGTGCTGAGAAATGTGTGTCATACCTAGGACATAAAATACACTGCTTACCAATGGAAAGTTCAAAGGTTACTGGTCTGGTTCCTACGCATGGATCCATCATGGTGACTTCAAACAGAGATGCATACAGCAGAAAATCCTCCCTCTCTCCCAGGTAACCCTGTGGACAACAAACAAGACTTCTGAGTTGGCTGCAGATTAAATTGAAGTGTTAACGAGTTGATGATCAGGCAAGTTTATCCTTCTACTTGGGAAAATATTGGATGTTTCATCTCTATGCAGATGATGTTCAATTATACATTACAGTTTCAAACGATTTAATGCTGATAAAACTTAAGTTTTGTGCCCGAGCCAGCATAAATAATGGCTCATGATTCCTAACGATCACACTGTGAAGAACATAAAGAAAAAACGAAGACTTAAAGAACTAAAACCAAACATATTCTGTGATCGAAAATACTGGTATAAATGAATTGTTACTTATTCGGAGATTCTTAATAATGATGTTAATGGTGATTGCACTGACCTCAGGGAGTGGGTGGATCTCCTCGACCTCAACGGTAACAGCCTCTGGTACCTCTACTCCCGCCTCCCCTGAGTCATCGACCGGTGAGCCAGCCACAGATGCTACAGCAACAAGGACAAATATGTTGAATAACCCACAATACATGTGAAGTTCTCCAACCAACAACCAAGTTTCCCTCCCTTAGCCGTGGAAAAAAATATCCTAAGTCTGTACTTGACACTCAGGGACGAAATTAATAACCATATTTTCAGAAATGTCTTTGGACTAAAACAGCAAACTGGTTCTTGTGGATGTTCCTCTCAACATGACAACAAACTACATCATCTGCTTGAGCGTTTAATTTCTGACCTTCCTTCTTCTCCTTCTTGCTGCCCCTCTTCTTCCTTAGTCCCAGCTTCCCCATGGCTCCTTTCATCTTCAAGGACACACAAAAATAATGCACACAAAAATCAGTGAGGTCATATAAGATTCAAGGAGGTGATGTGAAAGTTGCCAATTATTAGATACTATGGTTGGTTATAGCATTCTGACTCCAGTCAAACTTGTAAATATTATAGCTGCTGATAAACTGATGTGTTGTCTTTCTTACTCAATTCTATAAAAACAGGAAGTAGGAGGTACCTTTCCAAGGGCGGCGGAGACTGGATCTGTGATGACAGCAGAGGGGGAGGAGTAAACCTCCACACAGAGAGCGAGGAGGATTCGACCGCGGTAGAAGATTCCTTCACCAAGACCCTGGTTCAAAGCCTGGAGAAACGATAGTCAGACCAGTCTGGATCTATTTTGTGTAGTCTGTTTTAATCCTGAAGAAATTCCAACATTGAGAATTGAAAAGGGCACCAAAGGGCAAGGTTCCGACCAATGCTACGGGTGGAGCATACCAAACTTTAGATTCAGTCTGTTTCCTAAATTCGCACAAAACAGTCTTACCATCTGCTGAATCTATCCTTATGTTCAGGGTAAAGGCATGAGATTTGTTTCAATCTCTCAAACTCTAAAATGTTGAATTGTTGATTTAAATGGTTTGATTTGGTCTGATTTACCTGATGGACGTCTCCAAGGGTGGAGTTCTGAGGAGACCCGTACAGGTTGACCCAACATGGACCAAAGGTGGGGTTAAACCCTGCAGACAGACAGATGTTTCATTCTTACCATGAATTATCATTATAATAGCTGGTATAAAAGTAAACGGCACAAACAAGTAAAGGCTGGTTTCTATTGAAGGATTAACTATGGGTCGTACCGTTCCTTGTGGGGTCAGATATCTGCCGTAGGTCCAGGTAGTGTGTTGCCAGAGCGATGTCTCCCATCTTTGCGTCATCAAGGATCTGGATTCTGATTCGCTGAGCCATAGGAGGAAACTGCTCAATGAAGGAGATCTCCTCGTTCCAGACTGGACAGCTGGTGGCGCTGGCGACCAGCGTCTCCCCCTGCACAACAAACACACACACAAATGCACAATAAAAGTAGATTCTGGCAACTTCTTGCTACAAAAATCCAAGATGGCAGCAACCATGATACCAAACTTAATATGGATACAGTCTATGGTAGAAACACAGGTGAAGTTTTTAAGTTCCTCTCTTGGTGCGGGCTGTGACCACCTGAAGACTCATATACAAGGTAATACATGTCTGAGTACCTGTTGTCCAGCGAAGGTCACTTTCACGTAGGGATCAATGAAGACAGTCCGGTCGGTGACCTTTGACACTTTGGCCATTAGCCCTGCGTCCATGGTGGGCAGACCCTCGGCCTTATAGATCCGGACACGGAATCGAGCCCACGGACGCTCAGAGGGGATACCACGTGGAAGCAGCAGGTTCCTGCAAGAAAAACACATCAGGACCCCAAGCCAGTCATACCAGGAAGTTGATAATATTGAAGTTCCTGAGAGAGGGGAGCTTAATATTGTAAATGAGTTCTAGTATCTTGGGGTCGTTTTTGACTCTACATTCAACTTTAAAAGCTGTTCGAAAAAGGTGTAGAGATTTTAGTCCTTTGCTAGGTGTTGTGTTTATATGATTTTTATTTACGACTAACTTCTCTACGTCCTCATTGGCTCCGGACGAAGAGGATGGTGGCAGACTGGGCATGCTCAGAGCGTCTCCCTTCATCAGCACATTGAGGCTGGCCTTGACGTAACCCTTGATCCCGGACCTGGTGTCTGCCGGATCCACGAGGGGAGCCCACTTCTGGTAGAAGCGGTGGTCTGGAAATGCAGAGAGGTCAGAGGTCAGAGGTCAGAAAGTACTGTGTGCTGCAGTGTGAGCAGTACTGGTACCTGGCTGGTTGTACACGGTGGCGATGTCGATCTTAAACGTTCCTATGTGGGTCATCAGGAACGCCAGAGTCCGTCTGTGGAACACCTGAGAGGAGGGGACATGACAGGTGTTCATTTTGGCCACACACAGGTCTGTTACCATGGTAATAGCAGAGGAAACAAAAGCAAAAAAAAGTGTAACTGACCTTTATCTCTATGACTTTATCAAAGAGGATCTGTGGGTCCTCCTGAAACTCAAACTGGAAGTTCTAAAAGTGAAGAAGAAAGAGGTGAACAGCTTTCCAGCATTTCCCTGTGCTGTACGTTATTCTCCTGTAATCCGATGTCCTGTACTGAACTGTACTGGATTCTGTTGTATTGTACTGTGTGTTACTGTGCTGTGTTACACAAACCTCATTGTAAAAAGGGCAGTTGGTGGATTTCTGTGTCGCCGTGTGTTTTTTCTGCTTCCCCGCTCTGATGAAAACTGCAGGATTGATGTTCACACCAACCAACTTCTGAGCCTCCAGGATGTTCACATTCACCTGTGTGCACACACACACAGAAACACACACACACACTCACCAGGTGTAATGGTTTCTTCTGAATGGGTTGGAGATTTGTCTGCTAACTTTCCCTCTGAGATGCATTAAAAAAGATGAATGGACGATCTCACCTGGAAGCTCTTGACTCTGGGCGTCGCTGCTGCTACATTTCTGGACATCGGCCTGCAACGACTACACACACACACACACACACACACACACACACACACACACACACACACACACACAGAGAAACACATACTCATGTGAGCTCACAGAACTCAGTCAAACAGACAGACAGTAAAGTAAAGTAACCAGACCTGAGCAGAGGAGTGAAAATGATGTTGGAGGCCTCCAGGTCCATCATGTCGTCATCATCATCAAAATCATCGTCATCATCTTCATCTTCTTCCCCCGATGAAGTTCGGACCAGGCTCCGCCCCAGACGCCGAACCTCTCTCTCCAGCTGACCTGGGCGAGAGACAGTCGGCTGACTGACAGGAGAGAGAGAGAGAGAGAGAGAGAGAGAGAGAGAGAGAGATGAACACTTTCTCCGAAATACTCTTTCTCTGTTGTTTTTATTGCTCCGTCAATAGAGGGCTGGAGTTGATAAACTTTGGGGGAAAAAGCTGCTGGTTTAAAAGGCCTATCTTTTCACAGTGCTTTTCATAAAAACGCCAGTAAAGCAGTTGGTATCGATCAGCATCAACAATCAAATTTAGTCAGCCATTTTTAGAGTCATTTTTAATGTCAATATGTTTTTAAATAAACTGAAAATAGTTGGATCAGTTTGTCATTGAAAGGAAGAAAAAAAGGTGGCCAACAAGTGCAACCGCAGACAACACAGAAAAAAGACTGGAGGGGCAATTCATCTCAATCTTACTGGTTTCAATAACGCTTTTTTTGTCTACCTTAAAATTCCCAAATCATTGGAGTTCTCCTTTGAACTATGAATAAAAAACTACTTTTTTTGCATTTATCTTTTTCCTTTAATGAGAGAGAGAGGACAGTGGTTGGTGACAGAAACAGGGAAAGAGAGAGTGGGGATGACACGAGGCAAAGGCCCGAGGCCGCCGCACCGAGGACTGAGCCTCGGTATATAGGACAGCGCCCCCAAGAATAAAAATCATATATTTTCAAATTTGGCAGAACTGAAGGGAAAAGTCAAAAGCATCTGAGCTGGAGAATTTTATTGCAAGGACTACAAAAAGAAACATTTTGGCCGTAATATCCTTTCATAAATACATGAATGTGAATATCCACTATTGCTCTGGCTAAGAGAATAATTATGTGTTATGGACAACTCACCTGTCAGGTTCATCAAATCCTTCATTCCTGATTACCAGAGCCGACCTGAGGAGGAAGGAGGAGAAGCAAAATTACACAAGGAAAGGTGATCATTTGTTCAGTTAGATTTCTCTCTTCCTGCTGCAGAGACCGACAAATTGCATCTGCATGTTTGTACAGTAGCCCCAAACGGACAAAAACCCCAACAGGCTCTACAGCCATAGTTTTTACATTGTAGTGTTCACATTTCAGGAAGTGCTCTTACTCGTCCTTGTCTTCCACTTTCAGGAAGTCGAGTCCCTCCCAGCTTCCTGCTGTTCCCTCAACCGGATGATACCGAATGTCCAACTCTATAAAGATCTATGAAAAGAACACAACGTCATCTAACACCTGTAATCTCTGATTCAACAGAGTAGGGATGTGTGTGTGTGTGTGTGTGTGTGTGTGTGTGTGTGTGTCCTTACATCAGTCAGGCTGTAGTTGGCATCAGTTAGAGGTTCCCGAAGCAACAACCTCCCTGCAGTAACAACATGCTGCAGACTGACGACGAGCTTACCCAGCAGTCTGCACACATACACACAAAAACACACATTTTCAGTATGAAATCATAGAAAGAAAACGATATGTTTGTTTATGTTTTTAGACACATATATGTGCGTGTGTGTTACCTGTTGGAGAAAACTTTACTGCAGTTGTAAACACTGATGGTAAAAACTTCTTCTCTGATCACTTTGCCGTAGTGAGGCCAACGGAAATGCTGTGAGCACACACACACACACACACACACACACACACACACACACACACACACACACACACACACGCACACAAACAGGTAAAATTGCTTAAGTTATGGATTTAAATAAATAAAAAAGAAAAGAAAAACTCAAAATAGACAAACAGTTCAGGTCAGAAGATCATTCTTAACATTTGACTTTTTTAAATCTTGAGTTCACCTGAGATCGAAGTAAACACACAAAGCTCACAGACAATCCAGCGCCCGGAATTGAACCATCAACACTGTGATTAATGGCCACTACACTCTACCACCTGAGATACAGCTGCCATATTAATGTGAATATCAGACAAAGCTGTTACTAGACAGAAGAACTGGAAAGAAAGAAGGAAGAGATTCTGGCCTGAAACTCTTCCACACACGCACGCACGCACACACACCTGGTCACACCTGAAGAACAAACAGCAGCCTGCCTCATTAGCTGCACACAGGTAAACAGGTCTGCTGTGGTGACTGTAGTTTTGTCATGTGACCTGTCAGCAGCGTGTATTTAAACACTCATGCGGTGATGTAGTGAAGCGGGACGAGGCTTCTGTCAACAAATGTTTCAACAATAGAAAGTAGAATTACTGCTAACATTGGTATGCTAACATGCTTACAACACAATGCTAACATTAACATTTCACAGGTAAAGTGTTTGCCATGTTCAACATCTTAGTTTTGCCTATTAGCATGCTAAGATAGAACAAAGACAAGGTGCCAAAGCTAATATGTCATTTAGAGTTCAGAGCAGTTTTAGTTTGTCCCATTACATGTTGTTTTTGTCTGTTTCTTGTTGTGTCTTTTTTGTTTTAATACATGAACGCTGCCTTGGCTCATGTCAGGAATCAGGGGGTGGGGATGCAGTGGTCTATTTTGAGAAAAAAAAACAATGGATATGGAGGGTATAAAAAACTGTTGTATGATATCTTACCATGTTTGCCTTTTTGACTAAGATGGTCTTTCTCCTTCCTCACATACACAATTAATAATTGATGACAAAAAATAATTCAGTATGCCAAAAATACCACATGGTGTCCCAGTTCACTTTGTTGCATTTTTCAGTATGTTAGCCGGCATGACCCACAATCCTCTACACAGAAGGATAACATTAAGCTCTGTGAGTGTTATTTGTATCTCCAAAGCAGCAACCTCAGACTTGTGACAAATGTAAGAGCAAGTCACATTTCAAAGTGCAATGTCATGACAAAGTTGTAGGAATGCAGCATAAAAGCAGCTATCTTTGTAAGGGAATGTTGAGTTTTACAGGTAAAATCAGTTTTTCAATTTAATACGTGTGATTGGATCCAACCTGCTGTCCTATCAGGACTTATACATATCTAGAGTCAGGAAACAGCAGCAAACAGTACAGCCATGTCCTGGTCACAACTACAGTTCTTCTGATACCAACACCAGTGTCAGAGCTGGCCTTTGTTACAACCTAAAATGTGGTATCAGTATCCCCCAGTGCAACAGTCACTGCACTACTCCGATACCATCATTTCTAAAGCCCTTAGATTCCCATAAAATCAACTGGTTTGAGGGAAATATCATGTGACGATAACATTAAAAGGGCAGTAGTTGAGTTTAATCGTCAAAGCTATAGCAAAATGTCAGCAATGAGTTTCACCAATAATACTTGATTAGTACACATTTTTTTACACTAGTATCTAAGTTTCTGTTGGTATTTGCCAATACTCCAGTCTAGGTATCCAAATTGGTATTGGGAAGCAAAAAAAATGGTATTGGAACACCTCTAGTCACGGTCTGCGCCAACTTCCTCTTCTCGTTAGTAGTTATTAAAATCCCTAAAGTCAGCCAGATTCATCCTCTGGGGACCCTGGTTGTTTAGACTTTATTAAATATTATAAACCTTAAAAATAACAAAGTGGTTTTCCTGAGTTTAGTTTCGTTTATGAGCTCGACAGTCTCCACAGAATAAACAGAATCACGTCAGGTGTAGCTGTGAGTGTGTTGAAGGAGTGGCGGTGTCTGCCTAAGTTTACAGTAGGAGTGGTACAGTTTCCTATCAGCACCATTAAAATAGTTTCAATCTGAAGCAGACAAACAGCTACCTGCTGTAACACACACACACACACACACACACACAGCAGAAATATCACAGTTCAGAGTCAACCCGAGCTGACCGTCTATAAACTTCAAACAGAAGCTGACTGATCTGCTGAGAGGTTTTTTACTTTGTGTTAAAGGAGAGAAGTTTGGGATTTCTTTCTTTTACAGTCTTATGACAGCAGCTTCTGACTTGTTATAATGATGACATCATTGCTCTGCACTGTGTTCTGATTGGTCTGATTGTGTCCACAGTGGACAGACATTATCTAGTTCACTGACCTCGTTGAAGATGGCCACGTTCTCACACTTCAGGGCTCTGGTTTTATGGGTGAAACCTGGAGGACAGACAGAAAGACAGACAGACAGACACAGTATTAGCAGCTAACACGCTAATGAAACTGAACTTAAACATAGGTCAAAGTGACAACAAACACAATTTAAAACACGGAGGATATTAACACCTTGATGACAGACCTCAAGGGATAAAACCCCCCACAAAAATGTTAATAATATTATTTGTTTAAATGTGTCAGAACTCATTGAACAAGAGAGTCAGTAGACCAGGGACCACCAATGCACAGTGTCAAGCATTGGCATCACATCAGCGTTTCAACCAGATGTCTCTGCACTTAAGCACTAAGGACTTAAGTGTGCATTCATATACTGTCAGGTTAAAATATTCCCTATCAGAACAACACACCACACACTGTAGACTTAACCCACCTTTGCAGTGTCAGAATAAGTACTCAGTTCTGCTGCTTAAGTTATGGTAGGAAGGCCATGTTTGAATCAAATCAAGTGCATATCAGCTGATGACTTTGTAAGGTAAGGTAAGGTAAGTACACAAATACAAGAGACATCCAAGGGAAGATTGAAATATTAAAATGTAGTTAAAATAGGCTACTGAGTAAATAAAGTTATACTAAGAAAATGAGATAGTTTTAAAAGGAATGTAAAAATGATTAAAAGAGGATATAGTACTCAACAATTACATAACAATAACTTACAGTGCAACACGGGCCTGTGTCAGTTTTTTGTGCTGGCAGCGCCCACGATCTCAATTTTAGAGCGCTTCTCACCAGCGCTTTCTGTTGCTAGGTTACGAAAGTTGTCTGACTGGCAGTACTTCCGGTTCCCTCGGTAGCGACCGTTATGTTTGTAACGTCTGTTTTAAACCGCTCTGTATGCTTAATATTTGCTTTTATTTCAGGAAATTTAACAACGAAATGGTAAAAACAATGTAAAGGAATCATGTCCTGGCATCAGCAGCAGCTCTACACCTGGAAATTGTACCCTCGAAAAAACAAAAGGATTGGCTTCTGCTCCACCATTGTTGTTGACAAAGTTGATATCTGAAGTCCCGCCCCTTCTTGATTTTGATTGTTAGTTGGTGGACACAGCACACAGGCCTAAACAAATCTAAGGGTCCTAACATGTCAGGAATATATTTTCCCTTTGGAAAATTCATCTTTAAAGAACACATGATGTTTCATGAGAGGGAATGATTTATTACTGACAGGTTAAACTACCAAACAGGATGTAATGTGGATTAAATGAGCTTCACATTGACCAACAAAATGTTACTACAGAAATCCTCCTCACTGTTTACATCAGCTTACTTTCTATATAATGAGTGCTTTTACTTTGGATACTTTAAAGACACCTTGCTGTTAATACTACTGTACTTTTATTTAAGTATATTTTTAAAACTGGGCTACATAAGGAGTATAATAAAGTGGTATTTGTATTTTTCTGCTGCCAAACTGTCACAAAGTTAAAGCTCATTATTGTGAAGAATAAACACCACATGTTTTTGCAACTGCTGAACCAAGAAAAACCTGGGAAATTAGAGAAGAACCAAAAGTAAAAGACGAAGTTGTCACATATTTAAAGTTAATCTAAGGAGAAGTTTTTTCTCCGTCCAGATGTGTTTGTGTGTTACTGACCTCTGAAGCAGAGCTCGACCTTCCTGTCCGACCGTCCCGGCAGGTTGGAGATCCTCCTCAGATTCACGCTAATGGACATGATGATCCTGATACCTGGAACACCTGTGGACCTGCTCACCTGTCTGACTGTCTACATGGTGTCTCTCTGACCTCGTCTCTTCTGTCTTCTCTCTTCAGCAGCTGGAAACTAACTGCCGTGTGTGTTTTCTGTTCAACAAGGTGATGGGAGGTACCTGTGTGCGTGTGCATAACTGTACGTGATGGCTTGTTAACGTGTGTGTACAGTGTGCGTCTGTTAGGGCAGGTCCTCTCCTATGTTTGAGAAAGCAAAAAGAGTTGCACAACTAGTTTCCTCCTCCAGAACACACACACATAAGGCACACACACAGCAAATACAGTGCTGAAATAAAGACTCAGTTCATTCACTTCAATAAAACAAAATAAACATTTCTAGATCATATGTTTGGATCTTAAACTTACACTGATCGGCCATAACATTATGACCACTGACAGCTCGAGTGAATAACATTGATCATCTCGTAACAATGGCTCCTGTCAGTGGAAGAAAGTGGCCTGGTGTGATGAATCACGTTTTCTTTTACATCGTGTGGATGGCTGGGTGCGTGTGCGTCGCTTACCATTTTACTTGGGCCCTATTTTTTTTGACATACTTTGGGGTCTAAAGAGGGTCTAATGCAAATGTTTTGTAGATTATTCATACAACAATGTATTAACTGTAAAGTGGCAACACACTTATGAATCTGGTAACCATGGCGTTATAGAACAGAATTTATACTTGACAGCCTGTTATTTCTTTGTTACGTAACACTGTTCAATGTCTTTTTTTAGTTTTACATAAGAAGTGATTCAGATGTTCAGACAACAGAAAAGAGTCAGAAGTATTATAATAAAATGCAGGTCAAAAATAAAACAGCAGCCTTCTCTACTGAAGCAAGAAACCATGTTAAGAAACCTTTTTCTTTCCCAAACTGTTTTATTACTTTATTCTAACAGGCATCGATTATACAGAGATGTTTTTGGTTAGTTGTTATGTTATACTGGTTAGTTATTAGTTGTGAAGAAGTGAAGAAGATGGATCACAGTGAGCTGCACTGCAGAGCAAAGCATTATGGGAGATGTAGTACATCACCGCGTTCTCTTGTTTTGATGCTTTGAGCTTTCAGAAATCTGTTTTTCCTTTACTTCATGGCATTACAGCATCATGTGACTCTGCAGCCAGGCTTAAAGTGACAATAGAGCTGCTTTAATTGAACTCAGATTTTCATGATGATCATTTCAACAAATTTAACAGTTTAAAATGAAAACTGAAAAGATTCCCTTCAACTTGAACACTGATATAAAACAATGAAGACAGAAAAAGAGGATATTATGGCAGCCTGACAGGGACAAACTTCAATGTACAGAATCTGCTGCAGTTTGGCATCAAGAAAACATGATATGAAATCAGACACAGTAATAATAACTCATGGTCCGTTTAATTAGCTTTTCCTGAAGCTTTCAAGTGCATACGTTGTTGTTTTTTCTTATAACTAAATCACTGTTTGCATGATCAAACTTTGGAAACAATATTGTAGTTGATTTTTTCCTGGAAGATCGTAAAAAGGTTTTAGAATAACTTTAATAATTTTTTGGCAAAAAGCTGCAGGTCTGTGTGTGAGACCTTTCAGATCTGTGACATACCAATCTGGGATGGACAAATGGTTCCCAACCTGGAGTTTGAGTCCCGGAAACAGTTTCCTCTATCTTTCTATATCTAAAGGGATATCTCACTTTCATAAAATGGACCCTGAAAAAAACAAACAACAAAAAAAAAGAACAAAACAAAACATGACCATTCAAATTTGACACATTTCTATAAATGTCCAGAGTAAGATCAAGGTCATTTTTTACAGGTGATTTAAAGTGGTAACAAATAAGGGCCTGTGTCCACTATTTTCTAAACAAACATTTTCAACACAAAAACTCCCTCAGTGTCAGCTGTTTTTTGTCACTGCGCTCACAGTGCTGTCAGTTGAAAATAGAAATAGTTGAACTTTTGGAACACCACCACGCTTCTCCCTCACGGACCAATTAAAATCAAGAAGGGGCGGGGCTTACTATATCAACTTTGTCAATAACAATGGCGGAGGAGAAACTAATTCTTTCGGGTTTTTTTCGAGGGTACAATTTCCAAGTGTAGAGCTGCTGCTACCAGGACATGATTCCTTTACATTGTTTTCATGTTTTCTTTCTAAATTTCCGTGAATTTCCAGCAATTTAAAGCAGACCTAGCGGTCACTACCAAGGGAAGCGGAAGTGGCGCTAGAAACATTTCGTAACCTAGCAACAGTAAGCGCCCGGTGAGAAGTGCTCTGAAATTGAGGTTGTAGTGGACACAAGCCCTAAAGCGTTGGCAGTAACTCATTAATCAGCAGTGTATGTTAACAAACTGTGGCTTTGCTATTGTAAACATGAGTTTTGACAAATTCTTGAGTGTTTGCGGATGTTTAGGTCTTTCCAGTATCCCAAGCGGGAATCAAGTAGTAAATCAGAGATAAATCTTTGGTAAAGAAACGGCAGATGTTTAGACAGACTCAGTGTGATAATATTAAGCCATATAGGATGTTGTGTTCTGGTCAGTAAAGTTCAACATGATTAAATCTGCATTCAATTCAAACTTAGTTTAATTGTTAAATGCACTCTACTAAAGGGCACTTGGTTTTTAGTTTTCAGACATTTAAGTATTTCTTACCTACAACCATGAAAAAGAATAATTTGGGCCCTGACAGTATTTGCTTCTACTTGAGTGCTGCTTCACACTATGACTAAGGCGGCCATGTTTGCTCTGAGAGCGAACACTCAAGGCTGATGACTGAAGAGTATTTTTGGCGGAGAGTTTATTCAATGAGAAACTTTAATTTGAGAGATTATCTCTAACTCTTCAAACCACCTGGTCCTCTTTAGACATCACTTCATGACTCTTTAATTATTGCTCCTTTTTAAATGTTTAAATCCTTTTCAATTTAGATATTTTGTCGTTCATTTCTGTCGTTCTGAAGTTGCTGTTAAGTTTTTGCTTCCTGCAGGAAGTTAATGAGATGCCTCTGCTGCCTGAAAGCAAAGTATGCTTTGGCATGGCAGCAGGAGTCTGTATGAGGTTTACTTTGCATCTGTTTGTCTTTTTTGTACAAGTGATGAACAATGAACCTTCTCATATCTCTGACCTTGAGGGTAGAAACTAGTTCTTCACTGGGAGCCAAGATGGCGGCCTCAACAAACCACTAAGAGTCATGAAAGAACCATCTGGAAACATTAAGGTGGAAGCAGCTGAAGTAGTGTGCTGAGCTAATGCAGGCTACATTTTAGAGTAAGGCTACAGCGATGTCCATAATAAGGCTATAGTATTAAAGCTATGATTTAGAGTAAATACTATCATTCATAATACAGTTTTCCAGCATTTAGAGCAAAAGCAAAGTGCAAAGTATCAATACCTGAATAGAGCTAATTTAGAGCCACACACACAGAGCTGGTCCATGGCGCAAAAAGTCGCCAAAACAACATCGAGGGTGAGATACCTGCAGCTGCAGTTCCTCTAACGTCCACTAGATGCTGCTGTGATAAAACTGTTCAGAAAACCGTCTACATTTTAGACCTAGATTCAGCTTCGTCGATGTGTGTGTGTGGCTCTGTGATTGTTTCACATGTTAGTAAACATGTTATTTGCATAGCTAGCATGGAAGTAGCAGAAGGAATCAATAATCAATCATCTATACTACATCATATCATTATCATTCTACTGATTGAAAGGCACAAATAGAAAAAAAAAGTGATTATAAAAAACTTGGGAGTGTTGCACATGGCATCCTGATTGGCTGACAGCTCAGTGCTGCGTTGTGATTGGCTGAAAGTCAACAGGTTGGTCACAGAGGAGTGGTCGATGTTTTTTGGTGGTATGATCCTGGAATGAGATGCGGGGGGGGGGGGCTTCAGCATTCTGGTTTGGTCTGGGGAGTGCATGGGTGGGGTGTCAGGCTTTGAAGGAGTGGTTTTAGGATTTGGGGGCAGCTTGAGGTTTAGGGGGCTCAAGGCCTCTCATTTTGAAATAAGACACCAGCTGGTTGGGAACCTCAGCGAGGACAGACTGAGCCAGAGCCGCCTGGGGAGCCTGCAGAGAGAGAGAGAGATGAGAGTGTTTATGTGGTGCACTCAGAGTTCAAAGTATTTCACGCCAGTCTTAAAGCAACAGTAAGGTCCTGATACGAACACTGAAACAGGTTTGACTTCTCCTCCTCCTCTTATCGGTCAAGTTTCTGTTTATATCCATTAGTGTTTCCTAAAGAATGACACTGTAACTGAGGCTGCGGTGGGAGTTTCTATGTGTATATTGACAATTTTTGAACATCATAAGTAGGCCTTCATTAGACAGGAGAGGTCACACAACAATATCTTACAGTAGGGACATAATATAGAGCGAGGGGAGGTTGTCCGGAAGTCAACAAAGATGGCGTCGTTCTCTCAAATAAAAATATCCAAGATAACATGATGTAATTAAAACATCTCCAGTTGTTGCAGACATATTGCCTTAAACAAACACTTAGTCTTACATCTTTGAACTGCCTGAACGGGACGAACTGGACGATGTCTCTGGCGACAGCTTCGCCCACAGTCGACCTCAGCACGCCGTCGTCTCCGTCCAGGAGCTCCATGGCCTTAAAGTCAGCCGGCCCCACCCCCACGATGATGATTGACAGCGGCAGCCGCGACGCCCTGACGATGGCGTCCCGGGTCTGGTCTAAGTCAGTGATCTCACCGTCAGTGAGGATGAGGAGGACGAAGTATTGCTGCAGAGAGACATCGACGGAGGTTTAAATGTGAGTGTGTTTTTGATTTATTTTGTGTGTCTGTTTTTGTGTTTTTTTGTGTGTGTTCTCACAGAGGCGCTGTTGGTCTGTGCAGCTGCAGCAGCGATGGAAGCGACGTGATTGATGATGGGAGAGAAGTTTGTGGGTCCGGAGAGCTTCAGCTGTGGCATCACCATCCTGTAGGCTTCAATGATCCCCTGAACACCTGAGAGACAAAGAAGGAAAGAAGTTTAAAGTAGATTAAAATATTCTTTAAATGTTGAACAGCTGAAAATATCCAGAGATAACTGGCTGAGTTAAATGTAGGGAAGTGAAAATCGTGGGATTTCCCCAAAGTTAAGGCCAAAAATCTGTCCCAGTTTGTCCATAAAAATTTTGATTTTCTTGTGATTTTTTTATAATACATGTAATTTTTTTAATAATACATTCAATAAAATTAAAAATACAGAGAAAAAAAACCCTCTCTGAGCCTGATTAATGCTGAGGCACAACCGTAAATATAATCCGACCTTAACTTGTTGTTATCATGCTCATTTAACTTGAATGATTGTCATCTGCGTTCATTATGGAAAAAGTGCAGGGATAGAAAATTTAAGTAAATGAATGCATATTTGTGTAGCAGGGCGTGATCCCTAACTTCTAGGCTAAATAGCAACATACGAGTGTGTGTGTGTGTGTGTGTGTGTGTGTGTGTGTGTGTGTGTGTGTGTTTGTACCTTGGCAGTATGGGTTGGTTGGGTTGAAGTTGAGGGCGAACTCATGGTTTGCAGCCTGTAAGATCAACAACACAACAGTTAAATACACCTGAAAATCTACAAGCTTAAACCCTAATGGCTGCTGAGGCAAGGGGGGGGGGTTATGCTAATTTCAAGCATATTTCCCTCTGTGATACCTGTGGAGTAGCTTAGCATAATTTACAGTCATGTTTCTCACACTGGTTCTCTGTGCAGGCCCTCATGCAGCCTCTGCATGAAACCACTCAGTCAACTCTGTCCCTTTAAGAAACCCCGCCCCTACAAGTCCGCTTTCTTCTGATTGGCCAGCTCTCCAAAGCCTGCTGTGACGTCACAAAGTGCAGCGTGTAGAAAAAACTGTGTGAAACCTGGCGTTCACAGCAGCCTGCAGACTGAGCTGAGAAGCCTGGGGATTACTCCAACATACTTTTACCTACAGATTTGAAACTTCACCCAAGTATAGTCTGAACATCCAAAGTTGTATATATATGTCTTAAAATGTGCAACGGCATAATACCCCCTCTCACGACAAATGATGTCACACATGAGAGAACAATAGAATCTATAGAGTACTGTGTTGTTATTGAGTGTTTAGGAAACTGACCTGGTAATCTGGAGGAAGTTTGGCACCGAAGCCGAATGCTGGGAAGAGTTTATCACTGAAACAGGAAACACAAACATTAGAAATGTTGAATGAAGAGTTCAGGATTAATGGTGAAGGATGTAAGGATTTGGGTTAAAATGTAAGGTCTATCTGGTAACATGTGGTAAAAGGTTTATTAAGTCGAGAAAATGATTAAGGATGTATTTGGGTTTTATGGTGTTGAAAATAAGTTTGAGGATGTAAATTCAGGTTTGAAGATGCGGGGTTTGGGGTGTAAAGAGTTGTTTTTTAGGGTACAAAATGTGGCATTTGTGTGTAGAAACTAGGGTTTGAGTGTAGGACGTAGGTTGAGGAGTTTATGGTGTAGGTGCCAGAGATGTGGTTTGTGGTCGTGGTTTAAGAATATGGTGTCTATTTGTGAAGGGGGAGATCATCAGGTGTAGGGTGTGTGTGTGTGTGTGTGTATACTTACGTGTCATAGTCCTGGACCACCTGACCCACAGACCAAAGAGCAGACAGGTACTGGTTCAGTCCGTCTGGACTCATGTAGTGGAGAGAGTTGGGCGAGCGAGGATCCCCATTAGAGCCGGTAAAGTCGATCCCCACCTACAAACATTCAAACACTTGTTATTTAATACTAGTTACTCAAATCAACCTGTTTATAAACTGTGTTTTTATTGGATTAAAGTAAAGCTCATAAAATGTGGCTGTGTCTATTGATGTTGACATACTGTGAAGTTGATCTGGCAGCCGCCCATCACAAAGTCCAGGAAGGAGTACTGAGTCATCATCTGCACAAACAAACACACAGGAAGGCAGTGTAAGTGTACAAACCATCAGTGCATCTATTAGTATATTAAAAGGTACATGATCAATGAAATTACAAAGAATAAGGTAATGTGGCCTCTCACCTGGCAGCTCTTCACCGAGACGACTCCAGAGTTCTTGTAGCTCTTCTTCTTCTTCTGTTTCTCGGGATGGACGCAGTCGAACTCCACCTGGAAAACACTCCAGAAGTCAAACGAGCCCACGACCCGCTGATAAAAAGATGTCAAGCGTTTCATTTTCAGCGATGAAGCTCACCGGTGAACCGTGTGCAGCTTTCTGCAGCTCCGAGACTTTAGTGGTGAAAGAGCCAATCAGATCATGAGATCCATCGCTGTCATGATCAGAGCAGTCCACCTGCAGAGGGAGGAGACGTGCGTTATATGACATGAAGCAGTGTTATTGGCTGTTTTGAATGGAGGTGGATTCTGATTGGTCGAACCTTCAGCGGTCTGTCGAGGTCGCTGCCGCAGAACGTCTGCAGAGGAACAGTGAACTTCTTCCAGGTGGGATTCAGGTTGTTCTTCACCACCTGCACACACACACAAAGCAACATCATTATCATCACCATCAGTACTATCTCACAACGGCATCATGCTGTGAATATGTATTCTACATTATATCCATTATGGTTTTTGACCTTGAAACTAATTATTTCTTGTCTGCATTAATATTCATGGCAAATCAAGCAAAAATAAAGTATGGAAATCAAAACTTGATATGCAAAAATATGCATGGAGGATTGTTTTTTTATTTAATCTTAACACATTGTCACATACTTATATCCCAGCCCACAAACATGCTCTTTTTTATTTGTGTTGTGTCAAGTCAAATCCACAAAAAACAGTAAACATGCATAAGCTACTTTGCTAACATGTTTTAATCTCACAAACAAATAAAGTAGATTTAAAACCACAAAACTTCATGTTAATTAATATTATAGCAAATTGATCCTTTGGTGCACATGAAGTGAGTTTTGCATCACTTTCTCTCAGTTTGTGAGCCATGTGAGCAGAGTTGCAGTTATGAGCGTAACCAGCAGGTGGCGACATTGCTTTACAAGACCTGATGGGACTATAAGTCCCTTTCACACATGCACTGCACTCCTGAACATTTCCCGACATTGTCCTGGTGGGCTGCATGTGTGAACACAAGCGACCGAATTTTTGACCCCGACTTTCTCCTGCAGGCCTCCTAGTAAAATGTCAGGAAGAAGACATTCTTGCCCCCGCCCCCTCCTCGTCCGACAGGGAAAATCTCCCAAAGTGAGGGACATGTGTGAAAGGGCAACTCAAGAAAATTTCGGGGGCAGACGGTGCTGAAATTTTCGGGAAAATGTCAGCAGTGCATGTGTGAAAGGGGCTTTAGTCTACTCTGGGGGAAGACGGGTTTCAACTAGGCTCCAGCCTCTATCTGTGTGTGTGTGTGTCTGTACCTCTGTTCTGTGGACCAGCTGCCACTTTCCATCATCTCCTTTTTTGGAAATCTCCAGGAACGGATCAGACTTTCCGAACGTATCCTGAACAGAGAAAAGACAACATGCTGCCATCTTCATTCACTCTTCACTTGAACTCCAGAAACCTAACCTTGTTATAATGTAAGTGTTGAAATACCCATGGATGCAGCTATAATTTAAACAAAATCAGTTCTCTAATTAAAGGATTAACAAGTTTAATAAATCCAAAATGGCCGCATAAAAACAAGTAGATGAAAACAAAGCTAAGTAGGATGAGAAGTGGAGTGGAGAAGGAGGAGGGGTGGAGTTACCTTCTTGTCGAGCTTTTTAGCCTCCAGCTCCAACTGAATGGCTCTGTTGTCCTTTATCTCCTCTGCTGAGACCTACACACACAAACACACAAGCATGTTTGCCTTCAAGTCACAACAACGTTACATAAATAAGCTTAATTATAATTATCTGATGATACAAAAAAAAAAAGTCAATGTGATACTAAGTTCAACTGAGGATATTTCCACACACACACACAGACTGTGTACTTACAGTGATGGCTCCTTTCCCTGCAGGTTTGCCTTTCTTCAGCTGCAGAGGTCTGGTTATAGTTTTACTGGAGACTATCTGAAACACACACAGACGAGGTCAGTGATCATCTCAACCCATGACTCACATCCTGTATCAGAGACAGCCGCCATTGTAAAGCACTTTAGCTAAAAGCACTGTATAATAAAATTCCATATAACTCAGAGAGTGTTCAGATTACAATCTTTGTTGCTACTTGTTGATAAAACATAATGTGAAATGATGAATCATTATCCACCACTGGCATCAGCTTCCAGCCTGCAGCATCAGTCTGACTGCCTTTTCAGCCCCATCTGACCACATGAGGGAGCTAATACGCTTTCAAACACTGAAGGGCTCCATGATATGAACAGATTGTCAAAATAAAAGGCAGTAATTTGGCAGCCTGAAGAGTTCACACACTGGGAGGTGTTTAAACTTGTGTTTCAACTGAACTAGAGACAATGAAAAAAAAATGTTTTTAACAAGTCTGGTCTGAGTTGGTGCTCTGCGTACCTGTCCCAGCGTTAGCTCCACCCCTCCTAGGTAGTCATCATCGCCCAGGTCAGTGCTCTTGTTGTCGATATCGTAAACCCCAAACTTCAAGTTCTGAACCTCCTCAAAGTGATAATCGATTCTGAGGCGCTGACTGAAGGATGGACTGGAGTTGTTGTTCAAGCGCTCGGTACGACCCATCTAGCCGAGGTACACACAGAGAGGAGGGACGTTTAACTTACATCAAATTAAAAATAACGATAAAAAGACTCCAGGGGGAGGATGAAATGTCACCTCTGCCCAGCTGTCTCCTCCCGTCTTCTGCAGCAGCACGCACAGAGGATCAGACTTTGATCCGACATCTTTGTCCAGCAGGTGAGTGCAGGAGATGCACAGCTCCACCTTAGAGACACAGTCCGCCATCTGAGGGGGGACAGAGAGAAAACTACAGATCAGGATTCAGTTCAAATTATATAATGTTCAAATTAAAAGCTTCTGGTGCGTTTGAGCGATAAACAACCGTGTTCATTGGTTAGAAAAGAGTTCAAAAATCAGGAATCGGTGATAAACTGAATACTTGTGTTTGTTGAGATACGTTAAAAGACCTCGAGGGAACAGAAACACAACATGCAGTCACTGCTTCCGTTTTATCTTCTTTGACTGTTTTAAATAACTGAAGGTAAACCGCTTTAGCAGTTTCTATACAAGAGATAAATTGACTTCTGTGTTTCGTCGATACAATAAATGATTCCGTCTTTACACCAGCGTCCCTTTTTTATCATTTATAAGTTGTTAAGAGACACTAAATGGTATAACACACCAGTATGTAGTTGTACAGTTATGAGGACATTTTTAGTGTTAATTGTGTATTATTATTATTATTATTATTATCATCATTGTGTTCATTTTTACTGTCAATTTTTTAATGGTCTTATCAAGACAGACACAAATATGATATAATGTTTTGTCTGTTCATAGCAGTATCTGCTTATGGGTGCTCACAGGAAACTTTGATAAAAACTTACATCTTCTAAAAGCTACATTATACTGGTTAGATGGTAAATGTACTGCATTTATTTAGCATCTTTACAGTCTTCCAAACAATTAAATTGCTTTATGCTACATTCCTACAAACATTCAAACTGATGGCACAGCCTTTGAGAGCAAATGTTGCGTACAGTATCTTTCCAAAGGACAGACCGGAATGACGTATTTATGGCTTATTAATGCAAAAAGTAGTGGGAACAGAGAGCATCAAACACACATTGAAAAATGAACTTTTTCTTAGCCTGCATGCTGACAGATATTGACTTTTCCAGTCACAGAAATCAAACGACAAATGCAGAGCTTTTAGCTTGGCTCGGATTAAACCACATCCAGGAACTGCAACCAACACAAATCACCCACTAAAACAAGTTCTGTAACAGCTGAGTCTTCAGAAACATCAGTTGGAGTTAAAGACAAATAGATGGAAGCTCTTTGTTACAGTCAGTTAAGATAATATTTTATGAGTGTTTTTATCTTTTCCACATGCAAAAGAGGTGGACAGTCCTCAGACAGATACTGAATAAACTGACATGTGGTCAGCCACTCTTTCTTCTGCCTAAATGTAAAACAAGTTAAATAAGACTGAAATATGTCAAAGCCTGAGGTGATGGTGAATAATGCAATTAGGATTTTGTTCCAGTAGAACCACACTATATCAGTCAAAATACATTTAATTGTTAATAAGAGGATTTGGGATACTTAAACGGTTACACACTGATAATTAGATAATATTTTTTGTTGTTATTACAGCCAGGGGAGGAAAGTAATTTAGCATGTTTTCTAAATATCTGAAAAGAAATTACAGTTCAGAACTTTACCAGCATTTTAGTTGTGGATTAAATGGTTTTATACCCGAACAAGGACAGCTTTATTGGCACACCTCAATCCAAAACACAATAACTTTCTGTCCAAAGCCAACTGTTTATTGGCATCAGTAAATACAGAGACTGTTAGCTGGCTGACCTGTAACAGTTTACTCCTCTGATTGAATGAACTGAGCGAGCACCACCTGAAGGCAACACCAGCGTAAGAGTGAATGTACTTTAACAGCTTGTAAAAACCAGCACAGTAGATACCAGTCATCTCTTTATCCGTACAGACAAACCAACAAACAAACACACACACGCACACACACATAATTGTGTCAATACAAACTGTGTAAATCACCTTATTAGAGCCGTTAAATTTAATCTACCACAGAAACTACCAATGCGGAGGGCAACTATTCACACAGTACGGAACAGGACACGACACTTTATCAGTGAGATTAAATATACCTAAAAGCACACTAACCGTTACCTGACAACTCTGTTAAACTCTTTACAAAGACTTACCGAAGCTAGAGTGTTTGTTTTTTAACCGTAGCAGAGACAGAATTCGCCCGTTGATCTCCTTTCAGCAGCTTTAGCTAACAGGGAGCGGCAGTAAGGCAGGATGTGCCCTGATTGGACAAGCAGCTAGAAAACCTCACCCTGATTGGACTAAATGACTGTCAGTCACGCCCTCTGGGACCGGACCGTCAGCGTGACGTACTACATTCTGTACATAGCAGCAACAAAAGCAAGACTTCCGACCGGACTCCTTCAGAATAAAAGCCGCGTCAACAACAAATGATTTCAAAACTATTCCTATAAACAGGAATTGACGTTATTAATCCCTATGAAGCAAGTTTCTGGCAAATGATTCATGCAGTTATAAAATCAAAGCAGCATTGAAAGGTAGTACCATGATAAAATCCAGACCAGAAATGTTTGCACATTCTATAAATGCATCAACAAGATCAAGATTAACTGTACTCTTTTAATTTACAAATTCCACCACTTGGTTGATTTTCAGCCTATTAAGAGCAGCCTTTATATTTAACAACATATACTGTATGTATAGCTCCTTTGAACAAGCCTCGTCTTAATCTGCATACCATATAATGCCATTTGTTCAATCAGCTTCCACTGAAGAAGACGGTGACATGTCATAGTAATGTTTTTTAAATTCAAGAATCAACTATCACACTCGATGTAAAACAAATTATTGAAAAGGTACATTTCTGTGCTTTTATGTTGAAGGGAAAAGAGTTAAGCCGGAAGTATTGTTGCTTAGGCAAAAGTAATCAAGGTGTGTGATAGGCCTTATGATGAGGTATACTGGGGTAATCAGAAAGGAAACAGGGACGTTTCAAAAGTTTAATTGAGACCTGAGAGCAGAAAGAAACAAGCAGAACACAAGCCAACTTCCTCACAGAGAAAAAACCGTTTCACTTTATTCGTCCTTTGCAGCAGAACCTCAGTGTCGTCAGAGAAAGCAGCAGAGCGTCACAGCACAAATGAGAAACAACAGCACAGACAGCAACACTGAAAAATACAGTCTCGAGAAAGGAAAGAGCACAAAATGTAATGACTCATTATACCTCTGTTAAATGATGTAAATCACAAAGGAGACACACACACACACACACACACACACACACACACACACACACACACACACACACACACACACACCTTTGCCTCAGCCATATTTGAATTTGTCATATCATCCTCATTCTTACATGAAACATCCATGAGAGAAAAACTGCTCGCATCTTTGGATAGACTTTTTATTCCTGCTCAACTCGGAACTGTCTCCATCATATATCAACTTTGTGCAAATCCCAAATCTGTTAGACTGAATTTTAGAAACCTCTTTCTACAATTTCAACACTATTTGGTCTTAATAATTAAATACAGCTTCAACAAAGAGCTGGAACAAGTTTACACACAATATATTGGATGCAATAGCATCAGAGAAAATAAGTTCAATAAGATGAAATGATGATAACCTTAGACCACTTATAGAGAAAATTGGATGTTATTAAATTCTAACTTACGGTCTTGTTCTATATTTCTCTTGTGAAAAAATAAATAAATATTGCTGTATCACTTCAAATAATCTAATTTCTCTAACTGCAACAGTTTAGTTCCGAAGGAGGAACAGAAGTCTTTAGTTGGAACTGAAACTCCAGGTCTGGACTGAGATGATGTACATCTCAGGCCCTTAACTAAAGCCTTGGTTAGAAAAAATGTCAAAAAAGTTTTATGAATCTATTACGTCTAAAAATTTGATAGGACATTTTTTTATACAAACAAATAAAAAGTATCAGAGGGTTGTATCTTCACTGCAACTGTAAACCTGCATTGCCCCCTATGAACAAAGCTACCATCCGACCACAAGCCATCTTTGAATGCTTACATCTGAGGGCCAATTTTTTATGATCTTAGCATTCAAATTTTCCATAGAGAGGCTAACATTTACCATCTACAGGCCACCAAGTCCCTATCAACCCTCTGAAAACTACACAACGCTACTTTCAGGCAACCAATAACAGGCCACATTCTAATATAGGCCTATACATAATACCAACTCCAGGCCAGCATCTACCAAGTAAAATGTAACCATCTTTAGGCCACAGTCTTCTTTCTTAATGCCACCATCTACATGCCATAATATACACTAAGTATATCCTGCTATATCCTTTATTTTGCTGTAAATGGGACCATAATTTACTTTATATACATGCTGTACTGAAGAAGACTTTAAACTAGCAATTGAGACCATAAAATGTTTTGTGTGTTATAAACAGTCTATGATTGAAACAACTTGATTTTAGGAGGATTAAAAGTGGTAGTGGATCTGTATCAGAGGTATTTCTGGTAGTTATTCTTAATAGAATTCATGGCATAATCTTTAGGCTACCATCTTCAGTTTACTGGTCACCAATTAGAACATTAATGCTAGCATCTTCAGGTCACCTTCCAATGACTACCATGTACTTTCTACAGCACAGCATGCATCACTAACCTTCGACAAGCTACCACCTCACTTTTTATTAATCATTTATGTAAATGAAATGTATATGTTCTGTATCATTTAAGATAATTGCAAGATACTTGATTTGGCTAACGTTGATACGTTATCATTTGTCTTGTTTTAAATGAAGCACTTTTATGTCCGTCACTCACCTGACATCCTGCCTTCTGTCTATTGATCAGTCGCACGTTGGGCAACCTGAGCAGGTGAATGATTGACACACATCTGTCCCACAGTCATCCACCCACACAGACTCACTATTCAGACTCACATCCTTTGCAGAAGCCAGGGGTTGTTTATGTCAATATATTTTCTCCACACTCCAGCTCCACAACACAGACAGAATCTTCTCCACCAACAACCATTCATCTATACAGTGATAAACATCATTTATTGAGGCCTGTTCGTCCATTTTCTTCACATGCACTTCAAATCTGCATGCACAACCAGATGAACATAGTTATCTGTGTACCTGTTTGGTGGGCAACCACTTCCTGAAAGCAGCACAAAGTCTCTCTTCAGAAAGTACCACATCCACTGACGCTCTCCGCTTGTTAGCTTCAATACTACAGTATTGTACTAAGTAACTTTATTGTAGCTTTATTTCCAATCAAATTCAAAACTTTTTAACTTTATCTTGATAGATTTTGTTATATTTAAATTATGTTAATCTATGCAGACCTCCATCTTTTCCTTTATCTGTTTTTCTTTAATCTACATGTTCAAAAGTTCAGGAGAAAAGACTTCCACATGAATTCCTTAAAATTAACTCTGAGGTCTTTTTAGTCTAACTATTCATTTTTATATACATAAACCTGATCTTTAAATCCCTGCCTCGGGATATTTGACACAAAGCTGAATTCATAAATGTTGGCACTAAGATCACAGTGAACTACGTTTATGTCCACTTGCAGTACTTTTGCTTCTACTCAATTCTTTTTGCATCATTCAGTCTGATCCGACATCTGGAGGAAGCCCAAGCTTTAGAAATAGATACAACCACTAGCTATAAACACAGTATAAGTGGGTGCAAAATAATCGCAATGTAATATATAAAATTTCAGAGAGATTGAAGGGAAAAAATTACAATTTTCAACGCAAGGGATCTAGGAGACAGGACAGGTGAAATCTGCTCAGCTGGGCTGTAAAATATGAGAGCGTTCACCGGCTTAACACAACAAAAATCTATTGTGATCGCTCAGTTAAAATTAATCATGGAAATCAAGAAATCTTTAATCCAGGTATGTGAGCCTACAGAACAGGTGTCAGCCACTGCATTCATCAAAACTAAAGATAAAGTTAAAAACTAGGCAAATATGGTAGCTTCACCTGATAAAATCTGTGGCTACGTCTCCAATAAAGAAGCACTAGTTACTTGAGGCACAACCTGGACCCTTTAACCGGATCAAAGTTTGTATTGCAATGATGCCAACATGTCTTAGTAACTCAAATAAACCCATGAATCAGATACATTTCCATCATCAGTGTAGAGGAGACAGTCAGAGAGAGCTGATTGTAGGTGAGCATCAGGAATGTCCTTTTATTAGCCAAAGCAAAGGAGACTCCACATCATGTATGGTTAATCGATCATACAAGTTTTTCACACTGACAGTAGAAACAAAGAAAATGAGCTTCAAGGTGGAAACATCCAAAACATTATCAAACATACATACAACAAAAAAACTACCAAACTAAAAACACTATAGACTTTATCTCAGCGCTCTACAGTCCAAACACGTATTTAGCATGTGCTGCGAAGAGGGAGAGGGTGGGGGGTGGCATTGTTAGAACACAGCAAGATTGAAAAATGTGACAGGAAAAAGATTCAACGGCCGAAAGACATTATTTTCAAAATAAAACATGAGTCAGCAATCTGTCCATCCAACATCCTCTACAGAGCAACAAAGCACTTCTGCAACACAGAATAGCATTAATAGTTTACTAAAGCAACAGTGTGTTGATATGAGCAACTTGATGTCAGTATCATTTCTAACATAGCAACAGAGCATTATCATTTGATCATGGAAATAAAGCTTTCATCACAAGTTTACCTTAGTACCAGAAAATGTAAAGACTTAACCGCAGGGACAGAGCAACATTTCACTGTGGTAGAAAATATTTTTTTCTACAGCATTTCACACCACAGCAACAAGGCATGTACACCAGAGCAACAGAGCATAAACAATTGATCATGGACACGTAGCTTTTTACCTTAATTTTACCAAAGCAACAAAGAATGGGAAGAAATTAGCGCAAGAACATTGCAAAAACAATTCACTGTTGTAGAAAACATTTGAAACCACAGCAGCACAGCATATTAAGCGCATACAGCAGCAATGTTTGTCATCATCATCATGTAAACACAGCAACAAAACAGATGTTCAGTGTTCAACTCTGGGCATGTCTTGACAAAAAGCTGCATTGGAAACATGGTAAGAAAGAACCAAAATCCAGCCTATCACCATCATCATCGTCATCATCATCATCATCATCATCATCGTCATCATCATCAGTTTGTGCTATCAGAGTTAGTGGAGAAGCTGCAGAAAAGAGTCAAAGTTTTCCTACTGGACAGCATATGGGGGCAGGGCTTACCTACAAATAATATACACAAGGGGAGGAGTTTAAGAACTGACCGACAGTCAGTGATCATGACGTGAATGAAGTGTTAAATTGAGCCGCTTGCAGTTGAGTTTAAGTCCAGATTCAGGTTTGGTTAATTGCCGGCTTTGTTTCTCCTGGAGGGTTTGATCCAGGTACGCTAATGTCTTTTATGTACAGTTGGTCTTTCTTGGGCGGGGCTTTAACCCAGGCTTATCTTGACCTTGCGTGCTCCAATAGGTCGGTCATTGAGGTCCATTACAGCAGCAGTGGCCTCCTCGTGGTTCTGGAAGGCCACCATTGCCTCACCAGTTGGCAGGCCTTTCTCACTGAACTGTAGGCATACTGAGCCTGGCAGGACCTGGTAACCATAAAAGAAGTCCATAATCTCGTCAACTGTTACAGTGAACGGCATGTTCTGCAGCTTTACAATTGTTGGGCCAGAGGCACCGCGTTGACCATTGGGATTGTTAGATCCTCCAGGGGTCGGCTGGTTACGGAGACCATCAGCTCCCGGAGTGAACACCGGCTGTCCACCAGTAGCCCCACCTCCTGGACGTCCTTGGTTGTTGTTAGCCCCTCCCCCTCGGTTCTGTCCTCCTCCACCTCCTTTTCTGTTCGGATTGTCAAAGGGCACCAATCCTCTCAGTCCATCCTGGCCAAATGGAGCTCCTCCTGCTACTCCAGGCCGAAAGCCTGGTGGTTCCAATATTGGAGCTCCAGGAAGACCAGCAACAAGTGGAGGAGCCACTCCCAGATTTACATCCCCCAACCCTCCTGCCAGAGGAGGAAGAGGAGGGGGGCCTGCAAGTCCATTTCCTGGGGCTGAGAATGGAGTCACAAAGGGGGCACTGTTGAGATTTCCCATGGTGTTTCTGAGAAAGTTAAACTCCTCCCCACTAATCCCTGCGAATGGGTTGATCTGTGGTTGCTGGGGACTTGGCTGGGCCTGCTGGTGCTGGTTCTGATTTTGGTTCATCTGGTTCTGGTTGCGTTGACCCCTCTTGTTCTGGGGAGGAGGATTCCTCTCAATTTCTTTCATCTGCTCAAAGGTCACAAGGTGGACAAAGGCATCTCGGCCATTGAGTTTTTGGCGGTGCAGTCTTTCAGCTTTGCGGGCGTCTTCCTCTGTCCGTAGCTGGAAGATAGCCTGACCTAACCCATTGCCATGGCTATCTGTCAGAACTTTTAGGGTGTCTTCGTAAAGCCCCACACCCTCCAAGAAGGCACGGACATCCTTCTTGGATACATTGTAGGGTATGTTCGTGATGTGGGCACAATTTCTGGGAGACTTTAAGCCATCCTGATTCTTGCCATCACCCTGTGCTGCTTCACGTTTGCGAATTGTGTCAATCTTTTCAAGCATTCCCTTCCGGCTTATTGGATGGACCTGGATGAAGCGAGTGCCCATGTACTGCATGTGTGCACCCAGAGCAGTCTTGTAGTCCTGTTCCGTTTTGAACTCAAGGAAGCCCTCTCCTGTGGCTCGTCCATTGGGCCCGTAAGCAATGTAGATGCTGTCCTCTATCATGGCCAAATTGTTGAAGAACTCTTTTATCTGTTTCTTGTCTGCCTCATAGGGAAGGCCCTTCAGGTAGACACAGAACTCTTGCCGGTGGGGAGATCTTGACCTTCCTTGCTGATCCCTGCCACCTGCCCCTGACCCAGCAATACCACGACGATGCTGCTGGTCTAGTTGATCATTATTGGATTTGCTGCTGTTGTGAATGGCAAGGCCTGTCACACTGTCATTGAGGCTGGCCCATTGCCGCTCTGAGCTTGGGGTGATCTCGATAAACCTTTGGCCCATCATGCCACCTCCGCGCTTTACAGCTTCAAAGCTTTCCTGGGGTGAGAAGAACTTGACCATGGCCCTGCCAGTAGGCCGTCCCTGCCCATCCCTCATAAGGCGAACCCCATCCACCCCGAGACCCCGGAAAAAAGCCCTGACCTCAACCTCTGAGCAGGAGAATGGGAGGTTCTGCAGAAGGACAAACAACTCATCAGGATTGGCTGCTCCTGCTCCACCAGCTGCGGCAGCAGCAGCAGCCTTCATATGGGCCTGGAGGCCAAGAGATGCCAGGGGGTTGAGGGGGTTGAATAGCATAGGGTTGGGGGTACCAAGAGGAAGGCCAGAGCCTAGTCCTGCTGGTGGAGGTAAGGAGGGGTTGAAGGGAGGCATGGAAGACATGTGTTGGAGATGGGACATAGGAGGCACTGGAGGTCCCTGGGACAAGGGGGAAACAGTGGGGACAGGGGGAAGGGAGGACACTGGAGGAGGAACAGGAATGTTAGGCAGTGTAGGCATGGGGGGCATGGAAGGCATGCTAGGAAGTGGAGGGATGGGGGGAGGTCCTGCATTGAGTGATGCCAGAGCTGTGGTGATTGTGGGGGCTGAGCTGTAGCTGTTGGGGAAGCAAGGCACCACACTAGTCACTGCCTTGTTGCTTGGTGGCTCGTGAGATGAACTTGCTGCTGTAACTGAGGCAGGGGTGTTACTGAAACCCTGATTTCCATGACCACCACTTCTCCCCCCTGCCCCTTGCTGTACTGTGGGTATGGGGGCGGCAGCTTGACGGTTAGCATTTCCTGCTGCAGGTGCAGATGTCTCGACAGCACCTGCCCCAGCCTCAAATCTTCGTCGGCTGAGTTCAATCATGTTCTGCATTTCAGTCTTACTGCTAAGCAACAGCGAAACTTTGGAACCCTTAATGGACCCGCCTGTACGCATCATCCCCAGCCGAGCATCCTCATCAGTGGCAAAGACGATGAAGGCCTCGCCATGCTCACCGCCCACAATGTGCACTCCCCCGTCAGGGATGGTAAGGCCAGAGAAGAAGTGTCTGATGTCCATGGTGCCGGCCACTATGGGCAGACCCTGCAGCCTGATGACTACCGCCATACTGACTGTTAAACAACAGCCCTACAACCTGGGGAGAAAGCAACACTTCCATCAGATGAAGAGCAGAAAGAGGGCGACCAGTGGTTTCCAGATGTTTTCTCAGGCAATCAGATTTGATTTCAGAGGGAAATAAAGACTGACCCAACAATTCCTTAAGAATAACCAGAAACAACTTTTAAAACTTTGTGCGCCTTTTTTGGGGTCCTGACATTTGGAAACCAGTGGTGTTTTGAATGAGTTTAGGGAAAGGGGTTAAAAACATTGCAGGAAATTTGGAAAATCTAAGACTGAAACACTTATTAACCATCTGCAGCTTTTAAACAACTCTGATCATCTTGTTCAGTTTTTGGAAAATTATGAGATCATGCTGAAAGTCGGATTTTATGTTCGACACCGACAGAAGCCATCTTAAGGATTAATACAGCTCCACCGTTATTTTTTTCAAATGCTGCAAAGGAAATACAAGACAAGGAATAAAGAAATGGCTCTATTTTAAACCAACTGTATGTATATAGAAGCGGGTGGCAAATTAAAGGAAAAACCAACCACAACTCCATTTGGTGCTTATGATTGTTGTGGATAGCGCTGCCTAAGACGCTGGTCAAAAAATCTGCCATAGGGGTTCTACTGGGTTGAAATATGATGACTTTGAAGCATGAAGGGCATTGTCATCCTAGAGAGACCATACCCATCTTAATAGAAATTAAATTTTTCATCAAAAGATAAATGAGATCATTCAGAACAACTTGATATAGGTTTTCAGTGACCCTTCTGCTAAGGGGGCAATTGAATCCAAACAATGCCAGCAAAATAGCTTGACAGAGCTACCAGATCTCCACAGTGTTCGGGTCAAGCATTCAGGTTTTTCCTTTAATCTGTCACCTGCTGTATATGCACACACGCACATCCACACAACCATAAACACACACAGCATTGTAATATGTGTTTCACATTTTTCATTCATTTTGAAGGCTGACCAAGATTTTGCTAGCTAGCTAAGTGTACCAGTTTTCAATTTATAAAAGCAGGCATGCATTAGAGGCAGGTCACATATTCTTAATCCCCCAAGAGAAGTCTAAAAGATTTATAGACAATTCACACTGTTTTTCGAATTTGCTCAGCTCATGTTTTAGTTTGAGGTTGAGGACATTTTACCTAGTGTTTGTGTTTTATACTGTGATCCCTTCCCAACAGTATCTGAAACCAATTCAAAAGCAAAAACCCTGTTTTTTTGTAACTTGAAACATGAGATTTTGAATGACACCATGTCACACAACCCAATTTGACTGAAGATTTCTGAAGACTAAATCTCACCAGCGTATCAGCCCCTGCATGTAGAAATTCTTTAAAGTAACCATTGCCATTGTCTACCATGCAGTACAGAGAAATCAAATAAATCCTTAATGAAGCTCATGCAACTTGCAACTCACCAAAGCAACTAAGCTGTGTGTATAGTTTCCCTGTTAAACAGACAGAGGAGTTCTGCAGGACACTGAGACCTGGTGAAAGGGTCAGAAAACATGGAAATTCATGGATGGAATTCAACCTCAAAGTCAAACAGACTTATAGTGAGATTAACATTTGCTTCACGTGCCCGACATGTGTTGGTGTTTTCAGCAGTCAGCAGCTTATACTTCATGATGTCATTAAATGGCTCTTATTCAGATTCAAAGTGTAGCATATTCAAAATGCATTGGGTTATGTATGATTCTGCAGAACTACTAAAAGGTTGTGTTTACCCTCAATGCAGAAAAACAAGACTAAACTTAAGAATCTTAACAACCACTAGAGACTTTCATGACCAAAGTTGGAAACTTGCACCAAATTCTAAACTACACTCAAACTTTCCTCAAAACAAGTAAAATAGTAAACTGAAAATAGGTCATGCTGAGCTACAAACAGCCAGTAACCAACAAGCAACGAACCAACAACACCCTGCAAAAACCAAGAAGAAACCCAGGGGCAATTTGGCAACCAGCAACAACACAAAGGTGTCAGGTACAGTCCTGCAGCTGCCTGAATTCTCAGGCAGCACCAAATCAGAAGGCAAAACTTCAGCAACTGTTGAGCACAAGCAAACAAGCAAAATGTCAACCAGTAGATCTGCATTACATTGTCAACAAAACATTAGCATGTTTACAAGAGCAACAGCAGTAACTTATCAACCAGAGCAAAAAGAGCAACGTCGTCAACATTTTAACAAAAGCAATTTCAGATGAAAACAAGAGCAGCATTCGCATCATGTCAACCAGCACAACATTAGCATTACATCAACCAGAGCAACATTAGCATTAGGAAAACCAGAGCAACATCAGCAACTGATTGCCAGCACAGCACCAAAGATAGCAGCTGATCAGAAGAGGAAGCAAACAGAAGTGAGGCGTAGAGAAACATTTTAGCTAACACTGATAAGCACATGTCCTACTTAGCAACAGGTGGTGGAGCAATGCTCGCTGTTTCCACAATCCTCTGATTCACGAATACCTCTGGATCCTCGGACACATTCAGCTTTCTCCAACAAACCCTGATACAAGACTGTTAGAGCCTGAACTAGAGCCTGACCGACATGGGTTGTCGAGACGAAGAATGATACCAATTTTAGAGGGGAAAATTCACTGAAACGGGGATAATAACCAATATTGAGGGTGTCATGGTGCATTTTTGAGCAGGAATAAAAATAGACCCCGTTAAGATGGATTGTGCAGCAATTCTGCAACTACGTGACTATGTACAGGTAATCAGAAGGCTGATTTCTTAAATGATGTACTTTATTAAAGAATACTTTACATTATGTACCAATTCTTGTGCAGACCCCCCGCTGCTAATCGGTCTTTCTCTGCAACATGTTCTGCAGACAGTGCTAAATGTATAGTATGTATGGAATCAGCGCGCGCTAAGCCAAACAAACTCCCGCGTCCCAAGCATTGTTTACGTTATTATTTATAATGTAAAAAAGCAGCATTTAAAAAAAACATACCCCGATAGGCCCATATCTGTCTAATAATATCGGCTGGCTGATATATTGGTCAGGCTCTAAAACTATATCATAAACTCACCTAACTCTGTTAACACATTTCAGTCACTCTGCAGCTCCTAAAAAGTAACAATACATTACTTTTTAAAGTCTTGAGTGTTGGGCGTGAGGCTGCTACCTACAGCTCTCCAAAGCAAAAAACATTAGTAGCATAAATATAATCATTAATAATTCCAGTGCTGAACTTCAGCACAACAAATCCCACCAACACGGCCATATGATTGGCAGTCACCTCATGCCTATTCAAGAAAGACATTTTTCAGGACTTTCAACCAGGACATCTGCCACTCGTTTCTTCTCAGTGACAACCTGCATGAAACATCATAAACAGCAAGAGGGTGAAACAAGAAGAAAGAACATCGACAGTAAATAATTTGTCCAAGACAACCAGAGTATCCAAAGTGTAGGTAAAAGGTTCAACGGAAGCTGCAATTTGCACTCACAAAAAACAAGAACACAAAATCCAGCTGAAAGGAGACACAAAATATCCATCTCAAAACAGGCAGAAAACCAGAAAGCAACCTTTTGCATAGCAAGTATTCAGCAAAATTCAGCATTAAAGAGCAAATCATTGCCTTGATTTAAAGCTGGAATTCATAACTGGCCACAAGTTTTTGTCAACCTCAAAACACAGCAAAAAGAAGGAACTGAACACAAAGAGAAGACCACCCATGGACCTTATAACAGAAATACAACTTTAGAACAAAGATGAGAGAATCTCTTCACAGCCAACCTGGAGGTTAAATCTCAAAACACAGCAATGAGACAGGATCTGACATGACCAGTCTTTCCCGTACAATGTTAAACCTTTAACTATAACCTTTAACTAACTGTGTGACCCAAACCATATTTCATCTCCTTCTCCACTGACGTACAGACCTCCACTGACCAGCAGAGGACAAAAGCAGAATCAACTAACTAGTTCACTATTTTCCTTTGCAACACAGATTTTTATTGTACAGCTCATACAACAATACTACCAAAGTAGTTTGTTTTTAACTACTGCAAGGGATGTACTGGGCCAAACCTACTAAAAGATAAAAATAAAAATGTCACTATAAGCTGTACTTTTTTGTAGGCTGACATATTACACAAGTACTGATTCGTCTGCATATTTTAATACATTACATCAATCAGAAGGACTCTTGTGGTCATAATGAAACCAGCCTCCAATGTTTTGAAATGCATAACTTGATTTATTATCTTCAAACAACTCCCTTTTGCAACAGTGCAGCTCTGTCTGTAATGGTTTTGTGATAGTTAAATTAGGGTACTGTTAGGATCATTTTCATAACAAGGCTTGTGTTTAAATTTTAAACACCCGTTTTGCAGATTATATTACTAAAAAGGGCTTATTCGGTAATTCCAAAAACACAACCTGAAATCCAAGACCTGTCTCCATGGCAACTGCTCATCTTGAACCACCTTCTACCTGCTTATTACTGAATATCAGCAGTTAATGATGTTTGAGCGTGTGACGTCCTGGTCCGGGGCGTGGCTTTCCGTTATGGTCTGCAGTGGGCAGCAACCGCGGTGTAACTGACAAAAACTGAGCCAAACATAAAAACACTCTAGGACTAGACCTAACACACCTCCTCCTGATCAGTTTATACAGTTATGAGATTAGCCCAAAATGAGAAGTACATGCAAACGTTTTGTTGTATAGTTATCTAGGAGTAGCTGGCAGCTAAGCAACGTATGTTACAAGTCACAATTTTAAAACGGCCTGCCTGACCGTTTTAAACAAGAAGCCGTTGTATCAATTATGTTATTAGACATGCAACATTGCGCCTCTAAAGTGAGGTCCAAACAGTCCCAGCTAACTAGCTAGACCCCACCAAAAACAATGAATGTAGCTTAGCCTAGCTATGTGAGCAGGCTAACGATTCATTAGCCACCTAGCTGGTTGTGAGCCCTGCTTTGTGTGTGTGTGTGTGTTGAAGCGGAGAAACGAGCAGGATGCGCACTTTTAGCGGCTCCTGTCTCGCTTTGCTCCCGGTGTAAGTGCGTCACTGAGCGGCCTGCCGCTGCTGGGTTCTTACCGAGAAATTTCAACAAACACTGTGAGGTTTAACTCATGAACGAAGCTCTTCTTCTCTCCCCTTCTCTCTGCAGGTTGCAACGGCACGAAATGTCGGCAGTAAACACCGCGATACCAGACGTGATCACGCGATACTGAGATTTTCCCTGACGTCAGAGTAACAACGCCCCCTACCAGATGAACAGCGTAACACATTTCATGGACATAGAAAATAAAAATGAGTATATAAATATAAATATTAAGAAACTGGATAATATTAAAGGTTTCACTTAATAAATCTGGTGTAAACTCTCACCAGAAGCACAGAGGCTGTGAGAGAGCAGATTATAACCTTGATTTTGTCCCTCCAGGAACCCCCAACCAGGTTTATCTGAGGACATTTGACCTCATAGAACACCTAATCTAATCTAATCTAATCTAATCTAATCTGTGTGTTCTGTTTAATGTAATTTGATATACTATACTTATCACACTAATAATGAATGATTGCAATCACTTATTGTATAAATTGTATAAATTAAAACTGGGAGGTCTCTTTCCCTCTAACTGCATTTCTTGCATAGGTTTTTATTGGATTTTTATAGTTAAATTGTATTCTTTAACATTTATGAAACTTATGTTTTCTTAAAATAGTGTTTTTTAAGTGTGGTTTGGTTTGGTCTGTAAGTTAAGGTGTGTGTATTTGTATACAACTGTTGACCAGCATTATAAACTAGCTAAGGCTATAAATACTGTGGCATGTAGCATTTGGATATGAAAGGTTATCCCTATTCCAATAAAATAAACATTCATATAAAAAAAATCATAACAAATATTTATTGCATAACCATGAAGCAGAACTTTATTGGATAATAATGTGTATAATGAGAGTAACAGTAGAAGACAGTAGATGCAAGAGTTAAATAAATATGACAGATTTAGGCTCAGTTGACTACATCCAGGAACAGAATACAAGACTTTACAAATCCTCTCTGCCTGTGAGGAAAGAAACCCAAATTGCTCAACCTAATTTATTTAGCTTTTTTTTTTTAGTCTCCACAATCTTTAAAATTAGCTTTTGTGGTTGAATCAAGGCTCAAGTCTTGTAGAGTGTTCCAGGCTTGAACAAAATAATCAAAATGCGGTGGCTAACACTGTGACTGTCTGGATTTTCACTGAGAACTGCTGCTGATACACTGACATGACACTGACTGATTAATGAATACTGAACACTGATGTGGGAAGAACAACATCTAGCGTGAGACAGAGAAAGCTGTGCATCACCTATAAACAGAGCAAGAGAGAATTTGTGATTCAGCGGGTGAAAAGGTCTGACTCAAAGAATTACTGGTGAATCATCAAATCCAAAATATTACATCTGCTGCCTTCAGTTGCCGTCCCACATCTCGCTGAAGTCACTGCCCAGTCTTCCCATTATGTTCCACCTCACTGCATATCTTTGTGGCTTAACACTTTTAGAAGAGCCCGAATCAGAAATCAAGAGCTGCAGTTTAGGCAACTACCTTTGTGTTTTACTGAGGCACCCTGGTATCACTAAATGAGCTCACTTTTAACTCGGTTAGATCAGGGCTGAGCTGCAAGTTCACTTCAAAGGATCATATCAAGGTTAAAACTACAGTTTTTTATGTAAAATAAAAACACGATGAGCACATTTATTTGATCATGGTGTGTCTTTGAACCAGGGGAAATTTGTGATAGCTCAGTATCAGCGATGAACTTAGAGGGACTTTTTTTTATCTCCTACTCCAGAGTAAGTTCTTTCCCAATACTTGTGGTGGCACTTGTGACATGAATGAGGGTAACGTCAAGTGAAATTAATTGGCCGAAGAAGAAGTTAATCAGATATTGTGATTAGAGATGTACGATATTATCGGCAGGTTCTCGGTATCTGCAGATAATGGCAGATGACATATCGGCATTGGCAGATATGTCATTTTTCTGCCTATATTTTCCACCGATAAAACAACACTTATATTATGCCTAAAAGCTCGATGATCCCCCCCCCCCCAAAAAAGGTTACATACAAATTAATATGGCATTTTGTACAGAACCTAAGTTTAAGTTGTTTTCTTTTATTGCCCAGTGAATGTGTACATTTTAAAAAGCACTGTATTATGTTATTTCTGCACCTGCCAGTGATCTATCCACTACAGGGGAGACTTGATGTTCTCTGCAATGAGGTGTTAAAAAAACATGTGCCCAATATATTGGTATTGAAATTGTCAAAAAGGGTTGGAAAATATCGGCAAAAAATCCAACATCGTGCATCCCTAATTGTGATGCATCATTATATGACTCTCTTCCAAAATGTCAATTATCGCTGTATTGTGATATTATCGTTATTGTGTACTGACATATGGTATCGTATTGTGAGTTGCCCTGTGATTCCCACCCCTCATCCAGACATAAGTGAATGCTGATTGGTCAAACACATGAGCCAATGCAGCAACTCCATCTTTAAAAACCTGTCTAACAGCTTGTGACTGCAGCCTTGGACCAAACAAGACAAATGGACCAGCAGTGACGCCTAAATTCAAACATCTCCTTTCCAACCCATTAAAATCTCACAACTCCAACCAAGGCGTCCTCCATCTTGTTGTTATATTTGGATGTTGCTGTATAAACCGCTGGCGGGCTCATTCACATCAGCCATACTGGCGGTGTGATTGCATACATAGAAAAAGCTGTTAACGGTATGTAATTTACCGGGGAAGGTCCCAGTGAGCAGTTCTGTTCAGGAAGTCCCTGGAACTGTTTGGTCCAAAAACACCCTTTGCACCCTTACCCTTACTTTAAATATATATGACTCTTACTCATACAATTCCTTTTAATCGTAATAAAGTTGTGGGTTCATATTTGATATATTTCAACTTGCTGTAAATAACTTTTTGCTGCTTCAGTAATACAATTTACACTCAGATTTCAGCTGCATCTCATATCATATCCAGTACATAACAGTTCCGATGATGTAACATGTGACTAGCTGCAGCAAAGAACTCCGCTTTTAATGGGAACACTCTCAGAGCTGGATTAGTAAACCCAGATGTAGCTGAAGTTGCTAACAAGGGAGCCGGATGAACATGACCTGACTTTGTGATTCAGGGCCAACACGTCACAGCCTCTGACAACCTTTCGGGCAAACACACCAGCATCTTGTCAGCCAGCAGACGCCGACTCATGTGCAACAGATAAAATACAAAAAAGCAGAGGTTGCAATATTTTGGCCAACTCTCTGAGCAACATCTCCTGAGAAAGCAACGGGAGGAGCTTCTACAGAGACACAGAAGGACATCTACAAACGGACTTCAAGTCGGACAGGAAGTTTGTGCGTGTTTGTGTACAGGAAGGAAAAAGCTGGTCCATTCCCAGGATTCTCCGGGAATCATCGTCGTCATCGTAATCGTCGTCGTCGTTGCCAGCCAGGAAGTATACAGGAAGTGGGAGGAGTCTAGTGCTGTGTCCACTTGATGCTCTTCAGGTCGATGCCATCCTGAACCATCTCCCACAGAGGACTGAGACAGACAGAAAAAGAGAGAGACAGGTTACTGGGTGTGAGACATGACACTATTGCCATTTAGATTACATGATAAATAGTATTGCCATCATCCAGTGTTGGAAAAAAATGAACTTATTCACATTAACCAATCAACAGGCAGGAAGAGAGAAATATACAGCATGTGACCTCACCTCATCTCTCTGAGTCGGCTGACCTGCTGGATGCATTTCGCTGCTGTGTAGTCCACCTCATCTTCTGTGGTGAATCTGCCAATACCAAACCTAACACACACAAACAGGAGTTTACATTCACATGTGATTCACCTGGGGCCAGACTAGAGAACAGAAAGGCTGCAGAGAGCAGCTGATGTTCAGATGGACAGTTTAGTCTGATGAGTTTTTGACTAGTTTAAAGAATGCTTTTGCATAAACATGACAACTTTAATTATAATCCTATTTCCAATCACTAAAGAATAACAACAATGAACAAGATTATAATATTTTCCTGAAGAAACGTTGCCTCATCAAAATAATAATAAATAACAATATACATTAAGTAAGTACGTTTATGACCTGGAAAAGGGTTCTTACCTGATGGAAGAGTGAGCCAGGTCTTCATCTGCTCCAATCGCTCTGAGAACATATGATGGCTCCAGAGATGCTGACGTACAAGCACTGCAAGCACAAACATATTCATTTATGTTGTACATACAAGATAAAACTACCATGTGAAATCAAACAGAAAACAAAAAGTCATTTTGCCTGTTTTCTTTGCTTACTTCCTAAATCATTTGCGAATACAGGAATGTTATTATGCCACCAGCACACATGCATGTGCATCCAAATAAATGGAAATGGTGTTGTACTTATTAAAACATGGCAGTTACAGGATGCTGGTTTAGCTGAGTTGGTAGAGCAGGTGCCCCATATGCAGAGGCTGCAGTCCGCGACGCACTGATCGCAGGTTCGACTCCCGGTCTTATCATTTGGTGCATGTCATCCCCTACTCTCTACTCCCTACATTTCCTGTCTATCTCCAGAAGCACCTAATCCAAGCCTGTTTTTATGTCACATTTTTAACATGTCTGACCTTCCAGATGACAGAGCGACATCCTTCAGCGCCATCAACAGACTCTCTCCTTCCACGTAGGCAAAGGACAGGTTGACACAGCCTGAAACGCACACACACAGACAGATGATAAAGCGATCTTTCTCATCTACAGTAGCCAGATTTTAAAATTGTTAAACCTCCAACATTAAGTTCAAGGACTTTCACTTCTTTAAATACTAGGTGTCATTGTTTTGTTTGAGTGTGTACGTGTGTACCAGGGTAGCGTTGTTCTGGATCTCCGTTCATGATGACGTCAGGAATCGCTGACATGATCTTGTGGACCAGGCGATTAGCCAGCATGGACACTCTGTGATGATCATACTGCAGAAAATACACAAAATAATACATTCATCTATTAAGTCCCTGGATGTTTAAGTGCATTTGTGTAGTCTCTGTATATATGGGTGCATTTGTTTTACCTCCATCTCTTGCTGGGCAATGTTGCAGGCAGCCCCCAACCCAACAGCCAGCGGGGTGGGGACAGTGCCGGAGCGCAGCCCCCTCTCTTGTCCGCCCCCGTTCTGCAGAGGCTCCAAACGCACCCGGGGCCGACGCCGCACATACAAAGCTCCTACACCTGTACACACATAACAGCGATGTAACCAAGTAAGGATTACTTTGGAGCACCACAGGGATCATAACTTGATCCCCTACTGTTTAGTTAATACATGCTGGCATTAAGCTGGATTTTACAAAACAAAATAAATACCATGCATATTTTAAAGATACTGAAATAGAGGAAACATATACTACTAAACAGTGCTGGAAATGTTGATATTTCTGCTGTAATCTCTCACTCACATGTTATTTCAAAGTTATTGTAATGTTAAGTAATGCTGAGGCTAACCTTTGGGTCCGTAGATCTTGTGACCGCTGATGGACATCAGATCAACCCTCCAGTCAGTGACGTTTATGGGAACCTTTCCGACAGCCTGAGCAGCATCAGTGTGGAGGTAGACTCCTTTGGAACGACAAATCTTACCTGCGGAGAGGAAGAAGTTGTGACAGTTTAGATCTAAACACTCATGGAACAGAGGCTCCCAGTGAAAACATAAAGATCAGGACTCAAGTGAAGGCTCGATGTGATCAGTTTTATTCTAAATGACTGAAACATGCATGAAAGCCTGTAAATGTGGAAAGTTTAGAATCCTGATTTCTGCCCATAAAAAACCTTTGTATTGCCATGTTTACCGATCTCTTTGATGGGCTGTGCGACTCCAATCTCGTTGTTGACGGTCATCACAGACAACAGGGATGTGTCGGGGCGGATGGAGGCCTCCAACAGCTGAACACACAGAAACACACAGAATATTTAATAGATACAATGACTTATGTATGTTTGCTGTACATACTCTATATGTTCACTTCATGTAGGTGTACCTCCAGGTCGAGCAGTCCGTTCTGCTGGACCGGCAGGTAGGTGATGTCAAATCCTTCGGACTCCAGAACTCGACAGGAGTCCAGGACACATTTATGTTCAGTCTGCGTGGTGATCACATGACGCTTCTTGGCCTTGTAGAACCTGGCCACGCCCTGCAGGAGGAGGGACAGGCAGGGTCATTACTGACATAACAAACTGGGTCCTAACTCAATGTTATTTCTTACCTTCTGACTGTTATCACTCACCCATGATCTCAAGGTATGTTACGTCAAAACAGTGCTCAAAAAAGTAAAAAATGCTTGTTGAATCAATTCATTTCTGTTTTGATTTGCTGCAATTAGTGGATCACCTCACATCAATCATAGCAGAGTGCTGAGTTCAATTTTGGGACGCATTTTTAATCAACTGTGAACCAATCTTTGAACCCAAAGGCTAGACGATGATATATCTGTCCTTTCTTAGCCATTGTCCTCTGGGAACAATGGAAAACTATCGGTATGTCCGGTGTAGCCAGTGTTTAGCGATAAGGACTTCCAGCCAAGACTTCCTTTTCCGTGCGCTGCATTGTTTACAGTCTAATTAGCTTACTTGAGAAGCGACCGTGTGTTCAAATCAAAAGTGAAGTGAAATTCTCCCCTCCAGATATGTCGGCAAAATAATACATCCCCCAGAGGAGCGCCCGTTCATCTGTCTATGCCGAGTCTCAGTTTCACTGTAAATAGTAAGTTACACAGAGGCTGCACTCTGGCTTACTTCAGCGGTATGAACTGAAGAAGAAACAGATTTTCTTGTGATTGACTTTAATTAACGGCTCTTAAGTTTGCTGAAATAAAAACATCATGATGCAGATTAGTAACAAGTCAACATGAAGCTTTGTCAGGTCTGTCCTCAAGAGGTTGTTTGAGGGGAAGAGGGGAAGTTTGTTGAACAGAAGTCGGATCGATCATTTCTGATGCATTCAAGGAAGTCGGGAAATCTAAATGCTGATCAGGTTTGTCGCTTAAGTTGAATTTTTGATCTAGAACAGAGTGTTAGCTGAACTTGCTACAGATTTCCGTTGATAGAGATGAAAAAGAAGCTAAATTATCATCAGATGATGTTGATGGGAGCCGGGATGTCAGTACGGTGGATTAGGTTCTGTTTTTCCTGCATACGCGCAGCCTGTTGATACGCGATTGGTCAATACTACTCAGACTACAAACGTACTACAAACAGAAACCAGAAAAATTCTCATACCAAAGTCAGGTCCTGTGTGAAACAGAGTCTACATTTTTATGTAGAATCTGTAAATAGAGATTAACTGTGAACTCGTTATCTTTAGAGCTAAGCAAACAAGCTGGCTGGCATGCCGGCACTCTGCACACTTTATTTCTTCTCTACAGAAACTTCTTAAGAAACAAAAAGGTGTGCAGTGCAATAGTGGACAAAATACCAGAGGGGAAGTAGATTGCATTAAAGTAAACAGAGAAACTGGAGAGAAGACCTGTGCCTGAGTAGTGCTAGAAGACCAGGCTAGTAATGATACCAGCTATACTATCAAGTAGCAACTACCTCCCAAAGGCCCTTGAAGCACATATTTCCTGAGACATGTGAGTGTATTTTAATTGTGCTGAGATCCTAATTGTGTTCTCCCTTTATTCTTTATGTTCTAAATGATTCAGAACTAGAGGAGGTAGTAGTGAGAGGAGATGAAGAGAAGGTTGGAAGGGTAGAACGGAGGAGGTTACCTTGATGGCCATGTTGTTGGACTCGGTGGCTCCGCTGGTGAAGATGATCTCTCTGGGATCTGCTCCAATCAGATCAGCCACCTGCTGCTCAGAGAGAGAGACAACACAGAATCAGTGTCTCTCACATAATATCAGATTTATTTAAATAATGACTCACTACACATTGTTAACGTCTCTACCTTCCTGGCCGTCTCCATAGCAGTCTCGCTCTCCCAGCCGTAGGCATGTGTTCTGGAGTGAGGGTTACCGTAGTAGTTCACCTGGTAGGGCAGCATGGCGTCCAGCACCCGGGGGTCCTACACACACAAACATTCTGTTAAACTTTGAGTAACTCTCTCTCTCTGACTTAAACATCAGTTTGCTATTTATATAACTATTACAATATTGTTAAATATGTTACCATGGGCGTGGTGGCCTGGAAGTCCATGTAAAGTGGGCGGGGCTCATCTTTGTCCAGTTCCTGCTTCTTTATCAACTCTGCAGCACAAAACAACAACAGGCAGACTGTCAGAGAAAGTCAACTGGTTTTGCTGAATCACATCTGTATGAGTCAGTGGTCACAGGCAGGTCAGGATTTTAGCTGAGTCATTCATGAACTGGGTCTATAGTCGAGTGTGGAAATTTCTGAAAACTGAACACTGTATTATCAGGTATCATGTCGTAGTCAAAACATGTGTGCAAAGTGTAGTATTATTTTCCTCCTATTTATATTTTGTTGTGATTATTCTATATAACAAACACAAAGCACATTCTTGTATATGAATCTGCACTGCAAACTACAATCTACACTGTGTGTTGCACCACTGCTGAGTTTTTTCTTCAGCCAATTTAGATATTTAAGTTTAAAAACATATAACAATATACATAAGCAAATTGCAGAATTAAAAGAGAGTCTGGAGTGCTCAAAAGTTCGGAAAAAGAAGCCGAGAAAGAACCCAAACATAGCAGCAAACACAGCCTTCTTCAGGGTCTGATGTATTTATTTCAAAAGGAAGTATTTGAAATAAAATGAATTTTTTTGTGAAGGACTGGGGACAGTAAATTCAATAGTTTCTGCAAGCTCCTGAGTGCCTTGCCTCTCTTCAGCTTCCCTACATAGACGACAGTTTGCAACAAGACTCACTAGGGTAATCAGAGGACCTCTCCCTACCACCGCCAACATAATCGCTTGCAAAATATTATACATATTATTATATATTATAAGTGAATATTTAAGTTAGCTAGCTTGCAAAATTAATTTACGGATTATGCAATCCATTATCTAAATTACGCATTATGATAAAAAAAAAGTTCAATTTAGCAGAGATAAGTACATACCGTAGCTAATGTAATGCTAGTAAATCAAATTAAGGCTAGTATGTCAAGCACTGTATTGGCTGATGCAATGGATGCTTGATGCTAGCAACATTATGCGAACTGCAGTTCACTAAATGACCACCAGTATCATTAATAACTACAATTTTCTAAAGAATACATATAGCACCTTTAATGTGCACACAGAAAATAAATAATTTACTGTTTACTAACTGTAATTATGTACTTTGTGTCTAAGAAACGCATTATTTTGCAGCCACTCTCAAATCTCAAACATCTCTCTTGAGTTTATGTGTTTAACTGTCTTGTTTTTTTTTTGACAAACAAAACCCCCAAATCCAAACAATATCGCTGATATAAGTAAAAAAAAAATACAGGTAAAAACACACATTATTAAAATAAAAGTGTAACACATAAATTGATGAATTAGGTAATTTAATTAAGGTAATAAATAAATAAAAATACAAAGAACTAACACTGCAATAATGTAAGACACTTTACCTTATTAATGAAGAATTGTTGAAGATTAACTTTATATCAATCAAGTTATGTGGTAAATGAAGACATTTTGTTTTTCTGATATTTTTATTGTACTAATGTATCTTTCAGTTTAAAAGTCGTCACACTCTTGTTAATGTCCATAGTTGCATCCAGTAAATTCAAAACAGTTATGAAGTTTCCCGTCCCCATACTGAACTGCGTCACTTTCGGGATTAGCTTCATGCTAGCGGCTCTACGCCAAATTAAATAACCATGCTAACTTCACACGACTGCTGTTACCTTTCTGCAGCGTGCTGGCGGCTCTCTGGTCAGAGCCCAGCCGGAGAGGGATCCAAGAGACCGGCCTGAGCAGCCGGGAGGAGATGGTCCTGCCCGGGGAAAGCATCTTGACGGCGTGCTTGTTTCACCTGGAGACCCGCTGACCTCCAATAACAACAACACGCTGACTGCAACCAAAACACCAGCGTATACCGGTTTGCACCAGTCTAAACTGCTGGTTACCGAAGAAGAAAGTGAACAAAGTGATTCACGGATTTAGAATAATGTTTAAATGTGAGCGAAGTTCGGTTGAGTTTGAGAAACGTTGCCGCCTCTCAGTTGCATCCAGTTATAACACATTCAGCCAGTGTAAAGTTAGGCGTGCTGACAAGACTTCCGGGAATGACTTTCAAAATAAAACGCTTTAATGATGAACGTGAAAGATCTCTCCCTAAAATAAAATAATAGAGAAGTTTTTATTTGAAAAGAAATGGTGGAAAATATAAAATGTAAATTGTATGCTTAATATGATACATCATAATTTCAAATACTTTACTTTATTCTCTGTTTCCCATTCTTTCTTCAGCTTGTTCCTGTTACTCATTGTAGCTTGACGCAGCTCGTTTTGTTGCTGTTTCAGCGTTGCACAAGAAGCGGAAACACGGAACGGGACTTCCTTTGGACATGCTACAATCTCACTGGTGTACATGCGCTGTTTTTGTTCCGTTTATCAGGAGCAAGACAGATTATTCACTCGATGGTTATAATTGATTAACAGTTGTCCTTTGGCTTGGCTCAATCACCAAACAATAATCAGTAATCCAAAGAGACTGTTAACCGTTTTACATACATTTTCCATTATATAACATTGTATATATTTCTAGTTGCTTGACTCATTGACCTTGCCTTGGTGACCAAAGTGCCCTCTCAGGTGCACTTCAATTGGAGAAAACGTGATGTCCTTTTTGGTAGCTATTCCAGTGATGACAATTGTAAAAGAATGCCATTTGATGCTTTAAAATGGAAATAAAAAGACCCATAAGGGTGTTCTTCTGGTGCATAACACATTAATGTCGTATAGGCTGGTGCTAATGATTTGGGAATGCACTCCTCACTTAGGCCTATCTAGCTTTTACCTTAAAACCTTTAATTTATTTCAAGTTTACCTTAAGTTTCCCTTTCTCACAACAGTATATGTATTATAAAACAGTGTATTTTTATTTTATTTTTACATTTTTATTTTAATTAGTCTTAATTTTTATTATTTTCTTAGGACTTAAGGGGGTCGGGTGACAGACGTGTGATATGTCTTGTAAGCTACTGGATGCCTAAATTTCTTATTGTACACACCATCTTCAACTGACTCAGAGACACAGTGTGAAGGTCTTGGTCAAAACGAATCACATTGACTTTCTATTTTGTTCATCAACATTTTCATTCTATAGTTAACTTGCCAATCCTCTGAACCAACTGTCCATTTGTTATATGTTCATCCTCAAATTCTTTGGCCAAAAAATGCGCAAGTGGACTTTGTTTGTCGGTTTGGCCAGAGTAAGGTGTTAATTAGGAGGAAGGGACAGGGAAATTATATTACAACATGCTAACAAACCATTTGATATTCTGGAATTTAATTTCATATGCTTATTTACCATTCTGTTGTAATAATAAATATAATTTGATGCCATTTACATTCCATACCGGTTGGTGGCGGTAATGCAGCAATTCATTAACCACCACTACTAGGAGAAGAAGACTGTATCCGGTCTGTTTATGGAAGCCATGCCCATTATCTAGCAAGGAAATGCATTTTAATTATACACGTATTTAACGCGTTAAATCGGAATGGAGGGTGTACAACTACGGCCCTGAATCCCACTTTAAGGTGAGGTTAGTAGTTTTCTATTGTTTCCTTTAAGCGACGTAAAATGAATGTGTTTATCAAGGCTAACGTTAGCAAGCAGCAAGCTATCATGTCAGCTGTGAGTTGATCACGGCGCTGCTGCAGTGCTATGTCTGCAGGTTTTTGCCTTTTATAAATGTTAAATCACATTGAAATAACAGCAGTTAAATCATGCCACCTCACTGTATTCGCGCCGGAGTTTGTAACGTTAATGACATTGACTTAAACTTAAATGTGGCTCACGGGTTTAAACCGTCGTGCCTGCAGCAGCTGGACTGATGACGTTTATTTTGTTTTTTACTCAACGAAACACGACGAGGTCATAAAATTTTTCCTTTACAGAGACCATTGATTATTTTATATGTAGGCACCTGGAAGTTTGTTATTGTCTGTATGTGGACGCTTAGAGGTTTTGCTGTTTGTCTCTACTGTCTCCTCTGCTGTGTGCACAGACATTGCCAAAGGTTGTGCTGCTAAGGTTATTTTAACTATATGTGTACTTTTGCCATTTTTATCTGCAGTTTACGATTTAGACCCACAGTAAACCCCACAACCTTTGATTCCTACAGAGCTTGTGTCCTTAGACTCGGATACAAATGTACAACTCTCCAGACTAACTGTAGTAGAATTGCAACAGTTTGAGAGTTTCACGGCACAACAATGCCCCAGAAAATATCACGGTATACAATATTAGACAATTGTTATTGTAATTAGATACACTAAACCTCTAAAATTAAACAAACACTTTATTACAGATTGCTTAAACGTTATGTCCTGATATCTGATTGACTGAAGAATACAAAAGGACATTAGAAAGGTAAAGTGCATAATCAATTTATTTATTCACTGCAATTGAGGTCAGTTTCACGGATTTTGACACGTATTGAGATAAAACAGTGATGCGATGACTCCAACTGTCAGGGATATCCATTTGGAGTGCCTTATTTATTTTTTTGAATTAAAATATTGATTTTAGGCACCAGCGATAAGATTATTGTATCACACCAGTTGGGACAACGATATATTGCGGTAGCGATATTTTGTCCGACCTCATGCAAACCTGTAGTTTTAACATAACGACCACCACATTTTTGCCATTTGTTTCTTTATTACATTTATAGATACAAAAACATTTTTCAAAACATATTAAAATCTTTCTTTGCACCCTATTATACTACATTATACAGTAGGGACATTTTGTACTGTGCTACTCAAAGACTCTGTACAGTGACTGAAACTTATCAAAGTCAGCACAGTGATCAATAATCACAGTCTCTGTTTTGGGGTCATTAGCGAGCAGTGATCGCTGTTCTGCCTCCAAGTTCATGTCCTCCAAGCCATCATGCTCACGCTACAACTCTGCATCTATACATCTGATTGATCCCTCCACACACGTTATATCGGAATTGAAAGCATGCACACGCTGTTTTATCAGCACATTTAGCATGATTTGTAGATTATAGTGATCAGCGTTTTCTTACAGCAGGTTTTTAGTGACACACGTTACTACTTGTAAGACTATATATAGATTCCTTTGAGATTATTTTCCATCCTGCCACTAGTTACCAAGAAGAAAAACAAACAATGGAGCAGAAACGGAAGCAGCTTTTGGCCACAGCTCTAGTTGTGTCTGCAGTGGGTTTTGAAAGAGAGAAGACTCTGCTGAATGCAACAACAACCCTGGTTAGAAAACAGGGAACCTAATAGATATCCTTGGTTCGCCTCAGTGTCCTCTCCATGTTTACTATCTATCCACTTTCCTGCTCTTCACTATTTTCATTAGCTAAAACTAAAATAATCCAAGTTTAAACAAGTCTAAATGAATGACAAGACAGAAAAAGCCTGACTTAAGACAGCTCAGACGTTTTATGGCCATATTACACCAAATAGTCAAGATGACGGGAGCGTGCATAAACTTAAGAGAAACCTGATTTGCATCATCCTTATACTTACTTAAGTACCTCAGATGCAGGCATGATAATTCTTCAGTTAAACTGTTTAGAGGGACATCTGTGCATGACTTGTCTAACAGGTCTGATCACTCACTAGACTTGAGAACAAATCTGTTGGTATAAGCGGCTCTTCTATAAGGTCCATTCTCCAGGCGAGAGAGAACAGCACACACTGAGACTCAGAGAACTACGACCATGTTTGAATTTTAAATATAAGAATTCAAATGATAACTCCTTTTAAACATGTAATTTATGATATCTAGCTGTGTTTTTTTACAGTCATAACGGTTAACATTTTAGGTGACTTCCTAGGTGTCATCATGCTCCTGGAGCCCAGAGCAGCTGAAGTCGGACGTGTTTAAGCGAGAAGCCGTTGCCGTCGCTGCCGTCATGGGAACGACGATGAGCGAGCCGTGTATCTACGACAAACTGTCCGAGAGCATCGACATCCTCCGCCAGTCGGGCTACCGCTACGGCATGTCGGAGAGAGAGATCGAGAGGTTCATCAAGCAGGTGCTGGAGACCAACGAGCCCAGGAGAGAGCCGCCGCAGTTCCCCATCATGAGAGCCACCATAAAGGTCAGAAAATGTTACACTGCTGAAAACATTATTTGAAGGCCTTTTTGGTTTAAATGTACAAAAAAATCATGTCTTATGTTGTGTTTGACAGATAGTAGAAGCCCTTTCTCTCTCAAGGTCGTCTGTAAAGCTTTGGTGCAGAGTTTTTGCTGTGTTTACACAGTGGAAATCCTGTCTTTGTATAACCGTTTGCCCTCTGCAGATCAGCAGGGATACATTTCAAGAGTTTTCAGCCAAAAATACTTTGAAAGATATCTTGATTGATCCAACTCAGACTGCTGGTGCGCCATGTTTGGATCAAAATCATGTAAAGTAGTGATTCTGCCATTCTAATATGGACATAAGGGAAAATAAGAGCAACCAACCAACTGACAGAGATCTAAATGGTTGATTAAAAGATTAATACAGAATATTATATTTCCTTAGGCTGTTTGAGTGTAAAGTTGTATTCATGTGTGTCCAGAGGAAGCTCCCAGTGTTGGTAATAATGTCCTGATTGTCTCTGCAGTTTGTAGTGGCAGTGGGCTTCCTGCTGGTGGTGGTGTTGGCCTTCACTTACCCCCAGAGCGCCCCACAGCTGGGCCTGGTCCACCTGGGCTGTTACAACTGGTCGTCCCCCCTCAGCCACGTCCGCCTGCTGTCTCTGCCCATCGCCAAGAAGTACAACCTGCAAGGTCAGAAGAAGACGATCACTCGGCCTCTCTTTCAGTTTCATATTTCTCATATGAAAACAGACATGTACAAAAGAGCACAGCGAGAGAGCACTGGCCAATTTATGGTCTTTTACTTTAGTGCACAGGCCAAGTTTTCATTCAATGGTCAAGAAAATGTTCTTGTAAACGGTGGAAAAAGAAATGAAAATGATGCATGTTTCCACAGTGAAAGAAATGCATGATGAACAACTAGATTATTGTAAGATGTTAATGTGTGCCTCTGTGGATGTTTGTGTGTGCATTCTCTGCAGGTTTCCATGAGTGGTGGAGTGCGGGCTCTCTAAGGCAGAATCTGGTCAACTGTTCGGGCTGTGCAGAGATCTCCTCGGTGCACGAAGTCCCAGAGAGCCTCAGAGGGACGGTGACTGTGCGACGAGGGCCACAGCTGGTCCTGCTGAAGGTCAGAGGTCAACACAAACAGGGATGGCAATATGAAATACCATCCCGTTTGAGCTGTATGGGTGTAAACTTTGTAAGCAGAATCAAAACTGTCATGATTCTGAGTAACTTGATAAATATCCCCTTTTCAAACATAAATCATTGCTAACAAATGGGATGGTTTTGTTCTAACTGGTTTGTGTTGGTTCATACTGGTCTCTGCAGGGTGGGGAGGCTCTCAGCATCCAGCGGCAGCAGCTCGAGGAGCTCTACTTGGCTCATTCAGGCTCCATGTCCATCCTGCTGGAGGAGGACGACGGTCTGCACAACCTCAACCTCGGCCTCCCACAAGGACCTGCCAACTTCACCCTGCTCTGGTACACATGTTCAAAGTTTTTCAATATTTCTGATACCTAAATGGATCTGCATTTATCTGATACTCAGTATGAGATGTAATATTTTGGACCTGTGAAGTTTCACCCATCCTTTTGTCTTCATCTGCTTTAAGAAAAACACAAAGACTCCTTGTCAACACTTCTGGTTAAACAAGAAAGGCCTGTCACTGCTTTCATGTTAAAATGCATTTATTGTGAAGCACAAACAGGAAGTAGGGGATCAGCCTTCACACTGCTTTTCTCTCTAAATGAGCAAAGAAACAGAAAACTCTATTGAATTTGGACTCTTCAGGTTTTGCAGATAACTTACAGATAATTCAGATCATCCCTAAATCCTCATTCCCTGCACTGAGTGGACACTTGTGGGTGGTATTTAGTGATTGTGCATGGTTGCATGTGCTGTGTGGTGTTGTCTGTGTAGGCGGTTCAGCTCTGGGACCAGGGAGAAGGTGTTGAGGTGGCTCTTCCCGAAGGCTGAGCTCTGCCCCCTGCTGGACAGTGCTGGAACCATCGTGCAGCGCTGCCTGGTCACACACAGCACAAACTCGCAGAGCAAGGTGAGATCACATATCAGTAAACAGTAATACAGAGATAGGTTTGATGACAGGAGTGACGGACAAAACAAAAATAAAACAACCAGCTTATAATGAACCATAAACACGATTCCTTTTGCCTAAATGGTTGCTAAGTCGTTGGCTGATGAAGAACCCTCTGTTCCCTCCTCTGTTATTGTTGTCTGTGTTTTTCAGGGTGTGGGGGTGTTTGGCTGGCTGGTGGTGGGCGAGGGGCTGCCGACAGTTCGAGTTCTGCCTGTTCAGCGCTGTCAGAAACACTGCAGCTCCTTCAACCTGTGGCTGGCACCTGGAGACATGGGTAACACCTGCAGCACTCTTCCTATCCACAAACTTTTAATGAAACAAAAAGATAATTTTAGACTGAAAAATATACTTTGGCCTACAGCTGTTAGGGCAAAATAAGATCTCATGGGCTCTGTTCTTACTTCTGGAAGAGACTTTTGTTTAATAAAAAATACATTTTTTCCCCAACAACTGATGTATAAATATATTTAGTCCCACAACCCAATGACATAAATAGATTCATAAATGTTATGTCGTGTTTATATTTGAGAATTTCTAAGCAAACAAGACCTTTTAAATAATAAGACAAATTATTTTTCTGCATAAAATATGAAATAATCATAAAGAATTTTGTTATAATCTTGTTTGTACGAATTTGTTTTTATATGGAGATTCTTTATTTTATCTTGTCTGTGTACATTTCTCTTTAGGACATTCCTCATAGATAACAGAACACAGTTACGGGTATCTTTATACAGCTACAATTAAGAGACCACTGCAAAAATCTGCTTTTCTCTGGTTCTTCTACTTTTAGGTCTGTGTTTGTTTAAAATTTTGGTTTCATTGTAAACAACATTTCTCCTACTTCCAAACAAAATATTCTCATTGAGGTCTTTTATTTACAGAAAATGACGACCAGTTCAAAAAAAGTTGTTTTTCAGAGCTCAAATAAAGCGAAGAAAACAAGTTCATGTTCATGTCTAAACAACAGAATACTAATGTTTTAACTCAAGAGTTCAGAGGTCAATGTTTGGTGGAATAACCTGTTTTTTAATTACAGCTTTCATGCATCTTGGCGCATGCTCTCCACCAGTCTGTCACAGCGCTGTAGGGTGACGTTAGGCCGCTCTTTGTTCGATGGTTTTTAATGGGGTTCGGATCTGGATTGGGCTGGCCATGACATGTAGAGAGAGATTTGGAGTGGTCTCTTATGTTTTTTCCAGAACTTTATTATTTGATGCATTTTACCCACGTGCAATATAATTGGAGAAACATAACGTGGCGAGGTGTTTAAAACCTGTGACTTGCTGTGTTCGAAATCAGATACTACGTACCGTGTCTGACGTTACCGTGTAGTACGGAGCTGTTCAAATTTATTTTGCAGTATGAAACGGCAGGCGCCAGTTTCCGGTTTTGGAAAGCGGAAGTAAACAACAGTGCTTTGCATTGTGAGATACAGTAGGCGGGGTAGACTGGTCCGATACATACTGGAGATTTTTTCTGAATCAGTACGACATCCGGGTGTTTTTGGCACACTGCACATTTTGGTCAACACGTACGCACTGCTAGTATAGTATGGCATTTCGAACACAGCCATTGACTCTAAAGCTGCTGTGATCGTCAGTATGTTTACCGATCAGCACAATGCCGACATACAGTTTACAGTACACGCACACACATCACAACCACTGAGCACTCTCGGCTGATCACGATTCAGTCATCTGACTTTTACAATCAGCTGAAACCACAAACTCAATTAACAGTAACAGAATATTTACAACAACAAGTGCTTCTTTCAGACTTTAAACAAAGCAGACAGTGTACCAAATGGCTCAGTGTCATTAACTGGAGAGAGTGTGTCGTTATAAAACCAATACGTGATTCACGAGTAAGCTGTTCTGAATGTAACTGTAGAACTTTTACCTTCTGACCTCTGCAGTGTACGCTGACCCTCGGTACTGGCAGATGGAGCTGTTCCCGGGCCGAGGCCAGAACATAATCTGTGACGGATCGGCCTTTTAACCAGAAGCTGCAGCACCGTGACGGAGGACAGGACTGAGGTCTGACTGAATGTTCGACTTCCTGCTGAGGCGTTTTCGGAGCTCGTCGGCCTTCCTGTGGCCCCGCCCACTGATGCCTTATAATCACATCTGGTGATTCTCCTTCCAGTGTCCTCAGAGAACTGAAAACCACCTCACACATGACATGAAAAAGGACATCTCCTGCAGGTTTTAAAGAAAGTCAGGAGCTTTTTCACTTCATCAGATCATCATCAGGCTTTAAACTCTGCAGCTCTCCGATGCTCTGGATGTTCTGTGCTCGTGCCATAGCTTCAACGGATTGCAGCAATTAAATGAAAGAAATATATGGATGTGTCGCTCTTTCAGAAAGTAGAGAAACGCGGTTTATCCTCTTCCAGAGCAGATCACAACCCACACGTTTGATTTGTCCAGGGATTCAGAACCACTGGTGTTGTGTTCACTGACTCCGGTTCCTTGGTTGTATTAGAGATGTCTTCTTTTTTTCTCATGGGGGGCTAGAACATAACCCCAAAACAGTTAACATGAACACAAATAAAAGCGTACCTGCTGCTGATGGTAAGACGCCTATTTTTGATGCATTTAATCGACTTATAATCAAACTAAATTATTAATACGTTCAGCTAAATAAGGACCCACATCAGACTTTGTTTCCAAGGCTTACAGTATATATTAAGCACTCTTTTTTGCAGTGCATTCTGGGAACTCTCTTTTGATTTATTTTGGTGTCGGGACTTCCTGGACATTTGTTACCCCCCTGAAGGATTAGGACACACCTGCTGCTTCATCTTCTGCTCCTCACCTGGTTCTTGAAGGGCCAGTTCACCCAAATTATAGAACTTAGTTATCTCCAGTGTGCTCCGTGGATTATTTAGAGTCACAGGAATCGGTTTCTAAATGAGATGCTCGTTGTGAAATTAATTTAATTTCACCTCTGTCGCATTTTTATGGCAGAAATATTATCTCAAAACGTGGACAGAAGATGTCAAAATTACCTGATTCTTCAGGGAGAATATGTATTTATTGGGTGAACTGATCCTTTAACAACCGTTTACTCCTCTTAACACATCAGGAAATATTTCTTTGTTTTCCTTCAAGTTCGTCAGCTTCACATGTTCTTTTAATTTTAATGACAAAGCTGCTTCTCTAATTTCAGTGTCTTTATTTATTGTTATGATTGTATGTATATAGGTTCAAGCCATTAATTTTAATAATAATAATGTGTTGTAATATTATTATTCTTTGGTGATTATCAGACACGAAGGAGGAAGCAGTGGAGGAGACGTTTGGTTTATAATCAGGGTCTGTAAAGAGAATTATATTGAATCAGTTTGCCAAAGTTAACGCCCGTCAGATCTGCAGTGTTTAACAGACGCTCTCCTTTATTTTGTCTCAGTGCCCTGAAAAATCCCTGAATTCACAAACCAGTTTCGGGCGCTTGAACAAAAAGAGTTCATCTTGTAAAGTGGACGCTGTGAATAGAAATGTCAGAGTTTTATGAGATTAAAACTTGTCATGTATTCGCTTCCATCTGTGTGGGACTTTTACTGCTGTGATGTGTTGAAGAGGTCGTTTTACTCACCGCTGGTTGACAACAGCCTCGGGAGTTTTCGGAGAACAGCTATCCAAGAGGGAAAAACAAACTTTCCTGTCCACCAGTTTATAAATTGTTCTCTAAAATGACCTTTTCCTATTGCACAAATATCCATTACAGTATGTAGCTACGGAGGAGGGTCATGTGGTTTATTTCTTCTAAATAAAGGGGAACACAACACACAGGATGTCTCATATCAATCTGAACGACTGCTCCATGTTAAGGTGAAAGAGTGAGTGCAAGGGAGAGCAGTCTTTAAATGAGTGATCAGGTGAACTCAATCTGGCTAACGATGAGTGACAAGGAGCGCAAATAGAGATTCACTGATGAGGAAAGGAGAAACAAGGAAGTGAGGAAGGGAAGTGGTGAAAGGTAACAAAGTAGTGATCAAATGTAGAACAATAGTGTTTTGTATATTCGTGATAGAACTTCAACAGGAAACATCTCCGGGCTTGCTTAGAAATCTTCATCCATCTGTTGGTGCATTCTTCTGTAATAACTTCCGGGTTATCTTCAATAATCGTGACAACCGTGGACGTCTGGTTATCTGGGACGTATGCGCCCGCATTTGCCTTTCATCGCCATAAGGTGCCGCCAAATAGAACGAAACTGAGAACTTCGAGATTATATCTCAAGTAAAATAAGAAAATTCTCTCCAGTAAGAATAGATTTAAAACGGTAAATAAAAACCTAAAGAAGACAAAGTTCGACCACAGTGACAACAAACCTCTTTATTAGTCAAAACATGAATAATCTACATGTCAGAAGTTTAGTGAAATTATTAAAGTCTTGTTTTGCTTTGCATAGATTGAAACCTCAGCTCTCCAACATAATCATTTACAATAACAGTTTAGTCACTGTCTAACCTTCGCCCCCCCGCTGGGCTTCAAAGACATGAGAAGGAGGAGTCGGTATATTTGATAACTGACAGTAAACAGTGTGAAGTGTTTAATATGTAGTCTGTAATACAAATGATATCAGTGCAATACTGAAGGCGTGGAAGTCACATAGAGGGACTCTGATGCAGTTTGAGGTCAAAGTGCGAAGCATCAAACTGCATCGATTTAAAGGGTCAGTTATCTGAAACAAAAATATATAAAATCTCTTCTTCCTTCCAGTTTTGGTTTTACTTATCCAGGTTTTCAGATTTCTGTCTCATTCACAGCGTTGTTTGCTCTGTGGATTACACAAAATTCCATTCACTTACATTGTGTTGTCAAGGAGTCATATCTGCAATCTTGTACAAATAAAGACCAAACTATGTGACTGGATAGAGAGAGCACGTTTGGGTGTACTGCCCCTTTAAGAGCCACCACACCAGCAATAAGAGAGTCTTTATAAAAAAAAGCCTTTAAAATTATTTAAAAATGTTAGATCAGAGTAAAATGAGTTGTTCTGCTGCTCATCACGTCCCCCCGCCCAGCAGTGGAGACGACTCGGAGGCTTCACGTTTGTGGCCGTGCGGCAGGTCGTACAGGTGGCTGCTCTGCAGAACTGCTTCAGCTCGCAGGTCAATTTTCTTCATTAAAAAGAGACAACATAAAAAGTTAGGATATGTGAACCGCTTTTCTGTTTGTCTAAAGGATAATAATAATAATAAACTGTGTGGGTAAAAAGGTGATTCAAAGTACCTGAAAGTCTCTGATGTAGGTGAGGAAGAACATGATGAAGGAGAAGGCCAGAGACCATTCAGACACGGTGCTGATCATGTGAGCCGTGTAGCCCTGAGAGAGACAAGAAACAAACCTCAATGATGCAGATGCTGCGTTTTTTAACCATCCACCAATTTCAGAGAAATAGAAGTATGTTCATATTTGTGGACTGCTGACCGTCTCTCCAGGAATCCAGTGCAGCTTGTGAGGGACGTCCACTCCCCTCAGACTGCTGTACATGATGACTGATGATATGAACACTGAGGAGAAGGCGCGGTTAAGGATCACAGCTCTCTGCTCTTATACGGTATAAATACAAAACATACAAGTGTAAGCGCCAAATTGCAGTGTTTCATTGTAATCTCTTGTTGGTAGTGTGGGTGTTGCTGTGATGCTACAGCTACAGGCATAAATGGTAAGGAAGAGCACTGTCAGGTCAGGTGTGCGATCCTGGAAGGGCATACAGGTTTTGAGTGCTGTAACGCGAGGGCTTTGTCAATGCAAATTTGTTGGATTATTTTCTGCCATGGACCTTTTTCACTGGAATGCACCAATGGATCAGTAAATGAACAGTCCTTGAACACATCATGAACACACCATACAGCTTCTATGCTGAGTTCTGCCTTTTGTTTCCTAAAACAAAATATAAATACATGTGCTAAAATATAAAACTTTCATGCAAAATGTTGTTGCTTGTAAAACAAAAAGCAGAATCTAAAAACAAAGCCAAAAGGTTTTTCAATAGTTAAGGTTATAGAAGAGTCAGAGGTTAAAGGTTGTTAAAGTAATAATCTTGAAGATTTTCATGTAAATAAATGTCTGTTAAGTCACTATCTGTCGCCGAATGAGGTAACACAATGGTGATTGAGCCCACTGTTGAAAGCCTTTGCATTTGCAGTATTACAGACTGGGTGTCTGTGGCGACTCGCGGAAAAAATCACAAGCGGCGCCCAGTTAGTGACGCGTTTTCCATCAGCAAGCAGTGGTTGGTCTGCCAGAGAGGGTAGGCGGAGCTAAGCGGCAGCTTTTCCGGTCTCTGCAAGTTTTGGGAGTAAACAGTAATCTACTATGGCTGAACAAACAAAGAAAAGATGGATGACTACAGATACAACTTCAACAAGAAGTGAAAATCCAAAGAAAAAGAAACAAACTCGACGCTCAGATGAAGCAAACAGTCTAAAAAAGGAAAGCGACCGTCAGCCAGGAAAATCAAGAGTTACAACCGAAGCCAACCGTGGACGTCACACATGCAACACTGTTTGGATATCTGGGAAGTGTGCTCCCGCAATTACCGTTTATCACCATAGGTGCCGCCAAAAAGAACAAAATTGAGATATTCTAGATTACATCTTTAGGTTCCTTTTCCGGAAAAGAGCAATCTCTCAAGGGCACTTGGGTGTCGACATCCTTCTTCCCACTGACTTTGTTTACAGCAGGCTGAACAAACATTCAGGACTAGTTTTTCCTCACTGAATTATTATGGTCTCGCTACAGCTCTTCTCTTACTGACTGTAGAATAAACCCTGTTCCATCACAGCTGGACTCTGCGTGTCCTGCTGTATTCACGTTAGAGGATACTGCTGATGATGCTGCACAGGGTCCAAACTCCGATCCCGAGCCGGGCCTTGTAGGTGGTCTTACTGTGGACGTGAGGCTGCATGTAGAGCGAGAGCAGCGTCTGGACAAAGATGTAGAGAGCCCCTACCCCGAAGGTCAGCACCGCCCCCACCAGGTGCATGGAGAACAGGGTGGTCTTCTGCTCTGACACACACACACACATTCACTGCTAACATGTTCAACACTTCAGACTTTGTACAGGTGAACTGATCAAACCAGCAGGACTCACCTGGAAGTTAGCGACCACGCACATCCCGAAGGAGCTGATCCAGCCGAGCAGCAGCCCGATGCGGTTCAGTCTTTTTAGTCTGAGCTCGTCCTCACCTATCAGAGCCTCCACCTGCTTGTAACGCACGTACACTGTGGCGATACCTGCACACACACGCATGCACACAGACAAACAGCAATCATTTCTTAAAATGATCATAGTTCAAAAATCAGCCAAAATTCAGAATGTATTTAAAACAATAACTTAACAGCTAACTATAAATAGATCTTTAAGGTGTTCAAAGAAATTAAATTATAAACAATAACTATGATTCACTATATACATACAACAGTAAAATCAGGGTAAACTGACGTAAAAATTATGGTTTAATCAAATATATCCGTTTGATGAATCTAAAGGTTATCTTGAAGATTTAATATATATATATATATTTATAAACTACAAAACCCAGGTTGACATCTTCAAATTATATTTTTTTTATTTGTGTTTTTATTAATACACTCTTAAGAACGGCTTCACATACAGTTTGTTTGTGTTACCTAAAAATGCTGACACGTCCAGCATGATGCCAAACACACACCTCTCTGGTGGCATCGTCCCCGTGTCGCTGCAACACACAACAATGTTCATTAACAAGAAGCCGTGTTTTTTTTACTGTTGAATTAAAAAAAAAAAGTTTTGGTTTCCAAAATATTTTATGAACCAAAATGTAAAAATCCTAAAAGGTTTGTTATAGTGTCAATACTGAAACTCGTGGACGATAAACTGGCATCAGTATCCGATAAAAAGAAGGAAAAATAATTCAGGTTAATACAATACAATTGAAGGTATACGCATCATTACAATTTTGCTTATATTAACTTGTAAGAGAGGTGTGTGTGTGTGTGTGTGTGCCAACCTGATGTAAGGCACCAGAGGATCCACATGTCTCAGCACCACCGCTGTGATGTAAGCGAAGATGAAGGACGCCGCCGTCCAAATGACCAGAGCGACGGGCAGGAAGCACAGACCCTGCTGGAACCACCACATGGTCCCCTCGCTCTGTGTGTGTGTGTTGATGGCTAAAGAACATTAACACACACGTTAACACATCTTGAGTAACAGCACACAGCAGACATCAAACACTATTTAATTGGTGTGGGCACATAGTATTGGGGTGGAGGTTTGGAGGAAATTTAGAGTGTTTAAACCCTTTTTTTCCTGTATTATGCTGCATTTTTATGCACTAATTTGTGCACCAAGTGTCTTTATTTATGTAGAGGAAAACATAAATGAAAGCTTTCTTCTGCTGCAAGAAGTTCACATTGACTTAAAGAGACTTAAATACTACAATTAAAAAAATGGAGATTGATAATTAGCGGATAAAAAAACAAGGTAGAACCTCAGGTCAGAGTTAATACACTACAGCCAGTAGTGTGTTCATTCCTTTGTTCATGGAAGTAGATTCACATTTTAATAAAGTGTTTTCCAGGCTTGGGGATGGTCTGGAAAAAAGTACATGTCCATATTGGATAAATGCAGAATAAAATTTTATTTTCAATAGCCATTACTTTTTAGCAAATATGAAAAATGAAATGAATGCCCTTGTGATAAAATCTGGGATTAGAAAACAACAGTCACCGTATTGTTTTTATTTGTTGGGTAACTAAATATTCCTTTAGGAGAGAGCTCAAGTAAGTGAAGCAGGAAACAGCATTTTTTCTCTCTAATATGATTAGTGTATTGGTTTTACTGAACTAATCAGGGATAAAATGACCCTGAATTTGAATAATGGCAGTTTAAATCCAGCTAGAATGGGAACTTCATGCAGAAAGAAAAGCTAAATAATTTTCCTATTAAATAAAAATAAAAATTGTCGAATAAAAATAAACCCGAATACAGGAAGTAAAGGGTTTGACAATCATAATCAACCAAGTTTCCTGGGTAAATGTACTGTATTTAATTGTAAATATTAGGCTAACCGTGCTCTATTAATTTGTGATTTGATTATATGATTACCTGGGAGGTAAAACATAAATCTTAAAATTAACTTAGACGCTCCTCCAACAACAGCTGCAATTCGGACTTTAGACTGTTAATTTAAAAGATAAGAATTTTATGGTACTGTACAAAGAGCTTTTTTGCAAAGCCCAGCTGTTCTTAGTGAGGAAGTGAAACAGAAAACATAAAATAAGCCGTTTCGCTGCTATTCTGGCGGACAAGAAACCCACACCAAACTCCATTCAAATATCGGACGATTTAAGCTTTTTCAACACGAATCTTACACATAACAGTCCACACAGAATATACTTACACACACATAATGCTGTCATACAGTAACATCGATTTGTTAGAGAATAAGGATCAATACTGTTACAAAAATGAAAAACAAAAGGATTACAACCAACAGTAAGCTAGCTAACGTGCGCTACCCACAATAGCACTCGCCAACCAAGGCTAAGGGTATGTTTAATCGTTTTTATCAGTTGGATCTAACAGCTGCTCGCTTGAGGAAGAGACGTCACGTGAACCAGCCTGACAAACAAAAAAACTGTTTTTAACTGAACGTAATGACACTCACGTTATTGGAGTCTTACAGCGATCACAATCTTCTGTAATAATAAAAGTCCTTTAATCCAGACTTTCACTACCGGACTCTGGTGAACAAAACCTCCATTAAATGTCAATAATCCTCAATTGGCTGCTGTGGTAGTTTGCTGTACTGCCATTTAAAAGTAAAGTTTGAAACTCAGCATAGCGGAGTTGTAGCTGCTCCGCGGCTCTGACAGGAGTCGGGCACGCATGCGCCTGTCAATAACAAGACAAAAAGGAGGGACAACTTTGTCCTGAGACTTACCTCGCAGGCGAGCCTGGCGTACTAGTACGAGGTATTTCAACTGAAACTGTTGGTGAACACCAGTTGAAATTAGGTATTTAAAATCCTCAAACATAAAGGAAGAAGTTTTGACTTTGTTTTGTTCTTAATGAAATACTGAATGTTAAAGCTCCTGTGAGGAACTTTCTGGTTGGGGTTGATTTTGGCGCCCCCTGTGGACAAAGCCGCCTTATCTCTTTGTTGATTTTGTCCTGTACATGCGCAAGTGGTGTTATTTAACAAAAAATGTTTATCCTGCTTTCTTTAACAGTCATGTGTATATCTCACATTCAATTTTAGCCGTGGAAAATGTAAAAAAAGGGAAACGTGCAGTTAACTGCTTCCTCTGACACCTACCCCCCAGCGGTTTCAGGCATTAAAAATAACTATGTAGACATAATCAATCTTGTCGCTAATGTTCTGTTGGCTTTTGTAGGTCATATCGAGTAATCAGAATTAATTTCAGTCTGTTTCATTACCAGCGAAAAACTCCTCACAGGAGCTTTGAGCTTCCTTTTTTGACACGTTTACAAAGCCTTTCTCTAGTTTTCATTAGGCTATTCTCAAAACTGTTTTAATGTCTTTTACACTCATGTTTGATGATGATGGAATTGGGTCAAAGTTTAAGACCAACATTTAGAATATACATATTTACTTTCTGACGGAGAGTTAGAAAAAAAAAGCCAATATTTGTCTTAAAAAAGTTTAGCTTAGCACCAAGACTGTAAACAGTTAGAAACGGACAACCACTTCTTCAACACATTAGAGCTCTTCTGTTGAGCATGTGCAAAATCCAAAGAACAAAAACTCACATTTTTTCATTTCTCTAGGGGTTTAATAATAGTGTAATTCTCGGCTCTGAGCTGTTGCAAGGCGACCATCAATGACCCGAGGAAATCACCGCTTCGGTCCAAAAATAGTCACAATAAACAAACTTGTCTGTAACAGTAAATTAAGATATTAACTCTTTGTTTTATTTGAAAAAAAGAAAGAAAACAATATATAAAATGCTAATAACAGCTGCTGGAAGGTGAATTATGTTATTGTTTTGACAGAGCCAGGCTAGCAGTTTCCCTCTGTTTCACGTTTTTGGCTAGGCTAAGCTAACAAGCTGCTAGCTGTAGCCCTATCTTTCACAGATTGATATGAGAATAGTGTCAATCCTTTAAAATCTCTGCCACAAAGTGAGTATTTCATTTACTGGAGGACTTTTCCTAACAGTCTAATGTTGATGAAACAATTTAAAAATGTTTGAAATTGTTTGGAACTTTTTCTTTTCTTTTTTACCGTTTCCAGTAAAACACAAGTAGAAACCTGAATCCAGGTGTGAGTATGAAATTTATTTGCATTTATAGGTGAAGGAGAGAGATTTCCAGGTGATCTTTTTCACTGTACTCATCTTAGGAACACACTGTCTGACCTGCACACCGGTGATATACCTGAGAGCTTGGCAGTCTGGCCGACAGAAGACAAACTTTTACACAAGCTTTCGACAGTAGAGACACACACAGTGACAACATGCTCAGCTCTGTACAAAACAATAGAAAACAAATCGATTTAAGGCAAACTTTTACTAAGAACAATGAGCGAGTCAACCTGACATAATGAGCTGTTCATGTATCTCACAGAGTTATTATGTTAAACAAAGAATCTCCTACTATAGTACAAACTGTACAGCAGAATAGTTCACATGCAGATTAGGGCATCAGTTCTTTTACCATCTTCTCCTGTAACTCCCCGTGTGCACAGACACGACTGTGCCAAGATATTTACTGTAGAAAATAAAGGATAAATACTCTTAATGTGACATTTATACGAATAACTGTCTGCGGTCAACACTGTATTTAATGTGCCTGATCACTTAAACCGATGACATATGTCAAACTGAAACATTGAAAGAGAAATGGACCTTTAATTGCTGAGTTCCTTAAAGGGTCAGTTCACACAAATTACAAGAATTATTTTCCCACTAAACCCAGTTATTTCATTTTATGTGCCAGTGTATTAAGATCAAAGCAAAATATTAATATTAAAGCAAAATACAAGGTAGGTGAGTGTAATTTATAGTGCGGAACAGAAACTTTTGTACAATGAAACGTTTATGCTAATGTAATTATTTCTTAACACAAAACAATAAAAAATAAAATACTGCTTTATTCTCATATTATGGAGAGTTTTACAGTATTACAGTTTCATTCTCAACATATTATAATTATATATCCCAACTTTATACACTTTCACCTTTTATTTGGACTTTTTCCTCAACTTTATTCACAAATATTCCAACTATTTTTGTAAAATTAGGATGTTTTTTTAATCAAAAGTTTTACGCTTTTTTACCCCATGTATGATATATAAACATGTTCTCCCGTTTGCAGCCTTTTCAGAAACATTTGTGGTCTTTTCAAGTTAAGACTACCATCAAAATATATTACAACATTCTCACAAGTGCAACTTCTTTTCAAACATTTAAATGGACTTTAATTTGATTATATTTTAACAATTTTGTCACAAATAAATAATAATAAATGAACAGGTAAGTGTGTTTATCATTAAAACATTTGATTATTTTCCTTCTAACAGCAGGGAAATCTTATAAAGGACTGACTCTGTTCTCAATGTGTTTAATGTTTAGAATATTGTTCTAAAAAAATCTTATATTGTTATTATATATTCCAACTACTGTAAATACTGTGTGACTTCTTTGCTGCAGACTATTTAATGAAGTACACCTTTTTAATGTCTGAATATTTGATCTTTATTCTACAAATTTTATAACATTTTTTTATAATAATCCATCTTAAAGATACTGGAAGGCATTTGAGGACAGAAGATGTGATTTTGGTGAAATGACCCTTTAACACTGGTGTGTGAATGAGGCTTTGTCTCTACGAATCAGACAAACCGCAGCTTTCAGATCACTGCTTGGTACCGAAAGACTAAATATAAACAGGCACAAAATGGGACAGAAACTAAACTCTGTAGTTAAAGACAAACAAGTTCTCGACATGAAAACACACACTCAGTCGCGGCGTGTGTGTGTGTGACAGTATCAGATGAGCAGCAGCCTCTTCAAATAAACATCTTTTTATTGTAACTGTCAGGAGCTCGTCAGTAACCATCGTAAAATCTGTGATGTCACCATGTGACGTCATCTCCTGCACATTCAGTCCATATGCACCTGTTCGGCCTCAGCAGGTGTGTTTAAAGGGGAAACAAAATGTCAACAAAATTACATTAGTTTAAGTTTCAAACGGGGATCTGGTAAGTAGGAAGGGGTGAATCGTTCAAATAAATAACCCTCGTTAACGTCAACAAATCCAATGAAAAGACCAAAACAAAAGATGCACTGATTCTACGATGGAGTATTGTCAGATATATCTTCTTCCTCTGCACCAATTGTTCCTTAATTACCACAAACATGGACACAATTTGTCGTATATTTTGGCTCGATAACACACAAACCCTCCTGCAGCTACAAACACACTAGAGCCTGATTTGAGAATAACTCTGCCGCTGAAATTGTCCCAAAAAGTAAACGTTCAATTTTACTTTACTTTGAAAATGAACTTAATTTTTTTTAATGCTTTTTTTGAAGATATAAATCTCCAGTCAATTCCATTGGATTTTGGAATCCTGCAGACAATACGACAAGGATTCTTACAAGTTGTGTTTAGCGAGATAATCATAAATAAACGTACCTTTTATGATTTATGAAGCATTAATGTAGTCACCAAAAGTACAAAGCTAACGTTAGCATATAAGCAAATTGCATCCAAGGTTTAACATACTTTATTAAGCCTTAAACTTGTCTGTGTTGATGTGTTGGTATGTAATCTCCCCTACAACCCGTTAGATCTTATTTAAGCCTTGTTAGCTTGCTAGATTGCTAATCCAACAGCTAACTCGTTACTTCGAGACTCATTTCTGGGTTTAAGGAGTCATTCCTGTGTTCTATTAAGATAATCCCACATATTCTCGGTTTAGGTGTTTTCATGGGATTTGTTGCCTTATTGAAAAATAAAAATATTTCTAGTTGGAGACGAGGGACAAGAAGCCACAGATCAGAATCCAGCGGATGATCAGTAACTCGACAACAGCTGCAGACTTCTAAAGATTCAAAGCTGCTTCACTTAAAATCATCTTGAGCTTCATTCCCATGAACTGTAAGTGTTGGGAAAGTTTACTCTTGACCTCAAATGCTTACTAGCTCTGAAAACTACCATCCACATCTGCATGGCTGTAAGTACAAGTAAGTGGACCATGGTTAATTATTTTAGGTACATGTGTTGCTGTTATTCCTCCTTGTGCGTTAAAAGAAATTAAGTGTGGAGGAAGCAAAACCCTGTCACTCGTGTCAATTTCATGGTGAAAATATGAGCAAATAACATATGACAATAAAAAGACACAAAATCCCAACCGAGACGTGCCAAAAATACCACGTGTGGTTTTAACGACATAAATAAAGTGGACGAACGAAACAAAAAGCACTGGCAGTGAATATTTTGCAGCTTTTTTTCGGGAACATTTCGATATGTTTAAAGTAAATGTAACAAAGTCGGCCTCAAGTTTCCCCCAAAAAACGACATTCTGCTGCCAGTTTTGTGAAATGTGCAGGAGATAAAGCTGCTTTTAAAATCATAAACATGAAGGAAACGAGTTATAAATGTGTGAAAGCAGGATTTTTAACTTATAGAGAAGCACAGACACCGTAACAGTTTTGGTATTTACAATAGCAAAAAGGTAAAGTTATGCAAATATTACAAAAATTATAATCATGAAAGCAAAGAGTTTGATTCCTATACATTTTCTTTGCACATTAATAGTTAAAACACACGTAAGTTTCTCTCTGCGACAGACTGAGTAGCACCTGTACTCTCCTGAATCGTCTGCTGTGTAACCATGAGTTTGTCAGAAGAACTCAGGCAGAAGAAGAAACTGGTACAAGTTCAACTCTGCACAGGTGAAAAAGAAACAATGACAGTAATACTCCAGTATCTTAGTATATATTATTTGTCCTCACATTCAGTTGGCAGAAGCACATACTTTTACACCACGTCGTCGTCCCCTGCATCTCTACGTGGAAAACAGCGGGAGGAGAAGATGAGTGCGACTATCGGGGAGGGACAGAGTCAGTAACGGCCGGCGTGTCCTCAGTGAGGAGCGGAGCTGAGCACCGAACAAGGCTTGATTTTGAAAACGAAGATGTGAAGATGGCAGGCAATCTGGTTGCAAACACTGACACAGTAACGCACCAAGTCAAAGAAGGAAATGATCTGCAGGAGAGAGAGAGAGACGTCAGTCTTTACAGGCAGGAAAACACACTGTTTAAACACAAGGGACGGGCATTTTCACTGCGAACTATTCGACCATTATTAACCTCTTTTGTCATTTAATGGAGGTTAGCAAACAGCTTTCACAAGTGCTACAGCCACTGTCTGGCAGTAGAACCGCTTCACAACCAGGCGCCGGTAAAAACTGGGTAAAACATATATTTTATAGATGAGATAATAGTCGCATTAACTTTTCATTTTTTTTTATAAATGATTAATCAAAAATCATGCCCAGTCCCTATTAAAAAACAATAAATGGAAAACCTGATAAAAAGTTTGGTAAAAACTAAAGAAGTCTTAAGTTTTACTTTTATCTAAAAGTCTAAAAAGAACAATTTATGATTCTTTTGACTTCATAATTTTGAAAAAAAATGTGTTCATATTTTACACACTGACTATTTTAGTATTATTTTAATAATTATAATAAACTTAAAATATCTAGTATAGCATTTTTACAATGTTACTGGGTGCACAACAAATATAAAAAATACAATAAAACCATTATAATGAAGTATAAAATATTAAATAAAATATATAAAATACAAATAATTCAGGGTTAAGAGCCTTTTAAAAACATTTTTTTTAAATGTTAAAGGGGGACATTATGCTAATTTCAAGCTTCATATTTCACTGTGTGATACCTGTGGAGCAGCTTAGCATGATTTACAGTTAGAAAAACTGCTCTGTGCAGGCCCTCATACAGCCTCTGCCTGAAACAACTCAGTCAGCTCTGTCCCTTTAAGAAACCTTAACTGTCATTTATATATAAACTAGAGATAGACCGATATGTTTTTTTCAGGGCCGATACCGATACCGATTATTAGTAGTCAAGGAGGCCGATAACCGATATTTGAAGCCGATATTCATTTGCAGTGAAAGTGAAAATATTGGCTTCAAAATTTTGAATAATACAAACTCCAACACTTAACTTTGTTTAAATGTCTTTAAGCATATGCATCAGAGCCAAAATAACCCAGTTTTGAATTGATCTCTTATCGGCCGTCGAATTGAAGAAAAAAAAAAAAAAAAAAAAAAAAAGGGCGATGCCGATATGCGTCAAAATCCCGAATATCGGTGCCGATAATCGGCCCGGCCAATAATCGGTCTATCCCTTATATAAACAATGTATACCATCACTGAGTACATTTATCATAAGCTAGTATCATGTGTGAACTTACCAATGCAATCCATAGCACCACGTACTCATCAATAAAACTATTGAAATACTGATCCAGGAACAGAAGTCCTGGCCCCAGGAAGGCTAAATCATGGAGATGCATCTCACTTTTTGTCATATGTGCTACCTGAAGAAGACAGACAGACAGAAAAACACATTTAGTTTTTCTATGCAGGAACTAAATCAGACAGTTTTGACAGAGCTTATTTAGCAGTTTCCTGATTTCCTCGTTTCCTGAGATGATACTCAAAAATGTCAGTAACTGATTCTCATTTATCTGAGCACTCTAAAATACATGACGTTTGCATTGCATTTGTTCAGCATAACTTTGACCTTCCCTTTAAAAAAGTGAGTTTGACTTACAACTAATTTATTGGTGATTTTGGCCGAGACGAAGCCAAACGCCAGGATATAAAGACACGGATGTTTCTCGAAGAGCTGGACAGCAGACTTCTTGTATATCATCATCGCCAAAATTATAACTGAACCAATATGTAAGACAGGAGAGAGGACGCTGGTTCCCTGAGGACAGACACAAAATCAAAGACACAGACGGTTAAAATGAGCAGAAACATACTGACAGAATCAACCGATTGGTTCAGCCCTCTGCAGCACTTCTGACACCAACAAGAGGGAACATGTTTCTTATTAAGTTTTACTAATGCACCTGTGTGTCTCAGTTGTGTTTCTTGCATGTGATCTACCGTTTCTAACAATGTTCAAATGTTTTCTTTTAATCTGCATGGTGGAAGATAAACAGTCCTCGGCTGAGGAGTTACAGTTAGATAGATCTGGATACTGCAGGTTGTGTGCGTCTTCTACTGTATGTGTTAACCCCTTTTCACGCACGCACTCCTGACAATTTCCAGAAAATTTCAAGACAGGCTGCCCCTGAAATTTTCCAGAGTTGCCCTTTCACAAGTGTCCCTCACATCGGGAGATTTCCTGTTGGACAGGGAGGGTGGGGTCTCATGAGGCAGGACTGCAACTGCCGAACAATTTCGTTCACAGCTTCACAGCTCCTGAATCTCTTCCTCTCGCCAATTTGCAGACATCTTTGCTGTTGTTGTAATCTCTATTCACAGAATCTACAAAAAAGAAGTGTTCTGGTTTCTGTTTGTAGTACGTTTGTAGTCCGAGTAGTATTGACCAATCACGTATCAGCAGGCAAAACAGTCCGTGTGGAGAACAAAAGCAGGCGGAATGTAATCCTCCGTAATGCCATCCCAGCTCCCATCAGCAGTCATCCATCAACAATTTAGATATCTGCAAGTTCAGCTAACAATCTGTTAGATCAAAAATTCAACTTGAGATAAATTCCCTTGACGCTGTGTCACAAAAGCCGATCAACGTTTAGATTTCCCGACTTCCTCGAATGCATCAGAAATGATGGATCCGACCTCCGTTTTCATCTTAAAGTAGATTTCTTCTCCTCTTGAGGACAGACCTGACAAAGCTTCATGTTGACTTGTTACTAATCTGCATCATGATGTTGTTATTTCAGCAAACTTAAGAGACGTTAATTAAAGTCAATCACAAGAAAATCTGTTTGTTTTTCGGTTCATCCCGCTGAAGTAAGCCAGAGTGCAGCCTCTGTGTAACTTACTCTTTACACTGAAACTGAGACTCAGCACAAACAGATGAATGGGCGCTCCTCCGAGGGATGGAATGAACCAAGAGATGACAGCGTTTATTTTGCAGACATATCCGGAGGGGACAACTTCACTTTGATATGAACAAGCTGCTAACTGGACTTTAAGCAATGCAGCGCACGGAAAAGGAAGTCCTGGCTGGAAGTCGTTATCACTAAACGCTGGCTAAACCGGACACGCCTGACATGTTCACAGGTGTCGTCTTGTAAATGATCCTGCTTCTGCAGAAAGTCTGGGTGAAAAATTTGACCGTTTGCGTTCACACATGCAGCCCACCCTGACACAATGTCTGGAAATTTTCAGGAGTGCAGTGCATGTGTGAAAGTGGCTTTAGTCTTCCTTATCTAAAAGCAGACACCAGCCCTGTGCCACTGACTTTTTGATATGAAAGGTTATCTTGTCTTATCAGGAGAAGTGTTGAAGTTTCCAGACTTACTGCTATTGTGGATCCGTTTTTGCCCACGCCTCCTGTAAAAATAACTCTGAAGTAATTGGTGCAGGAGAAGATGGCTCCTAAAAATGTGCAGACGGCCGGAACCATTTTCATCTGGATATTTAGGATCGGAATCTAAAAATCAGGACATTAAAACACTTAAATTCAGAAAAGATAAAACAGCAAAAACATCAGAAGAAACTGTAATTTTCCAGCTATTTTTGTAACTTGTGAGTGTATTCAGCTGAACATCCACAACGAAAGCATCATGAGTAATGTTAGAGCCACGTTCAGAGTGACGTTCTCCGTGTTAATTACAGTAAACAAACCTGTTAGAGCACCACTACAAACATCATTACATAATTATGACACAAACAAGTCAAATTAACGTCAATCTGTAGGAATTAGAACCAATCACAATTACCATTGACTGCCAAAAAGCAGATCCTCCCACGGCGGCCAGCAAATACATGATTATTATGAAGATTTGCACCTCAGTCACATCAATGCTGAGTGGGAGGAGAAAGCAGAGTTTACAGTGAGGATTAGTGACGTCTGCCAGCACACAGTCCTGCAGCCTTCTTCCACAACGCACAGAGCTGATGGGAGGATGTGGTTTTACTTCTGTGCTATGCAAGTCTTTATTTGGAGATTAAAGAGGACAGTAGCTGCATTAAAGCTGCACTCAGTGACATGGATATTTGTCAGTCTGATCAACTTCAGATCGTTCAGATTGACAATTAATTTCAGCTCCATTTACTGACTGCACCTTTAATCAGAACTGACTGAATCTAAGTTCATTGTCCGCTCATTGTGGAAGGAGACAGCAGAGAGCCATGCAGCAGCAGCAGCAGCCAGGAGGTTTACCATCATGTTCCACAGGCAGGGACCCACAGTGGCTGTGAGCATCTGTAATCCTGCTAGACAGATCTGCAGCTCTGTTATGTCAAATCTACACACAGAATACATCCACATTTACTTTAACCACATCTAAACAAACTTAAATCTACACTGTATACAATATGAACAAAGTGAGTTTCAGTTTAAAGTCAAGCATCAAGTATCAAGATCCCAGTTTAGTTTTTCTTTGGCGCCCCCTGTGGCAATAAGTGGTAACTGCATGTGTTTTAAGACCTCTGCATGTGATGGTTCTGACTACATCGTCTAAATCTTAACATAGAATTTCTTTCTTTTTCTTTGTATTTGTGCTTGTTTTTGAAGTTTCGTGGCCTGTAGTCATCGATCTTTGTGTGTTCAGTCATGAGACTGTTCACTCCAGAGAACCAGAGAAAACAGTACACTGCTTCCTCCTACGCTCTCTGGCAGACCGAGCACTCCTGGGTGATGGATGCTGTTTGTGATGTTCTGGTAAAGATGACTAAAGACCCAGTTTGGAATACCAAAAAATACTTCAAATAAACGGCTTTCATCAGTGTGCCACAGGCTCAATCACCTTCATGTTGACTCATTTGGCAAACGATAGTGACCTTAAAAAACATTTAATTAACTGGAAATCTCCAAGATTATAAATTCAAACCACAGACTGTATAAAAAGATGGACGACATGACAGCTCCGTAAAAGTGAAGCCAAACCCTCTCTGTCGCCCCCTGCTGACTGGCTGCAGTATAGCTCATAAAGCCCGCCTCCTCCATGTTAACAGATGGGACATGAATCAAACTATAAAATCAAAATACACGTCAAATAATTTTTTCTCAAACATGGTTTCTGACATTATAATTAGTTCTTATCATGCTGATTTACGTCCAAGTGTTAATTTTTCTGACATGTTTATTTTTAATTAGTTATTGGATGCTGTCCAAACGATGATTGACAGCTCTGTTGACAAATACGGCTCCTGCAGCCGATCTGTTCCGGATTAGCAGAGTGGAGGAGACGTAAGTAAAACAATCACTACAGTCAAGTTCCCAGATCTGTGAACGTTAACCTCGACCAACACAAGAAGCTGTTCTGCTGATAAACACGCCGGTGAGCAGGATCCTTGCTGTTTTTTTCGGTAACTTAAGTGTGTGTGGCAGAAGTGGCTATGGCGGCTCCACTCGCCGATTTCTACTGCGCGGACTCTGGCTCCAAATGACGTCACCATCGCAAGATGGCAGCGCCTATCAAGGGGGCTATTTTGGCATTAATTCCTTACAATGAGAGCGGATGGAGACGCGTCGTCCATCTATATATACAGTCATTGATTCAAATAGCATCGTTTTGATTTTGTTTTGAAACATGTTTTGGATACTGACAGTGGTGACTAATAATTACACTCAGACCTGAAAAGAACTCAGATGTAACTCCTTGGATGAGTGTCTGACTCACATGCCGAAGCGCAGCGTTCCTGACACGTATGTTTGCCAGTGGGCGCAGTAGAACATGAACATCCCGGCGAAGCAGCAGAAGAACATCCAGTCCGGGTTGGTTCCCATCTGCACAGCTATACTGGTTCCCAACACCACAAACACTGCAGAGAAAAACACATGGACACAAGCAGAGTTAGCATCAATTTAAAACAGACACACAGGGAAACAGATCAAACAGGGAGTGACTGACCAGTGGAGAGGGAGTCACAGCCGTGATCGAACAGCTCGCCCAGCGGAGAGCTGCTATTGGTGCGTCTGGCCTGCTTCCCGTCGATGGCGTCCAGTGACTGGTAGATAAACAGACCCACCGCACACAGCAGGTACGCCCAGAGAGGAGCCTGGAACACATTAATGGAGCACGGTCAGTCTACATTAGAGGCCACAAACATAAAGCTGAGCAGAATCGGCTCCGTGTCAAAGTGTGCATAAAAGCCTCCCTGTTTTTCTTCTTGTAAATGCAAACACCTCCTATATATTAGTCACTTCTCTGCTGCTCTCAAGTTATTTATTTATTTTAAAGATTATTTTTTGGCTTTTGCCTTTATTAGATAGGACAGCTGAAGAGAGACAGCTGACAGCTGACTAGCATAACACATGTAAAAATAATAATTAAAAAAAATAAACAACTGGAGTTAGTTAGTAAATAAAAACAGTGTTTGTGTTTCCTTGAATATATCTAAACATAAAGACTGAGCAGTGAAACGTTCTGAATGGTGTCTCACCTGTTCGGTGGCAGTGGGGCAGTAGTAGACGAGCACGAGGGTGGTGAAGACGTTGGTGGCGAGGCCGATGATGGTGATGAGGTTTGGGGCGATCCAGGAGGGGACTCGTCCCACCAACCACTCCCAGTAACGCTGCATCAGAGGCTCCAGCAAGGAGCGTCCAGCACTGCTGTACCTGCAGGGACGATTAACAGAAGGTCAGAAATACAGATGATAATGTCAGAATTATGACAGTTAATTTGTTAGGTTTGTGAAAACACGTTGTACAATCATGTTTTCCTTCAAACTGTGCAGAACCATAGAAACAGTAAAAATAATCAAAACAGCTCAATAGCTTTTGTCTGACAAAGTGTGAAAATGGCACAAAAACCCCTTTCATAGAAGAGAACCACAAATGAGGCTTATCAGCACACACTGAACCCGTCCACATGAGACAGTTTAACCTCTGGGCACTACTGCATGCACATCCCAAACATGACACTGCTAAATCACACAACTAGATAAGCTAAATGTACATAAAATTAAATATCTCCTGACTATCTGCAATAGAGCAGGAATCACTGATACCTGTGCTCCTCCAGTCTCTTGAGCTGGTGTCGGGACAGGGGGGGTGAGGGCAGCTCGATGAGCCTGCGCAGCACCCCGGGGGCCAGCCAGCAGGCCGCCTCCATGCCCATGCCCTGCCCGGGGTCCTTGTCCCGGCCAAGGCTTCGGCGAGAACGCAGGCCCCCCCCTTGCTGCTGCCCCGTCGCGCTCATGGAGCCCTGCTGCCTGCTGGTCTGGTCCCCGATGGGTCTGGCTCTGGCTCTGCCACTGTCCTGCCGGAGGGGCTAAAGATCCACAATGGGGCTGGGTGGACTGGGCAGCACCATGGAAAAAAGAAGAAAACATAACTATGCAGTACTGTGAAAATATCATCATAAATATAGCAGCCAGGGGAACATTTTAACAGAGACTGAGCTATAGAGGACTTTTGAGACTGATGTCACAGTTTACTGATGTCACAGTTTACAGATGTGGCGACTACTACAGACTGAAGGTGGGTTGTTCTGTAACAAATAACTTTTATAAGGAATATTAAACATTTTTATACTTTTAGAATAGAATTGTGAACTATGTATTTGGAATGGGGGTCTGCTTAACAACATAATGACATAATTTCTTAATCACTCCAACGACTGTTTTCTGCAGTATATCTTTTGGGGAAAAAAAGTTTTTTATAGCGGTACATCAGAAAATATGCTCCATTACAGATATCTGTGACATGCCCATATCGGCCTGATACTATTGGAAAAAGGATATATATTGATCAGCATGAACTAAGGCTGCTGCACCTACTTTTTATTTTCTAAATGAATCAATCACAAAAAATAAAAAATAAGACAAAGAGAAGACAGATGAATATAAAGGGAGAGAAAACAAGACAAAAAACCAACTAGTAGTAATTACATATAGATCACTTCATAGGTTATAGATGATTAATAGCTCATTTTAAGTCAGAGGATAGATTGTACCCATATAGAAAACGACACGTACCACAAATACAGTAATCAATGATTCTATTGATTTGTTTCTCATTCAGTCATCCACTTCAAAACCCAAGGCTATTCAGTTCCCAATAACATAAAACAGTGAGAGCAAAGAACAAATTCTCGCTGCCAGCAGAGAGTGGTTGATGTCTCAGACATGACATGATCAGTAATCAAATGGTGAAGTCAGTCCCCTCAAACCACTTGATGCCTCAGGGACCAGAATGGCCAGAAACCGCCCTGACCTGTCTCAAACGTTAGTGTTAGCAGGGCTGAATACATCAAGAGTAACCTGCCACCAAATGACTGCTCACACTACTTAACATATATGACATATTTCACTGTGAATACTAAGCATAACTGCAGACAGGCTTTTAACGGGGTTTAATGACCTCACTGTTATCGCTGTTCAGATCAAAGACAGTATGAAAATTCTGCGTTACTAAACTGACTCTTGTGACTGTCAGCAACACATGCGCTACTGACAACAAACAAACAATCTGCTTCAGCGGTTTCCTAATTCTCCCTAGCATAGCTACTCTCTGCTAGCTAAATAAATGTCAGTATTGCTGATGCCGAAGATTAGCATTAGCGGGGCTGGTTGTAACGTCCGCTCAGCAAGTTGCTACGGAAGACCTGTGTCACTTTAATAATTTAAAGTCAATAGCCTGCTGATGGCTTTAAATCACTTCTTCATACAAACATTGCTGAATATATCACTTCACATTTGAGATATTGAAAAAACAAGACTATCCTATAGACACCTCCCGTAAGGACTGCGGCTAGCTTGAGCACACTAGCTAACCCAAAGACAGCTAGCTTGTTGCTGAACTGACGGATGTAACGGTGACTGACCTGGCCGATTAAAGGACGAGCGCCGCGGACAGTCCGAGGGGCGGTGGGGACGCTTCAAGCCGACAGACAGGACCTCTTTGTGGGTGGTTTGTTTCAGAGTTCCCTCTTATGACTTTAATACCGGAGGGACGTTTACAGCTGTAGATGGATCACCACGACCGGTGTCACGGTGGCTGTCACAGCAAGCTAGTTAACGTTAGCTATCCCGGAAATATCGCGATGCTGTCACGGTTACGGTGTCCTTGCCGCCCTGAGTTTGGTCTCACAGGCAGGAAAACATCCTCGTCTTCCTTCTTCTTCTCTGATGTTTCGAAGCTTAGACTCTTTGGTGCATATTCTGCTCTCCACAGGACAAATACTGTATTACCTACATTACCTGTAGCACGAACCAACAGTCAGTCAATACAGTCTTTTGTAATAAAAAAAAAAGAAAAGTGAAACAAATGAAAAGTCTGATAGACATTTATATATTAATTCAATGAGAAATGATTAACACATCAGACTGTACTTCTATTAAAGTCTTAACACAGGCAGAAATCCTGCTTTGAAATGATCTTGTTGTTTCAAGGAATGTTGCTTTTCTTTCTCTAGATAAATAAATAAATTCACCTTTAATTGCTCGATAAACAAGCTTTGTTATCTTGATAGAATAAGATAAATAACCTGAGATACTGGCATTAAAAACTTAATTGCAAGCACAGCCTGTTTTGGCTTTGGTATCTGAGAAGTATGCAGAGTCACATTTTTTCATTAATTCACTACCGTGTTAGCATTTGAAGCCATTCCTCTGCAGATATCAGGCTGATGTAAAGGAACATAAACAGATGGATCAGCGAGCAGGTTGTCTTTGCTCAAACTGTGCTAAACATAGTCGAAGCATCTGGTGGGATAACATATATTAGTCTACATTCTTATATTAGTCATAGGTTTCAATTGAGTTGTACTTCAGTTCAATTCAAATTGCTTTATTGGCATGAAAATTCAAGAACAATGTTTCCAAAGCATCAAAATACAATTTGCCAAAACACAATGACAGTAATTTCAGCACACACATTTCAACAAATGTTTCAGTGTTTCTTAACAAATTATAAATGAATCCTGATGCTTGAGAACATTTTGTTGTTTGGTTGTGTGGTCCAGTCCTCAGTAGTGTGATATAAAGACAAAGATTGTTTCTGTGCCTCTGCTGAACCACCTTCAGGCAGCTGAATCGCTTCATTACTACATTTTTAATCTGCTTTCTAACACATCTGCAGCTGAACGGATGTCTTGGCACTGTGGATGATTTTGTTGTTGTGTTTTTATGAGTTTTATCCTTCAAATAATAAATCAATATATTTTAAGTATCTGTACAGTAGCTTCATGTTTGTGCATCAGTGTTGCGTCAGGGCTCTCTGTCTGGCAGCTGAGTCAGGTAGGGATTGTTAAAGAAGTCTCTCAGGAGGCTCTGGACCCGGCTGGGCTGGGGGCTCTCAGCTGCAGGGACCAGCGTAGGATTCAGAGCCAGGTTCAGGGACTTTGTGGGGTCTAAAGCGACTGACCGAGTCTGGGCGGTGTGAAGACCCTTGATGGCGCTGGACAGCCAGATGAGTCTCTTTAGACTCTGGATGTTTTGGCTGCGGTCGTGCATCAGCTGGTGTTCAGTCACAGCTCGGCGACTGCAGGGACAGGCAGGAAGGATGTTGTGTTAAACCAACTTATTTCATACACTTATTGGGAAAGAAGAGTTAGTTTGAAAATAAACATAAAGAACAGACAGAAAAAGCCAAAAACAAAATGTGAATCTGATTACTAACTGATTGTAAAAGTCCCCAAAACTGCAGTTCCTTGAGTGGCCACTTGAGGCTGGCTCCAGAAGTGAGCCAATCCCCATAAGGTCCCATATTTACAGCAGAATTAAACATGTTTACAGCCTGGTATCAAAACCGTTTGGGTCTCTTCTCCAATCATAACATCTGGACTGTGGTTACATTTTAAATACAGTAACTTAATTCAAATTCAAATTATTTTAAAGGTAAAAATTAGGGGTCGCTTTCAGTGACAGGTCGTGTGTTAGGGGTCAAATCGGCTAATTGAGTTGCTGAACTTTATATCATGTTTGTGTTTATGGTTTTGATGCCTTCTGGAGAATTTTTCACTCAAATATCGGACAAAAAAACATGGCTTGCTGAGCAATTAAATATACAACAAACCATTTAAGAAGACTGTCTCAAGCTTTTTTCTCCAAGTTCTGCACACACTGATTTTCTTGTAGGAGTCAGGATTGTTGTTGCCATGGCCCAAACTTTATTATTACTCAAATGAGTCTTTTTGCAGCAGATTCAGTGATTCAAGCTGATCTTAGGGTTCAGTTTGGAGCAGGAAGTTTTATTTTTTTAACTCTGAGTCTATTTGATTTTTCTTTACTAGAAGGCTATTTTCTTTTTCAGATCCCTGAAGAATAGATTCCTCTAAACTACAGTTAATGTACCCATTTCTTGAGTTAAAGCTGTTTCTCACCTCTTGTTCTCTTCACACTGTCCAGACGTAGAGACGATAAGAAGCATGACAGCGAGCAACTGAACAGGTCTGTGTGACGTCTGCATCTTCTGGAACAAAACAGCAGAAAACATCACATCAAGTGAAAGAGAAAAAGAACGACAAGCATCAAAAAACGTTTAGTTTCTGGATTTATTTCAACTATTCAGTAAATTAGATCAATAGTTCAATAGTTTAGATCAATGTAGGGCACTTGACCCCTGAAGAAATATCTAGTTGTAGCCCTAAATCAATGGTTTGAAACTGCATGTCCACTGCTTCTGAACAGTTCAACCAAAGACGAGTCGAAACAAGTAATATTTCGCAAACAGTCGTGACCACGCCCCTTTTTGTTGGATAATAAACTGAAGGTATAAATGCATGTTTGAACAACTGTTCAGCAGGAAGAACAGTTTTAAGAATCAGATTACAAGGTAAAAAAAAAGGAAGGAGAAATTCACAACAAAGAAGATAAAACAAGTACATTTATTACACAGCTGTGTTGAACACTTGATTCTGATTGGTTAATTACGACATTCCGAGGTCTGTTATTTCTCGATATCAGTCTGTTGTTAAGAAAAAAAAACCTTGCCAGGGACGCGGCTCTAATCACCACTTCGTGTCGGGGTCCTGCTCATGCTGTCGGGGTTCCATTCTGTGATAACAACCTGCTCACTACACATTAACCCTTACCTAAGATTTAAGGCAATAACATTAGCAATTTAACCTTTGCTACATTTGTCTCAGCTGTATCAATATTTTTATCTTGAAAATTGCCTGGTGTAAATTAGTTTGTGGAGCACAGAAACATAAAACAGGTCCTTTCTTGGCACCTGCAGCTCGAGCCATGACTGAACATACATGCGGATTTCTCCTAATTGATGAGCAGACAGCGAGAGATGTTACAGGTAATTGTTTCAGAGACCAATGACGATGTCAGAGCAGCAATGTAAATATCTCATTAGCACCTCTGTGTTTGCCTCCATCCAGCCTTCAAGTCTATTTCTAATCCTATTTCGCTTTATGAATCCTGAAGCAAATTCTTGAGCCAGGTTGCTCCAAAGTTACAGTACAAAGAAATTAGAAACACAAAATAACTCAGATATACACTACCAGGCAAAAGTTTGGACACACTTTCTCATACAAGTGAATGGGAAAGTGTGTCCAAATTTTGACTGGTAGTGTAAGTGAAATGTACAATATAAAGTGTACAGGTTAAATACCAAGAGACAGTGCCTGATAGAACAATAGTACAGTAAGATATTAACTAAATAAAGCTTGGTAAGTTAAGTAATAGTACATTGACAGTCGTATTAGCAGTGAAAATAGGAAGTAATGAAAACCTTATATTACACGAGATGATGACTGTTAAGATAATAGTGCGTGGTCATTTTAAAATTTTGATTGCACAAGAGAGTGAAATCTGACTTTTAATATTTTAATATATTAATATTTTATAAAGGTTAATAAATATTTTAAGCCATGAATTGCTGATATTATATTTGAAAATTACATTTTATGGACATATAAAGTATTTTTTCCCTAAATTCAACAGTAAAATTTGTCCTTTAAATTGCCTGAGAATCATAAAAGTGTTTGTTCAACACAGGCGAACATGTCGAACATAAACATTTACAGAAATAACTTTTAGCGCAATAAAAGAAAACATAACAGAAGTGTAAATAAAATCACACTAGAATAAAAACTACTTATTTAAATTAAAATGAAATAAAAACTCATCTAAAGGTACTCACAGAGTCCCCGATGGTGTCACACAGCAGCTCCTCTAATGATCAGACACTTTAAATGACTCCAGGTTCAACCTTTCAGACCTTTTATAAAGCCCCCGACACACACACACACACACACGGTTTATCAGACCTCCCACAGGCTTTAGAGTCAGAACAAATTCAAACTTTGATTTGCTAATGAAACAAACGTCAGCACCATCATCTCTCTGACTCTGCGTCTGCAGGTTGAAAATATCAAACATTTCTTGGGTTATTTGCGTTAACACAATCCCAAACTGTCTCCTGCACCTCACACACACTCACTTTACATAATCAGGTGTTTTGAAAAGGAGGATGAGATTCAATTGAGGGATTATCATTTCTCGATTTTCTGGTCTAATCCGCCCGCTTCGTTTCGGAGCGATTCAGCCGTCTGACAAAGGAAAACGTATAAAAATGGCTTTGAATGGTTGTGTAGATATTTAGAGTGCAGACACACACAGAGATGAGTCAGTGAGGATAAACGGAGCGTCAGCAAACTGTCCATCACTTCAGGTTTAAACTTTTCTAAACTCCCTCTCTGTAGTTAAGATGCTTGTCGCCTGGAGCTGCTCTGACATTACGACGCTAATGAACACAAATCAGCTGCAGTCTCCGGTCTCCACGGTGTCCGCACAGTCACAGAGAGAGACGCAGTCATCCTGACAACACCTTCCGGGGCGAGTTTCCCCCGGTGAGAAATGCAGGCTGAAGTCAGAGGCTCGTGGGCGAGGAGAAGCGATTTAGTTCATTAGGGAGAGAATGACGGCGGAGTGAAGACGATCAGAGACAAAAGGAAAGAGAAAGGTGAGGATGAAAAGAAAGAAAAAGAGAAGGAATCAGCAGGTGGAAGTAAAGACTTCACAAAGGCCGTTCAGACTGTGCCTGTGTTTACAAATCCTTCACTTCTGTTTGCAAAATCAATAATTAAAAGCTATAAATGAATCGAAATATTCTTAAAAATAAGGGGGGCAAATCTGCAAGCTCATGTTTTATTTGCTTTGGCAGATTTCCAGACAGCCTGATTGAGTTCAGTCCAATCTAAACTGTTTATCTAATATGCCTCACTTTAATACAATGATAACCAAGATGGCTGTCGCTGACGTGGATAAGCCTGAATCTGCTGTCACGTCACTAGCTGTGTCTTCAGGAGCCGCGTTCAGCGAAGGACGTATTTGAAGGCCGATTGCGCGTCAAAGGCTGTCTTAATTCAAAGGCTCCTTCAGATGCAGCCGACTAATCCTACTTTTCCCAAGCCACGAAGGATCCAGTGGGGTGCATCCTTCATGGCCCAACGTATCCTGAGCTTCATTACGCACCAATTCAAACGAGATGGCGGACTGAAGCGGCCGAGGAATACACTTTATATGTGAAAGTTTTTGGTTTCAACTCAGTCAAATAGCTAGAGATACAAATGTTTAAAATAACCAAAGGGGCCTTGAAACAAATTATCTTTAAAAAAATAGATCAAAGATGAGTTTGAGTTTCATTGTCTTCGGCGGCACCTTTGATGGTAAACGGTAAAGGTGGAAGCACACTTCCAAATTTAACCAGACATCTACGATTGGCTCCAGTTGTAACTCTTGATTTTCCTGGCTGACGGTCGCTTCCCTTTTTAGACTGTTTACTTCATCTGAGCGTCGAGTTCGTTTCTTTTTCTTTGGATTTTCACTTATTTTTGAAGTTGTATCTGTATTCGTCGATCTTTTCTTTGTTTGTTCAGCCATAGTAGATTACTGTTTACTCGCAACACTTGCAGAGAAAGGAAAAGCAGCTGCTTAGCTCCGCCTACCCTCTCTGGCAGACCAACCACTGCTGGGTGATGGAAAACGCGTCACTAACTGGGCGCCGCTTGTGATTTTTTCCTTGAATGTCACCACAGACACCCAGCCTGTAATAATACTATATACTGCAAATGCAAAGGCTTTCATCAGTGCGCCATAGGCTCAATCACCATTGTGTAACCTCATTCAGCGATAGATATTGACTTAACAGACATTTATTGAAATGAAAATCTTTGAGATTATTACTTTAAGTTACGAGATGTTAGCTATGATAGCTAGTTAGCCAGCTAACTACGCGTTGCTAGGCGACAGGAGCAGCACTTTGTGACGCAAGGGTAAAGGTCCGGTTTCCGACGGGGGGCGACACTCCGCCTGCGTACCTGCTTGGATCTCAGGGCCTCACTGCGCTCCTCATGTGAATAGACAGGCACACAACGATCCGCGAGTAAATGCCCGGCGCTCTATGTGTGGTAACCATGGAAACGCTTCTGTGCACTACTGTATCCCTGCCGGTACAACTGCACTTTCTCTATAGGCTATAACAACTAGCTACATTAGCATAGTAGTAACTAAACCATTACCAACTAACGTGACGTATAGCCTGGCTTGAACTAACGTTACCTGATGCATCCAGTCTTACGCTGATGATCTGCCATGCAAAAGCCCTCCTGTTTATGTCTACAGAGTGGTTATATCCATGGGACCTCACATACAGCAAGGATCAGTCTCTCATCCATTGTGATTTTTGTGGTTACTACTGCGTAGAAAAAAGTTCAAGAACTTTCAACTGTGTGCGTGTGCGTGTGCGTGAGACGAGCACAACGGCGACAGTTTCACATTTAATCCACTAGGAGCATGTGAGATGCTATTAATCCGCTGTGTAAGACTGAGATCTGTTGATTAAATGAGCGTCAGATTTACTCCTAAGTTTAGAGATAAACGACTTCCACCCAAGACTTCCTTTTCACTGCGCTGCTTTGTTTACATTCCTATTAGCAACTTGAGAAGCGACGTGCGTTCAGATCAAAAGCAGAAAGATGTTGTGACGCCGGGATCTCTTTATGGTTGACCACCGTTTATTCTGATAAACACTTGTGACAGCTACAAAGATAAACGAACACACATGACCCTGTTACACTGGTGGGGAGGGTCCAGACTAATCTGACCTCACAGAGTTCAGAAAGGTTTCTAGGCTGCTCTTATTTCTTACTTTTTGTTGCCTCCTTGTCTCCTCTCTCCTTTGTCCTTCCGCATGTGATCCAAAAATCAATCACACGGCGCCATCGTGAAGGATGGCTCATTGCTTAAAATGCATCTGAAGGAGAGAGAGTATGTAAGAGAGGAGTATGGAGGCTCTCTGGAGAAGCATATGAGTGAGGATACAGAGTATTTTAACTCATTAAACACATTTTTTTCTCTATTTTGGGCCTCCTTGTCTCGACCGTACTCTCGCCTATCATTCCAAAATCGATCTTAGGCCGCAATCTGATGTTTGTCTCAGTTCCTTAAATTCCTATCAAAGAGAGAGCGAAGCGTCTTGCCAAAGGAGCGTTTATCGAGGATGCACTGGTGTCTTTTCTACACCTGAGAGATGTGACACATACTGCTTGAAATAATATTAAGTTGTCAGAAAAGCTTTTATGTTCAGATTTAAGCAAAAGCAGAGCAGAAACACATGAACACAGCTGATTAAGTCCCTTGTCAAGGTGATAAATATGTCAGCTGAAGCAGTGATTTTCTTCCCTTTTTAATTCTCACCTATATATATTTTAGTGCGACTGCGGCCCAGTGGTAGAGTGGGTTGCCTTCTAATCAGAAAGTTGGCAGTTCGATCCCCAGCTCCTGCAGTCCACCTGTTGTGTCCTTGCCACTAAACCCCAAATTACTCCTAAAGTTGTAGCCATCAGCGCGAGAATGTGAGTCAGAATAATCAGCTGTGATTTGTATCTGTTGTTTGTACACTTGCTGGTCTGTTGCGTATTATCTTATTAGCTCTGAACATATTTTTCAGCATACTTATTTTTATATGCCCTTATTGTAATGTTGCACTATCCACTTTGCTGCTGTAACACTGTAAATATTTCCCTGTTGTGGGACGAATAAAGAATTGTCTTATCTTGTTCTGCAGCAGGCGGTGCTTCAGGTGTAACGCAGCCCGTCTCCACATGGGGGCAGCGCTGCACTGAGCAGCAGAGTGCTGCTGAAGAAGAGGAAGTCTTGTTTCACAACAGCTGGGGCTGCAGATTTAGGAGGAGTCTGAAAACACTGCATTTCACTGATAACATAGAATACAATTACAGTGAGTCTGGTTGAGAGCGCTCCCTAGTGGAGGCAGTGTTCATTACAGCTACAGGTGTCTTGAAGCCTCACCAGCAGTGTTCAGATCATTCTCGTCATTAATAAGATAAATACGACACTCGATCAAGAAGTTTAAGTAACCACTTGATTTCAACAGTGAAGTCAATGTCTAAAATGTGCAGTCTTTCTAATGGCCAGCAGGGGGCGACCCCACTGGTTGAAATATAATGTCAGACTCTATAGAAGTCTATGAGAAAATAAGCCGACTTCTCATTAGATTTTTACCTCAGTAAACATTTCCCTGAGGAGTTTGAGGTCTCAGTCCCTTCTTTCAAGTTCTTTGACACAGCTGGATGTTCATTTTGTAAATTACGGTCCTATTTAGAGTAAAATAGATGATAAAGCATTTAGGGCTTTAGGACTTTAGGGCTTTAGGGCTTTAGGGCGTGGCTAGCTGTGACTAACAAGTCGCCTACAAGGCTTTGAGACCATAATGTATGTAAAGTAAAAGTACATATTCTGCAGTAAAATGATCTCCATCAGTGTTTCACTTTTACTTCTTTAGACATGGTTCACTGATTTTAACTACTATAAATGCAGTTGGATAGATTAATCTGCAGCAATGCATCATGGTCTGTCAGAGCATCTAATGTCTGCAGTATCTCTGTCCTGTGATAAACACTGAGAGGTTGGACTCTCAGGTCAACGTCATTATCATCCTCAGGTGTGGGAACAAAAATCCTTTACTGTCAGACAGGAATATTCTGTGGTAAAGCAGTGATCAAAGATGGCCGCCGTATAAATGTGATGTCTGTTTTTTTAAACTCTGTGCTGCTTATAATCCTTTATCCTCCTCTCTTTTAACTTTGATTTATGATTTATAACAAAAGATACAATAAAGACGACAACAATGATGGTCATAACTACGACAATAACTTAATTAGATTTACAAATAATTTAGGCAAACTTTAAAACATTTGGAGTTCAGTTTAGTAAGTCTACTTTAATAAGGACAAAAAAAATAAGAGGACAAAGTCATATCCTTTTAAAAGTGGATACAATGAGGGAATTAAAAAGCTTTGTATCAAAGGATTTGTCTGGTTTTATTTATTATTTTTCTTGTTGTCATCGGATTACACGTATATTCCAAAAACTAAAATGTGTTACATCAGTCCGTGCATGATTTCTGACTTCCTGTTTGTGGCTCTCAGCTCCTTTGGTTCCTACTGAAGATGTAAATCTTTTAAATTAGCTCGGGGATGGGAGGAGGAATATACTCTGTGAAAATTAAGTTTTTTCGTTTTTTTTTAGATTGAAATGATTTATGAAACAAGTTATCTGAATATTCTCCGAGGTTAAATGTCAAATTTGGTTCCTTGACAACCAAACCTATATTTTGTGAATACATTTGTGGCTTTAATCAAAGACAATTTATTTTTTTCCCCTTCAGTTAATTCATAATTTAAAATACATTATTTTTGTCATGTTGATTCAGGGCTTTAATTTAGAAATTCTGAACTTTGTCAAACTTATTTATGATTTTATAACATCAGAGAATATTTGAATACTGTAAGTGTGGAAAGTGAGTTTTTTTCACTTATTTATGACTCAATAATCTTAGAAAATATAAGAGTTATTGTCTTGTAAATATCTGTTTGTTTTTTTATTTAAAAGGTTTAATTTTGGTAATTTTGAGTTTTTCCCTTCAGCTAATTTATAATTTAATAGTTAATATTTTTGTCAGATTTAGGGCTTTAATTTTGAAATTCAGATTTTTTTCCATGCTGATTTATGACTTCATAACGCCCAGAGACTATTTGAGTTTTCTTCTTTTAAATTTACAACTTTAATTGTGAAAAATCTGAGTTTTCCACCTTATTTATGTCTTAGCAATCCTGGAAAATATATGATTTGAAATTTACGATTTTAATTCTGCGATTTAATTTAATTCAACCCCCATACACCACTCCTTATTATTTTTTATACAATGGCCCTAATACACCGTCTTTAAAATAAGTATACAGTGTGTTGAAACTGCTCTCAAAAAATGACTCTTTTATTAATGTAGTCAAATATTGGCTTCCACATTAACAAACAAAGTTTTACCAGTCGCCAAAATAAACTGAAAAATGTGCATGAAAATAATCTTTTAATAAAAGGACACAAATGGACACTGATTTATTTCAAATTCCAATGGCTTTATTTTATGTATATAGATTTGTATATATTTATATATATTTATATATTATATATATATACTCATGTAACAACTTTTACTCAGTTGCTTGATTATCATCTTTTGTTCAGCTTAAGTTCAAACGACATGACACTAAGACCAAAGGCATTCCACACGATCATATCTTACAAAAGAGTAAAGAAAACAACATGAGTGTGTGCGCTGTCCTGTCGTACGAACACACACATACATACATCAATGTACAGGTGTCGTGGTTCTGTTCGTAGAAAGAACTGAAAAAGAAAAGAGGGAGGTAAAGACAGAGACGAGCAGACGGAGTGAGAGCGAGAGGGAGAGAAAGACAGAAACCAAATGAACGTCTGGAGTCAAACTGGAGGATTCTGTTGCATAGATTGAAGCAAACAGGAGGAGGATGTTTGACAGAAACAGACAGGATGAGAGTGAACCAGGGAGAAGTGACGCACACACTGAGGAAACACACCTTCACAGAGCCAACACACACACTCACACACACAGACATACACACTTATACACACACACAGGGAAGCACAGGAAGTTTTATTTTGGCTCACAAACAAATCACTTCTGAGGCTAGGAATCTGCCAACGAGGCCAAAAGATACGACTGAAGACGCTGAGGTCGTGTCCTCTGTGTTTAAGCAACGTGAAGGAAATTTATCCTCCTCTCATAAACAAAACTGTGAGCCAGCAGCCAAGCTAGCTCCTTTGTGACAGACACAGAGCTAAATACTAACGTCAACATGCTCAAGATGACAATGCTAACATGTTGATGTCAAGCAGGAATAATTATAACCATCATCTTAGTTTAGCCTGCAAGTATGCTAACATTTGCTATTTTTTGTTTACCATCTAAATTAAAGCGGTTTACATGCTAACATTTGCTAATTTACCATGTTAACCATCTGAATTTAGCCGGTTGACACGCTAACATTCGCTAATCTGCTTGCATTTACTAATTCACCATGTTAACTGTCTTAGTTAAACCTGTTAACATGCTAACAGTAGCAAATTTACCATGTTCAACATTTAGTGTACAGGCTGTTTAAATGCTAACATTTACTAATATACCATTTTCATCATCTAAATTTATCCTTAACATTCGCTAATCTACCACGTTAAACCTGTGAACATGCTAACAATTTAAATTCACCACGTTAACTGTCTTCGTCAAGTCTGTTAACATGCTTACATTAGCTAATTTACCGTGGTCAGCATTTTAATATAGGCTGTTTACATGCTAAGATTAGCTAATTTCCCGTGTTCAACTTAGTTAGCCTGTTAACAAGTTAACACAAACTTATCATCTTCACCTCCATGGTTTAGCCTGTAAGTAGGCTAACATTAGCTAATTTCTCGTGGGAACCATCTGAGTTAACCAGTTGACATGCTAATTTTCCATGTTTACCATTTCAGTTAGCCTGTTGATACACTGACACTCGCAAATTTATCACCTTCACAGTCTTAGTATAGCCTGTAAATATGCTAATGTTGGCTAATTTATGTTCAGCATCTTAGTTAAGGCTGGTAACATGCTAACATACACAAATTCACAATGTTGTCCCTCTTAGTTAAGCCTGTTAACATCTGCTTATTCACCATGTCAACATCTTAATTTAGCCTTTGCTAAAGCATTTGCTAATTAGCCCTTAACACAAAGGTTGCAGTAGAGGCTGATGGAATGTTATTAGTTTTGCAGGTATTTGTGTCCAAGTACACAGATTCTTTTGATTACACACATCACATAATTTATTATTAATTTAATATATAAAGGATGTAGTATGACCTCAGCAGAATAGTAATCCTGGCTTTGTAATAACATTCAAACCACCACATGATGGGAATACATTACAGAAAATAGATAAAATAACTAAATTAAAAAGTGAAATCCAACTATTTTTGTTGCTGTTAAGAGCGACTTCTGTTCATGACTTTAGTATACCTTTAAACCTGCTGCTATCTCTTTGTGTCCACTTTAGATTAGGATAACGTATTTTAGCCTAGCTTAGCACAAACACTGGAGGAAGGGGGAAACTCCTAGCCTGCCTCCATCAAAAGAAACACCTTCCAACAACTCAAAACTCGCTGGTTTACATGTTGTATGTTGTTTATTGTTCAGGTGTAGGAAAAGAAAAATTATATGGAGACATTTTGGTTTAAGTATTCCTTCGTCTTGTTGTGTTTAAAATGTGAGACTAATAGTGACGTGAACTAAGAGCCTGATCAATACTCATGTCATTTTGTTAGAGCTCAATATTTCTGTGTTGATGTATTAATCTGCAACTATTTTCTCCCAATTAAACCTCAAAATTACCTGATTTTCACTTCACAAACACAAATTTATGCTGCTTTTTTTCATATAAGAAGGTGAGCTTAATATCTTTAGGATTTGGACAGATGGAGGGATTTGAAGATGTCACCTTGGAAATAATCCTAGTGGGCAAACATAGTTTTATCAGCCAACATACTCCACCAATATCTTGGACTTTGACATGAACACAGACACTCAAAAAAGGCAAGCGACAACCTCCATTATCCTAATTTTCCTCCCGAACCTGCAGCAGAGAGAAGCAGGAGGATAATGGATCGAAGGGATCAATGATGTGATGGGTGAGATGATGACACCTGCAGAGCAGAAGCCTACCTGAACCACATGCTGAACGTTTCAGGCCTGTTTACTGTCATCGTCTCCCTCCTCCTCTCACTGCACAGATGAGTGGGTGATGATGAGTTCAGGGAACATCTGAAAATCTAAGTGTTTGTAAATGTTGTGTGGATGAAAACAGAAGAGAGGTGGATGAGCGAACGTATCAGTTTAGTTTCTGGCAAAATGAGACGATGGAACTAAAAAAAAAAATCGTCATCTTTCATCAATCCATCCATCAGAAGTCACACAGTTTTAATTTCCTCAGTGTGTTTCACCTCACAGTGCAAATACATGTAAGTGTGTGTGTGTGCGCGTGTGTGTGTGTGCAGGTTATATTGCATGTGTTCGGGGCGTGTGTTTGAGATTCATTCGGAAAACAAGTCAACATTTGGGGATGTTTCATTCCATACTAAAACATGCAGAACACAGAACATTGAACACATATACTGAACAGTTAGTTTTATCCAAATGCAGTTTCTCTTTTTTTTTATATCTCTTTTCGCACAGAGTGGCTTTAGGCTACACAGAACACGACAGAACCAATCGCACCAGGTTGGACATATTGCTTTAAACCACCAAATTTTGTATATATGTCATGCATGCCACATAGATGATATTATGTTTATACAAAAATAACACCAACGCCTATTACTGTGTATCATAGTAATTACAGAAAACAAATCTTTTTCAGTCTTTTTTGCAATGAAGTTCAACTGAGAAACCATATATTTGTCTATATACTTATATCTAGTATGCATATACACATATATGCATGCTAGATATAAATATATAAAGATAATATATAAATATATAGATATATATGTTAAGTGGTTATGACTTTTCCAACTGTGATATTCCAGTTCGTCTGAACCATTTTTTAGAATCTTGAAGTGGATGTAAAGGTTCTCCAAAGGATTCCTTAAAAATCCGACAACAGGAAGCTGTTCTGAGAAAGGCAGTGCTCTGAAGAGGAAGCAGTCAAAACGGAACAATGACTGGATAAGAAGCGAGTTCCTTCTCCATACAGAAGTCCTACTGGAAAACTGTGGCAAACTGAGATCCTCTAAACTCCAAATAAAGGAACCTAAAACCAGGTGAAGATTTTCAGTCCACTGCTGAGTCTCGTCCGGATTTTTATTTGTGAAACCAGAAGCACAAACAGTTCTGGAGCGTCTCTGATGGCGGGGCTGTACTGCGCGCCTGGCATGAGACGTGAGGGCAACCAGTCCAACCAGTCCAACAGATGACCACCACAGCAACAACAAGGCTATGGCAAGAGCAGAGGGACAATCTTATCCAAGCAGGAGGGAGGGAAGGGGGCATGTGACAGCAAAGTTACTAATCAAACTTGTGCAGAAGAAGAAAAGAAAAGAGAAAAACGACTTTGGCAGAACATTCTTAAAGCTTCGCTGGATGATGATTGGCTGATTGCCCCCTCTCCCACTTCCTGTCACGGATACAGACAGCAGGTACACTTCATTCACTTATATGACAATATTTACATTGTACTGACTGGAGGAGCACAGGTGTTCTGTCAGATTCATTCAACGAAACAAAGAGGAAACGTGTCATCGTTTCACCAACAGACACACGGCAGGAAGAGGAAGTGATGTCACGAGCGCTTTAACAGTCCTGCTCTCTTCCCTGGAAATGTTTCTGAAGTTGGTTGTTGTATAAAATGGCGATGACGTCTACGGCAAGCTGTGTCCGTTCACTGGCCCCGCCTCCTTCAGTGTCCAATTATCATGGCCAAATCAAAAAGTGGGAATGAAACCATAATGTTTGGTCCAGGGCCGGCCCAAGCCTCTTTTGGGCCCGAGTTACCGTCAAACAGCCCTCGAGGCCCCCTCTGGCACCCCAGTGTGCAAATTAAAAGAGGTATGGACTGTATAAAAGAATTGGATGTAGCCTCTGGTCTGAAGGTGAGGCCAAGTGCCTTAAACCTGCATTATTTCAAATGGACAGTAGGGGGCGACTCCACCCTACATCTTCTTCAGCATACAGCATTTTATAACTTTGGGACCATCTTGAGTTAATTTGATGGTAAAGCAGGATATGCTTTAGGGTGTGGCTACCTGTAATTATCAAATTGCTACATCCATTCGTCGTTGGACTAATTCGACTGGGTCTTACTGTCCATCAGACATAATGCACACCGGGTTTGGGTTGTAACGGGTCTGCTTTAAGGACCCCAAGGCTGGTTTATTTTGTGACTTGGGCCGGTTCTGCTTTGGTCCTCAGGTTAGTTTCAGAATTTTGGTCCGCCTGAAGGGTCTTATCTTGGTCTGGACACGCCCCTTCTAAAAGGAGGCGGAGCCTGCAGCCGGACACGGCTTTGATCCTCTTAAAGTCATCAGCTCCGACACCAGTCAGTTAGAAAACAGTATCAATTCACTCATTCAAAGAAATCAGTCGTAGTAGCTATAAAGTACAGAAACAAAGAAACCCAGAGGTTGGATAAATAATTATACACTCCCATTTAATGTTTGATACAGTTAGCTGTATTCACGTTGCATTTGCTGAACTCTAATGGAGTTGGATAACTGCAAAATCACATAGCGTGTAGTGTATCACAACATCTTAGATAAAGTGATTATACTCATGTAAAAGGGGGCTGATGGGAATAAAATTGTTGGGATTCCAATTGAACGGCCGACAGGAAGTAAACAAGTCACTGCAGGTTTCTGAGCCCTAACATCAGGTGACCAAGACGACACACGTGGCATAAATATTTAGAGAGCTGTAAAAAGACAGAGTCCACGTTAGATTCATCTCATTCATGTACTGTACTGTCACCAAACTCTTCAGCCTATACATATATATTCATATATCTCCAAAATATTAAAAAGTACTTAATATAAAAATACAGAAGAATTGTAAAAAATGAGCAAAACATTGAATTTTATATGAAAACCATGCAAGAAAGATTCCCCATTTAGTTAAATAGTAACTCTAAGATTCAGGAAAGCAAGGGAATGAAAGGGAAGTGGTCGGATGAGAGAAGCGCAGGCGAACTGCCACCCACTTGCTTTTCATGTAAACATTGTAGAGGTCCTTTAAACTTGGTTCGGCAGTGACGACTGAAGATTTTCTCCTTGCTTTTTGGTCGTGTTTGGAGTAAAGGGCCGGGGGAGGAGAGGGTGGAAGGGTCGGGTGGGGTCAAGGGTGAGAAAGTCCAAAGGAAACCTCGATAACAATGAGATAAAAAACAATACAGACAACCTATAAAATATGGCTCTGAGTTACATAGAAAAAGCTCATCAGAGGGGAGAGGAGAAACCTAGTCGTGACAGAAAGTTGGAAATATGGCAGTAGTAGCACATTACTTCAATAACGTGTCCTAGTTCAAAGATAGGTTGATGGCTGCTAGTCAGACTAAGAGGGGATTAGACGCATCGCTGCCTCTGATTGGAAGATGATTCCTTCTTCTTTTAAGACAGTAATCTGCGGACAACTGCAGGCAGGAAGTACTGAGCGGCAGCACTGACACACAGTGGATTTAACTCTACAGGCCGACTGGTGACATCATCAGTCTCCCATAAACCTCGGCGTGGCTGCCTGCCTTACGTCTGTTAATCAAACACAGCAGAGCGGAGAGGGATGATGATCAAACACCTTCTCTGCTGCCGGCTGCGGGACGCCACTGACGGCTCGTTTACTATCTGACAAACAAAATAATCAGAACTTGTACTAAGATTTGTCTTAAACACAGAGAGACGGTCAATAAACTGTTCGGAGAGCCATTAACTTTGTGTCTGTTGAACTGAACATCCTGCACTGTGACCCAATGGAGACTCATCAATGCTAAGCTCAATCCTCTTTTAACATCGGGTTGCCTTCCTGTTGGAAATGTCCAACTAGGAGGAAGCGCACTCTCTAACCAAGAACAAGCTGCAGGGTTTGTACACACTATCTGGTCTGGTGACACGCCAGGATCCACCAGGCTTGAGGATGTCTGGGGAGAAGATAAAGTAAGCTGGGGCTACCTTGCTTCACCTGACATCACTGCAATCTACATGAGCAACAAAACATGGATGGATCAATTGGGAATAATGTGTTCCATCTTGAAGGGCTTTCATTTTGTGGAGACAAAGGAGTGGAACATCTCATCTTATGGCAGTAGTGTTCAGGGACAAACCTGGAAGATTAATTGAGACAGTAAACGAGCAAAGGCCAAATGACACTTTCTGTATAGCTGTGAGGGTCCGCTGGATGTAAATTTGGTCGTCAGCGAGATCAGAACAGTGGGGCAGTGATTCGAGGGGGATCTCACCTCACAGTGTCACGGTCAGATGTGGTCATTTTTGATTGGTTGAAGAGCTTACCTTTGCACCTTCCACAAGGGAGAGGCCAGAGAAGCAAACAACACATGAAAGTAGGCGTTTGGGACCATGATGCACAATGAATGATGACCATCTGAAGGGTTTTGGTTACGTTTCTGTCTGCCGTGTGTTATTAACCTGAATGAATTGAAACCAATCAATCTACTGCGGTTAAAAGGATAACAGGACCAAAGCAGGCTGGTCCTAACACTGGCTGGGTCCAGTGGAGAGGCAAGCCTGCATGCTTTCTTCCTTTTGGCAATGAAGGCATTAATCAGCGTATGGTTATTGGGTTTGACTCTTTTCTTTTAAATGCTACCTCTAGCACGACAACAGCAATAAAAGGCAAATGTGGCCGAACCTCGCCCTGTGGGAGGTGGGATGGTCCAGATTCCCAAGGAACCAAAGATATTCAGGACCAAACGGGCAGTACGCAGATCCTACCAGCCTACAGGTGGGCCGATTCGTGGCACATAAGATCCTCCAGCATTGTCTTGTTGGTCAATGGCTCTGAGTCCATTCTCATTCCTCTCAATTGGTGATGTGTGCTCTATGAAATGACACTCTCAGTTTTTAATGGCAGTGTAACCAAGTATAGATAACATGCTTTAAAACAGATGACGTTTGCCCAAATACCTGGTCACACTAGTTACAGTGACCACCAGGCAAGCCTAATGTAGACCCTCAACTCTTTCCATCGGCAGTTTGGCCAACATGAGTCGAGTACTGATGAGTCTGATCTTGTCTTGTGCTAACAGGAAGTTTAGTCCTCCAGACAGGAAGTTAACAGAGCTCTGAACAGACGCTGCTGCAGACGAACTAACATATGGTTGTCTAAACAGAATCCCAAATATTCATTCCTAAATTTTCATGCGACTCAACACGAATGAAACATAACATGCATCCTACTAGAGGGGGAAACATGAAGCACACTCCTGTTTCCTATCGACACTGTGGACGTACGGGGGGGGAGGGGCAGAGAGAACCAGAACCCCGACTGGATGAGATGAGGTCCCGATGAGCAGAGAGTGAGCCCTCTCCGGACATGTTAGATATTTATGTGTAGTAAACATTCTGTCCTTCCACATGCAACACAGCAGCTAAAAAAAAGCGACACGTACAGACACGATAAAGGGAAGAACATCTTTTTAACCTTGCAGACTGTAGTGTCACACTCACAAGACATTCTCAGGAGTTTGAATCAACCATAGATTAACAATTGTAGGAGGTTTAAAAAAACAAAAAATAAAAGGTTACATGTTTGCATTTGCCTAAAAATCTCACAAACCCGGCTGTTAGCTGTGTAGAGGAGCGAAAGCGTATGTACATGAGAATCACTGCACTCTTTGAAAAGTTCGGTGCCGTTTTTTGAGAAGCGTTATGCAGGAATGAAAGCGAACACAGAACACGACATGCTGCTGCAAGTCCCGCAAAAAAAAGATCGAACCCAACATATTTAAAAGCTTTTAAAAAGGAGTAAAAAATATACATGAATGGACGAGGACAGGCGTTCCACAGTGGAGACTCTGGACTCCACCCTCTGCTGTATACATGTAAGGTGGTGGTGGAGGGACAAACTTACAGGCAGAACGATGCCACAGTCAGTATGAAACGCACAACGTGTGCAAACGCAACAGCGATGACTGAGGAGGGTGAAGACGATTTGAAGCATGTGCGTGCAGGATGACGGGATGAGCAGAGTGATGACTTCCCTCCTTGGTGCGACAGTTCAGTTGGTGGGATGACAGATGATGCTGATAGGGAGGAGGGAGGAAGAGGAGGAGGAGGAGGGAGGAGCTCAGATGGATGACTCGCAGCTGTTGGGGAAGGCGCTGGGCGGCTCTCCTCCTCCCCCTGCTGCCCCGGAGGAGGCCTCAGGGAGGGAGTCGATCTCATCTCCAGTCTCCTCGATGGGGGGGATGCGAGCCTCCTCCTCGGACAGCGGGACGAACTCGGGATGGGCCATGAAGCTATGAATCGAGCTACGGGACTCTGGGCTCTCCAGCCCCGCATACAGGGAGCTACGGAACGCATTCACCACCTTAATCTGAAACAGAGACAGAAAGAAACATCAGAGGACGAACACATCAACAGCTTCAGATTCTATATATATCTATGAAAATGATCAGGCAGGCAGCAGGGGCTGATGGGACACATGGTGGTCGTGCGGCTGAATCTGGGTGGGGAGGTGCAAAACCACAAAACACAACAATATCAAGTGAAAAAGGTCGGCTGGATGAGAAAACTTGTCAAATAAAAGGTCCACAAAACATCAGAACAAGAGGTCTGAAATGGTCAAAATGATATTTGAATGCAGGAAGATAAACTGCAACTGAAAATCAACCAGCAGATGACTGAATGTGGAGGGACGTCAAACCACAACAGGAACAACACACACATGCAAACAAACATGTTTACCGAGTCGTTTTTGGGGTATTTAATAGACTTGCTTTTATTACCTTAACTACTTGCCTATACCAAACCCTTACCTGAGCCCTTACCTCATCCACCCCTTCAAAACAGACCCCAAAATCAACATTTTACCAACTGGGGACACCGCTTTTACACAAAACCATCCCACATGAACTGGTCATAAGTCTGATTTATGTCCCTGAAGTGACTTGAGCCATACACCCACACAAACATACACCCACACGCACACACACATACACAGGCAGATACACTGATTGACTTATATCCCAAGTTTTTCAACATCTGACCATTTATTTTAAAGGTGGGGTATTATGCCAATTTTCATATTTCACTCTGATACCTGTGGAGTAGCTTGGCATCATTTACAGTCAAAAAAAGACTCCTCATTTTTCTCTGTGCAGGCCCTCATGCAGCCTCTGCCTGAAACAACTTAGTCAGCCCTGTCCCTTCAAGAAACCCCGCCCCTACGAGCCCACTTTCTTCTGATTGGCCAGCTCTCCGAAGCCTGCTGAGGCTGCACTTTGTGACGTCACAAAGCAGAAAAACCTGCGTGAAACCTGGCGTTCGCAGCAGTCCGCAGACTGAGCTGAGAAGCCTGCGGATTACTCCAACATACTTTTACCTACAGATTTGAAACTTCACCCACGTTTAGTCTGGACATCCAACATTGTATATACATTATATATCTTAAAATGTGAAACAGCATCATACCCCCTCTTTAAAGATGTGATTCCAGAACCTTAATCAGCCACTATTGTTTCTCTTCTGCAGCTTTAACAGCCTCCACTCTTCTCGATCAAGGTTTTCCACCACATTTTGGACCCTGTCTGCTGGGATTTGTTCTCATTCAACCACAAACGCATTAGTGTGGTCAAACACTGATGTTTGGAGATGAGGCCTGGCTTCCAGTAAAGCATTCAAGTTCATCAAAGTGTGATGGATGGCGTTTTGGTCAGGGATGTTGAGTTCTTCAACAACAAACGAGGAAAAACATTTATTTATGGACTTGGCTTTGAGCCCAGGGTTGAAATGGGAAATAATTTCCCACAAAGTGTGAACACAGAATGTAAGTTTACTAATTTCTAAACTACATTTGTTCGCTGTCGAATTCAGATGTCTTTAGATATTTCGATTTTTTCTTTAAGTGGGGTCATACAGCTCGGGGGAAAAATAAGAGACTATTTATAGGTTTGTGTCTGCGTAAAACAAACTTTTGTTTTATAGTATTCAATAATTCTCCCTACTAAAAAATAACATTCTCATTGAGGTCTTTTATTTGCAGAAAATGACGACTGGTTAAGAAAAACAGAGCAAACAAAAAAAAGTTGATGTTCATGTTTAAACAACAGAATACAAATGTTTTAACTCACGAAGAGTTCAGAGGTCAATGTTTGGTGGAATAACCTGATTTTTAATTCTCCACCAGTCTGTCACAGTGCTGTTAGGTGACGTTAGGCCGCTCTTGAAGCAGCCCGGTTTTGTTCGACGGCTTGTGACCGTCCATCTTCCTCTTGATCACATTCAGGAGGTTTACAACAGGGTTCAGATCTGGATTGGGCTGACCATGACGTGTAGAGAGAGATGCTGATTTAAATTTGGAGTGGTCTCTTATTTTTTTCCAGAGCTGTATGAGGTTCTTTTAAATAGTGAGTGTATCACCTACAGTGGTGATCAGCTGTTATGACAAGGAAGCTAAGCTATGCTACTGCCGCTGCTTAGCCACCTAACAAAAAGTGTTACCTAAAGAAATCCTGTAGTTTAACTGTCGGGTATATTTCAAAGATTTCATAGCTCCATCTAGTTCAGAATAAAATGAGCTTTAATGTTGGTTTCATAATCTTGCTTAAAATGTTCTTGTACTGCTTGCTCACAAGATTGTCTGTTAAAGTCAAACTCAGCTTTGTTGATAGTAAACGTAAGTGTAAATTCATAAACGCCTGTGTCCACTAATGGCGTTTTTTGCACTGGTAGTGCCTACAACACCAACACCAATACAGTTCAAGGTTTTATGGTCTCAGAGTCCTGGGCAAAAACGCACTCGACTGTTTTTTGTCGCTGTGCTCACAGCACTCAAATAGTTAAACTTTTGGAACACCGCCGCGCTCGTCAATGTCACTTCTCCTTCACCGACCAATCAAAAATCAAAAAGGGGCGGGACTTCGATCGATAGATATCTATTTTGTCAACGACAGTGGTGGAGGAGAAGCTAATCCTTTCGTTTTTTCGAGGGAACAATTTCCAAGTGTAGAGCTGCTGCTAACGCCAGAGACGATTCCTTTACATTGTTTTTATGTGTCTTTGTAAAATGTCCTTGAATAAAAGCAAATATTAAGCATACAGAGCGATTAAAAACAGACTCAACGGTCACTACCAAGGGAAGCGGAAGTGCCGCCAGACAACTTTTGTAACCTAGCAACAGTAAGCGGCGGCGAGAAATTGAGGTCGTGGGCGCTGCCAGCACAAAAAAATGCTGTTAGTGGACACAGACCTGAAACTAATTTGCATAAAATCCTTTACATTTATAAATATTTACTTATAAATACCAAAAAACAGTTGACCTGGGTGGGAAATGTGACCTGTAGGGACCCTGTGATTCTGGGGCCCTCTTACAACGTAACTGTTCATCCTTCATGGTGCCGGCGCTGGTAGAGAAAATGTTCAAACGATACCCTGCCCCAGTAAACAACACATGCACACAACACACACACACACGTGGGAAAACAACAAACACATGCACGCTGTTAAGTATTTATAATCACATTCAGAGCGCAGTCACTTTGTCCTCTAGCTGCTCTCTCCTCTCTGCCTTAAGTCATTTCCTCTGTCATGAATCCACAGAGGCTGCAGCTGATCACACTGATTTATACGCACCAGCAGACACTCTTCATCATAATTAATAACCCTGCAGTTCAAAGCTCTCTATTACTGAACCACAGGAGAGCTACAGGCTGAGCACTGCAGCTTAGAGCATGCATGTAACCATCACACACACACACACACACACACACACACACACACACACACACAAAGCTCACAAGTCAAAAAGCTCTTGGCTTTTAAACCATGAGAGACTTGCTGAGCCTGACAGATTTAACCCTGCTCAGGATTAACCCGTAAAATTATCTTGCTGCCCAGGCTGTCGCCTCAGAGAAAGAGAAACAAAGAAACTAGAACAGGGTTTTTTTTCTCTCCTCTAAGTCACGAATCCGAGCGATTCACAGCTTCTTTATCTCCTGGTTGCCCAACAGTTGTGATCTGTCATCGACTCGTCAGGCAGCAAGTCACACAAGGGTTAATAGATGTGTGTTAAGAGTCTAAATCTCCACAACATGCAGGAGGAGAGGAGCAGCAGCAGGCCGGATGGAAGTGATGAAAGGTATTAAAAAAAGGAAGAGAAAGGGATTAAGATGGAGGAAAAGCTACAGATGAGGAGGGTGAAGATGGAGGAAGGCTGTAGAAACAGGGAAGGAAACATGATGTCTGCACGATTGAGCATTTGAAGAGCTGTTAAAGAAGAAAGCTGGTCATATTGTAGACTTTTATTTTGAAATGAAAACTGTCTCAGTATATAGCTCAATACTTTCTGGCGTCTATAACCTGTCGGTGGCATTCAGCCATAAGCCTGTTTGCTCGAACAGAAGGTGTAACCCTTTAAAAAATGCATTAATTTCTTAAAAACACAGATGGGGTTTATGCATCTGCATAAAAGAGGAAAAGATTATTTATGAGCTTTGTACTTTTAGGCGTTAGCTGTTTCCCAATGCTTTAAGTCATAATGCTAAGCTATGCTAACCACATCCTGACTGCATTCTTTACCTACAGACATGATTCTTGATATCCATCCAAGTGCATTTATCTTTTTAGCATTTTAGCAGACACGATTAAGATTAGCTATTTTAGATAAAATAATGTGAAATATTTGATGGTATTAAGTCATCAGATTAGCTTTAAATAATGCTAGCATCATGTGGTCGCAGGTGCTCAAAGCTTGGCCTGCTGTGTTTATCCTCCTGTTAGAAAAAATACTACTTAAAGTCTCCTCCCTAAAACTACCAACGAAAAACAAAACAAAAAGATTTCTTTATCACAGATTATGATCCTGGTTGACATCTAAACTGTTAAGTGGCTGTTCTTTTTGTTGTTTGTCCGTTCAGCTAACACATGCTAACGACACCTTCTTTAACACCACTGTCAAACAGGTTGGACGAATCAGTCACAATAGCTACAGCTTATTGTTAGCTTTTGAAATGTTTTATAACTGAGTTATTTAGAGAAACTTCTGTGTTAATGATTCAGATATTTCCGATGAGCTCAGGCCGTGCAGACACCTGCTGAGAACACAAGCAGAGTGAAGGTGGGTCATGCAGCGCTGAGTGTTTCATGCATTTAAAACACAGAAACAAAGAGTCCAGCTGGGTGAAGCGTGATGTTAGCTGGCCTCAGATCACCGACTCACTGCCTGCAGTGGAGGAGGAAGCAGCAGCAGCAGGGGGCGGAGCCCCGGCCGAGTTGGTGAGAGAGGAGGAGGAGCTAAGCCCTACGTGGGTGGGGCTAGAGAGAGTTTTGGCGGCAGTTGCGTCATTGTGCTGGCTGACGACAGACGGCTGGCGGCGCAGGGCACCGGGCACCGGCGCCTGGCCTGTCTGGAAGGTATAGACCACATCCATCTGAAGGAAGGACAGCCACAACACAGCGTTAGATCAGCAGAGATAGAGACAGAGCAAGGAGACAGGAGAGGAAACAGGAAGGGAGGAGACACTTCTCAGAGGTTAGAGAGACTTTAGTGGTAAAGTCAGACAGCTTGGATTTTGAAGATCAGTAATTTAATACCTAAAGTGCAGCACAAACCAGACAGACAGAAGAGATAGTTCAGGGACAGCAGCTGGGATGTGTCGATCTGGAGAGAGGATGTGTTAAAACTGCTGCTTTTATAAGTGATAAAAACGGGGCAGTGGTGACGTTTGTTAGGAGGCTGCTGAGTGTTTGGGCTCACACGGAAACAATGGATGTATGATGACAGGAAGTGACGCCCTCAGCTGTTCCTCTTCAAAAAAGATGATGATGAACCAAACTTAAAACCGTCAGTCGGTTGTTTGTTGGTCGTAAAGAAATTTCAGGTAACCATAAACTCTGATGCAAAGACACTTTTAGCGACTTGAAGCAGAGACAGACTGACGTCCTCTCCACCTGCTCTGAAGGTGTCTGCAGCTTTTTGAGAACAGTTTGAGATGAAACAAAGAGCTTAAAGACACATTTCTACCCAAACTTACTCCCATTCTTTTACATAACACATCTTTCAGAAGGATAAAGTAGACCATATTGATCTGCTCTGCAGCAGAAACATACATCATCCTGTCGATGGAAAGAGGGTGCAGAGACGTAGAAAAGAGCTAAACATAGAAAAGAAGGAGTGGATGGGGGAGAGTTTAAGAGTGAGGAGAAGTTTAAGAGTAAAAAGCATAAAGAAAGTGAAAGCTGTCGTTTAATTCAGAGACAAAATGTGAACATCGTAAAGCAGCTCTGATAGAACGGAGGGATGAAGAAGGAAACGGAGCGATGAATAAAGAGCTTTTGAATCAGGCTGAAAGCACTCGGAGAAGAGTGGGGGACAGGAGGAAGAGCAGAAAATGTGTCACTTGGAATGACTGATAAAGTTTCGTCAGCGAGGTGCTGCTTGTACCAATTATTCCCCCACTGTGTTTGACTGGCGAGGCGTTGAGCGGCACAACGCTGCCCACCAGGATTAGAGAGGAGGAGGACAGGAAGAGGAGCGTGGAGAGATAAGAACCTAATTAGCTTGCAGCCTTTCGTTGCCTCCCCCTCCATCCCTCTCCTCCCCCCGTCCCGGGAGGACGACAGACTGATATTACAGATACACAGACGTGAAGAGAGAGAGGAGAGAGCTCCCTCTCTGCTCTACAGCGAGTCTGAATGTGGAGACACAGAAGAGGGCCAGAGGTTTGTTTCTGCTCCTCCTCGCATCACTTCCTGTTTAATGACGCTCTGCGGAAGGTTATTTCTACCTCAACTTAAACAAAGCCTGCACCTGCTCGCGTATTTAGCCGTTTCTGAACACATCACATGACCTTCATCAGCAGCTGGAGTAGCTTTGAACCTTTTAAAGCCGCAATAACAATTTTTGGCCACTTGGGGGCGGCAGAAATAACTTAAACACAACACTGACATATTAACTTTAAACGTAGCAATTTTTAAAGATCTGTTTTGTTTATTTTTGGAGCATCTGTGGTGATAAACATTGTAGGTGTGTTTTTGTGGATCTGTACTTGTTTTTGTAGTTTGATCATCTGCTATCATCCATCTTTTCTTTCTTGGTTTGGCCATATTAACCACCATATTGGTGCGAATATAAGACGACCCCCCATTCAGAACTAATTTTTTGAAAAATACTTTTTAGAGACCAAATCTTTTAGAATAAATTGTCATTAAAATGAAATAAAATGCTTTAAAATGTCAATATATCATTAACCATCAAAGTGAGGTCTATTTAAACAGCTGGACGAAAGCTCTGGTATCGGGCAGACCTTTGTTCTGTTTGTCAGTAAAACATTCACACACTCTCCTGAAGCGGTCGCTTTGAGGACCACATACGATTTTCTCTGTTAGCATCTGTTAGCCAAGACTGTTAGCATTTTTGAGACCATCATTTTTGGCTCTCCATCGTCAGACATTACACTCTGTGACACCGTATTTCTTGGCTGCTTGAATGTGAAAATAAGCATCATAACTCCACCTCAGCTGTTGGTTAACTTGGCTGACTTTTGAGCCACTTTATTCCGGACGATCACCGTGTCTCTCCGTCTTTCATCCCCCTGGCTCTGTAGCTGTGAGTGACAGCTGGCCTCAGTCATGAGGGGTACACTCGCTTTACACGTAAAAGTCTAGACCCCAAATATAGGACGATTCAACTTTTTCAGATATATGTCTTATATTCGGACCGATACGATATTTACTCGCAACCCAGCTGAGAGCCTAAAACAGGACACAACTTGGCCTACGCTCTCTGGCCGACCTCTGATGGATGTTACTTCACTATCTGTGATTTAGTCGGGGAATGTCGACTCAACACTCCCAAGAACAGGAGCCTTCATCAGTGGGCCATGGGGTCAATCATCAGCGTGTTAACTCTTATGACTTAGACATTTATGTAGCTAATAGTTATGTCGTTTAGTCGTGCTTGAAAAACCTGATAAATTTAAGTCCATATTTGCTCTCTTTGCTCTCTGTTTTTGGTCTCCACAAACTCCTGGGGTAAATATCTGACTCTTCTGAAGCTCCACTTGATTCAGCAGCTAGCTTCTATCTTTTTCTGTCTGCTGTTTGTTGCTGAGCAGGGAGTCTGCAGTGGATTTAACGAAGAATCTAAAGATTATATGAGCACCACATTGGTATTGGTGCCATTAAATGCCATTAAAATGTCAATTCATGTATGCTGCTGCTACACAGCCCCTTTACTTACTGAGTTGGAAAATATCTGCATCATGGACAACAACACAAATCCATATATTGCATCCATATTTTTAAGCGGCGAGTTCTTACAGCAGGCAGTTTTTCTCCTGCTGCTGATACGATGATAATAATGAAAGCTCTTAAAGTCACTGTGAAGCTCTTTAAAATCGAGGGGAGCTACAGATTCAGGTGATGTAGGTTATTCCCAATGAGCTATCTGGTTTTCAAACATTATAAAAATACAGATTACAGTCCCTTTAAATTAAAAGTACATAATGCTTCTGTACAGGATGACTTTAGAACAATATTAAAACATTAGCAAACTCAGATATTTGAGACTTTTCAGAGAGTGTGTGAGGAAACTTCAGCAGAGGTCCAACAGAGAAACTCGGAGGACACAGCAGGAGAAAGATATCAGTCATTATTAATTCAGAAGAGTTTCCCCTACAGCCACAATAACAACAAGTTAGTCCACTGCTGAGAGGAAAACACCTGACCTCTCTGACTGACGGTGTGTTTGTGTGTGTGTGTGGGAGCAGAGCCTTGGCTGCTGTTACTGTAGGTGGGTGTTAGCATCGAGGCTAATGAACCCCACAGGGACTGAGCGGGGACTGCCTGTGGACATGCTAATGCTCAGTGAGTGCTGATCTATGCTGTAGGAGGAGGGTAACACGCACACACACACACACGCGCGCACACACAGAGAGAATAAAGTCCCAGACTGTGAGATGAGTCACAGGGGAAGGCGGCGCTGTGAAGGTGCTGCAGTTTACCTCCGACACTCACTGACTGAAGTGTAAAAATATCCAAGAAGCTTTTTGTCCCACGCTGGATGCCGTCTTTAATTTCTGTGTTTTAATAAAGTCGTTCTGTGCTGCCGCTCTGCAGCAGAGTGTGAAATTAACTCGTCTGTGTGTGTGTGTGCGCGTGTGTGTGTGTGTGTGTGTGTGTGTGTGTGTGTGTGTGTGTGTGTGTGTGTGTGTGTGTAAATGTCTCCAGTTTAACCTCCACACACTCCTCTGTGGTCTATTTCTCTCTTACAGGAACATGTGGCTGAACATGGACGACATTTTAACCTTGCAGAGGAGTTTATTTTATATAGTCGACATCCCCGGGTTTATTTCCCTCTGTATTAAACCTAAACCACAGATATTCTACTTCTTCTGAAAGACTGTTTCAACATATTTTATACTTATTTCATCGCTGCTCAGAGATATTCATAAACCCCATCTCGACTCAGTTTTCCTCTTTGCTGTGAGGGGGATCTGCAGCTCACTGGGGGGCTGTGCTGCCGCTGCTCAGGCTGTAGAAGCTAAAGTAGAAACTGCACAGTGAACATCAATTCTTCTTTATCTTTCAGCAGAAAACTAAATAAATCATCAATCTTTCTGCATAAAGGATGCACTCTGCTTTACCTCGGGGCCAAACTGCTACAGGTATCTGATGTATCCGTCTGAAGCGGAGAACTCGTCCTACTCAAGTAATCAACAACAAGTTCTTGCTTTGACTTCGCGGACGGCTGATACATACTTCAGCAAAGGACTTTTTGTTTCCCTCTTTGTTATACTCCTGCACAAACTGCTTCCAAAGGACATCAGCAGGTTTCTGTTTGAACTCTGTTTATTGTACTTTCAGAACTCAGGTCTCTCTTGTAAAAGACAAAAAGACGACCTGAAGAAAAGGTTTTAATAAAGATTAGAAATTACTATTCTGTTTAAAGATCGTCACTGGGGCTTTTTTCATCAGTAATATCACAATTATTAATCACGATTAGGGCAATTAATTGAATATTAATCCTCATCACGATTTCCGATTCCCTCAATTAAACAATTGACGGACGGAGATATTGACGTTTAAAATGAAAACTCTGAAGCATATGAAATCAAGCGCTTTCTAAACTAGCAGCCACTCCACCAGGGGGCGATGGAGAGGGTTCGGCATCACTTTTGGGGCGCTGGCATGCCATGTCATCAGCGCCTACCTTGCAATGTCTTACTTTTGCTGACTCCAAACGTTTTCATTGTCTAGCAATCGCTGTATCGCTGTCACTGCTGTGAAATGGATGATCGTCTCTGGACACTTTGTTAAAACTACAAACGCAACAATTGGATCAGTGAGTCATTGACAACCAGCGCGCCTGGCAGGTTAGTCTCTCCTACTTAGCCTCTCTGCGATTATTTTGGTTTTGGACAGTCACCTATATTACTGTTAGAAAAAATTGGCAAACCATTATATCTGGTTTGTAATAATACCTTTAAAAATATGTTACATGATACACGTTCTTATTATCTAAAGCATAGTTACTAACTCTTCTGCTAACTCCTCTTTGAATTAGATTTGTCTAAAACAAAGTGCACTTCTTATAAACTTTCAGACACGTTTGTAGTGAACTAAGTCCCTTTTAAATCTCTGCTGGGAAAGTTTTTAACTCATTCTGGGAGGATGAAGGTGAGGAGGAGGGTGCAGATGAAATGATTCAAAGTTTGTTCTGCAGACGACAGTGATCCGAAATCCACCTGAAAAGCTTCAAAGTTTAAAACAAACAATTCACAAGCAAATCAAAGAAATCGTGATCTTCTCAGCCTCCTTGATATCAGAAAACCTTCAAACAAAAGGTGAAGTTGTTAATAAAGGTATAAAGACTCCGGGTGTCGCTGTTCGGCTCGGTGGTCGTACCTGCGTCTGGATGCGGTTCAGACCTCTGAACCACAGGATCTGGCCTCTCCTCAGCTCCATCTCAGCGTGATCGATCTCGTCGGCTCCCTCCGTCAGCTCCTCCTCGTGGATCTCCTCCTTTGTGGTGCCGTGACCCGCCTCCTTCAGGAACTTCAGGTGGTGGGTGGGGATGGCCGAGATCAGCTGAGAACGTCAGGAAAATAAAGTCATTGGATGTTTTCTACGGCTGCGGAGAAAAGGCTGCTTTACAAACTGGAGGTTTAAAAGATGAGGCAGAGCTTTAACATCCTTTCATTATGCTGAACGAACGGTATATTTGAGTCCATGCTTTAATATTGTTTTAATCTGTCCCTTTTGATTCACTTTATAGAAGTGCAATAAACCGGAGGGCCCCTTAAGAGCATCAAGACAGTTTTACTGATGTTTCAGGGAAGTTTGACAAATGTTTTTAATAAAAACTGATAAAAGCTCGGCTGCTTTCCATAACTTGTTAATTCTTCATCAACAGGCTATAATTCACAATCCTTTACTGAAGCTTTATTTTTATTTTACTTAGACTTAACCAGAAAGTCACACTGAGATTAAAAACTATTTTCCTAAAGACACAAATAAGCAGGGACAGGCTCAAATTCTGTTTAACTGTAAATAAGCATCCAACATGTAAACATTACATTATTTACATACATTTCATTACAGAGTGGATAAAAGAGGCAACAAGCCAGCAGCATGGCCGCCTAGCGCTCTCAAACACTATAAATGTTGTGGCACTTTATGGGACTGGGTCATTTGTTACTTTTCTGTTACACTTCATTTTACAGGTGTATAATTTTAGCTTTTAGCACTTAGGCAGGTCAGAAAAAGGTTTTACATATAGTTTTATATCTTTTATAACGTGTATATATCTCTCTCTCTCTATCTCCATCCATCTCTATATCACTCTCAACTCTTAATCCATCCTGTCTGGATGAAATTAAACCTCTGCAATCCATCCCTATCTTTCTATTATATCTATATCTTCTCTATTTCTGTCCATCTCTCTATGTCCCTATATCCATCTCTTTCTCTCTATCTGCTGCTCCATCCATCTCTTTCTCTCTATCTGCTGCTCGATCCATCTCTTTCTCTCTATCTGCTGCTCGATCCATCTCTTTCTCTCTATCTGCTGCTCGATCCATCTCTATCCATCTCTCTACCCATCTTAATGTCTCTCTATCCATCTCTATCTCTCAATCGGTCACTCCATCCATCTCTATCCGTTGCTCGATCCATCTCTCTATCCAACTCTGCATCATCTCCATCTCTATCTATCCATACATCCATATATCTATCCATCTATTATTCTTGGTTAGACATCATGTCAATCCTTTCTAACAGATTCAATCTCAAATATAATTTCAGAAAACTCCTGAAAACCAAAAGAAAAACACTTTAAGAAAATAATCTTGTTTTTGAACATAATTTCTTTTTCTTTCTTCCTTAAATTAACTTATTTCTATTTACTCTTGTTTTCTTCTCTAATCTAAAGATTTTAACTCCTGTTTAGAGGAGGCTACAAACACATTTCATTGTGCAGTCCTGTTTTGTGTAATGACAATAAAGCCGTTACTATTATTACATTCACCTTCTTTATTTTCTCATTAAACAAACAGAGATCAGATTGGTTTGTTCATTGTTCAATTAAACTAGAGAGCGGCGACGCACTGATCCTCCAGCTGCGGCTGCTCTTCAGACTTTTATCCGTCTGTCACTTTTTCTGTTGGAAACAAAAGACCTCCAAGATAAATAAGAGACCTCCCATCAGCCTGTTTCTGTCACCTCTCTGTTCTCTGCCCTCCAACTGAACCCACCAGGCTTCCTACGACTTAACTTTTCTCTTCATAATGTGTGTTTTCTAAGCCCCTGTGCGTGTGTAAGAGTGTGTAACAGGATCATGTGATAGTGTGTGTGTGTGTGTGTGTGTGTGTGTGCCTCCACAGAGGGACTGACACGCTTGGTTTGTTTTCCCTTTGCGCTGGTAAACAGACCACAAACCTCATGTTTCCTCCTCCTCGTCTTCTCCTCAGATTGTTCTTTTTACTTTCCGCTCTGATGCCGTTTGTTCAGAACCAAACGACTCTGCTTCTGTCTCACCTGTCCCCACAGCAGCTCTCCCACGCCGATGAACACGCACCACAGCCACTGGTCGATGGTCAGAGCCGTGCAGGAGAACGGCTTCCCTCCGAACTGAACGATGATGATCTGAGGAGGAAAAGAAACACTCGTGATTTAGTCTGGTGACTTTTTTCATATCCCACAATGATTTGAACACAAAAACAAGCTTTATCTGTGTATCCAGCCAGATATATCTTATTCCTCTGTACCAAAGAGCTCTATTAAAATCTGTGGGTGCATCAGTGACATGTTCCTCCATTACTGGATACACACATTTTGACTCAGTCCTGCTGCTAGAAACACTCACAAGAACAATTAATTGGCTGCTGAACGTAGTCCCCAGTTAATGCAGAGTTGACGCCTGTTTGAGTAAAGTATATTTGAAACTATGTTTTCAAAACTTTTGTTTTCAGTGGAGCCTGAAGAAATGTTTTCTACTTCAGCAGAGCATGGAGAAGTTTCTGTCAAAGCAGGCGATGAACCAACTCTGCCGAGTGAAACTCGCAACAACTTAATTACTTCACTTGTTCTGAACAAACCTCGCTCCTCGCGAGATCAATGTCGTTAAGGGTGAGGAAGGCACATTTGGAGAAACCAGAGAGAGTGAGCCTCAAATTAAAAAGCATCTAAGTGGAGCTAATGCAATTATGTTAGACAATTTTTTTTTCTGCCTTTGGAGGGCGCTATCCACTTCTCCAACGGGCCCTGGAAGTTCAAAAACATCATGTTTCAAATGTAGACTGCAGACCCAAAGATTTCTTTAGAAGATCCACCGGTATATTCTCGTGGTATGTCGGATTCTGTACCGCTCTGCAGCGATCAATGTCTGGGAAACGGTAGCTTTTCACTCCAGCATCTCTCGCTGTGGTGGTTCCTTTCAGAGGGAGGGGCGCAATGCACGCTGGGTGTTGTAGGAATGTAGAATGGGCGAAACCACGAGATGTTTGTACAACTTTCTCCACAGCTATGGCGCCAATTTCAAATATAACTCCTTCTATCGATTACAGAGAACACCAGCTTTGACTGGCAGCAGCTTTTTCCTTTAATAGATTCTGATCTAACGATGGTCTGTCTTTATTTAAGGCGATGTGTCGCTGCAGTTCTTTTGATGGTTACTTTTTTTCTTGGTGGATGTGAATCATGATTTTGGACAAATAAACCAATCAAAATGTGAACAATACCTGAGAGAAGGCATGCTTCATGTAGGCCGGTCTTTGAGGTTATTGGTTCGATGGTTTTACGTCGACATACTCCTCATTAATCTACAGTAGGCATCGAAGCATTTGTTTATGATGATGGAGTTACCTGCAGGGCGAAGGTCCCCAGTACGACGCTGCAGAATATGGGGTTCCTGTAGATGCCCTCGAACACGTTCCTCTCTCCGTGGATCTTCCTGGCGTTGATTTCATTGAAGAGCTGCATCATGACGAACACGTTGAACACAATGGTGTAGTGCTCCGACGGCGGCGAGTGCAGGGGGGCGTTACGGCCGTTATCGATGTCGAAAAATGACTCGCCTGAGGAAGAATGAAGGAAAGATCAACAAAAACAAATCTGATGGTCTGTTTTTTGGATGTAACAGGCAGATTTAACTTTTCTCTCCAGTAGTTAGGCTTACCAGCGAAGAGCAGCGTGAAGATGATGACGAGCTGGTACACGGCGTGGCCCAGGATGTTCTTCATCATGGTTCTCGAGATTAGGGGCTTGTTGCGGCCATACGGTCTACGCAGCAGAAGAGACTCGGTGGGCGGCTCGGTGGCCAGAGCGAGAGACGCCAGAGTGTCCATGATGAGGTTGACCCAGAGCATCTGCACGGCCTTCAGAGGAGAGTCCTGCAGGAGGAGGAAAACAAAGTTGTTGTTTTCGCACTTATACAAAAACCAGCATCACGTCTACATCGTGTTCTTTCTGTTATTTCCCTCTACTTTCTCTTGTTTTCCTCCTGGCCTCTGTATGTTTTGTGTAACATCCCTTTGAGATACATGAAGGGCCATTTTTTCTTCTCATATTAAATAATTTTCAACTGCAAAAACGCCTCAATCCCTCAGTGTATGTCAAACACACTTTGGGAGATTCCCCTCATGACATGCAACGTCTGAAGCCCCTCGAGGTTTACGCCTTTAGACCCGAGCCAGGCCAACACAGAGACTCAAACATATTTTTATATGATATTTCTAAATTAAACATTTGTCACAATAATTATATTAATTGAGTCACAATAAGCGCAGGAATTATTGGACAGCGGACAAAAAAAGCTAATGGGTTACAGTGACCTTTTACCTATAAATTCCAATCAGTAGAAAAGTGCCAAATAAGATCAAAGTCCCTCGTTTGATATTTATTCAGGAAGTATAAGAAGGAAGTGGACGTACCCAAAGGGACTTCACCCTTTGGTTTGTCGGCCATTTTTAAGCTTCGAGGTTGTTTCCATCTTTTGTTTTGAAACCAGAAGTGAGAAGAGGGTGGATCCTACGCCTCTATCCTGCTCGTCAATCAGAAGGTAGCCACGCCCTAAATCATCCCCTGCTTTATCTTCTGTTTTTGGGCCTTTCTCAAACCACTCCCACATACTACACTCTGTTAGCACGCTCGCATGGAGGATCCATCACATTGAGTGTGGAGTGGGAGTGGGTTTTTAAACCCTCGACCAGCGAGTCTGCACCAATGCTGACTCAGGTGCAACGCTGTGTTAATATATATAACATACCATATATAATAACATACTGACGTCAGCGTCTTAAAGTAAATGTTATATTCAGGACTTAATAAGTGTTTTTAATAAGTGAAAAGTTTAAAGTGTAAAAAACATATTTACAGATAAGAGATGTCAGAAAGGAAGCTCAGGATGACATGTAACCATGGTGAGGGGAGTTTGTCTCAAAGCTTGGGGCTGTATTTAATCCCTTCACCTAAACAAAGGGTTCTCTATTCAGCTGTGAGCGTGATGGGGTGTGAGTGGGAAGGGTCCGATTTCAGAAAGGCCCTTACTCTAAATGGGACCATAATTCCCTAAATGAACATCATGCTGTATTGAAGAAGACTCTAAAGTAGCAATTGAGACCAGAACCTCATCAGGAAAATGTTTTCTGAGGAAATATATCAACTGAAAAGTACAGAAGGATCATCGATTGATCTGCAACCAGTGGAGTCGCCCCCTGCTGGCCATGAGAAAGAAAGCAGGTTCAAGGAGCTTCTGCATTGAATCAGAATCAGGTTTTTTGCAGTATGTTTACACATACAAGGAATTTGTCTTGGTGGTTTAGTGCAAAGTAATGAACATGGAAAAATAGAACTAAGTGAATAAGGTAAAATAATCATGTACAATGATATATAATGTATATGATATGATAATATGTCCGTTATGGAAGAGCTGTACAGTTGTGCAGGAAAGTTCAAGATGGCGTCAAGAGCGTACAAAAAGTAAGGTTAAATCCACGTCTTATATACAGTCTGCGATGAAACCCAAACACACAATGCCTCTAATCATCACTCTTTCCAGCACGGAGGCATAAAAAGATGTTTAAAATGAGAATATATTTAATTCCTCCAAACGTCTCCACATGAGGTCACAGTGAGGTAAGTGGGTCACATGCAGAGTTACTCCCTGAGACGACAGCTTACTGCTATAACAATAAAGGGATTTACATCACATTTCCATTTGTCTTCTGCCATTAAGCACAGAAACAATGATATCGTTGTGTTTTAAATGCAGCATTCACACTTCACAGGACCCCCTCCACATGTGACAGCAAACCTACGCCTTCCTCTGTAAACAATAACCACATCAATCAGAGTACAGTCTTTAATGATCTGTGCCGGCGTGTCCGCGCTCTAACAGGAACCCAGCGACGAGGATCAGTCGTACAAACACAGAGACCGCAGACCTGCTGAGTCCCTGTTATATTTCAGGACTGTGATGGTGCCATGGTTTCAGGCTGTATCTTAGCCTACTTTGAGCTCTGCGCTCTGCAGACGAGTTAGTTATCTGTCCTGCCAGCTGTGAGCCTTTCAATTAATACACAGACGCTTGTTCCCGTTTTATATTGTGTCAGGAGTTCAGTTTCCTGATTAGAGGCACATTAGGAAACAAAAAATGTGACACGGCTCCCTCGCCTCCACACGGCGCTCAGACGGGCACGTTAAAATACAGAAAAACATTTCCCTCCTTTTTGTGGAGATTTGATCAAAAACAGAAACGTACGGATGCAACAAAATGTGAGAAAATGATCTGGAAAAATGCTTCAGTTCAACTTAAATGATCAAAGTCCACAGAGGAAGAGGGTCAAATTACTCATTTACAATGAGCTGAGCAGGCTGCATTTCAACAGACACATTTCATACAACTCTGTCTGTCATTATTCTTTGTTCTTAAGCTCTCATATTTTCCAATTCTCATTAAAACGTGTGCATCCTCAATCAGATAACTGATGGCAAAGGAAATGAAACATTTAATCCTGGTGAAATTAAAGTCAAAAGTCTGTGGAGGAAAATCTCATGTTTAAAATATCTCGAATGTATGAAGGGGGGCTGCACGGTGGTGCAGTGGTTAGCGCTTTCTGTGTGGAGTTTGCATGTTCTCCTCGTGCATGCTCCGGGGTCTCCGGCTTCCTCCCACAGTCCAAAGACATGCTTGTAAGGTTAATTGGTGACTCTAATTTGCCGATAGGTGTGGGTGTGAGTGCGAAAGATTATCTGTCTCTGTGCGTCGGCCCTGTGATTGACTGGCGACCAGTCCAGGGTGTACCCCGCCCTTCGCCCAATGACAGCTGGGATAGGCTCCAGCCCCCCGCGACCCTGAACAGGATAAGCGGTATAGATAATGGATGGATGGACTGTATGACGACAGACTGAGTTTCTGTCCTTTAAAGTCAAATCTTTAATGCAAAACTTCCAGAAGAGGGAAGATCAAATGTTATTAAAAACATCAGATTTCCTGTGCGGGGTACAATTATTATGACTAGTCTGATAAACGATCGGCGCTGTGACATTAAAAAATGATCAGGGTGTACATGAGCGTCCTCTCATGTCTGCCTTAAATCTTGTGACCGGAGGTGTCATTAACACATACTGTGTGTATTTAAACGAGTTAGATCGTCACTGTCAAGAAGTTAGTTTGTATAATGTATAATGCAGAGTGAAGTCATGTGTGCTTCGCCCCAGTTTATATGAGATGCGACATTAAGGGTGCTTTCACACCTGACAGCTTTGGTCCAGACTTTTGGACTTCACTCTGAAAGACGGGTCTCGGTCCGTTTCCAAATGAACCACGGTCCTGTTCGATTCAGGTGTGAACATAAACGGTCTTAAAGTAGGACCTAATATAGGAAGCAAACCAGAACACTGTGTATGTGTCAGACGTGGGGGAGCGACGAGGAAATAGAAATATGAGCTGACCAAACAATTTCACAGAACACGGAGGTATTCAAACTGTTCAGTGAAAAACTGAAGGACAGAGGAACTGATCGATCTGTGGAACAATGCCAGTTCAAGGTAAAAAAACACCTCAGACAACAAAACATAAAAGTCCACGATCACATCGAGTGTGATTGAGGAGCGTGCTCTCCCTCTTTGTTTACTTCAGGGAGTCTGCCCATGTGGAAATTCTGACCAATCAGAGAGCAGTTTCCTCTGGCATCAAAGCTTTTGGTCCGCTGGTAAAAGCTGCGGTGTGAACACAAACCAAACTCGAGGCAAAATGCAACTTTGTAACAATTTGGTCTTTGATTCGGATCAAACAAACAGACTTCAGGTGTGAAAGCACACTAACATCGCCAGAATTACATTTGCGAATGTGGTGACAGAGGCAGACTACAGCTCCTGCTGTTTTAAACACAGTGATCGAAGGGGTACCAGTGGCTTTGAAAACCAGTAGGGAACACCGGGTCTCACAGTATGTCACTTTCAGGCAGTCTGAAGCCACAGAGCTCTTCTTTTACCCTCTTTGCCCTTCATGCAAGTAAAGAAAAATTGACGCAGAAGCTTAAAGGCATGGGCCTGCAAGTGAAGCATGGGGCTGCAAGTGATTTCTTGTTTTCACCCAATCATCGCCAAATCTTCCAGCCTGTCGTCCGCCATGTTTGTTTACTCTAAAGTCTCGTTTGACCTTGAGAGATTTAGTGAGATTTCCAGTGTTGAGAGTCGGACTCTGGTTGTTGGTGAATTAATCTGTTAGTGTGTGGTGTGCTGTTTGGGTCATATCGCTGCTCTCCACAAACTACAGGAACAAATCTGTCGTCGTTTGTCGTCATGTGTGGGCTCTCTCACACATTAGTTAAAATTTTAAATATCTCTTAGTGTGGGACAGGCCTAGGAAACTCAAAGTAACAACTCAAGAGAAAATAATCCCTAAAAAATGATCTAAAGAAGAGAAGACGAGAAGATAAGTCCTGATGTCTGAACAGATGTAACATCAGAGCCAGAGTGGAGCCTTCAGCTTACCTGTGTGATGCAGGCGCCTGTGAACGCCACGATCACGGCCACCACGTTGACGGTCAGCTGAAACTGCAGGAACTTCGATATACTATCGTATACATTCCTTCCCCACATGACGGCTTTGACGATGCTGGTGAAGTTGTCATCGGTCAGGATGATATCAGACGCCTCTTTGGCCACGTCTGTCCCGGCGATTCCCTGACAAGAAGCAGAAGGAGACGGATCAGATTTGAAATATACTCCTGACAAAAACACACTGGAGTTTCTTGGAGGGAATAAACTGGCCTGTTGTCCCCTGGTGAGTTGAGTTTGACAACTCTGGTTTACAGAGTAATGCAGCTAAAAGTTTATGTGAGAAATGTTTTGACTCGATCAGCTGACGTGGTGTTAAAAATAAAACAGTATCCATAAAGAAGCTGTGGTTTAAAACCTCTGCAGGGACAGACAGACGTTGGTCTCTCCCTGTTTCACAGCTGAACAGGTGATAATTGAACTGGGACACTCTGGTGCAAACTGAAATGTTCCAAATGGGCCACATTAGGACGGGGAGGAGGTCACTGGTTTAATGTGAGCGGCTGTCTGAGTTCGGTCTGACAGCTCAGCAGCTGCTCGGCCGCCTGCAGGAGACCCCGGCGCTCACATGACTTTGCTCAGTGAATAAAGGTCACAGAGGAGGAGGCAGCTGATGTGACTCAGCTCAGCCACAGTGCTGTCACTGTGGCTTCAATTGATCAGTATCAGCTACAGAAAATCAGCTGATCGTTTGTGAAGTTTGACTCTTTGTGCAAAAACAAATAATCATCAGTTGGATCTGAACGAGTGTGCAGAGCTGCTTCAAGTCTCAATCTGTCTCGATTTTAGCAGGATTTTTCCAAGACAGTCTGCAGACCTGCACTCTCAGGTCGGTTCTGTTGCAGCCTCCACTGTCAGGCCACCTCCACTGTCAGGCCACCTCCACTGTCAGGCCTCCTCCACTGTCAGGCCACCTCCACTGTCAGGCCACCTCCGCTGTCAGGCCCGGAAATGGATGCAATAAATTACAAAAATAAAATTGTGTGGATTCTTCCGGTTTTAACTTTTTAGTAATTTATATATTTCAATCGTTCTACTATTACGCTTCTTATTTACACTCGCTATTGATGTATTCTATAAAAACGGGAGATAAACGGGACAAAATGATGAAACATTTTTACAAAAAAATTAAGCTTATTTAGTCTGCAGTTGGAGCTTACAGCTGCACTATTGGCTTTCTTGCTTTTAAAATGTTACCTTGTAACCTTGTGCATGTACATCTTAAATTCTTACTTTTAACCATCTTTCATTTAATATTTGGCTCTTACTGTCTGTGCTGTTTTCTTACCTTGTGCTGTGGGACCACCTACATTTTTAACTTAAACCGACCAGTGATTAAATTTTCTTCTCCCGTTCTCTCCCCTTTATCTCCCGTTTTTACAGAATACATTAATAGCGAGTGTAAATAAGATAGCCAGCGTAATAGTAGAACGATTGAAATATATAAATGACTAAAACGCAGAAATCGGAGGTATCTACACAATTTTATTTGGTGATTTATTGCATCCATTTCTGGGCCTGACAGTGGAGGTGGCCTGACCGTAGAGGCTGCTACAGAACTGACCTGAGAGTGCAGGTTCTGCAGCCAGACGCCTCTCAATTTTTCAGGCGATAGAGCTGCACCTAGGGTCATCACGATACCAGAATTTCAAACTTCGATATGATACTAGTGAAAATAAATGATACTCAATACCTGTGTCGTTACCACGGCAACAAAAATAGAAGTCCTAGGAGCAAAAAAGTTGGTCGTTTTCTTGTTTTTAATTTCCCACAAAAAAAAAAGTCATGAAACACACCAGCTCGTCTGACATCCTGTTGCATCTCTTTTACTCGGCAGCTTTGGGTTAAAATCTGACTGTAGCTCTGTTGGGTCTTTTTCAAGCTTAGATTATAGATAGATTATTTGATCCACAGAACGATAGCTTATAGTCATTTTTAAAGCTTAAATGGTGGAAAATTCTTATTAATTTCCTGCTTTTTCTCTGTTTATTATCATATTAAACTGAGTATCTTTAGGTTTTAGACTGAAAAAATATTTTACAGCATCATCTGTGACTTTGAGGAGCTGGGATGGACTTTTTCATCATTTCCTGACATTTCATTGACTAAAATAATCCATAAATTGATCGATAATAATAATAATTCTTAGTTGCAGCTCAGTAAGGCGAGCTTCATGCTGTTTCTGGCTAATCAGAAATCACACAGCTCCTGTTTACAGTCGCTTCTTCTTTCAGCTGGGCATGTTGACTGTGTTGGCTCTAAGATATGTCATAATGTGGCACGGTAGGGTTATATACGTCACGCAGTAAATATCTGAGCGTTCAAAAAAAAAACAACACTGAGACGTTTTGAGTTTCAACAATGCTGAACATTTTGTCATTACACTTGTTCTTTTTTTTTCATTAACACATTTTGACACTTGGCACAACAGCTCGGGTGATGTAAACAGGAGGTCGAGTTCGCTTCCAGCTACACATGAACCCTGTTTGAGTTTTTAACCGAAAGTTATGTCCAGTCTGAAGTTATTACGATCACAGTCTGACCTCTGTCCAGTTCCTCCTCATGGGGAGTGAAGAGGTCACACGTCTGATGTCAGCTCTGTTCTCGTTCACAACTGATGACGTGTTGTTTTTGGAAAGTTAAATATATGTTCTTTTGTTTCCAGGCAGCCAATGGTTTCATCTTCGTCTACTTCATTGAACGAAACTTGACTTTCCGGATCGATTTTCACTTAAAGTACATTATCAATACTGACATCTTCATTGTGACATAAATAATGCAGATAAAAGGTTCACTGTGATGGATTAAACAACACTAAATGGTTTTATTAGTCTGTTTTAGATGTTTGTAATAGATTTCCCCTGTGTACAGAAGTTCACGTAAAACAAACTAATGATTGAAAATGGGGAAAAATATAAATCCAAAAGCCTTGGACACAAGCATTATAAAAATTATAGAACAGTTTAAGTAATCTGATTGGACAAGAGGCATTCCATGAGTGCTGATAGAGAGCACAACATCACTAAGTCATTTGATTGTAGCTGTTTTCATTAAGCAAAAAAGCCGGGTGTTAGAGGGTTTTTGGACCAGCTGTAGAGCAGCTTTAGATTCAATTTTACTAAACAGGATAAAAAAGGTTCTGTTTTTACGCTCCCTGTATCTTGAACAAACTCCCAGAAACACTCAGTTCTTTTAACTCAACGACAGCTGCCTTTTATTAAATTATTTTAATACATTTACTTTAATAACTATTTTAATTACATATCACTGCACTGTAACGTTTACTCTTATATCTTATAACTCTTATGATATTTTAGCTTCTGTTTGTCCTGTTTTATAAAGTGTTTCTTTTTCATGCTTTTGTTGTCTTGTGTGAAGCACTTTGACTTTGTCTTGTTGCTAAAGTGTTTAGTATAAATAAACTTGCCTTGCCAATACGTTACGATATGGTCATTAAAAGACTGCGATCAGAGTCCAAGATACTATAATCTGTGTTTAACTGTCTGTGACCAGAATATAATCTGATATTATTTAATATAAAATAAACATGAGCCAAAAATAGAAAGAGAAGCATCAGTCTCACTGCTGTCCGTCTATTTGTTGGTTTTTGGAGAATAAGAGCAGTAACATGGCGACAGAGTGTGACCTCACTGTGCTGATGAGCCGCAGCATCCACCCTCCACATGCATCCATCTATTATTCCATTTCACAGCTTCTTAATGACGCCACGGCATTGGCATCGCATTTATAGAATAGACTTATTTCACGGCTGCATTAGAGACATAATCAGCTCAAAGGGTTTTGTTCTTTGGGTGATGATGCAGAGAAAACTGAAGCATCAGATGAAAGAAGAAGAAGAAGCAGGTACCATAGCAAAGCCGACGTCAGCCTTCTTGAGGGCGGGGCCGTCGTTGGTACCATCTCCCGTCACTGCCACCACCTGTCGGGTTTCTCCCACCGTGCTGTCGATGATTCCTGATCAACAAAGCGAGACAAAAACAAACAACAATGCTACTTTTTAATGAGTGTGTCAACATTTCAGGTCAGACAAATGAGGTCTCTGCTTCTGTCTTTAAAAACACAAATGACTATTTCCTGTAGTTTACAGGCCGAGTTCCACCAGCAGGGGTCACACCTATATTCCCTGGGTCCTATTCTATCCTGATGTAAACTAACATTGGAAGAAATAAGTTAGGGCTATCATCATACTTCAAAGTGCAAACAAAGGAAAGGAGGTGGATGTTTTAAATGCATTTTTAGAGGTTAACATATGTTCAGCCTCTGTGGAGAAATCAGTGTGTAACATCAAGAACGCTGTCCTACCTGCAAATGTAAGGTCATATGTTTCAAGGATTACAACATCAGTGTGCTGTATGCTAAATGTGAATGATCTTAACACATTGACCACCCCAAGAAACACTGCTGAGTGCATCAAACACTTAAAAAAATCTCTTCTAAGAGGATTATTAAGCGGTTGAACAAAGGACTCTGGGAACATCACTAATTTACATGTGGCTTAAAGACACACCAAACCAATCATGTATAATATTGGATCTCTGATAGATTGAACCCACCTTTGACCAGAGTGTGTTTGTCTGTCGGCGATGAACGAGCCAGAACGCGAAGTTTGGGCCAAACTTTGTCCAGGCGCTCTTGTTCCACCTGAAAATGGGAAAAGTAGTTTAGCCTTTATTTGATAGGAAAGTGGATAGAGTTAGACATATGGGAGGAGAAAGTGGGAGTGACATGCAGAAAGGGCCGAGGACTGAGCCTCTGTACATGTATTTGCACGCTTTCCTGTAGAGGCGTGTTGCTGCCAGCTGTGTTTTCTGAAGCAGCACGTAATGACGATCACCGCTCTCTGTGCATAAAAATGCAATTGTTCTTGTTGTCTTCAATTCTTTTGCTAACATCTATAAAAAACTAAAGTCTGCCCTCCGCCCCCGCCTCTCCACACTCACACACTCCGAGCATGCAGGGGCGGGGTTTACACGGACAGACTGGCATCTCTCACGCTCGTATTGATTTAAAGGCGGAGGCGAGTGCTTCTAAAATTAACAGGAGAAGCAATACGCAGCTTGCTAGCCATAACAACTGTCACAATAGTGTCGGAAACAGGAGAAGAGAGGTTGAAGGGATGACGCGGCAAAGGGCCGAGGGCAGGAGTCGAACCCTGGACTGTAGCCTCTCGAGTCGAACCGCTGAGCTAAACTGCCGCCCGGATGTAGTTTTGTTTCTTACTTTCATGATTGCAGCATAAAATAACAACTCTTGCTCTTCTATTTCAGTTCTTTTAAGTTTTTTAAAATCAGCAGGTAAATAGAAGCTTTCACCTGCTCAGTAGAGGAAAATATATTCTTAAATATATACTTAACAGCATTAAATGTGTTGAGTTAATAGTTTATAACTCCCCCACCTACATTAAACTAACTTCCAAACAGCTGCATTAACAACCTGTTGGACTCCAATCTTACTGATGGGAAGGCCACGTTGCTCTGTGTCTGCTGGATGTGGAGGTTTGCTGCTAGCGTGTGCATGAAGAGGACTTGATGCTGCTTTGAACTTGAACTCATCATTTAGTAAAAACTTTATTGACACACTTTCTGGCTGCGGTGTAAGAATCAGCCCCGTCCTCGTCTCACCTCTCCTTTGTCGTTTCTGATCTGCTGGTTGAACTCTTTGCCCTCCAGACACAGGAAGTCCTCATTGGGCAGCAGGATGCCACACTTGGTTGCGATGGCGCGGGCGGTGTTGATGTTGTCTCCGGTAACCATGCGTACCGTGATGCCTGCACGCTGGCACTTAGAGATCGCCTCAGGTACCTGGAAGGGGGTCAGAAATACAGAGAAACGTTGTTTTCCAACACTTGAAATCTGAGAATTTGTCGGAGAAACTTCTTTCTTTGATCTCTTCATCAGTTTAAAAAGTATTTTGAAGACTGTAGCCTAAAGGAAGAGGAGCTATTGTGAGAGCTATATTTTGCTAAAGTGACGCTTGATAAAACTGATCTAGAGTCAGACCTCTGTGAGGGGTACATGTGGACATAATGGTCAGTTGTCAACACAAAGCTGCCGGCTCCTCACCCTCCTCAGCAGGCGGCTCAGCTGGCATTTAACAGAAAGCAACAGGAGTTCTGTGTTTGCTTACAAATACAATCACACTTCAGAGCTTTGATTCATGCAGAGAGGAGCCTTGACCTGAGTGAAGGAGTCAACGGGTTACATTCTCATTCTGATAAACATTTTCCAGAAAATGAAAGGGTTACAGACTGCCGCAGAAGAGCAACTGTCAAATACTTACTTAGTGACAGGAGTTAGGCGTGAGTAGTGTTTTTAAGATGTCAATAGAGCAAAAACACACAATAACAGAAGTGCAGGAAATGGAGTAAACTGAGTTTTGTCTGCTCTGTTTATCGTATATATTTTGTCTGCTCCAACTTAAGGTACTTAACGTACATCTTACTGAAGTTACCGAGCATTACATCCACAGCCAGAGGCTTTCCTGCGTTCAGCTAACCCCAGTATCCTGTGGGGCTAAATACCTGCACATTGTTGTGATCTGTTGAATATTTTGAATATCCTGATTATTTGTGCAGAATTTAACTTGATGGCTTTAACACGCCTATAAATAGGCTATGATGCATTTTTTTTTTTTTCAGTATTGGGGGTCCATCAATACGGAAGAGGATTAGGGCCACTGGAAAAAAAAAAAAATTAATGTCCAATAAAAAGATTTTTTTATTTTTATTCTGAGTCCGTCAACACGGTCAGGGAGTACAAGGTGCATAAAAAGTTTGGGACCCGCTGTTGTAGACTATCACAAAACAAGTTTCTGTTGATCTACTTTGCATCAGCTGATAAAATCTACTATGACTGAAGGAGTGGCTAAAGCTGAAAAACTGCTTCTGGTAACGTTTTTCTTTTGGAACTAAGAACCTACACCTTAAAAAACCTAAAAATACAGACTTTAGCTGGTAAATCTGAGTGGAAGCTTAAGGAAGGGTCAACACACTGGACACAGTAAAGACACAGGTTTAGAGCTGATTGATGACACTCTACTGGCTAGTCGACGTGTGTCATCGCTGTCAATTGAACTGTGGTTTATCCTGACATGATGATGATCGATACAGTTGCAACAGTGCGTCAACGAACTGACCGTTAACTAACAAACGTCATGCCTCCAAGCTGCAACATAGGTCTTGTAATGCATCTTGTTTGCATCACATCACATCTGGTTGTTTAGAAATAACGTCTGAGCTGCTGACGCTCTCCTGCTGCTCTGCGGTTATTTCCATCCTGTCTGTGATCTTTGTGCTGTGACATTAAAGCAGCACGCAGCACTGACGCTTCCCGAGCTTCATTACAGGCTTCACTTAGCACATCGGAGCATCAAGACTCTGCACACCTGCACAGGATGAGATACTGTTGATGTCTGTCATCATGTTTCCCTATATGACCATGAGCAGCCTGTTACATCAGGTCATGTTTCAGCTCCGTGTCGTCGCTGTTCTCTTTTAATTGAATTCCATAAATGTCAAAGTGCGTCAGGTTAACTTTCCTCCGTACCTCAGGTCTGACGGGGTCCTCGATGCCGACCACGACGATGCAGGTGAGCTCGTTCAGGATGTCGTTCTCGTTGTCCCAGTTCGGCTCTCCGGCCTCGGCGGGGAAATCCCTGTACGCCACGCAGATTGTCCTCAGCCCTTCGCAGGCCATCGGCTCGATCACCTTACGCACCATCTCGTCACGGTCCTTCGTCTTGAAGATGCGAGGCTGACCCTGAGCGTCCAAGATACGAGAGCATCTGGAAGAAGAGGGGAGAAGGAGGGAGATCATTATGTCTTCCCACAGACAGATTATTTCTGGTATAATTTACCTCTTTTCTTACTTTCTCAGGACGATCTCCGACGCTCCTTTGCTGTACATCCTGAAGCCTCCGTCAGCATTCTTCAGCACCGTGCTCATGGACTTGCGGGAGGAGTTGAAGGTGTAAACCTTGTAGAGTTTTTCTTCGGGGACCTCCTCTCTGATCGGCTGGTAGTCCCTCTTCAGGTCCAACACCAGGCCCAGCAGAGCGCACTCCGTCTTGTTGCCCACATGGCGAGGAAGGCCGCCTTCTTTCTCCGGAGGCTGAGAGGAGACAAAAGGTTCAGAGGTGATGGTTACAGGGAGGACCAAGAACACTTCTGCACTTTCTGCACTTATGCATCTTCAGGGGCTGTTTCAGACTAGTCTTTAGGTACATTTGTGCCTGTGTTGTATTTAGATGCATCTGTGCAGTAAAGGTCTCACCAGGATCTTGGTGGTGTACGCCGAGTTGATGGAGATGCTGTTGACCATAATTTCCAGAGTCTCTGGTTTGATGGCGTCCGGCTCGGGGACGGCTTTGTAGTGCGTGTCTCCGATGTACGCCTGCACCACCGTCATGCGGTTCATCGTCAGCGTTCCCGTCTTGTCAGAGCAGATAGCCGTGGCGTTTCCCATGGTTTCACAGGCGTCCAGGTGACGCACCAAGTTGTTGTCCTTCATCATTTTCTAAAACAGAGAAAGTTTAAAGGTTAAACCACCATGATCTCTCCCTTTAAGGTATCAAAAGGTCTGATAAATGGCAAACCTTCTTTTCCCGTCCCGCTTACCTTGACAGAGTAGGCCAGAGAGATGGTGACGGCGAGCGGCAGGCCCTCAGGGACGGCGACCACGAGCACCGTCACGCCGATGATGAAGAACTTGACGAAGTACTGGATGTAGATGGGGGTGCACTCGGCCACCCATGAGAGACCCTGCACCGCGAACGTGTCGATCACAAAGTAGAGGATGAGGATGATGACGGTCAAAGCCGACATGATCAGACCTGGTTAGAACGAGCAGAGCGAGCTGAGTTTAAACACAGACACACTTCCTGTTTGAATAAAGTCAGTTTTGTATGAAGAGGTTAAAGGTTTTATTACAGAATGAAGTTTGATGACCAAACTAAAGGTTTATTATAAGTGCGATACGTTTATGGAGTTTAGGGGTGCATTCAGGGGCAATCTGATTTTGAAATACTTTGAAATACAGTTTGCTGAGGAGCTCATTGAATTCAGAGAACAAAAAATAAGGATTTAAAAATGTTATTTTGCTTGTTTTTTGTATTATAAAATGATGTGAACAAAAGCGGGTACACACTACAAGATAATCACGCTGTTTTTGGCCCTGATTCCCCCTTTAGACAAAAGTGAGCAAAGTCCCGATTGTTTGATGGTTCTAAAGATGATCTCTCCAGATGTTCCTGTGGTGCGAGGGATGCTCAGAGTGACTTTACTTCCCCCTATCTGCTCGGAAGAACATCTGGGCTGCTCCAATTTAAAAATGGTAAATATTAAACAATCTGATAACCTTTTGTGTGGGGGGAACCCCGATGACAGCCGAGCATGCACTCTGTGGATTGTCACGTGGAAAGTAATGATAACCGATTGGGAAGCAAGCTGACTGAAGAAGGAAGCACAACTCACGCTGTAACATGTACAGCCCATGTTCACGCCTTCATGCCATGACTTCACCCAGAGAGATCCTGAAGAGATTTCCAGTTGTGAGAGTCGGTGAATGAATCTGTCATTGTGTGTCGTGCTGTTTGGGTCATATCGTTGCTCTCCGAACACTACTGAACAAAATTGTTCAATCTGTCTTTATTTGTCCTCATGTGTTAAGAGTTTAAACATATGTTAGCGTGGGCCAGGCCTTAGACACGAACATGTGATCACAAAGTCACTGGTTTGATACCAATTGCAAAAAGGTTGCAGACTTTATGTTTGTTGATGCTTTTACAGTTCAACATTTGTCGCCTGAACGCAACATCTGGAAATAACAGGTTTATTAAACAGAAAGTGGAATTGAAGTGAAACTTAGGTAAGGCTGCAAATCAAAGTAAAAAATATCAACTGGAAATTAGTCGGACAACATCCTGATCGTAAACTCAGACCCAGGTGTGCAGGAGCGCAGGTGGAACAGCAAAATCCTCCGCTTGTCTTTTTCTGCTTCATCTCTCCCGTCAAAGTGTTTTAGCCCAAATTCTATTTCCGTCGGTTTATTACCGAAGCACGTCTGTCCTGAAAGCCCCTCAGTGTATTAAGGTCAATTGAAATGACACAGAAAATACCTTCAGTTCCGGGATGAATCGTGTTTCCCAATAAAACATCGATCCAATAACAGTGAGTGCATTCTGACCCCCAAATCCACCTTCAAACTACTCCAAATCTGTTTACTACACTGAGCTCGGCTGGAATTAGAGGACAGTAAAGGCAAGACGGAGATGCAACTTGGCCAGACCAGCGTGTTCGAGGTAGAGACATTAAATGTAATCAGGATAAATGAGTCACCTTGAATAAGAAATGAGCACAAGCTGTTCATTTTAAAGGTTTTTGTATCAAAGGACGATTCAACCAAACACGTCATTACGGGAATATAACGTCCGCAGTATTACAGAGATGAATGACTTTGTGAGTCACTTCCTGTATCCGTGTCATTTGAGTTAAACCACTGCCCCACCCATACTACATATACATAATGGCACCAGACCCAGAGACTAATCACTTATATGGGAGAAGTGAAATACTTATTTTGGTTGGGTTTTTGCCTTAATTGGACAGAACAAACAAGAGAGAGAGACAGGAATTATGAGGACGAGAGAGCGGGGTTGACAGGTACCAAAGGGCGTAAGGTCGGAGTCCAACCTGCAAGTAACAGGCTGCCGCTCCACCGGCGCCATGGCAACAATGAGACCAATGCAGCAAGGACCTAGCTTCTTAGTAATTGCTTCTTACTTCCCATTTCATAACCTTTATTCAGATGCTGTGATTATAGTTGTTGTAATTGTTTTGCCATTTTATTACGTTATGTATTACTGCTTTATAATGTACTACTCCTTTAATCATGGCGACCTGCACTGAGGCAGATTCTAAACCGTCTTCATCTACTGTAAAGCACTTTGGGTCGACTCCCGGTGTTTTTTAATGTGTTACATAAATAAAGTTACAAGAAGTTAATATTTGGCATATATATTTTACAAGCCAGATTTAAGCAACATCACATGAGAGGGAGTGATGTTGTACTGAATATCAGCACCGCTCAGATAATCACAGCGGTGCTGATATTCAGTACAACATCACAACCTCTCATGTGATATTGCTTTTATACAACCTGTACACAAGCGTCAAATAGTAGTAAACAGGAACAATCAACAACAGATTATTTTTTGCTCCGCCAACTCAACTAGTTCCACATCTTAACTGAGACTGGACTTTTGCTGGACTGGACTGTTGCTAAGCAACCCAAACATTCTCCTGCACTCTGTGTCTACAGGTTATCATGTACATTTATCTGTTTGTTTTAATTTATCATCAACCAGTGAAATAAGAGTCTGCTGTGTGATTCAGAGGTACCAGCTCGATCAGTGTAGACATACACGGTCTGCTGACACTAAAATGTTATTTTTTAGACGGACAAATCTGGAGAACTCTTTGAATCTCGTCTTTGTTGGTGCTGACCCGTTCGCACTACATGTCGTTTTCCAACCAGCTAAATTAAATGTAAAAAGAGTGACAACCAAAACCAAAATAAAAAGTTGAATTTATTTGCTTAAAAATGCTTACATTTTGAAAAGATTAGACCACGGCTACTTAGGAGTAAGGAGTGTACTTCGGAGTGTTTGCCTTTTATTATTATTGGCTTGGCCTGTAGTGGCTCATCTTTGTTATAGACAGTCTTTGATGCTGCTGTTACATCCTCACAGAGCTGCTTACTGTTTAATGTCTGTTTTAAGACCAATGTGTTTGACTCCCCTTAATTATAATATGACTACATGGTTGCTTTGATATCGTCTATTACACCTATTAACGCCTTTATTAAGCATTTTTCAGATGTGCTCTTTTGTTGGAAAGTGAATTTTTTCTCTGTTGATGCATGCTAGGCTAGCACTTTCCCCCTGTTTCAAGTCTTTGTGCTAAGCTAGGCTAAAGGACCTAAAACTGTCCTTCAAACACAGAGATCAAACTGATATGATGTGTTCAAGTGTGTGTGCGTGTGCGTGCTGCTTCTCACCGGCCTTCCCGATCTGCACAGCCAGTCTGGTCAGTTTGCCCTGCAGCACCGACTTCTCCTTCTTGGTCACGTTAACCTTCTTCACCGGCTTGGCCTCCTCTTTCTCCTCCTTCTCCTCCGACTCTGCGGCGTCCTCGCTCTTCAGCGGCTGGATCTCTAGGGCGATGCCGTCCTGGGTTTTGGCTGGAAGGTGGAAGGGGGGAATAAGGTGGTGTTCGGGGGGTAAAAGGAGGAGAAGGAGGGAGAGATAGGAAAGAGCGAAGAATGGGATGGGAAAGATTGGATTTCCAAGAATAAGGATGGAAGAGAGGACGGTTTTAAAAGGGGGGATAAGAAAAGGCAGGTTTCGGCAGGTTGACAAAAGGTGAATGAATTTAATCAATAAATAATAATACATAAATAAACAAAAAGAAAGGAGGGGGCAGGGGGCAGGGTTCAGGGGAGGTTTGGGGATGAAGGGTAGAGAAGCAGAGGAATCGTTAGAGATGCAGTCAGGAGGCAGAGCTGAAAACGACCGGATGAGTTTCTCAGAGCTCAGAAAACAGACCTCTGATGTTTATCATTAACACGGTGACCCGTTAGCTGAATGCACAAAGCAGCATTTCATCATTTAATGATCACAGAACATTCATGAAAAGGTCCAGGTAGCTTTCAGAGAGTCACAGACGAGCTGGTAGCAGAGCAGCAGACAGAACAGAGAACAGCAGAAACAACAGAGAGGATATAACCCTGACACACACACACACATACACACGCGCACACACACACTCAATACACACACACACACACACACTTTCTTTAAATCACATCAGAGCTCAGAGTTTGGAGTTCTGAAGCCTGACATGGCGTCTGGTTTTGCCGGCTCTGCTCCTCATTTGCATAAACAAACTGTGTATTTGCATTTCACTTCATCAGCTGGGATCCTGTTTGGACTGTAACACTCTACGTGGAGCTGTTTGATCTGCTCGAGCTTACACTGAATCCAGCTTCCACGGCTGTTTGTCATATTTCCATACCAAAGAAATGTGAGCAGGTGATGAGCGGAGACAAAACTAATCTGACACACTGAGTTTGTATGCTGTTTGTCCTCGTGAACACCTGAGCAAACAACACCGACTGAAACTGGAGGATTTATCTCAGAGTCCTGTTAATTGCTTGTCAGGTTGTTAACGTTTGACACTGGAAATGTTCTGATTGGGGCTTAAATTAGACTTTAAACCTAAAACGTAGTCCCTAAAGCCCTATTGGAGAGTCACTGCAATGCCAACATCACTTCTGTAACCAACAATACCGACAGATCATGGACATAAAGCAGCTTTAGATTCCTGGATGAGCAATAAGAAGTTTCAGATTAAAAAAGAAACTTCGGGATAATAATATAAAATTCTGCCTGTTTAATCCTAAATCTAAAGCAAAGAGGCAAATGTTTGAGATTATCTGCTCCTATTGTCCTGTTTTTATTACCTGCTGAGGTATCAAGTACTACATCAACCTAAACTGGAAGCAGTAAAATAATTTTAACAAATTTAACATGCAATTAGCAGTAAGTTGAATTTGTAATAATGAAAACATTGGACCTCATGCAAGAACCATTTCTGCAGAAGGTTTACTGAGGAGAAAATACAAGGATGAGGCGTGTCTTTGGATTCACATATAAAGATAAGACAGTCGTAGAAGAAGAAGTGTGTTGTGTTGTTTTGCACATGCGATATGTTCACAGCCTGAAGACAACGCTGTGAGGCTTAAAGGCTCGCCGTCTGCTGCTGGTTTTATGGTATTAAGGTGTGCAGTTTATATTGTATGTGTAGATGTATGTTTGTTATTATTCAGCCAATGTGTGAGGAGGTTTTAACTAAGGTTCTGAAGCAGACTTGGACACCACTTAAAAATCCTTTTAATGCTATCTACATGTGGCCTTTGATATTGTCTTATTATACTTCATTCTGTGTCTTTACATTGTGTTTTCATGTCTTATGTTACGCTCTTTGACTTACATTGTTTTTGGAAGGTGCCTTGCAATGCCCAAGCAGTGTAATCTTATGCAATATAATCCAATATAAATATATATACAAAATTATACTGTGGCGAAACTAAAGTTATCTCAAGACACTTTACAAAAAGAACAGGTCTAGACCGCTCTCTTTTTTATGTTATTTAGAGAGAGACCCAACATGAATCCACCGTGAGCAGCAACATTTGGCTGCAGTGGCCGAAACCTCGAGCAGAACCAGACTCATGTTGAACAGCCATCTGCCTCGACTGGATGTGCATCTGGATGCATTTAATGTTCAGGTTTTTGACACTGTGATACATGAATGAAATGATATGTTTCATCACTTGAGTCAAAATAAAAGTGGTCGAATGCACAGCATCATTTTTGTCCTCAACATTTACACGAGTGGGGAAGAAAACTTGAGACGACCGTCAATATAATCTAAAATACTCTGGCATAAGCTTTACTCAATATATTTTTCTAGTGCAATAAACATTACATATATTTACTGTGCAATATACAATGTTACTTAAATGCATGTTTGCTTGTTACTAGGGGTGGGAATCGCAAGGTAACTCATGATACGATACGCGATATGTGGCCCACGTTAATATCACGATACAGCGATTCCTCTATAATTGATATTGCAAGACAAATGATACATCACGATATCTGATTAACTTCTTCTACAGCCAATCTGTTTATTTGTAAATGACAGTCTCCGTATTTGGCGCCAGTCTGACGACAATTGTATCGCCTGAATCAGACGACAATATTTTGCCGTACTGATATTTTGTCCCACCCCTACTTGTTGATGTGGATGCCTTAATGCCATCTAAGGTGAAGCGCTTCCTACTTTCATTGTACATTGTATAATAATAAAATAGTGATTAAAAAAGGCTTGATTTTTCTACTTACGGTCATAGAGCTGTTTCCAAAATAAATGTTTCAGCACTAAGGTCACGGTTAAGGTGTTGTACTGGACTGCATTAAATATTCTTAAGTCCTCCGTAATTTTCCACGAGGGGGCCATTTAATGCAGCTCAGTACAACATCAAAACTAACAATGGCCTCAATACTGAAGCATATCATTTAATGAACACCTCTAAGACAGAACAAATAGACTTTTGAGACTTGATTTCAGACACCAGGACTTTAAGCAGCAATTTGACACTCTTGGGTTACATTTCTGCACATCTCTACACCTCCTTTTGAACAGGTGGTATCCATTTAGTTAAAAGGGGGGGTTTACAGCCAGGGATGTTTGCACACTTGTTCAAACACACATAAAAGAAAATCTGAAAATACTAAGTGGTTCCTGCATGGAGCTCAATCACTCTAAAAGAGAGATGTGCTCAGATGACGCACATGTCCTCCCACCTGACGAGTCATATTCTGCAGAAAACATCCACAGCGAGCTTTGGGACCTTCAAAGACTACTTGCTATGGTAGCAGAGAAGCAAGAAGTGTCTCTTTAACATGTAGAAATGTGTTTTTCTGACATTATTATCCTTAAACTCCTTCAGCGTCATCGTCTCTGCCTCACTCTGAGTTTCTTCAGGCTCTTTAAAAGCTCCCACACAGAATATTTCTCTAAAAGGGAAGTCATTATTTCATGACTCAACATGACATTTAGACGCTCTGAATGTGGGTGTCAAACCAGGAAGCTGTGGAGCTTTATGCACATGGTCCACTCTGAAGACAAGCCACAACATAGAACTAACTGACACAGCTTCACATGAACAGGACTGAGACCCACTGACCAATCACAGAACTGTAAACAGGCGCAGCATTGAACCATGGGAGAGCGCACGGCGGGCAGAGGGAGGGGGGTGTCTGACAATCAAAAAAGAAAGCAAGTCAACAAACAGAAGACGAACTCAAAGGATCACCCCAAAGAACTGAAAAACGACAGCGATGCAGAACAACAACAGAGAGGAACAGAGGAGGAAGAGGAGGCTGCAGAGCTGTGGAGGCTGCAGGAGACTTCAGCAAGACATAAAAATAACAGAGAAGAGGGAGAGAGTCAAACAGTGATTACAAGACGACATGAAGTCCTGAGCAACACCCTGCAAGGAGGCAACAGTGAGAGAAATGAGAGGAGTCAAAGGCGAAAAAAAGAAAAGAAACTGAAGATACACAAACAGAACAGACGACAGCCCACAGCCCACTAATACTGCAAGGGTGCAACTCCCACACACACCGACAGCTCGCTTCAGCCAAAACACAGCACTGCACTGTTTGGATCAGTGGGTGTTTCTTTACAGTGTCAACAGAGAGTCACATTTATCATCAGGGTATAATAAATGTGTTGACGTGTGTGACAAGAAACTGGACATATAGAATTTTAAAAATGTAACACGTCCTACACAGTCACTTCACATTGAATGCCTCATAGCAGGACAAATCCTTCCTCGGAGGCTTTTATTGTGAAACATCTGCAAGAATTGCAGAGTTTAAGTGAAGCCTGATGCTGCCTGAGACAACAGGAATGATCCCAGTCTCTGCAACACAGTGAGGCATACAGCTGATTCACTTATTAGCTTATTTATTATGTTTAAATCGATCTAAAATAAAAACGACGATAGCTTGAGCCCTTATTATTTTGTAGCTGAAAGCCTAGACTTCCATCTATCGGGGCGCCAAGACATTTGCTGAAGACGTCATCACATCCTAATTAATCTATGTCATATTGTGTTTAATGGTGGCACAATGCATAGGTTGAGAGTGTGGTTTGGATTCATTATTTTCACTACAGAAAGCCAAAGTTTCAATCTTTCGCTTCATTATGTTGTACCTTTGTCCATGATGTCATTACATCGGTTTCATACGGTGCAATCTCTTAACCCATCGGAGTGATAGTAAACTTTTCAGGAAACTCGGTGTAGCCAGCGTTTAGCGATAAGGACATCCAGCCAAGACTTCCTTTCCTGTGCGCTGCATCGTTTACAGTCCAGTTCGCAACTTGAGAAGCGACCGTGTGTTCAAATCAAAGTGAAATTCTCCCCTCCAGATATGTCTGCAAAATAAACGGCATCATCTCTTGGTTCATTCCATCCCCCGGAGGAGCGCCCGTTCATCTGTTTGTGCCGAGTCTCAGTTTCACTGTAAATAGTAAGTTACACAGAGGCTGCACTCTGGCTTACTTCAGCTGGATGAACCGAAAAAGAAACTTGTGATTAACTTTAATTAACGGCTCTTAAGTTTGCTGAAATAACAACATCATGATGCAGATTAGTAACAGGTCAAAATGAAGCTTTGTCAGGTCTGTCCTCAAGAGGAGAAGATAACTACTTTAAAATGAGGAGTTTGTTGAACGGAGGTCGTATCCATCCTTTTTGATGCATTCAAGGAAGTCAGGAAATCTAAACGCTGAACGGCTTTTGTGACGCAGAGTCAAGGGAATTTGTCTCAAGTCAAAGATTGTTAGCTTAACTTGCAGATATCTAAATCACTATTGGATGACTGCTGACGATCCGCCCGCTTTTGCTCTCCACACGGACTGTTTTTCCTGCATACGACACAGCCCGTTGATACATGATTGGTCGGTACAACTCGGACTACAAATGTTCTATAAAGTTAAACCAAAACACAAAGGGTAGTGATCTGTTTTAAATGTTCTAAAATGAAAATACCACTGGCACTGGCGTACCGTTTCTATTGCAGAGTTCATAAAGTTAATTAAATTCAAATACTTGAATCAGATCCATACGGATCTTGGCAGATCCCTAAAGCCCAGGTATCAGTATCATTACGGGACTGAAAAAGTTGGCACATCGATGACAACGCTAAAACTGAATGATAAATTAAAGCTGAAGGTCTTACAGAGGCCAATAATGCAGACTTGAGAGTGAGAACTCTAAAGTTAAAACTCCTGGAAGGTGTTTCAGCAGATTTTGTTCTCTTTGTGTTATGACAGGAGGTCATCCGTGACTTCAGCTCTGTGAATTATCTCTGTGTGCAAAAGTGTGATGAGCGTCCAAGAGCAAGAAGTGTGTGTGTGTGTTTCTGTGTACATCAAGAAGCATTCTGTCTGCAGCAGATGCTCGAACCATGGGGGGTCGTGAGAAGGGGAGCCGTGTGCGTTTGCGTGTGTGACAGCATTTGTGTGTATGTGCGCCGAGACAGCTTGCAGAGGAAGTTGGACATGTGTTGGATCACACGGGACACTGACGACGGTTGGCTGGTTGGAGCGATGATGTCATCAACATAAACACACAGTCATCAAATTAAATATTTAAAGCCACTGAGGGAGTGTTTGATTTCACCACAGGGACACCCCTGAAGGTTAACCTTAAAGGTCGGACTAGTGTGTCGGAGTGACCCTCGCAGCGGGAGTTATATTTGTCAGAGTGTAACAGGACATTTGGAGGGCAATCAGAGTTTTTCTTAGTGCATGAATTTAAATTTGTAGAGAAGTTTTGAATCATTAAAGATTCATTTGATTCAAACAAACACAATCTTATTTTGTGGAAGATGCCCTATCACATCTAAAAGTATTTTAGGCACAGACTATAAGATTTAGCAAAGATTAAGGGTAATTTTTTTTTAAGAATACAACTTCCTGTTGTTGTTGAGATTATTTCCCATCATGCTCCTGGTGGAAATTTACAAGTAAACACACAAACAGTGGAGAAAACGCAGCTTTTGGCCACAGCTGCCCTTATATGTACAGTTGTTTGCATTATCTGCAGTGATTGCGGCTGTCACGTCAGCTGGGTTAGCATTAGGAGCTAATGGGCCACTGGCGAGGCATTACTTCTCGATAATCTAATACATGTAAAATAGTGTTATGGTAATGTTGAGACGAGGTAAAGATTGACATAAGGCAGCTTAGACTGAGTTATATGATCATGTTACACTCAACCTCGAAAACCTATGGCTATAGTCTAACGACGAAATAGCCTGTGGGAGCGATGGCAAATTTCCGAGACTTCTGGTGTAGCCAGTGGTTTTTCAGACAAGCTATGGAAGTATGTCAGGGCCAGGACTACTTTATAGTTATGCTCCTCATTGTTTACAGTTCGACTAGTAACTTAAGAATGCAAGAAATCAAGTGGAGTTAAAAGGCTGATGTGTTCCGCTGCTTTTGCTCGCCACGTGGACTGATTTCATGCTTAACCAAAGTATGCTGAAACACAATTGGATGATACTTCTTCAGACTATAAATGGAAACGAGTGTGATTTTCTCGAAAACACAAGAGACACAAAACAGTGCTTTGTGACGTACTAGTTTTTCTATCACTGTGAGGACCCTTTAATATTTTAGACGGTATAGGTGTGTGACATTTTGCGATGTGTTCTGTCTCTTTTCTGGCTCTCCACATGTACTGTTTTCCTTCATATAATCAAAGCATGCTGAACTGCAATTGGGCGACACTAATCTAAATACAAAAGGAAACCAGAATGTGATGAGTGTGATGTTCTTGTTTTTCCATCATTGCGAGGACCTTTAAATATTTTAGACGGGACAGGTGTGGACTTTTCGGCAAAGTGAGGACATTTCGTCTCATCCTCATTCCTTGTTTTTAGGATTATAGTTAGATTTAGGTTTTGATTGAGGTTACAGTTAGGGGCAAGGGAATCCATTATGTCATTGAGTACAGACAAAGGCTGCCAGTGTACCACTTTTCAGGTCAGCGTTAGAGGATATCCTGACTAAGACTTCCCTCTTTGTGCGCCAGTCATTATTTTCAGTTTGACTTGTAACTTAAGACACAAACGGAGGTGGAGTTGAGAGATCTGCTAACAGATTGTTTTCTGCACTGATTTTGTCAGATACCTTTCAGAGATTCTTAAAAAGCTAAAATCATCGTTAGATGGCAGCTGATACGTTTCTGGATTGTGTTACGGCTGATGTTTTTTCCCGCCTCATTTGGTCTCCATTTTCCTGCATCAAACCGAAGCCTGCTGTAAAACTCGGACTAGTAATGGTAACCAGAACACTTCCAACACCAAAAATCTTAATCCTTGAATACAGATTTGCATTCATATGCAGATATATGTGAACAGACATTACTTCACACCAGCAAATGCACCTCAACTCCTCAAGTTATAGAGTAAAAGACTGAGAAAAAGCGGCCATTTTTATGTCCCAATTTGGATAGCAGCAAGCATACATTTGTTGAGCGCATTAATATAGCTTTCTTATCTCACATAAAGTTATTCTTTAAGAGAATTTTTATACAAAATATGATTTATGTTGTTTCAAAAACTCTTTTCCGATGCTCAAAATGCCCCAAGATGCTCTCAAGGGGACAAATATAATCCCATAGTCACCCCATGGCCGTTACCATCACCGAAGATGCTCTGATTGGCTGTCAAAGACCTGAAGGTTGAGAGTTGCACCCTGTCACAGGTAAAGCAAGGCGAGAGAACGTCCCCCTTTATACAGCAAAGAGAGAGAGATGGACTGGACACCCCCCTCCTGCCGCTGGGTGAAGGGTGAGGAGGGGGTGAGTAACAGGGAGGATGGAGGGACAGAGAGGGACAGATGGATGAATGGAGGGGTTACCTTTGTTGCGATTTTCGGGGGGTCCTTGTTTTTTACCTGTTCGGACAGAGAGAGAGGGCGGAATGCTGATAAGATGGCTCAAAGGAAAAATAAGATCAAATCAAACTGAGGGAGAACACAAAGTTCAAACTGATAGAAACCCACAGGTGTGTGTGTGTCGTGTGTGTGTTGTGGGCAGGAATGGACCAATCAGAGGAGAGAGACACAAGACTTCCTGCTGCGGAGAACCAATAGCTACAAAGTTTGACAGCAGATCTATAATCAGTTTCTCTCAATTAAGAAATCTTTTAAATGTCAAACAAAAATGTATTAAAAAAGTATTGGCTTGCGACACTATAATGCTCCGGGTAAATCAATTTCATATATACTAGCTTGCTGTTTCTATGGAGATCAAGTATGTCAGCAGGAATTATGGAAAAACTGATTTTAATGAAACGCGGTGGAAGGATGTGTCATGGGCCAAAGAAGAAGCCAATAAAAGTTTGTTGAATTCGACTCGTGAAAATAAAATAAAATGGTGGACACGACAAACAGAGTTACCTGTTTGTTTTAGATATTTTTTTGTTAATCTAAAATTACATAATTATCCAACTAGAGAGGCGAAAAATCTCAATTTTCATTTGTATAAAACATTCCTTGGTCACTTCACGATCAAATATTGGGGAGTTATCTTCTGCGACTTACATATGATCTCCTGACAACAACCAATAATAATTTTGAAGACTAACAACCACTATAAGTCATTGTTGGTCATACCATGGTCTGGAAACATTGCTTTCTTCTTTCCATTTTTTTATTTAGCCAAAACGCTCACACCGATAATAAGGTTATTCAGGTAATTTTCTATGTTTGTAGAGCCTTTTGTATGTCTTTTTTTTTTACCACACCCACATACATGTTTATATTTTCTGCATCTGTAATTGGTACATACTGTATGTACAGTGTGTTCTGCTTTTAAAAAGGGAATATTGAGTATGTATTTTTTTTCCAATTTAGAGGAACATCATAAATACACATCTGACATGATGTTGTTTAAGCGAGGTACAACCATATTTCTATTTGTCTGTTCATTCATCCTCATTATTAATCTACATGCACATGAATACTATTAATATTTTTCTGCACATCACTGTCCTGGTGCTTCAGCTGAGCAATGACAGTTTAATCAAAACCTTTTTTCTAGAGATGTATATATTAGCTGGATTGGTGTAAAATATTTCAACAATTACTGGAAGGATTACCATTACATTTTAAAACGCCATTCACAACTTCCAGACCATAAATTGTCATAACTTTTGCGTTAGGCTTTTCATTAGGCCAAAATTTAGACCAAATTTAAAAAAAATCATGCTTATATGGACTGTTATTAATTTCTGACTGGTCGACCTTGTAATCATTATTTTAACTTAAACACAGTAAAAAATACCGCACAATGCTAAAAGCTCAAAAACTGCATGCACATGTGCTGTATGTAAGGATCTTAATGTTTATTGACCCATGTCAGCTTTCATGCATGAATGATCAGATACACGTACGTATCGGTAGCAGGTGCATTTTTCTTGTCATGGACATTAACTTCCTGTTGCCCTTATATGGAACTATCTGCTTGTATTGTGAAATTAGGTTGCGTCAAGGTCAAAGCCAGCGTGAACAAACACACGTCTATTTGTTATTCAGATGGTGGTTTGTGATTGATGACAGAACCGCTGAAAGTGTGTGTGTGTGTGTGTGTGTGTGTGTGTTTGCACTTACTGGCTCTTATTCTCATAAGATAACCAATAGGTGTGACTCCACACGTACGCATTGCAAGTGTGTGTTTGTGCGTGTGTGTACGAATTAGCATGTTTGTATGCATTAGTGTGTGTACATTTGGTTGATGCAGCCATGTGTGACAGTGAAGGCTGCTTTGTGTCTTTTGTTGTCGACACACAAGAGACAAAAAAAACAGCGTTTCATGATGTTCTTGTTTTTCTATTGTTGTGAGGACCCTTAGGATTTTAGACGTGATAGGTGGGGACTTGTGTTTAATCTCCACTCCACTTGTTTTTAATATTATGGTTAGATTTAGTTTCGATTGAGGTTACTTTAGGGGCAAGGGAATCCATTATGTCAATGAGTACAGACACGTGTATGAGATGCTTGTCTAATATAAAAGCTTCTGCTGCTTTTACCTATTTAGAGTTTTATTTTATTGTTATCTGAAATCTTGTCTTGTGGCTCTCATTAGGAATTCAATATGAGTTTAAAATAATTGACTTGAGTTCGAATGCAAACCTGAGCGTCTCTCTCCGCTGAGCTGGTACATTCAGCCAGTTCACAATGAATGCCTGACAAACTCAAACTTTAGCCAATAAAACAAACAATGAGACAAAAACAAACTAAAGAAAATAAGACATGGGTAAAAGGGGGTTAGCATGATCACAAGCAAATCAAAAGCAATAGAGACCGACTGCACAAGCCTGTTGGTTTACATCAAACTGCTCTGTGATAGTACGAGGATCATCTGGACATTGGCTTTTGAAGGGTTCCACTTCAAGAAGCAAACAGAGGAAAGTACGTTTGGCATTTTATCCAACATCGCATCATTTTTCAACTCAATGCCCAAGTAGAGTGGCTAAAAAATACCATGAATAAGTGAGACCACAATGTAGTTTATTCAGGATGATGCATTGATTATTTTGTCCATTTTAAGGCTGTCGTAAGAGTGTAATACTTCCAATCATATATAACAATTGCTACATTTGACAAGCTTCCCATCTACTGGTTATTTAGTTCACAACAGTGGAAGATTAATCGTTACAATTATCAGTAATGTTTGAAACAATTGCTCCCGAATTTCCGATAGAAGTAGTTTTAGGTAAAGTTAAGGGAATTACGTATTTGTGGATGTCAAATTAGTGTTGATGGTAAATGTAGTTAATTAAAGCACTTAATTTCTCAGTCGATGCTATACTGACTGAGAATGCTCGCGGAAAGTGCTGATAGAGCCAACATGCACCAGGATTCATTGCACGTGAGCAGCACCAGCTTTGGTAACAAGTGCAGGCATTTCTTCATACCTTATACCTCCGATGGACAGATGGAGATAAGGCTGAACATTTTGGAAGAATCTCTTTTACTCATCTGAGTTATCTGTCTCAGTCTATGGTTTAGAATTTAACTTATTCTTAAAAAATCAGAACCCTGTTACAGGCTCAGAAATTTGTATTTACTTGTCGCAAATATATAGAATATATTTCAGCATCCTTTTATGATACACATCAGACTGTAGCTGAACCCAGCAGGTCCCTAGTAAAAATGAACCAGTTAATGATCCATGAAAGACATTGTTTAGAGAGAGATATTTATGCCATGTTCAGTCGCTGTAGGTAGTTAGCTAGTTGCAGCAGACTGAATGATCTACTGTATCTTACTCCAAATACATGTATACCTATATACGGAGAAATCCTAACACGAAACATGCCGTGCCTCGTTTTGGTCGCAAACTTGTACCTGGATAATCACTGCTTAGGGGAAAGGTTTCATGAACAGTCAATTAGGAGTTTACTTGTGAACTTGCTTAAATCTCAGGACAGTGGAGTTTAGCTGATTTGATCACTACTGCTGAACTCAGCCGTGGTCTCATTTATTCACTGATGATGCTTTTGTGATCAGATTAAGGCACTCATAACGTTTATATTTAAACCCTTCAAACAGCTCCGCTGTAATCAGCTCAGACTTGATGAACTCCACCTCCTGACAGAGGTGGCTAGTACAACAGGGGAAACTTCAAATCAACACCAGCTGATATGTGCAAAATGTGCAAATATTTCCATTCTGCACTGTTAATACAGTAGAGTAGAAATATTCAGTAGCTGACACGAGGGTAGCCATCTTTCTAGCCAAACCTTCCTCCCAAAAACACTTCACACACTTATTGTCCTCATATGACCTTCAACACTTCAACATGATCTGGGTTTCTTGAGATGAGTGTGACAGTCTTTGGCTCGGGTCTTACTTTTCTTGACCTTCTTCTCCTCGTCGTTCTCACTGGCACCCAGCAGAGTGAAGATGATGCCAGTCTGAGAGTTGAGGCCGACGGCTGACACCACCATCCTGCCTGATCCCTCCATGACGTGGGTCCCTGAGGAAAGATTCAAGTTTGGAGTCACACCTGGAACTTGGTTTTTCAAGTGACAACAGATACGATTTTTTGCTTTAAGTTATCATTATGAGGTAAACTTTGATTGCCCAACGAAATGGCTATAGATTAATGAAACTAGGGATTCTCGATTTTGGATTTTTTGCCGATATCCGATATGCCGATATTTTACAACTCATTTAGCCGATTGCCGATACCAATACCGATATTTTTTTCCCCCGCACACCTAATTGCAGAGATCATCAACTCTCTTCTGTATTGGAATTAGCGTACAGTATAATGGTGATACTCTTATCACATTTGTTACAACGGTCGGGGTGACGGGTCTTGAGATGGTTAATCAAGTGTGTTAATCTAGTGTTGAAAGACTTTGCCTTGGCTCCTCTTCGCATCACCGAAGCTGAGCAGTCATTGCAAATAGCAGTTTTGCTATCTATTTCGGACACTTTGAAAAACTCTCTCATGCTGCAGGTAGACACACGTGACGTCATCACGCTGAGCCGCGCAGGTCTTCTTCGCGCCGGGGACATTGCGCCGAGGTCGGGCATTTAATCAAGTATGCAGTAGCCCATTATTTTATCGGTTGATTATATCTGCGGATATCGTCGTGTTGGCTGATTAATTTTTAAGCCAATATCGGCCGACACTGATAACGTGCCGATAATATCGTGCATCCCTAAATGAAACCATGTGCATTTCATTTTTTCCCTATAAGTGTTGCTTTCATTGCACCAGTAGAAATGGTGGAGTTCAACAGTTAAGAGTAAAGAAAAAGACCATTGGTGATAGAGGAGGCAAGAAGGCAGAAGAGGAGAGAAGCAAGAAGAGGGAGAGATTTAAAAACTGAAGTAAAACAAGTTAAATGTGGAGCTCTTGGTCTTTTGGCACACTTTCAACTGGATCAGTGAGTAAGAAATCCTTCCTACATACTACTTTTTCAAAGCTACAGGGAGTTTTACTCTGCCTTTATTGAAGCACTGAGATAGGGATTTTCTCCTTGCAGCAGTTTTATGGAACTATGGCATTCCCCAAGGATCAATCTCAGTGCCCCTACTTTTTAATTTTACAGTATGTCACCTCTCGCTGTAGACATGGCATACCTTTCTATGCTGATGACACACATGCTGATTCAGTTTAACTGAATCTGAGTCACAAAACAAGTAAGATAAACCAGAAATACATGTTAATAGTTTGGGAGGCTCTGGTCACTTGTCATGCTTTTGCTGGGAGACCCCTGCTTTCTGTTCATGCTTTCCAAACAACATACCACATATTAGGGGGCAGCTCTTTGATTTACAATAAAGATATTAGAATGGAAAACTTAAAAAGGTTGTATCCAATGCCAAAATGTTAAAATTTTACTGTATCTTAGCATGATGTTGCCTCATAGTCCCAAAGATGCTTTTCATGTATGCTGAATTTTGACCCTTTCACTTGGCAATATAATTTTGAAACTATACTAGAGATTGAAATGTTCATCATAATACATCTTTGGCACAGTCAAATAAAAGGGACTTTAAATGCCTTTTAGAACCATGAACATCGACGGGAATAAAATGTAACTCCAACAGACCCAAACTGATTTGCCCTTGTTGTGCAATGAGGCACTTACTGATTTTACACCTACATGAAATGTACTGACGGTGATTATACCTTTAGATGCTTTGATATCTTTGTTTTTCATGTGCATTAGTCTCTAACTCGTTTACTGTTTTATATTCCTACTGTCCTATTAAGGCCTTTGACGTGTCATTCTGAGTTGTACTTACCTATATGAAAGGTGCTATACAAACTACACTGACTGATTTATCATTTATCTGGTCTGTTGGGACATGGATATAATGCTAACTAATTTATTACAAGACTGGATTTCGGGTGTGCCACTTTAGCTCAACGTTTAAAGCAAGTGCCCCATGTATCAAGGCACAGCCCACAGTGGCATGCGGGTTCAACTCCTAACCTTGGCCCTTTGCTGCATGTCATTTCCACTCTCTCTTTCTGTATTTCCAACTCAATCCACTGTCCTATACAATAAAGACAAATGGCCAAAAAAATAATCTTTAAAAAGATCGGATTTTCGTTCCAGACAGAACATTCGTTTTTTGTTTAAGGGTCTAACATATCGGAATCTCTCGCTCACCGGACAGCAGCATGGGGTCCTTCTCCAGAGACTTGCGGACCTGATCGGATTCTCCAGTAAGGGAGCTCTCGTCGATTTTGAGGTCGTTGCCTTGGATGAGGATCCCGTCAGCAGGCAGTAGGTCTCCTGCAGGCACAGAGGCACAGAGAGCGCATTTTATTTATTTTTCAGAACAGCTTCAGTGTAAACAGATTGTTGCTCTTTGTTTCAGTCCTCCCTTCATAATAACAATTAACACTAAGACGCATGTTTGTATGTGTTAGTGTACATACAAACATGCATACAAACAAAGGAGGCAGCACATATAAAATGCATTTTGTAGAGGTAACTCTTTAGCTTGTATTTAAATGTTCATTATATAACAACTTTCTGTGTATGTGAAGATTTCCCTTCAGGTCTACACTGTATGGCCACATTTCCCTTTTCGGTCAATGACCTTGACTTCCTCTTAAAGGAAATCTTGATGATCTGGTATACAATGATAATTTCAACCATAGTTTGCTTCCAGAGTTTGGGGAAGGACCTTTCCTGTTTCAACAAGACTGTTTCCCTGTTTACAAAGCAGGCTTTATAAAGAGATGGTAGTGAGTTTTTTTCTCAACCTGAACTAGAGTAAATAAGCCTGAGATGTTTTGTAAAACTAAAACATGTAAAAACGTATTTCATAAAAGTTCATGAATGTAGAAACAGTCAGAATGAACATCAGACTCTGTCTTAAAGTCTGATCTCGTACCATATTTGATCTGAGCGATGTCTCCCACCACGATCTCGGCCACGGGGATCTGGATGACCTGGCCTTTGCGGATGACGGTGAACTTCTGTTCCTGCTCGATGCGACTCTGCAGCCCGCGGAACTGCTTCTCCTTGGACCAATCATTGAAGGCCGTCACCAGGACCACGATGATGACAGAGAACAAAATGGCGGCGCCCTCGATCCAGCCAGCCTGGGACTCTCCCTCGTCCTCGACGCCTCCTGCGACCTGGCCACAAGCTGCGAGAAGATGGGGACAGGTGGAATTTAAATATCTTTAACCAAATAAATATGTCCGATGATATTATAAAGTTTTTCCTTCTGTTTTGTACATTAAACGTAAAGGTTATCACTATCTTTACCATTTGTAGAATAAGCATTACACCTGTTTTATCATTTCTTTCTTTTTTGAACACCTTCGTACAGGGCCGTAACCAGGATCTTTATAAATACTGAGGTCAAATCATATTTCTGATTGGCCAAACAATAAATAAATACGCTATATTTGAATAAATGAGATAAAATAAATCACACGATTAAAGAATGAATGAAGAAAAAGCGGCTAAAAGCTTTACACACAACATAAAAAAATACAGAGAACTTGACCTCAGTGTCTTCAGGCGGCATCTACAGCCCTGCTCGCATTCATTTTGCCATTGAAAACTAGAGAGACATTGACTGTACCGACCTTCACTGTCACCCCCTGGTGGATGGTAAAAGGACAGTCCCAGTGAGATGATGGCGGCGATTTCCAGGATAATAAGCGTGACGTCCTGCAGAGCCTCCCACACCAGCTGCAGGAACGTCTTGGCCTTCTTAGGGGGGATGAAATTCTGGCCGAACGCCGTGTGACGTTTTTCCAAATCAACGGGGTTACCGGACAGACCTGCGGAAGAACACAAGACATTAACATTCACATCAATACAGAAAACCTTTGCTAAAAGCAGGAAAGAGCTGGGAGTGTGTCTTTGCTTTGGTAAATGGTAAATGGACTTTACTTATATAGCGCTTTTCTAGTCTTTGCGACCACTCAAAGCTGCTTTTACACTACATATCACATTCACCCATTCACACACTGATGGCAGAGGCTGCTACGTAAAGTGCCCAACTGTCAATCAGATAGCACATTCATGCCCGTTGGCTATGCCACCGGGAGCAATTTGGGGTTCGGTGTCTTGCCCAAGGACATGTAGCCTGACGGAGCTGGGGATCGAACCTCCGACCTTCTGATTGAAAGACGACCGACTCTACCACTGAGCCACAGCCGCCCCCGCTTTACAAAACAATTGATGTTTGGAGTTGAGAAAGTCCAAGTCCAAGTAATATTGGATTCTAAGCTTAATCCAAAAGGCAACTGGACTTGGTTGAAGTTCTTAAAGACGATTCACATCTCATCTAAAAGGCTTCTTCGGTTCTAACTTGATTGGTGGACAGAGCAAGAAATATAAGTCTATATTTTTAGCTCGGTCCAGTTGCCTTTTGGATTAAGCTTAGAATTACCACGACCTGGATGACTGAGAACCTTCACAGACATGTAATACTGGACTAGAAGTCTTGTTTAGGGTGTTAGAGCTCCTGTGAGGAACTGAGGAACGGTTTGTGTTGATTTTGGCGCCCCCTGTGGACGAGGCCGTACCTCTTATCTTTTGCTGATTTTGTCCTGTTCATGCTTAAGCGGTGGTTTTTAACTAAAAATCTCATCCCGCTTTCTTTAACAAATCTCAACACAATACACGACACAAATGAGTTTCAGGTGTGCAGATAAAGAAGTCAGAGATGCTTTTGTCGATCACGTTTGACAGACCAAAACTAAAAGATAACACAATAAACTTACTGACAAATACAGGATGAAAGACCTCTCCAAAAACTAAAAAACGTATTAGAAGAAACGTATATAAAAAGGACAATCACTGGATTCATTAACCTCTGCTGAAACTGTAAATGTTGTAATCCAAAACATTTCTCTTTGTAGACATCTTTACAGTCGCTGCTCTTCTTATGAACCCATGAATCATTTCAGCCCCTGAGACAAACTAAATTCTTTTATCTTGTGTCTCAAGATATCATAACATCATAACATCATCACATCGCAGCAGCTGCAACTGTAAAGATACATGATGTAACTTTGTCCCCCTTTTATTACTGGTTCAAATGGATGTTCGTGCTGAATGGAGAGAGACGGTGTTAAAGTCATGACCTCTGTTTCACTGATGTGTAACTGAAGGAAATCTTTTATTTCAGCCTTTTTTCAAGAATGCACCACAGCTGCGATGATTTAAACAAATAAAATCTATGTCCACAAGAAGTCGGGATGAGCCAATGTGTGAACGCAGCAGGTAACAGTCAGGAACATTCACCGAGAGCGCGTGGGCGGGGTGATGACGTTTATATCATGTGACCGGTGTGAAACCACAAGAGTGACACATAACATGGTGATTAAAACACCCGAGGTTGAAGAAGAAGGACCGTTTACAAGAAGACAGCAAAGATATCTGCAGACTGGAGAGAGGAAGAGATTCAGGAGCTTGGCAGTGAGGGCCGACACCAAATTGTTTGCCAGAATTTTCTGGAAATTGTCAGGAGTGCATGTGTGAAAATGGCTTGCCTCTACCTTTCAGATTCGAAGTTTAGCCCCAGAACATCTTGGACTTATGGGAATTGGTGTATTTTACACCTGTGATACACTGTTCACTCTATTCTACCATGTTTTTTATTATCTCCCAATACCGTTTATTTTCTCTGGTGTTATTTTTGTATGGTATTGTTGTATTTTATTGAAGTGTTAAAGTTCAAAGATCTCAGTTTTGTTCTCTTTGGCGGCACCTATGGTGATAAACGGTAATTGCAGGAGCGCACTTCCCACATATCCGGACAGTGTTGCATGTGTGACGTCCGCGGTTGGCTCCAGTTGTAACTCTTGATTTTCCTCGCTGACGGTCGCTTTCCTTTTCAGACTGTTTGCCTTCATCTGAGCGTCGAGTTTGTTTCTTTTTCTTTGGATTTTCACTTATTGTTGAAGTTGTATCTGTAGTCATCCATCTTTTCTTTGTTTGTTCAGCCATAGTAGATTACTGTTTACTCGCAACACTTGCAGAGAGCTGAAAAGCAGCCGCTTAGCTCCGCCTACCCTCTCTGGCAGACCAACCACTGCTGGCTGATGGAAAACGCGTCACTAACTGGGCGCCACTGATGTTTTCCACTAAAGTTCACCCAGTCCGTAATACTGCAAATGCAAAGGCTTTCATCAGTGGGCCATAGGCTCGATCACCATTGTGTTACCTCATTCAGCGATAGATAGTGACTTAACAGACATTTATTTAAATGAAAATCTTTAAGATTATTACTTAAAGCACCTGCAGCAATTCTGCAGAAAAGATGCTGCAGAATATAAGTTTGATTAGATAGGGGCTAAAGATAAACAACTATATTACACATTTATCATCCAAAAAACTACTGTGCTTATGTCAACATATCAAGCAACCCACAAAACATGTTAGAGAAAGGCTGTGTTTCTGTTAATTCATTCTTATCCGTTTCCTCAGATCTAATCTTTTCATTGAAAACACTTTTGCTGCAGTCGTTTGCAGTAAAACCTGAACATGTCTCGTCTCCAAACATGACCAGACGTAGGATTAGCTCGCAGCATAGCTGAGCTCCCACACTGTGAGGGCAGAAGATGCTCTGTAGTTATGAAACGTCAAGATTTTACACGTTTCTATAAACAGTAGTTTTGCAACATGACCCACTTTAGTTGCTGCAGTGTTTCCTTCCATCGTGTTTGTTTGGGAGAATCACCAACACAAACGTTCCACCAGAGAAATGATGCACTTTGTATTCATTATTTCCTCTTTCTGTCGGGAGACTCAGAAACAGACTCAAAGGTCAGACGAATGGTGTGTTCAGGGGCAGCAACAGAAATTGGAAAAATAAATTCTATAATTAGGAGTGAATTCTAAACAGTTCATCCTCTCCCTGTTTGAATCATTCAGTAGACGTTCACAAACATTATACCGACCCCTCCTCACCTGCTCCATTTCTCTCCCGCTTGTGTTCAGTTAAACAAAAAAAGAAGACATTTTTGTCTTATTTATATAATTTATTTAGAGGCCAAAATGATTCAGCATACCACTTGTGTGTGTTGTCCATGTTAGTGCTGAATCTATAGCAGCCTGAGCTGACCTGAACCCTCCCAACAACCCCGCTGTACACACAATCTGCTGCTCCACCAGAGCCAAAAAGCTGAAACTCCACCTGATGAGACCGAGGATCTGCTGCGTCACAGGAAAACACCAAACACCTTCGTTATACAATGATTTGGAAGTGAAGTGTTAAAGATGGATAAATTCATTTAAATATAAGGATTAATATTGGACCTCCACTGACGCGACTCTGTCGATACGGCTCTGGATACTTTGTTCGGGGAGTAGGCGGGGCTGCTCCTTCACTGCCCACCCGCTGTTCTCACCTACGTCTGCAGCGCGCACTGGCTTTCAAACACACATCGGCCTCATAAGGAAAGTTCTTAGCCCTTTTTACACTGCCAGTTCAAGGCGGGATTATTACTCCTCTGTTACGTTACGTCTTCTATTTAGAACGCACAGAGGCGGAATGGTTGGGCGAAGTCGTTCCGCCTCTGAGCCGGCATCAGAGGTGTGACAGAGGCATAACGGCGTCTGTGTAAACGCGTGTCTTTCTTCCACTATTTAAAAACACACACTGGGGGCGGCTTTACGCAGGCGTTGCGTGGTCCAATGTAGAATGACATGAGATGAGCTTTGTTACAGTGCTGAGGTGGAACAGCAGTGTAAAAAAGGCTCTTGTAACACATTGCCCACAAACGCGCACATTGATCTAATGCGGTCAGACGCATACTACGTAAGTTTTGACCTAGTCTTGTTAATTTACTTTACATTTTTAAGTGTTTTACTGCAAACTGTGAATAAAATAAATGCCGTGCTTGTGTACACCTCAATAAAAATAAGCAAATATACAATGAAAGTGAAATTTAAAAAAGGTATATACATGAAATGCAACATGCACTGTAAGGCACTATCCTAGCCTAGAAATGTATCTTAGTACCTAGTAGGGATGGGTCATGAATTTCGATTATTCGAATAGTCTTTCATTTATAAAACAATCGAAGAGTTAATGCGAATATTATCTCATCTTAAAAATATATTTGTTTGGGGCACTGGTTTAGCTCAGTTGGTAGAGCAGGCGCTCCACATACAGAGGTTACAGACCTCATCGCACAAATCGCAGGTTCGACTCCCGGTCTGCCGATCATTTGGTGCATGTCATCCCCCGCTCTCTTCTCCCAACATTTCCTGTCTATCTTCAGCTGTATTAGTTGTTGAGCGCTGTGGGAGACGGCTGCCTCTCCAGTAGCTCTTCAGTTATTTAGCTCTACTCCTTTGTCCCTCATGCCATCAGGCTGTACAACTCCTCACTTAGGGGGAGGAGGTAACAGGGACAGACTCTCTCACAAGCGGTAGCCACTAATTCAGCTCACAAAGTTAATAGTAGTTAACTTCTTCTATTCAATAGTAATATTTATTTATTTCTCAAAGGGTCATATGTGCAATAAAAATCTGTCAATGTGCAATAATCTCTCACCACAGTGCAATAACCTAATACCACAGTGCAATAACCTAATTTAGTTTAATTGAACTATTACCCACTGTTTACTTGTACATTTTCTAAGAGTGTATATTTTATATATTTTGTTATCTAATTTTGTACTTTTTTTTTATATATATATATATATATATCGATAGATATATATATTTTGATCTTTATTTTTTACCCTCTGTGTGCTGATTCTTTCCTATTGTATTGTACTGTATAAGCTGCTGGAGACTGAATTTCCCAGAGGGAGTCATCCCAAAGGGATCAATAAAGTTGAGTCTAAGTCTAAGTCTAAGTCTGTCCTATCAATTAAAGGCAAAAAGTCCAAAAAATAATGTTTAAAAATATATATATATTTGTTCCATTGTTTTAACCGGCGTCTGGTTGTAATGCGGCACTACCAGACAGTGGCTGCAACAAATGTGAAAGCTGTTTGCTGGCCTCCATCAAATAACAAAAGAAAAAGAAAGCGCGAGTGCCAGGTGCCGGTAAATTTGGAACCAGAGAAAAATGCAGAGACTTAAGAGTTCTGAGTGAAACTCGACGAAAAAATGGATGAAAATTAGGTCAAGTGCAAACTGTGCCAGGTAAGACTAGCATATCACAAGTCTACAACAACTAAGCTCAGTATGACACAAGAGAAATGATCCATGTCTGTGAGTAGTAGTTATGCTTAAAATGCCCATCCCTAATATCCATCACCAGATTTCTTCAGCTGATTGACGAGTCTTTTCTCTCCCTCTGCAGAAAGATGTGTTACACTCCTCTGTAAACTGCAGACAGAATAATATCTGTGATTTCCTGATTCCAGAGGTTTGACTGTCATGTTCCAGCAGTGACTCGTCTCTAACTCATTCATTCTCCACATAAAGACAATAAAAGATGTCTCAGTCGAGCCGGATGCTTCGTCTTTAAAGCTCCTTATACTTGTGTTTTATTAAATCTGGGAGAGAAGCTGATTTCTGCAGTTTATTTTTTATTCTTTGTTAATTAATGAAGCGTAATCAGGAGCTCGTGTTTATCTTCACTTTCTAATTCCGGAGGATTTTCGGAGCTGAGCTCGTCACCACAGGACCTCATTAACCGTAACTTCAGCAAACTGTGTTTATTTGCAGCAGCTCCTGTGTGCACAAGGATGATTCTGAGTGAAAGCCAGACTCACTGATCTTCTTCTTTTATTAAATCTGGGTATTTTTCTGTGAAATCCGTGACTTCCTCTGCGCGGCTGCGAGGGCAGCAACATGGCTGCTGTGGATTCTGGGTGGAATTGGTAGATGTGCAGTGGAACGTGATCTGAATTTCAACAGGCTGCACTGCCAGGATTCCTCATGAAGCAGGACATGAGCTCAGGCATGTTTCTGTGTTCATGCTTTAATAATGGCCTCCTCTTCTTCTCTGATGATTCTCTCTGGACACATGGGACGAAGAGTTCTCCTCCTCCTCCTCTTAACTTCTCTCCATCTGTCTCTCTTTTCTTTGGACGATTAATTAGTTAAAATACTGAGTAAGGAGGCACTTCATACATCAATGCCTGATACATTTTCGGTTGAAATAGCCTATCTAAGTTATATCTCATGTATTGGTATCGGCCAATGATATGTATATAAAGATGGACGACGCATCTCCACCTTTTCTCGTTACAAAAATGAAGCTAAAATACCCCTGGAGGGGGCGCTGCCATCTTGCACATTTGTATCGCGAGTGTGTGCAGTAGAGATCGGCTGGTGGAGCCGCAGTATTGACGTCCTGCCCCTTCCTCTACCCAAAACACACATTGACCTTGTGTCCTTGACGTGTTGGAGCCCTCAGGTGGGCTCAGTCTGCAGCAGAACAGCTTCATGTGTCGGTCTGAAGCAGATATTCACGCTTATGGAAAGTTCAATGACAGTAGTGTTGGTGTTAGTTACGTCTCCTCTCGCCGGCCCTCCTCTACTCTGCTGCTCGGGAATAGAATGCTGAACGCTGATTTGTCAACAGCGCTGTCAATCATGAGGCCACACCCCCTTTTTATAGCATCAAATAACGAAAACTTGGACATAAAACAGCATGATAAGAACTAACTATAATGACAGAAACCATGTTTGAGAAAAATGTATTTGACATGTATTTTGATTTTATAGTTTGACTCATGTCCCATCTGTTAACATGGAGGAGGTGGGCTTTATGAGATATACTGCAGCCAGTCAGCAGGGGGCGATAGAGAGGGTTTGGCTTCACTTTTAGGGAGCCGTTATGTCCTCCTTTTTATACAGTCTATGGTATCGGCGTGCATGTTGTCTAATTGCACTTATGTGATAACTTCTTGTTTAAAGCTGCATCCTCTCTACATATCTTTAAACCCCACAGTGAGTGTCTCAGAAGGGGAGCCTTTTGCCTGCAGGATTATATTACTGTCCTTAACTCCTGTTGATTTGGTCTTATGAGTGTGAATATTGCTTTTACCACAGGATCAGTGTCTAAAGTTGATGTTGTGTAACATTCACACTTAAAGACTAAAGGAGACGTCTGCTGTTTGGGCTCCTCGGCTGTGAAAACACCCTGCCTGAAGAACTCCGACTTGCTTCATCAGCATCTTTTTTTAAATCATTTTTAAAGACTCGATAGTGTTTATTAATTAATTAATTAATTATTTAATTTGTTTGTCTCTTTTAGTCAACTTTTGTTTTACGGTCTTCCTCTTTTATTCTGCATGTCTTCCTGTTTTCTTCCTCCATCGTTGTGTATTTTATTGTCGGGCTTTTATGCTAGGTAACACACTTTTGTAACACAATCAAAATCAAGAGGGGGCTGGACTTATCATATCAACTTTGTCAACAATAATGGCGGAGGAGAAGCTAATCCTTCAGTTTTTTCTTGGGTAAATTTTCCAGGTGTAGAGCTGCAGCTAATGCAGGACAGGATTCCTTTACATTGTTAAGCCTATAGCATACAGAGCAACTTAAAACAGACTTAACAGTTACTACCAAGGGAAGCGGAAGTGCCGTAAGACAACTTTCGTAACCTAGCAACAGTAAGCGCTGGTGAGAAGCGCTCTGACATTGAGGTCGTGGGCATTGCCAGTGCAAAAAAACACAGTTAGTGGACACAGGCGCTTAACGTCTTAATTTTCGTTAACGAAATTAACACTGGTGTCAAGGCAAAAATATATATTTGTGAGGCAATACAATTACATATTGGATAAATGCAAATATATACGCGGAAGCGAACAGTTGCAAGTTTTCCCGGGGCTGTATGCATCAAAGAAAAAGTCATCCTCACGATTTGAAAATGTTTGAACTTCATAAATGTTCTCACCAAATTCTGGTGAGTTCAATCAGTCACAAATTCGCAACCATTAGGATCTTTCTGAACTATAACAGCACATGACAAACTTTGCATGAATATTTTCTCATGACAGAAAGATATAAAAACTCATTTGTCAAATATAAAAGTACAGGCACAGTCAGAACCAGAGTTACTGTTCAGTATCGGTTCTGGACCAGAGAAGAAGTCTGAGGTTTCAATAAGTGCTACATAAACTCCATGTTATTATTGTTAGATGAAACCCAAAGTCTTCTCAGGTTGTTTTAGTTTGAAAATTGACAGGTTTCTCTCTGCTGTTCCTGTGTCTGACTTCCTGCCCGACTCAAAAATAAACTAGGCTTGTATTTTATTGGAGAGAAACTTATAGGAACACTTTTAAAACATTTTGCAGCTTATGCGTATTTCTTACCCTTTTAAAAAACTACAGACCCTCTTTTTTAAATATAAAATAATCTAAATTATCTTATCGATCGGCCATGAAAAGTAGATGATTATCCGTTATATGTACCAACAAAAAAAGTACTTTGTCTACTTTGAGAGCATTATAGACACACAGAGGTTCTCATTTCCCCATTGCTCATGTCATGTTACCTTAATTGTATGACTTCAAATGTGGAATTAATTAAATGATTAAGATGACTGACATGAGATAAGAGATGTAAGATTGAGACGCTGAGAGATGAGATACGATGAGAGGAGATGAAGTGAGAGGACGTGTGGGGAAGATAAGAGAGGGTTAACAGACCTCAGGTGATTCGATCTGATGTGACATGAATTTAGATGAATTGATTTGAATTTAGAGGAAACAATGTCAGAGAACTTTCCAAAATAAAGATTAAGTATACAGCGTTTAAAGCAGCTTTCTAACACGCCTGACGGAGTCGGTTTAAAGCAGAAGAGCTGCACAAACACTGACTTTAAAAATACACCTGCTGTCATGAGAAATGTTTCATCACTCTGTGGCTTCATTCTAAGTTTGGTTTGATCACTTTGATGCCGGTGATTGATGCTGAAAGCTCCTATCTCTCTAAAATAAAGAGAAACAGAACCACAGATCACTTTTACAGCCCGTTTGATCGATACAAGTCTGATTTATCCCGGTGTGTCGCGTGATTGTGACGGCGGGTTTCATCTGGAGCCTGGCGTCGGCCCGTTGTATTGGTGAGCGTCCCTGTGGAGACGCAGATTAAAGATGTGCAATGATGTTCCAGTAACAGCAGCGCTTGGCCGTCACACATGTTTATGAGCCTCAGCTTCCCGGAGAAACGGACTTTATTGGTCCACCAAATTATCTGATCCAGTTCCAGCTTCATCAGCCGACACGCTGTCTCACTGTCTCTCATTCTCCCTCTGAACAATGAGAGTGGACATTAGAGTCCACTACAAACACACAGGCCTGTTTCTTCCTCTCTGTCCTCCATGTTGTCAGAAGTGCTTCCTGTTTGCTTTATCCTCTCTGTGACTCATCCACCAGCCTCCATCTTTTCTACCATCCTTTCACTTTGATCCTAAACTGGACCAACAGTATGTGACAAAGAGAAGAGACGGAGACGTGGGACTTAATTTTCAGCTTTAGCTTTAGTGTCTGACCAATTTAAATTCCCACAAGAGCATCATCATCTACTGAGGTGCATCAAGCGTCAGTCTTAGTCTTCCGAGGAAAATGAGAGAAATAAAACCATTACTTTTATTCAAAACGTTTTCTCTCTTTAAACTAATTAAATTACCCTCATACAGGTATCAGAAACTGGTATCAGGGTGACAAGTTGTACCAATCTGTAAAGCACCATTTCACTCTCTAAACTCTTACGTCCTTGAATTTTCCTTGAATAATCTACCCTCGACTCTCCCAGCGTTTCTTCAGCCTAATTTGTAGCCACAGGGCGTCTCTCCGTCTCCCGCTGCTGCAGTAAAGTGTGTTAAATAAATAAAGCGTGTCTATCAGTTGTTTTGCGTGGATGCTGTCATGTCATTGTCAAGCTGCGGAGGAGCCAAGGCAAAGTCTTTCAACACTACAAACTTGATTAACCATCTCAAGACCCGTCACCCCGACCGTTGTACCAATGTGATAAGAGTATCACCATTATACTGTATGCTAATTCCAATACAGAAGAGAGTTGATGATCTCTGCAATTAGGTGTGCAGGGAAAAAATATCAGTATCGGTAATCGACTAAATGAGTTGTAAAATATCGGCATATCGGATAGCGGCAAAAAATCCAATATCGTGCATCCTTAGTTTGTATTGCTGTGTTCACAGCGCTCTCGGTTGTAAATAGTTTGGGAACACCGCCGCGATCGGCAATGTCACGTCTCCCTCACAGAACAATCCAAATCAACAGTGGGCGGGACTACCGAAATCAACTTTGTCACCAACATCAGAGATGCTAACCCTTTCATTTTCCAGGTGTAGAGCTGCTGCTAACGCCAGGACAGACTCCTTTCACTGTTTTTAGGTTTTCTTTGTAAAATTTCCATGAATAAAAAGCAAATATTTAGCATACAGAGCGATTTCAAACAGACTTAACTATCACTACCAAGGGAAGCGGAAGTGCAGTCAGACAACTTTTGTAACCTAGCAACAGTAAGCGCTGGCGAGAAGCACACAGTTAGTGGACACAGGCGATTATCTTCATAACTCCCGTTAATGAAATTTAAAAACTGGTGTCAAGGCAAAAATAAGGCAAGGCAAGTTTGGCCGGGGCTGTACGCACTAAAGAAAAAGTCATTCTTGCTAGAAATTACAGAAAGACCTGTACACTAAATTGTCTTATATAAAAACGTTTGCACAGACAGAACCAGAGTCACTGTTAGATATCAGATCTGGAGCCCAAAGATGATACCCCGTCTTGCTGAAGAGGTCTTGACAAAAACAGCTGATCAAGAACTTTGTTTAAATTTAATACAATTTAAAAGGGATCTGAGTAGTTTTAAAGTAACAATTTGACACTTGTTATTATACCAGTATATTTTTACCCATGTCCACGGTAACTGTCTTTAATCTGATCTGCTACACACATTAAACCGAGCAGAATTATTCCCGTCACTGCTCCTTTAAACACACTCTCTGCTCTGTTCGAGTCTGTTTGTGTCACACGGCATCCTTCAGATTGTTCCTTCAGTCCTTCTGGGATGAAAGAGGCCTTTCACTCTGCTTAAAAATGCATGAAGTTATGTGGCACAGTATCATGCGATGGTATGTGGTGACACTCAGGTCACGCATATGAATCTGCACACACACACACGCACACACAGACACAATTAGATATCTGAATGTTCATGGTGTGCAGCGAGGGGATTTGTCATTTCCTGCTAACATCTCGAGGGAGAAGAGGTGCATCTTGGGACATCATTACATTAACTGAAGACATCATCCAAAAGCTGCCGTGCGTGACTTTAACGTATAAATTAATGTCATTTACATTCAAGCTCTGCTGCCGCCATCATCGCCCGATAAATCTCGCTGTGTTTTCAGTAAATAGAGGCTTGAAATCAACAGAGATCGGTTTTCCGAGAGCTGATGATCGGAGCAGAAAAACACGTCTCCAGGAGGTGAAGCTTGGAAGCCATATTGGCCAAACGATGCAAACACAACTGTTAAGTGATGCACACAGGTCTCAAGATTATCATCGACTTTATAGAAGAAGTTGACCAGTCAGTCAGTCATTAGTTTGTGGACTACCTTTGTGAAGCCTTGACTTTGGCACTTTAGAGGTCGCCATCTTGGTTTTTTGCAACCAGAAGTGATTCTATTAGGACGAGGGGACACTTTGCTTAGACTGGTTGATGGGTTTTATGGTAGCAACTTGTCAATCACAGGTGCCCACACCTTAAAGCGGTGGTGGGTCCTGAGGTGAGACCAGCTGAGAACCACTGCCCTAAAGCATAATCTGCTTTACAATGTTTCATTTAGCTTTTGTCCAAAGCAACGTACATCTGAGAGTTAACACAACACAAGCAACGATCAAGACAGGAGGGAACAAAGTCAGGAAGTGCCAACAAACAAAAACATCATCAAATGCACGGTCTTTAAAGTGCAGAGGTGTTCAAGAAACAGCTGGCTCTTTAGCTTCTTCTTAAAGGTGAAAGGGACTCTGTGGACCGAATGGAGTTTGGTAACACATTCCACCACCGGGAAGACGACAGAGGAGAGGAGTCTAGTTAGTGACTTAGGGCCCTGTTGTGATGGGAGCACCAGGTGCCTTTCATTGGCAGAGCGTGCTTTTGTTACAGTTTTGTAAGCAAACAACAGCTTTATCGTCACTTTCACTTTCATTTTGAACCAAGAGGACATCCACTAAATACAGTCTATTCTACCTACATTGGGAAAGAGGGGTCTGTAAATACACGGATCATTTTGTTTAAGGGACATAGTAACACCTAAATAGCCCTTATAGTAAATATAAGTAAGCTTTAAAGTTGTAAAAATGACTTATAGCGAGATCAAGAGTTGTTTTCCTCAGGATAATCATCAGAGTGATGGGGTTTGGAAGATGAGGTTAAAGGAAAAGCTAGTGTTCTTGCTCTGAAGGCCCAAAGGAAGCTACTTGTTTTTTGCTTCATGTATTACAAAGCAACTTTGATAGGACTTGACGCTGTGTTGAACACTGTATCCAATTCTCTTTTGAAAGAATCCACTGCAGAGAACCAAAGACAGATAATGCTCCAGATAAAAAGAAACCTGCTGTTGAGAGGACGGATTCAATCCCAAAGAGAGAGCTCAATGCACTGTTTCCTTGTTGGAGAGGGCTGAGAGAAGAGGCGTCTACGGCGTCTGTGTAATCGCTCTCCCTGCCAGTCGTGTCTGGTCACAATTCTGATAAACTCTTCTTGTTGTGGATGTAGGAACAGAGAAGAAGCATCTCAGCTGATGAAAGAACACTGGATCTAATAGAAGGATTCAATATACAGGCCGGCAGAGAGGTGAGATTAAAAACTGTTGTTCAATCTTCGGTATCCTCAGACTGCTGACTACAGGACATAAACCTGCCTTTTAATAGAAACACTCGCATCCTCTGCTGCACAACGATGCCACGACAGGGCTTCAAACACCCTCTGGCAAATAAAAAAGAAGCCCATAACACAATATAACCACAGCTTTCAGATGTGTATTACTAAATGTTCCTTTTGCTCCACATCATGTTTCCTTTAAAGGCCTCATGCATCAATAATTATGCACAAAAGTCATGCATACACCAAGTCCTGCTTTGCCTTTCATATATTAGCATTGCATTGCCAGAGAGCTAAGAATGAAACATTCATCTGTTTGCAAATTTAGTAGATGGATGGAGGGATGGATTTGAGTTACTCAGCTTTTCCTGGCCTTTCAGAAAGTCCAGAGAAGACTTTCAGAGGGTGAAGTAGAGCAGATTAAGATTTTATTGTAGTTTATAATCGTAGTTTAGTCTAAGAGATGTGACGGATAGAAAAAATCTGACACACAGAAAGAAAAAAGAAAGACATGAAGAGCGTTGCATGTCTTGGTGTCTTTATCCCTCTCGCTGATTGCTCAGAGGAGCATTCTGCTTCAACTGGCAGAGGCATGGATGACCTGAGGCTGTGTGTGTGTGTGTGTGTATATGTGTGTGTGTGTGTGTGTGTGTGTTACAGTGAATGAGACTCGGGTCACGCAGCTCGAGTGCAATCTCAGATTGGTGGCTGACTTCTCACACCACGGAGCTCTCCAAGATCTGACACGCCAGCAGCAGGCCGAGGAACCTCTGAACCTTCACACATGAATACTGAGAGAGTGGGCAGGCTCAGATTAACCTGACTGATGATTCGCTTCTTGACAAAACAACATTTAAAAGGTCTTTAGTAGGGTTGGGTCTCATTTTAATTTCATTAATTTCAGCTGAATATTTCATTCATTTTTGTCCGATAAAAACGTCATTGAGGGTTTATTTTTTTCAGCACACAATTGGTGGCATATTCAGATCATAATTCATGTAAACAACGTTCCTCACTTATGTTCATGAAGCAGAAATTAAATTGCCATTGAGGGAAAACTCTTAATTTGAAGGCCAAGTAGATGTAGAATAAAGTCATGAAACGAAAGGGCATTAATGAGTACTTTATAGTGACTAATAAAGAGCTAACATGCTACTAACTAGCATGCTAGTAAGCAATGCTGACTATAGCTGTGTCCCAATTCAGGGGTTGGATCCTTGGAAGGACATATTTGAAGGTCGATTACCTCACAGCTTAATGGCCCAACGTATCCCAAGATTGATTGTGTGCCAATTCAAACCAGACGGTGGTCTTTTAAACAGTCGAGGAAAACACTCTAAATGTAAAAATCGAATAGCTAGAGGTAGAGATGTTAAAAATAATTAAAGTGGAAACTTTAAAGTTTAAATATAAATTTAAAATAAGAGGTTAAGTTACGCAACGTTAGTTATGATAGCTAGTTAGCCTGCTAGCTACCTGTTGCTAGGCAACAGATGTCACGTCTGGTAACGCAGGAAAACAGGAAATCCTCCGTAGACCAGCGAATGACTCATCCTAGGTCTGTAAGTGTCTACAAGTCTATTTATGGTTTCTTCTCCTCTTAGTGAAATCGAGTCAATTTTATTTTCATTGCCAAAAAACAAAAACTATGTGGGTAGACTTTACGGTTGCACAGTAAATCGCATTATCATCGTTATTGAAATTGAAAGGTTGCTGGTTCGAACCCCGGTTCGGACACTAGTGGGCCTTTCTGTGTGGAGTTTGCATGTTCTCCCCGTGCATGCGTGGGCTCCCTCCCACAGTCCAAAGACATGCTTGTTAGGGTCACTCTAAATTTCCCGTAGTTCTGAATGTGAGCATGAAAGGTTGTCTGTCTCTGTGTGTCAGCTCTGTGATTGACTGCTGATCAGTCCAGGGTATAATCCTGCTTCTCAGCCAATGACAGCAGAGATTGGCCCGAGCTCCCCATGACCCAAAACCCATGGATGGTTGGATGTATCGCACTTCATATCCTATTTTCTCATATCATCAGGACTAGTTTACATGTTTCATTATCCCCTGGTAACTGCAGAAGAATGAACTATTAATCGTGTCATCAGAATAATTAAGATAAAGAGAATAATTTTTAGTTGTGGCCCAATTTACAGACTTGTCGGTCACATCCAACACAGAAAAATGCACTTCTGTCCTGCTCTTGTCCAATCAGCTCCTGATCAGAGGAAAAATCATCTGCACATGAGAGAAACGGCACAAAAACTCCAGCAGTGTTTTTGCATAAATCTGCATTTAAACTGAACATCTGATGATTCAGTCAGTGACAGTTTGAATCCATTTTTATCTGCCAGTTTAAACCCTCAGTGCTGGATGTTCGTCTGAAGAAACTGACTCCTCACATGAAGAATAGAACAGATCATCTAACATAAATCAACACCTGTCTCCTTCACGCTGACATTCATTTGCATTTTTCCTAAAATAATCCTGTATTTTTAGCTCCGTATGTGTCTCTTTGTGACACTCTTTGTTTAAATAAAGTTTACATCTGTCTGATCGTCTCGTGCCAGGAGGCAGCGCGTCCTCTCAACATGAAACACACTCAGATTTTGTAAAATGTTGACGATCGATGACTTTCAAAGAGGCAGCAGACTGATTCATCAATACACATTTACCGGCGGGATGCAGAGCTGCAGCTGAGTGACGTGTGTGTGTGTGTGTGTGCGTGTGTGTGTGTGTGTGGTCAGGTTAGACTCGGGGTAGGTGACTGTCAGCTCTGTGTCCAATCAGAAGCTGATTTTTCCGACTGAAAGTGAAGCAGCTGGAGAATAAACATCTCATTATCACAGCCGGCACACAGAGCTGATACAGAGACACAGTTAAATATAAACTGTGTGAAGTCTGTTAACACGACGCGGCAGAGTCTGAGCTGAACAGGTTAGATAACGTTCAACTGGCTGTTATTAAGTAGAACAACTTTATTCTGTTGTGCTTCAGGATGAGAGGAGGATGCTTCACCTCACAAACTGTGTTTACGCAAGCAGCAGAAACCAGATCAATGTGAGGGAGCAGGTGAAGGTGAGAAACAGGTACATCTGTGTGGGACTCAGGTGTCATGCAGGTTCCCCTTCTGTCACAAAGACATACCGACTTCTCCTGGTTATAATGAGAACACCTTTTTAAAATATGTAATCCTCAACATTTTCATTCATTTCCTATTTATGGTCTCCATTTTGTCCTCAACAGCCATTTAATGTCTTTATATCCTCTGAGAACTTTTCCTTATACTAGTTTTTACTTTCCCAAAACCAAGTCCAACTGGAGTCGGCCTTTTCTGCACCTGATTCAAACGTCCTTTACCTGCTGTTCAGAAACGTTGTTAAAGAAAGGTATGCAATTTGTTTTGGAGGCATTTTTTTGTGTATTTGTATTTGACAGCAATCTCAAATGAAACGCTGTGACAAAAAAAAATGCAGGACTATAGTAAGTCTGTCCAATAATCTAATTCAGCCTGAATGAAGTGATTGGATGGTCTACCAGCCTCCCTGCCTGCACTCGTGCCGACCCGGGCACATCTGCGGCGTCCTCCACAAGCTAAAGCTAGCAAGCTAGCCCTGCCGTGAGCTCCCGCATGTTCTTGTATGTCCTACACGCACTCTCTTGGTTACGGAACATCTTTGAATGTACATCAACCGTGTGGTAATGATGGCGGAGAATTCTAATCCCAGCCCGGCTGGAGAGAGCGAGATTCTCACCCCCCAGAACGGACAGGTATAGGTGTGGTTTTTTTTAAAAGACATGTTTATGTTTAAATAAATATACCTGTCACAGCATCTTGGTGATTTTGCTTTAAGTCAGAATGGTTCTTGTAAACCGTCGGCTGGCTCTGATTGTGGAGCAGCTAAAGTATATGCAGTGCTTTTTACCAGGTTATTACTGACTTCTACTGGTCACTATAATATTCACATGAAATCTTCAATTTATATCGACTGTTCGAATATTCAAAATGCATGACCCGTCCCTATTCCTTATCGGTGCATTGTTTGGATGCACTGTAAATAGATTCATCACTTCTTCTTCTTCTGTTGCATTCCCGACAGAGATGCTGCTCTAAAGCTGTGTTTGCTGTCCCCAGTGGTTGATGTGTAATTTCCTAAAGATCTCTTTGGACTGTCGGTAAAAAAAAACAACTTATACTGCAATTTAAGAAATCCAAGTTCTGAGATCCGCCTCAATGACAGGATGCTTCAACCAGCTGTTGAACATTAAATATCGAGCTCTTTAAAGATGACTTCAAGGGACCAAAACGAAACAAAATCAGTCTTAAACCTGCTCTGATACCAGCACAGACTTGAAAGGTGATTATTTCAGCATTTTGCAATATGTCAGCAGCTGTAGAGGAGGACAGGGTGTTACCGAAGAGAACAGAACCTGGGCTGACACACTTTACTGCATCACACTAGTTCACTGTAACAGTCAATCACTGTGTGTGTGTGTGTGTGTCTGCCCTCAATCTTACATCAGGGCTTCCCTCCCCCACATTCCCTCCCCCCACATCCCCTCCCTCCTCCCTCCTCCCTCTCTGCAGTGAAAATATAATTACAGTTTCTTCATTAAAGTGAGTAATTTCTTGCGTGGAGGACGCGACTACAGCTGTCCTCTGATTACTAAATGGAACAGAGCAATGATCTATGGAGCCATTAGGGGAGCGGGCTGGAACTAATTTCAATCCTGGAATGGACTGATGGCAGCAAACACTCACACACACACACACACATCATAAACACACACACACACACACTCCGAGAAGGATCAAAAGATGAGGGAGGCAGACAGAAACAACAAACAGCAGCCGGTCGGCCATTTTCTGGCCTCGCATGAATCTCTGATGGAAATCCAAACTGATCATCAGTCAACACTAAATATCAACTCAACTGTGTTTTACCAGAAATGTTGTTCGTCTCTTTGTGTCTCACTCTGTCACCTCCTGGTGTGTGTGTGTGTGTGTGTGTGTGTGTGTGTGTTTGGACTGTCAGACTTAAGTCAATTCAACTCCAATTCGATTTTTTAACACAAAGTTACACAGACAGATTTTTTTTTGGTTTAGAGTCTCCAATTAACCTAACAAGCATGTTTATAACATGTTGTTGCTGTTGCTCTGTTTGTCTCTATCCTGTATCTCTCTCTATCCCACTTCCCACAGATAGCTGTTCAACATGAGCCTGGTTCTGCTCGAGGTTTCTGCCTGTTAAAAGGAAGTTTTGCCACCTTGGCCATGTTCTTCCTCTCTAAATAGCATAAAGAGTTTGGGCTGAGTTATAACCAAATTGTAAAAAAACAAGACTAGGTCTAAACCTAGCATGTGGCTGACCGCATCAAGTCAATGTGTGCTTTTGTGGGTATTACAAGGACATGTGTTACAAGGACTGTCCTTATGAGGCTGAGGACAACGTGTTTGAAAGCAGGTGCGCGCTGCGGATGTGAGCGTGGTAGATTGTCTGTCTCTGTGTGTCAGCCCTGTGATTGACAGGTGACCAGTCCTGTTGTAACTCCACCTCTTGCTCAATGACAGCTGGGATAGGCTCCAGCCCCCCCGTGACCCTGAACAGGATAAGCGATATACATAATCGTTGGATTTTTAAGTTTGGGTCTGGGAAGACTTTTTGTGTGTGATTCCAGCTTCATAAATGCTTTCGAACCCCTGGTGTGCGAATCATGACAGGCTACAGATCATTATTTAGAGATCCAAGAACATCATGACTCTACAAGGAGGAGGTTAATAATTAAAGTTATTATGCTGCTATTACAGCCTGTGTTTTGGGGTTATAATGTTGAACTCATCACTGCTCACTGTGACACAACAACAGGACGTTGCTTATGAGCAACAGCAGGATAACATCATTAAACAAAAGAGTAGAAATGATGACAGTCTGACCTTTGTAAAAAGCCTTCATGCTTCCGTTTTGATCTTTCTGTGTTCTTTGGCAACAAAATTAAACTAAGTCTTAAACTAAATGTGTCTTTCCTTTATATTTACTGCATCTTTAACTCTTTATAAACCAATAACGAAACATGTTGATTCAGTCTGAGGTGCTGGACGTGTCTTACCTTCTATGGGGGATGTTTTCAGGCGGCGGCAGATGCCCTGCACGTCTGTGTATGAGTCCTGTATCTTGTTGACGGCCTCGGCGCTCCGCAGCTCCATCAGTCCCCTCAGGTCCATCACGGTCATCCCAAAGTCCCCGTCATGGTTGCCCTCAGCAACCGAATTCCCCGGAGGGTGATCCGCCGTGTTGTTGGCCATGTCGGTCCTATTCACAGCAGTGCTTTAGTAGTTTCAGTTGTAGTTTTTGTTCCTCTGAGTATGCTTTTGCTAAAGTGATCTAAATGTCAGACTGGGTTGTCAGTTCACGGGAATTGTGGGTAGTGTAGTTCTCACAGGAGGCAGGCGGAGGAGGTGAGCGCTGAGGTTAACTCCTGACCCGGACGTGGATGCTCCTCTGGGGTGTAAACATGCTGCAGAGGAAACAGAAACAAGAAGCAGGTTGTTATGCAGGTTCAAACAGGAAGCAGTCTAGGACTGTTGGAGTCCTTCTTGTTCAAAGCACAGAGGTAAATTGGGCCAATTAGAGGAGCGTTTCTGATCCCGGATTATCAAAGATGTAAGCTGAACCACCGAACTCATTATGATATAAACTGATTATCGGTCAGCGCTGCACCTCAGAGGCTCATAATAGGTTGGTAAATATCTGCTCTCCATGAACTGTCTGTAGCATCCCCAGCGAGAGTGACGGTCGACTCTTTTGTTTCGCGTTATGCAGTGCCTTCTTTTCCAAGAGCTCGTTCACCCTCCAGCCGGTTGCTAAATGGTTCAGAGAGAGGATGATGATGCTTTTCCAAACGTATCGTAAACACTTTCCTTCTGACATTTTTTGACTTATTCGGTTTGGTGGCAGGTAAGTTGAAAACCTGCCTTTAAAATAAAACCCCCAAAAACATTTCAACAAATGACAGAAATAAATAGTGAAAATTGACAATTAAAGGTATATTATGTATCATCTTGTCTTTTCTCCTCCTTTGCAACATCCGACTAGAGTGCATCACTGAAAATGACATCAGTACATCAACTCCAATGTATTAAATTCAAGTTTAAAAGATAAATAACCCTTCAGAATCAGAATAAGAAGTACTTATACTAGACAAAAACAATGACAAAAAACTGTCAGTGATAAAATAAACCATGAAAGAAAATAATATATCTTCGATTGTAACATGGAAATGAGAGATCAACAAAGCAGCACATTAACAACCTCTTGTTCGCCAGAGTTACAGCTGCCTGACCGTTCAGCAACCCCTGGAATAAATCTATAAATCCTCCCTCTGCTCTCTTTGTGTGCACAGAAACACAGCCAGCTGAACACACAGGTCCAATGCAGGATACAAACAGGAACTTTGGCCTTTAAATTCATTACTGGAATCAGTCATTATTGCTAATTAAAGTGTGCACATATCAGAAAAAGATAAGATATAAAAACCAAGATCAAAAGGGTTTTCAAAATAAAAGCGTAAAGGAAAATGGATGCTGATGCAGAACCAGGACAGAACGAACTGCAGCTCTGACGATACAACAGTGAAAGCGAGAACTAAATCACTGTATGTGTGAATGTGTGTGTGTGTGTGTGTGTGTGTGTGTGTGTGTGTCTCTGTGGTCTGTGTGTGTGTGTTTCCGAGTGTGAAAGTGTGTGGCCAAAGTGTGGCATTCCAGCCCATCAACACCGATTATGTAAGTGCACATCAAAGGCTGTCCTCCATTTTTCACTGTTTAGTGTTCTGTCATGGTCACTCACACACACACACTCACACACACTCACACACACACACTCTCTCTCACACACACACACACACTCACACACACTCTCTCTCTCACACTCACACACACACTCACACACACTCTCTCACACACACACAGAGCCTGTTAGGAGCTGTTAGGAGCTGGAGTCAGGGTTTGCGGTCGCTGACAGAGGTCACTGGTTCTCAAACTGGGGGCGGCTCAGTGTAATGTAGTGCTTCATTCAGACCTGAAGGGATGTTCATGCTGTGTGTGATCGTCAGAGGGGGCTTTCACTGCTTTATAATGGACGATTAATTTTATGATAAATCGATTAAGTGCTTCATCTAAAGAACGTCTCATCTTTATTTCCCAGAGACCAAAGGGACGTCTTCAAATCGCTTGACCAGTATTAAGAAATCAGACTCTTTATTCACTCTAATATAAGCAGCAAATGATCACATTTAAGACCTTTTTTGTTATGCATTTATTTTTCTCTACTATTGACACTGGGAGGATATTTATGTTAGATGTTTAAAGTAGATACGAGGCAGAAAGAAATAAGTGTAAACTCCTTTTCCTTTGCTGTTTGCTTTGTGTCGAATATGGCAGTTGATATTGTTGTTTAAGTTTACATTTTATTTTGCATTCCTGTTCTAATTATTTATCTACTTCTATTTTATTATCATGTCTGAATGAAGATATCAATCAATCGAACAAATTTGGCCTGAAAATTGACTTCAACAATTAATTGGTGATTAAAACAGTCAGTACTTTGAATCCACGTAGAGAATAATCGACTAGCAGCTCTACACTTTACGAGGTGCTCTGCTATACCATCCCACACAATCTATCCATGTTAAGTTTTTGATTATATTTATATCGGCTGTGTTAAATACTTGATTCTGATTAGTTAATGACGGCCTTCTGAGGTCTGTTATTTCTCGATTTCAGACAGAGAACAGACCGTTGCTAGGGACACAGCTCTAATCGCAGATTCTGGAGGACTAACTGCAATCACATCAATCCGCCGAAAGAAGTCTGGTAAATATGACATCAGACTGTTTACAGAGGGAAAACAAAGAGACAATAGAGGAGAGATAGCAATAAAGGTTAAACGATGCAAAAACTGCAGGCTACGTCAGAGAGATCTACAAAACTGAAGTCGGCACATGAAGTTAACATTAAACAGAACACAGTACGGGACACGGCGGAGTTTAAAGACGAATAAAACTGTATGAAACTTTTTCAGATAAAAACTGCAAATGCAAATTTGTTGCATTTCTGAGAAGCACGATTAATTCAGCGCAGCTCCGAGTGAGACTTCACCGAGAGCACCAGAACACCAGAGACCGTCTCTGTGAACTCAGCAGGGGTCTGCTGGTGCGTTCCCCGGCACCAGTTTGTACCTCTGAGCCTCTGTGAGACTCTGACGACCCCTCAGGAACGAAGACAGGAAGAAAAGTCAGGGCTCATTAACTATTCATTAAATACATTCAATAAACAAGATACAAACTCAGGGAAAAGATGAGACTCAGACACGTTTCTGTTTGTCCTAAGAAACAAAGATAACCAGGTGAGTTTTGGGGCCCTGCGTCTCCTGTTGTCTCGTGTTGTTTGGATGATTGAGAGGAGGAACTTTAAGGTGGAAACCGACTGAAACTGTAACCCAGCGTCTAATCCAGTGTTTTTCAATTAGGTATAGTAGCCACGAGGGGTAATTAGGAGAACTGCAGGGGGTACTTGATGTTTTTTTAATTTCAGACAGCATTATTCCCAAAATGATCACAATATTTTGAAAATAATTAGACAAAAGCAAGTTGGCCTGCAAGATATGAGGAATTCTGCGATTGCATTGTTCAATACTGCCATAATGATATAAAGTGTGATGATTAAGCAGATATTAAAGAGTGCAAATTTGTTTTAACTCTCAGTTTCTATGTTTATCTGCTGTTCTGCATGTTTAACACAACTCCTCCTGTTGCTTAAAGTCGAGGTGAACTGAAAAATGTCATTTTAATCCTTTTAGATCACATCCCCGGTAATATTGTGCATCTATTTCACAATATAGGCCAAAAAAAATACAGAAAATCCATTTCTTCGTATTCTTACATCAAAATCTGATCATCTTTTCTTCCTGTAAGAAAAAAATATCCCGTGTGCTTACGTAAGCTAGAACCAACCAATTTCAACCAATCAATCTGCAACATTTAGCCGCAGAGCACCAAGAACGCTCGGTAAGTTAGCTAGCTACTGCGCTGTGGGGAACGTCTGTCTACGCCCACTTCTCAACGATCAAATCAAATCCCTCTAATGATATGTCCCGCCTGCACGTCCTGTTTCACTCGGACATACGTCACGATATGGAAGCTAGATACTCTCGAACTCATACAGTCGATACAGCTCGACTTTAAGTATTAAAAATTGACCATTTACCAGGTTTCAGACCGTTTTATCTGAGTATGTTTGTGTGCATGTGTGTGTGTGTGTCATCATGACTAGAGCGGGACAAACGTCCTCTCTCTGTGTTCAGTAATTATCCGTCTGTTCGTTGACCAGAAGTCGAGTCATTGAACCAACGAGACGACAGAGAAGTGAAACGCAGCGCCTGCAGACCTCAGCAGCTCACGCATGTTTGTTGTTCATTATTACACAAAGTGTCGGTGATGTCACGGTGATGGAACGTGTTAATTACAGATTATGAGATTACTTAATTATACGGGCGCTAACAAGAGGAAACACACAAGTATTTCATTAGAGCAGATCAAATAGGTACATAATTCTGCATGAAGGATTCACATTAAACAGCTGAATCTGCTCTCACCATTAATGGAACTAACGAGGATAAACATCATAAATAATAATGATTAATGTGAAGTTGCTTTTATAAATTACTTTTATTTTAAACTGTGGTTTGTTTTCTTTATGTGGAATTATTTCCTATCTTGATACGAGCTGGTGGACCTTCTGAAAGGCATCTGGTTTATGGGCGTTGAGTTGTCACGTTAAGTGAGAGAGGGCATGATTTCTTTCATAAGTGACATTAAAAGACATCCCTCTCCACAGGTCAGCTTCGACTCCAGCCCTGGTTCTCGTTGGTGGTCATGTGGAGACGGTGTTCAGACAGCTGAGTGCTGCTGATGGTTTGTAAGAGCCCAGTATAACTGCCCTGTGGTGCTTCGCAATAACACTCCATCAATGTGGCTTTAGACGATTAATACACATCAAAAAACACTTAATACAAAGTTCTACTCCAGGAGGTCTTATAGACGTGAGGACTGGATTTCCTCAAAGTCAGTTCTCCAAAGATGCTGATGTACTTCTTGGATAATTACCCCAGTAATGAGCAGTTGCAGAGTTTGCTGTCCCTTTAAGCTCAATTGCATCACGGCTAAGTGTTGGGCTAATTGTAAATGCCGTTGTCCATCACTGTTGGTTGACGGTTATTGGCTCAGAGCCCCCGTTGTTACATGATTGAAATACCACCCTTGCACCACTTCCTTTGATTGACTCATAGCAGCCTACATGTTTGTTACCTCTCACTGACGCTGTAATGCCTTTCTTCGTCACTTGTATTGTGAAAACCTTCCCCTTCCATTCACAAGGGAAAATGAAATGCACAACGTCACGGCTCTTTGAAGGGAGACGGATTTTATGGCTCCGTTCCTTTCCGATTGTTCTCGAACATCACAACACGAAGAGGTAGAGAGTGGTCAGACTCACGAACGTGTCTGCACTTTATTCTTCCGTGTCAACACACACATATTTTTTTTTTATTTAAAAAGGAAACAGCAGAGTAATATAGGAACAATTAATCAACGTCATTGATCTGCCAATAATTTATGACACAACTCTGTTTGACTGCAAACAAAAAAACCACAAACTTGGTGGAGGCTTATAATTTGCTCACTGTCGGCACTTTGTTGTGGTGACATGATTCCGCTGCACGTGACCTTGTATAGCTGAGTTGCAGTTGAAAAAAGCTGCCTGTGGTAATTCGGCATAAACGGGGGGGGGGGGGGGGGGGATCTAAGGTGGGCGGTGAAACAACTATAAAAAGAACATCTCTCACCTACGACTCGGTTCCCGTCGTTCGCACCCAAGAGCCGTTCAAAAGAATTGGACAGTTCGCGAACGTCACAACACTAATGTCTCAGACAACCCGAAGAAGGTTTCAAAGAAACTTCATAGAAACAATCTATCACCTTCACTGACAGTAATCACCTGAGCAGAGAGCATCACAGCAGCCCTCAGGCTGTTGCACTACTACTGCTCTCCATTTCCCTCACCCTTTTCAGCTCACATCACACTGAGCTTGCCGTTCCCGCGACACTCAACACACTCACAATATCCTTGTCCTTTTCCTTGTTTCACTCTGAACATTGCCATGTTCCAATATGGTAGATATGGTATAAACCGTATCGCCAAAGCCACATCTGAGTTTTCACAAGGCTCTCTGGCTTCTCTGTGTGAAACCGAACCGAGCGGGTCATTCACCAAGTTTACACACTCCTCAGATTTGAACAAGAGCAAACCAACTACAGGAAGAAAATAACTAAAAATAAATCAAATAGATAGAATCAGATTTTAAACCACATTTAAATTAATTTACAGTCTTAAAGTTTTAACAAACAACCCTCTTCAGTTTATGGTGTTTACACTGTAGGTGAACAAGGTCATTTGCAGAGTACTCAAGGGTTACAGAGGGTTACAGAGTACATGGTGTGAAGGACTTTACTACAATATCAGTACCAGTATAGTATTCACTGAATGTTTTATGATACAGCCCGACAGTGGTGTGTGAGAAGAGTCAAACAAGGTGTCAAACAATTATTAAAGTAAAAATGACACAACTTTTGAGTGATTTTGGGTGTAGTTTCTCACATAACACACACACACACCTTTTTTTGCTTGTTAGCTTCACCACCACACCCACTGAGGTCCAAAGGTGAGCATTCCTATCTATAGACTTTAATGACACACCTGCTAACACACACACTCACCTTCTCCTGCCCCTCATGTGACTGACTTTGTGGTTTTAAAGAGCAAGTGTGTGATCAACGAAAGCTAATATATAGCACATGTTCTTTCTCTCTCACACACACACACACACACACACACACACACACGCAGAGATTACAGACACACACTGTTCACTCTGCCTGACAGGTAGCATTAGACGTGTTTAGAGGAGAGAATGATACGCACAGAGACAAGCGTTGTGTACAGACGAGCTCTGACAGCTGGTCAACTCCCGCTGACGACGCTGCTTCCTGTTTTCATGCTTTTATTTTCCATTTTTAATCCTACGTTCCTTTTCCTGTCAGAGTCAGGGTGGCTGAACACCTGAACACCTGCAGTCTCTTTCCACTGATTCAGAGATTCTGCTGTATGCTTCCGGAGTTGTAAACCAGCCAATCAGACTCTTTGTGGGTGGGGCTTAAGAAGGCTACTGCATCCAACTAGGAAAAATTGCATTTCCTTGCAGTAAAAGCGTGGGAATGCTGAGCGCTGAAGGCTGAAATGAAATTGCAAAACACTGCTAAAAACACAGAAATGTGAAATAAGCGGCTAAAAAGCTGCTGAAAAGATTAAAAAGATGAGGAAGATTAGGCTGAATGTGAGGAAAATGAAGCTTAAAGTGAGGAAGAGGAAGCAGAAGGTGTGGAAGATGAAGCTCAAAGTGAGGAAGATGAAGTAGAAGGTGTGGAAGATGAAGCTTAAAGTGAGGAAGAGGAAGCTGAAGGTGACTATCTGAACTATCTATCTGCCGTTTGGTAATCTGGGTGATGCTAAAGATGAAGGCTTGATTTTTATCCTCCTTGGTGGTTAAATAAAATGACCATGAGAACATAAAAGATACTGGAGTGTGTGTTTTAACAGAAACATTGATGGATTGGCACCATCGGGTAACATTGTCCAAAGATGCCGCCATTTAAAATGGAATTTGACTTATATCGGGGGGGGCGTTGGTTTAGGTTAATGGTCAAGTTGGTGGTCCAGTACAAAATACATTCTCGATGCGTAGGCCCCAAGGTCGACTCCCACCCTCGGACCCTAGCCACGTGTCATCCTCAATTCTCACTTTCCTCTGTCTTGTCTCTAAAAAAAGGCATAAAAGGCCAAAAAAAAAACACATCGGAAAATATTGAAATGTATGTAGCGTAGCAGCGCCCAAGTCTATGTAAACATGTCACCACGCTGTTTTGGTGTCAAATTGAATGCATTCAGCCGGTCCTCTTATTAATGAGGGTCTTTAGTTGGGACATCAATCGTCCTCTCCAGGCCTGACACCTTAGATTAACCAACATGTACAAGTCAACAAAGTAAATGTCTGAACAAGGAAGTGAAATCGTCCTCAAACTTGTGAATTTTCCGAAAAATGAGGACACAAAAGAAATGAGTGGAAACTTGAGACAGGTGAGTCAGACTGGGCAGGTACAGCACGGGAGTGATGATGAGTCGATCTGTAAACTATGATCACAGCAACAAACCAGCTGCTGTGTCTCCTGTCAAACCAGCTCTGTTCTAAATCAAGAGAACTTTAAAAAACTGTTTCTGGTTCTAACTGCCAACAAGGAATAGTATTACGGTAAGTTAAGTAAGTATTACACAATTACGTTACCACAGTACTGGTAGTTTGCTTCCTGTTTACAGACATTTGATCGGCTAGGGCAATGGATTTAAACATTTTACAAGTCTTAAGCCCAGATCAATGATTCGCAACTAAACAGTTTAAGAATGTTGCAGAGAAAATTGCAGCGGTGTGAGCTGGTTAGTCGCAGAGTGTTTGAAGCCTTAGCCTGGAGTTGCAAAAGATTTGGCTTGTCAAATCCCCAAATGCAGTTTCTGAACGGAATGATGTAGCTATTTCACTTCAGCCAATCAGGAAACAGCATAAACAGCGTAGGCACCCTGTCTCTGCAGTAGCCAAAGGCAGCTCTTCTTTCCAAACTCTGTCTTTAACGTTATTTATCAATGTTACAGCTAACATTGCGAGCATGTCACTGCCAATGTCATCCATTTCTTTTATAACGATAACAGAAATCCAGCTAGTTAATTCATGTAACCTAGGCCTAATACTAACATTATAGTATTAATTAAAGTTATAGTATTAGTAGTCAGCTGTTGATGTGAACGGCCCAGTTTTAGAACGCTTACAATCATAAGTCAAGGGATTCTTTTGGCAGTTGCATCCAGTCTCGTTGCAAATCACTGATCTGAACTGGCCTTCACATTGTAATGCTAGAGCCTGATTAAGTAGACACCAGTTTGAAACAGGCTAGTTGAGCAATTAGGAAGTCATCTGTGGTTTATTAGTGAAGCAGAGCTGTAATGTTTTCACTTTTCTACACAGAAAAAAGCCTCAATGAGATTTCATTGGGTTAAAGAGCCCCTCCAGTGAAAATCAAGTGTTTAACCTTGTAAACATCTCCATGTGGTGTTCTTCATGTGCTACAAGACATCAGGGACAACATCAGCAGTCATCTCCATGGCTGGGCCCGTCTGCTTTTAAACTGCAGTGTACCAAGGACAGGCTGAACAACACGTTTTCAGATTGGCAGGGATTTCACAAATCTAAAGATCCACTCCCGTTAATCGATGGGGTGATGCTATGCATATCATAATGTACCTACGGCAACCACTTCAGTGATATGCGAGCCAGCTGTAACCGTCAACGTAATGTTTTGCAAACTCACGACTGACTAACGTTAACGTTACTACTACTAATTACTACATTTCAAGCTCGCTAAGCTTCAAGTTGCCACTAAACGATGGCAGAGACACGTTTTGTTTTCGGCTGTGTGTGTGTGTGTGTGTGTGTGTGTGTGTGTGTGTGTGTGTGTGTGTGTGTGTGTAAGTGTAAGAGAGAGAGCGAGAGAGAGAGAGACTGTGTGTCTGTTCTCTGTCCATCTTATCAGTTCGTTATTGAGTCCAGATGAAATTATGCTGCAGCCTCCATGTTGCCAGCCGCTCAGCTTATATACACGAGTGTGTGTGTGAGATACAATAAGCCTGTGTGTGTGTGTGTGTGTGTGTGTGTGTGTGTGTGAATGCGAGGCAGAAGAAGCTAATGCATGTGTGTAGGTGAAGCAGCAGGGGGGACGGCCTGTAACGCTTCCTCCCTTTGTGTCTTGAAAGAATTGTTAATTTATGCAGAAATTATTTGTGTCGTTTGAACATTTCATAATATGTTACACAACAGAGCCCACGAGCATCCTGCCTCATGCTGCGCTCTCATCATAAAGAGACTCCCGTGTTTATGATTGTGTCACTGCTTTTTCCATATTTTAATATAAATGATTTTCATAAAGCCGCCGAGGAGCAGAGAGACGAGGAGGAAGAGATATATTTCTATTGTTTTGACGTTTCAGTGGAATCTTCTGCAAAAACACCTGAAAACATTCAAACGTTCGCACATCTTTTCACATGTAAACACTTCTCCAGATATAATCCAGCTCAGCCAGAACCGCATGTGTGTTTTGGCAGAGAAAACGGCGCACTTGTCAAGATTTCCTTGGGTTAAACTAAACAGAACAAAGAAGCGGACTGACTCACATGCTGACATCACATCCACCATGTTGTTGTTATGAGGAATGTAAATGAACACAGCAGAGTTTACATGCTGGGAATTTAATTGAAAATATTTGCTTTTGTTTAAGATGCCAAAAATCTATTTAGTTATCTATGGTGGCTCTGAGAGGTCAATGCTCTTCAAGTAAATCACATGAATATGGATAAAACGCCAACATGTGAAGAGAAGTCGACAACATCTCTGCAGGATTATGAAAAAATGTGCCGTCACCTCTGCAGGGAAAGCAAACAACAATCCCGACTCCCGTGAACGACCACATAAAAAAATCACTATGACAACAAAAGTCAGGTACGGTGAGCACAGACATTGATACCTGCAAATGAGTGCTAACCTATAAATAATATAACTAATATGTCGCATCATCCACCTGTCACTCAAAGAGGCCACGCCCCTAATTATGTATAACTTTTAATAGAGCAGTTGTCATGAATGGATAAATAAGCTATAGAGACCAAAATAGTTTTTTGTACCAGGCTGTAAACATGTTTAAATCTGCTGTAAAGTTTAACATGGGACCTAATGGGGATTGACTCGCTTTTGGAACCAGCCTCAAGTGGCCACTTGACGAACTGCAGTTTTTGACACTTCAGGAATGGCTTAACTTTTTCAGCCCTGTGGGTTGCCACTTTGTCACTTTATTATTTGTTTGATGATTCAGTCAGTTCCATTTTATAATGAGGCTGTGGAATATGGTTAAAAGCACTGGAAAAAAGCTATTAAGTGGATGAAGAGTTCAAATATTTTGGTGAAAAAGATATAGACCGGGGCACTGAGTGGGTGGAGCTGGCGCCCCATGCAAAGAGAGAAGGTAATGGTTAATGGATTGTACTTAATTAGCACATTTCTAGTCCTCTCAAAGCGCCATGTCACATTCACCCATTCACACTCACATTCACACACTGATGGCAATGACCTATGCACATACATACTCCGCCTCTGCCTTCAGGAGCAATTTGGGGGCAAAAATAAATAATCTTACAAGATAAGAAAGTTATAAAATGATCTAGATCATTGTGGCTTGTTTATTTAGCTGAAGGGCTGCAACTAGCAGAACCGATCACTCTAAACACTCTCTGTGGTCTCTTACATTTAAAAATAAAAATATGAGTACAGCTGCTGCACCGACATGTTTTCTATTTCTGTTATGAGGCTGCACAAATCTAAACACACACACACACACACACACACACACACAGCTCCAGTTTCAGTTCATGAAAAGGTTTGATTCTTCTTCATTGTATTCACTCAGACCATCCCTCTATTCAGCTGCTGCTCTCCTCCTTCCTCTTCCTCCTCTCTGCTCTCTGCCTCTGCAGACACACCTGCTCTGCATACTAAACCAGCAGCCTGCGCCGCCCTCCTACACACACACACACACACACACACACACACACACACATACACTCTCTTACACATGCACACACAAACACAATCCCACTATGCAAACTCCCTGCAGGCCACACCCTCCACAGAGAGAGGAACTTTCTCCTTGTTGCAGCCAGCAACAGATCACACACTCACGCAAACACACACACACACACACACACACACACACACACCCACACACACACATCTTTATTTATATAAAGAGATACACACACACACACAGACACACATACACATCTTTATTTCTATATAGAGATACACACACACACACACACACACTTAAGCACACACAATCCCATTGAATCATGTCACACTGGCTTCACACAGACATTTTACATGCAGGGCACGTCAAACAGCCGACACCGAGCCGCGCATGTGTGTGTTTGGTCTAGACTACAATTTGTGTGAGTGTGTATGTGTAAGAGAGAGAGAGAGTGTCGCAGCACGGCAGACAGAGCAACAAGAGAGCGAGCGAGCGAGAAAGAGAGAGAGAGAGAGAGAGAGAGAGAGAGAGAGGCCAGGAATGCAGGAGACCACACCCATATCTGCAGTCATGTGACCAGAGTGGAAAAAGGAAATCCCCACACTGCAGAGAGACGAGGCGGAGGCACGCACACACACCAGCCACTCACACACACACACACACACACACACACACACACACACACACACACACACACACACACACACACACACACACACACACACACACACACACACACACACACACACACACACACACACACTCAAACACACGCACACAGCTCTTTCTGTCAGTTTAGTTTGTGTGAATGATGGTGACACTGTACAGAATGTTATCAAGGATCATCTTTCAATTCTTCACACACACATACACAGACACACACACACACTAGTTGCATGACTCATCACAGGAAACAGTGCAGATGTGGACTCGCTGCCAGTTTCCTGTTTGTCTCTGTTCTTTTTAACCTGCCTTTTTTTAACCCTTTAAACCTCACAGGGCAGTAAGAGCACACTCAGCACTGTTTGTCTGACATTTGTTCACACCAATGACTGTATATATAGATGTACAACGCGTCTCCATCTGCTCCCATTGTACGTAATTGATGCCAAAATAGCCCCTGCGATAGGCGCTGCCATCTTGCGATGGTGACGTCGTACGGAGCCAGAGTCTGCGCAGTAGAGATTGGCGAGTGAAGCAGCGGTAGCCACCTCGCTAACCCAAAAACACACACCGGCGTGTTTAACAGCAGAACAGCTTCTCTGTCTTGGTCTGAGGTTAACGTTCACAGGTATGGAAACTTCAATGACTGTAGTGAATGTTTTAGTTACGTTTCTTTGTCTTTTGGTTAGTGCAGGGGCTACTGCTGCTCCACCCGCCGATCTCTACTGTGCATCTCTGGCTCCAGATGAAATCACCATAGCAAGATGGCAGCGCCTACCACGGGGGATATTTTGGTATTAAAGGAAGAATTCACCCCTGGAAAAAGCTGTCAGTCAAAGCTGGTGTTCTCTGCGATCAATAGAAGCAATAATATTTTAAATTGGCCTTAGCTGTGGAGAAAGATGTACAAACATTCTACATTCCTACAACACCCAGCGTGCATTGCGGCACTCTCTCTGAAAGGAACGGCCCAGTAAGGGCGTGGTTACATAGGGACGATATCGGTCTGCACGAGAAGTTTGCCTGTTTGTTATGTTTGTTCTTTAGACCAGAACAGATGGTGGGGGTAATTCACTCGTCTCAAGGTCCGCCCATAAAGTTTTGCAGATCCGTGCAGTTTGCTGTTGCTGTGTCTGATTGTGGAGAGAAGCTGTCTGCGGCTCCACTCTCTGCTGTGCGGTGCTGCGCGCAAACTGACGGACCTCAACTGCATGCACAGATCGATGAGAAGACGGGAGAGGAGGGGGCAGATCTTTGAACAGCTTACTGTGAAGTCCAGACTCGACAGGTGTTTACTACTATTACTCTCTGTAATGCAGCTTTATGTTTTTTAAACGAGCGCAAAACAGCAGCTCGTCCATATAACAATCCCCTTTCTGCGTAAAGGCTCCGGACATGTGGACAAAGTGCGCCCGTGTGCCGAGGTAGGGCCTCGCATAGCCGCGGAGTGATTGGTCTCCTGATTATAATAATAATGACAAAATATTATTAACAGATTGTTTTTACAGACAAATACATTTTTCTTTTTACACTAAAGGTGGAATTGTTGTCATGATCACTGGAAACTCTGAGCCTGACAGCCCTACTGCCCCACAGCTCCCACCACCTGCTGTTAGCGCTACCATGTGAACGAGGTGCTTTTTGCCACGAGGCATAGAAAAGGGGCAAACTTGCCCAGAATGTTTGCATAACATGACTCACTGAAATAAGGGAGTAAAGAAGAGAAGCTGAAGGTGAGGAAGAGAGAGAAAGAGAGAGTGGAAAGTTGAAAGTGAGGAAAATGAAGCTGAAAGAGAGAAAGAAATAAGGAAAAGAGAGAGAGAGAAACAGCATTCCCACTTAGAAGTGTCATTTCTACCTTGCTGGTAAAACTAGCAGGAACCAAAACCAAACCAACTACACACTTGTATGAAACTGGGATGAGACGATGCAAATACGACTTATAAAACATGGTCAAACTTCCATCTTGTTGGGATGTTTTGAACAGAATAAAGAGCTCTTTGTTGGCATCATGGGCTGGTCAGAGGAAAGTGCATTGCACTAATCAATCCTGGATGTTCTGACAGCATGTAGGAGGGGTTAACTGTTAACAGCACTGATATTGGCGATGTTACATAAATGGGTGGACACTGGGTTGGAGTGCATTTTTCTGTTATGAACAGATGTTCAGCCTGCAACCAGTTTTGTTTAACATATCAATGACTGTATATAAAGATGGACGACACGTCTTTACTTCCTCTCGTTGTCTTCTTCAGAAATGAAGCTGAAACCTCTCCAGAAGCGGGCGCTGCCGTCTTCCACATGTGGATTCAGAGTGTGTGCAGTAGAGATCGGCTGGTGGAGCTGCAGTATTGACCTCCCGCCCCTTCCTCTACCCAAAACACACATTGACCTTGTGGCCTTGACGTGTTGGAGCCCTCAGGTGGGCTCAGTCTGCAGCAGAACAGCTTCTTGTGTTGGTCTGAAGCAGATATTCACACTTATGGAAAGTTCAATAGCTGTAGTGTTAGTGTTAGTTACGTCTCCTCTCGCCTTTCCTCCTCTACTCTGCTACTCGGGAACAGAACGCTGCAGGAGCCGGATTTGTCAACAGAGCTGTCAATCATTTGGTCCCACCCCCTTTTTATAGCATCAAATAACTAATGAATAGTAAACTTGTCAGAAAAATGAACACTTGGACGTAAATCAGCATGATAAGAACTATCTATAATGACAGAAAACCATGTTTGACAAAAATGTATTTGATGTGTATTTTGATTTTATAGTTTGACTCATGTCCCATCTGTTAACATGGAGGAGGCGGGCTTTATGAGCTATACTGCAGCCAGTCAGCAGGGGGCGATAGAGAGGTTCTGGCTTCATTTTTGGGGAGCTGTCATGTCCTCCGTCTTTTTATACAGTCTTTGCTGCAAACATCCTCTGGAAAGTACATTTCTTGGCCACCTAGTTTGCAGGTAGTTTAACGCTTTTCTGCCGAGAAGTGAAACTAAAGACGGGAGGCGATTCAGCAAAACAGTCAAGTCATCCCACACACACACACACACACACACACACACACACTGCAGTATAACAGACAGTGAGGGCCTCAGGTTGTCCAAACTGTCCACTCATCCAGCCAGTGTGGCAGGAATCCCAGGAATGAGATTCCTACATGAAGCTAAAGACTCTGGAGTGTGGAGTGAGTTCACGTTGTGTGCAGTGTGTGCTGCTGCAGATCGCATCAGTTTAATAAGAGAGGTGGTGAAGTGTCATTTGCAGTCTTGCTCTTTGTTTGCAAACCTGAAACCCTTCTTGTAGCTCAAATTACTGCACGAATGTTCATCCAAAGTTGTTTGTTGTAGTAAGATTAATCTGAGCTCAAACACGTCTGTGCTTTAACATCCATATGTACAAATATCAGCTTGTATTTGTTCTGCTGAAAATGCAAACAGCTCCTCACATGTGTTTACAACCTCAGTGTATGTAAACAGCTGTGTGTTATCTCACCTTTATTACAACAACACACACAGTCAATATCAGGTCCTTCAGTGAGAGTGTGTGATGAGACGTTGATCATGTCACCGACTGAACTTTGATTAGACACGAACTCCTGAACTGATCTTTCAACCAATCAGGAAGCAGAGTAAAGAGATTTATATAAACCACAGACCAGCGGTTTTCAAAACGCGAGGCGCGAGGCCTCTGGGGGGTGCCAGAGGACTTCAGGGGAGGCACAGCGTGAGAAAAAATAAACCAGAATAAAAATCACTTTAAACGGAGCGAGCAGAATGACAGTATGAGACCGTGTTAACTCATAATTCATATTGAGACCAAGACGTCTGTGGACGTGATCTCTGCCAATGCCGATATATCATTTTCAAGCCATTATCCGCAGATACCAATAACGTGCCGATAATATCGTGTATCCCTAGCTGATTGATGTCCAAGTTTACTTTTCATTAGTTATTTGATGCTATAAAAAAGGGGTGTGACCTCATGATTGACAGCTCTGTTGACAAATCCGAGTAGCAGACTGGAGGAGGAACGGCGAGAGGAGACGTAACTAACACTAACACAGCAGCCATTGAACTTTCCATAAGCGTGAATATCTGCTTGAGACACAAGAAGCTGTTCTGCTGCAGACTGAGCCCACCTGAGGGCTCCAACACGTCCACAAGGTCAAGGTGTGTTTTGGGTAGAGGAAGGGCGGGACGTCAATACTGCGGCTCCACCAGCCGATCTCTACTGCACACACTCTGGATCCACATGTGCAAGATGGCAGCGCCCGCTTTTGTACGACGAGAGGAGGTGGAGACCTGCCGTCTATCTTTTCATACATTCATTGGTTTGCGCCCACAGTTTTTATGTTCTCACATGCCGGTTTTCTGCTTCTTAGCAGGTTAAAGTTGGAAGCTTCTGACGTGAAATGAGCCAAAAAACAAGTGTGAACACATTCGCCTACGCAGAGAATTAATGAAGAGCTCTGTCTGAGTCAGATTGGGATTATACTGAGTCCTAAAAGTTTGCATGCTATTGGCCTGAACTACCAGGCCATAATCTTTGGACTCAGAGCGTTTTCAATAACTGACTGGAAATTCTTAAACTCACTTCCTCCTGCTGAAGGTTTATCCTCATCCTTTCAGCCATTTAAAGAGCTCTTTGGTCAATAACTGAGCCGAGCAAACCTTTTTACCCCTGAAGCCTCTGTAGCATCAATTTTTGTATCTATCAATAATAGCAGTGAAATGCACATGAAACTACACAATCAAGTCGTGTGATGCTGCCTGATTGATTTCCTGTTATTACATGAAGCACGAGGCTGACGGCAGAGAGACAAAGAGGTGATGCGAAACACTGCTGATGAACTCAGAGGGGCTCGGGAGACGTTAGCTCAGAGGACGCGTCCTTCATGAAAGAAGGCGGCACCACAGCGGAGACGGATCTGAAGCAAACAACGCAGCATCATCTGGAGAGCGTCCAGAGATCCAATAATCCTGTTTACAGCCTGAAGCTCGGCCTCTTCATCACCGACTGTACGTACACTGAGACAGACCTGCAGCCTGTGTGTGTGTGTGTGTGGACATCAGACACTGGTGGTACCGATCCGTCCCCAGGTGTGAACGTGCGCAGAGCAGTCACATAAAAGGCTCCATTGTTGCAGCAGATGAAGGACAACAGGCTGCAGAAATCAAACCACACAGCGGGCTGCAGGATTTAGAGCTCTGTCGCTTTAATGTCTCTGCTTTTCATGAAACAATGTCGTCCATTAGGCTTTCTCACGCAGCAGGGAGGGAGTCAGTGCACGGTCTGATGCGCTCGCCAAATCCTGCAGAATACGTTCATCTCTTTTACCTGATATTATTGAGGGGTTTAGGTGGGTCTTACCTGTGATAGAATAATTATAGAACAAGATGGAAGGACTTTTATTTGTGGCCTTTATCAGCAGACAGATTTGATGATGTTGCCCCAACGTTAATAATTTTCAGCCACATGAACACGCTGGTTAGCCGGCTAAAACTTTGTGAGATTTGTACGTCCGAACACTTCTGTTATGGACTCGCTGCACCATGGAAATGTAACAGTATGGTACACAGTAATCACTGGACGCTACAACTGCAGAAATATCCCACAATGCATCTTTAGCACTTAGTGGACTTAGTGGATTAAAATGTTTCACAGATTTTAAAATAACTATATTCAAAAGGAGTGGCAAAGCGGGATGAAAAACTACGGAAGCCCTAAGCAGACATGCATCCATACATTTTTTTTACTCGATAGCGCGATAATGAGTCATCTCTGGTTGTTTTCTTGAGATCTCGACTGATGTATCTCGTTATCTCGAGATAACAACGCCGGGTTTCTCGTGATAACGGGATCATTTTCTGTCGATGTAGAAAACAGAACAACAGGCTGGTCACTGTGATAGAACAGAGCAGGACATGCCGTGCTGGCATCTGCCACACTAATGAGGTAAGTTAAGCCTGTTTCTATGTTTGTTTTGTGCTCTGGAGATATGAGTCATGATCATCTGACATTACAGTGGTACAACTCGAGATAAGCTTAAGACCACTGTAAAAAACAGATCCAGTTAGACGCTCTAAGATAATTCTCATTGACGGCAGGAGAAGTATTTAAGCCGGTCAGAGCTCTGTAGGAGACGAACAGCAATCACAAAAATGATTTCAGGTCTGGATGAGACGTTTCAGCTTCACAGGTTGTTGTGGTCAACTTACAGAAAACCTCCTCACCTCTTTAATCAATCAACATGTTTCTCTCACTGGCATTAAACTTATAAAGCTGCCGTGTCAAGTGAAAATGACAGTCGAAACTAAACTGCTGAACTAACTTCACCAACAGAATACATCTAAACTGACGAGGAAAGACGTGGAGATGAAGTCTGAGCGTACAGAAGACAAAAACAAATTGATGAGTGAAAAGCGTCTGCAGCACAAACAGAGTTTCGGTCTGCTTTTACTGATGAGCAGCTGAGTCGGCAGGTCTCAGGTGTTTTCTGCTCTGACCTCAAGACTGAAGGAGCCTGTTTACTGTAAATGCTGCTCAACTTTACACCAACAAACAGCACCAACTTTATGAGACCTGGGAACAGTCGATCCCTTCCCAACACACCTGATCCTCCGTAAACATGAGGGTATTATACTGTGAAAGCTGATGGAGTCGACCTGTTAGACCTGGTCTGAGGTAGGCCGAATGTATGGTGGGTGTGGTGTGTGAGTGTGTGGTTATGTTCAACTGTAAACACTGCTGGAGAGACATCGGTGCACTTTGAAGAAGGGCTGCAGGATTATGGTCAAAATGATAATCACGATTATTTTGATCAATATTGAGAACAGGATTATTTATTGATTTTGGGGGGTTTTGTTATTGTACTTTCACAGTCACAGACTTAAAATTAGCTTCTTTAGGTTCAGTGTATCTGTAACCACGCCAACCACAGATGCATTTGGCTGAAAGTCACCAGATAACATGGTCACTCGTTAAACCGAAACACCGTTCTCTGTTGTTTACTCTTCCACTCTAAACTGCCGCTGTAAGGTAGACGCTCGTGACATGCTGGCTCCCCCAAAAAGTGAAGCCCAAACCCTCTCCATCGCCCCCTGGGGGAGTGGCTGTTAGTTCAGGGAGCGCTTGATTTGATATGCAGCAGAGTTTTCTACGGGCGGAGCATTTTAAATGTCAATATCGCCGTCGATCATGTTTATTTAAACGTGAGAAGACAAAACCGTGGTTTGGATTAATATTCGATTAATTGTGCAGCCCTACTTTAAAGGCCGAGGAACATGAAGAGTCAAGCTATCACCATGTGGCCAAAAGACTTTTGATACATGGGATTTGGAGAGACTCTGTCCACCTAATAAAACCAAACAGCCGTAGTAGCTTTCAGAAGTTTATCATAGTTAAAGATTTGGTTTTGAAAATTGTGACTGAGGTCTAACTTTCTTATTTCTCCCTCCTTCTCCTGTTGCAGCTCTAAAAACAGGCTGATGAAGGTTTGGGTGGAGGCTATCAGTCTGTTACAGCTACGTATCTTTCTGCAGCTTTTGGTGGACAACATATTTGATGTGCCAAGCCAGCCAATCAAATCGGAGTTTGATCAAATGCGTCTCGTAACTGTACTGCACATACATATTCTGTTTGATTCAGATAAACGTCACATTAGAGAAGATGAAGACGCTCCAACTGCTGTTTCACTGTGACTTTAATCAGTTTTATTCTACAGTATTGAGCGGCCATCTTTATGCGCCCTCTGTGCACAAAGAGAAATAGTTTGCCCAGTTTGTGGAAGAACTGATATGTGATTATATTAACTATGAACTTACACGGATGATTCAGTGCTCTGCAGAAAGGAAGCGGTGTAAAGCTACTTCTCTCCAGGTTAATCCGCCCTTCACCTGTTCTATAAGGAGCCCTCAGAGTCAAACTGTTTAACATGAGTTCATGCATACATTCATGCTCCTCCTCCTCCTCCTCCTCTCTGACCCGCATGCTCTTTGAAGGGGAACTCGTTTGAAGTGCGTCAGCAGCTGTGCAGCAGAGACCCTCCCGAATCATCTCCGACAGCTAACGAGCTCCGCAGGGCTGCGAGGGCGGGGCGTCGCTGCTTTGATGAGGCTCAGGTGAAGGTACCTGCAGCTGGGGTCGGAGCAGCTGACCTCCCCTGAGCTGCTCACTAACAGGTGGAGCCCCGAACCAGAAAACCTCTGAGGCTTCAATCAAACACGGATGCTGCTGCTCTGACAGACAGGAGCAGAAGGTTTTCACGGGCCATCAATTCTTACTGGAAATTCTGAGTTTGACTTTCATATGACTCGTCTTGTTTTTACACTAACTGTTAGCAAACCGCTTAAAGAGGAAATGAAACAACCAAATGATTAACGAGCTGTGACCTGCTGTTTGAAAGCTAACGAGCGATACAGTTAGCACGCCACCACTGCAAAGGATTTTGCCCTGCCTTGGAAAATTCATGTTAACCGCCCCTCAAGTTGACATAAACTCCAAAAGTGAATGTACTGATTGAGGTGCGACGTCTCCTGTTAAATACGGACCTTCTTATGGCGCTGTCTTCGTGCAGCTGCATAGAGCTGATGTCATTATATAACAATGTAATGTGATGTGGGACATTTTGGGCGTCTTCTCTAAACATGAGCTTTGAATTGAGGACAGAAATGAAGACGGAAAATGAGCCTGAAATGACTTGTCATGACAACCACGGAGAAAATACCGGTTCCCCTTTAAGAACATCACACAGTAGATTTACAGGCGCGCGTGTGTGTGTGTGTGTCATGGAGAGTGTCTCTAACACGTTAGATAACAGCGACTGTCTGCAGCTCGGTGATAAGCAGGGCACACCGAGCGGGACATTTTCCTCATGAGGTAAATGAAGAAGAAGACAAAGCTAAAAATATGCGAGCGCCGCGCTGCAGACATCCCGACAAGATAACACACAACACGTCCTACAAAAGGCGATAGGCCACGCCCCTTTCTGATGACATCCTGGAGTTCATCACTCTTACATACCATCCATATCAGAACGGCATGTGAGAGATGAGGAGGACAAAGTGTGAACACAGGCGTCACTTTGTCTGCAGACTTTGGGTCCCTCAGGTGTGTGACATTACAATAAGGCAGGTATCAGAATCGGGTCTATTCACAACACTACAGCTACACCTCTACATGTAATCTCTGAACATGATGGTGTCAGGTGCCGTGCAATGACCTCTCAATATCCTGTTTCTGAGACTGAATAGTTTCTCTTTACTTTGCATTTCTGAGCAGCTGCAGACACTTTTTTTCCTGAATCAAGATTTCTGGTGTTTACGGAGGCAGGCAGGAGCAATCACGCTGCTACGGCCCGAACAATATCCATTAGAAGAAACAGGCTGCAAAGCTAGAAGTGATGCAAATTCAAAAACACGTGCAAAGTCCAAAACGAATGCAACGACAGAAAAGCACAGCATGAAAAAAACCTGCTGCACAAAACTGAAACAAATGCATTAACATCAAACGTGCTGCATCAGTAAATGAGTATGATATATATGATGGTGATGATATTCAGTTAAACATCACTCCCTCTCCTGTGATATGGCTTAAATGCAGCATTTTTTATCCTAAGAGAGAGCGATCTGCTTGTCTGTCTTTCACTGGAAACGTTTTTCATATGAGGCCACCTTTCCCAGTTCTTCAAACCTCTCCTGAAAAGAAGCAGCTGTACTTTTCAGCCTGCATTTACATAGTCTTTCTACAGCTAACAGGTCACTCAGCAACCTGGAGGAGAATTCAGAGTCATTGCCAGCATGTCCTTTGTACAATTATGAGTTTGTTTGCCACCGTTTTAAATCTCAGGGCATTGCAAGCGAGCATGGAGTTACATACTTCCTGAAATCTGACATTTCCATCAGCGTGCTGTGGTTCAAGGCCTAATTAATGTTATCTACATGTTTAAGCTTCGTTGTTCTTACTTGTTCTTAACGCTCGTCCCCTGAAGCGATTCCCAAAGCAATCAGACTCGACCCATTACAGCACTCTGACCAGAAAAGCTTTTGTTTATAGTTTCCCAGGAAAAGTTTGTAATGAGAAGAACATTTACTGGTTAAATAGAAGCAGGAGGAGAGATTTCTATAGAGAGTTTTTTTTTAAGTTCAATTTTGTGCTTCTGGCTCGAACTGAGGCAGGAAGTAAAGAAGAGCAAAAACAAGGGACAGTGATAACATACAGGTCAGCTTTGGTCGATCATTAAACAGATGCAGTTGTTGGATGTGAAAGGATTTTCTCTTCCTCCTAAACAGTGAAGAAATGTTTATTCAGTCTGTGAACTACACTGCAAAATTTACGTTGATGCTAGCCATCCAAAGCTAGCTGAGGCTTTGGTAAGTTAGCTCACCTACTTCCAAAACAAATGTGCAAGTTGGCCAGATCATGATCTTTAAGGCACGAGGCAGGGGTGCTCATGGGAAATGATGTTTTCATTATAGGAAGCACTACCTATTTTGTCCACAGGTGTTGCCAGAATCAACACATAAATAACATTTAGCCAACTAACGCTCAAGTTAAAGCTAGCTAAGGCTTTGGTAAGTTATGTTTTGTATAGAAAACAGAAGACAAATGTATAAGCAAACCAGATCATGCTTTTTTTTATGCTACAAGGTAGTGGTGCTCATGGGAAATGCAGTTCAAAATCTGGGAAACAGTTCCACTTTTGGCCTCTGGGGGCACCAAAATCAGCACAAAACGAAAGCTCCATGCAGCTTCTTCAAAAAAGCTACCCTGTGTTCGTGTTAGCATTTTCACTTCCTGTAAACACACTCAAGACCAGAAGCCCCTAGAACAGTGTACTGGGAGCACTGGGAGCATTCAGCAGCTTCCTGCAGCGCTGATTTAATGTATCCATGTTGCTGCTGCTTATCAAGAGGGAAATGGGATCAGTAGTCTCTTTCCTTCCTGCTTTGCTTTGTTTCATGTTTCACAAAAAGCCATCACTCTCACATCCAGTCCCTCCCTCTGAATCTGTCACTTAGTGCTCAGCTGTTTGAACACATGGAAACAGCAGAACCTGAGTCATAGGAGTCACCACTAACTACAGGCTGCAGGTTGGACGTTTAACTGCTGCACTGTCAGCATGTAGGAGGATATTCACTAAACGTTATTGACAGCATTGTTTCATCCGCATTCTTCAGCTATTAAACAAACAGACCACTCTTCAAACCGCAGGGTGTCTTAAATTAAACGCCTATCACGCCAGTTTTTTAGCTTTCTGAGACTTAAAGGAAAACTGAATACATAAAAACACCCAGCCAGGCAATACATAATGTATGTTCAGGTTTTTCTCATTATAATCTATCAAAGTGACACTTTATATCTGCAAGAGAAAGTGGGTTGGAAAGAGAAGCAATGAGGAAATCCTGAGCCTCTACACTGAATGCCCACGCTTCATGATTTACAGCTAACGATCTTTCTACAGAGCAATTTCTGGAAAATGACTCCTCATAATGATCTTAGAACTCAGGACGAGCTATCATGTTGCACTCTCCTGCAATGTGCTCGACTGAAGAGTAAGACAACAAGGAACATCACCACATATGTAAAAGCACCGGGGTCTCCCCCTGTCGTGTTAAAGCGGAAGCATGCAACCTCGCCAAAAATAAAGACCGTCTCCAGTAACATTTTAATAAACTATTTTTATCTTTAGATAAATCTGGCAGACGTGCTATGAGAGACACTATTTGAAGAGTGAGTGAATAAATGACGTAGCAGTGTTTGGAAAAATAAACCGTCAGCGTTTTTACAAGTTGGGAAAATTCTTTCAACGGAGACACACCCTAAAGCCCAAAGGTGAGTAACAATGGTGCTACTTTCATTATCCGACTTATGGCCCAAAATGCACGCAGGGGAAGATCTCAGTAAAGAGATTAATACTTCATATCGGGAAGGAGCAAAAGCCAGCATGCTTCTTGGAGGACTCATGGCTGCAGGAGCACCTCGACCTGCTGATCAGGAGATTTGTGAGACAAGAGCTGCATGCAGTTGCTTATAATGCGACTGAATGGATGCAGTCACAGAAGCTCATTTCACACGCGCAATCCTGACAATTTCCAGAATAATTCGAGACAGCCTGTCCCTGCAATTTTCCAGAGTTGCTCTTTCACACATGTCCCTCACAGCGGGGGATTTTGCATCACTGCGGTCCTCACAACTGGTCGAACAATTTCAGGGTCGGCCCTCACAGCCAGAAGCTCCTGATTCTCACCCCGACTTCTTGCAGACATTTAACCAGGAGGCTGGCAGGAAAAAGTCTGCATAAAGTCAGGGTTCAAAAGTGAAATATTTGAAAGTTAAAGATTAGCTATCATGCTGCACTCTCCGGCCGTGTGCATGACTTAGGAGCAGGAAAAGCAGGAACGAAATCACTTCGAAACTTAGAAGCACAGGGTTTCCCATTTCGTATCAAAGCAGAAGCATGCAGCCTCACAGGAAATAAAGGATTCCTCTGGTAACACTAAAGTAAATTATTGGACTTTTTCCAGGTAAAATGAAAGAAAGGAAATGACACGACAAACGTCAGTCACAATCAGGCGGATTTGTGGAAGTAAAAGCTGACTGAAGGACACTTTGAAGTCATTTGGTTGCAAGTTATTCTTCAGAGGGAATGGATTCAATGAATGACGTGCTGCCTCTTGTGCATCACCGGAGATGTGGGACATATAGAGCACATGCAGTGAGAAAAATATTCAAAGCAACATTTTTCATGTCGATCACGGGAATAAATGAGAGAGCCTGTAAGAAAATCAATGTGACTGTCAGCTGAAGAGGTCAGGTGTGCATCACAGATCAGCAGTCGTTATGATGACCATCGCTCATGTGGTTCAGGCTGATGTGTCTCAGGAGAGAGCCCACCTGTCTGACTGATTGATTCTGCTGCAGCCTCACACCGTCGACTCAGACATCCTTCAGGTTAATGGCTTTACAGACCGAGAGTCGACCTGCGAGACTCCGACACAGACACACCAGTTATCTTGATCAGCTCGGCTCAGCTGTGGGAACTCGTCCTGTCAGCATGTGTGTATATTTTTGGTAAATTGGTGACACTAGAAATATGCGGAATTAGCTCTTATCAGTTCCTGTTTCCAAAGACTGCAAACTCTGCTGTCTCTAGGGTTACTTTGAGACGAAAGAAAAATGCTTCTGCAAATGCTCCCTGTTGATTTTTGATTTTTGACCAATCAGAAACTAAAAAGGAAACGGGTGACACCACGAGTTAGCTGTGGTCGGTCATTAAACAGCTGCAGAGAATTGTGGGATGTGAAAGGATTCTGAACTGATCCTGAACTTTTCCTCCTTAACAGTGAAGAAAGAGGTATATTTAGTTTATGGAATATATTGTGAGACATAGTTTTCAATCACTATATGAATCTACCTTGATGCTAGTTAAGTTAAGCTAAAGCTAAAGCTAGCTATGGCTTTGGTAAGTTAGCTTAGAATAGAAGAGTAGCGTTACAAAAACAAGTGGCATCTACTTTTCAATAAAACTAAAACTCAGTTAAGCGCTGGGCAGATCATGATCTTTATGAAACGAGGCAGTGGTGCTCATGGGAAATGCAGTCTTCATCGGAGGAAGCACCACCACTTTTGTCCCCAGGGGTCGCCAAAAGCAACATAAAAATAAGTTCCTTGCAGCCGCTTGCTTTGGGACGTGAAAGGATTCAGAGCTGATCTTGAAATGTTCCTCCTCAACAGTGAAGTGAAATGTCTATTTAGTTTATGGAACACATTGTGAAACCTGGTTTTAAATCAATATATGTACATTTACGTTGATGCTTGTCAACTAAAGCTAAAGCTAAACCTAGCTAAGGCTTTGGTAAGTTAGCCGCGAGGCAGTGGTGCAAATGGGAAATGCTATTTTTTTCTGTAAGGATGCATGACGGTACGTAGAAATTATTTAGTTACAATCTGATGCATGCTACTTTTTGCAGTGCATTGTGGGATACTGAGTATATAAAAAATCTCACTATACAAAAAGGAGAGAAAGCAGAACTCACGGGATATTTAACTAAATAGTGAGTGTCAGGTACTTTCAGAGGTCAGATTTACAACAGCAACAAACTTTTCTCACAGACACAAAGATTTTTTTCGCCCCACCCAAATAAACACTCACTTCCTTTGCTGTGAGCATGTTTTCCGGTTTGTAATCACTTTGGAACGGGCGACTCCAACATACTGAAAACAATTTAATTACAAGAGAGCTGGTCAAGAATAACAAAAGATCTGCCCGTCATTGTTATGCATACTCAGACACATATTTAATCACATACAGCTTTAGCCTGTCAGAAACAGATGCTACAGCTAAGCAGAGCGTGGACGTCCTGTTTAATAATCAATTTGAGCTCAGGTAGAGCAGAAAAGTCAGCTCACCTGTCCATCTGCTCCTGCTGTTTGTGTTTATAACAGCAGTGTGATGCAGACAGCTGCCGAGCCGGCACAACATCAACGTCATCACACGGCAAAGTTTCTATTTTAATGAGGAACAGTAAACCGAGTCATATGATGCTAAATTGATAACGATACGAAATGAGTCATCATCATCGGACAGTCAGTGATGTAAGTATTATTTAGAGCAGCGTGTCGCAGTGGTTGCAGAACAGAAAGCCTGTGTTCGGGATGTCTGTATCTTGAAGGTTTTAGAGCAGATTTGACATAGTGGCCAGTCAGTGTAATTACAACTTCTGGGTCTGTCGTGATGCACACATTCTAAAAAAGAATTTAATTAAATTATGAAAAAAGCGTCAGTGAATCAGCTGATAGCTTCTCTTTAGGTCCTTAAAACTGAATTCTACAGTACACATGATTTGTTAAGTTATGCCAAAAATTCAAAGGTTGAGGGGGAAACATCTTCAACAGCTTCAGCAGCGCCCAGTTTCCTTTCCGACTCAACTTTGACCGAGAACCTTCACAGACATATGGCCAAAAATGTTTTTAAAAAATCACAGTGACCTTTGACCTTTGACCACCAAACTCTTATCAGTATATCCTAGACTCCTTGTGGACATTTGTGCCAAATTTGAAATAATTTTCTCGAGGCAGTCCTGAGATATTGCGGTTACAAGAATGGGACGGACATAAGGACGGACGACACCTGCGTCCACTGCTATCATCCAGCACAGAGGCATAAAGACAGTGGCAGGTTTAGTACTGCAGTAGAGATACAGTAAATGTTTGAGTTACAACAGATTACATAGTTTAACTCTACGAACAGCTCAGGTTGCAACCTTCTTCTGGACCTGTACAAGTGAATTTTACCTGCTTGTAAAACGACCGTTCATCCTCTCTTATTTATCGGTCTACTACATATTTAGCTTAACATAAGTCGTCTGTATGTCATTGTCTTTTATTACGTCCAAGCTGCTCCAAACCAATCAGCCGTGATGAGATTAATAAAGTTGATCGAATTGCATTTGAGAGGACATTTTTTCTCCTATTGTGCAGAGGAGTCACCCGTCAGCCTCTTGCAGTCCTCAGAAGCGACACATTACTCAGCCTCAGATGACTGCTGGTGGAGCATCTTGTGACCGAGTGGAAAAAAAAGCTTCACAGTCTGCTGTTTATTGGCCTAAGAAGCAGTCGGACAATGTGACACCACACATTCCTGGGTTTTTATGGAGAAATAACTGTTCAGTGCTGCAGAGAATGGAGTCTGAAACACAAGCTGCCATTCATGTCAGCGGGTGGGAGGGGTGTATCTGACCGTCCAATCAGGGAGCAGCGGAGTGTGACAAGGTCGTATTCAGAGGAGGAATGTGGTGATGTGAGGAGGAAGTGTGCCTCTGTGTCATTGTTCATGAACCGTACTCGACCTGAAGATACAGCAGGACACGCTTCCAGTATAAAAAACGCCAGAATCACACCTATTTTAATTGTTTGCAAGACTTTTACTTGTAGCTGAAATCATCCACAGAATTCTTCTCCTTCTTCCATCGTCCAAACCAAACACCAAACAAAACTAATCCTAACCAACAAACAAGCTATAAGCTGAAGTTAGCGGCAGCTTGGCTAAGCCTGCACACAACCCCAGTTGTTGAGCAGCAGCAGCAACAACAGCAGTAACAACATCCTCTCTACCTCCGGATCCAAAACTAGCTTCAAATTCAACTAGCTTCAAGTAACAGAAATAAATGTCCAGACATTTAGAACCACATCCATCCATCCATCCATTATCTTCCGCTTGGAACCACGGCGACTTGTATTTCTTTCACTTCAAACACACACACCAGGAGCATTTTTAAGGCCGAGTGTCTTGCTGAAGTACACTTTAAAACATGGAGATATAGGAGGTGGGAATCCAACATTCAACCCTGCAACGTCACCTGATAATCTGACCTACCACCTGAGCTACAGCCGTCATTTACTGAACATTTTCCGTGTTTTAATTTTGAATAAAGCAAATGTTTCCACTTCTCAAACTCCCGCATGCTTTTGAACATGCAGAACACAGAAGTACAAAACTTTCTAAACATGAAAACTGTATGTGAAACTATTCTGAATAGACGCACACACTCTCATGTGCTTCCTCTCCTGCTTGTTTTTTCTGTTGAACTTTGAAATGAAAAGCCACTCTCAGTTTCATTGAGCACATGATCTCGCAGAGCCAAGGCCAGAGGAGTGCTGACTGCACTGTGACAAACACAATCACAGGTCAGAGGGACAAAACCCCCAGGTCTGACTCTAGTCCCCCGAGTCAGATGTCGTTGAGTTAAAACGACACGTAGAGTTCAAGAAACTCGGGCAGAGCAGCCGAAAGTAAGTTAAGTGTCTTTGTCGAAAAGTTCCCAAACAACGAGGAGCGAGCAGGTCCCTGTTCTGTCTCATGTTTTAACACTTTTCATCTCGTCCCAGTTCACCGTGTCTTGGCTGTGACTGCAGAGTGTGTTTTCCGATTTATGTGCGTGTGCAGGCTGTGATGAATGGCTGCGTGCTGATTGTGTTCAGTCGCCGCGGTCAAACGTGGAACCACGCCCAGCTCTGCAACACAAACACTGCATTCCTCCGGGTCCTCAAACACGCCAGAAAACGACGAACAGGAGGACACGAGCAGGACAGAGGTAGTAAGAGTGTGCGTGTGAGTGCGCGTGCTGGCAGCGCTCCCAGTCAGCTCCACATCACACTGACAGGAGGGCAGAAAATAAACCACAGCGGGGACTCTGAACAGGAACCAGGACAGAGCGTCAGCAGGGTTTCCCCACACAACCATTCAGTCACACGGACCCTGACTCACCTCCACTCATGACCGAGTTCAGTGACGTTTTAAAGACATGTAGGAAAATGTGGCCGGCTGCACCGCCTCGACAACATTTACCCTCAATAAACAGATGGTGTTTACTCTTATGATGTCACAATGTTTCGGGGACTCCCTGAATAACATGTAACATTTCCAAACAGTCAAAAGTCTCTTGATGTATCAGTGTGTCTTTGATGTGTAACTAGACAACATGTTTCACCAGAGCTGCAACTAAAGATGACCTTTACTGACTAACCTGCTGACAATAAATTATCTAAAGAATGTCAAATATAGAAAATGGTCATCACAATCTCTAAGACACCAAAGTGACGCCTTCATATTACAGGAAATCGTTACATTTTATCGTCTAAAAGCAGAAAATATTTGACATTTTTGCTTCAAAAATGATTTCAAATGATGAATCTAATATCAAGATGATCCATTATTCCCTGCAAAAACAACACATATAAAGATGTAATAACATGATACAATATTATTAAATTGACTGTGAGTTGTAGTGTGTGCTATTACTTAAGATTAAGTTCAGATTAAACAGGATTTTATAGGTTTTTTTGTTCATAAATTAAACTATACTACTTCAAAGTAACCGGATATTCTCTAATGACCGCATTTCATCAGAGACACCATCAGACATCATTTCTGCTGCACTATCAGCACTTACACAGGCAGTGATGCATGGGCACTCCTCTACTGAGGAGCATGTGTTCACTAAAAAGCTCATTGTATCAGTATCATGCATCTAAATGTGTTTTTTTTTCAACCGCAATGTATGAATGCAATGTCCTCGTAAATGTAAAATAATTATGGCCTCGAACACCAGATAGACGTAGCGTTACCGGCTAACGCTAGACTTGTGTCTTATGACTGTTTCGGTCTATGGCTTCACTGTCAGTTAGCATAATGGCCACTTGTTCATGCCCAGGGATGGATATCAGTGCTTATACGTTTGGTGTCGATATTAAGCCAGTATGAAGTAGTGTTGAAACTGCTTCAGTCAAACAAATCTGCATCAAGGCCTGCACGATATGAGAAAACTCATCGCACCGGTCACATGATATAAACGTCATCACCCCGCCCACTCGCTCGCGATGAATGTTCCTGACTGTTACCAGGAGGCTCGAAGGAAAAGGTCTGCATAAAGTCGAGGTGCAAAAGCTCGGCTGTTTCGGACAAGGTCGGGAAATTTTCAGGACTTTAGCGTATGTCTGAAAGGGGATTATGTGTATCTCATGTTCTGCATGATCACCAGTTAATCTGAGGGTAGCTGAAAGCTGCTTGTTCTTCATCTGATCACATCAACCTGTTGTGAAAGCACAGCCTTATACCTAGGGCTCCATCCAATAGGTCTGATTTACACATGCTACACATTGTGCAGTCCTAACTGTAACCCAAAAATGTGACTGATTTTTAATCAATTTGCTTGCAGCCAATCCCTGCTGTAGTCAATTTGCTCACTCTTGTGTCAGATTCTTGAACACCTACGTGATTCCTGACATTAAAACATGCTCCGATTAGTTACTGGCAAATGGACAAACACCTCCTGATCTGATTCATCTCTCTGGAAATGTAGCTACTAGATGATGGTTTTACCAACCACTTGTTAAATGGCCGTTCCTCCACTGCCTGTTGTCTGTTGTTCAATAAGCCTGATACTTTTTGTCTTAAAGATGTCATAATTTCCTTTCATATGGGTGAAGTCACTGTTGATTTAGGGTGTGGATAGAGAGCTGGACTAAAACATGACACACACACACACACACACACACACACACACACACACACACACACACACTCAGCACCTGTTAACTATACAGGGAAGTGAAATCTCGACTGTTGCCAACCCAACATGAGGAAACCATCGAGCCTTCACTTCCTGTTGGCTCTCCATCCGCCCTCCATCTGCTCACTTCCTCCTCCGAGCGACGCCTTTTTCTGAATATCTCTGAGGGGATACACCGCCTAATACACACACACACACATACGCACACACACCTCCGCCCTATAGTCTATAAGTACCCTTCAGACTGAAGAGACTCCAGAGTCTGAGTGGAATCTCGTCCTGCTGTCGGACCAGAGTGCAGAGTTCTTCACGTATTCGAAAGCCTTTCATGTTTTCAATCCTTCTTCAGTATAAAACACACTGTCAGCAGTTTGACACGTTTATGATGACGCAGTAGGGCTAAGCGACATGGTGGTATTAATTTTAAAGTGCGGAATCTTTAACTATCTCTGCCTGTATCAGGACATAATGTGATAATTGAATTCTATATAATTTAAGCATCAATGTGAAAACATTTAACTTGCCAGTTAACACATTTCTGTCACTTCCTGTATTGATTTTCCAGGATATTTCCTAAGTGATGTATTATAACAATACTTTGTTCTTTGTTCATGGTTTGTTATTTCTAAATAGCAGACTCCTATAAATAAGAGATCCTTGCTGGGGATGCTGCTCTAATCTAATCTCACAACGTCCAATTTTGTTAATCTGCAGAAAGAACTCCAGTACATTAAACGTCAGCCTGTTAAAACTGTGTCAAAAAATAACAGAAAAAGAGACGATAACACGGCAGCAAAACTGAGACAAGTTTCAGGACTGAAAGATCTCTACGACAGTTATAATCACCAAAAATAAAAAGACAGATTATAAGTAAACACTAAAACGAACACAGTTTGGACTATAGCAGAGTTTAAAGACTAGTTCATGGAAAAGAAAACATGCCAGTCAGGAAACCTGAATCAGCCTTTACGTGTCTCACTTCACCATCTGTGGAAATACCCAGTTTAAAGGCCCTGTGTCCATTAACAGCGTTTTCTGAGCTGGCAGCGCCCACGACCTCATTTTCAGAGCACTTCTTACAGGCGTTTACTGTTGCTAGGTTACGAAAGTTGTCTGAAAATTGTTTATATGCTTAATATTTGTTTTTATTAAATGACATTGAACAAAGAAAACATTAAAACAATGTAAAGGAGTTGTGTCATCAGCAGCAGCTCCTGGAAATTGTACCCTCGAAAAAATGAAAGGATTGGCTTCTCCTCCACCATTGTTGTTGGCAGAGTTGATATCAGAAGTCCCGCCCCTTCTTGATTTTGATTGGTCGATGAGGAAGAAGTGACACTGACGAGTGGCAGTGTTCCAAAAGTTTAACTATTTGCAACAGAGAGCAAAAAAAAAACAGCTGACGTCGAGGGCCTTCTTTCACTGAGGACGCTGAGCGCTGAACACATTGAACTGCATTTGAAGAGAAAACAGGTGCTGCCAGCGCAAAAAACACCTTTAGTGGACACATTTAGTAGGCCCTTGTGTGGATCATTACATAGTAGGGTAATTTGAAAAAGGCAATGGAAGTAGTTCAAAAAGTAGAATGAAACAGAATATTAGAAAAGGAATAGAAGAAGCAAAATCCTTATAATGAAGATAAATAAATGAATAAAATCCCTCTCATGTCGATATTCTGTGTTAAATAACTGATATCTTTAAAGCTCCTGTGAGGAACTTTCAGTTTGTGTCAATCTTGGTGACGACAAAACGCTACGTCTTATCTCTTCTCTGATCTTGTCCTGTACATGTGAAAGTCGTGCTGTCATGATGAGACAATAAGTCTCATCCTGCCTTCGGTCAAATGTATATCTCACTGTTAACCTCTATGTGGGAAATGTAAAAACTGTTTTAGCGGTGTGCTATATAGCAATAATCAATCTTCTTCCTGATGGTCTTTAGTAGCTCATATAGAAGCATCGGTATTAGTTTCAGTCTCATAACCAGCTAAAAACTCCCAGAGGAGCTTTAATAAGTAGCCGTGTGATAAACAGTATAATGTACAGCGAGCAGGTCATTATAGCTGCTATAACGACCTGCTCCCTGTACATTATACCTTACGCAACACCCCCGACATATAACAGCCTTTATTTGTTATCAAACCCAAGAAATGCCCAACCCTTCTTGTTTGTATACAACCTTTTTTCTTCTTAGCCCAAAAGTAAAACAGTTTATATACTCTTTATCACACAATCATCCTCTGATTTAATCATTCATAAACTAACACTGTCAGCCTTTAAAGCTCAGGAATGATCTCACAAACCGACAGGAAACACCAATAAAGTCCAACATTAAAAACCACCCAACAAAAACACGCAGAATTAGATTTGGATTAGACAAGAACAGATTGAGGTCGCTGCCGGCCTTTATAGAGCTGTGAGTTTAGACAGTGATGAAATAATGAGCCTCTAACTGAGTCGCTTCACTTGCAGCTCTGAACTGTGTGTGTTTCACTTCTGGCAGCCTGTTTGTAAAAAGCTCTGTGATACTCTCTCTCTCTCTCTCTCTCTCTCCCTCTGCTGCAGCATTCCTCTCTCTATTCTCTCATCTTTATCAGTTGTTAACATGCTGCAGAGGGATGCCAAGTAAGCTGCCAGTGTTAAACACACACGCACAAGCACACAGAGACACACACACAGGCACACAATGGACTACAGAATCTCTACCAACAGCAGTCTAAATTACACAGCTGCACAGTGCTGGACCTGAGTTAACTGCAGGCTGTAATATATCTTATATAAAGTCTAATATTACAGTTTTCAGACAGTGAGCGGTCACTTTCTCTGATGTAAACATGACAGCAGACGGGTAAACGAAAACGGGTATTTGTTGCTGATTTAACAACATTTTTTAATAGTTAGGTGCCCGTTACACTAACACAAACCACACAGAGGAAAATGGCGCTGCACAGTAAGTCTCAATTTCATTGTTATCGCAATGTGAACATTTAAAAAACAGCAAAAGTCTGAATATATCACACTGAATAAGGAAATTATGTAAACAAGCCGTATCTCTCACTCAGCTATTGCATGGAGCCTCGGGTATAACAGCCATGCTTTCACACCATTTTGATGCCATCAGATGAAGCTGGAGCGAGCTAAAAGCTTCCCTCAGATTAACTGGTGTCAATTAAGTGATGAAAATGTTGCCTGTTTCAAAGCGTTAACCCCCTTTCCTAAAGATGGCATGAGTCTTTTCTTAATTTTTGGAAGTTACGTCAAAATCTCAGGACCTTAGGCGGGCCACACATGACATCTACTGCCAGGCTAGCTATGTTGAAGTCAACACACCACACCAGGACCGAAGCATAACTCACCAAAAAGGAAGGTGAAGAATACAAGGAAGGTGGCAACAAGGGTGTATTTTTAAAGATTATTTTTTGGCCTGTTGCCTTTATTTCCCACCGAAATTTTGTCTACTGCAGAGTCATGTGACCCTGGTCTGAATGCCGATTGTAGCCATCCCCATTAAGCAAAAAAGCCGGGTGTTAGCGGGTTTTTTGACTAGTGGGAAAGCAGCTTTAGAAAGGGCAGTGTAGACGGACAGGGAATGGAGGACAGGAGGAGAGAGTGGGGCAAGACATGCAGCAAAGAGGACTAAGTTGGAGTCGAACCTGTGGCAGAGTACTTTGCCTCTGTACTTTAGGCGCTTGTTCTACCAACTGAGCAAAACCAGCGCTCCTAGGCAAGGGCTTATGACCCCAACACGTATTTGGTGACCACATTTTTTAGTCAGCATAAAAACGAGCCAGACTACAAAGACAAGCAACAGCCAAGGGGCTAACGATAGCTAGCCTGTAACGAACCAGGAGACAGCTAGAACCAGTGAAGACACAACCCCTACCGCTGCACATCTATGAGAAGAAGACTCATGTGAATAAAAGTAAAGACTTTCTTAATTTAACCCCGACACAATTTGAACCCACTGCAACCCCTGTGGATAACAACCATGTGTTAATTGTACCTGTGCCTTTACAGCCTGGGTCAGTGAGGCAGCGAATGAATCTTAATCAGATTTGGGAACGACACATTCGATGGACCTTTCAGCGGCTCAGCCATTTCTGTGGGCGGGACTGCACATAAGGAACTAAAGGATTACAGGGTTCGCTCAGCAGATCAATAACAGACAGAATAGAATGAATATCAGCTGATAAAACCTCAACTAACTGATAGTTATTGATCCTCATAGCAACTGTTGACGCACATCAGCACTGTCACGATCCACGGAGCAGCAAAGAGACGCACACGTAACATTCCCCCACACACACTCACGGCTCTGCTCACTGGAGCTCATCGCATTCACAACAAGCGTCAACACCTCTTTGCACCAATGGCTTCATCAGGATTAAAACACACACACACACACAGATGAACACATGCGTGAACGTGTCACAGCAGCAGCTTCACCTTCAGGGGGTGAGAGGAGTTAAAGTTAGAGCACAGAGAGGAGAAATCATCGGAAACAGACAATGAATAGATAAGACAATAGAGGCCTTAACTCACTGATACTGCACTGCATCATCTTTTTGTATATCTAGTTTGTAATCTGGAGTTTATTTTTAACCTTGTGCTTAATGAGACTGTTGACTCTTAGGTTTATTTCCCTCCTTTCTCCGCTGCCGTAGTGCTTGTTAAGATTATATTGTGTTGCAAGTTTACTGTATTTGTATGATCTCAGTATGTGTGTACCGTGCTTACATATTGCAGATGGGAGGAAGCATGAAACCAGGAAGACAGAGCGTCCTAATAAAATATTCAAGAGTCAAATTTCATCATCACAGCTGGTTTTAAAAAATGGTTTGTTATTGAAGATGAATCGTCGCTTCCTGAAATTTAACCTCTCCTGCAAAATGAAATACTTTTTGTGCTTCACTCCCGCCCCAGAACCTGACCGGTTTGTGTCAGACGAGCAAGTTTCCATTTCATTTGAATGTTGCAAACAAAACAGCACGTGTTGCTTGTGTCGACCTACATTCATGATAAGAGAACAACACAGGCCTAAAGCAGGGCAAAGACCAGACTGCTTTAACCTCTGAATCACGACAAAATGATACGCCGCCTTCACCGTCTCCCTTATTCCTCTTATTGTCATGCTCTTCATGCTCTCATCTTGCACAATACAAAAAAAAAAAAAATTTTAAAAAAGGAAAACGTGTGTGTGTTTAACCGTCATGCACAAGAGATTTCTTAACACATTTTTAGAGTTTTGCATATGATAGTCGACCTGAACAATGTCTGTCTCCAGGCGTGGACCGTATGTTTGCAGCTGCACAGGTAGGTCACTTTCTCTGATTGATTTGCAAACAAGTCAAAAGCAGTCTAAGAGCTATGAATAAAACAGGAAACAGCTGTCTGCTGACCTCACACTGCCAGCAGATTAAATCAGTTATAGATAATTACATTATGTTAATTCCATAACGGTTTAAATGACATTTCTGGCTGTTGTCCAGTTATCGCACTCTGTGCAGCCGGTGTTTGAACTCTATGACCGGAGCAGGAGAATCTCTCAGGTGAACTTTAAAGCACCTTTTAAACTCCTGAACAGCTTCGGATTTAATTAGCGCCTCAGTGCTCGTCTCATTTTCAGGTAGGAGCTACAGGTTGTCACCGTTAATAAGCCCCCCGATAGAAACTAATGAACCTGATTTCTCAGCCAACAGAGGCGATTAAGAAGATTCAATCTGAGTCATAGTTATTTATAACTTTTGTGACTCACAAATAATAAAAGCTGGACCTGATTAGGTTCGATAAATGGACTGCACGTCTCCCAAGTGTTCAAAGTGTTTTTTATCTCACTCATTAAATTCACACACTCTCACATACCGATGCCTTCAGGAGCAATTTGGGTTACTACTACTTTGAACTTTTGAACACTACCTCTGACATGAAGTCTGTAGGAGCTGGGGATCAAACCGCCAACCTTCTGATCTAGAGACAACCCACTCTACCTCTGAGCCACAGCTGCCCCAACAATACTAAACCCCCAACGATTAACACCTTCACAGATCCCTCGTGCAGGAGGAGACAGACTCTTTGATTCACTCCTGCTGCTCAAACCATCCTGTCCGTCACACACAAACTCCTACAAACACACCCACTAAACACCTGCCACACACACACACACACACAGGCGTTATGTAAGTGTGTGTCTGGAGGACACTCGGATGGTCCACACTTTCAATCCTGCTGACGCCTCCTCGTCATCTGTTTGGATATTTCCAGAACGCAGGTGCAGAGTGAACACGCAGAAAGCACCATGCAGTCTACAGAGGGGTTACACAGCACCATGATGAGGTCTGCTATGAGCTCTATAGAAAGACATACGTGTGATCCATTACTGTCACTTCTACCCTGTAAACTGAGCAGAGTAGTGATTGTGTTTGAATCCACATTAATGTCTATAAAGTGTTTGCAGATGGTTTAATCGATGGTTCAATGCTGCTAAAGGAGCCTGAATGTGTCGCCTGTTTTCTGGTGCAAATGAGTCTGGGCAGAACAAATAAAAAACATCAATAAACACTTTAATATGTGTATTAATGAAATTCAAATATTTACATCAATCCTACATTGATTTAAGAGAGAAAAAACAGCCTAAATCTGCAGAGTGGGACTGAAATTGTGTCCAAACTTGTTGTGAATGTGACAGAACGATCAAGCTCTGCAGACAAACTGAGTCATTATTAAAGACTCTGGTTAAATTCCGTCCCCTTATGTAGAGTTAAAAACACCTGCAACACGTTAATTAAAGGTTAAATTCCCTGATAGATTCATTAATAATGACACAGGGTCATTTTCCGGGAGGTCTCTATTACAGTGGGGTTTGCGTCTTCCTGCCAGCGGGGTCATAAAATAATGATAAAGGCCAAAAGCTCTATTATAACTATAAACGCAGAGAGCCTGCTGAGCAGAGAGCCTCCATATCTTAAATATAGGACGGACACATTAATTATTGATGTGACTTACATAAGAGACAAAGTGAGCGCCGCAGGATCGGCCTCACAGACAGGGATTCCTTCAGCCGAGGGGATCCACATTTCACCGAGTTTTACAAACCTCTGTTCACACAGGTGTTACAGCTGATGTGTGATACTGTGCTCGGGCTGCTTCAGGAGCAGGACGACGGTACAGTGCAGACACACAGTGATGGAGGTTATTATTCATATCTTTCACTTTCATCCTGATCAGACCAAAGAAGCTTCTAGAACATTTTTATCAACTCAGAGCAATCAGTGGAAAGTGTTGGACTCTGCTTCTGTTATGACGATAATACACACAAACATATAAATGTCACTATATGGAATCCATCACACAGATGAAGGTGTTGCATGATTTATAAATGTGTCAGCTTGGTTTTTTCCATAATGTCATACAGAGGTTTCCCTTTAATGTCTCTGATGTAACGGTCCAAAAGATCAAACTGAAATTAACTTGAGTTTTGCAGCCATGTGATTAAGTACTCTTAAAAATATACTATTTCATCAAAAATAGTACTGTATTTTATCAATAAATCAACCCTATCTCCTTAAATTACTTAGAGGTATAATAAGTAGGATTTTTCCACAACACATTCAAACTGGACCCCTCCTCCAGGGTTCTTCATCACCAGAAGAGAACATGCCCAACCCGCCAAGTTAACACAGACAGCATCACAGTTACCTTTGCACTAGCATGCTAACAGCCGGTTAGCTTGTCCTGCCCGGTTCGAGGCACCTAGCTGTCCAACCAAAAGAAGGCCAACTCTGCATCCCTCTTTCGCCATGTTCGCCGGTCTGAATGGGGCCCAGTTGATAATCTGAACCACTCCCACACTCACCTATACGCTGTGATTGGCTCAGAGAACCACAACAGCGCCCCTCCTGAAAACGTCCCGTTCGAAGCAAAACAACAGAACAGATGCAGAGGGAAGGGTCTCACAAGGGTCTGCACACACACTCACCAACACACATGTATAGAGGCCCATAAGTGATGATTTATATTATATTATATTTGTAAAAGTCTATATTTTATTTTTCTAGGAAAATCCTACTAATTATACCTTTAAATATACAACTAATATGAAAATATATTCAGAGAGAAATGTTACGTTGACTGAATTATGTCTTCTTGTTTCAACTTAATTCAATATTATAATAAAAAATTAAATATAAATCATGTAAATAGAAGATTTTATCAAAATGTGCCCTCCCCTCAAACAGATGATGCTGCAATTATCTACATAAATTAAAGACAGTTATATCCGTGTCAAATCACATCCATGAAACCAGTTCTTAATATGGGACGGGGGTTTATGGGATTCTTCTGAAAAAACGCAGCAGTCAGTGACAGAAAGTGTCAACAGACTACAGTTATCACGTTCCAAGTTCAAGTTTAGAATTCAACTGTGAAAGTTCAGTTTAAATAAAATATTGTTTTATCAGGCAGAGTGTAAAAAATGTCTGGCAAAATCTAAAAGGGCAAAAACGAAAGGTTAGGGCAATAAAATATCTGAGAGTGTTTAAATCAAGTATTTATAGCAGACATAAAACTATTAAAACATCAAAATCCACTGAAAGTATTCCAGCTGGTTTCTGATAACTGCATGTAAGAAAAAACTACTATTTCACTTCACAGTTTTACAGACAGCATTCATAACCGTGTGTCCGAGTGTTACGAGAACAATCATTCAGCAGTCATAAACTGTCAGGAGACTCAGTCCCAACAGTTCAGAGTTCAGCAGAGAAGAGGAAACTGGTTTTTCTCTGGGTGACAAAGATCAGATCTGTGAATCAAGTCCCAGACGGATCAGACTCCATGTGGGCTCTCAGTCTGGATCTCTGAGATCACAGTGACACTTGTTTGCAGCTTCATTGTCAGTGTAGCAGGTCGGTCGGAGGTGTGGACACTTTAAAACCACTTCAACTGAAAACCACATAATGCATAAAGACAGCTTTTATACTGTCTAGATACACATCTGAGAGTCATTCAGGATTCATAGAACTGTGGTTACATACATAACATTTGTTTTATGTCCGTGTTACTGCTTAAGATTACCCCCTGAACGATACTCTGCTGTGTACTTAAGGGACTTGGACTACGATACATTTCACATGTATCTTCTTCCCTTTAGAGGAAAGAAAAAATAAGAAACTGCTGTTATAATAAAAACTACAAACTGGGGGTACATTAAGTATCCTGTGGAGATCATTTAATATCTCAGAACAGGAAATTAAGAATCACATAGTAAGGTTTATTTTATAGTTCTAGCATTTTGAAACCACAGTTAACGATCCGACCCATTACTTCTAAGACAACAGCCTCAGTTAACCACAATGCACTGCGGCGTTAACATCGCATCATCTGCAGCCTAGTACCATCCACAATGTGCTGCTGGTTGAACATTACAACAACCAGTGAGACACAAAATTAAAAACTAGACATTAACATCTGCTATTTTTATCTGTTTATCAAAAGGCCTTCTGGGAAATGTAGGAAAGTCGCTGCTTTTTCAACAAACAGCACAAGGCTGATGCTCACTGGAGAGAGCAGTTTGTCCGGTACAGGAAAACATATCAGACTGTTTGAGTAACAAAATAAGAGACAAAACATGTTAATAATAGCATTCCTATATTGCAACATTACCTTCTAGTAGTTTACCTGAAATTCAACTATTTTCTGCCTTCAGTAAGAGCACCTGAAGCCTCTGCAACAGGTAACAGAGTAAAATGACAAACAGGATGTTTTTTAAGAAAACTCGGACTGTGACATTAATCACAGAGAAATACTGAATCTGTTCTTCTCGTTGCTGCTAGAGGAGTCCGAGCCTCCTGCAGGACATAAGGAGGAGCTACACACTGAGTCAGCATCCATCACTTCCTGTGCTCATCAGGAGCTCGCAGCAGCTTCAGACACAAACAGAGCACTCGTCTGTCTGCAGGTAGACCGGCCTGCATACCTGAGACTGAGAGGAGCGTATACGATGTAGAGGCTGGAGGGATAATGGAGGGAACACTGCATTTTTTCAATTGTATTTATGTGGATCATTTCAGCAGCATGTAAAGAAATGTGTTTGATAAGTCTTTGCAGTTTGCCGTTTCAACTTTTTGTTATGATTAAAAGCTAACTAAAGACAAGAGGTGGAAATAACACCTATCTGGCAAAAACTGATGCTGTGCCAGTCTTATGTTGGTTCAGGAGAAAACCCGCTCATTACATATTAAGTGTAACTGTAGACGTTCATATTATGCTAACATCAGGGTTCTACCACTGTGTGTTTATCTGGAATTAAGCTAAGCCCGGCTGCAGGTAAGCAAACAGACCTGGGCGTCATTCAGACTCAGTTCAATGTGCGTTTCCTTTATACTTGTACAGATTAAGGGAAAGAAGCAGTGTCACGTTTATCTAAAAAAAGTACGAGAAACTAACAACAAAACAAACCATGACGTCAGTGAAGAATAATGTGGATTTATCAACATAAATCCGATGGCCATCAATATTTTGTGGCCTGAAGAGGAATCACTGCATCACTTTCATCACTGCACTCTGCTAGACCACTTGTGGCTCTATAAATGTATGCACCCAACTTCCCATCAGTGTGTTAGATCAACCAATCATCTTCCTCGACACATAGTGCTGCACTGAGTATCATTAAGATGTAGTAGTTGTGCTTATCTGTATGTTTATCTCTGCAGAAGCATAATTTAGACTTTATAGCTAGAACTGCACTAACTAATAACTCATTTTTTAATCATTTAATGTGATTAATATTTCCCCAATTCACTTTTTCATTGTGAAATCTCATTTCACAAAATAGTGAAGTTACAGTGATATAAAACAGAGAAATGTAGCAAATCCTCACATTGGAGAGACTGGAATTAGCAAGTTGCCAAATATGAATCTGTCAATCAATTCAACAAGTAATTGACCTCTAATTAGCAGATTTAGGCCGCCCTGCCTGAAACAAAGATCACCTCTAGGATCTCCATTAAAAACAATTGTATGAAAAATAACAAGTTAACCTTCAAAGAGAAAGACCGGAGGTACCATTTCTCACAGCAAATGTCAATATATGTAGTGTACGTACTTTAGTCTATTAGCTAAAAACATTACAAGACAAGATGCATCAGGAGGCGTCAGACCACCTCAGCTGAACCATTTTAAGAGGGAACGCTGGACAGTCATTATGGTGCATATTTTGATACATGTATATCGACCTGCAAAGCTAACTGCATAACCCCCCCACACTGTTAATAACTTCTGTGCTGATCTATCTTTAAATATCAGATGAAAATCTGAAGACTGATAAATAATAAAGTGAAGGTATTTGATCCACTGTGAATAAGACTCATGATCTGCCCTCTCTGTTAAATTCAGATAAATATGAAAAGGGTATGGTTGAAAATGCGAAACATGCAGACATGCAGCAAACACGATGAAAACATGCACATTTTATAACACTAGCCATTATTCCCTGAGGATGCAGTAAACAACAGAATCGCTTTGGCATCGCTCCACTAAGAATCACCTAAAATTAAACCTATTTCTATAAAAGGACATTAAAGTTTTCCTTGCAACTGGTTTCCCTTGCAAACAAAGTCTCTGTAGGGTGAATTTACTAGCAAAAGAAGGCAGAAGGAGCAATGCCCTCGTTTGGAGGTCACAAGCTGAGGAGGAGTCACCATGAGCCAAGATGCGGGATCCCCCCTCCTTTCTAACGCAATAAGGCAGGACACACCCAGATAGAGAGGGGAGGAGGAGGAGAAGGAGGAGGAGGAGATGGATGAAATGAGAGGAGAGGAGGAAAAAGAAGCAAGAGCAGCTACTGGTGCTCATCCGCCCATCTCTGCAGATGACGTAAGGACGGTTGATCGCGAGCTGAACGCCCGTTAATTAAAATAAAACGGGCTCGCTAAAGATTTTTTTCCACCCTCGTTCCCTGCCGACCATCATTATGACAGCCTGAAAAGCAGAAGTGCTGTTTACAATGTGAGTGCTAAATGTGGGCAAACCACTCCAACAAGCTGAACAAGCTCAGCCTGAAGGCGCTGCATTCATGACAACAGTGTGAGGACACCACAGAGATACCAGAAATACACGCGTTTTAATATCAAACCGCAGCAACCAGTGTTCGCTGGGAAAAAAGACAGTTTTTTAATCAAGTTTCATGACACCATGTAATTTTCCTGACGACAAAGGGGGTTTCCTTTGGTTACCAGGGGAAATATCACTCGGAAAACAAAACATAGCAGGCAGAGACTATGAGCAAACTGTTTCCAGACACTCGCAGGCGGTCTGAGTCCTGCCTCTCAGCCTCTGCAACAGTCGATACGTGCCGTTCTGTCGCCCGGGGAGACCCCTCACAACAGCGCCATACACAATCTCACAATTGAAGATAATTTTCTTGTCAGATACGGAATGTCAAGCTTTTTCATACATGAAAAAGCATATTTCGGATCACTGGAAGCACTTCTTTAATTCGGCATACCTTTAGTACAGGTACAATTTCTTAATTAACTAAAATCATAACTTTAACCACCTGATACGTACCCACGGTCCCTGCCTGGAAAACACACAGCAGTGGGCGACAGCAACTAGACAGCACTGCGTACCGAGTGTAAAAGTTGATATTTGATCAAAATGACATGCTATTCGATGTTTTATACGGGAATGTATCCCCAATTGATTGTATAACTCGACTGTGTATGTTTTAACGGTCGTTTTCATCCGTCGCGAGGCGATGTAAGTTGGCGTTTAACGTCCACATTTTTGAATGGAGACTTGACAGCGTTGACTGCAGACGAGGGAAAGGCACGTAACGTTATCGGGCGTGAAAAGGGGATAGAAAACGTGTCTTGGGAGTTTGTGTTACATTATCTAGATTCGTCTCACTGAAAATACGTTAAAATAGAGGTTAAAATGTCCCTGAACGGACTAGTGTTGCGTTCACACCTGTGGAAAATCCTTAAATCGCCTGTTGTTGCTAATAAGTGGGTGTCAAGGTAAAGAAACAGCAGTTGTGAACGTTACCCGGATGCTAAGCAGTGCGGACAACTGGGGACACGATAGACTCCTTAAAACACGTTAAAATCACTTTAATGGAAACAGGCAGACAAACGACGGTTAGCTTCTTGTTTATCAGCTACAAGTGAATCGAAAATATTCAGACTTGTGGCGCATAAAGTTTGAATAACCCAGAAAATAGACGTTACCTCCACTCGGGGATCCTCGTCCAAATCACGTCCTGTGGTTATGTTGGTGAGGAAGAGCAGCGTCTTGACTTCAGAGGGGTTTGTCCATTTCCCAACAGGGCTCCAACTTGACAACTGCAGTGGTGGGAAAATGATTGACACACCGGGTGGAGAAAAATATCTTCAACGTCCCTTTTCTTCCAGCGTTTAAACCAGTTTCTTTGACAGTAATTAGCCTACATTCGTGGATGCACCAAGCTCTGGTCCTGCAGCAGAGGAAGGAGGAGAAACCAGATCCAGATTCAGTCAGAAATCAATCCGTCAAAAAAAGGAAGAAATAAACTCCCTTTCTCTCTCCTGGAATAAAAGAGGCAGAGGAGGGGAAGGCTCTCTGATAACAAAGCGCAGATCCAGTAAATGAGGACTGGTGGTGTGTTTGTGTTGGAGAGCGGTGGGTGGGACTGGGGAGGGGGTAGAGGGGGAGGTGGGGGTCCGACACATTCAAACAGGACCACAGAAAAGACCCAACGTCCGGATCAGCGTCTTTTTCCTGGCGAGCTGGGGGAACTGAGAGAGAGAGGGAGGTGAACTGGTGCTGGTGGAGACCGCGAGAGAGGGAGGGACCAGCCCGGGATTACCCTGTATTTAAGGTGGATCTATGAATTAATGAGGTAATCAGGCAGAAACAGAACCCTGCTATCGAGAACATCAGCCTCGGGGTGAAGATCCAGGCTGCTGCAGTCCTGGAAACTTGAGAGGAAGCAACATATGAGGAGAGAAAGCAAATCCACATCTGGATCTGTTCTGGAGCGAAGTATGGAGGCTCATTTCCGCCCATAGCAGAAAATCTAATGATGAGATATTATCTCATTTATTATTTCAGTATCTTATTTTTCTAAGATACAATGGAAAGGGAAGTTTGCCACTGCAAGAGGGGGGAATTACTATATATTTTCTAGTAAGTTATAGTGTATTATTTCACAAAAAATCAATAATAATTAAAGATTTTAGACTGTATTATTATTATTTTTAGTTTACATATTTGAACAATTAAAAAAACTAAAGAAAGTTCTAAACATGTCAATATATCCAGGGCTGCCACTGAGACTTTGATAAGTTTAATAATACAAAAAAGTCATATTAGAAAAATAATGCTATCCTTTTCCAGGAAAAGGTCGCAGCATTCACAGAAAAGTGATTTAAATTAAACATTTCTAGATTAAGTCAACATAAGAAAAAGTTAGAATATATTATGAAAAGAAGTGCCTATGTCTTAAAGAAATGTCAGCGTATTATTTTGTAAAACAAGTACTGATATTTGAAGATTAATCATTAGAAGAAAAAATCTTAATCGCAATAATTAAAGAAATTTAATTGAGAAAAAGTCATAACATCTTAAGAACAAAGTTGACAATAAGGTCGAAGTGTTTTCATTCTCCAGATTAAGTCAACTTTTAAGGTAAAAAAAAAGTAGTTATAAAGTTTTTATATTTTTAGATAAAAACTAAAATTATTTAGACATTAATTGTGCTTTATGTGACACTTAACGGTGAACTCGCCACCAATGTAAGGCGGCCCATTTATGCCAAAAAATAAAACAGATGAAAAGTTAATCAATGCTTAAAGTATAAACGACAAATAAAAATATGACTATTTTTTAACCATGGAACAATCCTGAATTAGTTACTTTAATTTTGGGTGCTCCACAGTAATTTTGTATCGCCCCCTGCTGACTTACTGCAGCATAGGTCATAAAGCCCGCCTCCTCCATGTTAACAGATGGGACATGAGTCAAACTATAAAATCAAAATACACATCAAATACATTTTTGTCAAACATGGTTTCTGTCATTATAGTTAGTTCTTATCATGCTGATTTATGTCCAAGTGTTCATTTTTCTGACAAGTTTACTTTTAATTAGTTATTTGATGTTGTCAAAAGGGGGTGTGACCTCATGATTGACAGCTCTGTTGACATATCAGGCTCCTGCAGCGTTCTGTTCCTGAGTGGCAGAGTAGAGGAGGAAAGGCGAGAGGAGGCGTAACTAACACTAACACTTCAGTCATTGAAATTTTCCATAAGCGTGAATATCTGCTTCAGACCAAAAACAAGAAGCTGTTCTGCTGCAGACTGAGCCCACCTGAGGGCTCCAACACGTCAAGTCCAGAAGTTAAATGCATGTTTTGGGTAGAGGAAGGGGTGGGACATCAATACTGCAGCTACACCAGCCAATCTCTACCACACACATATTCTGAATTCTAATACACAAGATGGCAGCGCTCGCTCCCGTGGTATTCTGACATCATTTTTGGCTGACCGCTGGGGTCAGCCCTACGCATGGGTCTGTGTCTGACTGAGTAACTGAGTGAGTGAGTAAGTGAGTCATTGACGGTACTTTCAGAGCCATAGAAAGAGAGAGTTGCAACATTGCAATGGCATGACTCTCTGTCTATACTTCTCTGGATACTTTGTCCAGGGAGTAGGCGGGGCTGCTCCTCCGCTGCTCCTCCGCTGTCCTCATCTACGTCCGCAGCGTACGCCTGCTTTCAAACACGTCGTCATCGGCCTCATAAGGACAGTGCCTCCACTTCATTCATCTCCTTTTAAAGGTTTTTCACGCCATGAATGGATATACAACTTTCGTTGATAATTCAACTTAATATCAAGGTTATTTTGTTGCCTACAGCTGCAGACTTCGTGACTACACAGTGACTCTCTGTCTATACGGCTCTGGATACTTTGTTCAGTGAGTAGGCGGGGCTGCTCCTCCGCTGTCCTCGCCTACGTCAGCAGCGTGCACCTGCTTTTAAACACGTTGTCATCGGCCTCATAATGACAGTGCCTCCCCTTCACTCATCTCCTTTTAAAGGTTTTTCACACCGTGAATGAATATACAACTTTCGTTGATAATACAACTTAAGATCAAGGTTATTTTGCAGACTTTGTGACTACACAGCGACTCTCTGTCTATATGGCCCTGGATACTTTGTTCGGGTAGTAGGCGGGGCTGCTCCTCCGCTGCTAGTCCGCTGTCCTCACCTACGTCAGCAGCGCGCACCTGCTTTCAAACACGTTGTCATCGTCCTCATAAGGACAGTCCTTGTAACACATTGCCCACAAAAGCGCACATTGACCTGATGCGGTCAGCCACATACATGAGGAGGTGGAGACGCGTCGTCCATCTTTATGTACAGTCATTGGGTCTTAATAGGAAATGCAGATGCTGCTGATCAACCAGGAGGTGCGAGCGTACAACGTTCACCAACATGGGTCAGTAAAAACCCATGTTTTCTTACGTTTTAGAACAGACATATTAGAAGAATGAATACTTTTTGGAGGTCTTTTTGTGTTTAATGTTTTAAATAAAAAAGGGGGAAATGTTGATTTAGTCCCAAATTGAATCTGAGCTGAATTGAATTGAATCTCAGCCGGGTCAGATAACAATGAGTCTCTGTTGAATGGCAGATAAGTTTGACATGTATTAAACCTTTGCAGGGGAGCAGACACTGGTCCTGTTAATGGGATTAGTGGTTATGTTTAATATTGTCAACCGGAACATTGAGTTATTTTGGTGGAAATCTATAAAACGGCTCCTATAAAGCCTCTGAGCTTCGTTCCACATCTGTTTAATATGTAGCCATGAAAAGGAGAAATCACATCCTTACAAATAAGAAATGTAGAGGTACACTGATGATCCTGTCTTCATGTTTGTCGTGAATATTTTCTGATCCAAACACTGAACATGAACCAAGAATCTGAAAAGAAATTTCTCTCTGACTGCCAACTGGCCACTCAATCAGCTCTGCCTCCTACGCTATGCTAATGACAGGGAGGCAGAGAGGTGGTTAAAGCTGCCATTTAACAGCACAGTACACAGCTTCACTTCCAACACTGCCTGACTGCAAGATGAAGGAGAGCGACTGATTCTCATATCTGTTCCCCAAGTCTCCATCAGTCACCAACAACCACAGATTCACATCTTTCTGTGTGTCAGTGCTGTGTACAGATACCAGAACTGTGCATTTTTTATTCAGGCTTATCTACATATACAACCCAGTATCACATACAACAAATATTCCTCAAGGCGTCATCCATCATTCGTTCCTCGGTTTAGATATCAGAGAATCCCTCTCCCACAACGGACAAACATGCAATAGATGTTATGTGTACCATAAGAGAAGAAGACATAGCAGCTAAGAAGTGAAGCCAGTACAGTAGGGCCTTAAACCTGCATTCCTTCTAATAGCCAGCAGGGGGCGACTCAATCTAGAATCACTAAGAGAATGGGTTTCTTTCTCTCTTGATTTATGACCTCAGTAAACAATTAAGAGTTAAATGTAAGATTAAGGAGAGAGTGTGGCTACCTTGACACTAACAAGTTGCTAATATGGCGGCCTGAACAATGTCTTGTTCGGTGCTTGGTTGTACTAAACGATGGTCTAAAGAGTTTGAGTTAAGAAATTAGACACCTTATTGATATATTAACATGAGTAAAGCCGGAGATATACCTGCTTTCAACTATGCATTCGTGTGTGCATGCTGGCTGCCACGCGTTACCTGCGTCAGTTTGGCGCGTAGGCTGTGCACGTCCTCAAAAGTTAACGGTACGCGTACGCAAGATGCAGTGTGCACATGAACAGTAGGGGCATGGTAGAGGCAGAGGGGATCTGACAGGGTCAACACAGCAGCAGGAACAACACTGGCAGAAAGTTCTGAAGACAAGCTGATAGACCAAGTCCGCAATAATTCACATCTGTACGATGTGTCATTACCACTGCACAGAGACAAACATGCCCATCAAAACAGCTGGAGACAGGTAAGTTCCATTTTAGAAGTCCACGTGGAAACCTGTAAAACTAAATGGAAACAAGTCTGGGACCGTCACGTCTGTGCACGGAGGAGTTGGAGAAACGGAGTGGGGACACTTTTCAGCTGTGATCTCAGCATTAACATAACAGTAACCTCCTCGAGTGTCACCATGTGTGTTGTTTACATCCCGCACATACGGTAGTTGCATACAGCCTGAGCTCTCTGGTGTGCCCTCTAGAGGTATCCTCCAGTAACACGCGTAGTGCACAGCCAAGAATGCAAACAATTACGTTCATGACGCAGTCGGTTGTGTACGCGAACGCTAGGTTAAAAAGCAAGTATATCTCCGGCCTGTTGCTAGCATTAGCTGGTCATTCATCGTTGTTAACCCTAGCTCCTCTTTAGCTCCACCCTCTCATCCAAATATGTTCACTCATGGCTCTACAAACCAAGACGTCACAAAAACACAAAACAGTAGCCTACAAATCAATCAATTGGTGACGTTACAGTGGTGGAATCCACCTTTCCACAAAAATAACTTTTTAAATCGTCTTTAGTTACATTGACAGAGAAATTATATTTTAACTTGCATCAGTAGATCCTTTGGTCACACGGTGGCAGCCAAAACAAAGTATAACACAATACTAAAATACTATTACCATGTAGAGTTGTAGTGATGGACCACTTATTTACACATTCTGCAGATATGGATCACTATAATTCATACAGTGTAGTGTTTCTGTGTGATACAACATATAATTCCCTCTCCTTTAAGCTCTGTTTTTGGTCTCCTCCATCTTCTGATGGTAACATCTGACTCTTTATTGACTCAATGTTCCTCTTTCTTCATCAGCATGTCTCTAACTGTGTCTCCAGGTTGGCACTGGGCATGTAGCCGACAGTGAGATTTGTGATATCATTCAGGTGACATTACATTTCTCCAAAAGCATATTTGCTGTAAGTGTATAAACGTCAATTCTAGGACAGAGGGCTGAAAGGTGTCATTTTGTCCTCCATCTCTACAATCACCTGTTAAACACTAGAATTACACTGCTCACGTAACATCTACCTGCAGTGTGTGTTCACAGGTTTTTCATGGATGGATGTCGTCATAGGAAAAGTTGAGTCAGCTCTGTATCTGGACCTGTGAGCTTTTACCTTTGACCTTAGCGTTAGCATCATTCAGGAGGATCTCTGGCGGTAAGATAAGATCATATCCACGAGTGATCCCTGCAGAGCCAGCCGGTCTGCAGGTTTCCATCTGAATCACCTCAACAGGTCGTTTCACTGCTGAGTTTATCTTCTCCACCTTAATGAGTGCTTATTAGTGGGTGGAGTGTTTCTTGTTTGTTGATTATAAACCTGCAGACTGTTAGCTCAATGCAGCACAGCCCTGTTATTGATGCTTTAGGTCAAGCGGTTCATAATGGGAACCTGCTCGTGTATAAATACAGCGAATAGTTAGCGCACAGTTTTTATTGAGATGCTTCTCATTTGTTCATGTTTAATTGTAGGTTGTGAATTTAACGAACTTCAAACCTGCAGTCTTTCTAATGACCAGCAGGGGGCGACTCTACAGGTTGCAAAAAGAAGTTTGATTGTATAGAAGTGCATGAGACCCTTATGCTCATCAGTAAACGTAACCCTGATGAGTTTATGGTCTCAATTGGAAGTTTCAGGTCTTATTCATCACAGAATTAGTGTCATTTTGTAGATTATGGTGCCATTTAGAGTAAAATAGATGATTAAGCAGGCTCTCCTTCCGGTCCTTGTTTACGTTTAACTATAAGTCATGAAATCAAAAGACTTTCAATTCAAAATTACCTCATAATGTTGTTTTCAGCTTCTCTGCTGCTTTGATGTGCGTCTAGATTCGGCTACCTGTAATAAGTTACATTTCTTTGTCGGTGTCGGTCCCCTCCGCCTGCTCTACCCCCCGCTGCGGGTCAGATCAGTGGAATGTGCCATGTCAGGACTCACCTGCCTGATTCACTGCAGTGTTTCACCTCCCATCCTGAGCACACTGTTGACACAACACACCCGTGTATCTAATGTCAATACATCCTGCAGAGTCTGTCACGACTTCTCTGACTCCACCCATTTCTGACCCATGAAAAGATGTCGATTTTTTCTAACTTTATTTCTATAGCAGCTTTCATGCAGCTTAAAGTGCTTCACAAAGGAACTAAAAGACACAACACAAAATGACAACAAAGGATAAAACTCTAAAAGACAAAAAAATACATCAGCAAAAACAATTAAAGCTTTAGAAGTTAAGAAATAGAAATCTACGGAAACCCTACGTGGACATGCATTCATACATTTTATTGACTATTATCACAGGAAAACTGAGTAACGCAAGTTATTTCTGGTCGTTTTCTTGAGATCTCGACATATTAATCTCATGATATCGAGATAACAACACTGCACCACTTGAAAACAATCCAATCCACTTTATTTACAAAGCAAGTTTACCAAAGTGCTGCACAGTGAATTAAAAAGAAGAAATAAAAACACATAAAACATATAAAAATACAGTAATAACACAATAAAACAACACAGAATGACCAACACCACACAACTCTCATGCTGGGTTAAAAGCCAGGGAATATAAATAACTTTTAAGACGTGATTTAAAAGTTGGTAAAGGTAAAGGTGTTGGTAAGGTTAGTCTCTAATAAAAGCCTCAAATGGTAAAAACTTTTAAGTTTTTTTAAGACCAGCTCCTGTCATGCCAGTCATGTTTTAAGACATATAAAATGCTCTGCTTGAAATAATAATTTGTGTGTGATATAAAGCAAAATACGTTTAATAACCTTATAAAAATCCTCCCAAGGCATCGCCTCCTTCTGCCTCATTAAAAATTCCTGAATCTGCACATTCCCCGCCCACTATGCGGTACGTTTCTCCTTTTGTAAAATTACAGCTGAAAACAAAACACGTCTCTGCCATCATTTAGCTGCAACTTTTTGAAACTTAGCTAGCTTGAAATGTAGTAAGTAGTAGTAGTAACGTTAACGTTAGTAGTCAGTAGTGAGTTTGCAAAAATGAAGATGACGGTCACAGCTGGCTCGTGCATCACCAAAGTGGTTGCCATAGGTTACACATAATGATATGCATAGCATCACCCCGTCCATTAACGGGATTGGCTCCTGCCAATCTGAAAACTTGTTGTTCAGCCTGTCCTTGGTACACTGCAGTTTGAAAGCAGACAGGCCCAGCCGTGGAGATGACTGCTGATGTTGTCCCTGATATGTCTTGTAGCACAGGAAGAACACCACATGGAGATGTTTACAAGGTTACTTAGGGGGAGGAGGTAACAGGGACAGACTCTCTCACAAGCGGTAGCCACTGATTCACCTCACAAAGTTAATAGTAGTTATCCTCCTTTATTCAATAACAATATTTATTTATTTCTCAAAGGGTCATATGTGCAATAAAAATCTGTCAATGTGCAATAATCTCTCACCACAGTGCAATAACCTAATTTAGTTTAATCGAACTATTACCCACTGTTTACTTGTACATTTTCTAAGAGTGTATATTTTATATATTTTGTTATCTAATTTTGTACTTTTTATATATATATATATATATATATATATATATATATATATATATATATATATATATATATATATATATATATATCGATAGATATATATATTTTGATCTTTATTTTTTACCCTCTGTGTGCTGATTCTTTCCTATTGTATTGTACTGTATAAGCTGCTGGAGACTGAATTTCCCAGAGGGAGTCATCCCAAAGGGATCAATAAAGTTGAGTCTAAGTCTAAGTCTAAGTCTAAGGTTAAACACTTGATTGTCACTGGAGGGGGTCACTAAAATACCAGAGATAAAGCTCTTGTAAAAACTTTGACTGAGGCTATAAAATTAATTCAAATTAAAAGCCAGATTAAAAAGATCTCCAATTCCCTTCTTAAAATAGAACAGACATAAAGAGACAGGAAGAGGAGGACATCCACCCTAATAAGCTGCTGAAAAAAGGGTGAAAGAGGTTTGATGTTTGGTTTGTCTCATCATTGAGACTAATTTGTAAATGTGACGGCCACAAAGACAGCTTTATTGAGTCGTTGGTGATCATTTTAATGGAAACGTAATGGCCTGTTGAAAAGTGGTTTCTCTGGTTGGACGAGCAAAGACAACTAAGATTCTCCATCTTCCAGCCAGTGTCACAACACTGATGTTAATTTTTTTTATCTGTGAGTTTTATGCTTATACCGTGGTGTCAGGGCTTCACATGCTGGAGGAAAAGACCCAAACATACATGGTGACAGCAGACCACTGCGGTACAAAGATGTGTTTTTCTTTAGACAGCTCTCTGGCAGGTTTTAGCAGGAAGGCAGGCAAGCAAACAGGTAACAAGGAACAGACAGGTAAGTTCAAGTAACAAGAGCACAAGAAGCAAAGAAACACAAGGAGGGAAGCTCAGCAAAACAATGGAAATGGTCGGGTTTTATATTGAGGCTGAGATTTGGAGACAGGTGAACAGCTAGGGCAGAGACCGTCAGGTAACAGCAGGGCTGGGTATAATTGGGACCAGGTGTGTGACAGGAAAAGGAGGGAAAGTCCATTGACATCTGGTGGAGAGGTGGAGAACTGCAGGAGGAGGAAGGGAAAAAATGGATTGGCAGAATTAAAGCATGCGCTGGAAACAGGAACTGAGATGCAGATTGTGAAACTTGGGCTATCTTGGTATGAATTCATGCATTTTATTGGACTGTAGAAAATATGGGCCAGACTGAACCCTGTACCAATTCAGTGCATTATATTTTTTAATGCAGAACCATCCTGTATAGTTGAGAGAAGCCGCGAAAAAGCACCTAGATGTGGGTGACAGATGTAGAGGAATATTAGGCTGCAGATAAGGTTTAACACGAGGTGTAAGGTATACGATGACTGACGCACTGTTATTTGCATATAGGTAGGGGAAGAGAGATCCAGTAATCACTAGAGATGCATTTTAAATCAGGGTAGGAACATCTGTACTTGGAGCTGTCCACTTGTGATTGAATTACCCAGGACAAATGTTAATACCAGGGCCTGCGGAGCACCTCAGGGAACCGTACTGGTGCCACTTTACCCCTCAGTCTTCTGCTTTACAACTGGTCACACCTTCTAAAGTTTTCCAGCTGACTCTTCAGTTGTTGGAGCATTAACAAAGACAATGAGGAGGAACACACATTGATGGAGAGCATCCTCAGATGACCAGTTTGTCATTTGAACCTGAGAAACACTCAAAGTGAGCAGCTGCTAATGCTACTAAAAACATTCTGCACTTTGTCCTTTGATTGCAAAAAGAGGTGAGTAACAAGCAAAGTTAGCATGACTCACAGTCTGACGTAGACCGCAATGTCACTGTGTTTGGGAGTTGTCCTTACTTATCCCTCCTGACTTTGAGCCCAAACATGTGTAATGGATGGGACTCTGATCCACAACCTAAACAATCTGGAGCTTTTATTTAGTAGCTGGAGGCGTTCCAGAGGCTGGGAGAGAGCGTCCTGAGAGGCTCGGTTCATGGCAAAAAAGTCACCTCTCCATCTGTTCATGGCTTCAAAGGCAGCAGGAGCTCAAACACACACACACACACACACACACACTGAAACCAGCAGCCAAAGCATCTCTGAGCCTCATATTGAAGTCCTGAGACAAAGCTCTGCGACAGACTGCGGACCCGTTTAGTTCCACCACTTGTCACTGAATGGATTTCCGTTCAGCCAGTACATGTGACCAGTCCCACCACTCATGCATGACTCCGTTTCCTTCATCAAACTGCCTCTAAATCGAGGAAATGAAACTTAACTTGAACTCATCTTTTAACACCAACAATATCAGCAGAGCATCATTAGACATGTATGAATGATTTCATTAAGTCAAAGAGTTGATGGTTGAGGTCTGTGAGCTGTGATTGTTAAAGCTCGGTGCGGCACGGGCCGGAGCCAGCTGCTGACTGATCTGGTTGTCTGCAGCGTAATAGCGTCATACATCACTGTGTGATGTGTTATTGGTGCTTCTGCCCTGCAGTTTCACAGATACGAAAGACTGATTCCACCTGCAGCTCCGAGTCTCTGCAGCACTGAGCAGGTGGCTGAATTCTATAGAAACAGGACTTTATATTTCCTCTTTTATTTATGTCTGTGTGGCTGCGGGCACTTTGGTTCACAGTGAAACATGGAGACAACTGTTGGATGGATTGTAATGAAATTTGGTTCAAACGGTCAGTGTCCTCAGAGGATCAATCTTCTGGCTTCTGTCTGTTGAACCTGGAAATGTTCGGCATGCAGGGTGCTCTTACACAGCATTTCTAAATATATAAACATGGTGCAAAAACTATGATGGCATGCACAGGGTGTGCTATGTGCAGTCAAGTTAAAGTGTAACTGACCATAACTCCACCTACTGGACAATTTTGTGCTCGCGTGCAGCCTGTTACAGTTATTTCTGATTCTGAAGAGAGAGTGGGCGCAGTCTCTGAGTGGTAACGTAACGTTAGCTAGAAGGCTAATGTACAGTGTGCTAGCAAAAATAGTGTAAACCCTAGTAAATGATGTGTCTCGATCAGGATATATTTGAAAGTGAGGGTGGTTTCACAGACTGAATACGCCGACGTGCCGGATCTTTTGTAAGTTAAATGTATGTTTTTGTTAGCAGAAGTGGCTACGACCGCTCCACCAGCAGATCTCTACTGCGCAGTCTCTGGCTCCAAATGACGTCACCAGTGCAAGATGCCAGTGCCCACCTTGCGGGTTTCAATTCTGTACAATGAGAGCAGAAGGAGACGAGTCAGCAATCTTTATACACAGATGTTTGTACTGCAGTGATTTTCAACAAAACTGAACAGAAAAAGTAGAATCAGCAAAGTTATTAAACATTTTGGTCATAGAAAACTTTGTCCTCAGAAATGAACACAACACGTGTCCTGTATCTCTCCCTGCACTAAATTCACTGATGGTTTTATTTGAGTTTGTGACTGTGAAAGACAAATTTCTGCACTATTTCGTGCCCTAAAAAAATCCCTGAATGGAACAAAAAGCGGTGTCCTTGGCATGCACTCTCTCTCTCCTCTCTCTCTCTCTCGCTCTCTCAGTGATGATGTTATTATGAGGATGATTCAGTGTCCTAAATTTCAGCTTACCGCTCACTAAAGAACCACTGAGTGTTCATTATGCAGGGAGAAGTGAATCAGCCGGCATGGGGGAGATTTCAGACCGCTTCCTGCGAGTAGAATATTTTCAGAGGATGAAAACGATGGCCGAACTTCTGAAAAAGGTTGTAAAAAAAAAAAACTGAATTATTCATTCATGTTTCAAAGTGAGGTTTCCAGGCTTTCAAACCATCATGTTAACACTTTAAAGGTCTTGTGTGTGGGAGGGAAAGAGATCGAAACCAGCCAGTTAATCCTGAGATCATGCATCCGCCGTCCTGCAGGAAATCTTCACACTTTTTCCAGATAAACTTTCTCAGCTTTAACGTTAATTATGAAATGGAGGCTGTGATTCAAATCCATCAGGCTTATGTAACGCTGTGACTTCCCGGGGTCAGGATCCACCTACACTGCAGCGTTCTGACAACACACAGCATTTAGACAACTACTTGAGGTGGAAACACATAAATCTCTCCATATATGCACTGACAAGGGTGACTGGATGTTGTATCCATGGCTACCCTCTCACCACGTAATCTGAATTATTTTTATCACAAAGACTTTGCTGTTTTTTCCTCCAGAGCTTTCTGCTAACATGATGTACACAGATTCAGTCCTATATGTGAAGGAAGCAAAACCAGACCTGACGTTCAAATCTACCGCAGAGATTTGATCTCTGTTTGTTCCTGTTTGGCTGCAGGTCTGAGCATACGTGTTGAAGGCAGACTGTCATAGAGACGGTTCTCTTACAGCCATTTTCATGTAACATCCCTCCAGTGAGCTCTGGGTCTGCCCCGGGGTCTCCTCCCAGTTGTACGTGCCCAGAAAACCTCCAAAGGGAGGCGCCCAGGAGACATCCTAATCAGATGCCTGAATCACCTTAACTGGCTCCTTTCGATGCGAAGAAGTAGTGGCTCTACCCCGAGTTCTTCTTCTTCTTTTTCCTTAAACTAAACTTGTGCTCTGCTGACAGGTGATGCTAAATGCAAGCTCTGAACCCCAAGACAAGTGCAAGTGAAATAGTGCTGAACAGTGCTGTTCTTGCTTGTTACATTAGCTTTACTTGTTGTGGGTGGTCAATGTGACACCTTTAGTTTAATGCAGAATTATAAAATGTATAAAACAACAACCAGGTTTTGAACACAAAGAATAAGAATGTAATTTAAGATTTATCTGTGCATAGCTTAGAGAAATGTGAGGCATTAAACATCAAGATTTACACATTTCGGCATTATCAGCTCAAGTTTTGCTCTGCCATGGCCACCCCCACACCAGCTCTGTGTACAGTCTTTGGCCCAGGTCAAATTGTCCTGGATACAACACAGCTTTCAGGAGTTGGCTACAGTGCTGTAGGTTGTGATTGTCGTCGGTGAGCATCCTTTCACTCTTACATCTGTGTGAAGGAGCTTAAACAATCCACGAAACAGGCTGCACAGAAATGCATTAAGCTTCATGCAAACAATGACAATGGTGAAATGCAGAAGGTTCACCTTGTTTAGCTCATTAATAATCTTAAACACAAACCAAAGGTAACCTGAAGCTGATGTCATTATGTTTGCAGGTGTTTTGTCACCTGTAAGTATTTAGTGATATTTAATCTCTCCTTACAGACTCTGTATAAGAACACACAATCTGTAGGCAGGAAAGAGGCGGAAGTGTTCGGGTTTCTGTGATAACTCCAAGAAGTACAGCGCTGGTTTAGCTTAATGGTTAAACCGGCGGCCCAAATACAGAGGCCACAGTCCTCGATGCGCGTCATCCCCCACTCTCTCTTCCTCTGTTCCCAACACAATCCACGGTCCTCTCTCTGTCAATAAAGGCCTAACAGGCAAAAAAATCATCTTAAAAAAATGAGTCTGAGAAGTATAGTCTTCTACCGTTTCTGCAGACATCGGCTGTATGCAGGAAAACCGGTCTGTGTGAGAGCAAAACAAGCAGAGCGCATATACTCACAACCTCAGGACCTATCGGCGGCCATCTTTGTTTTTATTAATCTTTTAATTGATATCTGCATTTTAGAGGAGCTAACAATCTGCTCTGAGACGTCAACTCCAGCTTCACTCTCACTTCTCATGTTGCTCACCGGACTGTTAACAATGCAGAGCACGGAAAAGGACGTCTTGGCTGGAAGTCCCTCGTAGTCCCGGAAGCCATCAAAAATTGGTGGTTGCTCTGAGAGGTCAGACGGTAGCTGATGGGTTCAGGTGATTTTAAATTTGCCCTGTGGTTGGTGCAAAAGTGAGAGAATTACTTAAGTTATTAGGATACATCCTCAGGGGAACATGACCAGAGTCGCCACATTTCATGGTAATCCCTCCGATAGTTACTGAATCATAAATATCAACCTGATGATAGTGCTAAGGTTAAAGGTCATTAAGATTCATCCTCTAAGGACCATGAAAGTCTTTACAAAGTTTTACAGCAGTTCGGCAATTAGCTGTGGAGTAATTGTAGCCACAAACAAAGTGGTGAAACACTGTGATCAACAGAGACACGCTGCGCCATTACTAAACAGAAGAAGAGTGGAGGACACTTGTTGGACAAACATGCTCAGGTGTCATTATCATCCCTGAGAGGAGGACAGGAAGACTTCTCAGCACTGAAGCACACACTCCATCAGAGCAGGAGAAATTTATAGGATTAAAGAAGATTAAGGGAAAATAAACGATCACAGAGCAGCAACGCAGCAAACCAAAAAGCTTCACACTGATTTGTCTCGCTGGACGTGTTTTGAGCAACCGACCGGATCGTGCTCCGGCAGCTCCAGCGGCTACGGCGCGTCTCGAGAGGAAATCAATAACAACAACAAGAGCTCGGCTTCAACTGTTCTTGTCTGTCCCGCAGCAACTTACTTCACTCTCCGTCAAACAAAAAATGTTTTGGATGTCCTGTTTTTATTATTATATAAATCTGAAACATCCCAGTTTGTGGAATACAGTTTAAATCAAACCAGGGCCTTTCATGCGTTTGGAAAACACCCAGATTCTTTCAAAATAAGAGCATCTTAAGCTTTTCTGCAGAAGGAACTTTGTCACATCCCAAATTAAACAGCCTTTTTCTAGGTTTTGTTTAAATCTTATTATCATCATATGAAGTGGGAGTTTTATAAGTCATGATTTACAAAACAAACACTCAACCTGATTAAAAGTGTCCTTGCTGCAGCTCTGCTCCAACAGTTTCTTTCCAGGTTCATTTCACAGATTCAGATTCTAGCTCTGCATAAACGCAGCTTTTAAATTATGTAAATGTCACCATAATAAATTCAAACATATGCGGTTTAATCCCGACCTCAGCTGTTTCCAGGCTTGACGAAGAAGAAATACCGCCTTGGACAGCCGAGGTCAAAGGTCAGGGAAGAATCACTACGAGGCGACGTCGCTGCAGATCGAAACATTAATCCCTGTCACCTGCTCGGGGACTTTCCCATCATCTCCGGGGCTGCGGCTCCTGCAGCCAGCTGTCAGCTGATGGATACCCGGGCAGAGGAGTCTCCGCCCTGGGCAGCAGGGGGAGGCTTCCCTCCTGGTCTTGAGCTCCGTCGGTGGTCCCTGACATGAGTCCAACCCTGTCATTACCGCCGCCCGGGGGGGAGGGGCCGCTCGCTGATACCATTAACTTTTCATCAGCAGCTCCTGGTGTCAAGTCAGAGGAGCTGCTTTCACTTCAACTGTCCAACATGTGATAAAAGACATATATACATTCACAGCTGTAAGTATACTCCTCTATCACTGACCCTCATCCAGGTGTTAAGTGGTGACGTAGCATTAAACTGTTTCCAGGTCCAAACCGCTACAACGTCTCCTATTTACAATGTGCTGCAGTGCTGTTCTCATCACTGTTAGAACCGTTCTTTAACCTTCAGTTGTCTTTTTATTGATCATATGTAACGTGTCTCTGACGTGCATTATCACAGCTAAACAACATTTGGCCTTAACCGGAGGATGCTATCGTTGGCTAACGTTAGCTTAAAAGCATAGAAATGGTGCCCTTTCCTGAATGCCATCCCCCACTCTCTGCTCCCAATAGTTCGTGTCTCTCTTCAGCTGTCCTATAATAAAGGCAAAATGGACAAGATAATGTTTAGAAGGCCTGGGCATTAAGAAATGAAAACTGTAACCAACTGAATCATCACTCCCGCACACAGATTCCAACTGGAAGTGATGCAACAAGCACAGAGGGAACACCAGATAGTAATTAATTGTAATCCATCCCTTGGACGGACAGCAACATCGCTCGTAGTATATATGTTACGTTTTTGCTGCTCCATCCACTGTAGCTTGTTTGCTCTCTTTTCAATCACCCTCCCTTTCCAAGCGTAGAGGAGAACCTTCAAGAATATTGCTCAAGGCCGCTCTAGAGTCAATGTTTGGTTTGTCCATTCTAGGCTACTGTACAAATGTACAAATATCATGATGCAACTTGGCAAACTCTGTGTCTGACTCACTTCTGCAGACTTTCTACAAATTACACACCGTTCCCTGATGTTAAACACTGGACCTTTAGCGAGTTACAAATACAGTCTTCAAGATTTTTAGCACTTCAATGTCTTAAAGTCTGATGAATATGGGAGCCCTAAGCGGACATGCATCCATACATTTTATTTACTCCATTTTAACGAATAATTTCAGTTGTTTTCTTGAGATCTCGACTAATTTATTGTTAACAACAAAGCTGGTTTTCTCCTGGTAATTTTCTGTTGCTCTAGAAAACAGACTGGTCACTGCGATATTACAGAGCAGGCCATGCTGCCATCGCCCACACTAATGAAGTAAGTTAAGCCTGTTTCTATGTTTGTTTTGTGCTTTTGCATCTCTGGAGTTACATGTTTTGATCATCTGATGTTACGGTGGTGCAGCGCTGTTATCTCGAGATAACGAGAAAAGTAAGAGAGAAAAGATCTTGAGAAAACAACTGGGTAAACAGAATAATGTATGGAGGCATGTCCGCTTAGGGCTTCCGTAGATGAAAGCTCTTGCATTTAGTGTTGAGTGGACATGAGCTGATAAAACTCAGAAGCAGCATCATCCGGCAGAAGATGGTGCGAGGGAGAGTAGGCGAAAGCGTGTTTACTTTTTGGTCCAGTCTCTGCTGAATTGCCAGTTAATGGTTGTTTTCTTTGAATGGACGAAGAAAATATTAAAGATACGAAACGATTCAAAATGCAAAGAAAAAGAACAAATCTGACTTTCACTTGAAGACAAACATCTAAAACCTTCTGGACGTTCTTCGAATCTCTGAGGATCACACACCTGCAATTACCACTTACCACCACCACAGGTGGGGCCAAAGAAAACCAAGCTTAGATCATAAAGATTGTTACCTAAACACACTTTCAGAATCAGAGCCGGAGCCTCCACAACACCTATAATCACCTGTCTACTCTCACTTGGTATGCATTCCCTGTTTGCCTCCGATTTCTCATCCCGTCCTGCTTTACCCGCCCCCTCATCCATTTACCTCCACACCTCATCTCTCTCCACATCCATTCACCCTCTCGTCTCTCTCCCTTCCTCCTCTCTTATTCAATCCTGTGCATACCTCTCCGATCGCTCCATTTAAGTACCGTCTGGGGCCTGTAATCTGCTCAGGTGACTCAACTCCACAGACGGACTCCCCACACACTGAGTCTCCTGCTCTGTGACCTTCAATATATCTGCCTAAACGGACAGCTTCCTCCCCCACATCCATCCTCTTCCTCACATCCATTCATCCGTCCTCGACATCCTGTTCTTCCTCATTCCATCAACCCTTTTAAATCACACTGTTGTGCTGAGAGTGAATCAGAAAGGAGCAGGACACACACTTCAAATGTGCAAGAATATCATAAAACACGTTCAACATCAGCCTGAATGCACTCCCTTTTTATCCAGCTTTATTATTATACATTTTATTATTGATATTATATGTGTGTGTGTATAAGTGTAACTGGAATGTTACATTTGTTTTAGGTGATCCATCCATCCATTATCTATACCACCTATCCTGTTCAGGGTCGCGGGTGGCTGGAGGCAGGCAGGGTTACACCTGGACTGATCGCCAGTCAATCACAGGGCTGACACACAGAGACAGACAACCTTTCACGCTCACATTCACACCTATGAAGCTAGCGAGCATGTCTTTGGACTGTGGGAGGAAGCCGGAGTACCCAGAGGGAACCTACGCATGCACGAGGAGAACATGCAAACTCTACGCAGAAAGGCCCACTTTGTCCAACTGGGATTTGAACCAGGAACCTTCTAACTGTGAGGCGACAGCACTAGCCACTGCACCCCTCTTTTAGGAGATGTTTTTGTACAATGAGCATCAACAAAAAACATTCTATTAAATTCTGTCGATGCATTACAAGAATTATTTCACCCTGTCATAGACAAGTTTATTTAATGTAAAGCCGCTTTCCCACTGGTCAAAAACACCTGGCTTTTTTTGCTTAGTGGGTCATTCAAGTCCATCACCACCATCCATCATGAGGTATTAATCACCTACGTCAGCATCCAGGGGTCGCTCTGCCTTCATAGTCAGAGCTGCGCAGCACAAGTACCGGCACCGTCTTCTTTTATCTTCTGCGGAGAATGTTTGAAACTGCTCCCTTTACGATGTCTCTTAACCTTCTTGTTGACATCGCACGGCCCATAAAGCGCCGTGTTTTTGAGGTGTTGTACCCACTGCTGCAAAATTACTTACAAGAAACATCGCTACAATCATCACAGTCGTCACAGTTTCAACGCTATAATGAACAAATGTGTTTTCTGCCACCTTGATGTAACTGGTAAAAAATGGCTCGAATCAACCAAATGTTAGCGTTGAAATCCCGGTTGGCGCTCACTGGGAGTTCAGAAAGAACAAATATTGTCACTACTTTGACTATATATTAAAACTCCCTCTCTCAGCTCAGAGACCACCGTTTCCCCAGGAAGAATATCTACAGTCAGACCCCCTTAAATGGTCGCCGATCAGGAGCAAGAATCCAGACAGACCTGTAAACGCTGAGCAGGTTTTCTGCTCTGCTGCAGACGCTCAACATTTGTCAAACGTCGGCTGATGGAGGTTTTTTGGTTTGTCTGGATTTAATGTGGATGTGTTGGTGGGTTTGATCTGATGCTCTGCAGAGAGGCAGCAACACATCAACACATCCCGCCTGTTCTCTGATTCTCCACCAGGAGAAGTGTGAAATGGCAGGTTGTGATTGTGTGTGTGTGTGTGTGTGTGTGTGTGTGTGTAGGCGGGCTCTGGCCTTTTCCCCTCCTCTCCCACGTCTCCTCCAGCTCTGCCGCAGCATTAGCATGCAAACAGCAGCTGCAGCGCTGCACCCCATTGCTCACTTCAAACAGCAGCACAACCTCAGCTCCCACACACACACACACACACACACACACACACACACACACACACACACACTATGGCCATGTAGTACAGTTCATATATCACAACAGTAAGAAAAAGCACTTTGTACATGTCAATGAGATGCATTCATTTGACATTCAGCCCACGCAGCAAGTGACACACACACACACACACACACACACACACAGTTAACAGCCCACACAGTAAAAGCACTACACACACACACACCTGTACACACACACACACTGCTAACCTGCACTCAGTCTGTTGCTCTCCAGAACTGTTCATCTGTTCAGGATGTTTCCTTGCTTCTTCACTTTGCTGTCAGCTTCAGTCTGAGCCGGGCTTAAACTCGAGCATCAGGAGGTTACAGAACAGCAGAGCCTCAGGAGCCTCTGTAACTACACCACCTCCTCCACCACAGCTGACTGCACCTCCTTAAAATTCTAGCTTCACACTCGGGGTGTGGGTACGAGCAAAAAATGAATGAACTGGTTTTATACAGTGTGTTCCTGCTCTGCTGGACACATACGCCTTCCAGGAAATAGCCACGTCCTTGAAAGCAGACATGTGTGCAGATATCCCGCAGATATGCCTCAAACAAAACATGTCAGTGAAAACATTTCAAACAAATTCTACATGTAATTAAAGAAACAACACAATCTATTTGTCAAAGCCTCTTTCACACACAGAGAGAGATTTTCCCTGTCGGAGGGGAGGGTCTCATGAGGCGGGACGTGATGTAAAAAGTATGCTTCCGTTCCTCGCAACTGGCGAACAATTCCGGCGCCAACCCTCACAGCCAGAAGCTCCCGAATCCTCTCGTCTCTCTAATTTGCAGACATCTTTATTGTTGTCTTGCCGATGGAGGCCAGTTTGTGAACAGGACATAGAGCACTGTCGCGATTTTCAGCGGCCCCAGCCAGGACTCTGAGGCAGGGACAATGAAAACATGGGGGTTCTGACAGGCTGCAATGAATAAACGTTTCCTCTTCATTTGTCCCTTAAATTGTGAAACATCCTGCACCTGAAGAGATCCAAGAGCCTGAGGATGATGCTGTCCATAGTAATGCTGAAGGTGAGCATATGCCTTGCCTGACGACCAAGATGAGACAGAAGAGGCTGGTGATGATGAAGATGAGAAATCCTCCACAAAGAGAAATGAAGGAAGACTGGATATGTTTTTGAGTAAACTTCAGGGAAAGAAGAAGCTCTGAAGGGCCAACCAGAACGCTCTAAGCCCAAGATAGATGGTTGACTTTGAGGTCATATCATCAGATCTGCAAAGACTCAGTTGAAGAGAAGAGCAGAGATAGTAACAGATGGCTGTTATGAGGTGTGGTCTGAACTCAAGAGGTGGACACAAGTAGTAAAGGAAGGAGGCCTTTTAGGCTTGGTTGGCAGAAGGGTCTCCTGAAGCAGCAGACAGGTATTGGGAGGCCAGAAATTCAGTGTCTTTGCTGGTTATGGCAGCAACAACCCAGGTGTGGGAGGAATTCAGGAAAGCTCTGGAGGACTGTTGGTCAGCTACCAGGGAACTCTGGCAAACCATTGGACGACCCAGATGGGGAAAGCTGGGCTTGGCTGAGGCTGTTCTCATCAGGGGAGGAGACATGCTGACCAGGGCAGGGGATATTGTTGATCTGTGGAAAGAACACTTGAGGAACACTTTACTATGAGCCAAGAAGCTCTAATTTAACCAAAGGGAGAGCTGATTCATGGTCACGATCTCCAGATGCAGCAATTGGAGGAGAGTGTCTGGTTTTGAAGACTTAAGAATTACATCACTGCTTTATGCAGATGATGTTACCATTAACTTTATCAAACTGTGACCTCCAACAAGCACTTGGGCGGTTTGCGTTTGCGTTTGAGTGTGAAGTGGTTGGGATGAGAGTCAGCACGTCCAAGTCTGGGAATATGTTTCTCTGCTTGAAAAAGGTGGATATCTCCCTGTGGATGGCGAATAAGTTGCTGCCTCAGCCAAGGAGTTCAAGTCAAGTGGTATTGTTCATAAATGTGGGTAAAATGGACTGCTAGATCGATCGACAGGCGTCTTGGTGCGGAGTCGAACCGTTGTGGTAAAGAGGGAGCTGGGACGGAAGGCAAGGATTTTGATGTGCCGCTCGATCTACGTTCCAACCCGCGCTTGAGGTAGAGAAAGAATGAGGTTGCAGATACAAGCTGCTGAAATAAGGTTCCCCCTGAAGGTGACTGGGCCTCGCCAACGAGATAGGGTCAGATGGGTTTAGACATCTGGAGTGAGTACGAAGTACAGCTGCTGATCCTTGCAGTGAAAATAGTCGGTTTGGGAAGTTTGGGTATCTGATTAGGATGCCTTCTTGGGGCCCTTCACTGAAGGATTCCGGGGCACGTCTGACTTTAAGAAAACACCGGGAAGATCCAGAACATGCTTGAGGGATTACATATCTTACCTTGCCTTGGAACACCTTGGAAATGCCCGAAAGGAGCTGAAGAGAGGGACGTCTGGACCAGTTTGTTGGATGGATGGATGGATGGATGGATGGATGGATTGACGGATGGACCTCAGTAACACTGAGTACTGTATAAACATAATCAGAACCTGTGATAATTGCTACACGCTAAGTCACGCGTTGTTAACTTCCTGTTGCAGGCACTGACAATCTCCTGAGCTATCACACTCAGACTGAATAGTAATGGGAAAGGACTGGTATTAATCAGCACCATGATGGGAACCAGTGCAGCATAAATTAGTCTGCAGTTTGCTGATTATCATGTAAAACCCCTGGATTCATGCGCGAGTGACCTCCGGACTGATCTCTGCTTCAACACAGATGGCACTTTCTAATTACACACTCCCAACATTTGGGGGGCTGGTGGCAACGAGAGCAGAGTGCATTAATTAGCAGACATGTTCAGATGGAAGCTGATCTTTTAATGAAACAAGATCCAGAGCTGCAGATTGGATTGTTGTTGATGAGTCTGACTCAATGTGTTTGTCATCTTTGTGAGGGCACGGTCATAGATTCTCCTCACTGACATCTCAGAAATGACAATCTCTTCTTCACTCTGTTTGTTTGTCTTGTCTTTAGGAAACGTTAATCCACAGCAGAAGGTGTTTGATTTATTTTCCGCTGTGACTGAAAAGAGACGATGGTGACACGGTGATGTGTAATGTGACCTGGTGTTTGTAGCAGCCGAGCTCAGACAATGGATGTAGATATAGAGACGCTAAGGGAAACTTTAAGACTTTAAGAAAAACAAAAGAAATCCAACCTGTAAGGCCGGAGATATACTTGCTTTTAATTACATGTTCGCATGTGCATAATGGCTGCACCGTGGCGTCTGTTTGGAGCATAGACTGTATAAAAAGATGGACGACATGACAGCTCCCTAAAAGTGAAGCCAAACCCTCTCTATCGCCCCCTGTTGACTGGCTGCAGTATAGGTCATAAAGCCCGCCTCCTCCATGTTAACAGATGGGACATGAGTCAAACTATAAAATCAAAATACACGTCAAACATGGTTTCTGTCATTATAGTTAGTTCTTATCATGCTGATTTACGTCCAAGTGTTCATTTTTCGGACAAGTTTATTTTTAATTCGTTATTTGATGCTGTAAAAAGGATGATTGACAGCTCTGTTGACAAATTAGGCTCCTGCAGCCGATCAGTTCCGGGTGAGCAGAGCGGAGGACGATCCACAACTAGAAACGTTACAAAAACAATCACTACAGTCATTGAAGTTTCCATACCTGTGAATGTAAACCTCAGACCAACAGAGAGAAGCTGTTCTGCTGTTAAAGACGCCGGCGTGCGGGATCCTTGCTGTTTTTTCAGTAAGTTAAGTGTGTGTTTGGGTTAGCGGAAGTGGCTACCGCCGCTTCACTCGCCGATCTCTACTGCGCAGTCTCTGGCATCACCATCGCAAGATGTCAGCGCCTATAACAGGGGCTGTTTTGGCATCAATTATGTACAATGGTAGCAGATGGAGACGTGTTGTCCATCTACATATACAGTCATTGGTTTGGAGCGTCATGTCCTAAAGAATCAACTCTACACAGACTCTAGATGCAGTGTGCACATGAACAGTAGGGGCCGTGTAGAGGCAGAGGGGATTTGACAGGGTCAACACAGCAGCAGGAACAACAATGGCAGAAAGTTCTGATAGTCCAAGTCTGCAATCATCCACATCTGTACGATGTGTCACTGCCGCTGCACAGAGACAAACATGCCCGTCAAAGCAGCTGGAGACAGTACGTTCTGTTTTAGAAGTCGACGTGGAAACCTGCAAAACTAAATGGAAACAAGTCCGGGACCGTCGTCACGTCCGTGCACGGAGGAACATGTTGGAGAAAGTGGGGGCGGTGCCGACGGTGTGTTCTCACCAGTGAACACACAAAAGCTGCCGTGATCTCAGAATTAACACAACATTAACCTCCTCGAGTGTCACCATGTCTGTTGTTTACATCCCGCACATACGGTAGTTGCATACAGCCTGAGCTCTCTGGTGTGCCCTCTAGAGGTATCCTCCAGTAACGCGCGTAGCCAAGTATGTGAACAATTACGTTCATGACGCAGCCGGTTGTGAACACAAGGTTAAAAAGTAACAAGCTTCTTTAAAAGCCAAATCCATGTTTAAATTTAATCAAAACAACAGCACGACGGTTTGAAACAAAGAAAAATATGAGATGTTTACATACAGCAAATATACATATTCATATTAACTGTATGTCTCTTCTCTCTGCACATATAGATGTATGCATATGTGGTGGAGGTGGAACCATTTAAAGCAGCTCACACAAGCAGCAGAGACTAAACACTGTTTTCTGTCTTTCCTCCCTCAGTGTGACACACACTCTTCTGTCGTTGTGTGTGTGCGTGTGTGCGTGTGTGTGTGTGTTTGATTCAGATGTGACTGTGCCACCTAAATCATGTAGGCGCTGCAGCAGAGTGTCAGATATCGACGCCATGGCAACAACACAAAGCTGTGTGGTTACATAAAGACGATCAGAGTTTCAGAGTGAAAAGACAAACTGATCAGAAACAGACTCACCAGAGGAGCTGCTGCCCTCATCTGATCTGATCTCAGACCCCATTTACCCCCTTCATTTACCCCCTTCATGCAAAGAGCCATATTCAAATAATCAGGAGGAAAGGCATCCCAAAAGCATCAGATTAAAAAGGATGTTCTAACCAGATGTTTTAAACATCTCACAGACCTTTGCATATTATTTTTTCTTTTTTTTTAACATCACCTGCCCTAAGCCCGAAACATCTCCAAACAACTGCTGTCGAGGCGTTTCGGGGGACCAGCTCTTCGTCTTCTGTTCCAGAAATTTGACTTTTGTTTCTCCCGACCGTCCCTGTTGTTTACTCTTCCAATCTAAACTGCCGCTGCAAGGTAGACGCTCGTGACATGACATGCCCACTTCCCCTCGATCGCCCCTGGAGGAGTGGCTGTTAGTTTAGGGAGCGCTTGATTTGATATGTGGCAGTTTTCTATGGGTGGAGCACAAATATTAAACTTCAATATCGCTGTCGATCATGTTTATCTAATAGTGAGACGCCAAAATCATGATGACAATCTTGATTAAAGCTGCAGTAGGCGCCAAGTCCTGCCTCCAAAGCCCTCCCCGCAGAGGTGGCTGTCATGGGGCGCTGTTTAGCTCAGTCGGTAGAGCAGGCGCCCCATGTACAGAGGCTACAGTCCTCGTCGCACTGATCGCAGGTTCGACTCCCGGTCTGCCGATCATTTGTGCATGTCATCCCCCACTCTCTACTCCCAACATTTCCTGTCTATCTTCAGCTGTCCTATAAAAATAAAGCCAAAAGGCCCAAAAAAATAATCTTAAAAAAAAAAAAAAAAAAAAAAAAAGAGGTGGCTGTCATGCGTGCGCAAGCTGGTAACCACGGCAACTGAAGGAGCTAGGTATACAATATGACGAAGACACCGTTAAAAACGTGGCTGTTGTATTAACACCAACACTGTCGAAGCAGATACACATCACACAGTGCTATATGAGAGCAGTCCATTACTCTGATGGAGGTGTGATAATGCGTGTCCCCCCTATCGTCCATATATGGTCACTTCTGGCTCTAAAAACAACAAGATGGTAATGAGCAAAATGCTGAAACTTAACACTTCAAATCGGTGGTCACTGTGGCTACATTCACCCTACAGTCTTATATACGGTCTATGGTCAAAACTCAAGATGAAATAATCGTTAGTTCTAAATTTAGAGTCTTAAGTGTGCAGTGTTTTGGTGTCTAATGTCAATCAGCGTCAGTTCAAGCAGAGAGATTGTTTCATACTCATTTATTCATTAAGTCATCGTTCATTCATGTCACGCTCTCTCTCTCCCCCTCTGTCCTTCCTGTCTGGTGATCAGCTGATTATGGGCGTCTACTAATTTACGTTCTAAACCAACCAGAGTTAGCCTCGACGTCTGTCCACCAATCATCCTGCTGCTGTCAAACTTTAAAGCTGTTCCTGTCTTTACCACCACCGCCAGTGTCTAGACTCCATCCGGGGGTATCCTGTCCTGCCCTCGACCTCACTCTTTCGAGTACATGAAGACATCACGATGGAATCTAATCGCCAAAGAAGAACACCCACTTCAAGCATATGATGGGACATTGGGCTCTTAAAGTGCAGGACAGTGAGCCTGCGCTGCCTGCAGATGGACACATACTGAATGATTTTAAACAGTTTATGTTGAAATACTTCAATAAGCATTTCATATAAATGAATGAAGACTGGCAACACATTTAAATTAGATCACATTTTTATCCCGCTTCACGCACATCCCCTGGCGACGCCTCGACACTTAGCTGGTTTCATCCAAACACGCCTCAATCACTTAAACTCCTCTCTATCTTTAGATCTATCTTTGTCAGCCTCTCATTCACAAATTAAATGAAGCCCTTCAGTGTAATGAGTCGTACACATAAACAGTGACGGGACTTAACCACTGCTGAAAATTTAATTAAATGTTAGGAAACAGCCAAAAATCTGACCCAGCGACGTGCAACTGGGCTGTGACCCAAACAAACAACTAATGTCTCCTCCCTCTTCAATTAAAGCTGCTATTACAGTACGAGAGCGATGTATCAAATTACATGAAAAAAAGATCACTACATGAAGTCTGTTGAACCGTCAGCTGCGATCTGAAACTCTCTTCAGCTTTGCAGAGCTTTGTGCCCAACATGTTCACTCTCACTGCTCTCAAAGCATTTTTCAGTCGCAGTAACGGCTGTAGAGAAGCTTTAAAATGAGCTGTACGCAAAGTGAAACGCACCAGAGAGCAGACAAACAGCAGTGTTGGTAACGTTACTTTTAAAAGTAACTTTAGTAACGTTTTGCGTTACCAAAAATTAAACCCTCTTTGCGACTCGTTACACATGTGGGTTATATTGTCAGACGGCATGTAGCCTACTGTACGTCTACCTATGAATGTATCGACTCTACCGTCATTGCATAGCCTCGTTTACGGCCCATAATCTGTAACTCTGCAGCCTAATAACAAAATAATCTTTACAGCTCTTTATTATGCTAACAATCTGACAGTGAACCGGGCAGAGGCATTCAGTATTAGGCACAGCTGTTTTTATGACAACAATACAACAGGGGCTCTTAGTCCCACCAGTGTTGCGGAGCTGTGTTTAGCCGCAGAGGCTTCTTCACATTTGAAGTCGAGCTCTTCACAGCTGACGAGCACTTATCCTCCAGACACAACTTACTTTTCACCATCATGTTGTTCTCGTCCTTTTCACCCAAACATTCAAACTAATGTGAATATTTCCACAAAGTAAACACCGTCTTCTCTGACATCTCGCTAGCTGAGTTAGCTAGCTACACATGCGAACTGACACAGCTGTGTTTACCTTCTGCTGGTACACAGCTACCTGCCAAGAAGGAGGAGAGAAACAGAAACAGAGCTATAGGGAGTTTCTGTTTTGGTGGCGACAAATGGAAAACAGAAATACGGCATTTATTTTTCCAGTAACGGATAACATTTGATGAAAAAGTAATTAAATAACGGATTACTTTTACAGAACTAACGCCTTACGCTACTCGTTACAACAAAAAGTCGTAGAGAGAGCACTTTGTAGCGCGTTACCCCCAACACACAGGTAGAGACCAGCGAGTAACAAAGCGGAGCTGGCTAAAAATAAAGACATTGGAGTTTGTGGAGACCAAAAATAGAACTACAACAGATTCAATATTGCTCTTAGCTTTTTCCGGGCATCAACAAACGGGACATTCAATTACTGAGGATGTTGCTTTGTGAATTCAGGACGTGTGAAGGAGCAATGCTTGTATTTTTGGATGATGTTGCATTGTGAGTATGACTTGTTTTTCCAGAGCTTTAGAGCTGATTCAGTGTGAAATCTCGCAGTCTTTGGTTAAACCTTCACCAGTCTGCTCGTATACTAAGCAGATAACTTTTCCTCCAGATGCTGTTTTACCGCAATCATCCTCGCACACTTGAAAATGTTTCAAAACAGCCTCAGCTCCTCAAATCCACTGAGCCTGAGTGTTTTAGGTAAATTACTGTGATCAGCAGACAGGTGCTCGACTGCTGAGAAGATGTTTAGTGGTGTACTTACTTTTTAAAGAGGGAGGAAGTACTTTGGTACTTCTACTGACAAGAAAGTGAGCTTTGAATTGAACAGAAGGGAAACATTCACAGTCGCTCTTCATCCGGAGTGCTTAGTTAAAAGTTACGTCCTTTGATTTCACTTCACACTCCTGCTGTGAAACTCTGTGGTGCATGAGCTCATCTCATGTTTATACCACATACAGTATTCATTGTGCCTCCAAGCTTCATTGCTTACGTATGTATTTTACCAGGTGTCACAGCATTTAGCGTCTGTGTTTCGAGTGTGCGTAGAAACACTCACCTGCTTCCAGGGAAGAACTCATGAATAATATTTCCACACTTTGCAAACTCTCAAACACTTTAGCTGTGCACAGGCCCTGGGAGCTGGCCTGATTATGCTGTTTGCTTGTTTACGCACAACATTTTGCCCGGCAGTTTCTGCAGCCGCTCGCTTTTTACCGTCTCAGGGGTCCGAAGGCGTCCGGATCACGCTGCTTCTTCATCCCCCGGAGCTAAAACAGACGTCTCTATTCTCCAGCAGAGTTCATTGCTGCTGCGAGGAGAACTTATCAAAGACAGGCTTCAAAATGAAAATAAATAAATAAAATGTATTCACTGTTTTGCCTCTGGGATTTAACTCCAGCTGTATAATAGCACATGCATCTGCATAAGCCTTTCCTCTTCTTCTAACATGCATTCATACAGTGACAGTCGGAGGAAATAACTGTTCAGTGTGTTTAAACTTTATAGGATGTTGATGAAAGCAGCGTTCCAGTCAAGAACACTTTAATCAATACAGAGTCTGAGCTCAAACTCCCACGCTTTGACAGTTGTTTCATTTAAATTCACAGTCGAGGTGTGTCTGACAAGATGTCTCGGATATCCTGAAATGTGTTTGCAGCTTGAATCGGACCTTCTAAAAAGATTTACATTCTCATTCATGTGGCGAGACAAAGACAAGCGCAGAGGAAGACAGGTCAGAGCCAAAATACTAACAAGACAAACGAAACATTCGAGTCAACAAGTTTGAGTCAACGCACCTGTGAGAACAAGGTAGCGTACAACGAAGCAAGTAAAACCACAGCCCGGCTTTCTTTGCGTAAACCGGTTCGACAAAACCTCAAACTCCAGTCACAGATACATTAATGTCTGGGCTGCTGCAGCTCTAAGTAGAGAAGTTAGTTTAAGGTTGGATATCCGATTGACGTCACTCCAATCTGTCGAATGTTCAACTTACACTTACTTCACAGCGGTGCTACTCATGGCGTTAAAGCATTGTTGAAGTGGAGTGCAGTAAAGGTATTAGTGACAGCTAGCGAGGGGTGAAGTTTTTCTGATCCATTGCACCACTGGCATGAGTTTGGAGTCACCATTTGGATCTAGCCAAGTTAAAAGAGAGCCACCATTGTGACTCTGGCTTTAGGCTCAACATCTTGCTAACGCATTCACCTCGCTCTGTTGCACATCCCCCCCAAGACTTATCCACTTGTCCACTCATGAGACTGGAACAAGTGAGAGAAACTACCTGACCAAGACAAGTCGGAAGTAAAATACTAAAGGTACAGAGACTTCCGAGTCAAGAACTCACTTCCAACAAACCTGAGATTGAGACGAGACTGACTGAAAAAAATACAGACTCCGGGTTTATTGGCAACACATATATTGCTTTTGTCTTTGTGTTATTGTTGCATTATGGTGGACGTGAAAGTGAAACAACAGTTAGACGAGAAACAACGAGAAACAAGCTGTATATATACACGAATGTGCAAGGTGCAATGACAGAGAATCTTTATATTGATGTTGTGTGAAGGTTTTATATTTGCACTCTTTCCTATTCCGTGCTGAAAACACTGCATAAAAATTTCCCTTGCCATACAGAAAGTTTAGTCTTCAATGTCTTCAGACTGAATTTAACCCAGAGACGGAGCAGTACTGCAGCCCTGTTATAAAGTCAAATGAGTGTGTGTGTCGTCATCATTAATCCATCAATACTGTGTGTAAGGCTGCCAGGAGTGTTTCCTGTCTGACTGCGATGCTGCCGAGTCGAACATTTTATAATCCGAACATGACCTGACCCGTGGAAACACAGAGTGACAGAGAAGAGTTGAAGTCAATAAAAACCGAAAGTATTCAGGGTTCACAGCTGACTCTGTGACCTTTGTTGACCTTTGGTGAACATGTTGCCGAGTGTGGGTGATGATGCTCCTCCGATCGATAACGCCCACCAGACTCATCTCCAGCCGGAGGAGCTGAGGGGAGAGAGAGAGGCTGAGAGAAATCATATCTGCTCCCAGCAGCAACCAGGAAGTTTGTCAAGAGTGTGTGTGTGTGTGTGTGTGTGTGTGTGTGTGTGTGTGTGTGTGTAAGCTTTTCAGACTGGATATCATTCAGTTTCCACTTTACATGGTCTCATTCACACAAACTTCTCCTCCAGGGTGTGAGTCAGGTTAAAAAACACCATCAGTATAAAAGTCCTGCTACTGCCCCCTGGAGGAGGAAGCGCTCATTAAGCCACAATATGGGTGGGTGGAAAATAACAAACAGCATACTGATGTTAGTTACGGGGGCCCTGAGAGATCAACACACTGTAATGTAATGACACATATGCATTTAGACAAAACACAGGAATTAAGAAAACATCTGCAGCAATTTGACAACACATCTGAAGTATTTAGAAAAAACGCTGCAAATACAAACACAAGTTCAGGAACGCACAGATATACCCCGCAAAAAACAATTACATAAGCTTAACCAAATACCATGCATCAACCAAATATCAGGCAGCAACCAAATAACACAACCAAACATCACAACACAACCAAATACTGCAAACACAACCAAATACTGCAACACAAATACCAAAACTTAACCAAACACCAACACAACCAAATGGCATGCAACAACCTAATACCATAGCACGACCAAATAACGCCAACACAACCAAATATTGCAAACACAACCAAATACTGCAACATAACCGAACATCACAAAACAACCAAATACCACAACACAGCTAAATACCACAACGCAACCAAATATTGCAAACACAACTAAATACTGCAATCAATCAATGTTGCAAACACAACCAAATACTGCAATCAACCAAATATTGCAATCAACCAAATACTGCAAACACAACCAAATACTGCAATCAACCAAATACTGCAAACACAACCAAATACTGCAATCAACCAAATATTGCAATCAACCAAATACTGCAAGCACAACCAAATATTGCAATCAACCAAATACTGCAAGCATAACCAAATACTGCAATCAACCAAATACTGCAATCAACCAAATACTGCAAACACAACCAAATACTGCAATCAACCAAATACTGCAATCAACCAAATACTGCAAGCACAACCAAATACTGCAATCAACCAAATATTGCAATCAACCAAATACTGCAAACACAACCAAATACTGCAATCAACCAAATACTGCAAACACAACCAAATACTGCAATCAACCAAATATTGCAATCAACCAAATACTGCAAACACAACCAAATATTGCAATCAACCAAATACTGCAAACACAACCAAATACTGCAATCAACCAAATATTGCAAACAGAACTAAATACTGCAATCAACCAACTACTGCAAACACAACCAAATACTGCAAGCACAACCAAATACTGCAATCAACCAAATACTGCAAGCACAACCAAATACTGCAATCAACCAAATATTGCAATCAACCAAATACTGCAAGCATAACCAAATACTGCAATCAACCAAATATTGCAATCAACCAAATACTGCAAACACAGCCAAATACCACGTCACAGCCCAATGCACAAATGCACTAAAAGTGGCACATACGACAACTGAAGTATTTTCAAATAGTTGAAAATTCAGAAAAGCCAGTCTGAACCATCAAGTATTTGAGCTTCTCTTATAAAAATGTTTATAATGACAACTGATCAAAAGTTTAGGTGGGAGCAAGGTGCAAATAAACCATAATGTCAAAAATCTCCTTTAGTTTTAATCCGGGATCAAAGAACATCCAACTTGTCTACATCACGAGTTACTTTGAGTTAACTTACAGTCAAAATTGAACACCTTATTATTGCATTCACATCAGTCTCTGAAGTCACGCTGTGCTAAAAGCTCTTTTTAACCACCAAAAACTGATAGCATAGTTGGTTGCTGAAACGTATACCTCACCCAAACTGCTGAGGACATGACCTCAGTGTCCTCATTTGTGGCTGCAGCCTCTGTAGCAAACATTGTGTTAATAAGCACCTGACGCTTTCTCTAGGAGCGACGAGACGTTTGGTCAAGCTGCCCTTCAGTTGTGTTTTTGTCATTTTTGACTGGTCAAGAGTTTTACAAGAGAGGAATCCTACAAACTGCAGACATTTTTTCACTTTCTGCTGCTTCTACAAAAGCTAATCCTGCTCTTCTTTGATGTTGTGCTTCTAAAAATTTCAGAGAACCCCGTCAGCGGTGCGGCAGAGCTGTGAGCCGCCTCATCACACTTTTATAAATATGACAAAGGTGTTAACATGTTGGACATCAGACAGCCGTCGACCTCCATCAGGCTCTGCGGGCCGGAGCTGCACATTAAAGCTTTGAACAGGAGCTGAGTGAGCATCTTCTTACATTCAGAGACTTGAAACAGCAACACGTCATGTAGAGGACTGACACGCACTGAAGGTTGACCTCATGTAAACCTCTTTCTGTTTAGGTCTCAAAGGGGAAGCTGATCCACATCCTGTCACATCTGCCCGGTAACACGCCTGTTTAATCTGTGTGCCACAACAAATTACAATCATGTCATTACAGCCTTCAACACACAACTGTTCCTGCCCTACATGGTCCCAATGAAGCTGGCTCTACTCCACCTTTTTGATTAGTTTATGCCACATTGAAAACCCAAAACATTAATATTATCTACTGAAAGAAAATTACATATGTGCTATTGGATGTGTAAAACAGACGGCCCAATAACAGCAAATCAAATTCTACTAATACTAGTCATTTCTTACAGAAAAGCTGCTATTAGAACAAATCAAAACTCGAGTTGCAATTTTATCAATCCTAACTCCAAGGTTGAGCGATTCCCAAAGCGTGGGCTATAGCCCCCCGGTGAGCCACAAAGGTACTGCAGGCGTGCCACAGCAAGTCCTTTACACTAAATAAATAAAATATAATCATTCAATTTTTTTTCTTACTATTTGCACATATTTTGTTGGTTTAAAAAATGTCTGTGGATGGATTGTGTTGTTGCACTGCCATTGGCCCACTTTGGCCCAATTTTATAAACAATGTTTCTGTTTAAGAAAAATAAATATATTGGGAGTTACGTCGTCTAGTCTCAGGTGTTCAGAGTTGTGTGGTTAAAGGTTCTGGCGGGCCTCGGAGTATTTTTCGACATTAAACAGAGCCTAGCTGTTCTTGAGTTTGGGAAAGACTGCCTCACATCCCTTGTGGTGATTTCAATGTTTGTCAATTTAGCAACTATACAGACGTTATCAGACTCCAAGTCTGAGGCCATGGTTCTCTGCCGGAAACCGGTGGATTGCCCCCTCCGGGTGGGGAGTGAGTCTTTGCCTCAAGCGAAGGAGTTCAAGTATCTCGGGGTCTTGTTCATGAGTGAGTGTAAAATGGATCGTGAGATTGACAGGCGAATCGGTGCAGCATCAGCAGTAATGCAGACGTTGTACCGGACTGTGGTGGTGAAGAGGGAGCTGAGCCTGAAAGCAAAGCTTTCAAATTAACCAGTCGATCTACGTTCAAACCCTCACCTATGGTCACAAGCTTTGGTTAGTGACCGAAAGAATGAGATCGTGGATACAAGCGGCCGAAATGAGTTTCCTTCGGAGGGTGTCTGGGCTCAGCCTTAGAGATGGGGTCAGGAGCTCGGAGATCCGGGGGGAGCTCGGAGTAGAGCCGCTTCTCCTTCGCATCGAAAGGAGCCAGTTGAGGTGGTTCGGGCATCTTGTAAGGATGCCTCCGGGGTTTTCCGAGCACGTCCAATTGGGAGGAGACCCCGGGGCAGACCCAGAGCTTGCTGGAGGGATTATATATCCTGTCTGGCCTGGGAACGCCTCGGAATCTCCCAGGAGGAGCTGGAAAATGTGGCAGGGGAAAGGGACGCTTGGGTCACCTTGCTGAGTAGGCTGCCACCGCGACCCGGCCCCAGATAAGCGGAAGATAATGGATGGATGGATGGATGGATGGACAGACGTTATCAGCTTGCTTGCAAGGACGGATCAGTCTCAACGAAGACTTAAATTAGACCTGTGTAGATCTCCATTATAATGCATGCAGTACTGAAAGGTGGGCTAGTTGCTTGCGTTCAGTGGATCCATACTGACCGTCCTCCAGAGCTCTCCAGCCGCCTCCAGGCAAAGCTTCAGCCGTTTCATCTCACAGCATGAAAGCGACGTGGTTCATTCATGTTGCTTATCATCACTTAATGGTTCCATCAATCGTCTTATCACTCGGGTTCAGCATTAAAAACGTCATTTAACGCATTCCTTCACCAGTGTCTAGACTCCATCGGGGGGGTTTCCTATCCTGCTCTCACTACCCCTTCGAGTACATGAAGACATCACGATGGGGTCAAGTCGCCAATTTCTCATGTTCCAAACTTGTAAATGAACGTTTTGCATCCAAAGCAGAAGATCCCTACAAATGAACACAAACATCACAGTTCATCTGTATAAAAATAAGTCAGACCTGTCACTGAATGTCACTTCCTCACCAGCAGCTGCATGGACAGCGCTCTGACCTTTCAGAGCGAGTATAAAAGATGAAGAAAAGTCCAGAAGCTGCAGGAACATCAGCTCTCTCCTCACTCTGCTCTCTAATTGGTCTGAATTGACTGCAGCTGCTGCAGCTCTGTCGGTTTCAATGTCCAGCAGGTGAAACTGACACAGCCTCACTGAATCCCTGCCAGACCCTTTTATAACAATATTCAAATAAAAGTGAAGCGCAGTAACAGGAAACATAATTAGGGCCACATTTCTGAGTGTTTGTATCATTAGTATGTTGTTTGTTCTTTCCAGAACTTTACTGTATGTGTTCAGACTGTTTACAAGATTAGACTTCCCTGCAGAGTTTCAAACAACATCCAGAAAGATGAACTAAAATATCTTCGTCAACAAAATTCTGATGAGGTGTGTAGAGTAGCATTGATTCATTCAGTCATAACTCTGCTGACTGAACAGCCTTCGCTTCATAATGCGTCTCAAGAATATAACACAAACCACTTTTATCTTTGTCGTTGGTAAAGAGGCGGTGAAGCTCAGGATTAGTGAGCTCTGGTCATTTCCTGCATTATTACATAAGCTGGGTTAGCAACACTAGCTCCCTATCCTAAAGCACTCGAGCATTCAGCTACTGCGTTTAATTCGGTTCGGACACGGTGACAGCAGCCCATGTGTTTGCGATGGTTAGCGCCTCCACCCTTTCCTCCCCTTGGTGTTTACGCTCTACTTGTTTTGCTGCATCCTGTTCTGTGTTGGAGAGAGCACAAATGACGGTTGTCTCAATGTTCGCATCCCTTCCCTATCACTTCCTGCATGCACATACAAACCTCTGCAGATGATCCAGAATGCAGCAGCGCGACTGGTCAACAACCAACCCAGAACAGCACACGTGCTCATATCCCTCCACTGACTCCCAGTTGCTGCTCGCATCAAATTCACCCAGTTGCTCGCTTACAAAACAGCAATAAAAATGTCTCCTGCCTACTTGAACGCCCTCATCCAGGTCTACACTCCCTCTCGCCCACTGCGCTCCACCAATGAAAGGCGCCTGGTACTCCCATCACGACAGGGCTCTAAGTCTCTAACTAGACTCTTCTCCTCTGTAGTGCCCAGGTGGTAGAACGAGACCTTAATGATATTGAAGCTATTGATGATGATGACATTGAGGATGTTGTTGATGTTGATTAGGATTTCCATGATGATGATGACTATATTGATCTTGTTGATGTTGCTGCTGCTGCTGATTGAAACAAACAAACAAACAAACAAACCAACGCCGTGTGCACTACCTGTCTGCCTGTCTGCACCAGTGTCCGATCGCACTTACTGACTTTGTTCCCTCCTGTCCTGATCTTTGCTTGTAGTTAGGGATGCACCGATACCACTTGTTTTCAGACCAAGTACAAGTACTTACATTTGGGTACTTGCCGGTATCGAGTACCGATACGAGTACTTAATATCATTACAGTTCTCATAATGACTTTAAAAACATTTTCATCAGATGTTCCTCACTTTCTGACTGTAACAAAGTAAATCGACATAATGATGCAACTGTTACTGACATTTTAACACTCAGCTTTGTTTAACTTAAATAAACATGACACTGCCACACATTTTTCCTTTTGTGTAAGGCTAACGTCAAGCCATAAAGTGGTATTTGGGTGCAGTACTCCTCGTAGAGTACGAGTACAAGTACTTAAGCTCCGATACCGCCCTACTTGTGTTGTATTAACTCTCAGATGTACGTCGCTTTGGACATAAGCTGCTAAATAGAATTGTAACAAGTCTGACTTTTTATTCGGAATGTCAAGGGAAGAACAAGTTTTACAAGCATATTACACCAAACGATCGAGATGACAGAAACGCTGCACAGCTTTTGCAAAACTCTCGTGATATTATTCCGAAATAAAAATTGTAACCGCTGTGAAATCACGTCAGAAGTCATTTGTTTTGAGGCTGGAAACGAAGACACTATTTCCAACAAAACAACTCAATTTTCGTTGATTTCAGTGAACCTGCAACCTGTTTGCATTTCCTCTTCCACCTGTGCACCGTGTGATGGCCATCAAAAGGCCACACAGAGAGGAAAAGTGAATGTAAAGGTCCAGATTGTGAATGCAAAACTGGCTCTTACTCGTTGTTTTACCTCATCGATCTCTAGAGAAGTTTTAAGTATTATTTTTATAAATATGGCTCCAGCTTCTTGTAACCACCTCCCCCGATGACCACCAACAGGTTTGTGGTTTTAAAGATATTTAGGACTTCAGAAAGACGACCAACGTGCAGGTGATCACTGAATCTAAGATTTAAACACATTAAATATCACACTGGGATTCGACGTCAGTCAGCGGGCCTAACACACTGCAGATGTCAGAGTGTGTGTGTGCACACTCAGAGTGGTACATTTTGTACTCTGTGGCACGCTCCAGTGATACCCCCACCACCATGGGGTCAACAGTCCCATTGGAAATCCATGCGGCCGAAGCCTCTTCCCCCACGGCTGCCTGCTCATTGATTACCTGTCAGAGAGAGAGAGAGGGCGAGAGACAGAGAGAAACAGTGAAACAGAGAGAGAGAGAGAGAGCTGACTGGATGAAGCAGAATGAGAATGAGGGAGAAGAGGGAGAGTTCTTCAGAGTGAAACTAAGAGACGGTGTGAATGACGGGAGGAAGTGAAGAGAGGACGAAAGCCAACAGAGAGAGGCTGAATCAGAACCAAAGCAGCACCTCTCACACATGCAGGCCACATCTCTCACTGTACTCCCTTCATACACAAGCTCCCAAAGACTTCAGGACATTCAGCTCCTCCTAAGTCGAGCACGCAGGAGGAGGAGGAGGTTTTCTGTGACGATGGCTGTTTCAGGATTTAAATCACGACATCAGGATGTTTCCACACACAAACACAACAGCAGGAAACATGATTCAGACACCTGAGGCGAGCAGCGAAGGGTATGAAGCAGAGAAACTCCGCTCGGCGGCGTCATCACGCCGCCCACTCACTGTGTGAATGTTCCAGACTTTTACCTGCTGCGTTCACACATCGACTCACCTCGCCTTCATGCAGATTATTTACTCGAGAGCTGCAGGAAAAAGTCCACTTAATGTCGGACGAACGGACCTGTACATTTGTGCTCTCCCGGATGATGTCTGGAAAGTTTCTGTGTCTGAATGTGCTCCAGTTTCATGACTTGACTTCCTTTTTAGTTCTGTTGCATCAAACCTGTTTAAAATCAAAGAAGTGTGTGTGTCATGCATGCTCCTTGTTCTTTAATCAGAATGATTTCCCTTTACTTTACCCATCAGCCATAACATTATAACCACCTGCCTAATATTATGAAGGTTCCCCTTTCACCACCAAACCAGCCCTGACCCGTCGAGGCAAGGACTCCACTCGATCTGTGAAGGTGTGCTGAGGTATCTGACACCAAGACGTCCTTCAAACTGACAATCTCAAAGATTTCAGTTTCCTTCTCTTGGGCGCCCCCTAATGGTGATATACATTAATTGCGGGAGGACACTTCTTACCAGACGTCCACGGTTGGCTCCGGTTGTAACTCTTGATTTTCCTCGCTGACGGTCGCTTTCCTTTTTAGACTGTTTGCTTCATCTGAGTGTTGAATTTGTTCCTTTTTCTTTGGATTTTCTCTTATTATTGAAGTTGTATCTGTAGTCATCCATCTTGTCTTTGTTTGTTCAGCCATAGTAGATTACTGTTTACTCGCAACACTTGCAGATAGCAGAAAAGCAGCCGCTTAGCTCCGCCTACCCTCTCTGGCAGACCAACCACTGCTGGCTGATGGAAAACGCGTCACTAACTGGGCGCCGCTTGTGATTTTAAGGACACCCAGTCCCTAATACTGCAAATGTAAAGGGCTATAGGCTCAATCACTATTGTGTTACCTCATTGACGATAGATAGTGACTTAACAGACTTTTACATGAACATTTTCGAGATGATTACTTTAAGTTTTGTAAGTTGCGAGGTGGAGCCTCCATGGATCGGACTTGTTTGTCCAGCACATCCCACAGATGCTCGATTGGATCGAGATCTGGGGAATCTGGAGGCCGAGTCAACACCTTGAAGTCGTCGCCGTGCTCCTCAAACCATTCATCAACCATGTTTGCAGAGTGGCAGGGCGCATTATCCTGCTGAAAGAGGACACTGCCATTAGGGAATATCGTTTCCATGTAACATCCACATGAACGGCAGGACCTAAGGTTTCCCAGCAGAACATTGCCCAAAGCATCACACTGCCTCCGCCGGCTCGCCTTCTTCCCATAATGCATCCTGGTGCCATGTCTTCCCCAGGTAAGCAACGCATTCGCACCCGGCCGAACACGCGATGTAAAAGAAAACGTGTTTCATCAGACCAGGCCGCCTTCTTCCATTGCTCCGTGGTCCAGTTCTGATGCTCATTGCCCATTATAGGCGCTTTCAGCGGTGTACAGCAGTCACCCTGACCGGTCTGCGGCTACGCAGCCCCATACTCAACAAACTGTGATGAGTGTGTTCTGACATCATCATTTTTCATCATCCTGCTGATCTTGGTATAAGATCAGAAAACTCTTCTGTGTTTTGTTCTTCAGAGGATGGACACACGGAATATTTTGCAGGACTCTTTGATTAATCCGAACCAGAATCTTTAAATCACGGTTGAAAAATAAAATACATCTTTAATAAACCCTCAGGACGTCGCTGGTGGAGCTGAACAAGAGCTGGTGGAGGGACACACAATGGATGGCTGGAGGAGACAGTTTCAAAATAAGAGCGTGTTGCTGGAAGAAAAATGTGTGAATGAGAGTCCAGAAAGATTCATTTGTGCCGTCTGCAGTCTAACACTTTCACTGGGCTGGATTGTTTTCATAATTTGTGCTGTCTTGCTCACATTATTCAGAGAATGCACTTAAGATTCATTGTTATATAAAATGAGCTAGAAGCGGTGCAAAATATCTTCATGAACCGTCCAAGCTCAGATATTTCACTCTCCCCTCGGCCTGTTAAAAGAAGCAAAACATCCGTTTGAAAGCTGCAGTAAATTAAGCCGGCTCTTCCTGTTGGATTGAAAAGTTTCTCCAGGTTTTTGTTGGATTCGTGGCCCTCCACACAAATCTTAAGAGAGTGCGACGGGACGGTGCGGAGTCAAAGCGATGAGGAGGATGAAGAGGGAATGTAAATGTCAAATGTTAATGAGATTAGAAAAGGCAGAGGAGAAGTTGAAAAGAGGAGGTGAGGGAGCAGAACGAGGGGCTACAGCTCCCCTCTGATGTTTCCCAACTATCATATCTGAGCTTTAATGATTCTCTCTGGATGAAGGAAAGAGAGACTAAAGAGAGATCAAGGCGGCTGAGGGGGTGAGGAGGGGGGAGGAGGGGGGAGGGAGGAAAGAAAGAGCAGTAAAACAGCATGAGAAAAGACACGAGTGCCCTTCCAGACATACTTATTCATTCTTAATCTGAGCAGCATCCTGCGGCCGGAACTGAGCTTCAATTTAATCTGAGCGCTTCGACTTTAGAAAAAGATGTGAGGTGAAATCAAACTCACAGTTTTCAAACAATTAAAAAGTTTAAATTAAAACAATTCTAATACCTTAATGACTTGAACACTCCCTGCAAAGGTTTCATAATAAAAGCTGACAGCTGGCTTGTTAGAGGCGATCCTTCCTGTGAAAGTGTTGCATATAAACCATAGCTAAAAAATGTTAGCAAAGCAACAAAGCATGCAAGGAGATATGCATTTTATTAACAATTTGGCATCACTACATTTATATCCAGTGTCTCATTTTTAAAGTAAAAGGTTAACTTACATGACGTTAGTTATGATAGCTAGTTAGCCCACTAGCTACCTGTTGCTAGGCGACAGGAGCCGCGTTTGGTGACGCAAGGCGTGCAAACAGGAAATCCTCCGTAGACCAGAGCGTCTCATTTCAGTTCGGCTTTAGCGTCTACACAGGCTACGAATGACCTCCGTAGACCGCGTCCTTCGAAGGACGCAGCCCCTGACTTGAGACACAGCTGCTGTTCAGGCTGAACCCGCTCTATAATCACCACGACAGTCACTGTTACAGCCTCCGTCTGTCTGATCCAACTCTTAGCCAGCCAGCTTTCCTGCTGGTTTCTCCCTGAACACGGTGAATCTTCTTTATCACACCACATGATTTTTTTCTACCTGTCTCTGAGTCCAGCCTCCCCCTCTCCTAAGAGAACGACGATTAGCTGAATTAAGAAGTGATTGACACCTGGTTCGGGCTGCTAACTGGTGAAATTAGTTTTCAATTGACTGATTTGGCTAATTAAAAAATGATTGACAGTAACATCAACCTTTCAAAGCGTGTAGTCTGCAGAGATGTCCCGCTCCATACGTCTAAAATAATCTGCACATTTTAGCTCATTTTCTTTTCCTCTACTTGTTGTCTCTTCAGCTGTCTTTGGTTGTCGTGTCTGCAGCCTGTTTTTCTAAATGATGTGCTCATGTCGTCAAATTGACTTCGCTTCTTTTGTCAATTGTTTTGGCCTCTCTGGGTCACCGTACTTTGCTCCTTCTAAATGAATCAGCACCAACACTCCTCAATACATCTTCACAAGACTCTTACAGCGGATATCGACACAACCTCTTTCTATCCGTGTAACAGATTGGCCTCAATTTATCTCACTGGCCGCGCTCAGTCCAGTCATATACAAGGTTTCGATCTAGTCTGGTTTGTTTAATATTTCATCAATGAAAAAGAGGCCTCTGTTTTAACTCATTTATCCCTCCTCGGATGGGCGGGCTCACAGTTTGAGCGACAGGGAAACGTAGTTAGCCAACAGGGAGTATGCTGTGAGAGAAGAGATTCATTAGCACTCTCAGAGGGACACAGTCATTTATAATTAAATGCTGAGGCTCTTCAATAATAGATGACCGGCGATGAATGTTTTTCCTGCGACAAAATACAGAGAGAGAGACGAGCAGAGGAGCGAGGGAGAGGATACATGAAGAGTACAACCTGAGAGATGCTCAAACTCATCACGTTCAGGTCGAATTGGCAGCTGTTTGTTTCAGCCTCCGACCTCAGGAGCATCTTTAAACTGAGATAATATATCGGAACTCTTATTCTGAAATGATTAATTCATCGCAAGTTGTCGACATGACTCCTCTATTAGCCTTGCTGCCCTTTGACCTCAAACATCTACATGTCTAAAGACGTCACTTTGTTTGATTTAAAGTGCTTGAACATCATCAAACAACCTTTGTAGCTTTACAAGTTCACAGTTTCCTTGTTTTGTCTTCTTTGTTCAGATTTCAGTCCAAATATAAACAAATGAACACATTTTAACAAGAAAAAATTGCACTTCACAAAGATCTGATGTTTTTGTCTGCAGCTCTTTTTTCTCTCAAGTGAAAGTTTGACATTTTAGAGACGTGTGTAATCTACCTGAAGATATATTTGAACATTACCAACATTTTTCCATCAGTGTGTCCACCTTTCCACCTGGATTAGCCTGCGAGCACTGTCAGCTAACTGTCCATCATAGTGGACGGCATCTGAGCAGGTTTTAAAATAATCTAACGTAGCTATCATCTGGTTTAAACGTGGTTCAGCAGACTGTCATCATGGGAGCAGAGAGCATCGGAGCAGCCAACAGACACAGATATCTGGCTATCCGACATCACTCTGCCCTCTATTTCTATCAATCTATAAGGGCCTGTGTCCACTAACGGCGTTTTTTGCGTTGGCTGCGGCGATTTTCGACACAAACCCAAAGCAGTTCAGCGTCCTCAGCGTAAAAACGCCTTCAACATCAGCTGTGTTTTGTCTCCGACACTCTCAGTTGAAAGTAGTTAAACTTTTGGATCACCGCCGCGCTTCTCAACGTCACTTGAGTCTCAGTGAGCAGCTGTGTCTCAGCGGTAGAGTGGGTCGTCTCTCAGTCGGAAGGTTGGGGGTTCAATCCCTGACTGTTACAGTCACATGTTGAAGCGTCATTGGGCAAGACACTGAACCCCAAATCGCTCCCGGTGACATAGCCATCGGGTATGACAGTTAGGCCTCTGCCATCAGTGTGTGAATGTGAGTGTGAATGGGTGAATGTGACACGTTTGAGTGGTCGCAAGACTAAAAAAAAGCACGATATTAATACAGTCAACTTATCATTTACTTCTCCCTGACCGACCAATCAAAATCAAGAAGGGGCGGGACTAACGATAACTTTTCTCAACAACAATGGCGGAGGAGAAGCGACGGCAGGAGACGATTCCTTTCCATCGCTTTTATGTTTTCTTTGTTAGATTTCCTTAAATAAAAGCAAATATGAAGCATACAGAGTGATTTAAAACGTACACGACCGCAAGCAGACATGAGAGATGTTTCCAGAAACAACAGAAGCTTCATATGTGAGAAGCAGCCGAAGAAGAAGAAGAAATCATTACGTTCACGTCTAATTCGACCACAGTGAGACGGATGAGCTGCCGGTCGTCTTTACAGCCACCGGGGGAGGAGTTTTATGGAACAGATGCGAGGTCACCGGCTGAATTGGTAACGCTCCGGCAGCCGTGATGACAGAATCCACGGGGGAGCGATAATGCAAACGAAGCATAATTCTGCAGAAACATTTCACTGACTGATGAACATGTTGTGTAAAAGCAGACGATGAGGGAGGAACTCAGCGCTTAGAGAAGCCTTTATATTAGTTTCTTAGCCGTGTATGTGTGTGTACAGTGTGTGTTTGTGTGTGTGTGTGTGTGTGTGTGTTAATGCGTTTTTCCCCTCTGCGCTCATTGACTGGCAGCCATAACTCTTCAGCAGAAGGACACATTTCATTTGTCCCTCCCCCCTCGTGTCACCTCTCTCCATCACCCTCTCTCTGCTCTCTCTCTCCCTTCATTACAAATTCATATCCACATCGGGGGAAACACCGGGGGTTTGACGCGCTGTTCGTTGCTCCTCTCACACGCATGTGCATTTAACTGTTACCAAATTGAGGAGACAGGACCACACAGGAAGTGATTAACCTGCTAGCATCTGTGGGCCTGTGGACCTCCCCCTTTAAATAACTCTGTGTACATTTGATTATATTAATCACCCTTTTTATGCTTTGGTTTCAAGTTCATTCTGGGATGAATTTCTGACTTTAAGCAGTGTTTTATTTCCAACTTTAAGCCAAGTAAGGCTAGCTGTTTCCATCTGCTTCCATTCTTTATGCTAAGCTAGGCTAATTAGATCCTGACTCTGAACTGGAGTTAAACGCACCGTGAGGAGTTTTTAGCTGGTTATGAAATAAAGTGACATTTATACTGATGCCCTTATTTGACCTTAAAAAGAAACAACATCAGGAAGAAGACGACATCGCTGCCACCAGGTCAGATTTACAGCACGCAGACAGGAGGTGGCTTTTTTTACATTTTCAATGGATCAAACTTCCGGCTGAGTGATGTGACTGAGAGTGAAAAGACAGCAGGAGAATTTTTGGTCCTTTTAAGAATAATACCTACGCATGTTCACGACAAAGTCAGCATAGAGATAAGACGTACCACTTTGTCCACAGGGGGCACCAAAACCAACACAAATGAAAGTTCCTAACAGGAGCTTTAAGTACTAAGTAGAAAATGAAAACCAATGTGGACATCTCGCTCTATGAAAGAGAATAAGGGACAGAGGCTCCTTAAATAATGAATGATTCCTTTAACAGTTGGAGAGCCTGTAATATTGCAGATGGAACCCTAAAAGTAGAATAATGTGAACACTTAAAGTTGTCACTTCTTACTCAAAGATTAAACTTGAGTTTCGACTAAAAATAAATATTAAATCTGGAGTAATATCTTATTGTGCATTCAGACCTGATCGAAAAGAAAAGAATCCAGATAAGACGGGACTCGGTCTGTTTCCAAACCAACCACAGTCCAGTTCGATTCCGACCTACAGTAGGACCTTATACAGGAAGCAAAACAAAACGCTGTGCATTGTGAGTGGTTAACGGATGTTGACATTTATAGAGACACGCAGCCAGGCTGCAGGATGAGTAGAGGACAGACGAGGGGGCGCGACAAGGAAATAGAAATATGGGCTGACCAAACAATTTCACAAATGTTTGTGGAAACGCACAAGAACACGGAAGCATTCAAACTGTTCAGTGAGAAACTAAAGGAGAGTGGATCTGATCGATAGATGAACAGGAGTTTGCTCTTTCTCTGTTTACTTCAGGGAGTTTTCCCACCGACCAATCAGAGAGCAGTTTCCTCGCGCATCAAAGCTTTTGGTCCGCTGGTAAAAGCTGCCGTGTGAACACAAAACAAACTCGAGGTAAAACGAAACTATCTGGTCTTTGATTCAGACAGGTGTGAAAGAAGTAGTTAGTTTAATACTCAACATTTGCAGGCCTCACGCTCAGTGAGGAGACCACAGCTGCCTGATAGACGTCAGTGTGTGCAGGCTTTGTTATCATCTGTAGGAAGGATTGGTTTCAGATTTAACTGTACAATCTGCATCGTTAGTGCTCTAAACCAACCTGCAGATTTGAATCTTCACTACAGAAAGCACTTTTGGCTTTTAGCCAAATAAAAACTGTTTAAAACATCCCAAAAATAAATTGACCTTTCTTTTATCTGCCCTGAAAAGTGTCTGCGGACCCTGATTTCAGGCTGCACACGAGACATAAAACCCTTCAGAGGTGAGTTACAGCAGCGTGTTTGAGCCTTAGAGGAAAACTCAGAGCAAAACAAAAAAGTCTGCTAAGCCCGGTCGGCTCCGCTCGCTGCTGCTCGATAAGCTTATTGCTCTCTGAGCACACAGTAATAACTGAAGGCTGAATAACTCAGATGAAAATATCAACATTTTTATCACCTCAGATCTGCAGGATTACGGTGCCCGGGCAGAAATATGACGATGTTCAGAGAGACTTTAGGAAGAAAATCCATGTGAAACAATAAAAGTGAAGTCGTGTTGTGTCCCAGAGGAAGTTATGCAAGTGCTGCTGTTTATTATCCTTCTAATTTTTTTACTGTCATAGTTAATATCGTGTGCATAATTTAAAGTAGTGGCAGCTTTACTTTTACGCTTTTCAGTTTGGAGATGTAAATTGTTGATTAAAAATCTTGCAATTTACGAGGAAACTAAAATGCTGGAACACTAACGAGAAGGCAAATTTGCAACAGAAACCAATGACTGTATATAAAGATGGCCGTCGCGTCTCCAACGCTGCCATCTTGCACATTTGTATCCAGAGTGCAGTAGAGATCGGCTGGTGGAGCCGCAGTATTGACCTCCCGTCCGTTCCTCTACCCAAAACACACATCGACCTTGTGGACGTGTTGGAGCCCTCAGGTGGGCTCAGTCTGCAGCAGAACAGCTTCTTGTGTTGGTCTGAAGCAGATATTCACACTTATGGAAAGTTCACTGACTGTAGTGTTGGTGTTAGTTACTTCTCCTCTCGCCTTTCCTCCTCTACTCTGCTACTCAGGAACAGAACGCTGCAGGAGCCCGATTTGTCAACAGAGCTGTCAATCATGAGGTCACACCCCCTTTTTATAGCATCAAATAACTAATTAAAAGTAAACTTGTCAGAAAAATGAACACTTGGACATAAATCAGCATGATAAGAACTAACTATAATGACAGAAACCATGTTTGAGAAAAATGTATTTGACGTGTATTTTGATTTTATAGTTTGACTCGTGTCCCATCTGTTAACATGGAGGAGGCAGGCTTTATGACCTATACTGCAGCCAGTCAGCAGGGGGCGATAGAGGGGGTTTGGCTTCACTTTTAGGGAGCTGTCATGTCGGCCATCTTTGTATACAGCCTGTGGTTGAACCTAACCCAGTCAGAGGGCCTGGATGTTACACATTTTGTACCCTGCTGCTACTCATCCCTTGGAATGGAAAGATTCGGGACTCTTAGTTTTCCCTTGGGTTTGAAATAGGTTTGACTTCCTGTCGTCCTGACACTATATAACACGACTGTCTTACAGTGACATTAGTCAGTTACTTACAGTATAGTTTAGGATTGGGCTACAGTGTATCGGTTGTGTTCAAATTTGGTATATCGCCTTTATTTTACTTTGAAGTGCAGCCTTAAAATGCATGTTTGCCATTGTTGTGTTTTATGTCAACAGAGCAACATTCATCCTTTCTGTTGTCGCCCAAAACACCACCATGTAACACTGACAGACGTCCTGTTATGGGTTCATTGATCTGAGCTACAGAGTGTTCACGTGTTGCAAAGAGGGGATTCCTGCCTGCCTCTGTGTGTTTGTGTTTGTGTGCTACAAAGCCACTGGTGCAGTACTTATTTATGTGTCCATTGCGGCATCTAGCTACAGGAAAGTGCCGCAGTCACTTTTTAGCCCACCCTTCCCAAAACACACACACAAACACACACAGAGTCCCTTGTTAGAGCACACGGTCATGCGATCAGCGCTGCATGCTGCTGCATGTGTCAGGGCTGAGCTCCTGTAATCCACATTGATTTGTGGTGTAGAGAGGAAACAGCTCCCAGGAGGGAAACACTCAGGGCCGCTGTGTCCATCAGCTGCCGTTGGTGTGTCTGAGTGTCTTTCTGACAGCCTCTTTGTTTCTAAAAAGTGTGTTTTGTTACAACAACAGCGAGCTCGGGGGAGATTTGGGAGCTGTCACCAAATCAGCGAGTGTGTCTACACAAAGAAAGCAGCAGGGTTCGTGTTGGTAGGAGTCTGGTTGGGATGAACATCAGAGTATGATTTAGTTGAATATTAAATCAGTTCACGATTAATTTAATAGTTAAAAAAGCATTCATCTTAGTAAAGGGTAGTCCTAGGTGTTAAAGTGGTCTTAGTAGGTGCAGCAACATCCTGATCTGAAAGATAAAGCTGAAGCGCCAAAACTGCAGTTCCACAAACGTCCACTTGAGGCCGGCTCTGAAAGTAAGTCAAAGATTCAACCTTTACATCAGGAAAAAACATGATTACAGCTTCGTACAAAAATGGTCTCGGTCTCTAAAGCTTATTAATGGAGTTATTATAACATTCAGGATCAGGACCATGACCTCGCTAACTCCATCACCTGTTACTCGTTAGCTCTCACACCTGTGCCTCCCTCATGCAATTACCTGTGTGCACACATATAAGCCTGTCTAACCCCTTCTCTCCTGTTTGTTTGAGGTCTGAAAACCATTCCTCCCCAAACCCCATTCCTCTTCTCTCTCCTATCCCAACACAGGAACCACGGGGGGATGCTGAAGCAAAAAGCACGTTGAGATGTGCCCGCAGAGTCTTGACCCTGAGGTTCCTGACTGCTCCAGCTATCTCAACCCCATTCACCACCTCACCACGACTCCCTCTCATCCCACCTCACCACGACTCCCTCTCATCCCAACAAACCCTCATCCCACCTTACCCCGACCCCCTTCATCCCACCTCACCTCAGCCCCCCCTCATCCCACCTCACCACGACTCCCTCTCAACCCACCTCGACCCTAAGTGGAGGCTATCCCTCCACTTATTCTCATCCAAATATGGTCACTGCTGACTTCAAACAAAACCAAGATGGCGGTCCACAAACCAATGGGGCAACATCACAGTTCTACAATTTATATAGTCTATAGTTTATACCCCTTTATCCATCCATACAGATGTGTTATTGAAAAACTCATGTACAACCAGTGCCCCTGTATGATCATGTATTATATCTCCGTCTAATACAAAGATGATTGAGAGAGTAAAGCATCAGCAGAAGATGGATGTACGAGAAATGTTGATAAATAATAGATGACTGGATCAATTGATGGATGGATAAATGGATTGGTAGTTAAATAAATGGATAGATATGATAAGAAAGATTTATGTATGACACATTGATGATAGTGGGATGAAAACAATGGATGGGGGAGGGGCCAATGGCTACTTAGATGGGCAGATAAATAATTGGTTGATTGGCGGATAAATGGACGATTGATTAATCGTACTCTACTGTGTATGTATGCGTGATTCACTGGAGGATTGGACTGATGCACAGATAGATTAATGGATAAATGGAAGGATGGATGGTTAGATAGTTGTATGAATAAATGAAGAAATGGATGGATGGTTAAATGGACTCATAAAATAATGGATAGATGGATAGATGGAGGGGTTCTTGGCGACAAAAATGGGGTGATAGAAAGTTGGACTGAGGGGCAAATAGAAGGTTAATTGAGTCAAAGGTTGTCAGTAAATATGCTGTACATACACTGTACATTGTAGATTAACAAATGGTTAAATCAGTGCATTATGGATGGAAGGATGAAGAAATAGATGGATGGTTTAATGGACAGATAAAATAACGGACAGACAGATGGCTGGATAGTTGGAGAGTTAATTGGATTGGCTGACAGATGGATGACAGATGAACAAATGGTTAAGTGAGTGAATGTATGAAGGTTTATTTGCTGTATATATATACACAGTATATATATACAGTATAAACTGTACATAGGTGGTTGACAGGTTTTGGGGTTGGTGGATGGATGGATGGATTAATGAATAAATGTTGGGATAGATACATAAATGAGTGAACAGATGGATAAATGTTACATTAGATAGATGAGGAAATATATGGAAGGATGGTTAAAAGGACAGATAAAATAATGGATGGATGAATGAATAAATAATTGGTTGATCGGCTGATAGATGGATGACTCATGAATAAATGTTTGATAGAGTCAGAGTAATTGAATATGTATATACTTTAATGTATGATTAAGTGGTTTGGGGTGCGGATGGAAGCACAAATAGATAAAGAAATAAATGGATGTTTAAATGGACGGATAAGATTGTGGGAAAATGCTTGGATGGATAGTTTAGGAAATGGACTAGAGACAGTTGGTTGTAGAGCTAAAAGAAAAGGCTGATGGTGGCGTGAATGGATGGATGTAAAGATGAATAAATATCTGATAGATACAAAAATTGGAGGACAGATGGAGGAAGAGTTTAATGAATGACTTATGGACGGATTGATGAAAAAATGGATGGATGGTAAGATGGAGAGAGAGAATAGATTCATTGATGGGCTGAGGGATGGATGGTCTATGGACCAATAGAGAGATCAACCAATGATCGAAGGGATAGATACATACATGTAACTAGGTGGATTTAGGGATGAATGAAAAGGCTGGTGGTCGAATGAATGAATGAATGAATGTACAGTATATATGTGGATGTAAATATGGGTGGGTTAGATAGATGGATGGATGGCTGGTTGGGTGAATAAACAGCTCGGTGTATGGACTGATAAATGGCCGGAAGAATGGAAGGAATGAAGGTCAGATGGTGAATGGATGGGTGGGCACATAAATTGGTGGATGGATGAGTAAATGGGTGGAAGGATGGATGGATTGAAGGATATCTCGATGGTAAGGTGAGTAAGTGGTTGGATGGACGAGTTTCCTGTCAAGCCGACAGTAAAACAAAAGATTAAAACAGATATTTTGCGTTTCACACACACACGTTCAGAATCGAGCCTCTGTTGGTTTGTTTTTCTCTGAGCAGAGACTCTAAATGCGGCTGTAAATATTCCGCCGGCTCCTGACGCCCATTCACTCAGAAACAAACAGCGAAGGGGGAGGAGGGGGAGGAGGCCATAAATCCAGAGTTTATGGTCTGTCCATGGACCAGTAAAACACCCCGAGCTGCAATATCAGTCAGCGGGTCAGAGAGAGAGAGAGAGCCGGAGAGGGAAACAGGTCATCAGGGAGATAGAGGGAGGACGAGAGGGATGGAGATGAAAGAGTAGAAAGGAGGTCAAACTGATGGAAAAGAGGGGGAGGAGGGGAAGGAGGAGCTTGGTGGTAATACCCCTGTCTTATTGAGAATCTTACAGCTCTTCCTGTGTGTGCGTGTATGTGAGGGATTGTCTCTGCATCTTTGTGAGGACCAGTTTTAGCTTTAGGTCTCCAGAGAGAGAGGATATTTTCACCCGACAAAAAGCTCCATAAACTTTTGATTTGTCGGTCCCTTCTTTGGGACCCATCTTTAAAGAGAACGACTGAACAGGATGTATCGACTACAGTCGCAGCACAAAATGATCAAGCATCATCTTTTGTGACCTCAGGGACTCCGAGTTTGAAATTGACTGTTAATTCTTGAAGCTGCAAAGAGCGGTTGCAAAAACGGTCTCACTAAAGTCCTTTTCCGGAAAATTTCAACACAGCCTGCCCCTGAAAGTTTCTAGACTTTCCCTGTCACACACGACCTTCCTGGTCTCCTGAGGCAGAGCATGCTGTAAAAAGTACGCTGCAGTCCCGGCAACTGACGAACAATTTCACCGTCGGCCCTCACAGCCAGAAGCTCCCGAATCTCTTCATCTCTCCAGTCTGCAGACATCTTGTAAATGATCCTTCTTCTTCTTTCGGTTTACCTGCTGCGTTCACACATCGGCTCACCCCAACTTCTCGCGGACATTTTACTCGGAGGCTGGCAGGAAAAAGTCTGCATAATATGCAAATATTCGCCTCTTTGCGTTCACACATGCAGCCCTGCCGGGCCATTTGGGGAGTGCGTTGCATGTGTAAGTGGCGTAGTTGGACCATTCAGTAGTTGCTTCGGAGTTGCAAACAGTTAAGGCCCAAAATTGTGGATGCTCAAATCTCCACTTTTCCACCATAAGCAAGGGAAAGAATACACTTCCAGCCATGACTTTAAGCCAAAGCAGATGAAATCCCTCAAAGTTCAAAAGCAAAAGTGGAAATTTAAACTACAGAAAGCTCCAGAAGATCATTTAAATCTACCGCGTGGCAATTTCTTCCCCCCAGACTTTAGCAGGCAACAAACAATAAATCTAATGTGCAGACTTGTTAGCAATGTTAACAATTAACACTGTCATCAATAAAATACAGCTGCATGGGTCGTCTGCCAAGCCAGTCACCAACCCGTACTTGAGGATGTTTGAGGATCAAAGGAGACCCAGGAGACAAATTGTTGTGACATGTTGAAGTTGTCCCTGCTGAATCCCTGATCTTTTTTTAAACCTACCCAAGTAGTTTTGTGCCTGGACCTAACTGTGGAAAATCCCCTCCTCCTGCCTCTCCACTTCCTTGATGGGTGGAGCTTCAGAGCCAATAAAGACAGCTCACCTGTGGCAAACTCTTTGAGAACAATGGAGATGGCTGGCCACATGTGGATCATCACCCAGATTTGAACTGTGTCTGTGATATGTAAGTATCCTTTGTTTAAAATGTATTTGCAGAATCTTTAGTTGTTGATGCTTTATTTGTTGTATTGACTTCCTGTAAACGTGATGATTTCCTCATTGCTAGATGTATGCTGTAATTGTTATGAGGATGAATTATTTAGGAATCATGTCGTCTTTTCCCTTGTCACCAGATAACCAGTTAAACTATACTGGACAATGCAACATTGGACTGGAACTCTTTGCCTTTGCTCATCTGTTTACTGAGTTGGTACCAATCCCTGAAACCTATCCTAGGAGTTACACTATTTCTTCAAACCGAACATTTCCCCTGACCAGGCCCTGACCGTTTCACAATGCTTATCCATCAGTCCCTTCATATTTGACCTAACAATAGTATTGAACTATGGTTGAATTCTAGTTATAAGGTCAAATAATTGGATACGCTTGGATAATTGGAGAAATCTGAGCTTCCAGTGCGTCGCCTGTCAGAGTTGCAGCTTTGTGTCCTGTCCTGCTGCTGTTCAGTGAAGACGAGAAAGTACGGGCGGACATCTTGAAACTTCTCTGGGCTTCTGTGAGAAACGGATGTCACGGTGTGAATAATGTATGAGTCATATATGGTTTAGCTCTTATAGCGATGCATATTTGACCAAACCGGCTGTTTCTGGGGGGCAGAGGGAGCACGCAGCACTTAACATGCAGTATGCATGTTCAAACACACACGCGCTCTTATGTCTATAAACCACAACTACAACAGAAACCATTACACTGATCTAATTATAGAGTCTGGTGATGTTTTATTGTTCACAAATGTAAAGACCAACTTTGAATTGATCCCACATTAATACGTTTTGTCTGCTCCATCCAAAGACTGATAGGCCCCATCTCACCATCTTAGTTATATGGTGCCAAAAGTGGACAAGAGGGTGGAGCCAGAGAGGGTTTAGCACATGCTAACTTATCAGCTAAGGCTAACCTTGGTATGCAAGGTGCATCTGTAATTAACCGTAGCTATAATGGCTGGGATGCTTATTTTGGCAAGGAGAGACATGGTTTAAAAAAGGATCTGCTGACCCCTTAGAGTCGTTGTTAGTTCAATCTAATCTCTATTTACAGATTCTACATAATGTAGAAACTGTAGGTGCACGACCGGATTTTAGTCCGGGAAGTCTTCTGCTGGCCATTTGTAGTCCGAGTAGTATTGGCCAATCACGTATCAGCAGGCTGCGGCGTATGCAGGAAAAACAGTTCATGTAGAGAGAGCCAAAGCAGGCGGTGAAGACATCCCGGCTCCCATCACTGTCATCTGATGATGATTTAGCTTCTTATTTATCTCTATAAACAGACGTCAAGTTCAGCTAAGAATCTGTTCTAGATCAAAAAATTCAACTTGAGATAAATTCGCTTGACGCTGTGTCACAAAAGTCGCTCAACGTTTAGATTTCCTGACTTCCTCAAATGCATCAGAAACGATCGATTTGACCTCCGTTCAACAAACTACTCATTTTAAAGTAGTTTTCTTCTCCTCTTGAGGACAGACCTGACAAAGCTTCCTGACTTGTTACTAATCTGCATCATGATGTTGTTATTTCAGCAAACTTAAGAGCCGTTTATTAAAGTCAATCACAAGAAAATCTGTTTCTTTTTCGGGTTCATGCTGCTGAAGTAAGCCAGAGTGCAGCCTCTGTGTAACTTACTATTTACAGTGAAACTGAGACTCAGCACAGACAGATGAACGGGCGCTCCTCCGGGGGATGGAATGAACTAAGAGATGACAGCGTTGCTTCTGAAGCTGCTAACTGGACTGTAAACATGCAGCGCACGGGAAAGGACGTCTTTACTGGAAGTCTTTTATTGCTAAACGCTGGCTACACCGGATACGCCCGACATGTTCACCGTTGTTTCAGGAGGCTATATCGTCGTCAGATGAAAGGCTTCTGAGATTGACCAGGAGAAACATGGACTCCTCTTTCTGGGGAGAACTGTGTCACTATTTCCGTGTTCTGCTCTCAGATTCAATACAAGAAGAAGAATTACCTTATTGATCCCCTTGAGGTAAATTCAATATTTCACTCCATTACACAGTTACTCACGCGCACACACACACACAGGCCTGACACACACTTAGACATGCAGTCGTGGGGGGGGTGAGATGTTTGAGCGATGGAGCTTTCACATCACGTGTCCCTGGAGCAGTTAGGAGTTTCGTGCCGCGGTCAAGGACATCTGCAACACCCAGGAGGTGAGCTGGGACCTCTCCAGCTCCACTCCAAACTCTGATCCACGCTGGACTTGGACCAGCCGCACTCCTCTTCCCGAGCCAATCCCCGACAGACTCAGCTGCCACCGCCCTCTTTCATAGCAGCACAATATGGATGTGACCTGCCTTCTCCCTGATTGTTATTGGATTATTGAAGGCCGGAGGAGCTGGAGGCCAACCTGAGCCTTTCACACTCATGATCACAATCTCGATAGCCTCCTCCCTCGGCTGCCATCCATCCTGCAGCCCCCCCCCCTGCCTCCTGCCTCTCCTCAGACTGCTGCGTGGAGGAGGCAGAGCTGCTGGGAATCCCACAGTCATCCATTATATAACCCGCTCTGTGCTGCAGTCATGGTGCTCAAGCTGTGACACTGATTAACTGGTGGCTGTTCTTCTAAATGCAGCAGATCAACCTCCACATGGAGAAATTCTGCATTTTTACATCCACTCTCTGTGTGAGTTAAAGCACCTGCTTAGTGTCCGCTCTGCTCCGTGTTTCAGGTGTGAACGCTTCAACCGTCTCCTGACTGACTGATGCACCTTTTCACTCACATTGTCATTGTGGATATCCAAACACTTCATTTACACTTTTAATTCACTCCTACTGTCGGGGTCCATCTCCCTTCTGCCATTTAAATAAATACAGTGAACCTCACCCACTCCCGCTCCCCTGAACACATCACCCCCGTCCTCCAGAACCTCTGCTGGCTCCCTCCATAAGCAGGCCCCTCCGTACCTCACAGACCTGCTCCATCGCCACACTCCCTCCCGCAGCCTCCGCTCCTCTGATGCCCCCTCCCTCTAACTCTCTACCACAGCACATCCGAGACTGTACCGACCTGACCTCCTTCAAATCCCTGATCAACACCTTTCTAGAAGTGCTTTAGTTCCTCTTATCGTGTTTCTTTAGTTGTTTTTAATAATGTAAAGTGACTTTGAGTATCATGAAAAGCGCTATATAAATAAAATGTATGATTATTATTATTAATATGTGATACTAAATCATCTTGTTTGAGCATTTAGCAGATTAATGTCACTTTAATAAATATACATTTGGTTGGTCTCGAGACAAACGCAACCATCCCGTGTCTCCCTATGCTGAATAATGATGTAGGCATGCTGACATATCGCTACAAAGTGATGCATGTTATATTACAAATTATAAGTCTCTAAGGAAAGTCTGCAGATATGTGGACTCATGGAAACGATGCAATCTTTGTGCACTTGACAGTTGAATGGTTGGACAGCCCTGAGAGCTCTCACACTGACAGGAATGTGCCTCAAAGTCTGTTAGTCCCTGAGTGTGAAGATCTGTATCGGGCAATGCAGTCGCACATTATAGTATACAAACATATATTTTACCAGGAGGAGTCCCCGACATGTCTGTCTGGTCTCCAAACTACACAAACACATGCGAGAAGTTATACAGACAAGGCGAGACAGAAGCTCTCTCCCTGAAATCGGATGAAGCCAAAGGTTGACGTTGTTTGTGTCATGAATGACAGCATCGCACCAACAAGGAAAGAACAGAAGACAATGTTCTCTCTCAAGTGTTACGACCCTTCCCCTGATATTCCCCTCTCCTCAGCCTCGGGTCATAAGTGCTGCCAAATGAGAATTTCCCACTGCAGGACTTGGACTCCCCAACATGTCCAGATGTTTAACCTCTGTTTGCACATACTTGCCTGTGATTTGGGGCTTTAGTCAGCTGTCTCAAAACGTTCAGCCTGTTGAAGTCATGTCTGAAATCATCCTATGTCATCACTCACACAGGCCAAAAAGAAAACACTCAGACATGCTGGTGTGGAGAAGAAACATCGGCCACTTCCGAGGCATGTAGGAGTTCAGCACCTCGGCAGGTGAAGCAGCGCCCAACCTGCTACCCAATCACTCTCAGCCTCCAGGTCCCAAACTGAGTCCCTACAGACCCATCTACTGCCACCACGGATTTCACCACCACAGTCTGGATGTGACGTGACTTCAGTCAGCCTGTAGCTGCAGATTTTCGGAGAACTGAAGAGCGGGGGAGCCGGGGGTCGACTGTCAACCCTGTTAATGTGTCTGACAAGGTCTGAGGCAAAGCCAAGACCATGTAGGGAGGAGGTCACCCCATAGTTTTTGGGTGGTCCCTGAAGTTTGCCGGAAACACTACTTCCTAACTTTCATTCACTTTGACTGCACTTCCTGAAAAGTGGAAACAGTAGCGATGGTTAAGTGGATAGAGGGGGCTGAACTGGGAAATATAGCTTTTATATAGCTGGAAAATGAGGAAAATAAAACAGGTGGAAGTAATGCAACTACATGGATGCCAACTGCTGTAAAACACGCAGGAAGCAGAAGAAGAAGAAGAGGCAGAAGTAGAAGCAACAGAAGAAGAAGAAGCAACAGAGGAAGAAGCAGAAGAAGAAGCAGAAGAAGAAGCAGCAGAGGAAGAAGCAGAAGAAGAAGCAGAAGAAGAAGCAGCAGAGGAAGAAGCAGAAGAATAAGCAGCAGAGGAAGAAGCAAAGGAAGAAGCAGACGAAGAAGCAACAGAGGAAGAAGCAGAAGAAGAAGCAGCAGAGGAAGAAGCAGAAGAAGAAGCAGCAGAGGAAGAAGCAGAAGAAGAAGCAGCAGAGGAAGAGCAGAAGAAGAAGCAGCAGAGGAAGAGCAGAAGAAGAAGCAGCAGAGGAAGAAGCAGAAGAAGAAGAAGAAGACGAAGAAGAAGAAAAAGAAAAAGAAGCAAAAGACGAAAACTCTGGTTTCTATTCGAAATAGAATTAATGAATACCGTTGTGTCTGAGCTGGCTTTAGTTGTTGTGGAGAGCAAAAAGAGGAGGAACACATGTTCATAAATGTAGAGACAAAACTCATCTGATGATAAATAAGCTTTTTTTTTCTTAAATCAACAGATATCTGCGTGTAAATTAAAACACCTTTTTCACGTCTCAAGAAGCTCTTTGGGCTGTAAACAATTCTATGGTGACAAAAATCCAACCATTCTTACTTTCAGGTGATAACACACCCACGAAAACAAACGTTATATTGCATTTCTTCCAATAAATCTGCAATTATATCTCAATGTATGATAGTAGCAACAGGAAAAGGGGACCACAGGAGAAATGAACTGCCGAGCACAGCAGACTGTGACAGCAGAGAGAGTAAAGTTAAAAACCAGGACAGTAGAGCAGATAGACGCACGAGAAGGTGCTGTGTAACTCACCTGGTGGGGCCAGGTGATGCTTCTCTCTCTCTCTCTATAACTTTTCTGTAGGTCTTTGGCTGTTCTAATTTGAAAACACAAATACATATACCTTTAAAAAATATAAAAGAAATAAGGCAAAATTATTCAAATCAAAAGTGCAATAACAGGTGAGGTCCAGGTCCACTGGGAGCGGCTGGAAACTTGGCTCAAGAGCTTACAGGGAGACAGAAAGACGCAGACTAAGTACTCTGGGAGGTGGCACTAATCAAGCACAAGTGAGACCAATCAGGGCGAGGCAAATAATCAGGACAGGAAGTGAAGTGTGGGAACAGAAAATAAAACAGGAAATGGAAGGAAATTTACTCTGATGAAACACAACACACTGGAGCTTTAAACCTTCAGAAGATGGTTTTCACTCGACAGAAATGGTGTGAAAATTGTAATCTGTAAGTTAAAAGTAAAATATTAACCTCTGAAATAAAAAGGCGAAGAACGTTAACGATAACAAAAATAAAACACTCAAGTATTCGAGCACAAGAACCTTCAATTTGAACAATTTTCAGTTGAGTACGAGTAAAAGTACTGAGTTATATTCCAGCGTCTGTCCTGAGCATCTTTTCAGCTGTATCACCACATCCATGGAGGAGGTGGTGTTTTATTTTTTTATTTATATATATTTTGTGAGCAGTGAATCACTGGCTGAGTGCCGGCGCTCGGCGAGGAGCTCCCAGCAGAGAGGACAGCGAGAGAAGGAAAGGGTTAATGCATAGGAGGCTGCGCGGTGTGGGCGTGAGGTCGCAGCTATAATCAATACCAAACAGTTGGAGAAAGTTAGAAAGTAGAGGCAGACACGGAGGGGGCAGGTAGAGAGGGGGTGGGAGACGGTAAAGCTCGACTGATTTGAATTCTATTCATAATTCTCTGCTGGGAGGCTGGTTAGCTGAAGGCGGCGGATGATGAGAGAAGGAATGAAAGAGGGGGAGAAGGTGTGGGAGGAAGAGAGAGTAACAAAGGGAAGGACAGGCTGGGATGGAGTGCTGAGTCTCTGAGGGGGAGGGAAGCTGGGAATTAAACACAGCTCGGCTTCAAACGGAAAGGTGGAGAGACAGACGGAATGAATGAGAGACAGACAGAGAGAGAGAGAGAGAGACAGAGAGAGAGACAGAGAGAGAGAGAGAGGGAGAGAGAGACAGAGAGAGAGGGAGAGGGAGAGAGAGAGACAGAGAGAGAGGGAAAGGGAGAGAGAGAGACAGAGAGAGAGAGAGACAGAGAGAGAGAGAGAGACAGAGAGGGAGAGAGAGAGCTGTGTCTGTGCTGTGTCTGATTTACAGCAGCTGCTCAGTTTGATTCCTGCAAATCAAAAACAAGAACATGAACCGTTATGCCACACACACACACACACACACACACACACACACACACACACACACACACTCACACATATGAACTTCTGTCCTCAGCAACAGGAAGTGATGCGTTACAGCACTGTGAATCCTGCTCTAACTCTCTGAGCACCAGACACACAGACATAAGAAGTCAAATTGAAGTTTGTTACACAACGTAGTTTCAACCAAGCGATCTGATTGGACAAGAGGAGTCCCATGAGTGGCGATATACAGTATAACAGCACTGGGACTTTTAACTATGTGTATCACTCCGCCTCAGCCAGGTGTTCTGAATACTTTTGATCGGTTAAGTTGCACGCTGTGATTATCTTCGACACTCGACCTGCAGCCTCATGCCTGTGAAATAATCAGCCGTGCTGATATTCAGTACAACAGCACGGGTTTGTCTCAGAGGAAAACTTCTCTTTTGTTTCTTTTGGCTGATCCAGTTAGCTTCAGCCTGGCTGGCAGCTGATAACTAGCTTCCTAAGTAGTGAAGAATGGATGTTCGATTCCATGGTAGTGTTACATAAATCAGGTGCTTTATTCTCATCTATAGCTCACACCTTTTCCACAACTGCAGGACTTGAACCTCAGCTTATCTGGACATTTTCTGGGGACTACAACAACTCTTATTAGCCTATTATCACATGGTATGAAGGCTACAGTTAGGAGCATAGACTGTATAAAAAGATGGACAACTCCTCTCTATTGCCCCCTGCTGACTGGCTGCAGTATAGGTCATAAAGCCCGCCTCCTCCATGTTAACAGATGGGACATGCGTTAAACTATAAAATCAAAATACACGTCAAATAAATGTTTCTCAAACATGGTTTCTGACATTATAGTTAGTTCTTATCATGCTGATTTACGTCCAAGTGTTCATTTTTCGGACAAGTTAACCTTTAATTACCTATTTGATGCTATAAAAAGGGGGTGTGACCTCATGATTGACAGCTCTGTTGACAAATCGGGCTCCTGCAGCGTTCTGTTCCTGAGTAGCAGAGTAGAGGAGGAACAGCGAGAGGAGAGGAGACATAACTAACAGTAACACTACAGTCATTGAACTTTCCATAACCGTGAATATCTGCTTCAGACCAACACAAGAAGCTGCTCTGCTGCAGACTGAGCCCACCTGAGGGCTCCAACACGTCAAGCCCACCAGGTACGTGTGTTTGGGTAGAGGAAGGGGCGGGACGTCAATACTGCGGCTCCACCAGCCAAAACAAATGTCTTTATAATCCCCCTTTTCCACCTAAATTTAACTTGTTGACGCAGGTTTTTCGGACCCATGAAGACGATGCCGATTGTCTCTTTTCCCATTGCCAGTGAAGTATACTCCTGTTGGTCTCTTTTCTGCTGTGTTACAAACACGACCGAAACAGGGTTAGTAAACAGTGACGATGTTACAGTGGTTAGGTCTTTATTGTATCTATTACTCATTCAGTCTGTTGATCAAACTCAGTGCCAACAAATTTGGAACAATGTTCGAGCGCTGCTTGGACAGAGACGGGTTGAATTTGTAGCTGAGATGACAAGGAGTCGCAGAAGTTGCAGACGGAGCATAGCACCGGAAAGGTGTTGGAGATTAGCGTGTCAACTCGGGTTTTGTGTTCCCATCAATGCCTATTAGAGCTGAGGCAATACCTGGGTCTACTGCAGAGTCAGTCGACCCGGGTCTGAATGCTGATTGTAACCTTTCCCATTAAGCAAAAAAGCTGAGTGTTTGCAGGTTTTTTTGACCAGTGGGGAAGCAGCTTACAAACAAGGATGTTCCTAGAAAGTGAGATGTGTTTCCCTAACGTTCCTCATTCCTCCGGTCTGAAAGCTTCTAAAGACGGAGATAAACAAGCTTTATGTAAACCTTTAAACAAACCTTGTAATCAGACATCCAAAACAAACGTTTAGCATTGATAAGATCTGTTTAGTCCACACAATAGGACTGTTCCAATGCACACACACACACAATCACACACACACACGCACCATATGCGGGTATAAAATGCTGGGTTGTGTCTTGCTGTCATAAACAAGCCGAGCTGTTGGAGCTGCTCAGAGTCTAAATATGGACGTCGTGAGCTGGTCTCTGTTATGAAGCTGCAGGCCTCCTGTGCAAACATCCAGCCTTCAGATCCAACACACACACACACACACACACACACACACACACACACACACACAGGAACACTGTTACTGCAGATGGAAAATCCTCCGCAGTGATGCTCTGTTGTAAAGATGTACTTTGTCTTCCTGAAAGCCGACATTAACCCGCAGGTGTTTTACATGTTGTCGCTGTGTCAGAGAGCAGGAAGTCTTCATAAAACACCTTTTAAAAATAAAAGCTCAGAGACGTTAACGTGCAGAGACCGAACACACGGTGACATCAGTGCAACTCTGGGGAACAACTTTATTGTCTTTTTAGACGCTGCTGCAGTTTGTGCTGCCGTTTGACTTTATTGCGCGATGCAGAGACGTGTTTCTCTTTTATTAAATCTTCTTTCACTGATGTTTCATTTCACATTTTTCATCTTCATTCAGCTTATTTGACTAAAAACAATCTCATTTTCTTAAAACAAAAACTAAAAAACTTCAACAGGACAGAATAAATCAAATCTAAGCACAATGTCAGGAAAAAAACTCTTTAAACAGAAGGATTATATCTATCTAAATATTTTAGTTATTAAATAGATCAAGCTAATATCTGTTTAATGTTTCAAGACAGCAACACAGATGTATCACATCCTCCCTGCCTGGTGTCTGTTAACACTCCCACTGTGTTAATATATCAGGTCTTCTGACATGACGCAACACTGCCCCCTTGTGGTCTCAGAAACACATACAACACTTAGAAACATAAACTTGCCTTCATCACATCAAAGGTCAGGGTTCATCAGAAACCGTCTCTGCGTATTTTCCTCCCTGTGTGTCTGTGGTTTCACATCAGACATGTACATCAACAAGTGGTTGTAACTGCCATTGTGCCTCATGAAGGCCTGGACCAAAGCACATGCACCGATCAGCCATAACATTATGACCACTGACAGATCGAGTGAATAACATCTGAGCCGAGTGGGAGTCGCTTACCTGGGAAAGACATGGCAACAGGATGCACTATAGGAAGAAGAGAAGCCAGCGGAGGAAGTGTGATGCTTTGAGCAATGTTCTGCTGGGAAACCTTGGGTCCTGCCGTTCATGTGGATGTTACTTTGACACGTACCACCTATCTAAACATTGATCCAGACCAAGTACACCCCTTCATGGAAACAGTATGCCCTAATAGCAGTGTCCTCTTTCAGAAGGATAATGCGCCCTGCCACACTGCAACAATGGTTCAGGAATGGTTTCAGGAACAAGGTGTTGACTTGGCCTCCAAATTCCCCAGCTCTCCAATTGAGCATCTGTGGGATGTGCTGGACAAACAAGTCCGATCCATGGAGGCCCCACCTCGCAACTTAGAGGACTTAAAGGATCTGCTGCTCACGTCTTGGTGCCAGATACCTCAGCACACCTTCACAGGTCTAGTGGAGTCCATGCCTCCATGGTCAGGGCTGTGTTGGTGGCAAAACGGGGACCTGCACAATATAAGCCAGGTTGTTATAATGCTATGGCTGATTGTTGTACTTCTGTGTTGTTGCATAAGAGACATTTTGAATGCAGGACTTTTATTTTCACGCTGCGTCTTTATAACTTTATTACTTCTTTTTTCTTGAAACTTCATCACTGTCCCCTAAAAAGCATTAAAAATGTGTTTTATGTAACAACGAGGTGATTAGGACATAAGAAAAGAGAAAAACTTTTTAAAATGTGGATGATTTAACCCCACATACTAAGACATGTTGTCCTTTTAATACAAATATAGCAGCTTGTTCTTATTTTGGTGATAAATATGTTTGAAAAAACAAACCTTAACTTTGGGTTCAACAGTTTGTTGATCTTAAAGGACCACCACCAGTCTTTGCCCTTGATTCTGCCAATTTCATGAAAGCTCTGTTTGCTGAGGACTCAAAAGGACCCCCAGAGTTTATTTGTCGGATTAACTGACGTTTCTCATGTTCGCTTTAGGAGCTCAAAGAAGAAGAGGTCCAGGCGGTCCGTCCACGGCCTGCTGCTCAGGCTTCAGGCTGCTTCCTCTGCCCGGCCGTCTCACATCGACGTGACCTCTGAACAAACCGGACCACTTCTGTGTTCTGGTGACGGGGACACAGAAGCATCCGGAAACTCTGGTCCTGATGAGGAGTTCACATCCTGAAAGTCTCTGCAGGACTCCAGCATCAAGCAGAGACGGGCACAGCGTGTGTGGAAGAATGACTCAGATAGAACGAATAAGAAGAGTCAAGAAGCCTCAAAGTTACTGATTTTACTTCAGAGTACACAAATATCTGCAAAATGTCGAAACAAACATCAAAGGTCCTGTTATGCAGAATTTCCGCAGGGTGTTATATTTATCATATACATTATTTTAATTGATGCATTAACGTGTAATTTAACCTATAAATGCTCAATGTTTTATTTATTAATCCTTTAATGTGTTTAATCCTAACCCTTATCTGTCATGTTACTGTCAGAAAAATGTAATAAAGGAGCAAAATATTAACTTTTAATCAGAAATATAATCAAGTGGATGTATTAAATACTGATTTCAGTATAGTACTGAGTAAATGCACTTACTCTGGTTCACATGCAAACCTTTACAGCAAACATTAAAGCACTATTAATGTTCCTTAATATACCACGTGATCATATATATATATATATATTACTCTATAAATGAAATGTTTTGTGGACATTGTAATAACATCATTAGCATGATGTATGTATGTATGCTGCCTTTAAATGGACCTCATTAGTGTGTGGCTACGACATGAAAGTCATGGACATAAGCTGATGTGTTCTGCCTGCTAACGAGGAGTTAATGTAATGCATGAAATGACAGAGGACAGAGGTGAGGCTGTGTAGGACATATTAAATAACAAAGAAACGCTCTATAGAAGTAAAACTACAATATATAAGTGCTGTACTTACAACTGCATCAAGTCTGTAATCCATCCATCATTATCCCACTTATCCTGTTCAGGGTCGTGGGGGGGGCTGGAGCCTATCCCAGCTGTCATTGGGCGAGAGGCGGGGTCAATCACAGGGCCGACACACAGAGACAGACAACCTTTCACGCTCACATTGACACCTATGGGTCATTTAATTTAAGTTTGCTTCTTCCTGCTCCTGTTTGTTCATGGACAGTGTTAAGTATTTGAGAAAGTGTATGTATGTATGTTATCAAACACTGAAGTGAGCAAATATACTGAATATGAATGAATGAATGAATTCATTTTATCCGCTTTCTCACTGGTCAAAAAGCCCGCTAACACCAGCAAACACACAGCTGTTTTGCTTAATGAAAAAGGTTTCAATCAGCATTCAGACACGGGTCACATGACTCTGCAGTAGACCCGGGTAATTATCGCTTCGGCTCCGATCGGCATTAATGGGAACACAAAACCCATGTCAACACGTTAATGTCCACCCCCCTTCCAGCGCGATGCTATGCTCTGCCGGTAACTTCTGCAACTCCTCGTCATCTCAGCTACCAATTCTGCTCTTCTTCGTCCAAGCAGCTCTCGAGCATTGTTTCAAATTGACTGAATGAGTAATAGATACAATAAAGACCTAACCACTGTAACATCTTCACTGTTTACTAACCCTGTCTCCGGCGCATTTGTGACGTCAGACGGTGACTCAGCAGAAAAGAAACCGACAGGAGTATACTTCACATGGCAATGGGAAAAGAGATAATCGGCATCTATAAGTCTTCAGGGGTCTGAGAAACCTGCGTCAGCACGCTAAATTTAGGTGGGAAAGGGGTAAAAGAGTTTCCATTGAACCTAGCGAGCATGTCTTTGGACTGTGGGAGGAACCCACATGCACGAGGAGAACAAATAAACTCTGTAATATTATTGTGAATTATTTTAAATCTGTTTGTTGTAGTTACTTCTTTATGGAACAATGCACAGTAATCATCATACACAGTTTAAAAACAGTGTAAATGTGCGACAGTTAGTTTCTTTCTGAGCGTAAGAAACAAAAACCAATATCCATCTCATGTCTGCCTGTGAAGTACAGAACCAGAGGCAGAATGTGGTTAGCCTAGCTTAGCATAAAGAGTGGAAGCAGGTGGAAAAAGTTAGCAAGCATCTTCCCAAAGTTCAAAACTACATCACCAAAGCCTCCATAGCTCACCAGTTAAGATCCATAACAGACATTAGTTTAAGATATTAATCTTTAATAGTAGAACCCTCGTCTTCAGATGATAAGACATGTTGTGGACATTAAAGAGCTTGATAAGAAAATCAATGAGTTTACCTTTCCTACTTTAAACATTGACAGTAAATGAACAGAAGCCTGATGGTGTCTGAGGGGTCCTAAGCAACCGCTCAGTGAGCCGATGCCTTGCGCTGGCTCTGTATCAAGTCAACAGAGAGGAACCCTGAGCTCTGTCAGCGTGGCTGGTTAGCATCAGGCTGTCGTCCTGGTAATGGCTGCCGCTAACAGACATTCTGCTGTGTGTTTCCTGATCCTGCTGAGGCTGCAGGCAGAACAACACAAGTGTAAAAATATAACTGTCAGAGCGCGCAGAGGAGGACGTCAATACAGTGAGACAGGGACAGAGACGGCAAGGACTTTTATTTTGAAAGATTACATGATCATCTGAAGAACAGTCAGCTAATGATCTCACACCAACTGTACATTATTTCATGAACCTGTTGTTTAGAGATCAGTGCCAGTGTTTATACTTCACATCTTATGTTGCAGTTAAACAGTACAGACTGTTCAACAGAATCAGTATGTTGCTATGCTAAGCTATCAGTGACAAAAGTTAAATCACCCAGTCTTAAACATTTGATAAGATTTTGGACACTTGTGAATCATCATTGTGATCAGAAAGTCCCTTTGTCATTCTTATGGGAATATTTATATAAGTATATTTATCATTAACAAATAAATTAATGCACATTACTATAAATCCGGGCCAACAACATGACCTGAATAAGTAGCATTTTTGGGGGGGTTAAACACTGTTTTCCATGAGCACACAGGTGTTTCTATCAGACACATCCGAGGAGGACAGAAATGACTACACTTAATTTTATACAGCCGAGATCGAAGCTAGAAACTGGTTAAACTGACATCATAAAAGAGTGTTGGAGTATGTTTGGTTATGGAGAGAGAAATAAAGTTAGGGTCCATGCTGCTCTGCTGATTAATATTCATGGGAGCTGTAGTTTTATGTGTGCAAACAAAATAAATTCTGTTCATGACTGGTCATGAGAATTGCCGGTCATAAACTTTACACTCAGAATTCAGACAGTGAAATAAAATGACAAACAGTAAATATTGTGCATCTGAACAGCAGTAACCCTGTGACACAAACACTTTTGTGTCTGTATGTTATTTATTCTAAATGTTTAAATCCTGTGTTATACCATAAATTACCTCCACCCACTCCATGCATATAAAGCTACCTGTTAACTGAAATGATCATTTAATTTTCCTTGTAATATCTGTACCTCTTTCTTCTTTCCCCGCCTGTGCGATTGTGTGCCCCGCCCTCATTGTTTTCACCTGTGTCTGGTTTGTCTTACCTGTGACTGATTACCCTCACGTCCAAGTGTACTTAGTCTTTCATTCTGTGCCAGTTTGTCTTCAAACCTTTATGCCTTTGTGAATGTGTTCCTCTTGACTCCACCAGTGTTTTCACCGTGTTTTCTGGACCTTGTAACTGTTTCTTTCAGATGTTTATTTCTTGCTCCCCCTGGACTCTCCAACCACAAGCCATTTGTTTTTCTTTATTTATCTGTGTTACACTAAATCTTTTTAAAGCCTGTATTTGGGTCCTCTGCCTTTGTGTTTAATAGCCAAACTTGACATACCATAATCAGAGATTTGCAAAAAACAAAAGTGCAAATTCAACCAATAAAACCGTCCGTTGAAATTTGCCTGGAGGGATCAGTTTAGTTTTATGTTACCAGACCACAGCAGTGATAAACTGATGTGCTTAATATGGACTCAGACAGCAAAGCAGAAAGACGTGCATGCTGCAACTTTTAATGCAAACTACACTGCAAAATCAGATCAAAAAATAGCTAATATGATACCCTATCATACTAGCATTCTTTTATGTACTCTACTATATGTAAAGCAAACGTTACACAAGAGAGTGCAGCAGTTAAATCTTACAACATACAACTTTTACTGGAGCAGGTGGGAAAACGTGCACGTTCTGGCCCTTGAGTGTTATTCTTGATATAAGTTGACCCTTGGGGAAAACTAATTTGGGAAAGCTTAGTTAGAGCCTTGGTCTCCTTCCAACCTGTTGGAGCATCTGATGGATCCCACTTGAACACAGCAGGATCATGAGTCCACACACAGGCCCCATCAGGTTCAAACCCGGGACCGTGTTGGTTTTAGGACATGCTGCTAACTCTCAGCCTCCGGGCTGCCGTCTGAGCTGGTTTTAAGGCAACAAAGAAGCGAGGAGTTTGTGTTTTGGCTCATCTGGGTGTACGGCAGCAGTGTTTCCTCCCCTGCTTCTCAGCCCTCTTTCTTCTTCTCTTTCTGTTCAGTGACGGGGCAGCTGGTGGGAGGCGGTGGGTGTCGTGTAGCTTAGCAACTCCCTCGGTGGACGGGGATTGATATGCAGCTTTGTTCGAGTGTCTCTCTCCCTGAGCCAGGGAGGGGGACGCTGGAACAAAGCCGGCCTTATTGAAGCTTCCCCTCCTCCTCCTCTTTGCCCCGGCTCGGCGACGTGGGAGGACAAATATTTCAGCTCAAAGGAACGAAACTCAAACTTACAACAGCGTCCTCGAAGTGGAACTCAGGGGCCGCAGACGTCTGTGAAGGGCCTGCAGGTGTCCCCGGAAAAATGAGTGATTTATGTCTTTATAGTTTTCAAACTGAAGTTAAATATGCTCCTCAAACGGTTACTAAATTCATTACAACTTATCAGCCCACTAAAATCTGAAGATTAAACTTCTACTGTTTTCCAGGACATTTGCTGCATATTTACTTCTCCCCCCTAAACATACAATGGAGTGCAACACACTCAAAGTATTTCGCATTAAAAATAAAATAGAAAAAAAAGTAATCTCTTTTTCTTGTTGACTTTTTTTGTCATCAGAAACTTTACTGTACACCTGCAAAGAAGCAGGACAATATGTCCAGTTTGTGGTTGGCATATAATGTTATGAGGAGGAAAAGACAAGGGAGAGACTTTCTAGCTATACCCTCAACCCTCTGATCACTGGTGACTTCTCTCAAATGTCCTGAGCTGTTAAAGCCTCTCACAAAGCCTGCACGCCTCCTGCTTAAGTCTCCTGGTAAGAACTGTCAAGCTGCATTTCTTTTGAGTTTCTTTTTTACAGGTTTAGATTAAAAGTACAGGCAGAAAAAAAGCTAACAAAGACAGCTGTTTTGCAGCCAATTCAGTAAGTGACACATTTTGTTTTAGCAGTTAGCCTGAAAGCAGGAGAATCTGCTGCACAGTGCTATAAAAAGAGAAATTAGGAGGACATTATCTTGCATGCAAAAGACGATATCTTTAGCACAACGTCCATAAGTTCTATGAATGATATTTAGGATAATATATGTATGATGATTAAATAATCTTACACTCACACCACTTTGTGAGTTGTGAATCTGGTAATAATTAATCAATATCACATAAGAGGGAGTGATGCTGTTCTGAATGTCATCACGGCTGTGAGTCTTAAGCACGAGGCTGCAGATAATAATAATAGTAAACAACAGTTAAACAGGCGGCGAATAACAGTAAGAAGTAAAGATCAACAACCAATAATTTTTTGCTCCACCACCTCACCACCAACTAGTTCCACAACTTAACCGAAGCTGGACTTTTGTTGCCGAGCCACGCAAACATGCTCCTGCACTCTGTGTCTACAGGTTACCACAGATCAGCAGTTTTTTTTATCATGTACATTTATCCGTTTTAATTGATCATCAACCAGTGAAATACGAGTCTGCTGTGTGATTCAGAGGTACGAGCTTGATCAGTGTAGACATACACGGTCTGCTGTAATGTTAACAGTATTCAGAACATGTGGCTGAGGCGGAGTGATACACAGAGTGAAAAGTCCCAGTGATGTTCTCCAAGTCAGTGGTTCTCACCTGGTCTAGCATCAGGACCCACCACCACCTCCTTAATGACTCATCGCGACCCAGAAATTCTGAAAATGTTCAACCACTCAAATGTAATAAACTACACTACTGCCCGCACATCATAGGAAACCTGTGTCCTTCAAAATAAAAGCGCAGCATTGATTTTTTTTTGCCACAACTTTTTTTTCAAGCACACATCCGCGACCCAGTGAAAACAGCTCCACGACCCACTTTTGGGGGATGCCTCTTGTCCAATCAGATTACTTGGTTGGAATGAGCTGTCGTATAATATGTAATATAAACTATAACATGATATGTGGAACTTGTGCCCAAAAGTTTTATAATATTATTTTAAAAATGTGATCCAGTACTTTAGCAGTTAAAAGTAAACTTGTTTTACATTTTTCCAAAACAAATTATCCAAAAAGTGGTATTCATTTTGTTTTAGAAGAAAGGTCTGATAATCTTTTAAATTGACAATCTAAAAAAGGAAACTCTTGGGAAAACTTGGGAAAGAGCAGAATTCCTGTCTGCTGTCCTCAGCGACCGGTCACACAGTGACTGTGGTTATTATGTGTGCAGAAACTCAAAGGCCGACTGTTATTGTGAAGCTGTGACCTTCAATAATTGAATAATGACAGAGAGCAGCTCACAGCCAGGCATGAAGCTTCTCCTGCAGTGGGTGTTCAGAGCTCTGAAGAGCAGATTCTTTCCAAAGGAGATCACAGTCTCACATGAATCAACTCTCCTTTTAAAGGTTAAATTAATCCACTGAAGGATTCTTACAAAGTGTTCAGATGTTCATCCAAAAATAAGATGATTTAAGAACAAAACTCTCCTGAATACTTCCCCCCGTCTCTCTCTCCTTGTCTGTGTCTTGCCTCATTTGGAAATCAGTTTCTCCTCCCCCCATTATTTTCATTCTCTATTTTTTTTTCTGTTTTCTTTGTGTCATTTCTCTGTGACTTTTCTCTCTGACTTCCTTTTGTCTCGTGCATGACAGCTTGACATTTAACTCTGAACTGGACCTTGAGACAACTCCAGCGTCTGTAATCCAACTCAGTAAAGTCAATTACAATTTTATACTTTACAACAAAACATAAACACATTTTAGAGCAGGGCAGCGGCAGTTCAGCAACAATGAGCTACAGGTTTGGTTTAAAGAAATTACTCTCTAAGGAAACTTTAGCTTTTATTTTGAAAAATCTGTACTGGAAAGGTGCAACTCTACCAGAGGAGAATGAGAATCCACACAGAGGTGGAGCATTTGTCCTCAGCTCTACAGTCTGTATCTGTAAATAAAGTGTAAAAAGACTTTAAAGAAACACAATAAGACGGATTTATTTTACAGGTGATGCAAAACAGTTTTACTTCAGGAAGATCTAAACTTTACAGTTATAAAACAAGTACAAAAATAGTCAAAATTCACACCGAAATGTTGCAAGTTGCTTTCAATTTCAATTGATTGATGTCTGATATGATCGCGTCTCATTTTGAACCTGGTTTCAGAGCAGCAACAGCAAGAACATGGAACAAACACAGCTCACAGAGTTCACAGTCTGATCACTAAAGTCTCACTATGTTTACATTTTCATCTCAAACTCAGATATACAGTGTTTCTCTCTAATACAGTACTCAGAGCAGATCATACAAATATCCTGAATCAGTATTATAAAATGTTAATATCTAAAATGTTGAATAAAAAAATGCAAGGTAAAGATGCGTCCTACTATAACAGGATTAAATCCATCAACATTTACATTATAAAACAAAATACTTCTACATTTTATACAATCTATAACTCTAGTCAGACTAGTCTCTGCTCCTACAGAGGCTCTACACCATCCGGTTTATTACAACCTGGGTCTTATTTTGGTAGTTCTGTCCATTATTTCTATCAGTTATATTAACATTTTACTCACCAAGTTTATAGCTGAGATATGAGAGAACTATGAGCAGTGTCCCAATTCAGGCGCGTTGAATGCTGCTTCAGATGCGACCTCCTTTTCCCGGGCTACGAAGGATCGATCGGGTGCATCCTTCGCGGCCCAACTTATCCCGAGATTCATTGCGTGCAAATTCAAACGAGATGGCCGAGGAATACACTTTAAATGTTTAAAAATAACGAAAGAGGCCTTGAAACAAATCATCTTTAAATAATAGGTTAAGTCAACTGACGTTAGTTATGATAGTTAGCCCGCTAGCCACATGTTGCTAGGCGACAGGAGCCGTGCTTGGCGACACAAGGTTAAGGGTGGGAACAGCTGGTGACGAAAAGAGAAAAATCCTCTGTAGACCAGAGCGTCTCATTTCAGTTCGGCCTTAGTGTCTACACAGGCTACGAATGACTCATCCTCCTACACTGTCTCCTTTGAAGGATGCAGCCGCTGAACTGAGACGCAGCTGTGGTTTCACTAAAAAAAGTCTTTAAGTTTTAAGGTATAATCTCGAAGATTTTCATTTAAATAAATGTCTGTTAAGTCACTATCTATCCCCGAATGAGGTAACGCAATGGTGATTGAGCCTACGGCCCACTGATGAAAGCCTTTGCATTTGCAGTATATAGTATTATTACAGACTGGGTGTCTGTGGCGACTGTTTTCCCATCAGCCAGCAGTGGTTGGTCTGCCAGAGAGGGTAGGCGGAGCTAAGCGGCTGCTTTTCCGGTCTCTGCAAGTGTTGCGAGTAAACAGTAATCTACTATGGCTGAACAAACAAAGAAAAGATGGATGACTACAGATACAACTTCAACAATAAGTGAAAATCCAAAGAAAAAGAAACAAATTCGACGCTCAGATGAAGGCAAACAGTCTGAAAAGGAAAGCGACCGTCAGCCAGGAAAATCTACTCTACAGCTTAATTTTCCCGCTTCAACTTTGACCTTCTGAAAAACTACAGTTCCTCGAGTGGCCACTTGAGGCGGGCTCCAAAAGTAAGTCAATCACCATTAGGCCAATATTAAATGCCTGACTTTACAGCTGAATTAAACACGTTTACAGCCTGGTACAAAGGAACAGATCTGATTTCTCTTTATATGACAACTGTAGTCGGGCTGAAGATTTAATTGTAAAATCATATGAAGCCTTTCAGTTATACATAAGTGGGGGCATGGTTGCTTTGAGTGACAGGTGGGAGCTGATGGCTTCCAGCTACTTCAATCACTGAACTTTAACCTCTCTGCCAGGTTTGTGTTGTTGGAGCCTTTGAGAGATTTTTTCAGACAAATAATCAGTCTGCTGTTCGGCTTTCTGCACTAAGAAGTCTGTCCTTCAGTTTTTCCAGTGAGTACAGATGTAGTTTTTTTGTTTCTGTATGTCGGCTGTAATGAGCAGGTATCAGTGTCTGCACTGACCACACCTGGCTTGTTAGCTTATTAAGTGTTTGGCATACACTGATTTATGTGTGGAGGCTCAGCAGGGGTGTCAGGGTTGTTATCGGCTTCTGGGGAGTCCACATACTTATGGCCAAATCTGCTTGAATTGTTCCAGCATGTCTCTTCATCTGACTATTATGTTTACTGGCTGGTGTTTCTTAATGAAACCACTATGCTCCCAGATCTCCACTAACCACTGGCTGAATGCAGTATTATTATAACTGACATAAATGATGGGAAAAAGCTCAAATAAGACCAAAGTTATAATAAACCTCAATGCTCCTTTAAAGTCTGGTTTCATGCAGTTCTGGTCCTCAGCACGGCGTCCCGATGGCTGTTGTAGAGTCTTTCGCTCTGTCGAAACAGACAGCCGGTTCTGTCGCCAACACGCTCTTCATCTCCTCTTTGCTGGAGGGAGACAGGGAGGACGGAGTGGGCGATGTGGGCGAGGAGGGGTTGGAAGTGGCTGCGGTTGAAGCAGATGAGGATGAAGAGGAGTTTCCGTCTGGGAGGCACTCGTCACAGCAGCAGCAGCAGCAGTCCATGAAGGCCTGGCCCAGCGAGCGGCACAGGAACAGCAGCAACACCGGCGTGGCCGAGCATCGCAGAAACAGCAGGAACTGACCGATCAGGGTCAGAGCGGGCAGAACCAGAGCTGGGAGCGCGGCGGACACGTTGGCGGAGACGTACGCCAGCGTGATGTTGCAGATGCTCTCCGGCAGGTTGCATGCGACGTACAAGATGGTGAAAGCCATGACGGTGGAGCGCAGCCGCTGCTCTCTCGCATGCGGCTTCTTCTTTGTCGAGGAGGAAGAAGAGGTGGAGGAGGAGCATCTGATGATCACCTTTTCACCTGCAGGTTTCTGCGGTAGACGCTGGGCTAACACCTGCCTCGTCACCAGGTCACAGGCCAGAGTGAAGAGCAGAGGCAAACACAGGTAGCAGCCAAAGATCCACCACATGCGGGCCTCGTGGTAGGTCAGCACCAGACTATAGATGCTCTCTGGGAGCTCCACAGACGGCTCGCGGACGCAGACATCCACCTTAAACGACTCAGTTCGGGCTCTGAAGGCGGCCATCAGCGAGGCTCCCGGGTGGCTCTGCTGCAGGCCGGAGGGGAGTAACGGCAGGCTGACGGGCTCCTGGACGAGCTGCCACAGCAGGAGCTCAGGGGCCGCCAGCACCAGGGAGCCTACCCAGATGACGGACAGCTTGGAGAGGATGGACTGGCAGGGCTCCACCCTTGGGGTTTGGAGGGGCCCGGGGCCGGTGGCTGCATGGAAGCGATCAATACTGAGAGCACAGAGGCTGAATGTGGCAACACCCAGAGAGGTCACCTGACGGAGAAACGAGAGAGGAAGGACATGAAAAGTGTGAAATCAGACATAAACTATTGATATCTTTCTTTATATTGTTCTTACTAGGTTTTATGTTAGTACAGTTGTTATTAATAAATAATAATACGTTTTTTTAGCATTGAAGCGCTACATTCAGGATAAGCCTGCAGGTTGTCCTTACTGTATTCCTCCTTCATGCTGCTGCTCTGAATCCAGTCAGACGTGACCTGTTAGCACATCAGAGCGCTCAGACAAAACCTGACTTCCTGCAGACGGTCTCCCATGAGCACAGGGAGGTGTTTTCTTTGCTTATAGAACAGATTTAAGGCTTTTCTCTGCCTTGTTATGCTGGCCTGTAGGGAAATTAGCCAAAACTACAGTAACAAGGCCTCGGTTGTAACATCTTTAGAATACAGAAACGGGGAAATAAAAGGAGCCCCACGGGGAAGAGAAAGCCATTATGTTGTTTAACAGCTCTTAGCCTTCAGACTGGGGACAGTTATTGGTGCCTCGTGCACATTAATGTCTTCAGTTTGGGCCAAAAACACAGACTATCATTGCAGAGACTTGTCCTCCCTCTGTGGGTGCTTAATGACCTCAAACAGTTAAGACACAACTCCAGATAATTAACAGAGAGCTGTGATTAGCATGAAAATAGTTTAACTAACAGAGCAGAGGGGCAGCTGGCAGCCTGACCCGCTTTCAACCCAACACAGTGAATCTGCTAAAAAGCACTTTAAAAAACGTTAAGTAATTAGCAGGAAATTAATTCATTAATTAGCATGAAAATAGGTGAGACACAAAGAAAGGAGGAGGCCAGAAGGCTGACCTTGTTAAAGACGGATTCATACAAGCTGTTATTACAAACTACTTAAACTCCACTTCAGTGACTAAAAGCTCTGTGGGCTTACGGAGACGATTTACAGCCAGAAACAGAGCTCAACAAGCCGGCAGAGCCCGTGATCAGACAGGAGACGGATGAAGCCTCCGAGAATCCAAATGAGGCGGTGAGCGCTTCATAAAATATCTCTGTAAGGGTAACTCACCCTATAAACTAAGCTATGGATTGGCTGAGCTGTTGTCCTACAGTTACCCTCTGTAGTGTGAGAATAAATTAATATTGTATTCAGAACTGCAACGGTCAAGTCAAAGCCTTCATAAGGAAATTGGGACTTATGTTAACTGACAATCCTTATCAGTCAGTCCCGACAAAATTAACAGATTTCAACCTCAGATATATCAAGTTTTCCCACTTTTCTGCTTTCCATTTGTTTACTATAATTTGGTGCTTTTTGGCTGTTGGTCAAAACACCCGAAAAAAAACAGTTGAAAACATGATCCTGGACCTACGGAAGTCTATGACGGTCAGGCATGAGGAACAAAAAACATGAGAGGAAAAATTGAGACTAATTTTGAAATTTCAGTATCAGTGTCATGTTTAAGAAAAAATTAGTAAGAAGAGGGAGATTTTTGGACATTTCCGAGTTTCTTGCGGAAAGAAAAAATGCACAAGAAAACTTTGTCCTTGAGATTTTTTACTTATTTCAACTTCATTCTAAAATGCAAAATAAAGGAAAAATGAATCTCATTTTTTTTACTCGTCCATATGGACCTGGACAAACCAGGATGGATGTTTTTTTTGCTATTTCCTGAAACGTTGAAACTTTGAAATTTCGAAATGTCAGTTGGGACTCAATTTACATTTTGTCAATAAGTTTGACACTTTGTAGACCAAGTTTTTATTCATGTATTTATTTTTTAGAAATAATCATTAGTTGCAGCTTCATGTTTCCATGTTGCTTCCAATGTAAATTAAAAATTAAATCATCGAGCAGAAACACCAGGTCCCAACAAAACTTAAACTGACAACAGAATGTTTCTCGATTAGTCCATTAGTTGTTTGGTCTTACGTACGTCACAAAATGTCAAACGGTATTTCCCAAACAAATGTCTTTTGACCACAACCCAAATGTATTGCGCTGTCATAGAGGAGTAAAAACACTGAAAACATTCACTTTTAAGATGTTGGAATCAGAGAATTTGCTTGAAAAATATTCAAACATAAAGGCGATATCATTGTTAAAATAGTTGGCAAATATTTCAATAGTTGTCACCTAATAAATATATCTTTGTAGATGTAATAGCTTGTCTCCCAAATTGAACTGGTCCATCCTGAGCTAATATTTGTACTTATAAAGACTTCTCGCTCAGAGGGTTTCTGCAAACATTTCTGTTTCATCACATCTCTCTCCTGTTTTCATTAGACGCATTAATAATGTTATTTTATCTTTCATTACTGAGATTTAGTTTTGATTTTGGAAAGTAAACATCTCAGCTCCTCATAACTTGGTCTCTGTGTCTCATTGTTCAGTTCTGTGAGCTGCAGAAGAAGAAGAGTCTCTTCATGTGGGGCCCAGCCGGCCTCACTGATGGTTCATAACAGACAGCTGAAGGGGCCAAACAGACCATAACAGCACGTTTGTTCAAAGTAAAGACTTCACTGAGTGTGAAACTGAGCAGCAGCACCACACAAGCAGCCCATTCATCACAGAACTGGACGTCTCTGTATTAAACTGGAAAACATTAACAATGAGTTTAACATGGTGTAAAAACAGCACTGATAGTGCGAGAGTAAACTCTACAAACCAAACTATTTATCAGCACATTAAGTTGCTTTAACTGCTGACGTGTTCATCATCTCTTTACCTCACTATAGCAGGATGATATCTTTTTGGTGCAGGTATACAACACAGTTTATTAATGTTAACTTAATTTCGTACTAAGACGTAAACATTTTTGATTCATTTAAATTAAGTCACTTTTTAGTAACACATTTTTTTGACTACAGCTCCCAATGTGTTTAACTGGATTGACTGTTTTCTTCTTCCTGTATCAGTGGAAATTAAATAATATTGTATTCTAAACTTTGGTCGAACAAAACCAGACAAACAGAAACGTAGCCTAGTTTTTGGGAAACTAGAAATTTTGTGTTCTATATTGTGTAAACATTGTTTCGTTTCTTTTCACGTGACTCTACAGACAGAGCAACTAATTCTATTTTAAAAATGAAATTTTATTTTTTAAATTTTCAAAATATTTTATAGCCATATTTTGGTTATTTATTGTTCTATTATAGTTTAGTTTATCTTCTTTTTCATTCGTTTTAACGCACTTAATAAACGTAGTAAACGACTTTCTGATGTATTTTCATTGCATTAACGATCTTTTTTTATTCTTGAAGTTTTTCGCCTTATTAAAATATCAGAACATAAACTTTACTTGAGTTAAATGTTTTCCTTCTGCTCTACATTTAACTTTCCCTCCTCACCTCCAGATAAGGCACGAGCCGACAGGACAGGTCTCCTAGCAACCTCTTCAGTGTGAGCTCGTGGAAGACGACCACGGGAAGGCAGAAGAACAGCACGAGGAAATCCCAGAACGCCAGCCCCGCCAGGATGCAGTTCCACGCGCTCTTCAGGTAGAAGTTATGCCACACGATGCACATGAGCGCAAGGTTCCCGACTATGCCCGCCGCGAACAACACAAGCGCGAGCAGCATGACTGCGTAAGCCCAGTAGGAGCCGTCTGTGACCGGGAACAGCGGGTTGAGGAGGCCCGATGAAGAGTTACCCGGCCGGGCGGAGGCGTGCCGATCGACCCGCGGTGTGGTGAAGTAACCGCTCGGGTCGTCGTACCGTCTCGGGTGTCCGTAACTGCTCGGTGGATGTGGGTCTCTTTTACCGTAACTTCCATCTTTTGCTCCTCGAGCCACTCGCTTCAAGTCGGGAACTTTTGAACTTTCTACCCTGTCCAGAGAAGTCCTTTCCTTTGTCCCCGCCGTGCTAGCATCCTTTGCCAGATGCACCTCAACTCCGGACCCAGTCTGAAACTCCCGGGCTCCCTGGAGATGACGGAGCTCCGCGGTCCCCAGAAAGAGAAGCAAAAGCAACAAAACCGGGCTCATTTTTACCGCTGAACTAACTTGCCCGTGTTATCTGTCTCTTTCACATACATGTGATGCAACAAACATCTGATTCCTGAAATAAAAATGTCCATAAACAAGTTCGTCTCACACTCCGGACTCCATCTGGTCCTGATGGAGAAGTTTTCAGTCTGCAAAGCACTTGGGCACTTGTTGTTCAACATTATCAATGGGGATATAATTCAATAGGGGCTACTTCCGGTGATGCATTTCAAAATAAGAGGATAAACGGAAATTGGCGCCTGCCTTTCTGCACATGGATATGGTACAGTTAACTTTAAACTACAAAACTTGCATAATAAGCATTACACATATAAACTACCATGGTCTTTAACTTAAAGTAGGTCAAGTTTTAGTCAAAAATATAATATTTCATACTTTAGTTTAGATGCTTCACATTGACAATTTGTGAATAAGCACCAAACATATGAAATTAAAAGGCTCTCTGGACCTTTAATGCAGAGGGTTCCTGCACCATTATCTAGTTTTAGGATTTCTATTTAGCTGTACTTTTATTGATAATATGCCTGTATGGAGCTACAACTGGTACTATTTTTTATATATTTAACTAATCCAAGGACCACAGGGTGACAGAAAGCCTGGGTCAATGTAAAATACCTGTTATATATACTAATACTATCTAGACTCAGTGTCCTCATAATTAACTATTTTAGACCAAGATAAAACAAAAAATATGCATCAGAAATATAACTGGATAAGCTTGTTTATTTATGGATTTTTTTATAACAAGGTCATCTGATGCCACAAATGGCTGCTGAATATTGTCCAGAAGTTCATTTGCAGCATTGTAAACAAACCAGGTGGCACCTTAACAGGAAGATCTGACCACAAAATATCTCTCAGTATTCATGCTAAAAATAAATCTGATATTTTGATGATCCTGAAAATGTTCTCAAAGTCTTTGTCTTCAGCAGTTGTTCAGGGTCCCTCCTGCTGTTATATTCAGTCTGGGGCATAAAATGCCACCTAGAGGGAGAATTAATTATAAGTCCAGGCAAGACTTCACTCCCCATAATCAGCTCTTCTGGGAGGACTTGAGCTTCCTGCGGGCATCCTTGTGTTTCTTGCGGTACTCCTGAGAAAACAGACGAGAAAGTAGAAGTATGTTTACTGAATATCTTCATTAAACCTTCTTTATTTCAGTTTTTTGAGTTTTTTAATGTAGGCTTTTCTAAAAAAACATTTATGTTTAGGTCAGAGGAAAATTACAGCTTGGAAAAAAGCAATTTCAAGAAAACAGTATGTACCTGACCCTCTAAACCTCAGTGAATGGATTGAAATAGTTAAAGAAATCTTTGTAATAAAAAGGCTGACTTTCTCTCTAAGAGGAGGACGCTACCTTCTTGGGACTCTCTTTGGACAATAGTGGACTTTTGCCTGGATTTATGAAGATTTCTAAAGGTAAGATGCCCGTCAATCTACTCTCTGTTTATTCTTGTCTAATTATTGCAACCATGAACCATATACACTAGGACTTGAATAATGTAACAGTTATAAAATGACTGTATATATAATAACTAAAATAATCGTTTTAATAGCATATAAAGACTTATCTTGTTGAATACTTGACATTGAAATATGGTGAGACTGTTTTTGGAAAGAGGTCCTGTAACGAACGTGTACCTGTCTGAGTGCGGTCCTCCTCTCCTCCCACTGCTCCCTCTGCCCCTCCAGGTGGGAGGGACGACAGAACAACCTGGGACCCTCTGATGGAAGAACAGGAGAGTTCAGATCACACACACAACTAAAAAACAACATAGACTTTAAGGATGATTAAGAGTTCCCTAATTATCAGTTTGTTTTACCCCCTGCAGACATTTAAACAGTACCAGTTTTATCATGTCATTATCTTTGACGAAGGAAGCGCTGCGTGATGAGGACACTAATGGAGCTAGGAGAGATTGAATCATGTTTTTCTGCAGACTTCATCCTACCTGTCAGTCTGCTGTCTTCAAGGAAGAAGAAGAATCTGTCGTTATTTGTAGGAGTCTCCTCTCTGTGAACAGAAACACAATTAAACATTAAAATGAGTCTTGATTGAAACAGAGTCCTCCTCTTTTAAGGTCTCTGTATCCTTCAAAAGTGCTGCTTTAGACTTTAAGCTGTGATTTTTCAGGTGTGTGGAGGTCTGAACTGGGCAGGGGTTGACGTTTTTTTATTCTCCACACAACTAATTTCACTTTAGGAAGTTAAACAGTGTTTTTTTCACTCACTCTGTGGTTTTAGCGGCTATGGTGCTTTGCTCCTCATCTTCCTCTTGCTCTTCTTCGTCCTCCTCTGAGCTGCTGTCATGGAAACGTGGGTCTTGTTGCCATGACACCTTTGGTGCCTGGATGCTCTCTACTTTGTACTCCTCTGTAAATGAAAGAAATAGAGATTTAAAACGTGTGAAAACAAATCCTCCCTCTGACAGTGTGAGATAGTATCTGAGGTACCTGTCTCTCCACTTCCTGTTTCTTCATCGTCACCAAAGAAGGAGAATTTAAACCCAGACGACTCCTCTTTCTCTGCGACGGGTTCAGCTGAGAGGAGAGACGACAGAGCAGTTGGCTGTTCATCCTTCTCTCCTCCCTCCTCCTCTTGTTCCTCCTCTTGGTCCCAATTCGTCTTCTCTTCTTCTTCTTCAGCAACCTCATCCTTCGATGTACCAAAAACGGCCTTCAGGTCACCTGACACATCGTAATAAATCTCCTTAGAAACCTCTGGAAGCTTCTGGGCCTCTTCTCTCTTCTTCTTCCGGGCTGACTTGCTGTGAAGACAACAAATAACATGTTTATATATACATATCATGTTTTACTGGAGTGATGTTTCATTATCACTGCTGTTAACATGTGGTGTGCCACAGGGCTCCGTCCTGGGTCCCATCCTCTTCTCTTTATACACACGGCTGTAAAGAATACAGACCACTTCATTTTTTTACTCTAAATTGTGAGAGTGATTTAATTGAGAATAGATTAAAGTATCATTTCTGGAAATTAATTTTGCACAAAATATCCAATCCGATTAAAATTAACTCATTCATTTTATTATGATTTTTCACATTGTAAGGGAAGTGAACAAAAAGAAAATATCAAACAAAGAACTCCCAGTTATTTTTAGATTTGTAGGGAATAGTTAAAAAAAAACATTGGGACAGTTCGGAGTGTTTTTATTGTGTAAAGAAATTAAAAAGCAAATAAAGATAACGAACAGTACTACACTGTTTACGCACAGTCAGCACACACAACAAAATAGTTGGACTTTAAAAAATAAAAGCAGCAGAATTATTGCCAGTTTTATTTTGCTCTTCTTACTTGTTAAAACCTAGCATCTACATTACTTTAGCTACTTAAATACTTACATCTTCAGTAGGAACCAGGTTTCTGGGTCAGAACTTATTAAGACATGAACTAACACATTGTCTGTCTGCCTCTTTTCATGGATTTTTAACATAACATATAATATTGCCTTAACGTTTCATATCAATCAGTCAAGTCTAACCTCATCTTTTTAATAGGATGCTGATAACAATTGAACACATCATATAGATGTATTCATCGTCAGTGTTCATACCTTTCCTTGATTTCTTCTGTTTTGGTCTCAAACGCAGCGTGTTCCTCTCTGCTGGGGTCGTAATGCAGCGCTGAGACATCTCTGCAAACACACACATTTTAGTTTTTTATGTTTTTCCTATTGAATATCATATATCAGTTCAGAAGTAGCTGAATGTGTGGATGTGTGACTGACCTGAAGGTCTTGGCCTTGACAGGTGTTTTGCTGCTGCAGGTTTGCTGGCTGCTGCCGAGGACGCTCTGCAGGATGGACAGGTTCTTCTTCCTCTCCTCCTCCAGAGCTTCTTCGTCTTCTGTTACACTCACCTTTCTCTCTGAATCACAAACAGATGTTTAATTCACCAAAGAGTGAAGCACACAGGTTTCACTTCAATGCACAAACATGAAAACATCTTGAAGGACAAACAAAGCATTTCACACAAGGGGCTTCTCATGCCAGCAGGAATAGTGCGAGGAAAACAAGGTGAAAATGAAATACACATAACTTTGAAAGCGTGTAATGTATTGAAATATATATCAACAAAGAAAAAATGATCAAAGTTAAACACAGACAAAAATAAGACATAAGAGCTGATATCATCTTTAAAGCGAAGAGTTATTCAACAACCTTCAAACAGCTGTTACATCACACATTGTATCCCTGATCGGTTGATTGGTTAAATAAGTATCCTCCACCACTCTGAAATGATTGATTATCTTAATAATTAAGTAATTATGCCTCTGTAATAACATAGTTCATATATCAGCTAACATTACCCGTACCAAAGAAAAAATAAATGATTTTTCGACTTATTTTTGGACTATAATTTGTACAATGTCAGCTGCTTTTCTACAAACCACGACCAGAACACCTCACCTGACTCCTCCTCTTTGTCCCCCTCTTCCTCCAGGAAGCGAGAGTCCATCTTGAAACGCTCGTCTGTCCCGAAACGAGACTGCAGCTCCATCAGCTGAACAACACACAAGAAAAGTGCTCATGCTCCCCCATCAAGAAAACACAATGGTTAGATTCACACATGTACAATTCCCCTGGGAACGAATGATGAATTACTTTTCATCTAGCTCGTCGGGCGCCTGAAGCTTTTTCTTAAAGGTCACAATAATTTAATTTCAGCTCGCTACGGCGCTCTTAATGTTCTTACCTGAAAGACGATGTGATTTGGACTCACAATGGAGAGTGATGTAGGGAACATTTTACATATATTCTTATATAATCGACCAAGTATGTGAATATTAGCGTAGTTTAGCATACACAGCAGCACTGGGTAGCCTCCTTTTCTCACCTTCTGTCCTGCTCGACCCTCAAACTGAGGCCTGATGTCAAACCTGCTGCCATCCTCTTCTTCATCACCGTCCTCCTCGTCCTCACTGCCGCTGAACAGCTGAGGAACTGAGGACTTCAGATGTACCTGATCACACACATACACATGCAAACACAGTTTAATTACAGCTGCTTTGGGGTTTGATATCCTGTCATTTCTACAAGAATGACAATCGCAATGAGCTATTCCCGATTAAAGCTTTTTTAGGGGTATAATACTGAATTAAAGATACAGATTCTAAACTAACTAAACACCTTCTGACCCAGTTTTTCTCTCATATCAGTGAGTCTTCTTTCACCTTTTCTTTTAGTGGGCCGATCTGATTGGCTGCTGCTTCATCCCCTGTGGTCTCGTCCTCTGATTGGCTCTCCTGGAACAGTGTCTTCTTTGACGCCGGGGCCTCTGAGGTTTTCTGCTGCTTCTCCTCATCATCACTATCTTCATCAGAGCCAAAGACGATGTGTTTCCCTGCTCCTGCTGCTGGTGCATCCTAACAACGATACATTTGTGTTGTTTAACAAGACTCTTAATGAAAGATACAGTAACGTCTGATGCGACTCTGAACTCACCAGGTTGGCCAGAGCTCCCTGGATCAGCTTCTTGTGTTCTTCAGCCTCTTTCTGTCTCTGCTGGACGGCAGCCAGCCTCCTCATGTTAGTCTCCCTCTGCCGCTCCTCCTCCTCTTTAGCTCCCAACGGCACCCGTGGAGGAGCCTGCTTTACTTTTTCCTCCTCCTCTTCCTCCTCTTCGCTGGAGGAGGATTCGCTGTGAGGAGCAGGCCGAGGTGGTACTTTCACAGCATCTTGGGCAGAATTTATCTCTTGCTCTTCCTCGTCCTCCTCACTGGAGGAGCTGGAGGATGAAGGTGAGGCCTTTGATGCCACTTTCGCTGTAAGAACAGTCGGAGTGGCCTTCATGGCTTCCTCCTCCTCACTGCTAGAGGAGGAACCAGTCTCATCTACTGCAGCTTCAGTTAGAACAGCTTTTAAAACTCTTGGAGACCCCCCCTTTTTCTCCTCTTCTTCCTGCTCTTCCTCCACCTCTTCTTCTTCTTCCTCCTCCTCCTCCTCTTCCTCACTGCTCTCCGAAGTCTCTGTTTCTGTGTGTTTCTGTCCACTTTCTGTTTCTCTGTGGTTCAGCTGAAGAGCTTCAGAGTGTAGCTTCTGTTTTTTGACCTCACCTCCTCTTCCCTCCTCCTCCTCCTCTTTCTGTCTCCTCTGACACTCCTCTGTTTCTGATCCCTCATTCAGCGCTCTCGTCCCCTGAAAGGCCGGCAGCGGCGTCGACATGACAGCTTTCCTTTTCTTCTTTTTCTTCTTCTTCTGCTCGTCCTCGCTGCTGTCCTCGGCCATGAGGGAGGCGAGGATGTCTTCTGGCGTGGTGCCCTTTTTTGGAGCAGGCTTGACTTTAGTTTCCTCTTCAGAGGAGGCGCCGAGGATGCTGGGAGTTGTGGTCTCAGAGGTCTGGGATTCCTCAGCTATTCTCTGGAGATCAGCCAGGGAGATCTCCAGACGGGTGACGTTAGAAAACATGGCTTCATAATCAGAATCTGAACCATCATCAGCTGATTCTAACTCCTCCTCTTCTTCACTCTCCTCTTCATCATCCTCCTCCTCCTCACTATCTGATTCTGACTGAGGGGGTTTTACAACAGGGAGGACTTTCATCTTCTTACTTTGGCTCTTACCACCCTGTGTACCAGAATCTTCTCTCTGCTGTGAGGAGGAGGGTTTCATGGCGGTGATGTGATCCTCATCATCTGATGAATCCTCCTCTTCCTCAGTAGCTTTAATTTTTTTCTTCTTCGTCTTTTTCTTCCTGTCTGTGTTGTTTTCTCTAGTGGGCGGAGTCAGTCTCTCCTGTGGAGGAGGAGGAGGTTTCCTGGATGCAAAGAGTTCATCCGTGTCTGCAGAGTCGCAGTCATTCTCTTCTTCATCATCGGGACCGCCTGGAATCCCAAAGAAAAGCAACGTTAAACGCAAAGTTAAATTTTGACAGCACATTTCAAAGAGTTTGTCAGGTCGTTGGATAGTTCCTGAGCTTCAGGATGAAGAAAATCTGATACCCTTTTTTTACTATTTCATTTTCTTATTCCATGATCTAATTTTATTCCCAATATTTCCTTGTTTTCATAATTTTTAAAGCAAATTTTAGGGATCTTTAAGTGTAGATTTGATAAGCCAACAGAAACAACTTTGCTTACTAACCATAATTATAGTCATTTTAAATTAATCAGGTCACCAACGAAAAAAAACAAACATTCTTTATCTTCTTTGTCTAGTTGAATCTTTTCATTCATTTTGTTTTGGTTTTGTTTGACCTGTTTTTTGTCTCCTCTTCAAGACCAGCTTCATCTGTTACCTTTCTGCTGCTGGCGGGAGCATTTAGCCTTCACCAAGTAGTCGAGTCCGACCACTTCCAGGATATCCTCCTCTTCTTCCTGTCCCAGTCCAACATGGGACGTGTTCTGAGACACCACCATTCTGCGAATATCCTCGTCTGAATCGATGTCACTCTCATTCAAACGTCCCCCCATCCTCTGAGCCGGTCTGTGGTTGGTTGGAAGCTCATATCCATTGGTGAACTGATGAGCCTCATTGTGATGGACAGAGTTGGCAGTCTGCTTTAATCTAAGAGAACAAGATGGAGGAGACACACTGATGGAATCAGAAAAAATGTTATGGAGCATTAGAGATCCCTGAAAATCTCCAGCGAGAGAAACCAGTACAAACTGTTGACAATCAGCAGACAGCAGAAAACCTGGGAACTCAGAAACAAGCAGGAATCTTTAGGGACTCAGAGAAACAAACTGGAACATTTAGGACCGAGTTTTGAGTGCAGAAAACATCACATGGTTACCTGGCTCTGCCCGCAGCATTATGGGAATTGACAGTGTCAGTACGGCTCTTTTTGGGTCTCGATGGCTCAAATGGAGGGAACTCTCCCCGCCTCTTCTTGCTGATGTCATCATCCCCTCCCTGTATCTCCCAGGTGAGCTGGGTGACAGGCGTGGACTGGTCTTCGGTATTCCTGTCCAGCTTGCGGATGTTGTGGCTGTATTTGGAGGGGTCGTACTTCAGAGTTCGAGCTCTGCTGCCTTTCTGACTCCGGATCTGCAGGACGGGGAGGACTCTCCCAAATTTACTGACAACCCAGTCCTGAAACCAGAGCACCCAGGGGACAGTCAACACCTTCATCCTCACACATGATGCTGTGTTTCTCATTAAGACAAACACTGACATGTTTATTCTTATAGTGTAAAAAGTCAAGCAAAAGCAGTATATGAGTCAACCTTGTGTCCTGGGATTTCTGTCCCCGGCACCGCAGCCTTCATGGTGAAGTTTTCCACCCCGGCTTTGCTCAGCGAGTCCAACATCTTCTGTCTCTTGTCCTCGGCTTCAGGCTGGTGGAGGTGCTGCTCCTCTGCTGCCTGCCGCTCCTCAGCAAGTCTGAGACAAAAATACCACAATCTGGGATCAGATACAATCTATTAGGATTGTTTTATCAGAGTGTGGTTCAGGGATGTGGAATCTTTTCTTTAAATAGGCTCTTTGCTTCTCTAAGGAGACACTTAATACTATAAAAGAGATCTGCTGTGGGCTTTGTGCTGACCTGAACCTTCAAACATAAATTAATCTGATACTATCTTGACAATCTATCATCTACCATTTGGGTCTTATAAATTGAAAACTTTCTTTTGTTACCTGGTAATTTTCCTGTTAGCATTAGACTAACTTTAGACTTTAACAATGGGCTAAACACACTGTACCTTTGCAGGAAACTCTCCTTGGCTGTCTCAATCTGCAGAGTTCCGCCTTTCCATTTGGATTTGTTTAGCACCGTCATACCTGGACACACACACACACACACACACAAACTGATGTTTTCTTGACGATACAACACAAACTCCATTGTCAGTTGTGGTACATAATAATAAGTTATGGAACACAAAAAACATGTCTGATTCATTATGAAGAACCAGAACTGTGCAGTGCAATTTTTCTCCTGTTTCCAAGTAAAATAAGACTTAAAGAATAGATGAATGCTCCAACATTAGTTAAACACATAAAGCTGTTGAGTTAAATCCAGCTGCTCAGTTCACTCACATTTCTTCAGGTCAGCATCTGAAATGTTGATGTTTATGTAGCCGAAGGTTTTGTAAGGAACACCTGTAGGAGAACGACAAGAGTCAGAACACATGCAAGTGACTGATGTGAACTGAACTAAGAAAAAAGATGCCATGATGTGACTGCGTTGTACCTGAGGGAACCAAAGCAACCAAAGCTAGACACTCAATGTCAAGTAAGATTAAGCTCTTGGAATGTGTAAAACATAAAATAACGCACTTAAATAAGCAAATTTACATTTAATTTAACTTTTTAAACATCAAGACCATGGCTGTCAGAGTTTGTATAGGATTCCTCACCCTCCCCGTCTGTCCTGGTCCGGAGCTCCACATCCTCCACGTCTCCAAACTTTCCAAATCGATCCTTCAGATCCTTCTGGGTGATTGTGTGGCTCAACCCGCCGATGTACAACCGCCGCATAGCTTTGTTTCCACAACAACAGAGTCACTGCAGCGTTAACAAACACCATGGTCAGCCATCAAAATTACAATTTATTCATGCAGCTATCTATAGACAGGGGTGGGGGGGGATGCTGAATTCTTAGATGAACCGTAAAGTTTTATCTTTTTTCATCACATTTTAAAACAGTTCAAATTCTAACATTTCTATTTTATATTTGTTTCCTGACTTTTGTTCTACTTATTTTTCCTGTGGTCTACCACATTCTTTGTAACATTATTGGAAAACATACTTGCAATAAACCTGATTATTTGAGGCGTTTGTATAAGGGGGTTGGACTAAAAAAGTCCAACAAAAGCCCAGGAATAATTCATTTATATACATTCTTGGTATCCGAAAGCTAGTGACAGCTTTAGAAATCATCACTAAGACTTGTACAGTAGTTTAAGTTGTGATAATCAGACAGCTGGAAGACATTTACATTCTTTATATATATGAAGCCATTGAAAGTGTTGATTAAACCTCAAACTACAGTCTCAAAAAATGACCACAAAGCTGATCAACACATTCTGTTCTGGACATTCACAGTCTAAAACAGTCCAAACAAAAACTTAACAATGACGGTATTTCATGAAGACAGAGCTGACAGCATTTGACTTAAACAACAAAAGTCAAAATGATTCACATGGTTCACATGATCACAACCATACAGCATGAAGATCTTCTCTGAATATTAAGAAGAACTAGAACAGCGGCAAACAAAGCCTAAAAAACTGCAATCTCTAAATAAATTCACTTCCAACTGTTTTTGCACAGGTATCGCGACCAAACGACAGGTTTAATCTGTAACGACAGAAGAACTAACAAATGTTTACCTCACATGTATCCAGCTGGTGTTACCTTTAACTCCGTCCGGGGCTGCCGCTGTCCGACTTTTCCTTCCGCAGTTGTTTCCGTAGAAACAAAACGTTCCGCTCTGGTTTTGAAAAACACAACAAAAGCAAGAATGGGATGTCAGTATGATTTATCTATTAAAATGTGTAATGATGGCGATTAATGTCATGAAATTATTTGTATTTTCTTGGTTAGCTCGTAAACATATTAGGAATTATTCTACATCAGTTACTAGATAGTTAAGGATTCTTTAAAGGGGGGACTCTCATGATTCCCAACTCGAAAAATGTTTCTATAAGTGTGTTTTTTTGTAAAATAAAGCACGTATGTGTAATTCTAAAGTGCTTACGCCTAAGAATTTAACTGATGTGTCTCTTTAGCAAGGTACACTGTCTGACCCTTAGACAGAGAATGAGTTCGCCCGCCCCCCCGTTAATTTGTAAAGTGGTACAGTCCAGAGGGCGCGAGGCTCCGAACTGTTTTGGTTGTTCTGGAAACGAGAAACAGTCAGTTGGGCTAACGTTGAAGTGTTCAGTTTTTAAATATATGGAATGACACTCTTTTATGTTCGTGTATTAAGTACTTGACAGCAACTTTAATTGAAAAAAAAAATCGACATAATAACGGAGAACGAAAGCAGTAAGTTTAGACACGACAACATGTCTTTCTTCACTTAGCTAATGTAATATTTTAGCCAAATTCATCATCGTCATCTTAGCTTAGCTTAATTTACTGCTAAGTTGACCCGTTAAACATTGTATTACATTTATTATGTAGACTGCCAGCGACGCTTTGATGGAGAGGGGAGGGTTATTATACTTTAACAAGGGAAAACCTCCCCCCCCCCCCATAAGATTACTTACCATACTAATATTATAACAGTTTTAATGACGGAATTGTTCCAAATTCACTTTATTTTTTACAGCGTCAGGAATTTCTCATATTCCCCACGTGCAACAGGAAAGCGTTACTACCAAACATCAAATAACTTTATGACAGTCTCCAGTGTCATACAACGAACAATAAAACCGTCTCTTTAGTAATAGTGTTAACATTGGGCATAAGATTACTAATATTTTACTACTCGCAACAACATTTTTGTAATCGAAATAAATCGTTTGATTTTCAGAATTGAGGACAAGATGAGCGAGGAGAACATCGAGGAGGTGAGGGTGCTGGAGGCACAGATTGAGTGTCTCCAGGCTGAAGTTGAAGCATTGCAGCGCCAACAGCAGGACAACCACAAGGACATAACGCTCCAACTCAGAGGACAAATGCAGGATGCAATGTGAGTTTCATTTTTAATTCTTTTTTTAAAACAAGTGTTGAAGTGTCATGAAAGTAAATTAACACAATGTTTTTCTTCCCTGCAGGTCATACCTGTGTGGACAGAAACAAGGAGGAGAGGAGATGGTGATGTCCAGGCTGAAAGAGGAGGTAGAGGAGCTGGAGAAGGATCTAAAGCGGCAAACACAGATGAATGGCATTTGTCTGAACACCTGCACCACAAAGACTCTGCAAAGTAGTAAGAGCTCAGCACTGTCTGAATCCACAGCTTTCACATTTAACTGACATTTTGATGATTAGATGATAAATTCAACAAAACAGGAATATAATCACTAGACTAAATGATAAAAATGATCCTAAATTGTCACCCTGAACCTTACCCATAAGCCTTACTTCAGTATTTTGCCTTGTCCCAGGCTTGTTATTGCCCAAGCCACATATCAAAACTTACTCTGGTGTGATGTGTGTGTCTCTCTACTAGGCGGCAGTAAGCTGGTCCAGCAACACTGTGTGTCAGGTCAATGCTCTGAGCTGGTTTTTCAGGTGGAATTCCAGTACTCTGAGATTAAGGTAAATATTTCATTGTTTAAATAATCCCCACCATTCCAAATATTCCAGGGTTCTCCTCTGTTACCCTCTCATTAAGGCACCTGACAAGTTATATTGGTTGATTTGAGCTTTTAGAAGTTATTCATGTATTGAAGCACCATGTTTCAACTTAAGATCAATCACGGCTTTACAATATGTTGCCTTTTTAGTCTCCATATTTATTTAATCTAGTCCCAAACTTGCATATAAGCATACTGGCACTGTAGTTTGATTTCCAGAAAGTCAATTCAGCCTTTCCTTTGATATTCCTTTGATAAATGTATCTCTGTGTCTCTCTCCTAGTACCCATCCAATATCAACTAACTGTTTTTCTGCTTTTTATAATATGACAGACATGCTATTCCAGTAACTGACTCAGTATACTTATGATTAAAGTTAGATTTTATTGGCAAACATTAACTTATTGCATGTCGGAATCAGCCGGGAAAAAAATCCAATATTTGTGTCACAATGTCACTCGCCCAGTTGCACCTGGTGTTGATTTTTGGATCCATTATGGTCACCCAACAGGACTATGAAAATGATAATCATCACATATTTTTTGCTCTGTGGGAGAGCTCCCTACATTTCAGAGACATTTATTGGATCTAAAGTTAGCAGAGATTGATGGGGCTTTTTATTTTATTCACACTATTTTTTTTAATGGTGCATTTAAAACTTTTCTTAGAGCGGCAATTTAGCAAATCCACGGAAGGGTCAAAAACCATGTCCCAAATGACACTAATTTGTTGACCGGTAAAACACTGATGAACACATCCTTTGCTTACTGTGTTCTAGTAAGAATTGGTGCTAGAACTATGTTCAGCCAGCAGAGGGCGACACAAGCCCATGTTCAGTGGCTCACTGATGAGGCATCAAGTGCATAGTTTTGTCTCAGCAGATCTTCAGCCGCTGATGTGAAACACTAACTAATAAAAAAAAATCAATATATGATTCTAAATGTCACCAAATCAGCAAACTGCCTCAGAGGATGAAACGGTGCCAGAAAGGATAAGGAAAATAATGTCGCAGGCATTTGTAACATTTGAAGTATAGATGTCATCTCTTCAAAATTAAAGCTTAGATAAGACACATTTGCTGTCTTAATTAGACATCTGGCATGTCACCTTTTAATGGACATGCACAAGAAATATAACAAGACTGTTCTTCAGGAAGAAGTGGATATCCTTTGAAATCTCTCGATTGTGGCGGTTTCAGTCGTACTAGTAACATTATCATTTTATCCTGTGAGAAATATAAACATGCTTTCTACAAACCCCTTTCTTTAAAATGTTGCCTAACACAAGCTGTAATTCATGATCTCAACATAAAATACAGTAAAAACAACTTGCAAAATTGTGATTAAAGCCAAGAAGAATATGTTCAAATAATACGCCTATCAAGATGGTTAATCTGAGCAGATATTTGTTGCCAATGTTCAGAACTTAACATTTTTTTGTCTTTCAAGCAAAAGTATTGAGGTTTAATACACAGCCCTACCTCCAGGCCTGTTAGAAGAACCTTGAAGACCAGTGTAACAAAAATGATGGCTGACCCTTGACTAAATATATAAAGTCAGCAGTATTTGTAAATTTATTGGTGCGATTGTGTGTTATTGTGATCCGTTATCCTGCTTCGTGTAGGTCCAGCAGTCTTCTGGTTTTCATTCTGGAGTAACCACCAGAACAGCTGTTTTCATTGAATCACTCTTGCCTGGTTTGTGTCATTAAAATTATAGTATAAATACAGTTTCTTCTGATGCTTTAACTTGATTTTATAAAAACATTAATTATTTGCCTGTGTACTTTGAAAACAGTCATTTTGTAAACATCCACTCTCTTCTTACCCTTTAATTAAAGTTTGAATAATGCTGTTTTAATATTGCAACATATTGTGCTCTAGTGTACTCGCAGTCTTTCATTAGTGTTCTTGCCCATTTGAAACCAATCACAGATGTGATTTGTGGCTCAACAAATGTGGAACATTCTTCTCCTTGGCAGGAAGATGGACATTTTGAGGAATAGTTCAACATTGTGCGGAAACAAGCGTATTGTCTTTCTTCCTAAAAGATTCATATGGATATCGGTCTCATGTCTGTTTGTTAAGTGCTTATCTGGAGTCAAGACTGGAAGCAGTAGGCTACTGCCACAGATAACAAAAAGAATGATTTTTTACTGCACTTATGAGTGGCGTAGTATTTTGTTTTGTGTGTAACTGATGGTGTGTTTGTCCTGCAGGAGGGTCAGGGGTCTGAGAGGACAATCAGTGATCTGAACGTGGTGATGGACGCCAGTGACATGCAGAACTTCAGCACTTTCCTGTCCAGGTAAGAACTACCACTGCAGATGTATGTGAAGCTGATCTACCTCTAGGTCATGATTATCAGGATTTTAAGATTTATAATCAGAATCTTAATTTACTGTAATGTTAAATGATTGCTTTTTATAATAAAGACTAATCAATCAAAGGAAAATCTTTTAACACTCAGCTCTGAAGCTGGTAATGTAATATTTTACTGAAGTGTGTGACCTCACTTCACTAGACTTATGTTTCCTCTGCTTCTGAACACAAGACGCATCAAGCCAGCGCTGGTTTTATTGGCTAAACACTGAAATTCTCAGGTCACAGTGGATCACAGGTTAATCTCTATCAATAGTTATATTGTTTATATGAGGGCAGAATCTGTAAGCAAAGGAGAAGAGTGTATGAAGCGCTCTGGTTTTGGAATCACATATTTAGCTATGACATACGCAGTTGATAAAATGTCCACATGTCCGCATACTTTTGACCAAGTAGTTTATTTACATGGGTCTGCAGCCAGAGGAGCGGTTTGTCCAACAGAAGTTTATCAGATGGGAATCAGCTATCAGATGTTCTGTGATTGTGTGTTTGGACTGAAGCCGAGTGGCTAATCAGTTTGTCTTTTATTTATACTGACTGTCTGCAGAGTCCAATTCCAGCTACATGTTTAATACTGGACATTATTCCTGTCAGGAAGGAGCTGTTGGTCAACGTGACTGTTTATTTAAGCAGAAAAAGATGTCAAACTGTTAACGGCTGAACTAATCCAGCTGAGCTTCGTCACTCACACATCCACTCTCTCTCACCCTGTCTGCTACAACGAGCCTTTCTCACGGCAGACATTTTGGATTTGTTTAGACTGCAGGCAAATCAGATTTATTTTTCAAACAGAGCTTTAAGACAACCTGTCTGCACTGGTATCTGCAAGTGATCTGACCAGATTTCTGTGTCTGGACGTCAGCAACCCATCTGTATGGCTTGCTGTGTTAAAGAAATATGTATGCGTCACCCACTACGCATGCTGGGGATGCTGCTTTATAACACAAAGGCTTGAGCAATGGAGATCAATCAGGTCACCCTCCCAACAATTGTGAGTCACGGTGCAGAACGAGTGAAAGAGGAGTTGGGAGTGATGCAAGCATCCAAACTGTGACGCACCTGTAGAAGTCAGATTTGAATGGAATTTTAAACCACCTGGAAATGTGGCTTGATTCCAATTAGCAAAAACATCATTGCTTTGGGTTTATTGCTGTCCACATGTCTTAAATCAATGACGATACCATATGTGTATACCAAAAACATGTATTTGGGCTGGCAGTCCGGCCATTGACATTTCAAACACATGTGTAACTAATTACATTCATGATGTCTGCATACCATTTAGGTGTGCTGGCTTACTGGAAGACCTACCTGTAAATGGAGCACAGCCATCATTTATATTAGTTACACCTGTTATTTTCCCAAAAATATCTGCTGTGAATCTGGTCAGGTTGAGATATACTCAGTGATGTCTGGAACTGAAGCCACGATTTCTTTTCTGCAAGGTTCTTCTTGCACTGCAGGAAAAAACAATTCAGCACATAATCTCTATTTGAACTTTAATCTGAAATTTGAAATAGAGGTTAAGCTCTGTTTGACCTTTAGTTGATTCTAAAACCTGGCTTGGAAAAATAAGCTTTTTCTCACTTTGGTCAGGTCACTGATTAAAAAAAACAAAAACTATTCACCCTGAAATGATCTGATTAAAGTCAAGATTCACAGTGTAAAAGTACTAAAGGCCACGTCTTGAACTCCATTGGGTAACGTAACTATAATATCCTGTATCTTTTATTTAGTGCGTGTCCTCTTTGTAAATTATTGTTATTTTTGTTAATGCCAAGTGTCGGAAACTAGTGAGCAATGCTGAACAGATTATCGTGATATCATGATGAACCATCTGTTAACTGGAGAAGAACGTAAACAAGCACAATACTTATCTTTGACATTGCTGAAAGGCCAGCTCTGGAACGTCTTTGGTGTTATGGGTAAACATAATAAACATGGCAGTAAAACACGGAAGGTCCCGCACAAGATATAAAGTGCTCTTTCCAATAATGAAAACACAACAACTCATATTTTCAGCTCATTATCAACAAAAACTACACTTATACATATTATATTGCATTTCCATATGAACACCATAAATCTTACAAAACGATCCTTTAAAATGTGTTGTAGTTGTATTCATGTGCTCAGGAGCCTTTTCTATCGTGATCACCACAGTCGGCCAGACAGGGTCTGTTCTATCTGTGGATCCGCACTATAGAGTAGGAGTCTGATTTGCTTTATATCTGCGGTCCAACCACATCTGGATTGTATGGTCCAGTCTGCAGAATCTGGCAAACAACAGATGGAAAAATACTGAAGATAATGATTCTGACACACTGCTGCCTTGTCCAAGCCTGTGTGTGTGTTACAGAGAGGGAGACAGTCACAGTTTTACGGCCAAACACAGACAGATAATCTTTGTTAAATCAAGCTGGTATGAACTGTTAAAGATAATAACTGACTTTGTGATTTTATTGGTTATCCAGCACACATATGTTGTTTCCACATCTGTCCCCCTGAAGTGGTTTCTGAACTTTGTTAGTATTCACTGTAAGACTGTAGCTGTACAAGCTGCAAAGTAAAAGCAGCAGTGCAGTTCAGCTTCTGTCCATGTCAGTGTCTCACAAAAAGGGTCCAGTCACAGTGCTGCTATGTGGGCACCCATATTTTATCCGTCCTTGCAGTCAGACTCATTGTATATTTGTATTTTTGTAAAACATTGTTGTTCATCTTTGGAATGGAGCAGGTTGGAAATAGCTCCCTGGTTAAGAGCTGTGTGAATGAGCCATTAATAGCTTCATTTAGCAGAATTGTTCTCATGAACAAACATGAATTTGATAAATAAAGTCTATGGTGACATATCCATTTAGATGCTGTTTTTGAATATGTGTGTCAAAGTGACCAACTTGACCAAAAAGGGATGCAGATCCAAGTGTCCCTATTATCAGGTCTTGGAACTCGCATAAAGTGCTGTGATGTTTTTTCCACTGTTTTCTGCAAACATATACTGTTTCTTTGGGATGATGAACTGACGCCACTAAAACTTTCCAAGGCAACAAATCTCATTAGAGTTACAACCTGACAGGACATTTGCATTTATAACCAGTATTTTTTAATTGGTCCAACACTGAAGATATAATCTAACTGCATCATTCATAACCAATCATGACCAAATTGGTCCATTAAAAAAATATCAAACCAAGGATAAGTCTCCCTCGCTCTTTGTAATTTTGGTAGTGCTCCAGTATATGGGAGGGTGCTGCCATGTTTCCTACAGCTCTGTGTGGAATAACAGTCGTCTGGAAACTTCACCCGGCTGCCGTCTAGCCCCGGGCCCCCACGGAAAACTCTGGAAAGCCTTTCAAAGAATGTCCCAGGCTCACTCAGACTGAGGGAACCAGACCAAAACAAAGACTTATGCCATTGTGATATACAGCATACAGTATATAAGGAAGCACAAATTTCAACATACAAAGGTGGAACGTTTAATATTGGTGATATAAAACGTTTTGCTTTTAGAAGGTAGATTATTTATAATACGTCATCACTAAGTCAGTTCAATCAAACCAATTTCAAGAGCTTGCAGTTCGTGTTTTGCTTCGAGTGAGTTCAAATTCTTCGTTTTCCCCTTTTCTGGTTTTCTTTGAGTTATCAAGCAGTATCCATAATCAGTCAAGATAAATTGTTATGAAATTTTGTACATTCATTTTTTATCAATGTACCCGAATGACTTTGGTGATAACCAGACCGTCCCACTAGCAGTACCAGTACGTTGAATTTTTGTCCAATACTTAGGTTTCTAACCAAGTACCTGCAAAGCTAATGGCATACCCCTCAACCTCTGGTGTATTTGTTGAACATTATACCGGCTAACAGCAAATTGGAAACAAGTCATTGCAAACATGTTAACATGCTCACGTTAGCATGAAGATAAAAGCACCACTGTCCTTAAGAACAGCCTTATTGAGTTACTCGTGTGGCTGTGGCCTGGTGTGTCTGTGGCCTGGTGTGGCTGTGGACTGGTGTGGCTGTGGCCTGGTGTGGCTGTGGACTGGGGAGGCTGTGGACTGGTGTGGCTGTGGCCTGGTGTGGCTGTGGCCTGGTGTGGCTGTGGCCTCGTGTGGCTGTGGACTGGTGTGGCTGTGGACTCATGTGGCTGTGGATTCTTGCGTCTGTGGACTTGTGCGGCTAGCACGTTAGATTGAATTGATTTTCACTTTTATGTTATAATCCCTCCAGCTGTCTACACAGGCCACATAACGGCCAGCAGCTCCCAAAAATAAGAACCTAATCTCCTGCTACTGTGCTGCTCACGCTACCTCCTGTGCTGACACAGTGTTTGACTTTTTTATGACTATAAACCTGTGAACATTAAGAGGCTACAGCTGAGACCTCTCATTAATGTCATTTCAGTGTGGAGGAAAAAAGCGATCTTCTGCTGTTCTTCAGGAGTCTCAGAACATTTTCAGACAGATGTGAAGAAAGATACAGGACCTTTGAGCACTTCCAGGTAAGTGAAGACACACCTGCAATTGAGCAGCCTTCAAACTGGCAGCATTACACACCTGTCGTCCATGGTTTTTAATTACTGTGTGTAGCTGAGACGTGAACAATTATTTGTTCCTCACAATTTGTATTTCCGTAACCGACTCGTGATTGGCCGGGCTGGTCTTTATTCCTTTGCAGTGGGTTTACACAGTCAATCACAGTGATGTGAAACATAGCACTTTTCTGGCCCATTGAGGTGGTCAGAGCTTTTCTTCAGTTGTTTGTGTATGAGGAACACTGTGTACACTGTATAATGAAATTACTTTGGCAACTCTCCAATAAAATACAAAGTGTAGACTTAAATATAGAATATAAAAAAATATGTTATGTTTATGTTAAGATTCCATCCAATCCAATAATTGTTTTCTAGGGTTTAATATCCATGCAGATTTTACATTATATCCTTCTTACCTTTGCCAGTATTGCAGCGAAGTTTGCCCTAAATTTCTTCAGTTTACTTTCTTGCAGAAAATATTCTTTGAAAGTTAAACGATAACTCTGTGTCAGCTCTGAGTCAATGATGAAGACACAATGACACCACTTTTTCCAGGGGCTTTCATTTGTGAACTGCTTATATTCAGGCTGATGAAGAGTAGAAAAAATGAGGTTACTGCAGTGGGTGTGAATTACTGTGGGCATGTTAAATGTCAGGGTGTGACTTTTTTGAAGTGGTAACAGTTTAATGTCAAATAGTAAATCAAGCTGTAGAAGCAATATGGAACCCATTCTCCAGTTTACTAGAAGAATTTAAAGTTCTGCCAAGTTGGCCGGGCTTAAAGAGGATTAACCCACATTTTCCATACTGGACTGTGTGCAACTCTTATTTTGCTTTAGTGTAATTTTCTGAAGGGTTATTATGGGGGGAAAAAATCATTCCCTTTGTAACTATTCTGATGTAATGTGGGCAGTGTCTTGCGTGCTGATTTCCATATTTAATTACTCACAGACATAAACATGTATTTACAGGAATAAACAAATAAAGACACAACAGAAAGAATTCACATATGATCTAGGCTAGGAATCTTAAGATTTTGGTTGCTGGCAGACGACTACATTAACCAGCAAATTACTGAGGGACTGCAGGACTGCAAATGATGTTTGGCTAAGTAGCAGTTACAAACCACAGACATTTACAAGAACGCGGCCAGCCACTGATTGGCATTTCTTCGTTGTGCAAACATTAGTATTAAATGTCTCTCCACACAGACAATCAAGCAAGCTCAAACGCTTGAAGTCAGTCATGGGAATTGGCAGTTAGTGTTTTTGTTTTTCTAGCGATGTGACTTACAGACGGTGATATCACATCTTCATTTCAAGACTGTGCAAGGACAAATAGCCGAACAATGGCCCTTAAATTAACCATAAATTTTCCATTTTCCTTAAATGTATAATAACATTGTTTGCTGAAAGTAACTGAGTGGGACATTTTATTGGGGTACAATTTAATGGGGAAATCGATTTTGATTAAACACTTGTATTACTGCTGAAGCGGCACCAAACGTCCTTTCCCCCATCAGAGTCCTCTGATTCTGACATTGGAATTTGTTCCTCCATTGCTGCTGCAATTAAGTGCTGAAAATAAACCAGTGATACACCATTATCACTGTCTTGTATTCTAGTTAGAGTGGAATCATTTTCTACTGTTATGTGTATTGAACATTTCTCCCTCAGGAGCTGCTAACTGGGTTTGGGATATAATATTGTTAAAATTGTATGTGGGCTGGAGTTTTGTTATCCTTTGACCACAAGAAAAGCTGGTCAAGTTCAAACACTTTGTTTAAGTGTATTATATTGGGCAAGTTTCTGATGCTGGTGAAGATTGTTCACCATGACAACTTTAACAACTTAAAAAAAAACTGTAATCTTTTCTTCATTGACAAATCTAACAACGACTTCACAAACAACTTCGCTTCAAACCTTATGCTAGCTGTAAATACCTGTGTTCTTGAATAAAAGAGCATAACCATGGCAACTGCAAGGTGCAAAGTTGTCTTCTATGAATTAATAATAAGACAAACCATTCATTTATCACAATTCAGGATACGTCAAAGTCAAGTAAAGAATGTAAACACAGTAACGCATAATGTGGCCTAGTCACATGAAACCTCTTTCTACATTTGTGATGATGCTGTTAACGGATGTAAACCTGTGATAAAATCTAAAGAGCAAGCGCCATAACCACTTCCAAAACTCCCTGTTTGAAGAATAGTCCCAGTATTTTCTCTGCCAGTACCTTTACTTTAGGCTAAATGTAAAAACACTATCCCTTACTTGAGATGTTGACTCCAACAATGATTCCAAACACATGTTAATTAAAAAAGTTAACTTTATTTAAATATCTAAAAAAAACAAAAAAACAGCCATGTCACTTACACATCTTCCTGTACACCACTCTCTTATTCACATCAGTAATAATTTCTAAAGTAGTTCTTATTACTGGAAGAGAAGAGCTAGAGACACAAGCAAGAAATGAAATGAAATGAAAGGCATACAAAATAACAAGGAGTTACTTTCACATTACTATAGTTCATAGATACATTGCTCCCCAGTTAACTTCAACTAGACTCTATAAATTAGAAAATAGTGACAGCGAAGTCACAAAATGCATAACAAAGCCTTCATTTGGACAAGTCTACATGGTCATTGTCCTTATGGAAAGGGAGTTTAAATGGAATAATTAAAGAGAAATTAATTCACACAATGGCAAAATCCACAGTGCTGTGTTCAGGTCCATTCATTTTCTGAGACAACACTAAATGAGAAAAGTATTTACAGACTATTCCTGCTGGCATAACAAGACAATCTAATGGCTATCAGCTGCCTGAGACAGCTGGGATCAATTGTCTGACATGCAATAAATCTCAAGACAACATACAATTAGTGTTATGAGAAATGTAACAAAAATGCTCACAGGATATTTTCCATTAAGTGCCATTTCAGAAATGTTTTTTACTGTCATGTGACAAGGTTCAGTTTGACAAAGTAATTTCATGTCAACATATTGATATCAATTTTTCCTATTGTATGGCTGAACTTAAATCTTGTTTGTATGATACTGTAGCTTGTACAGTATCTTACATTACAGTACAGTATCTGTACAGTACAATATGAGAGAAGACAAGGACAGGACATCAAATATGATGACTGCAAAAAATACTTGGATTGGAATGTGGTTAACTCACAAATATCCAAAAACATTGTTGGTTTCTATTTCATTCAGTGGTGACAGTATGTTAGACAAGACTTCTATTTTCCAAACTTTTATTATTTTTCCAATGAGGTAGCCTCAAAGCCTAAATTTCACAAACTCATTTTTATACGTTTTTGTGTGGAAATTCTTAAATGAAGCATGCAACAGCATTTATACACATAATGAAAAACTGCACTTAAGTCATGCATTCTCGCAATGACGTCCTTTCAAAGTAAATTCCTCACAGCCAACAATGTGCATGATGAAAACTGGCTTTGCGAGGCCAGAAATAATGTTGGTCTGTTAAAAGCACCCATTAAACAATAACTTGTTGTATAATAAAATATTTTTGTTAATTTAATGTAAAACTTCAAAATGAGAGATTTTACACTATAACAAGGTCCTCGTTTTGGTCAGATGGCTACTTAGTAACAATATAGTAACAAATTCTTCTATTTGAGAATTCTTTTCCCAAAAGGTTTGAAGACATTGTCCTATGAGGTTTCAAGCCTATTCTACAGGTAGTTCTAAAAAAGCTTGTTGGATTGTGGCTGGTCCAACACAGTTTTTGTAGTTTGATTAATCTAGGTAGTGAAGTGTCAGGTCAAAATGAAACAAAAAGTTAGACTGTCGTAGAGATCTTGACGCTTCTCCATTTATGGGGTTTCACATGATCTACTGGCATTACGTCACGTGTTGACAGGACAATCACAAGTCACCTCACCTGTAGTGTCCTGTGAGTAGTTAGCCAAAACCTTTGGTATTTGTCACTTACTGTCCTATTTACAAAACTTCACTATGCTTCAAAAAAGTGCTTGTAAAAATCTATCAACAGTATGTAAAACAACCTTTCTAGTAGAGTAATCAAATAAAGTTTTGGAAAGTTTTCTTTGAAAACAATCTGACAAACATGTCCACATTATGCAGTGATTGGCCAAGTGCGTGGGGATGTGTAAGTGGGCGAGGTTTGAAATCATTTCTCAAGCTCCTCCATCACCATTGCATACCAGAATAAATGCCTTTGAGCATTGACTGTCTGAAAGAGTCAGTTTTATCCCTGTTTGTACTTATCAACATGCTAAGACATGCCATTCATGTAAATGTGACTCTCAACAACATTTTAACCTTAAGCAAATGTTTAAATGCCCTTAACTCCAAAACATTAAAAAGGACCGCATACGACCGGAATAGAAAAACACCTTCAGCTCTACACCCTCAGTCCAGTGAGTGGTTTCATTTAGACCTGACAATGTTACAATCTGTTTGTAGGTTTGCTGAAGTAAAAACATTGACACCTTTATCCCCACCATGGGACCAGAGCCCAAAAATCCAGAACTTCACACTATCCCTCAGCTCTGTTGTTGGAAAACTGCTCCACCAGAAACAAAAGGGATACAGTAAAGTTTCTGCCTGCTCAGCGGTACCGTCCGACTGGCAGTATCTTCATACAGGTAAAGCTGTCAGGGTACTTAGACAGTATCACAGGATTGCCATCCATACGGACCTCATTGAGGCTTGGTCGTAGGTAGTAGGTGTCATTTGAACGGCAGAAGGTGTTGATGTTGACGTCAGTGATGTTGTTGTTCTAGAGGAAATGAAAACATTGTTGAGAAAAAAACTTGTACCTAAATTAGAAGTCAATGTATTCAGGCTTATTTTAGCAGATACAAACCTGTAAATGTAAGGTCCTGACACTGTCAGGTATGTGTGGAACAGCTTCCAGCTGATTGTTTGCCAGCAACAGGGTGACCAGCTTGGCCATTTTCTATTGGGGAAACAAATTCACATATGGAGACCCAGTAGCAACTAATGTGGGTGTATATGGCAGTGAGAAAATATAGTCTCAATTTAATCCTTACTGGAATAGTTTTCTATACGATGTTATACAGTCAGTAACTTATTTTTATTAACAGTATTATTTAATATGTTGTATTATATTTGCCAAAAAAGGCCTTGCCAAAGGGTTTGGACAGCCTGCCATCATCATTAGCATTACATTGCTTAGTAGAGATTTCTTTTTGAAATTTGTTCTGTTCTGTTGTATCCCTTCAAAGATCAATGATAGACAAAAATTGCTGTTCATTATTTAAACATGCCTTGATTTGCCTTATTCTTATGTTCTTACATACGGTCGGGATAATCCCAATTGAAAAGGTTTGGAGTGATGATTGTGTACCTTGAAAGCGTTAACTTTGACACCCTTGGTTTTTAGGAAGTTGTAGTTGGCGTTGAATGATGTGAGTTTGGCAGGGAGGATAGGAAGTTTGACTAGTCTGTTCTCAGCCAGAGACAATTCTTCCAGCAGTGTTAGCTTAGAGAATGCCCCATCGTCAATCTCTGAGATCAGGTTTCCAGTCAGGTCAATCCTCTTCAGAGTCACTGTTGATAAAGGGTTAAAAAACAAAACAATTATTTGTCTCTTTGTAGCTAAATTTACCTCCTAAATCTATAGTCAGAAGCTGACCTCTGCTGTCAGACCTCATAGCAGGGTATCTAAAAGGACACAGTGGCACATATGTCACATTAGTGTTCACATATTATGTTAATTGTGAGCAGCGACATAATCAGAAAGTCTTATTCAAGAAATGTAATTAGTTTTACACTGTTTACTACAACATCTCATACTATTATGATAACGAAACGCAGTTATAGTGAGACAGCAAAGTAACTACCTACAACAAGAGGCAAATACCTGAAAACTGCTGTTTGGTGGGATGCTCAACCAACATGGTAAAGATCCCTGAACTACATTTTTATAAGCATCCAAACGGAAAAAAATGCTTTGAAGTAGATCAAGTTGATACAGCAATACAGTGTAAGGCATCAGTAGGAAGAATGAGAAAACTGCTGGGTCCTGACACCCAGTTATTTTGCCACACAGACTGTATAGTTATAGGTTGATTAGCCATGAAAAGCCTGGATGGAATAAACTGTTTTAAGCTAGCTACAGGCATTTTGTAAGCATTTGAGCTGTAGGCTGCCTATTGTGGCTCTGCTTTTGTCCCTCCAGTGGACTTGGTTTTCAGACTATGACAAGTCCCTCTCTGTTGCTGTTGTTCCATTGAAAGAAGTACTGCAGTGATTCATTTTTGCACTTTCATAAAGTCGGGGTCTGAAGATACACTGTGTGAAAACATGTCAATATCTGCGCACTAAAGGCCACATATTCTGGTTTTAGTAAACACTAGATAACGAACTATCGGACTACTGAATAAGGGCCTGATCAGACAGCGCGTTTGCAGACTGTAAAACGCCTTTTTTGTTGAAACCTACGGTTTAAAAAAAGAGCAGCTCGCTGTTGTTAAGGCAACCACTGAATCATGAGCTGTAATTAACCTAACCATTATATTGTAAACTGACAGAAGACCCGCCTCTCCTTTCATCCGATTGGACAATGAGAAAAAATGCCCATGACATTGGGCGCTTTTCTCCTTTGAGTTGAAGTTTTTTCAACGTGAGGCGCTCAGAGCGTTTCCTCAAAAACGCGAGGCACACAGAGCGGAAAAATGTGAGGCGCTCTGTAACGCGCAAAAAGCTTCCCTCTCATTGAAAACGACTACAAAAAAGCCGCCCCCTGTCCGATCTGTGTGATCGGGCCCTAATGCAGTTCAATAGTTTAATAGTGTCTTCATTTGACCCTCCAACCTGTTTAGCAACCATGTCTTTTGAACTGTACACCTGAGTTTATTACGCAGACTTTCTCTGCGGTTAAAAACTGATGACCATTATGACATCATCATGAGTAAGGCATCATACAACTCCTTTTACTAGTGGTCCAGGATGAACCATTACTAGTAAACTGGTCTTCACCTGTGAACGTTTTGGATTATTTATCTAGCAATTTTGTATAGATAATACAATATACAGAATAAGCTTTATAAAATTTTAGTTTGTTTGTAAATGTCTAATCAAACAACTACACAGAAAATCTGACATCTGACAGAGCATTCACTGCCAATTTTCAGTTTCCTGTCTTCAACAGACAAACTTGCTGGAGAAAACAGGTAGTGATAAAGAACGTTTCCAGACTTACAGATGTCGGCAAAGTCTTTGTTGCTGATCTTTTTGATCTTGTTGAAGCGGGCGTACAGGTAGGCCGTCTCTTTAGGCAGGGCTGGAACACTGGTCATGTCTGGAGTGACCTCCTCACAATACACTGAACCAGTCAGGCACACACACAGCAGGCATGTGGGCAGGTCTGTAACACAGAGGCATCACAGAAAACATCAAAACATCATCTATTCTACTTTTAGATACCTCTGATTCATTACTGTTCCACCTTCACAGTCAAATACCAAATCTCACCTTTTTACGTTGTTTCCCTCTTTAAACCTCTTTTTGAGATTTCGGTGGTTACTTGCGTTTTAGGGCCTGATGGTCGACCAAATGTTCGTCAATCAAAAGAGTCCTTGTCAGCCAAGTTTTTATTGGTTGGGTAGTTGCATGCTCAGTCTCAGTTGCTGATTTTTCGGACACATTCAGAATCATTCCCACTTTTGGTGTAACCATTGTCGTTAGCAGGCAGCTTGCTTTGTGCATATCCTGTGAATTGCATCATTTATAAGGTTTTTTCTTTTTCTGTCATGTAGTATAGTGTTAACAATATTAAACTCTATTTTTCAGTTTTGGAAATCATTTTCCGACCCCTCATAAATCTGCAACTGCTAGTCGACTATTAAACTAATGACGAAAAGTTGACCAGGAAACTCTTTAGTTGGAGGCAGCCTACTTATTTTTAATATGCAAACATGGTTAATTCCAGTTCCTGTCACCCTAACTCCTGAAGGAACAGGTTCCCTTTAAGCTAAAGTTTGTCTTTGAGTGGCTTTGCCAGACTTTCAAACCACGGACTGGTTAAGTCAAAGCAACTTAAAACAATTGGACAGAGGTTTTAAACATTAACTTTACCTTTAATTTAAATTCTGTGCTCTTGTGTGTATGACCAGGTGGACTCTTAGTTACCAGATCTTTCTCTTACCAGATGGATCATTTCCCTCTGGAATTGGGCTGTCATCAGGGTCAGCAGGCTCATCAGCAAGAGGCAGGGCCCTCTGCAGGAGGAAGCAAATCATGTTAATGTACCAGCAAACTCTATTGCTATAGCAGTATTTTTTTTCCATACAAAAGCAGTTGAACAATATTAATAACAATAGTATTTTAAAGCACATAAACATGTATCTCACAGTTATAACTTTTAATTTATGGTTTTAGGTGTCAATCCTTTAAAATGTTAGGTTCTGGTTTGAAACATCTGCAGCTCTTTTGGTTCAGCATCAACAGTGAGAATAGGCTTCTTTGTTGCCAGGTCTTGTGGGAGTGTTATGCTGACACAGAGCAGGGACAGCAGGGAAACCCACATGTCAAAGAAACAGGAAATAACTTTGAGTTCCCAATCTCCTTTCTAAAACGTCTCTGGCGGATCTGGATGAATATAGAGAGTAACAGTTTGATTGTTTCCCCTTTTATTTGTAGAATACAATGCCTACAATAGTGGAGATTGTGATGATATTAAGTCTTACTGCTAATAATTGAACAGTGAAGATAGTCACTAAATGTGTGAGGTTAGTAATTTGGGAAAAGAAGGACATTCTTTTAGTGTGTATTAGATTAAGTCCAGGTGGAAAGTGGGATGGCAAACACCTCTTTGTTCCAAAAAGAAGAGTCTGTGATCGTGAGGGTGAGATTAAGTTTTAAGCTTCAAATACAAGAAGATGAAATATTGTCCAGGAAGTCCAGTTTGGGAAACATACTGAAGGGATTTTAGTTTTCCGTTTATATTGCTATTGGCCAGAATTGTTCAACTCTGGCCAATAAATATTGCAATAATCACTTAATCCTCTGTTTCAGAATCTCTGGGTGATCAGTCATCTGCCAGGAATTTGTACTTGGATGTATTCAGTTGGGCCAGTGCTGTGTTTTCATAAGAAGATTTACTTTATTAATCCAAGAGGGGTAATTCAATTACATTTTTCACTCTTTTATTAAAAACATGCGACACACACATAAGCCCGAAATGCACACATGCACAAACAGGACCCTATGCACATGCATTAATGGAGAGATTTTGGAGCAGTTATGGGATCCAGTGCCTTGCTCAAGTTTCCCAGGAAATTAACTGACACCTCTCTAGCTATCAGTCCAAATTTCCATGCTTGGTCCATGCCGGGACTTGAACCGGCCACCGTCTGGTGCCAAGTCCCTACAGACTGAGATATGGTCTACCCCATTTTATTGGATGATGTGTCTGCAAATATAAGGTGTATATGCTGTGTTGCTTTGACAACACATTCTAGCTGGACCTCTGCTATGCCAATACAACCTTGAATTATTGCACATTTTTGCTGTTGTTTTGAACAAAGACATTGTTCAGAGCCCTCATTATCAACAACTGGCATTTATTCTAAGGTTTTACTGTATTAGCTGACAGAGCCTTCTGTAGCAGTCCGCATTATCTTCCACAGCTGGCTAATGACTAAACTGCATGCATTAAAAATGTTACTTTTTTAAATTTTTCTTGATGACTTTAATTTCCAGGAGTTGCTGGCTCTGCTGTTTGACACCGTTTTCCCTGATAGTCAGCTGTTTGTGGATAAGTAACCAAACAACGCCAATACATTTTCAGATGGCTCTTTGCCGTTCATGTCCAGGCTCTGTGTTGGAAGTGTTTTATTGTCATGCTATCATATAAGAGCAAATAAGAACCCATTGGTTTGAAGGTTTTCTGCACTTTTGGTCCCTGACCTAAGAAGCCTTTAGACCTTTGAAGGTTGTGATGAATTTAATCCTTCAGCCTCAGAGATGTTGTGGACGGTTGCTGGCAAATTAAAATCCTTCAAAGTTTTTGGCTGGGTGTCCTAGACCAGCAATAACACATTTGCATCTAAAGCCCATGGATCTGATCTCCATTTTTGCTACCAAAAAGCATCATTGCAAACATTCAACCAATAAAAGAATCTGCTACCAGTAAACTAATTGTTAATGAAAGTTCTTGCCCTACTTTATCATTGCTGTATTGGCTGGGTAGTTTAGCTTAAAACAATCAAGAGCCAGTAGGGTCCCCCTTACTAGCTGTATACAGTTAAAGTATCCCTGAGGAAAATACCAACCCCTCTGCTGAATTGACTTACTGGCATCCATCCACTATTAAAGGGGACTGAAGATTTAGAACTTAGCCCAAATGAAGCTTGTGGTTAAACTGAAGTTGCACAAGGTATGTGGCTTGTCTCTGAAGGGTCTGGCAGGGATGGAGGTTTGTATGAAAAACAGCTGGTCCCAACTTAAGCCTATACTCATTAAAACTAAAGTTAAAATAGCAATAGCAATAGCAATAGCAGTCTACTTTCTCTGGATGGTTTGTTGTTTTTTTATCTTCCTGCAAGTGTTTCCCAAAGATTGAAACAAACCAGCCTTGGTTTTAGTTTGTCCAAATATTTCTTGCAGAGGTTAGTGTGGTTAGTAGAGGATTAGTGTGGTTGATTCAGGGTTTGGTTTGTCTGCTGGAAGAGAGGGTTTGACACTGCAAGGTGTTTGTGTGTGTGTGTATGGGACAGAGAGAGAGAGAGAGAGTGTTGGAGTGAGTGTTGAAACTGTGAGGTGAATTAATTATCATCTGTTATAGACAGATGGTGAAGTTAAGTGCTGAAAGTTTCTATCATTAGCAAGCAAAAGAAAACAAATTAACTGACTAAACCGTGAAGTGGATTATTCGCCTTTTGAATAATATAATTATACTATAAAACATGAAATAATAATATTTGATAACTTATCTTTCTGTTAGCAGAAACTTCTCTTGTGGGACAAAGTTTGTGTTTTCATATCAAGATCTGTTTCGGTGGTCATATTTGTCATATTTTTGATATTGTGGAACATTTTTCCCCCATTAAATAATATATACAATATTGCATTTTTAATTGCATACTCATCACCTTTATGAATAATCTTAAATAACTAAACAAAAGTGAAAACACAAGTTCGGTTTTGTCTTCTTAAGTCATTTTGCAAGTTTAAAAAACAAGACTTGCTGACATTTCAGTACTGTAAAAATGGATTAAAGCTTTAACAAGTCAGTATGATTCAAAGTATATTTTATATACATGCATTTGAAATTTTTGCATGATGTAATTACTGAATTTCTTACCCTAGCCCTCCTTGATTTCAAATGGTCACTGAAGTATCCATTCGGCTCTCTGCCAGGTAGAGATCCAGGTATCAGCTGTGAGTCCTGGTCAGAGCTCTTGGCCGAGGCTGCCATAAGCCAAGGCACCAGCACACAGGTGAATAAGAAAGCCTTCATGCTGTTCAAAGCAGTGTGACGCCGACACACCAGCCTGCTTTAAGCCTGGGTTTGGGTCAGCAGCTGCTCTCCGCTACGAGCCCCTGTTGGGATGTGTCAAATGACTGTATTTAAAGGCTGAACCAGTAGCTTCCAGCAGACTGTTAAAGCTGAATTTATAGAGCAGAGCACTTAACCCTTCCCTGACCACCCAGTGGTGAGAGAGAGACAAGACACAGACAGGGTGTTCTAAAAGAGGCAATTCTGGAAAAAGAGAGAATAAAGTGGCCATGTTTTTTTTTTAATGTCCTTTATGTGTGTACAAGAAAAATGTGCACAACAGAAACTGCAGAGAAAGCAGAAACATTGAAAGTTAACAACCACACTGAGTGTGTTTTGTCAAGAGGAATGTTTGTGGTCTCTGCTTAGCCATTCAATACTGACTCATAATAACTAACCTATCTTTACCATTAGGCTGGACGTATGTTTTTTTTTTCTCAGTCATTCATCAGACAGCCAATTGAGTAGCCATAAGGCAGACATTGATTATGGGCTGAAATGTATGTGATTTCTTTGGACCGACGAATAGCCAACTCTGCTTGACTTTCTGGACAACTCCTCTTAGAGTGTCCAATGTCTCAGGTTTGGGTTAATGTTGTGCAGTGCTTTTAATTCTTTATTGACCAAGGTGGAGTTTATTAAGAACACCGAGAATTTCTCGAGAAAGGAGGTTCAAGAGGGCCTTGAATAAGTATTGGATTGAAATGTTAGTTCACACCCTCCGCCACCATCTTTTAAGCATACAATGAGGGAATACAAATTTTTAAAGGGTGGTGTTCATCCCTCCAGTAGAGGGAGAATTTATGCGGATGAGAAGTGAAGCTGTTGTAGTTGGTTATGATGGACCAACACTCTACTAACACAATGTATTATAGGTTTTTCTCTTTCTTACTGTTATGAGTATAAGGGAATTTTAATAGGCACTCTTAAGTCTTTTTTTATTGACACGATTACCCATGAAAGTTTCAGGATTGATTCTTTGTATATAAAGCTCAGTCTTGTTTAGATTAGGTTGTTGCGTCAGAATGAAAGCCCAAATCTGTGTTTCTGAAATGACGTGCTTTATCTAAACCAAATGAGGATTCTTTTCTTGAGACTGGAGCTATGACAGCCCCTCCAGCAACAGCCTTTGGTTTCCTTATTGCTTCCTTCCTGACGTTGAGGTGTCTTGAATGAGAATGAACTTCAGAGGCTCTTCTTTTTTGAACATTTGTGAGCAATTGTACAACAGTGTCACAGTTTGTCCAGTCTTCGCATTGAGTTTTGTTTAATGGGTGGTCAGATATGAAGTAGTGACAGGCAGAATCTACAACTGTCAACACTTCCTTGCGGTACTTAATTATTGGTAAGTGTTTCTGATTCGGCAGTTCCTTAGTATTTATAAGCTAAAGGACAAACAGTGCTGCCATCTGTATTTTTGTTGAATAAGAAAACACATTTTCATATCTTTCCATGTCTATAAGCCAAATTATGGAAAGCAGTGTCAAGAGTATTGATAAGTATCAGTATTAATAGGCAGTATCGGTATAAACCAGAATCAATTCAACCTAACCCCTACTTTGTTCGTCAGTTATGTGAATTTCAGGCGTCTCTTTAAATAAAATGATTGCTGACTTTTCTTGAAGTTGCTGGTTGTGTTCCTTATCTCTGGAGCATGTATACTGCAAATGGAAATGAGCACACAGTCTTGTACCATGCCAGATGTAGAAGTACATCATGTGTGTTGAGATTTCTAATCTGCAAACATTTTTTTGTCACTTTTAAATCTAGTTGTCCTGGGCCTTCATAGTTTATAGGAACATCTACCAAGATGCTACCAATTATTCATGTCTTTAATTTTGATGGTTGCAGTTCATTGTTGTATTCCTGTGACCTGTACGTTCAATGCCTGTGACAAAATAAGTAAAGAAAGTTAAAACACTTAACTTTAAATTTCTGACTTGATTATATTATAATTTTTTCCATATTGATCAACAACCATATTTATCACAATATAGATTTTGATGCTTCCGGTTTGAAGAGTATCCTTATAATAGCAGAGGCTAAAAGAAACCAGACATTTCATTTGTTAAACTTGAGGGTATAATTTATTAACATGGGCTATTCTTGCCCATTACACTCTTAAGGTTGTAGTGATGTATCCTTTTGAATAAAGCTATCAAGTTGAAAATCAGTGGGCATGTACTACAGCCTGTGCTTCTCATGCATGCAAACAACTGCAGGCTAACTAGCTGTTGCTGCTGTATCTGTTGTGTGAAAGGCTTTTAAAGTCGAGTTGAAATGAAAAATGTCATTTTAATCCTTTTCGATCACATCCCCGGTAATATTGTGCATCTATTTGACAATATAGGCCAAACAAATACAGACAATCCATTTCTTCATATTCTTATATCAAAATACGATCATTTTTTCTTCCTGTAAAACAAAATACCACGTGTGCTTACGTAAGCTAGGACCAACCAATTTCAACCAATAATATCATGACATCCACCTGTCAATCAATCTGCAACATTTAGCCTCAGAGCACCAAGAACGCTCGGTCAGTTAGCGTGATACGGAAGCTAGATACTCTCGAAATGCCGTTTCATCTCGACTTTAAATGTCCAAAGGTTATCAATGTAAATGTTACGGTAATCCCCTTTTGACATTGTTCTATAACCAAGCCATGCTTGTTTATGATTTGTCTAATGCGAAATTTGCTCATTCAGAGTCATTTTTCAAGTATAAATGTCTAATTCCTAAAATGTCGTTCCTAATTTAGCTCTTCGTTAGCGTTCCTAACAAAGCTCGTCATTAGAAGGCTTGTCTTTGGTCACAAACTGTGATTGTGGTTATACAGAATCTGAGAAGACATGGTTCAACATAGCAGTGCTGGTCCGAGATTAACACAAAAAAAGTTATCCAGGATAAATGTGGTAATGATGCTCCAGAAACCAACATCAGCTATCCAGTATCAACGTGACAATAGGGCTCTTAAATTATCATGTTACCCTTAAATGTTAGTACAATTCAACAACAAGGACTCTAAGAGGAATCTTTATCCAATCTCCAAAACTTCTCTTTTGACGCCATTAAACTGAAAGGTGCAGAAAATCTCTCTGAGTTTATACTAGACTTTATACTAGACTTTCCTTCCTCTCCTGTGTATCTGAGTGAACACGGACACACCCTACCAAAAAAACTTAATTAGGTTGCTTGTATCTATGTCTTCTCATTCTTTTGTCAGTACCAATAGTCCATAGCCACCGGTGATTGGTAAGCTGATTTACTGCTTGGCAAATTTTGAGCTCCACCTTCAGGCCGAGCCTCCTCTGCTATGAAGGCATGTAAAGGAGCTGAAATGTCTCGAGGTGAAATGAAGCAGCTGTTTTTTATAAAGTAGTTGTTTTGTAGCCAACATAACTTCCTGTGAGATGTCACAGTTTACGATTGGTTGATGAAAACACATCTAAAGATAATAGAAAAGGATGAACAGGTTTTCTGAGTGAACTTTTACCAGACTAATGGTCCTGAAGATATTGTTAAAACATTCTGGACGAGTCATATCTCAGCTAATAAAGACCTCTACATGCTTACTTTTTGAAAGAGTTATGAATTGCTGCACAGACATTAACACAACAATAAATAACTGCTAATATGATAAACCCAAAATCGACAAGGAATGAATAAAAAAGGACTAGGAAATGGAAAAAAACTATGCCAGAAGTTTCCAAACCAGAAAGGCCAAGAGATTCTCAGTAATAAAAAGAAGACACTCAATTCAATTCTTCAGCTGTTTAGGTCCAGCTGTTCTTGGGTTGACATCAACCTTGGTTGTCAAATCAGAGATATTGGGCTTCTCTGGGGCAGTGCTTAAGAAATAGCTGTTTTTTGGTGTTGTCCCTGGGCATGGTAAAAAAAAAGAGAGAGGAAAAAAACGAGAAGAGACAGTACTTCTTTAAAAACAAGCTGAGTGAAGAGCAAAGGCTGACGTTTAACAGCAAAACAGTTAAATAGAAAACATGTGACTATTCCAGCGTTCAAGAGTAGAGGAAAACGAATGGGGCCCTGATATAAACATCCAAGGAACATGAGCCTAGACTGTTACAGGTGTGTTAGCAATTATGAACACCTTTAAACTTTTATGACTCTGGGAAGAGGGCCAGCAACTCAAGAATGTTTTTACTCTCACTAATTTTCTATACCAGAGTTTGGCCTGTCAGGGGGGGGGGGGGGGGGGTCGGTCGGTCGGTGGTGTTCCAGCACACAATAAAGCAAGTCAATGGGGAAAGCCACCCACAACAACTCATTAAACTCGTATTTTTCCTGTCATGTGGACTCGCTCCATGTGTTTGTGAACATAGTAAGCTCTTGTTTTAACGCTTGGAACTTAAAAATGTTGTGTTTTTGTACTAAACAGAACAGGGAAACTATTGAAAACAGGTTTTCTTGTTCAGTTAGGTTGTAATTAATCTCTATTTAGGGAGACGTGGATTTCCAGGACAGCAAGCCTGTTTGTCGTACGTTTGTAGTCCGAGTAATATGACTCATCACATATCAGCAGGGTGCGGCGTATGCAGGAAAAACAGTCCGTGTGGGCAGCAAAAGCAGGTGGAAACATCTGCATGCTAACGAGCTAACAATCTGGTCTAGATCTAAAATTCTACTTGAGATAAATTCCCTGACGCGGTGTCACGAAATCCGTTCAGAGTTCAGATTTCCTGACTTCCTTGAATGCATCAAAAATGATCGATTTGACCTCCGTTCAACAATTTTGGCATTTTAAAAGTAGCTTTCTTCTCCTCTTGAGGACAGACCTGACAAAGCTTCATTTTTACTTTTTACAAATCTGCATCATGTTGAAATTTCGGCAAGGGTAAGACCCTTTAATTACAAGAAAATCACAAGAAAAATGGCTTCTTTTTCTGTATACAAGTGGAAAAGGAAGTTGTTTATCACTAACTGCTGACTAAATGCCCCAGCATGTACACCGTTGTGCACGGGGGCTTTATCGTCGTCAGACTATAGCTGATGGGATCTGAGATTGGGTTGCAATCAGCTCAGAAAAGGCCAAAAAAGAAACGGATGAAATGTGCTAAATTTGCTTTAGATTGAGTGTGTGGTAACGTGGAAGTGAAGGGTTGGAACTAACATCTATCCAGAATCAATATGGCGTTAGTGCTCTAAAAGAATCATTGTTACTCCTGTGTCAGCACAATACCATATTCTAGTTTGTTGGCAAGCTTATTTGTTTGTATAGCCCATCAAGATAGCAATCAAACTCACAATCCGTGCAGTAGTTTATATAGCTGTGGCTGTGTGAGCTACTGCAATTTGGAAAACTAATGAAGCACTGAATTTTTGGGTCCAGAATAATTCATCTCTAAATGACATTTACTGTATGTGAGGGCATTGTTCAAGAAGAAAGAAAGTATCTTATTCTTATTCTTGGTGAAAGAGCAGAAGAGGCTGCTACCGTTTAAAAACCCAAGTTTCATAGGAGTCTGTCATTGCTGTTTTTCAGCATACTGGTTAAGCTAGTTAACCACTTTGAGGGAGCATGCTCAGACCCCACCAATTTTCGCTCATTTAGAACAAAATCACAACAGTTAACTCCTTTCTGGTTTATTTCTTCTGGCATTTGCAATCGACGTGACTGTGAGCTGTCTTTTAGGGTGGCAGGTGTAAGCGAACAGTACGTAATGGCAGACCAAAGCCAGCCTAGACAAAACAACATACGTCAGTGAATTTACTCCACACACAGATGCCAGTTTGACTGGAGAGTAGCTTTCAACACTTTGGACCACCTGGCCAGGCTTTAAACAGACTTGGTCTGCATTGGTCTGGCTGACAACTGACATGATGTATTAACCCAGCACTGAGAGCCGTGTGCTTTGGTCATAGCCACCCGCTTGCTCCAAGCAGCTGCTTAGCTGACAGTTCAGTTTTTATTCTAGCTCAGAGACTTGTTATGTAATGAATGTTACATGTTTTTCAAATTAAATGGTTGACACAAAACCAATTCCCGCAGTACCCTTAAAAGGCTCCATGTGAAACTAAAGGGAAAGGAATCAAATCGATCATAGAAAATAATCACCTAACTTTGCACCTTTATGGAGCCTTTAAACCTCTCATAACTTATAGTTTTGTCTTTGCACAACATTTACTTCAGTTCAGTCTCAGCGCTCGTATAAAAACAGCTCTTTTATGAAATGAGTCCTGATAAATTCCCCGTACAAAATATCGAACCAGCACAAAACTGGAGACAAAGTCAGGGCACAAGCTGATGAAGAGAGTGGTAAAGGTGATGTTTTAAGTAGTTTAAGTTTAGTAAGTGAGTTAGTGTTGACCAAACAGGAGCTAAAAGACGTATGAATATCGATGTCCAGGAAAACTTTTTTCAAGGAAACTTAAGGGCTCATGGATTACATTTGTATCAACATAATGAGTAAACAAGGCTGCCCCTAAAAACTTCTGAATAAAGCCACTTCTAAATGTCAAGTGATATTTAACATTGGTTCTTCAGAAGTGTACTATAAGCTGAAGGTCCAGAATCTTACCTGGATTTCAGTGTCATCTTAAACTGAGTCTGGACTGACTGACCTTTTGTATGGACATACTTTAATCTCTCGGTTCATATGATGTTGAGTGTTTGCTGGGACAGTGTTAAAAATGGTTTCAAATGTATGACTAATAAACACTCAGTCACTCAGTAGTTGTTTGACTCTGCTTTTATCTTAAGTTTTCAAATAGTTATTCTTTTTGTAAGTATAACAGTCATTCCCTGAAATGCTTTCGGAATGATGTTGCACAACTTGCTCCAACAGTTTAGTTACACTGTGAATTAAATTAGTTCTTACTGTAGGTCTGTTTTTTTCCCCCTTTAATCATTTGGAAGTATACCCCAGTGCAGGAGAAGTATTCTGACTGTAGAAGTGAGTGTTTTTCCTCATGCCGAGCTTAGGTTCATTTACTGGCATTCAGCCTTGGAATTCAGTCCCAGAGGATCTGAGGACGAACTGATAGTTAAAACAGAAAAACTGCAGCCTCCACAAGAAGACCACCACTTTAGCTTAAGAAACAGGTTCGTTTTTAGTTTCTGCAGCATTTAAACTTTGTTCCAGATCTAAGAGGTCGAAGATGATTGCTTTTCCTGCACATTTGAATGGCCTCTACCACATTACAGCTTTATTAAACTTATTAGTCAAGATGGGTTTTTTTGCAGAGTGAAAAGGGATTCATCTAATTTTGTATTTTTAACGTTGTCATCCCTCCATAAAAAGTGAGTCACTTACGCTATAGTTCATAAAGTACATTCCTATGTTCATCAAAGTCATAAACATAACCGTACTGTAGCCATTGTAGGAGAAGAAACTGTATCTATAAATACAGTTTTTGCATCCAGATTAAAATTCAATCTGTTAATTAAGAAGGGAACAGATGGTGGTTGTAGGCTCACTGCTTTGACTACTTGCTTACTTAATTGGTATTGCATCACTGTTAAGCTGTATTAAAAAGTGTTCTCGACCCAATGCAGCAAACTGCAGTATTCCCACTATCTATGTACGGGTCCCGTTTTCAGATACAGGTGCAGTGCAGATGTTGAGGATGCACGGGGAGGAAGGCCAGGATTTAAAGTTTAATGTTGCACATACGACTTTGCCATGCAACAGAAGTTCTCTGTATGAGACATCTGATAAATTGCTCTAAGGTTGACACAAGTGCAGGTGCAGAAATTGATGTCAGACCTGGACTGAGTCATGTTTTCAATTACCTTACCATAATTTTGATATGACAGCGATCCCATGCCAGAATGCTTCCCTTGTTTCAATTTAGAAAAAAAACAGATGCTGAGTTGGATGTGTAGTTTTTCCTGTTTTGTTTTCGTTACAGGCTCAGTTCAAGATATGTTTTCGTATTTAGGGCCATTCTACTCTTTTATTTATTCAAGTATTTAATTATTTCTTTTAATCTATTCAGGCCAAAGGGGGGCCTCACAGTCTCACGGGAGAGATTCTGTTCATCTCTTGTTCATTCTTGGTTAATTTGCCTCAGACTTCATCAAGAGCCGTTTCATACACCTGTGGTGAATTATGCAGGATCTGTGGTTCATGTCTTGTTGTGGACATCTCAGGGTCTGCTCTTGGTGTGTAGCTGCAGACTGTTTACTGTAGAGAGCCCATCATTGTAATCTAAGCCTGGAAGCTCTTATCCCAGCATGATGTTTACTGTCAGTTCAACAAAACACCTCAGCACACAGAGAGCAGGGCCGTGTTGTAGTTGTTGTTTAGAGCAGGGACAGAGAGGAGCACTTTGCAGAGCTAAAGAAACATTCGTTTTGAGATGCTGAAATAACTTTTCTCATTGAAAATAACATTTAGGAAATGAAACTGAAAATACTTAGTTTATGTTGCAAAGGAGGCCAAGGTACCTGTGGTGTCAGAATAACATGTAATTGGTGTCATGTAAATTTCATCATGTGTTCATCAGTTATCGTAAATACACAACACAATAAATGCATCCTTACAAATCTCAGTTAAGCAGATCCCCTGGGGTGTTTATTAGTGGCATAGATAAGAGAATGGGCTCTGGTACTTCTTGAAACATTTAGGATTGTGGTACGTGTGTGAGCAAGAAACATCAGCAACCCCCTCCTCCAACTCTTGCTATTTTCATGTATTATAGGAGACATATTAAGCAGAAGATAAAAAGGAATTATGAAAGCAAGACCTGCAAGTAAAAGTAAGTAATATGAAATAGACGATAAATGGATATTAATTAATTTAATGATGAGATATGTATACATTTTCAAATATTTTTGCATATTTTTTTGTCCTGAATAGGAATTTGACTATACTGTTGAAGCCTCTGTTTAAAGTTTAAAGTTCAAACTTGACCACTGACATATTTTTCAAATAACAACCATTAAAAAACTTTAAATCACATAATCTTAATGTCTTTCAGGAGACAAAAGCTGAGAGTAAGTATAAGAAGGACTGGTACTGGTTCAACTGCAATCTCATGTTCTAATATAGGTCATTTAATATCCAGATAACAAAACTTATCACTCTAAAGCACTTTTTCTATACATTCATATACAGATACATGTTTATCTATCTTATCTTATCTAAATGTTATTTCACTCAGCCCTTGGTGGCGGGATCAAAGACACTTGAAAATACAGGGTCAGGAGTTCCAATTATTCATACAACTTGGTATGGAGTAATTGCATGTTAAGATTTGTACATCACTTCTTGAAAACTCCATGCGACATTTGATTTACAAATAGCTAGTTAGCAAGTTATTAACTTGCACAATGCACAGGTGATCATGCATGGAGTTAGTGGCTCACCCTGCATAAATCCATCAGTAAATAAAAAGGCAGAAACAGTAGCACCCAGTCTTCGATGCTTGTTCTATTTGGAATCCAAAGTAATATGACTTTATTGATTAACAGCCAACAAAGCCTCAAAGGAATACATGGACTGAGCGGAATAGAAACTTTTTTAACTGCCTCTAATTGTTTTACAGCAAAGTAATGCACAAGTTTACAAAAGATGTTTTGTTTATTAAGTTTGGCAAATAAAACAATAACTTTTTTCCCCTCTAATAAAAAAATTACTTTCACAGGTGTCGCTGGGTTGTGACAGCAATGTTAGTGTCTTAATGATGGTCTCTGTTAGTTCTGGACATGCGACTGACTCGGATTAGACTGTCCATTGAGACATGATAGTTTGGAGTAAACCAGTTTGAGACATATGGAGAGTATTACTGGCTGACTGGGCTCCAGTTGTGTGGTGGTATTGGATAGTTTTTCCTCTGTTCTCTGATGACTATTGGATTTGTTATCCCAGCATTCCTGAAATTTTCCTTTTCCCAGACAGAAACTGGGGTACAATTAAGCATTGGCTCAAAGGTGATTCATGCTGAATATCAGTATTTCACAGTCAAGATTACTGTTATTCTTGTGACGCCCTGTGTGTTAACATTTTTCACTCAATAATTCATTTTTCCTTTGGTAGTCTGTCGCAGCGGAACGTGTACCAGCTTTATCAGTCAGAAGGTAAAGCTTACTTGAACTAGAGGACACTTTGTGTGACTTGGATCCTGCTGAGAGAGATCAACACAGAGGGGGGCTCAGGCAGACGGGCAGGTTATCCATCACATCATTATAATTTAGTCTAAATTAATTTTATGTTGTCTGAATTTGTTTTATTGATTGTTGTGAAGAGCAACACAACCAAGTGAAATAATTGAATCAAATCAAACCGTAGGGCTTTACACTGTTGAAGCAATAAGATTTTAAAGGATATCGGTTAAAGCTTGGGTTGGCAATTTTGTTAAAATCATCAACCAGATTTTGAAAGCACCAATCGAAAAAATGCCAGCCCTACTCTTCAGGTTGCCATCCAAGGCCACTCCTCCTGAACACATAAATGTTCACTGCCTGACTGCTGCTGGAGGACAAGTCAATGAGAGAGTGTTGGGGAGAGGAGCACAGCACATTGTTGTCATCACTAACAAATATTAAATTACCTTTCTCTGCCATTCTTGTGTGACTAGCATGCTAGCCTTAGCTCTTGAAAGATTATGCTCATGAACAAAGAGTGCACAGGTGGATAGACAGGAAAGTTAACTCGGCTGTTGTGGCTCAGTGGTAGAGTCGGTCGTCTTTCAATCGGAAGGTCAGAGGTTCGATCCCCAGCTCCCTCAGGCTACATGTCGAAGTGTCCTTGGGCAAGACACTGAACCCCAAATTGCTCCCTGTGGCATAGCCAATGGTATGAATGTGATAACTGATTGACAGTTGGGCACTTCAGGTAGCAGCCTCGGCCATCAGTGTGTGAATGGGTGAATGTGACATGTAGTGTAAAAGCAGCTTTGAGTGGTCGCAAAGACTAGAAAAGCGCGATATAAGTACAGTCCATTTAATATGGGCTGAATGAAATGATTGCCACAGATAGATGATTTTTATTCTTTTTTCCCATAAGAGCTGAACCCAAGTTAAATGATTTATTGACATTGAATTATTCCCACAATGGAAAAATGTTTCTTATTCAAATATGCCGAACAAATATGCAGCTTGTGCCATTTGTCTTGATCATTCAAAAAACAGCAGAATTAAGTTTTCATCAGCTCAGCATCTTGTTAAGATTTTTCCTGTGCTCATTAAAACTACTAACTCACTGATGACAGATATTCTTCTGGGATAAGTGTTATATGATCGTACTAAGTGAAGTTCTGTGATCAACACACATTTTTAGACCAAAGCATCATGGGGCATATGGGGAGTATTATCTGTTGAATGGGTTCATGTTTTGAGTGGTAGTTTTTCTCTGTTTACAATTCAGCGCTGAATTTGTTACGCTGAAATTCGTCCTGTTTTGTTTTACTCGGCCCATTAAGTGAAATAAGACTTGTTAATGTGAAAATTGGCCGCACTGGTTGTGTTTTCTGGTAGTAGGATACTGTCACTATTGGGAACTATCAACACACTGCAAGCTTGGTTAAACTAAGACTTGAGCTTGATTCTGGTACATATAAAAAAAAGCAGTACAGTTTACTTTCACATCAGATGAAGCGAGAGCTTTTTGAAGAGCTTCTGAAACGAATCCTCACAATTTGGAAGCTAAAAACTGTCCAATGACATTAGCAAGTAATCTCAAATAGGTCCTTCATTAATGCTGTACATACTGTAGCACTTAAAACATAGTATCTTTAAATTCTTCAGTTATTTGAAACACTAGTTTCTTTCATTTGTTTTAATTTTACCTCAACTCTTAGTGTTTTGAGGAAGACTGATGTGCATGCAGTATTGGCCTTTACAAATGGCATGTTTTTTCCCACTGTATGAGTCATACCCCTCAAGTGGTACAGTAGCTCACTCTGTCTTCTCCCTGCTACAGTTACAGTCCATCTATGTTTTTGTTTGTGGTTTAAGTCAATGCGTTTTTCATGCGTTTGAGGAGACAGGGGGATTCTTGGAAGTTCCCATGTTAATGTAATTATGTCTGTTTAATAGGACATTGTGGTCCTGAAGGTTTCCCTCAGTGCTAATTGTGATGAGGAGAACACGGCTGTCTGCTCAGCAGTAGACTCCATCTGGATAAAATCTCTTTTTATTGGACTGCTCTTCAAACGCTCTTACTTTAAGATCACTACTGGCTAAAATAACAGTGTCTGTTATTCTGGCTTTGACTGTCGGTCTCTCTACTTCTCATTTTTAACCTCTGTTCTGTATTTTTACCTTTATTAATACTGTATGAAACCCTTAACACAATTTATATTGCATTTTGAGCATAGTTTTAATACTAGAAACCCCAAATTCTGACCAGCTAAAGATTTTCATATTTGGGTAGATGGTCGCTCAGTCTGTTGGGAAGCGGAGGGTGGCTGGTTCAAGTCCCAGTATGGACCAAGTCTGGAATTGGGCTGGTAGCTGGACAGGTGCCTATCCTGGGGTCCGTCGAGGTGTCCTTGAGCAAGGCACCTCTCGGGGCGCATATCCATGTGCAGCCCCCTCACTCTGACATCTCTCCATTAGTGCATTTCCATGGACCCTGTTTGTGCATGTATGTTTTTCGGGCCTTTGTTTGTGTCGCATGTTTGTAAAAACAGAGTGAAAAAGTTGAATTTCCCCTCAGGGATAAATAAAGTATCACTTCTTACACTTCTTGCACGGTTTGCATTTTAAACCTTTCAAATGCTTGCGCTTAGATTTAAGGTAATATGAAATCAATGCGTAAAAACTTGAAGCTCATTCACTCATATCGAGTCCAAAACAGGAAACTTGTTGACTTTGGAATCAGACAGTATAACTCGTAACCTTCATTGAAGCAGGAAGGCTCTGGTCGTTCCAAAAAGGCCAAATAATTCGGGATAATACATTTACTGAGATAAACGTATTATTGTCTTCTTTGAGTGATTCTGGGACGGTTAAAAAGTCCTCAGAAACAACCCTGGAACTACACTATATGTACGCTTGATCATTATACTCAAGACATGACAGCCTAATTTCTTAATTGATTTCTTACCTCAGTAAACATTTATATGAGTTTATAGTCTCATTTGCTGGCTTTCTTCATTGCAGCATGATGTTCATTTTTTAAATGATGGACCCATTTAGAGAAAATGCACTGAAGCAGGGCATAAACTTAAGAGGAAACCTATGGAGCTGGAGTATATGTCTATGGAAGATGTGAATAACAATGTAATATGTAATGTTATAACAGTAATGACTGTAAATTGATTGAAGTTAACTGTATGGTTTTACTGCTTTTTATTTTTATATTTTTATTGTACTATTTTGATTCTTCCATTTGCATCTAGTCTCTCTCATTTTCCCTCGATCGCACACACTCTGTCTTTGACACACACATGCACACACTCTCTCTCTCTCTTTCACACACATTCATCATATGCCAGAGTTTTCCACTCCAGAGCCAGACAGCAATTGGCTCGTCAGCCTTGTTGCTCATTTTTCATGTCAGTCTGTTCCCTGCAGAAAGCATCACTGCTTGGATTCTCTCACATTAACAAACAGGCCTTTCAGTTCTTCCTCTAAACATTTTAATTTCAATTGGCCTCATTTAGCCTTGGCTCTGCTCTGGATAAGTTGATGGTGTATGTTTTAGTTTTCTGTGTGTGTGTGTGTGTGTGTGTGGAGAGAGTAAATTATGTGTTGAGTGAGCACTGAAAGACTGAATGTCCAATTTTCTTGCTGTGATTTGGCATCCTGAAGTGTTTGATTCCTCTCTGAAAGTGTCTACCACAGTCTGGGGAGACTTTGTGCATTATTAGCTGTTTCGGTTTTTTGGCAGTAGCCATACAGGATTTGTCAAGCACTAAAAAAATTGATGATGGTTGTAAAGACCTCCGATTGGGCGAACTTCTGCAGGACACCTTTGACATACACCTTGACATGTGATAGTTGTGTTTTGACCCTTGAACTTGACTTGTAACTTTGCAAAAAGTTGGAGGATAAAAAACATTGTCTTACTGTCCTGACTGAAACCATTAGCAGTTATCACTACCATTACAATACAGTCAGGGACAGCCGCACCTACTAGTAGATGGTAGGACAGAATGTGTACAATCAACTATTATTAACAACACACTGACAGGGATATCGGTAGTGTCAGGCACACATTGCCAGACCTGCAGTAACTATAATAAACACATCTTTAACCTTATGAAACTCACAATGTGATTAGGTTAAGGCACTAAAGCTACTTCCGTGGGCCTGGGAAACATTTCCACTTCGGGGAATCTTGTCCTGTCACGCATAATATGTAGGTTACAACAGTGGTTTTCAAAGTGTGGGCCGCCAGGGGGCGCTAGGGGGGCCTCAGAAATTTGGAGGGAAAAAAGCAAAAAAAAAAATAAAAAAAAAATATTTTTATTTTTTAATTTTATTTTTTTAATAACCATTTGTCCTGAACCGTACAACACGTAAACTGCCGTAATCTCGGATTCTCAAATTCAGCTGCAAATTCGGCATGACGACGTCATAACGACGTCATAATCTGTGTAGACCTGGCGGTTGTTATCAAGCTGCTCTGCTCCTCAAGCTTGCGTGTAGCTAGCTAGCGCAAAATGGACAGGTTTTTGACAACAAATAGACCGAAGGAGCAGACCAACAGCCCTGCCATGGAGGACTCTGCTGCAAAAAAAACTAAGAACTCAGCAGAACTCACTCTCATGAGGCAGCATACATTAAGTATGGCTTTACAGCAATACAGAAAAAATGGCCATGATTGCCCGAAATGCGTCCTCAGTCTGGAGACCCTCTCAAACGAGTGTTTAAAACCTTCGAAACTTCAGCATCACTTGATGCAAAAACATCCGTCAGAGGCCGATAAAACGGTAGACTTCTTCAGACGTAAAGAAGAGCATTTGGTCAGGCAATCTGCTGCATTCACACAGCAAGCTACCGTGCCCGAGCGGGCCCTGAAGGCATCATTTTTAGCCTCATACCACATTGCTCGTGCTAAAAAACCTCACACAATTGGAGAGGATTTGATTCTACCAGCTACCAAAGACATTGTCCGAGAATTGCTTGGTGAGGATGCTGCCAAAAAAAATCGACGCTGTCCCACTCTCTGTTGTCAATGGGTTTGGGGGTCCCCGGCCAGAAGCTAATGCTGTTTGGGGGGCCTTGGCATGGAAAAGTTTGGGAACCCCTGGGTTACAAAATGTACTTCAGTTAAAATACCTTTGGTTAATTTTGGTCTCACACGGGACAAGGACCCTACTCTCCAGTCTCCAAGTGAAAGTCCTGTTTTGATGGACCCATCCATCCACCCCAACCACCTCCTAAAGAGGACTTTCTTGCCCTTTGCTGTGTCAACAGACTTTCTCCTATGCTTTTTTCTGTCACTATTACCACAGTCACTAGACGTCACCATTTGTATTTAAATATGGGATGTTCCCTCTTAGCAATACAGGACAACAGTCTACTTAGCCAACTGGGAGCTAGAGTAGGACCCTACTGTCTCATATATGATCTCCAGATCTCCTGAAACAATGCTAATATATGGGTTTTTCTTCTTCCTCTGTAGCGGGGAGAACTCGTGTATATTTCAGACAGGAGGCTTGAATTATCCAGTAGAAAAAACTTCAGGTGGCCTTGTTACTTGCTGGGCGGTAAGTCTTTTTAAAAATGGAACATTAGATTTGAAAAGCAAACGCTGACATTCCTCTTACTGGAAAGTTAATGAGAATGAGGAGGTGTTGGGGATGAATGATATTTCAGTAGCCTTGAATTCATTAGTAACTTGTGAAGAGATTGATGGGGTTTTCAGATCTCCAGTCGTAGGAGCGGCTGCAAACAGTTGCAGGGTTTAATGGCTCTACCATTTCCCATTTTGTCCTCAGTTTATACTTGTGAAACTTGATCACGGTGCCTCTTCTGTTCTTTTGTTGGTCTCTAACCAGCTTCTTTTAGGCTAACAGCATATGTAAGGTGATTCACTGCATCCTCTGTTTCTTCAAATGATCCTTTGATGGAAAATATTTCTCTCTGGGCATCAAATACTTAATTATCATCAAAGTTCTCATTATCACTCTCTCATTTTGCACCTCAAAATTCTGCCTAGTTTGATAGCTTCTTTCAAATCTGTGATGCAGTGAGAAAATAAAAACTCTGAAATAAAAAGTGAATTCTTGTTGGTGCACTCCATCCATGGAGCAGCTGGAACGTGCACCCCTTCTACAGTTCATCATCAGAGGCAGTGACATTTTTATATACTTATTATTATTGTTGTATTATGGTGTTTCCTGCACATCAGCTTCTTCATGAGGGGTCCGAGTATAGATGAGAGAACATGTTTGATAGTTAAGGGAGGCTGAAAAGGAGGAAAGTGGAGAAGTGTTCTGATTTGTTGTTTTTGGGTTTGAACTATTTAAACTGCAGCGAGAGACCAATGATTTATCTCTCCGGGCAGTTAAACAGCTTTTAAAGTGGACACGTTCCTCAGTAGACACAATAAATCTAGCACACATCATGGATTTAAAGTGTCAATCAACTTTTCTCCTCAAAGAATTTAGTCCTGTTGAGGAGGATCCAACTTAACAGGGGAAAGGAAGTAAAAAGATGATTGACTGAAGCATTCTTTCTTTGAGTATTGCATCATCATCACTACACAGAATTTGGTAAAAAAAAAAATGGCAGAGAAATTTTCACACAAGTATCCCAAAATATATTTTAATATTCTTTTGTATTTCGGGGGATTTGTTTTAGTGTCCTTGGGCAAGATACTTAACCCCAAAGGTCACCCAAAGTGCCAAATGAGTGGTTGTGAATGAAGTCGCTTCTCCACTGGTCAAAAAACCCCGCTAACATCCGGCTTTTTTGCTTAATGGGAAAGGACCCAGGTCAAATGACTTTGCAGTAAACCCGGGTAATTATCGCCTCGGCTCCGATCGGCATTGATGGGAAACCTGTGTCGACACGCTAATGTCCGCCACCTTTCCGGATGCTATGCTCCGTCAGTAACTTCTGCAACTTCTTGTCATCTCAGCTACAAATTCAACCTGTCTCCGTCTGAGCAGCGCTGGAACATTGTTCCAAATTTGTCGGAGCTGAGTTTGATCAACAGTCTGAATGAGGAATTGATACAATAAAGACCTAACCACCGTTTTAGGCGCGTTTGTGACGTCAGACGAGTGACACAATAGAAAAGAGACCGAAAGAAGTATACTTCACTGGCAATGGGAACGGAAACAATCGGCATTTATAAGTGGGTCTTCCCGGGTCTGAAAAACCTGCGTCAATGTGCTAAATTTAGGTGGGAAACTGACTGGGACTAACTGCCAAGGGACTGGTATCGGTGTGTTGTTTGATACTCTTGCAGTCAAGATAAAACACAAGAAAAATCATGCATAGAAGACATTGGCTTTCTCCAAGCTTTTGGACATGGAAAAAACATGGAAAGCTGTAATGACCCTTTTTGTCCCCACTTTAAAGGCAGAATTGGGCCATAAATAGTACATACTCGGTTTAACATGTAGAGAAACCTTGTTTCATTGATCAGCATTTGTTTTCGGGTGACTTTCGTCGCTATAAGATTCAACTGTGCAGGAAAGGAAAATGTTTGCGAGAAGTCTTGGATGACAAAGATAAAGAAACAACAAGAGTAAAGTAGAAGATAGAAAGAGTAGAAGCAGAAGGTGAAGAGGGGTAAAAGCACTGAAGTTAAGACCATTTTCTGTGTGTGTTTTGTGTGTGTGGCTGTGAGACGTGGCAGAACGAGACCTAGCCAACCAGCAGATCTGTTCCATATGTTTCCTGGAGAAAGAGAGGGACGCAGCTCCCCCCCCACCCAACCCACAGCACAACAAGTCTTCATTTTAAGAGACAATCAGTTGAGAAGCAAACCATCTGCAGCACTGCATGGTTGTACTGTACTGCAGCTCAGTCTCCTTTTCTGCAGACTTTAGATATCAGTTTCAGTTAAAGATGAATCTGATGAATGCAGCTGGCAGGTGTTGGATTTCTGTGAGTCCACAGGGAGCTGGCTGCTGTTTGACAGGGGCCTCCCAATGAGACTGAGAGGGCAAAGAAAACACACTCAGGCTGTCACATGTTCACGTGGTTTTGTCACATTCACCATTCCTGCATGTTTTTGTTTCACTGTTGTATCAGCATGGCAAAAAAAATAGTGCCCAGCATCAATAATCAGCGTCTCCAAAATGTTCCATAAAGACACTTAATAAGCTGAATTCACTGGAAAATTGTTAGATCACAATAGCTTTCTTTATATTACTGACAGCCATTGTTTTAAACAAGACTCACTAACCATTGTGCCACAGTGATCAACCTGTTTTAAAGGGGCTATATGTAAGACTTTACACGTATTCATCAATCAGATGTCATGTTTTATCGCCAGTGTGTGAAGGGATAGTAGAGGAACTGAAAAATTGAGACCTTCCCCAACTTCCTCCATTGCCTCACACAGCCTGTGGGCTCGGGACGGATTTTCCGCGAAAGAAGAGGATGTGACCGTATGTGTGTTTGCGAGTACCTCTGCCGAGAGCTCATTCTCCGCCACCAGAGTCAGTGTGCAACATGAGACAACGCATGCTGTGAAATGGAGACGGATAATGCCAACAAACAACCGGCACCCAAAACAACACCAACACAAAGAACACGCAAGAATAAAAAAAGTTTTATCTAGCGAAGCCCGTCTGACCAAACAGGAACGTAACCGCCGTCAGAGTCAACATCGGCGGGGCATGCGAGTCATGGAGAGACCTTCGATTGCTTTTGGGGATCAAAACAGACCCACAAATTTCTTGCTCTGCGTTGTAAGCTTGTTAGCTCTGTAGTAAGTAAAACGTATTGTTGTCATAGAAACAAAACCCACATGCAGCATTTTTTCTCTCACAGCACAAGTGCTTCATCCCAGCTCTCTCCAGCCGCCCTGCCCTGCCTGGCTAATGTTCGCTAATGCTTGTGATGATTTGCTGGTTCGCTGGCGTAATTTGCTGTTTGGTTATGAAGCACAAAGCCGGAGTCATGCAGCGTATTTATGTTAGAGCTAGTTGGCTAACCTTAGCGTGCTCGCTAACGTTATGACCAAAATACCATATGAGTGTGTATGTCAGTGTTGTCAGTCTAGCTTGACAAAAAACTTTGCCAGCTAACATGATAATAACTTAGGTATTATGACAAACAGTGTTGATTAAAGACATGATGCCGGTCAATAAACACGACTAGTCAGTGAAAAGTAAACAGAGCTGGTGAGTTCCTAGATTGAGCATGCTCAGTTTCGTGCGTCTTCGCCAAAACCCCCAGATGTTCGTTCATGCGTGCGAGTGTCTTGGCGAGCTTTTTACAAGAAGGTTGACTGCAGTTCACTCAATGGCCGACTGTGTCAGTAGGAATGAGGATTTTCTGAAAGTTACATATATTTCCTTACCAGCCACCAGTCACAATAACATTTAATATAGAGAAGAACAAACTTGCATTCAAGAGAAAAACAAACAAACACGGACTGTGCAGTCACTTTTCACGTTCCCACCAGTCGAAGCAGACATATGATTTAGACAGGTTGCACGTTGACCATCAAAGCTTAGATGCAGCTCTTGCTTCATTGGTGGTTTTTCTGTGCAGATCTTTGCATTTTAGCACACCCTCTGAAATATGTTATGCATGTTAGCTTTCTACAGACCCAGATACTGCAGAACATGATGCCATCTTCCCTCTCCAGCCACCTGAACTCATGTTCCCACTGGACCTATTTATCCCTCTTTATTGACTTCCTTACTGCCATATGCTTGCTCCACATCATTAGCAGCCCCTAACTGATAAATGTAATCAATACTACTGCTAGTCCTTCATCCTCCACAGCATCAACCCCTCTCTATTCACCTTGTTTATATAACACAATTATTATCTAAGGACTGTTTGTATGGCCAGTGGTGTCGACAGATGGTTGTGCTGTCCTCAAGCAGCCAAAAAGTTAATTAATGCACATTGAATCAATTGATGTAGGCTAATCCAATGACGCAAAATGATCAGCTTCAGGAACCCCGAAAAACGGGAAAAGCATGTACAGCTAACGGATGAAAGGTTGAAAATAAAGTGCTGATTCGGCCCTGCAGGCCATATTGCCAATAAACAAGTGATTACACATATTCTTACAGAGATTACTCAGTTTGAGTCTGAACTTGCAGGACATTTGAAATAAAACCAAACCCATTCTTTTACCAGCAACACTGCAGAAGCCTACAAATAAATGTGCATCCCAAAGTGCAGAAAAGACGTAAGTTTTTCTGTTTTTTATCGATGAATCTAAGGTCCTGAAAGGAGTGCTAGTATTATGAGTTGTTTGTTTATTAGGAATTGCATCAGAGGATACAGATTTGGAATGTTGGGGGGAGAAACTGTTTTTTTTTTAAAGTAAGGTGGTTAGATGAAGAGGTGCTGGTGACAAGTGCTTTCTGCTGTTTGATTTAGTTCAATTTCTAACACATCGAGATAGGCAGCATATGTCATTGTGTCATACCAGTCCTCTAGAAAGCCTGTCATGAAAGGAGATATCATTGGTGGTGATCAAGGTTTCTTGTAAAATCACATTTTTATTCTGAATGGTCAGTAACCGCTCTTCTTAAAACATATGGGGCTTTTTTATCTTTATCTTTATTCAAGCGTGTGGTGTTTAATATGAGAGCAGGACTTAGTGATTTCACGTTCGGATTTTGTACAGCTCCTCCAAAGGGAAGGATTTTGAGGGAAAGCATAACAAAATCTGAGAGTGAAATCAATAAGTCATGCTCTCAAATTGAAAAAAGACCACGCTCTGGAACACAGATAGGAAAAGAGCCCCACATAAACCCAGCCCTGATCCTGATGCAGAAAAATGAAGATACAGTTAAGGACATTTCTTTTGCTGATATTGTTAAAAGCTCTGGAAAAAGCTTGTAACCTGGCCTTGTTTTGGGGTTGTCACAACATTTGACTCGACACAGAAAGTTTACTTCTTTTAAAGGAACAGTTTGATATCTAGTTTGATATTTAGTGTTTTATGAACAAAACTAGAGGTAACATTTAACCCAGTTTAAGCGAACAGGCTTCTGGTCATAGCTTCATATTTACTGTACAGACATGAGAGTGATATTGATTATATGACTCCTGTCAAGATAGCAAAAAGCACCTCAGTGTCTTCATCTTTACAAATGACACTAAAGAAATTGACATTGTTCAAGCCTGCATCATTTATTGTAAAAGTAAGTGGAAATCCCTAAAATGTCCTGGGATACCAAATCTTTGAATTCTGTGAAACATCAACAGAATTCTGTACAAGACATCTACTATATATTCCTTGTTATAAACGGTGCAGCTATCAAGAACATGAAGTTCATACAGTTTTATTGAAATGTAAAATTTACCGGACCACTCATACTTCATCACTACTCTGTAATAAGGTTGACTGTAGAGTGCCTTGTTTTAGAGGTGGTGGTAGAGGAGACACATTTCACAGCCATACAAACATTCTGATGAAATGATCCCCTGTTTTGTCCAGTTTATTGCAGAATAGTGTGACAGTGGTCCATGAAGCCAAGCTTAGCACTATAGACTTGAAATCTGAACCAATCACACCTTGGGTGTCTTCATTTTTCTGTATCGATCTCTTACCTTCAATGACACCAAGAGAACTGCCTCAAACTCCTAAGTGTGCAGTGACATCTGCTGGTGGAACCACTCAAGTGGTCATGATTATCCTCAACGCAAGGAAACCAACACTGGTTCCAGTGACAACATTTAACTTTAGTGAGAGAGGAGAAATACATTTTTTGGGGGGCGGGTCAAAATTGTCACCTATTATTTTCACTTGCTAAGGAAGGAGACTGTTAGAACCTATGATATATCATTATAAACTAAACAATGTAATCCTGAAGATGATACTACAGCATTTAACCATACCACCAAGTAATTATCAAGAAGAAATATGACTTATAATTAGTGATGAGGTGTGAGTCTCACCAATCATTTTGAAAATCGACTAAGTTTTAGCCATTTTCCAGGCAAATATGTCAACATTTGTTGGTTCCAGCTTTCCTGAATGTCAAGGCTTTATAAAATCTTTGGACTGCTCTGCGTCACAAGGCTCAATAATATTTGACCGGGGGCACAGAGAACTATTTATAACAATTTCTGAAACCCTTATCTGCAGCTTCTCTGGGAATGCAATCAAAATATGAATCTCTATTTGGTTTGAGATTCAGGTTATGTGAACACAATAATGTTGTCTAAAAGTCAATCCAGGCATATTTTGAAGTGTCATGCCCTTCTGTTGTCACCTTTACAGTGTTTTCTGTTATTATCTCCACACCTGGTACCTTGCCTATTTATTTTTGCAGTTATCTTTTTTTGGTCAGCATTTAATAACATTCTCCTGGAAGACAAGAGGATATGACAATAAAAGCTAAAAAAAAGACAAAAAGCAAAGACATAAATGGGGAAATGATTTTATTAAAGACAAACTAAATAAATATAGCACCATTTCAGAGGGGAGATCCCTGGAGGAAACCTGTTTGTTAGGAAGATGCTCTCCGACATTCCACGTTGGGAATTACATTCCCTGCTAATAATTTCAATAATAACTTGGTTGCTATAGTTCATTAAAAACAAAGTGAGAGTCAGTTTAAATGAAGGCCAATGTACAATCCAGTCTGACATGAAGCTCTCAGCTGCTACAGAAAGACAATACACACATGCAGTGAGATAATATAAACATCAACATAAAGACAGACTTCATAATGACTTATTGCACTAAATAATGCCAGCATCATTGATTAATTGATTCTGCTTTTTTAAGTGTCAGTCAGGGTGTTCTTGGGGTCTTTTATGACAGAAATCACCCATAGTGTTTCGTATACAGTATAACAATTCTTAAAAACTTAAACTGAGAACAAATTCTACTAAACTCTATGTTATTAAAAGATAATTTTTTTAACTAGAAAGGAAAGAAAAAAAAGATCATCTTGTGTAAAAGGGATCTGCAGGTAATATAATTCAATACAATTCATTGTTTGGTTTTGCTTAGTGACCATAAGATGGCGCCATTTTCCTGGGAAAGTTAACACAGCAAACATTGAGGGACAAGAGGAAAGAATCCACTTGCAGAATGTAGCTCACAAAGGCAGGCAGGGGTCTGCTTTTGATTTTCATTATAATGTACAGCTGTTGTTTATTTCACCCCATAAATACTGTCTGCTCCAACATCAAGATTAGTGTCTTATTTATTTATTTTTTACGGCCGAGAACTTTTCTGTATAAATTGTACCAGCATTCAACAACACGTACTACAGTTTGTAAATACATCAAAATATGGACGTTTTCTCTCATTTCCTGAACAGCTAACTTTCAAGGAAGAAAGTTTATTCTTGTTTAATCACTCAGAATTGATTCAAACTCATCCCTTTTACCTTAATATCTATTGGCAGTTCTCCATTTCTGAGCTGTTTGAAAAGCTTCACTTTACTTCCTACTTCTACTTTCTGAAGTTTCCGAGCTGAACGCCCCTCCGTCCAGTCACACAGCGAAAGGTGGCTGGCTGGATGTCCCAGTATTTAACGGGGTTGGCGAACAGACTGATGCCTGTATATAGGTTCTTCTTGACGTTGGAACTAATGGGACAGAAGTCGTTGACTCCCACACTGTTGATTTTGTTTCCATGCAGGTAAATCACCTAAAATAGAGAAGAAGATTCATTTTAATCAGTTATTTCTCTGCTGTGTCGGTAATCCGACTAGGATTGAGAGTTTTGTTGCAACTTTAGACTTGAAAAGAAAGATCGGAATGGCTGAAAGTTGGGCATCATTTTATAGCTCCTATATATATGTATCACAGTTAAAGAAAACTGCTGTATATGAGATGGCTCAAATGGTGGAAGAATGTTTTGTAACAATCTCGTTACTGTTCTTCTTCATTTCTATTTGACTATCATAGTAAAATGTGCAGATCAAGGACTGCAAAAAATCTTCTGAGATCAAGGTGGACAGATGGAGTTGTGCAGCAGGGATGCAGGCGGTCTAAGAGCTTTTTGTCAATTTAGGTTCAACCCCAATCTAAAACAATACACCCAAAAGATAGTGAAGAATATCTACTATCTAAAAAGAATTAGATGATGGATGAAAGCATTCAAAGTTAGTCTTCTTGTCTGGGCTTAGACAAGAGACCAGGAGCTTATACAGTACATGTGGTTGGAGGATTATTTTGCCCTCTGCAACTACAACTTTATAAATCAGAGTTTAATCTCTGTGTGGCCATTACAGGTCATGTTTAGCCTAGGCTAGCTCTTAGAGAAAAAACAACTCCTTCCAAAGCTGTCTGACTTACAGAAATAGAAGTTTTAAAAAGAGACATCACAGCAGAAGTTAAATTTGTTGACAATAAAAACACTTGGCTTAGGTTTGTCAGCTTTGAGCCCTCTCCTGACTCTACTGTGAACTAAACCCAGCTGACTTTATCAAGTATTGTGATAAGCACTTTAGTCTACTGATACTGACCAAAATGCCAGATTCTTTATCTCACCTGAATGTAGCGCAAGGAGCTGAGGCCAGGCGGGACCTTTTTCAGGCGGTTGTTGTCCAGGTGGACTTCACGGATGCTTGGGATGCTAGCAAGGCTGCCATTTTCTACAAATTTGATCTGGTTAAAACCGAGTCCTAGCCTGCAAAATGTAAAGATAGTTTTGATATTTATTCACCACTTGTGAAAAACAGTTCTTAACTCTGCAGAAATGAAGACCTGACAGAAACACATGTATTCATCATTCACAAACATACCTACATACATTTCCCATTCTGTCTTAAACATACAAAGCCACTGGATTGTGATAAGGATAATAGGTGAACTTCTGAAAGAGGCTACTTGGCAGCTCATTGTCATATGAAATCTTTATACTAACAAAAATACACAGTAAAAAATACGTTTAAATTGCAGTTCTGAAGAAGAATCCGATTATTATTATTAGTTTTAAGATAGAATGTGGCCGTTTATTACCTTTGCAGGTTTTTGTATCTGATGAAGTCTTCCACCTCCACTTTAGATATCTTGTTGTAGTCTAGGCTCAGCTGTGTCATGGAAGTTGGGAGGTCTGGGAAGTACAAAACACACCAAACATATCCAACATACATGATCTTATTTACTGACATTAGCAGTAAAAAATTGACCATTCATTTGTTTGAATCAGAAAAAGATGAGTTGAGTGATAGTCTACCTTTTGGTATAGCGGTTAGTTTGGCCTCTGCCATACCGACATACAGGGTTGACACACCGTTAAATGCTCCCAGCTCAATCCCACTGTTGGCAAGAGGGTTGGCGCCCAGCTCTGTTTGGACAAGTACAATTATTAATGAGCGATTAACTCTCCTGATTACAGTGTAAAACAACAAGTGCATTTCAGTTGATCTATTGTGTGATGTCATTTCTCTCAGTTGCTCTCAGAGATCTGGCAGATTTTCTTCACATATCTGTAATGCCAATTCATCAAGACACCTTAAAAAGCATTGACCAAAGTGATTTTAATGAATGAAAAAGTTTATTATAAATGAAATCTTTTGCTCAGTTTGTCTGGAATTAATGACTTCTGTCCTTTAGACAGAAAACGTTATAGCAACATTGCCAAACCTCGTCAGGATACAGGTTAGGGTGGATGATTGTGTGTGCAAATGTCCTTGTGATTATTGATCCCAAAAAGTCCTTGTGATTATTCTTCCTTTAAACTTTACAATACCTTTTTCTCTACCTTAACCAAATTGATTTAGTTGCCTACATCCATCTACACTCTTACCTCTACAAAATATCTGCCTTTGCCATTTCAGACTGAGCTTTGCATCTGGCTTCCTAGCAAATGTCTTCTTTTAACCATTACCACCCTCAGGACCATAATTTAGCTTTCCTGAAACTTAACCTTAACCGTAGAAGTCGCACATCTGAAAAACAAACAAATGATTAAATGTCTGTTTGGGTCAACTTGGAAGGCAAGTTGTACTTTACTATGTTGGAAGGTTTGTTAAATCAATGAAATGAACTGATGCAGTGTTTGAGGTGAATAAAACCTGCTTACTACTCCTTGGCAAATGACTGAACCCCCCTGCCGTTAAAATGATTAGGAAGCTAAAAGCAGGTCTTACCCAGCACATGGAGTTTCCTCATGCCTTTAAATGCATCCTTCTGGATTCTGTTGATCTTGTTTTCATGAAAGCGTAGCTCGACAACATTTGGAGGCAGGTTTGCGGGGATCTCAGTCAGTAGGTTGTAGGAGAGGTACAGCAGTCTGAGATGGGCCATGTTTTTGAAGGCCTTGGGGTGAATCTTAGAGATCTTGTTGTTGATCAAAAACAGGCCCTGTTGTGGAAGAAAGGAATCCAGATGAAAGTTAACAAATACAAACTGCATTACAGGTATAAGAATGCAACAGCTGCATCATATAACATTTGATGACAAGCAGCTCTATTAGCAGAGCTGTGACTGCAGATTGTTCTCAGGCTAGATCAAAAACAGACAAGTATTGGCCCCTACTCACGAACTGGGAGTATCATACAAAGAACCACCTTCTTCCAGCATGACTAGTAGCTGTGCCGTCTTTTCTAGTCTCTTGAAAAGCTTCAGCATCATAATGGCATACTGGTATCTTGAATCTGAATGTGTCATGTAAAGTCCAGAACCAAATCTAGACTTTTTGTTGGTATAGTAGTTAGTTATTGTTTGAACATGTCGTGCTTGTGTAAAATTGTATGTGTTGCAGTTCCAACAAAATAAAGTAAAGTACAGCCTCCCAGAGCTGCTTTCATAGCTGTAGCACGGCACGTGTACATTGGAGGCATTCAGCAATGTTTTTCACCCGCCTTTCTCACACACATCTGTCATGAGACATCCACTTCTTGCACTTTGATCAATGCAGCTGTCTACATAAGCTGCGTAATTGCTTATGTTACACAAGCTCGATATACACGTCAACGCAACCCAAACTACATTTTTATGCATCAAATCTAAATCTCTGAAGCCGAGCGGTGCTGATGTGTGGACACCACCTGTTTATTCTTTACGTTTAATTGGGAAAAGAGAGATTGGCGCTCCTCATGATGTGACTGGAACTAATTTGATCTCATCCTTTTACATGTTATTCTTTACATCTTTAACATCAGACATGCCAGATGTCTGCTTAACATTTAAGGTTGTAGTACTAAGCACCATGTGCAGGTCAGACCAGTTCTGACAGTTCTCTTACGTAGAGCTTATGTAGGCCTTTAAAGTCGTCTTCCTTGATCTCAGTGATATCATTGTTTTGGAGGTCAAGCATCACAGTGTCTTCAGGAATCTTCTCTGGAACAGAGATCTGACCTGTTGGAAGAAAGACCAATGCCTCATTAAAGAACATAAATGGACCAAAAGTAGTGAAAATTAAAGCTCAACAACAACAACAGCCAAATTAGATGCGCTTGGTGCAGTAGTTAATGTGGTGTTTCTGACTCAACTCTGCCTTCTCAGTTCTCTGAAGTTACATTTTGATTCTGTTTTAGGAGAACATACATTTTCTCATTTTGTTATAACGACATTGCCTTCACAAAAAAAATCACAATTGTTAAATGTTAATCTTCAATCCCAGCACCTTCTGAGATCATTTGTAGGGGGTAAGGGAAAATTATTAAGAGATCTGGATTTGTAGATGAGTGAACAAGTTAGAAGACCACATTTACACTGATAATCTCAAAGTGTGAACTATACTTGGCATTTACTATTGGATAAAACTGACCATTTGCAATTATATTTACACAGCCAGTAGTTTGAACCAAGTCATTTGATTGAACAAAAGGCATTTCATGAACACTGAGATAGAGCACAACAGCACTGGAACCTTTAACAATATGTTTCATTCCACTTAAGGTTTTCTGAATACCTCGAATCACACAAGCACACCAAAGTAACTGTCAACAGACTCTTGTTTTACTGGTTGCCTGATAAATAGAAATATTCAGATCAATGTACACGTTACAGCAGTAATATGCAGCACTCCCCCTTGTGTGATTTTGCTTAAATGAATATAGCTTAAGCTGTCTTTCAGACTGTTTACAGTAACATGTGGATCCAGATGTGTTCATGCTGTGTGTGTGCTAACCCTGGTCAGAGCACTGAACCACTCTGGGTGTGCAATGACAGCCAGCTGGACAGTTCTCATCATCATAATCATCGTCGCCATCGTCATCGTCGTCATCATCATCATCATCATCAGCCGAGTCCGCCATCATGACGTCATAGTTTTTCATGAAGTCCATGATGTTGACTGGCTGGTAGGGTTTGGCATTGCCTAGCGCCAGCAGGCAAAGCAGGAGGAAGACCCTCATGGCTTTATTAGAAGTGTGGTCAGTGAGAGAGTGACCAGGGAGAGCTGTAGAAAAAGACAACTGTTAGGTTGGCTCTAAAACTAGTATACAGGACTAGTACGGGAGAGTAAATAACTTCCAGTCTCGGTAGTGAAATACTTAATTGGTTTTCGGTTTGTTTATTTTATCATAATGGAAGAGAAATGCAGAACCCTGTACTTGAAGGATGGCTGTGGAAAGCATACAGTAAACAACTAACTTCTACACAATGTTTGAAATAATAACAAGGACAGAGTTTCAGAGCATCAGTGTTTCATCATCTACGTTGATGAAGAGCATGTTGTTATAAGAGGCCACAGGTGCAAAATTAGGTAACAACACATCAGACCCAATAAGACTGTATATCATTTTGATCCACTCATACTTTGGTCTCCAGTCACTCTCACTTAGGAAGCAGTGGTGATAAGTTACTTAATACAAAGATGCAATAACACAACATACAAATACATCATTACAAGTAAATGTCCTGCGATGAAAAATGTAAGTATCAAAAGTACTCCCTCATAAACAATGGCTTCTTTCAATGTTACATTATTATATTATATTATAAGATCTTAGGCGGTAAAGTAGCTTTATTATAGATAAACACAGTTCTAATTTACAAAAATGTTACAGATATACTTGTAACTACTATTTTAACACCTTTCGTTGCTTCTTGCCTCTGAATCACTAGTTAGTGACCAGTCTGACCCAGGGGTCCCTCTGCAAAAAAATACAGTTGGTGGATTCTTAACTTAACACAAACGCACACAAACACACACACTCACAGACACAAAGATACAAGTATATACAAAGCTACTTATAGCCCTTCAAGAAAGGAACTACTTTTACAAATGTAGAGGTCCTAATACACTATCGCAAAAAAACACAGCCGAGTGTAAAAAAACATTTACAAAAAACTCAGCTTTATCTTAAAACCCCTGGAGCCAAGTGCACCAGCTGGGCGTATGCCTAGTTGTAACGCTACGTCTGACCTACAGCTAAAAGTTACAACAGACTTCAAGTTATGCCCTGTGCACCATTAAGACTTAGGCCCTGTTTGTGTTACACTTGGGTGTCCCTTTCACGCCCAGGATGGAGCAGGTGTGGGTTTAAAGTCAGACTTAATCCAAGGTAAAACCATCAGTAAATGTAACGGTGAAAACTTAAAAGAAAAACACACTGGCAGTGCGTCATGTTTTCAGGGTGATTAATGAAAGTGCATTAAAATGAGTCATCCATGATCCGACCAACCCGCTGGAAATCTACTCAGACAACGAGCTGATCAAAAGGTTTTGTTTTGGCAGATAAGCCCTGCTTCAATTATTTGAGCAGCTCTCCCCTTAGTTACGACATGTGTCGGACAGAGTCGTGGCGCTGTCCCAGCGCTGCAGGTGCTGATTGAGCTCAGGTTTTATACCAACGGGGTCAAAACACTGTAGGAGCCTTGATTAATGTACATTGGACAACGGCATGCTTGATTATCATTATTGATTGCAGCGGTGATGAATTTCCTTGTTGACATTTTCATGTTCTGCATACAACTCTGAGTTTCCTTATTTCGCTATCCGTAAAATATGTTTTTCTTTTTGTTTGTGTTACCCATATCGTCTGAAGACAATTTGATGGGAGAACAGTGGAGACGTGTTGCTTGGCAACATTCACTGCTTTACGAGAGGGACGCGCATCAGAAGACCGAGCATTGCTACAACCAGTGTCAGTTGGCTTGGTGCACTCTGTAAATTGGTATCAAGAAGATGGTTGTAGCTTAGTTGGGCGTAAGAGAAAAGACCTAGTTTTTATGCCCAGCTGGCGCACTCAGCTCCAGCTTTGATACTTAAGTGACACCTTTACTTTTTCCTCGTACATCTAAGTTAATTAAGTTCAGTCAGTACTCGAAAACTCTCAAACACCTCCAATGTTTACAGTATATTTTGGACCCTGCTCCTTCTTTATGTAGAGTTAAGCCATCAATGCTTTTATTTAGAGTTAAATAGACGTATAATATCTTATAGCTAACTCTGACACGACTACGTAGCACTACACTGCGCCTGTTAAAAAACACTTATTGAAAAAATAAATGAAAACAATCAAGATCCCAGCTGATTATAACTGCTTCATATGCTTTTTGGTAGTGAAACCTCTAATAATGCACCAAGTAACAAGTAATGTAGTAAGAAATCAATGCTATGTTTTTTCCCTGACATGTAGTGTTTTGAAGTATGGAGTAAAATGAAATGGAAATACTGGAGAAAAGTACATGTACATCAAAATTGTACTTAATTCAGTTCTTGAATACTAAGCTACATGGCACCACTAGATATAATCATGGTAGTGTATTTTTCCTGTCACTGGTTCTCTGAGAGTACCCTAGCAGACACCATAACTGTTGTTGGAGCTAAGGTGTATTAAACTCCAGTACATGTTATGCTCATCAGTGTCTCCTCTGACCAGCCAAAACTGTTTTTAGAGCTCCAGATGAGTTTTAAAGTCTCAAATAAGCCTGATTTAGGAATGTATTGCTAACACAGTGCATGGTGAAAGGGCATGCAGGGTTCCTGGAGTGATTGGTTTCAGTAAGCGCTGCTCTTTTTTTCTATCAGTTTTTTCCACGAAGCTCAGAAGACCTCTACTGGAAATGAGTTCTTGCAGCCAACATAAATGTTTCTCCTGCTCTCACCTATTCAACATCTGTAGTGATTCACACAATGATTTATATATATCTTCCCCCATTACACACTCACACAGCCAGCAGAGAGAGGCTGAGATCGTCTGGTTGCGTGCTTCTGGTAATCTTGATGGATTCGGTCCACCCACAACTATGTGGTGGTGGTCGAGCATCCTGCTGCGACAGCAAATACCGCTCAGCAAAGACCCTTCCTCTGCACCAGACTGTCTTTGTTCCTCATGTGTTTGTTTAGCACATAGGAGGCTGTTTACTTGATGTTTTTCTGCTAATTTGGGTGAGATTGCTTTTGTAACTTGGCAGCAGGATGTAGTTTATTCTGCTGTTATTTTGTTTTCCTGTTACCTAATCAAAGCAGCCTTGAAAATGGATCCAGTGTATCTGACTTCAATTCAGCCAGACTGGTGCAGGTAGACTGTTTTCCATCAAGTCTGAATTACTCTCAGGTCTCTATAGGTTTGGATTACATCAAATATCGCAACCACAGAGATGTCACCAGCCTTTATCTCCCTCAGACCCCTGCCCCAGCTAGAAATGTTTTGTTCTAAGAACGTTCTGAGAATGTTAAGTGCGATGCTCTGGTAAGTTTTTATTTGGTTCCCAGAATGTTCCTTTTAATAGCAGGAGAACGTTCTCTGAAAACATTTTCAGAAAGTCGCAGTGAGAATGTTTAAATCACTTTCAGGAACTTTTTATAAATCACGTTCTGATAGTTCAGGCCGTACGAACATCCTGAAAAGATTGTCAGAACGTTGCAGTGAGCACGTTCTACCTTTGTTTTTATGTAACGTCGAGCAAATGTTTTATAAAAGGCGTTCTGACGTCCCAGGCCTCAATAACATCCTGAAAACATCTTCAGAATGTTGACGTTAAAACGTTTTGTCTTAGTTAAAGTTTTAACGTTACAAAAACTTTATTTGAAATGATAAACATCCTTAAAACGTTCTTTGAATATTAGATTAAAATGTTTTCTTCCAAACGTCATTAGAACTTGTAGCTAATGTTAGCCAATGTTAGGAGAACTATCCCTGCTAGCTAGGGCTGAGTCCATAAGGACTTGCATACAGTATGTCAATACTACTTATGGCAGCAAATAGTGATTCAATTCTTCATTAAATAATCTGTCAGTTTTTATGATTCTGAGGTTAATCGTTAAGCCTATGAAATGTTAGAAAACAGTTTAAATGTCTTAACCAGTTAAACAGAGCAAGACGTCCAACAGCCCAAAATACAAAGCTCCAAAGATATTTGGTTTACAGTTATAAGTTCCTCTCATTGAAGAAGCTAGAACCAGGGAGTATTTGGGGTGTTGAGACATGTTTAAGTAGACTATTATTGTCTTCAGCAGTCAAATTGGTGTAAGATGTGTTTGCTGTTTCCTTACTTGCTTACTACCAACTTTCCCCCCGAGGGATCAATAAAGGATTATCTCATCTTATCTTAAAATCATTTAGGAAAGTTCGAAGTTTCGAAAAAGTTTCTTTGTATTAACAACTTAATAATGTCTATACTCCATACTACATGGAAAATTACTTTGCATGTTTGAGAGATGAGATCAATTTGAACCAAGATTCCAGACAAGTACAGTAATGACCACATATATTACCACATTCAATATTAAACCAAAACACGAAACATTGTCTTCCCTTTGCCCATTATCTAGTTCACATGACATAAACCACAGACCTGTGAACATTTAAATACATTTATAGTGTAGTGCTGAAAAAAAAATCCATGCAAATCCAACTCACTAAAGAAAAATATTTCTTTTGAAAGTTCCTTGCTTAAAATAAATCCACTTTTCCCATCATTGAGATCCAGATCAGCTGGTGAAATGAAGATTTCAGACTTCAGCTTAGTCCTGTGTCTCCACACCTCCTCCTACCTTAAATGCATCCAGCAGAAGTCTTGTTAACTGAATTATCAACTCAGAGATGTTGCATTCTCTGAAGACAAAACATGCCAGGTTGTCTACTTTAAAGCTTAAAAAGACGAGGCTGCTGTTTTGTTAATAAATCCAGGGTGTGTCCTACCTCAGCCTTCAGGTGTGTTTGTGTCCTTGTTTAAACTCCACGCAGTGAGAAGTGCAACAGCAGGGTCCAGCTGGAAGGCTGAGAGTTGGAGCCTCAGTCAATACATTCCCAGTGAAAGATGAACAGCATCACCCTCTCTCTCTAGGAAAAAACAGCCCCCTAAACCCCCCCCCACCGACGGAAAAACCTCTGCTGCTAGGGTGAGAGGTTCAGTTTCAGTTAAGGGCTCTTCACTCTCTGTCTCATCACACCATCTGCATGTCTCAGTGACTAGAGTTATTTGGACTTTAGTCATGTGTTTTTCATCAGGAGCTTTGAAGTGATGCCAGGATAGTTAGCTTCAGACTCCTGAATGCTTAAGTCTTTTCATAGAACAAACTGGTAGGTCTGTCGCCTCCCCTCCCGTCACCAAGTGGCTGCCATATTAAATATTTTACATCCGCATGAATGGTTCTTACAGTAAGGCACTTGCACTGGCTTAGCAGGGATAGTGGGTCTGTACAGCTGTTTGGGTTTTCTCTGTGAAACATCAACATTAATGATGAAGGTGAGTCGCCCCTGCCAGTGACTTGCCATCTTTGATGATACCACCTTTTGTTTGAGGAATATCTTCACCTTGCTTCTTCATGGTAACTTACTTCCCCAAACAAATAACTGGTGCTTCCTTGTTGACCTACGGTACATGTGGATAACCGTCAGTGAAATGATCAGCAGGAGGAGGATCTTTATCACTGGTGATGCTCGCCATCAGGAAGTAGTTGAACATCGTGTTTTAACAGGACAGGATCATTAACCAGCAATTATTCAACCCCTATTTCAAAATTGTATGACGTAACAATATCATGCAAAAGTGACACAAGAAAACTTTTTTTTCATAACGATCTGTCCGGACTAAGTAAGAATAGTAATATATACTTTTTAAGACTTAATGTACAACACTCAAGTCTTAACCTTCACTCTGTGCTGAAACAGCTGTTTTTGTGCTTTGTTATATTGGTTGAGTATAGATTACGTCCAAAATAATTCTATCACTCATTTGTGATGTACAAAGAAATAAAATAGTTGGTTACATTCTTCTCATGTCAAATCAGTCTGTATAGAATTTTTCCCATGCTTGACACCGGGGGTCCTTCTTCCCTGTATTCAGTTGTCGTTACCAAGCATACATTGAATTACCGTGCATACATTCACATATGATCATGTGCAAACAGGAATTCAATTCAGAGTTCCAACTTAAATTCTTGTCATTCTGGATGATCTACTGGTTATTAAAGAACAGGCATCAGAAAAAGATATCAAAAGTGTGAGAAAATGCATCAGTTGGAAAACTGGTATCTCTCTTTCGCTCTATGTTTTGTTACAGATTTCTTCTTTGCGTGGAACAGAAACAAAGAAGCTAGAAGAAAGACAGAGGTTTTGCATTGCAACATCTAATTAGCCTAATTAGTTTTTTTCCTGTGTTCTGCATCATGTGTATCTTAACAAGGCACAACAGGAAAGTGCGATGCTTTACACTTAAGGCATAAATGAGAAATACCTCCCAAGAATGGAAAAGCAGTAGCATGCTCCCTCAGGGGTTCACGTGTTACACCATGTCTTTTTCCATTGAGTGTTGGTATTTTCTGCTGAGCTGAGCTGGAATGGCACTCTGAGGCACAACTTATGGCAGAGCTAGACCATCCAACTATGCACTGGTTTGGCAGAGAGATGAACCGAAACTGAAGCTCGTCTATGTTCTGGTTTCAGTGCACTCCCTACTCTATGGGGAAATCATATTTTCCAAACCATTGAAGATATGGTTAAATGATCATCTCATCGACAGGGAGCCTGCTGAGCCCCTCCATGTTCAACAAATTCTTTGAAGGACTTTGAAGGACTAATCTTCCATAAAACTGAAATAGCTAATAGTTTGTCTTATAAAATATGTAAATCAGATTGAATTACAATCACAGACTTCAGTTTACTCAGTAGCTGTGTAAAAATGCTTATGTGTCATTGGCTGTTGTGTTCTACCTATCGTTCCATACCACAGTAAAACTCGTATGTGTTTACTCATCAAGTATTTAGGAGCTTTTATAAGATGTCAAATAAGCTTCATTTTCAGTAGCTTGTAAGAAATGAAAAAAAAAATCCATTTGTATGTTTGTACAAAGCCTGCGTGTACTGCTTTTAAAGCTGTTTTATAATGTGATCTTTACATAATTGGCTATTTTATTTATGCATGTATTTTTACATTTTTCTGTCAGATCTTATGACATCATTTTATCCTATCGTAATGGCAAGAGGCTATAAAGTTTTTCCAGCAGCTTTTTCCGCACCTCCTGGGGTGTCTCAAGGCTTGCAAAAGGCCAAAAGAGATGTGTTATCCTTCTACCTTTTCCTGGATCTACCCCAGGGTCTCTTAATAGCTGGACATTCCCAGAACACCTCCAAAGGAAGGCCTCCAAGAGGCATTCTGATCAGATGCCTAAACCACCTCAGCTGGCTTCTTGGATAAAAAGGAGCAGCACCTGGACTCCAAGCGCCCTCTGAATGTCTGTCTTACTCTATCTCTAAGGTTGAGCCCAGCCATTCTGTGCTGTAAACTTCAGACACTTACTCTTTTGATCATTACCCAAAGTTAACGATAATAGATGAGGGTTGTAAGATAGATCGTGTGATAAATCAAAAGCTCAAACCCTCAGGTTTAGCTTTTTCTTCACCGTGACAGTTTGATACAACACCTACATTACCGCTGACGCCATGCCAATCCAACTATCAATCTTATGGTCCATTCTACCCTCACTTATGTGCAAGATCCAGACCCCAAAAAAAGCAATCCACTTGGTGCGTGTCATCCCCATTCTCTCTTCCACATTTTTTCTTTCATTCTTTATTGCCCCTCAGAGTAAATGCAAAGGCCCAAAGCAATCATCTTTAAAAAAAATCCTTAAATCTAACGTACAAGTATTGAGTGAACTGCCTGATAGCCTTGAAAGAGTTTCTTGTCTACAATCCAACACCTCATTTCAGAAGATTACCTGATGAACATTTCACTGCAGAAATTTAGTTTAACAAGCACTTAACTGTCTGTGAATTTCAACACTAAAGTGGGTAAAATCTGAGCATGATCCACTCACCTCACATACCAAAAATCTTGCAGAACCAAGGCCAGAGTACGCTTTAATTATCTGATATGTAAGCAAGTCCACATTTATGGTTTTTCTGTAAAAACCTCATGCTAAGTTTCCAGTGCCTCATAATCACAGCTTCATAGCTCTGCTGAAACAATACCCTGTTAGGAGCCAAGTTTTAAGATTAAAGGATACCATTTACCCAAACATTTCAGGGATCTGATTGGACCCTGATGTGAACCTGAGTTTTCTGCTTTCTTTGCATCAGAAGATACAGGCTTTGCACTGTAAGAGGAAAATGCCAAACTGTTCCTATTTTGTTAGTTTGCCTGGATATCAGTGTAGTCCTGTTAGTTCTTTCTTCGTCTATCAGTCCAAAAAAATGCAAAAGCAAGCATGAAAATATTTAACTTCTGTTTAGAGCTGGAAAGCTGCCGTGCTGTCATCTTCTCTTCAGGGGCATCTTGTGTATGAAAATCGGATACTTCTCAGCTGACTGGTCTGCCACAGAAGGATTTAATACATAAAAGAGGGAAATTGGTTTGCGGTTGAGAAAATATCTATGTCGTAATTGTTTGAATTACAGTATTCAAACTGCAAATTAAAGGTTAGAGATTATTTCCTGATGGGAGTCGGTCTGCATTGCTGATGGGAGGCAGTCACGATGTCTCGTCTCTTTCAGGAAGTCATACTTTCCAACCTATCAGACGTCTGTGACGGCTATGGAACTTGCTGTGTTCTCGTGTTGACAAGAATTTCCTCCATATGGGCCTTAAAAGCTGTGAGTCACTGGGGCTACATGCTCGGCGATTGTGCCAAGGAGTTGCCTCAGCACCGATGTTGCTTTAGTGCCACAGGAGCGTCTTATGCCAGGAAACACTTCAATAAAACGGTGGCAGGGTCAGAGCTCAGTGTTACCTGCTGCTGGGAGTGTTGCTCAGCCAAGCGACACAACAGACCAGTGTTCACCAGCCTCAGACCTCCCCATGACTTCACCATGGTTCCACCTGATGCAGACATTTTTTAAGCTATTACCATTAATATGACCGTATTCATCTGAAAGTCTTTTTTTATTTTTATGACGAAAATTACTGGACATAGGCGACGACGAAGCTTGCCACCCAAGACCAAATTATAAAATGGGCTCACAATATTGGTAGACAGGTGACATCATCTAAGCCAATTTAAGAGAAGTTTGGACATCATGTCATCATGTCCACTTTGAACGATGCGCTTGTTTTCTGACAATCCCCCCATGTTTCAATCAATTAGTTTGTCTCGCAGAGCAAAATGCATCATTTTGTGTAACTTAATGTTGTCATCTAATTTGCTCTGGGAATTTACTGTACATGAACAAGCATACAATACTATTCAAATTGAAGTTGGTTGAAGTGAGTAAAACAGTTTAACACATTCTGTCCTTTATATTTTTAATGAATGTAAAAGGACACATTAGACACTAAAAGGCTTACTGAGAACAGTCTTGACCTTCACTAAGTCATTGTAAGTAGCCTGAAATTAAAATTGCTGCATTATAAGATTATGTGACTGGGTGAGACTTTGGTTGGATAGATTACAATTTATTCCTTTCACTTCTGAGAAAGTCTTTTGATCAGTTCACAGCTGGTCAGCTAAACATGCAAAAACATATCAAATTTGTCGACAAACAAATGCATGATGACGTTATTTTTAATGAATCAATTTATCTTGGTCCAAATGTTGCAGCTTTAACAGTAAATGTACAAAATAAATAGCTTTTATAATATTTAATATTAGTGCTGTCAAAAGCTAATAGCATATGAATGTATTAGTTAACTTAGTGGATAAACTGCTGGATAAAATTGTGTTTCAAGGCAACATAAAGAGACACCTCCGTTATAAGTACTTAAATAATAATCATTACAAACACAGAATTAATATCACACTACACAAAAGTACGGCAGGAGTGTCAGAAGTGGCTTTATGCTAGTGCAGTGTATTTTAACTGAACATCTCAAAACTCCAACATAAACTCAAGGTGCAGATACTCACCATTCTACTGGCATGTTTAATTTAAGGATTGCTTTTAGACGGCAACTACTTACAATATATGAATTCATGTCCTCTCTTAGCCACTACCACTGCAAACTACAAAGAAACCTTTGTACCAGAGCTGAATGAAGGTTCAACCTCCGAGTAATTATTTGTACATGATGAAATATCTGCTGAGTACATAACACTGAATTTGAAGTTTCAGCATTGCAGGATGTTCCTATACTGAGAAACATTGAAGGCAGGCCATGTGAATAATGACTATTAGATTGTTTCACCATGTGGTTGATTTGGGAGACTGATGAACGCAGCAGCTGTTCGTGTTGGCAGACAACAAGAAGTCTCTCTTTTCTACAGGAAAACCTTTGATCTTTGAGCTTTGGCTCCTTGAAGAAATGTTTCCAAATGAAGTACGATGACATGACGACTTCCATTTCCTTGAAACTGACCAGACATTACTGATTGTTGATTTTATTGCTTTTCTACTTTTAGATGAACTTATCAACATCTCATATTTCAATTTTGTCTCTTTAATGTAGCTGAGGTTTTTGTCCTCTTCTGATTTTAGCTTTTCTTTTCCATTAGTCCTTTTTATTTGTCTGCTACTAAAGTAAATGATCCTAAACCTCAGGCCTGCAAGGGAAAATATTATGATAAAGTTGGCTTGCTGCTCTGATAATTACAGCTTTCAGCGAATATGTATTGCATGAGGGTAGAGGACATGTGATGCATCAGGGCTCTACCGTCTCCCTAAGGCCTGACTCGCTAATTTGATAACATCAAACTTTATTAATATATTGCTAGATGTAATGGTTTTGCTGACAGTGAACAAGATCAGGGGATCAAGTGGAATAAAATCTAAATTATTTTTGGATATGCAAGTTATTCTCTACACCTGATTGTTTGCATTCAGTGTCAACGTGAATCTTATCCTAGAATACCTCAAGGTGTTCGACAGTGCTCCAGATGGAAACATGAAGCCAGACCTTTGAATCACCAGGTCTCATTGGTTGTATTTTCCAGATTTTCAGGCTTATAATCATGAAATCTTGGATTTTCCAGTTATTTTTTTTAAAAGAGGTTAGAATCAACTGAATAAGCACTAGGAGTTTAAAGTAGTTATCAACACTCAAATTAGCCTTGACGTTAGGGCTGCCCAATTTATTTCAGTAAGATCAAAATCACATTATGGCAAAGTACAATATGCAGGATATCACGGCTCACACATTCAGCCCCTGTCGACTGCACAGATGTCCATGAGGACTTAAAGAATAAATAGCTGATGAAATGTATGTCCCAGGACCTTGGCGGACCATTGTTGCTGCAAGGAAACATTATTGCTTCATATTTGTGTTTGTATGAGATTGCATTTGAGACTTCATATAAGAAATACCAGTGCTTTTATTGTCATAATTATGCTTTTATCTTAGTAGTAGTACGGATCAAAAAATATGACTTGTTTGTGCACTACATTATTAGGCAGTAATGGGAATATAGTGAAGTTTATTTGAATTTTTCGTTGTAACATTCTGATAAGCAAAAAAAATAAAACATATTTTGACATAATTTATGCATATTGGCCAGCCAAAAGCAAAGTAAAGGGCATGTGTGTTTCAATACAATTGTTCAAATAGAAAATCATTCTTTTAAAAAGGTCGGTTTTGGTAAACGACAAATAATAACAAATAAAAAATCCCTACTCATGCATAGAGGATTCCCTCTCCCACGCTGCAGAAGCCTTCTTTCAGTTACTGTCAGTGCTGCAATTGACTTACTATGTTACACCACAGTTATACAGGTTGATAGTCGAGGCATAAAGATGGACCTGGAAAAATAGTTCTGAAGCCAGCCTCCCATATCTCACACTGTTCTGTTTGCGAGGGATTACTTTGAGACACCTTAAGGTCAAAAGCTTTTGCAAAAGGGTTCTCTCATTAATGTTTTCCCTTCCACCAAATAGTCAGAATAGACTCTGAACTATAAACTAAAGCCTACACCATAAAGGAGACTCCCATTTACCCTTCCCATCACGAATACATCCATTTTATTTGCACCAGAGAAAGATACTGTCCACTTAGGTAAAGATGTAAGCCATTGAGGAAATGGCCATACATGTGATTATATCTTTTGTCTTTTTATCTGTCAAAGGGATTAGCTCTCCAACAGCACTTTCTTAATCTTCGTTCTTTAACCCTTTCTTAATCTTGAGAACAAAGAGCTCACAGGATGGCCTGACACATGGGATCTAACCTCTCACTCCTTGTAAGATTTTTTATGAAAGAAGGGATGGAAGAAACAGAGCTGAGAAATGGAACATGAAGGTGGTGAGGTTGTTAAATGTAATGTGTCAGGCTTGTGGTCTCACTTCACAGAAATCTTTCCATTCATTTATTAGCATTTTCATTTTACTTTGTATGGTTTAGGAATTCTTTCCATTTTAGAGGGTGTAATATTTTACTAAAGCGGTAATGTGTTTAATTTTGATGTCTGAAGGTGTTTTGTTTCCTTCATATAAGTTCAAGGTGGGCCAGGCAACACTGCAAAACAACTTTCCAATCCTAAGAGTTCAGGACAAGACGGTCCCATTCCCAAGTGGTGAATTACATCAGCAGTAACTTGTGACAGTTGAATTCCCTTTTCCATGTTCCTGTACATCAGATACAGACGTTTTTCTAAGTCATCATTTTTGGGTGTAGTGTCAACAACATACATCATCAGAGGAAACTAGTAAGGGCAAATTTATCTTATGTTTTGACTTCTGTTGGAACATTAAAAACCAATCTTGTCCTCTGTGTTTCTGAGGGTTTAAAGAAGTGTCTTTCAGTTATTTGCTTTGTGTGAACTAAGTTCACTTGGTTTTCTGGGGTTTTAAGACCACACTGGAGGAGGAGCGTACACAGGAAAATGCTGATCGAGAGATCTTCTTGGGGTCTATGTAGTTGTTTTCTAGCCTCACAGCCACCAGAGTCGACTCTCCACTTTGGTTCGGGTCACAGATGCCTTCTTCGGTGATACTCCTAGAAGACAAAGCATAAGGATGTAGTTAAATAAACTTTGTATACTTTTTATATTTCGAGTACTTAAGCCACAACTTATGTGTAGTTTCATTATGGATTAATCTGATTGTTGTTTACTTAAATAGTCATTAATCATTTGCTCTGTTTGTGCTGTCTCATGTCAGCAAACTGTGAAAAGGCCATCACGATCATAAAGCCCACTGTAAGTCAATGGATTTTGGACTGTAGGCTGAGCAAAACATTCAATCCAAACATTTTCAGTGTAGAACAGAACAGCTGCAAATAGAACAACTCAAAGAAGGTAATGTTTGGCTTTTTTGCTTAGAAACATGACAGAAGCAATTGTTGGACTATTATTATTATACCAAAATTTCTTGTAAATTAATCAATTACACTACTTATTCTTTCAGCTCTGTTAAATGCTGCTGCAGTTGTAATTAATTTTAAAACTCAATCTAATTTTAATTTTAATGATTCATATTCATGTAATAGCCTCGCTGCCATTAAGCTTGACTGTGTTTGATTACCCGTTGCAGAACAAACAAGCCAATTTTATTTAACAGACACCGATTGGAGTTCCCCAAGGAAGCATTCTGGGCCCTGTTCTGTTCTTTTGTAAATGCCAAAGTCATCATAATGTCACATAGCACTGTTATGGAGATGATGAACAATACCTTCTTTACCGCCCTAGTTTTTACTTAAAACGCAAAATATGGTTTGGTTGTGGATTTATAAGTGATTTTATGATTGAATTTATTTATTTTTTATCAGTCATAAAAACATACTTATTTATCTTAGGAACACTGCAGAAGTGAGTCCACTTTTAAGACAACATGATGCCAAAATGCTAATAAACGCGAATTTGGTTTATTATGATTATCTTTTAACAAAAATACATACGAACATTACAGTTTCTTCAGTGTTAAACAAGAACACTCAGACCTTTTGCAGCTTTCATTAAAAAGTTCCTTCTGTTTCAGAAATAAAGAGAAAAGCATTGACATTTTTAGATACATTTTTTAATTTGCCTTCTCATTTAGGGGAAGCTCTTTTCATTCAGGGTAAACTTATTGTTTTCAAGTCTTTATTATTTGCTATTTATTTACCCTTTTAATTTACTATGGGTTCTTGTTTGTTTGTTTTTTTGTTCTCTGCCATATATGTTGAATAAGCTACAGGACTTGTCTGGAGCTTGGTTACAATTTCCCATATGGAGTGTCAGCCATTTTGGCTGTGAAGAGAGAGCACAGTACAATGTCAGTGTTATAAACTCATGCAAATACCTGGTCTCTGTGTGCTGTGCATGGACCTGTGAGTGAGTAATGAGGTGATTCAGGGTGACGCTCAGGTGGAAATATGAAGCAACTTGTTTTGTTCCTTGTCGTCAAGACAACTCTCCGTCCAGTGAACTTTTAGATGTTATTGTCTCGCGTTCTGAGTGAGTCAGTAATCTGGTCAGGCTCTTGTCTGTTGTGGGACCATTTTTTGTGGGCCTTACAGGATTGTACTGAATTTAGATTTTTTCCCTTATCTTCAAGTGGTTAAGTTTTTTATCTGTTAGAGACTCTATCATTTATGATAACATTGTACTTTTCAAGTCCATATCTAGGACTTATGAACACACATTATGTTTCCAAATATATAGATGAATGAACAGTGGCCCAAAATCACAAATACATTTTCCACAAAGGTCTTTTAGTCTTTATACCATATGGAAGTTGTTGAGAAGAATGCTATAACTTCTTAATATTATCCAGAAAACTACATCACTATACCATAGGCTTCAAGTTTGATACATTTAGAATGATCAAAGTTACTTCATGATGACCTATATTGGCTATGTTTGGATGGACTTTAATTCCTTTTTTTCATCTCTTCTTTTTTAAATCAAACTTAATTTATGATGAGAAATGTCAGAAGTATAAATATTCATTTTGAAATCACAGCGAAAGTCTATAAACATTGTCTTCATACCTGATGTTGTTATTGTTGAGCCTGAGGAAGTGTAAGTTGGTCATCTCATTGATGCCAGACGGCACACTGACCAGCTGGTTATTATCCAGACACAGTTCCACCATTGAGTTGTATGAACCAAAGAACGACTCTGGTTCGATTCCCTCCCCATCCAGTTTGTTGTAGGAGAGGTAGAGGTACTCTATACCCGGGTCCATATGAGCAAAGACATAACCTGTGGAGGTATTGGAAGGAAACAGTTTAACTCTGGGAACCCATGTTTCTGCATTTGTTCAGTTCAGGGCTACTACTTTTGGTTATTGATTCATTAATATTTCTGTAAAATGGGACCTTAAATTGTAAAACAAGTCCTCCTGGTATCAGAATCTCCAGGCCAATCTACCAACAGTTAAACCTTCCATCAACACCTTCAACCTACCAGGTACTCTCTCTATGTTATTTCCCACCAGCACTAGGTGGACCAGAGATCTGGGAAGGTAGGAAGGAACCAGGTAGAGGTCATTATGTGAAAGGTCGATGGACTCCAGATTTCTGCAAACAAGCAGGGAGATAACAGAACAGGTGGTAATTAAACAGGTAAAATGCACAGCTGGAAAAACACATGAAAGTATGGGAATGACATAAAATGTATGGATGACAGCCGAAATGTTAATTGAAATACATTTGTAGTAACTTATGAGAATCATGGGTGATAGTGACATTTCGTCTCACCTGTGATTGATCCAGGCCAGTGGGGCGATTCTGCTCTCATCCAGCCTATTGTGTCTCAGAGAAATCACGTTCAGATTGTGGGTCTGATTGAAAACTGTCTCTGAGATTTCCTCAATCAGGTTGTTTTCCAAGTACAACTCCTGAACAACAGAGAGAGGAGAGAGTGAACAAAAGAAACGAGTCAGAAAAGAAAAAAGAAAAGAAAAGGGTCAGAAAGGAGAATGTTTTGATTGGTCGAAACTCATGGACAGTGTGGTGTCAGGATCACGGCAGGATCCCATTGTAATGCTTCTTTTTTATTAAAGCAAGACTGTGTTTGTTTGTCGTTAAACGGTTGTGTTAGCTGAGTGCTTTTGGTTCAGAGATCTTGGCCAACAAGTCTGTGGTTTGTTGGGACTGTTTTTGGGTTACAAGTGCAAAATCCACCCTAAAACTAAATTCATACTTGTTCTGCTTACAGTCTTTGTTAAAACTAGCAACCTTAGCAGCAGATTCCCACTGGAAAATTTAGACATCTGCTTAGTTACTTAACGTTATCCTTATATCACAATCATAATCAACTTGGCTATACAAAGCTGAAAGTGTCTGATAAACTGTGGAATCCCAGAGCCAATTAGGAGAGAACAAATGTTAACGGTAGATTGCGGTCTAAGGCACTAATGATGAGAAAAGGTATGGGGTTTTGGATTTGCCAAGAGTTTATAGAAACTCTCCAGGATCAAAACATAAAGTCGGTTTTAAGGTGGATTTTCAGAAGCAGCATGTCCCGGGTGTACTGCAGTGTTTGTGGTTAACCAGAGGCCATAATTACAGGTTGGGTGGACCAGTTTCCCACAGGTAAAAGCGGAGTTTACTCAGTGGAGGAGTCTTAAACATCACAGCCATAAAGAAAATACTGAAACATCAGCAAACCTAAATTACTGGCTGGCTGACTGTAACCAGCTGCTCAGAAGACCCCTGATAATGTATAATCGAGTATTTGAGATGTTTCGAAAGCTTCCCTTTCATTCACGATCAGAGGTGTATTTATAATATAGCATCTTTATAACCTTTGAACCATTGAGGTCTGAGCCTTGGGGAGTATTTTTCTGGTGGCACCGTCACACAAAAGCAGCAGGTGGCCATGATTTCATGACACTGTGTGAAGAAAGTCAAAGTCTTGCTATGTGAGGTGTCCCAGTATGGGGAGTGAAGAGGTAAGAGCTAAAGAGATAATGTAAACAGATGTTACTTCATACCAGCAATGACACAGGAAGGCCCTGTGGTATGGTGCGGAAGTGGTTTCTCCCCAGTCTGAGGTAGGAGAGTTGGATGAGAGGAGTGAATGCTAAATGAGCTACGTTCCCCTCACTCAGCAGATTTCCCTCCAGCTCCAGAATCACCAGGCTGCTCATATCTGCTCAGATAAAGAATGGATTAACATTACTGTCCGTCAACTGGAAACTTGTCCCTGAATCAGTCCAGAAAAGAAACTTTCAAAATCAAAGTTACAAAACACAACAGCAAATTCTCATTTCGTTCTGTAAAGAATACATTTATATCAGAGTGAAAAATTAGATGTTGTCAAAGCTTACTGAACAACATATAGTAGGGCTGAACAATATAAAACCTTTACGCATTATCAATGATATTGGTATAAGCCTCGAAGCTCACAGGGTGGGGAGAGGCAACACTTAGTGCAGGTTTACTTCACTGACTAATGCCACACAGAAAAAATGCAGAGAATTCTGATAATCAAAACAGTGCAAATACAGTCAGAAAAGCTCATTTGTGAGTTACATGCATTATATTGTCATTTCTATGCATTATGGGATACTGTGGCAGTACCTTTGAAGATGTTTTCGTCGATCCCTTTCAGTCTGTTTTCACTGATCTTCAGCTCCTGCAGGGTGGGAGGAAGTTCACAGGGCACAGCTTCTAGAAGGTTCCCATCCAAGTACAGACGCCTTAACATCTTCAGACCCTGACACACACACACACACACAAACACACACACAGTTACTAATATGTGTTAATATGACCCCCCCCTTTGGACCACAAAATGATAATTTCACAAACACCTGTCTGTTTCTCTTCTGCCTGTTTATAGCTTTGCAGCCTTCAGGGATGAAAGATTAATGATTATATTATCTTTATTAGGGACATTGAAAATTGCGTTTAAACAACACTTTTGTAATTTCTCTTGCTAGTCTATGCAACACTTACAGGCACGGACATTTGCAACAACATATAACAGAACATCTCACATATTTTGTGCTGGTTTATTTGATGCCTTTAGTTTATTGTCTTTAAACCGTATTTATTGAACATCATTGTCTCTGGAACCATCATAATTGTTTGAGTCTTTCAGGCCTATAGTGGTTTAGTGGGTCAGTTTGTCTTACTTTGAAGGCTTTAGCTTGAATGCCAGCAGAGGTGAGTTTGTTTTTCTTCAGGTTGATCCATTCCAGGTTGGGGATGCCATTGAAGGCTCCAGCTGGAATGCTGCTGATGCTGTTGCCTGCAGGTTTGGAAAAGTTTCAGTCAGTGAAGAATGAGATGAGAAAAATTTGGCAGGCTTTCCGTAGCAGCAGTGTGTTTCTGTGCGCCTGTTTGGTGTTTAAAACTGTGCAGTTTGCGCCAGTTACAATGATATCTGTGGCTTATGTGCTCAACCAATCGTCCTATATAACTATACTATACCTTTCTTATAAATATGAAAAAGTTCCTTAAGTTGAAAGAGCCCAACTATTGTGGGTTGCCTGTGTGTTTTTGTTGTGTGGAACATTTTGGCATCATATAAGATAAGCAAATGCATTTAATTTAAACAGGTAAAACACAATACTGTGCTGAGTGTAGAGTAACTGGGCTGTGAACTATAACGTTCTGGTAATTATGGGCAAGGGGTATTGGAGACAAAACATAACAATAACAGGTAAAGATTCCAAATCCAAATTGATGAATTGATCTACTAACAAATATTGCTTTTGTATTCGAAGCCTGATTATATCTCCTTCATCTGTGCCTTAGAGCTCAGTTGTTGTCCAAAAACGATTAAAAACACATCAGTGAGTCACAGCGTTGCACCGGGGAACACGTAACTGAATCACCACACAGCAGTTTATTTAGACTCAATCTCACGTGCAGTGTCCTGCTGCTGGAAATACTCTCTAGAAAGCCAAATCTGCATTAATGTGAAGCTGAAAATAGTCCCTAAGAGATGCACAATTTCCTCCTGCTTGAGTGACATTTGCTAAAATCTACAGTGACCAGCTGTTTGTAGACAATTCTGCGCCCATTTCAAACTTGAAACTTTAGAACTGTGAGCTGTTTTTAAATATTTACATCGTTTACGTTTTGAGTTGGGTGCAAGAGACAGGGTAGGGAAGTAAGCAATTAATGGCTTATGGAAAAACCCGTTGCCGGTTTTGTTCTTCTCAGGGGATTTTTTGCAATCCCAGTCTTAATATTTAGGAAACTTGATAGCTCTGAATTGGGACTACAGAAGTTGCAAATGAAAAATCAGTATTGTAATATGAAGTCTATAAAAGCCTGTCTAAACTAAATAAAATACTAACCCTCATACTACTGATGTATATATTAAAATGTTACAGATTCTCTGGCACAACTTTTTCCCCATTGTGCCGTGGTGTTAACTTACCCTCCAGACTGAGAGATTTGAGCTCAGGTATGGCCAGAGGAGGGAAGTAGATGAGTTTGGCATTATCACATGTCACAGTGACATCAGAGAATTCGCAGCCTGGAGGGAGGGTTTCACTGTTTACCACAACAACCTCTCTCTCCTCATCGTCCTCCTCTAACTCCCCTGCCTCTTCTACCTCCACTGGCTCCTCCACCTCATCTACCTCCTCCAGCTCTCCTTCAATCTCCTCCAGCTCCTCTGTCGTAGGGGGAGGTACTAAGATCGGAGTCAGGAGAAACTCGTGATCCTCTGGTTCGTCAGGTTCTTTTGGAGGCATCTGAAACACATCTCCCCTCAGCCACTTCTCCTCCTGCTCCTTTACTTGCTCCTGCCACTTCTCTTCCTCCTCCTCCACCAGTTCCAGTAGTTCCTCCATCGGTGTGTCCTCCTGCTTCCTCCTCTCCTCTTCTAGTTTATTTTCCTTCTCCCTGGCTTCTCTCTCCACTTCCTCCCTATGCCTTCTGTCTTCCTCATTGTCTCTCCACCTCTCCTCTTCCTGCTTCCTCAACTCCTTCTGCTTTTCTTCTTCCTCCTGCCTCTTCTCTTCCTCCTCCACCAGTGCCAGTAGTTCCTCCCTCAGTATTTCCTCATGCCTCCTCCTTTCCTCTTCTAACTCCCTTTCTTTCTCCCTTGCTTCTCCCTCAGCTTCCTCCCTCTTCCTACTGTCTTCTTTCTCCTCTCTCCTCCTCTCCTCCTCCTCTCTTCTCTCCTCCCCCTGCTTCCTCCATTCCTCCTCCTCTTTCTCCACCTGCAGCCTCAGAGCCTTCTCTTCTTCTTTCCTCCTCTGCTCCACTATCTTCCTTTGTCTCTCCTCCTGCTCCTTCCTCTGCTTCCTCTTCTTTTTCCTCGCCCCATCCTTCTTCCTCAGACGCTCCTCCTCCTCTCGATGCTCCTCTTCCTCCCGCCAGAGGATTCGCTGGATCTCCTCCTGGGTCAGTGGGGTCACATCATCTTCGGGGTCGCTGGGAACTGGGGAGTCACCAGAAAGGTCAAGGCTGAGGTCAGGTTCTAGGTTGGGTGTAGGGAGGTGCAGGGCAGCCGATCATAGGGAAGGAGGTGGTGGAGAGAAAAGAAAATGGGGACAGAATAGAAAGATGGAAGGAAGAAAAAGGACAGAAATAGGAGAATAGAGAGAGAGGGGGAAGTTCAAAGGAAGAGCAAGAGCGAGTGGAAAAAATAAAGAAAACTAGAATAGAAGGAAACAGGATGGAGATGGAAGTTCGTGAAGACAAAAGGACAGGATGATAGTTGGACAAACAGACAGGAGATGGACAGAGACGACTTTGTGTTAGTGTTGTAGACAAACAGACACCCACATTTTTCCAGACTGACGTTTACAAGACCAGCTTGTTAAAGCTACAGAGCAGACCGCTGCTGTAGACCAGTCCGGGACAAATCCTATTGAAGCCTTCAATAGGAGTTAAAGCTGGTTGTTTCATGTTCGGCGATGTCGGTACCAGCTGGTACTGAATCTGAATATGATCGAGTCAAATTTGGATGAAACTTCTATAGAAGCACATTGCATTCTATAAAGTGGCAAAAATATTTGATGAAAATCTCTTTAAAAGAATCTCATAATTACCTGAACAAGTACACATCTACTATTGCAATGCCAACTAATTATTATACGGTCATTCTCAATATCAAAAAATGGTTCCCAGTATTTTTGTATCCTTTTTTACAACATTTCCGTTATCAGTTTATCAAGCAGATAACTAATAATAAACAGTACCAATGTAAATGATGTAGACCAACCTTAGCTCACTTGCCTAACTCTTAATGCTGTTTTATAGTTATAATACAATAAGTGCAACAGAGACATCTGGCAAACAGTACATGAAAAAGACAAAAATACATGTATACTGTCTTGCAGCTAAGATAATAGGCATCCATCATTGGTTGTGAAGCATTAGGTAGGTTTGCTGACCCTTGATGATTTCCTGCCTAATCAGTGTTTATATATTTTTTAATTTAGAAATAGAAAAAATATTTTGTTTTGAACTAGCCACAGTATTGTTAAGAGGTAAACTTAAAAATTCTCACATTTGTAAAACTTTGAACTACATACCTCATGTGTTAAGACATCTGTTAGCTCCAGCCAACATAAGCTAACATGATACATGGAACTGTTGGAAGAAACAGCAGCCAGTGGCAGTGGTAATGCTAACTGAGACTACACAAAGTTATCGTTTACACTACAGGACCATGAAAAGAAACACCTGCAAACCTGTTTTAATATTTTCACATAAAAACGTACGGCTGTTTTCCATCCAAAAACATCAGTCTGCCACCAAGTCCCAAACTGTAACGTTAAACTTAAAGGAATTACTCCTGCTACATAGTCTGGTACAGAAATTGATAATTCATCATACTATTATTATCTATCACCTTAATAAAAGTTACTAGATGATAATAACTATAGAAGGCTGTGGACTAAAAGGGTGTTTCTTCTTCTACCCATTTCTTTTGGCATTTGTGCAGGTTATAGCACAAGTCATATCTTGTAGTCACCTCCCCTCAAACCTTTATTTGTACATCTCACAAGTCCCTAAGAAATGCAAAATTTCCCCCTGTTTGAGTGACATTTGCTAAAATCTACAGTGACCAGCTGTTTGTAGACAACTGCGAGCCCATTTCAAACTTGAAACTTTAGAACTGTGAGCTGTTTTTAAATATTTACAAAGTTTACGTTTTGAGTTGGGTGCAAGAGACAGGGTAGGGAAGTAAGCAATTAATGGCTTATGGAAAAACCTGTTGTCAGTTTTGTTCTTCTCAGGGGATTTTTTGCAATCCCAGTCTTAATATTTAGGAAACTTGATAGCTCTGAATTGGGACTACAGAAGTTGCAAATGAAAAATCCGTATTGTAATCCGTATAACATCTCACAATTACGTTGTTAGGAAACACTTTTTTTTTTTGTTAAATTAGTTGTCCATCAGTCCTCATTTTGGCTAGATTGAATTGACAGTAAGTTGAAACCAATCATGAACATGTTGAAAACAACCTGTGGTATCTCCCAACACAAAAACACGTTAAAACTTTCACAACATGTGTGTTGATCTGACCCAAAATGTTCTGAGCACATTTTTTAAAACCATGATTAAGACAGAGGGCAACATACAGAGGCCTCAGAGGATGGTTCAATTCATTTCATTAATGTGAACCATTTACACCTCTTCAATGTTCTGAGAGCAGAATTGTGTATAAATATGATTCCTTTGAGAAACTAACCAACCGATTACATATTTACAATTATTTGAAGTTCTGGTGAAGTCTTGAACTCATAGCAGCACTCTTTCTGAAATTGTTTTCATCAGTTAAACTCCCAAGTTTATTCCGAGATGTGGAGCAGGACAGGTTTTAAACAAATCCCTTGTTAAAACTTTTATGTATACTGCTAATTGTAAATAAAAACTTAATGGGAACACACCCATAATGATATAGTTTCCTGCTGAATTGTAAAACTGCACATGCTGCAGTAGGATGATTCAAAGCTGAACCAGTATGTAGTGTAGGAATGGTTTGGGTAATTACCTAAATGAGTGCATCATTTTAACTTCCAAATCGTTATGGTTAGGCAAAAATGTAACCCCGTCGATCACCACATCCTGCTTGTCCTGTTGGAAGGCTGAGGAAAGCACTGTTTCCATGCCCCTCATCTCAGTAATGAAATTGGTTGGTTAAGTGTTTTCAGAATCTATAAGGATTTAGTTGCGCTACAAGGGAACATTCCTTATCATAAGCTTTTATGACGTCAAGTGTTGAATGAAATCCTTCAAATATTGGCCTGACTGTCAGAAACATTGCCTAGCTCTATTGCCTCTGGATGTTGCATCATGGCTTTGCCACATGTTGTGTTTCTACCTGGCTCCATGCAGACGGGGCAGCACTCCCCGGCAGGAGTGAAGGGGAAATGGCAGTGTGGTATGGGACAGGTGATCTTGTCACAAATCACCCGTCCTCCAGTACACTGACACGTCACACAGGGCTTCGGAGACCAGACGGCCTGGTCGAACATGGTCAGACCCTGGTACACACAGTGGCCCTGCTTACCTGAAACAACACAGACACATGACAGTCAGATCAGTAGTGGTTCGATCCCCAGCTCCCTCAGTCTGCATGTGTCCTTAGGTAAGACACTGAACCGCAAATTGCTCCTGGTGGCATAGCCATCTTTGTGTGAATGTGATGACTGATTGACAGTTGGGCACTTTGCGTAGCAGCCTCTGCCATCAGTGTATGAATATGTGTGTGAATGGGTGAATGTGACATGTAGTGTAAAAGGGCTTTTACTAGAAAAGTGCCATGTAAGTACAGTCCATTTACCATTTAGTTTACTGAGTGACACTCTGGGCTGAATAAAGGAAGCAAGAGTCATTTTGTGAACCGCAAAGCTATCAAAATGCTGAATATTTGAATATCAGTAACATGGCAGTGGAGGCTAGCTTGATGTGGATAAAAATTGTGGACATGAGTCCTCAGATGGCTTTCGTTTTCACTCTGCGTTGTGGCTGCAGATGAAGAAAGTATAATTTGAGCTGAAGTAAACACAATCAAAAAGCCTGCAATCAGTCATGTGATACAGCCCACCAACTGGCCACCAAATGTACATTTTGAACAATCATGGTCTGTATTCTTATTATTTGGCTGCCAGGATGGTCCCTAACTGACATTTTAGTGGGGAGTAAGAAATACAGACGTGAACCTTGAGAAATAATGTTGCCTTAGCATTAGTAGCAGAGAAGATATCAGTCCTGCTGGCATTTTTTTTATCGACTCAGAAGCGGCGACTGCAGCAGAAGCAGTTTACTTAGTGTCAGCAACCTGTACAGCTGCAAACAGCTCACCCTCACTTATTTTTATCATGGCCATTTTGACGGAAGATGAAGCCCCTACACAGCTTTGATTGACTTTGTTGGCGTTCCAGCCCGAGGAAACAGCTGTTGATGAGCAGCTGACAAAACAGACAAACGGAAAAATAGGCAGTGATTCAGTGGTCTAGAACAAGGCAGATTCCAACCAGCATCCTGTGGGTCACACCTTCAGCCTAAGATGCTGACAAGCTTTGTTATTCTTCTCAGTTGCAGCAGCAGCCCCTTTTTCAGTAATTGCTGTGTGTGTAGTTAAATCTAAAGCCTGTACTTTACCATCAGAACCAGACAAAGCAGTGATTTGTAGCGTTTGCACTCCTCCCTCTGCATTAACTCCACCTTCAAAAATTAGAAATGGGGTAGGACGAGGCTTTGACTGGCAGTGAGTCAGTAGAAAAGACTGTAAACCACTATGATATAGCAGGAAGAGGCTCTTTGTGTCTATTTTAGGTATTTTCTGTCTGTCATCTATCCTTTCTAATGGTATGCTCTTTGTTACGTCCATAGAAGCACAGGTATTTAAGAGGCTCAGGTTGTTTCTTTTAAATACTGACTCACCTATCTCTGTTCTTTTTACTGTGAGCTGAGAGGCTGTCACCCTGTCATCTCTGCTGGGGCACTCATACTTTAGAGCTTTTCTTTTCTCTGTAAAATATTGTCTTGCTGTCGTACAATCTCTTTATTGTCAAGTAAATTGCAGGTTTTTGTTTAAATAACACAGCAGCCATCGGACTGCACTATGGCACCATCATTCTGTTGTGTTCAGTGCATACTTTCAGTGTTTTTACTAGCGGTGAAACAACTATTTGATCAATTTATTAACAAACAATGAATTGGGAACAGTTTTGATAAACAGTTCCCAGTTCAACCACAAATTCTTAGTTTGATCTCTAATGAGAGGGTTTCTGCTTTTCTCTGTTTTGTATCATTTTAAACAGAAAATCTTTTTGGGCTATTTTTTGAACCAAAAAAAGGTCATGTGAGCCTCTAAAGGCAACAGATCAGGTCAACTACTTTTGTTGTGATATATTGTCCTAGAAAACATTTTGATAAACAAAATGAAAGTCCCTTTAGAACCATTTTATGCCACCTTAATGACAATACTATATCATAATGCAGGTTGTCCTTTTGAAAGAGCAATGAACTTTTAGTTCTCATGAGTATTCAGATATTGGAAGAGGAATGTGATATTTGTCTTTTTTGATAAATGCAGTATACATAAAATCAAACAAATGAAACCACTCAGCAAGTCGGCCTATCTTTGAGCGTGAACATGTGTGGACTGTTAGGCAAAGACATTGTATATCGCCAGCTGTTAGGTCAACCTCTCTTGATTTCAAACTGTGGTTTTTTCTTCACAGTTTGGAATCTGTTTTGGATGAATATGTTTTGGAAAAGGTTGTTTTTATGGCCAGTTTTTGTTCCCACTGTTTTGAAATAAAGTCTGATACGGGCTTCTTCTTAATGAACTTCTTCAGTTTAAACCCAAAATGTTCCAAGTCTGGATCTGTGGTGTCAAGCTTGGAAACCTAAAACCGAGTTATTCTTAAAACTTTCTGGCTGAATTTATGCACTCATATTAGCCACGAGTAACACGTTATCTTCTCTTCGCCCGGTCCACTGCTGTTGTGTCTAAGTGGGCAGGAGGTTTCTAAGCCCCAGCAGCAGAGAGCAAACATGTCTCAGCAAAGTTTTTGGTTCATTCGTCTTAGACGCTGTGCCCTAGTCTTATAATTGTAGGAAAAACCCAGCTGTTTATTTTGGCATCATGTTTGGCTCAAATGTTGGTGATATTCTTATGTAAATAAACACACGTCAACACAAGAGGACATATTGAGGCCAGAAAAAATGAGCGGGATAATGTCTATATGGAGCCATTTCAATGGTGGCCATTCAGTGTCTACTTAAATGTAACACTGATTGAAACAGTTTGCACAGCAAGTTCAATGTTTTTTTCACCATGAATCATGGCGGTTTTGATGCGTTTATTTGAAAGACCTGAGAGATATCTGACCTTCTGGCTTTTTTGATGACAACAGAGGATCCAAAGAGCCGAAAATAGAAGCACTTTATCTACAAGTGGAGCCACGTGTACGATACAGACCAAAATCTAGCTGCGAGTCAACAGTCATGCTGGTCTGACATCTGTAACTTTCTGTTTCTGTAAACTGCCAACTGATCTGTGTGGTTGTGGCAACATTTCAGTTTTGTCTGCTTTTCTAAACAAAGAGTCGTGTTCTTATACCCCAAACGAGAAATAAAAAGAGCCAAATAGTGTAAATCTACTTATAAAAAATAATTCCCTTAAGCTCAGAACAACGGAATGCCACCAACATTACCATCCTTTCTAATTACGTAATGCTGACTTCATTGTTTGAAGCTGATGGGTTTCCACGTGGCTTTCGAGTTCTTTCATGAAGTCTCCCTCCTCAACTCTGTGATGGGTTTTTCCGGACTTATTTTCTGACGAGCTCATTCATTTACCACAAATGTTTTTTCCTTCTGTTCATGGTGGAATTTAATGATTTGTCATTAAATTACTGAGCTGTAATAACAGGCAGCTTCATTACGAGAGGAAGACAAAGCCTCAGAGCTGTGCTGAGCTGTTCTCAGACTTCACTCGTACATGCATTTTATTGACTGGGAAACTGTTATAATTTACCACTTAAAAGTTTAAAATACAAAGATATTCTGCCTGTGTCCATGATGGTTTACACATAAATTTACGTACACTGAGACAGATGGACTAGTTAAATTGTTTTGGAAATTGGTCACATTTACTGCTGTGGTGCCTGCTTAATATCTACTTTAAAGTTTAAAGTTTTAACCTTGATGGTTTATCTTCTAAATCACAGGTCTCTGGAGGATTTTTTGGGATGCCTCAGAGAAGCCGTATATACAGAGAGTAAAGACTGGAACAAGTCATTCCTTTTGCAAACAAACGTCTTGCTCTGGTGTTACTTGGTGACTTTCAAGTGGTTGTTTACTTTTATACTTCAGTTATAACCTTTTTAAGTCCTCTTTAGTTTAATTTTCTGGTTTTCACTTGCCTGTTTGATGTGCAGCATCAAGCATTAAGTAAATTTATCCTACGTTTGAGCTCTCCAGTGAAAGGAAAGACTGATGTTCTGTCTTTTGGAGTCATTGTAAATGGATTGTTTGGGTTTTTGACTATGAGTTGTACATAGCAAAATAATCAGATGTCATCTGATATATAGATATAAGATATCTGATATATAGTAGTCACTGCCACACTAAGATGAGTTACGGATCTCACTAACCTGGATTCAGGGTATGTTGTCAATCGTCTCACTGACCTGGGATAACGTTGTAGGTTGAGTGCTGTTCTTGTATGTTTTTGTAATGATTCAGGAACAGAGTGTTTCCTTGAATTTCTCCAGGCTCCACTGGAATGCTGGGACCAGGAATCAGTCGAATCTTCATCGGTCTTAAGCGCCCTGTCTTGGCTCTCCAATGACCTGAAACACATTTTCAGTTTACATGTATCAATTTACATCTTTCTTGAAACTTCTAAAAGGCTTTTAAAACGCATCATCTACAGCCACTTGATTTAAAGGCCAGTCTGCTTATCAGTTTACAGATACGTAGATGCTTGCCAGTTCTTATCTTCCTAAATTCCTCACTTGAGACTGACTTTAGTGTATTTATGTTTTACAGAGCCAAAATGGCTGAATAAGTGTCATATGAAAATACATTTACAGCACAAACTGATTCAAAGTACTCGAATATTACAGAAAGAAAAGGAACCCAGGATGCTACCCTGTGGGACTCCATATGTAATTGGTTGCTCTTGTGTTTGTTCTATTATCCTCCGGTTATTACATGAAAAATTATTTTTACTTTTACACCACTAAACACAGTGCGATATATAAATCAGACATTTTAAGCTGTTGATTTGATCTGTATGACATTGCTAGGTCAACATTTTCTCCTCCTCACACACTTTGTGCTAAGCCTGACTAAACATGAGCTGGGCCTATCAGTACTGCATTCACAAATACAGATGAAACTTAAAAAATCTAACAGAGGATAATCCAGATACCAGTGTTTTACTTGAACAGGCAGAGTCTTACCTTGTCCATCCCTCTTCTTCTTCTCCCGTCGGGTCCCTTCATCCTGGTTCTGAGGTCTGGTATGAGCATCGGCAAAGGTCAGGAGCACCAGCAGCCACAGACTGGCCACCACCAGCCACCACCTCATCCCTGCAGAGCAGTACATACCATATTCATGCTCACATTTCCTCACAAAATTTTTTATCTCCAATGAAAAATGAAACCGCTAATTCTCCAAATAGCCACGGCTGGAAATTAAAAGTTCAGAAACAGCTGGGGGCCTCCATGGCATTGCGATTTAAAGTGCTGACCATGAACTGTTTTGTCCAGAGTTTGAGTCCGACAGGGGTATTTTTATTTCCTGTCATTCGCCGTCTCTGTCCTCCGTCTTTACATACCATCGCTTTACTGTCAACCCACATGAAAGGCATAACATTCCTAAAGAGAAGCAAGTGTTTTTCTTCTTCTTTTTGGTATTTTCATTGATCTCTTCTCATTCAAACTCATTTGCAATTTAAGAATTAGAATTCTGAATTAGATAGAGATAGACAGGAGAGAGAAGGTTTTTACCTGCAGCAGCTTCCCAGACAAAAGGAGCTGTCAGTGCTGCTGCTGGCCCTCATATAGCTCTCTGCCGGGGTCTTAATGGTCGGTTGCCTTTGTGCGTGTGTGTGTGTGTATGTGTAATTACTAGTCTATACACAGCAGTCCTGTCATTATTAAAGCAGGGATCTGAAACTAACACACGCCTTCACACACCTGATAGTTTGTTTTCTGTCTGATTCCCCCTCTGAATGGAGAAGATTGAACTAGTTTTTCTGTATCAGCCTCAATAACAGTAATAAATGCGCTGTAGCTGTGCCCCAGTGCGTGATGGGAGTTGTTGGTGGTGTTGGGTAATAGAAGCCTCTGATTTGTTGGAATGGTGCAAACAAGACTAGATGTTTATATAAACACAGTAAGGTGACTGTTAATTTATTTCTGACCTGTTTTTTATTCATAGATTAGTATTGATAGATAGATGTCAAACCATTGATTGACATTGAAGTTGAAATGAATATTAAAAGTTATTTTTTCAAAAACTACAGCTCCGATAAAGTTTTCCAGAGCAGCAGCAGCACTTATATTGATTACACGTCTCGTTAGAGGGTGTCCTTTATCCATGACATCCGCCCACGCCCTCCACAGATTAATCACTTCACATTTTCTTTTGGATGAAAACAAAACTTCGGTCTGCAGCTCCACAGGCTGGAGAACTGAACTCATATTAGCTCTGAGACACTCCCACTTCAACCCAGCACCAACAAATAGGAGACCGAATACTGTCTGGGAGACAAAAAGAGAGTGAGGGAGAGAGAGAGATCCATGTGTGTGAGACAGAGGAAAGAAAACAGGAGGGAGGGGAGAGAAATGGAAAATATTCAGCAGTTCAGTTTCTGGATGAGCAGGCTCAGACGGAGAGACTTCCAGCAGCAGCAGCAGAAAATAAGCTGGAGGCTGTGTTTGTCTGTAGTTTAATAAAACTCAGACTTTGTTTAGGCTGAAGTTTTGTTGCTCAATACTTCCCTTAATCAACTGACTTTTCACTGAAGACACAACTGTTTGATTTTGAGATTCGATCACTTCAGGTTTTTCTGTTAAACACAACGTTGTTTTCTCTGGACGCCCCTTAGAAGTATTTTACGAGGTGACAGATATTTCACAGTAAACACTTTGACACTAAGGACTGTTCAATTGAGAGTAAACTCAGCTTCAAGGTTTAATGCTCGTCATGGCAACAGGCGGCCATGTTGAGTGTTGATTCTTTTTCTCAAACTCAGCAATGTGCTTATATTAAGACAATATAGGATCTATACAGATTCTCATTGGTTTTCAATCATCTTGTTTCACACGGAATAACTTTATGTTGATTATCTGATAAATTCTCGGGTCCAAGTTTAAAGATTTAAAGTCTCAAAGATCAACCGACCACCGCTGGGTGAAGAAGACTGCTTGTGATTCTTTGGTGTAATTGTCAACTCAATACCAAGTTCGTAATACCAAGAATACTGCAGACAACAGGGCTGTATTAGTTGGCCAAAAGCCCAATCACCATTGTGTTAGCAAAAGATAGTTTCCTACAGACATTTACAAAACTAAAAATCTTTGAAATTAGCATTGCTGCCAACCTTTAAAGGGATCTGGAACTTTAGTATCACCTCCTGAGCACAGACCAAAATCACTTCCTGGAACTCGGCTCCAAAACAAGCAGAAAACAGAGAAAACAAAAAGCACCAGAAACAATGCTTACACCTTATGCGAAGTTAATAGAGTGGAAAAGAACCAGAACTGACAAAGACTCGCCTTATGTCTTCTGACTACATCCCATAACCAGCATGAAGTATGCATCCTTTAAGAGAGGCTAACCAACAAACAGCCCTTTGTTACTTTAAGTTTCTGGTCTGTCAGGTTCATGTCTTAGATTTTGCAGTATCGCGCTCAGAGTTTCGCCTTATGGGTCAATTCGATCTACGTGCCAACCCTCACCTGTGGTCATGAGTTCTGGGTCGTGACCGAAAGAGCGAGTTTGCGGATACTAGCGGCCAAAATTTGTTACCTCCACAGAGTGGCTGAGCTCTTCTGTAGAGATAGGGTAAGGAGCTCAGACATCCAGAGGGAGCTCGGAGTGGAGCCGCTAACTCCTTTGATTTGAAAGGAGCCACTTAAGGTGGTCCGGGCATCTGATAAGGATGCCTCCTGAGCTTCTTCCTGTGGAGGTTTTCCAGTAACGTCCAACTGGGAGGAGACCCCGGGGTAGACCCAGAACTTGCTGGAGGGATTATATATCCCCCCTGGACTGGGAACGCCTTGGAATCCCCCAGGAGGAGCTGGAGAGTATGTCTGGGGAGAGGGGCGGCTGGGCTAGCTTTCTTAGCCTGCTGCCAGTGACCCAACCCCGGATAAGTGGAAGGCGAAGTGAATGGATGGATGTTCAGTCGCCCTTATGTCTCAAAGCTGCATGAGCTGGTCTCAGCTAGAGCCTTTACAGAGCTCTGTGCTACTGTGAATCTGGATCATCTTAAAATGAAAATTCAACTGACTGTTTCCTGAATGTTCACTTGTCGTGTCGAGGTCGTTCTGTTGAATGATGTTATGTTTTAAGTTTCTGAAAGACTCCCTTAAGTATTCTGTACTTCCTAAATATCCCCGAAGCTCAGTGTCAAAGTTCTCAAACAAAACAAACGTCATCAGTGATCTCAGGGGAAGGTTGGGATGTTTGTTATCAAAACATAGAAAAGAACCGACATGTAAATGATTGTTTAGTTAAGTTAAGTTAGAAAATCGGGTTCCTTTAGGGTCCGGTATCCATATCAGGTTTTAAGATCCCTTGAGTCTCAAGTGTTCTGAGGTTTTTTTTTCTCCTCGTTTGGTCATATGAAGAAGAATGTCTACAGCAAATCTGACAACTGTTAACAAATCGTCGCTACACAGACAGACAGACAATAAGAGAGAGACAAACAGACAGAGAGAGGGGAGGAGCTAAGGACAAACAGATGGACAGACATTAACTCTACTTTACCAGCAGTTTGAAGGCGGTTGCAGGACTTGAGGCCAAATTCTTCCACCCTCTTTTCTCCTCGGGTTGTGCAGGAGCTCCAGGAGAGGTGTGTGTGTGTCCGTGTGATGATACTGTGAGTGTGTGGATATGCGTGTATCACTGTGTAATGATCCTGTAAGTGTGTGTGTGTCTTGTTCTTGGTGTGTCTCAGAGCGTGGAGCAGTTGCGTAGAGAGCAGAGCGGGCTAATGGAGGTTTGAGGAAAGCCAGGATTTGTACTGCTGCTGGGACAGAAAGAGAGAGAGAGGGAGAGAGTGCTAAACAGAAAGAGAGAGAGAGAGAGAGAGAGAGAGACAGGTCTGACATCTGTCTCCCCGTCTGAGCGAGGACACTGCCAATGTGCTGCAGGATATCAGAGAAAGACAGTTAAAAGTGAGCCGACAAAGAGAAAGTATTCACGTTGTACAGTGAAAAGCACAAAAACAGAAGGATGTTTTTGTAAGACGAAGCAGGAGGGACGGTTCGGTTCTCTGGTGGAAGTAAAAAAGAAGGTCTAAGACGGAGGGGAAGTTTAGGGCAGAGGTCAGAGGTCACTCAAGAACAAACATCCCACTTTAGTGTCGACTAGAAAAACTTTCCAAATAAAACTCAAACCCCCAAAGTAGTAAAAATCAACTCTGTTATATTATTGAGTCGGTATAAAAAAGAGCTTCACGTTTAATCGAATATCCGAATTTAAAAAGATTTGATTTTTGTTTTTTGATTATTCTACTGAAGAGTACTGAAGGACCGCAGACTCCCTGACTAACATATCTTGCTCTCAATATGTAAGAAAACTCTTTTTTCCAGACCCCCACAAATGTCACGTAATAATCACTTTTTCAGTAAACAGCAATTTTGATGCGATAAAGGAATCATATGTGAATTATGTCATTTTGTAATGTCAGTCTAAAAACATGTACACTGAATGCGAAGGGGGAAAAGGGGGGAAATCGCTTTATTTTACTTGACTCTGATATTGCAAAAGAATTTAAAACATCCACAATCCAGGATAACACATATACCAGAATACTTACAGGGACTGAAACTTCATATTTTTTATATTCAATGAATCTGCTGATTACTTTTGGTTAACTGATTCAACCTTAATGTATAAATTGTCAGAAAAAAAGCTCGTGATGACATCTTGAAATTTCCTGTTTTGTCCAACCAAGAGTCCGAAACCTAAAAATATTCTGTTATAAATGATTTAGGACAAGAAAAGCTGCAAAAAAATGGAGAAAATGCAACCAGTGTCTTAATTGTTCTTGAAAAATGAGATAAAAAAAACAACTAATTGATAATCAAAGACGTTTTACTGTTGATCAACTAAACAGCTCCTGTCTCGTTAACAGCATCAACATGAGTGATGAGCTACAATACTTATAAACTGCTCACAAACGAAGTTGTTATTTTACTAACTTCAATACAGAGTAACTGTAAACTCACTTTTCATCTACCACCACCATGATAACTTTAGTGTCTTTTTAGCATTGAGCTCCATGTACTAATAGGTAGTATCATAGAAATGTAGACTGGGATTTGGATTTCGGGGAAGGCAACTGTTTGAACTACATTTGTAGTCTGAGTAATATTGACCAATCACGTATCAGCAGGCTGCGGCATATGCAAGAAAAACAGTTCGTGAGGAGAGCAAAAGCAGGCGGAACGTAATGCGCCGTTATGCCATCCCGGCTCCCATCAGCGTGTTCTGACGACGATTTACCCTTTTATTAATCTCTATAAACAGACATCTGAATGTAAGTTCAGCTAACAATCCGTTCTAGATCTAAAATTTAACTTGAGATAAATTCCCTTGACGCTGTGTCAAGAAATCCCTTCAGCGTTGAGATTTCCCGACTTCCTCGAATGCATCAGATCAATCCGACCTCCGTTCAACAAATGAACATTTTAAAAGTGGTCTTCTCCTCTTGAGGACAGACCTGACAAAGCTTGAATTTTTACTTCTTAAAATCTGCATCATGATGTTGAAATTTGGGCAAAGGTAAGACCCGTTAATAACTAGTACATCACAAGAAAACAGGTTTCTCTTTCTGTAACAATGCAGCACGTGGAAAAGAAGACTAGACGGGAAGTCGATTATCGCTTAACGCCAGGCACGTTCACCGGTGTCCCCAGAGGCTGTATCGTCTCAGACTACAGCCGATGGGATCCGAGATTGATGGATAGGTAACACTGAGGGATTGGTCCAAGTCTGGCATGAGCATAAATCCACATCTGTTTGACATTTAAATGTGTGATCACAGGGAGCGTTTCCTACTTTACATTTCTGTAGCTTTGTTTACATGCAGCCGAATATTCCCAATTAGAATCTTTTTAAAAGCCCAAACTTAATAAAGATATTCCATAAACCAATTTAAAGAAAAATGTACAACATTAACAATATAACCTGATTTCTCTCTGGCTGCGTTCTTTCTGCACATGTCCTCCATCTTGGAGCGGGGAGTGGGGAAGTAGGTTTCAGTATTGCTGAATTGGTTGGTGCTGAAGGAAAACTGATTAGACCAATGTTTTCATCACGTTCCTGAATGTCACACAGCTGTTGTGATTACCTTTCTCTGTGCACGTAAACATCAGACCGAACCCATCTGGTATAAACACTGAAAATTTCCATAAGAATGATTTCAATTATAATGAAAACAAGTTAGCATGAAGTTGCAGCGAGGGAATTTAGTGCATACAATTATAATTTTAAAGGTCTGTTTCTGAACTTTTGCCATTCAAAGGTCTGTGTCATAGAGCTGTGTTTCCTGTTCTGTGTGGGAATTAAAGAAGGATTGTTGTTGTTTTTTCATGACTCGTCCTAGCCACACCCTAAGGAAGACCCGATGAGGAAAAACCGGCGTTTATTTTATTGATATTGATGTTTTTCACGAGAGATGTCCTGATTCAGTAAAGGCATGTTAAAATAAATCCTTGGCTCGATGCCTGAAGAAAGCCCAGTGGCTTCCCTCCTTTGAGAAGAAGGGTTGTCTTTACCATCAACTTTCTGTCAACCTATATAAGACTGGTAGAAAAAACATAACCAGAGCAAGACCCTGCAAGTTCACTAAATTGACAGATTTAATGTTTCAGCTCATTCTGTCCTGGCTTGTCTGCTTTTGTGGTGAGCTGCATGTGATAACGCTGACACCCATCACCTTTTCACCTCTCTAAAAACAGGCTTTCAGAAAGAATTTAAGTAGTAGTTTGAAACTTCTGTTAATTAGGAGTCTCTTTTATTCCTGCATCATGTGTTGACTTTCCCACTTTAATGTCTGTAGGCCATAAAATATATCTTAAATGAAGTAGGGGCGCTGGTTTAGCGGTTAAATCGTGTGTCCCATATACAGAGGCTACAGTCCTCGATGTGCGACCCCCAGTTTGACTCCCACCGTCAGCCCCCCGCCACGTGCCATCCCCACTCTCTTTTCCCCATTCTCGGACACTATCCACTGTTTCAATAAACACTAAAAACAAGTTGGGATAATGTCTTAGCATGGAGATACACTATTATAGTTTTAATTCTTACATTTTCATCAGTTTTTACATACAGAAACAGTTTTTGTTGCAACCCAGATCTGCTCTATAATAAACATGTACTTTAATAATGAATTATTGATTTTTACATGATGTTTGGACATTTTTTCAAGGCACCTGTGTCATGTTTCTTGTATTTTGGGTTTCTGGCAGATTCATTCGAAGCGTATTGCATTCATCTGAGGAAAAAAAAATGTCTGCTCTGTTTTTCTGAATTAACGGTATATACCTCAAAATCCTACGATTAGCTGTCACTACACGAAAGATCGATATAATGAAAGCAAGCATGTCCCGTCTGTTGAGTTTAATCCTGTTTTATTTTAGTTTGAGGTTGAGACACTCGTGTCTTTAAGTAATATAGATGGTATTGTTGTTAGTTTGTCGACTCTAAGCAGGCACCTCAGGACTTTACAGTTGCTCAGACAGAAAGCCCATTCGCCCATACTCTTCCGTAGATTCACACTGTTAATCTGAGAATGTGAATTTAGACTTTGATCTTAGTTTGTCCTGTAAAGATTCTACCATTCATGTGGGGTGAGAACCGTCAAGGATCTCATGATATGTATGCACATCACCCCGTAATACTGATCCCTTACAAAACGGATGAAAGTGTAGACAGAAGGAAACTCCTTCAGTCTGTTTGAAGTTGAAGTTTGTAAAACGTTCTGATTACAGGCGACACACACACACACACACTGCAAATACCTCTGAGTTGAATCAGCTTGAGAGGCACCCCTCACCTGTTGGACACACCCCTAATGACTGACAACAGCCCTGAGTTTATGTGTGTGTGTTTCTGACTTAGCACACTTTCTTGAACACATTTCAGACTAAAGGTCAAGTTAATTGGGGTCAAAGGTCGTGTTTAGGGCTCAGAGGTTAAAGTGAGGGTTTGGGAAGTAGTGTTCAATGTTTAGTTGATCAGAAACTGCATGCAAGTCTAAGTGTTGATGTAATGTGTAAAATTAATTGAATGTACAGTTTATTATCAGACTGCACAGTTGATAGTTAACATAGTAATCACCACCATCTCATTTGTAACGCCATTAATCTTCACGATCCCGAACACAGGTGGATCACTTCCTTCAAGACGTGTTCGTGATTCTCAAAGTTCACGTGTATTTGCGGCTGTTTCTGAAACAAAGAGAGTTTTCACTGAGACTGAAGCAGCTTTCTTTCATTTATCAACACATCAGCTGTAAACACGACCTCACCCTCAAAGTATTCACTCCTCTTGTTTCCTCTCAGCTCCTTATTACAGTCTTTTAATGTGTCTCCATGTACAAACTTGTGTAGTTTGTTTGATGAATGAGACAGTGTTTCATCGACTAAACAGATGTTGTAGCGCCCCCTGGAGGCCAGCAGTGTGGTATTAGTAGTCACATCTTAGTAGGGGATCCTAATACTTCTTATTTTAAGTGACAAACACGAGAATAACTCTGGTTCTACTCTTTGACATGTTAGAGACACACTGAGCATGCTCAAATCGAAATCATCAACAATGAATGAGGAAACATTCTTTTTCTCTCTCTGTGTTTGTCTCTCTGCAGGCGAAGTACCCGTCTGTCGTCTCTCTCCCTGCAGGCAGCAGGTCAGAGGTCATGACCCTGAATCACCCTGAGCTTCCTGGGTAAATAAACTCTGATGCTGTTGAAGAACAGTAAAAGTGTTCAAGTCTCCTCTGCTGACGTCTGAATGTGTCTGTTTTTGTTTGTAGCTGCGTACTGTTCGTTCATTGGTCACTCGAGGTTTCCAGTGAGGGCGAAGTCACTCCAAAGGTCGAGCTGCTGACAAAGATCCCTGAGGAAGGTGAGATGTCACACGAAAAAAGTTAACCTGAACTCTGTGTACTCTACAAAAAAGCGGCGATTCGGCCGCAGTGGCTGCAACATAATCCCCTGGGGGAATTGCGCCCAATCAAAGTACGTCCACTACAAGTGCTTGTTTTTGCCGCTGACAGGCTCAGATTGTTACTCCAGGTGTCCAACAAAATGACAGAAATTATCCCTTCAAAGCTCATACTTTTTTTAAACTGTTCTTTTGTTCCTGTCTGTCTCTGCAGCGCTGCAGCTGTTTCCCTCTCAGGCTCTAGGCGGCGCTGATGAGGCGTTTCAGAGCCTGCTGAGGATTCTGGGACCTGAAGCTGCCATAGAGTCGGTGATCAGGGCGGTCAGCCTTTCACAGGAGTCATGACTCACATCTTCATCTCTTGTAGAACCAAACATTATTGAGCTTTTCATTACCAACAATTAAACGTCTGTATTTTGATGTCAAAACTGAGCTAATAGAGAAACAAACACAAGAATCAGGACACACACACACTGGTGGTTTTAGTCTCTTAGAAATATTTATTCAATAGAAAGAGCCCGACTGTGACATCTGTAACAGCAGAGCTCATCGGTCAAAATCTACAAAAATAAATAATTTAAATACAAAATGCCAGACAGCGGTGTCGCCTTTGTATTTTCAAATATTTTCTTTTCTCGTCTATTTACACACACGCAGTCATCAGAAGTCTGAAGTATCACAGTGCTGTGATGTTTCTGCAGGACGACACTCAGGCAGCAGGCGGAAGCAGAGGCAACCGACCAATCAGACTCCAGCTCACCTGTCGGAGCTTCTGTCAGTCAGGTCAGAGAGGTCAGGATCAAGTTTGTTTGTTTTTCTAGATCTTAAACAGTTGTTCTGTTTTCTTAAACATGATGCTAAAGGATTTTTTTTGCTATTAATCAGCTCTCGTTTGAACCCCAGTTTGTGTCTTGTATCGTATTTAATTTCATCCCTGACAAACTATTACAAACTCACAAGGATGTTTAACAAGTCTTTGTTTAGATTAGAAATTAAGTTGTAACCAGGGAAACTATAAAAATATATATATTTAAATCATGCAAGAGGAGGAATATTTTCAAAGAAGTCTTTGAGGATTCTGGAAAATACCTGCAGAACTGTTGTTGGGTTTTTTGAGATTGTCAGGGATTCATCTTTCAGATAAAATCAAAGGACAAAACATCAGTGGTCGAAATGTCGTCATGTCTGTGCAGGTAATCTTTCATCTTTTTGCAGGTGCCCGGTGCAACCTTCTGCACAAAGAGTTTAAGGATGAGCATGCATTTGTTTTGAAACTCCAGCTACATAATTCAGAAGTACCTAGAGAAGCAAATATAACGGGCACCACCTCAGGTCAAAGTTCAACATCACTGAGAGCCATTTTAACGGTTGTGTTGTTAATGTAGAATATTTTAAATCCTATAACAAACAGTCGTTCTGAGCTGTGACAAGACACGGAAACCGCAGCTGTTTATCATGATCGCATTTATACCATTATGAAAACTAGGTCACAATTTATCTTCCGACACAGTAGGGGGTCATAATAAGTAACTTTTCTTTTTAGATGTTGCTCCAGCTTTTTGGAGTTGATGCTTTGAAGTTAGGTATATGTTTGTAGAAATCAAATGTTTGGCTGCCTCGCTCTCCCATGAGCCTCTGCTCTCCTGTCATGCTGCCTGTTGCGTCTTCAGTTAAACAGAACGATCAGTGGTTGGTTCAGTTCACTGCTGTCCACTCTCCAGCCCTTTAACTCCTCCATGAAGGCCAACTCCATGTCAGTGAAAAAGAGGGTGATGTGATCTGACTGATGTATTGAAATGTCTTTTTTTCTTACTTTAGTGTTTGACAGAATGACTGAACACGTCAACATGACATCTCTATGGAGGATTGATCGGTCGTCTTCATTCTTGTAGTGTGGTTTAATTTCAGACTCTTGATTGGCTGGTGGAGGTTGTTGAGGTTGGAGAGTGGACATTAAATACACAGATGAACTGAAGTCAAGTGTTACCAGTTTGTCGGAGTCTTCTGTGAGCGCTGCTGGTTTAAGAAGACGATGAGATCACCAGGAGAGGAAATAAACTGACACAAACATCTTTCAGTCACAACGCTCATCAGGTGATGGTAACAAAGAGTCTCACCGTCCTCAGAAACCTCCCAGCGCTCCTGAACGCATCGTTTATCAAACATCGGACAACCTGGTTTAGTTTTTCGACAGGTCGTCAGGAGTTCGAGGTACTGAGAGTTCACGACTGCGTCCACAGCAGCTCCAAAAACAGATCTCATACAAAGCGGATTTGTCTCGGGTTAGAGCTGTGAACGCAGCCTGTAACAAATTTTCCTAAACACACACACACACCACACACACACACACACACCATCCTCCAGTCCTACCAGAACATTTAGGCACATGGACAAACACACACCGTCTACACACAACAAGCCACTTTTGGCACAAAGAACCAGTGGAGCAGCAGCACAAAGCTCGGCCTGTCCGAAGAGGATTACTCTCTGTTACCCAGAAGCCCTTGCTCTGCTGGGTCAACCGTCATGTTTCAACCTTCTCATGTTATAAAATCCTCTGCCGGGCTCTGCGTCCTGCTCTACAAGTGTACAGTCACATTAGTCTTCTGTTTAGTCACATCACAACGCAGACGATCAGTGTTTCTGTGACAGGTTGTGAACTCAAAGGTCAAAGGTGAATTTAAATGTGGCTGAATTTGTGGTTTGTGTGGGAGCAAAATTGGAGGAAGTGTAATGTGACCGTACTTTGACAAAACTACATTTCAACAGGTTAGATTGTTAGACAAATCCTAAAATGCCACTTTTCTTCCAACTAAAGAGGCTGAATCTTGTTTAAACAACAACTGATTTGTAATTTGCTTTTAGCAACACAAAAGGAGTTTTTATGCCCGAAAAAAGAGGCAGCTGGACAGAAATGTGAGAGCTGCAAGGGTCAGAAGCTCTGGCTGCACCTTCCAGGGTCAGATTATACCTATGATAAATATATATCTGAATAGTTTTATGAATTAATATATAAAAAATATTACATTTTGGGTTATCCAGGGTTACAGTGACGCTATTTCAGATGAAAGATGTTACTGTTAGATGCCTAAAAATGCCAAACTTCAATGCTGTGAGCATCAAAATGTTATTGTTTTGAAACAATCATTTGTATGTTAAACAAAATGTTTTGTTATTGGGTGAACTGACCCTTTAACCACACTCAGCTCTTCTACCTGAAGAAAGTAACATTTAACTTTCATATTGTGGCACAAATGCCTGAACATGTTGCCTCCAACTGAACAGGAGTGAAAAGTAAAACTTCGAGGTGAAGCCTCGCTCTGTGCCATTTTGGATCTCACGGTTCCGGTTCTCAGCTGCTTCATGAAGGTTTTCAACCAAACACTGCATCACTTAATGTCATTAATCAAAGAGTTACAGGATGTTAAGTGTGATGAGTTTGTTGAAAACCTCCAGTAGAGAACTGAAACTCCAGGATCCAGATGTCTGCAGAGGATTGCGGGTACCTCAAACATGTCCTCTGTGCAGCTGTCGCACAGACGGTTTGAGAATCAGATCCGCCATGTTGGCTTCGCCTTCCTCTGTTGCTGTAGATATACTAACTAGTGCTTCTGTAACCGGAGTGACCCTGCCAAGAACATATTGGCTCCACCTCAGTGCCGACTCTACCAGAGGCCCCACCTACATTCAGGATATGACATCATCTGTACATCACAGCCCAATAGCCTCCTTTCTCTCCATAACTTCCATTCTCCTGTATTTTGTCTTTCTCTCAGTGCCGCTGTCAGCAGCGTTGCCACAGAGAGCTAGAGCAGTCAGACTGTTTACACTAAAACCACAAAAGATCCTATCAGGAGGTTAATCCCAGCAGAAAAGAGAGTTTTCTAATAAATATAAATCATAACACAACAGTTATGAACTGTAATGTTGGGATTCACCTCCTAACAGGAAGAAGAAGTCAATCACCATGAGACACAAAAAGTCAAGAATCAGTAACAGAAATATCTGGGAATCTCTTAAATGTCTAGTCATTGAGTAACACTTCCCGAAGATGTTTACTTTGCTGATCAAACTGTCAGCATGAACGGAATGAGGAGAAAGTTTTGGATGAAACAGCTCTAGTGTGAAGTGATTCTGAACCTCTGCGTCAACATGGCGTCTCTCCTCTCTGAGGCTTCAGTGTGGCGTCTGTCAGTCTTCAGGATGTCAAACAGGATGGAACAGCAGCGTGCAGTCCTCTCTCTCTGCGGCCGAGAAGATGCCGGGGAGCTGCGGCAGAGAGCTCCTCATTAAGGAGCCTCCCGTCCTCAGGTAACAGGAGACGATCTTCTGGTCCAGACGCAGCTGGCGGGGGATGCTTTCGAACGGCTTCGGGTCCAGATCTAAGATGGACACGGAGTAGGAGAAAGCAGGAGGTCTCGAGAGGAAGTCCCTGAGACGTCTCTGACTGCAGGACGAGGAGAAGAAAGGGGGATTGTTAATGAACAGGAAGAAGGAAGTCTCTTTTGTTTAAATTAGAACCAGCAGTAGTTTGGCTCTTCCTGGTGGACACAATCAGGTACTACATACTGATTCATAAAAATGTTTCATGCTCTGTTGCTTCATGATTCCTCTAAGTGCTCAACTCTTACCCTTCATCGTCCTCCTCTTCCTCACTGCTGGGCACCAGTGCCACCATGATGGAGCAGTCCTTGGCTGTCATGGAGACGCGGTACTGATGAACCTGAAGACAAAATACTCAACAGTTAGATGTGCTGTTACCTTCAGGCATGCTTCACCTGAGCAGAGATGATACAGGCTGCGCAAACATCACTGTTTAAGTGTTCAGCGGCTGTAAAACAGGCTGCAATAAGTAAGTCCTAAAGTCTTACATCTTTGCTTTTTTCAGTGAACAGATATTTTGCAGCTCAGTGACTCATGTTGTACTTTTCCAGCAGACAGTCAGCTGATATAGGGAGAAATGTTCCCGTAGGAAAACTGGACAATCACACGGAGAAGCTGATGTGAGTTCCCAGCTCTCCGTGTGCATAACAGGAACAGTTTGAAACCAGACTGACCTTGGCGACAGCGTACTCCACAGATCCGTCGTCCTCGTTTGGACATTTCTGCAGCTTCTCCAGGAACGCCTCGTTGTACGGCCCGTCGATCTGTAGGCGAGTTCTGACAGAGAAGACACACACAGGAAGTGATGTCAGAGACTTGACAGTGACCCATAAAAAGTGATCAATAAATTAGATTTATTTACAATGTTTACTATAACTGTATTACCTTTCCTTGGGGAACTCCTGCAGGTGATGCTCCACCTGACGGTACAGAGGGTGAAGTCCTTCAATGTCCAACGTGTCCAACATCTGAGTCTGAAGAATCCTAAACAAAACACTGTCGCTGGGTAAACCCTGAGAGCCTGAGCACACACAGAGAGAGGAGGGTGTTATCAAACTGTTTCAGGTCAGAATTCTGGTTTATCAGACGTTTAGATGATTAAAAAATGTGAGTTTCACACGTTTACATAATCAGATTGGGATGTTATGAGGAACTGTTTTGAAAGGAACAAAGGAAGGAAGGAAGGAAGCTGCACAAGAAAAAGGTTTGTATTTCAAGACAGATAAACAGAAACAGGAAGTCAGTAAAACAGGCAGGTAGACCAGCAGGTTCTGACCGTGACGGATTCTCTCCTTGTTGAACAGACTCGCTTCACAGCAGCTCCTTCCTTCTCCTCGTCTGTCCGTCACCACCCCTCCATCTCCTCCACCTCCACTCATGAGTGCGTTCACCAGGACCTGCAGACAAACACTCTGGTTAATGTCCTCTCTGCGGCCGGTGTGTACTCGGTCAAAGATTGTTTTGTCGTTAATATCTCTTAACATTTTAACAACCATAAACAGTGTTTTTGTTTTGAGATTTAGGTTCACAATTATAAAAGAAAAGTTCTGTATATTCTACTGAATGTTTGTGTGTTGAGAGGTCTCACCTGGATGAAGTCGTTCAGAACAGCTTTGCTGGTCATGTGACTGTTGATTCTGTTGTTTCCGTACAGGAAGTACGGTCTGAGGTGATGCAGCAGAGAGTTCAGGTCCATCGAGTCGTCACTGCCCTCCTTACTGCTGTAAATACACTGACCGCCCTGAAACACACACACGCACACACAGACACATAAAGCCTTACTCCAGCATGCTTTATATCAGCATCAGGATTAAGTGATAAGTGATTTAATAACTTGACACTTTTAAAGATGAGTTTCTCTTGATATTTTTCACAACTTTGGTTCAAAGTGAGAGACTGAACCTGAGGATCTTGGGTCAGACTCCATCTGTAGCTGTACATTATTAGCTGTCAGTTACGTAATGATGCGTGGAAAAGGCATGAAGAGTATTTACATGTCATGGTAACATGAAGGGGAGTGGAGCGCCTTCAATTTACACTTCCTGCTCAAATCATTCTGCCTCGATTTGCTCTGGGATTCTTGTTTTAGACAAAACTGAACTGATTATAAAAGGTGAAAAAAACAATTTAAAGCACAGATTCACATTTTATTGGATGAATATCAGACGCCTAAAATGGTTTTCTTGTGTCCATACAAGAGATCACTTTTATCAATCTTTTTCCATTGTGAAGAAATCTGTATTTTTGTAGTGCAGATTCACTCATTTGTGAATGAGACAAAGCGAAAGTGACTCACATCATGTAACTCCCAGTGAGAGCCACATAAACATTCACAATCTGATAACACTGTTGTAATAACATGCTGCTGAGCTTTAAATCTCATGTGCATGTGTTTTGTACTGATATGAGCGCGATTATTAATGTCTGCCGGGAAGTGCCACTGACCTGTAGACTGAGATAAAACAGACAACACGGTCACCACCTACAAATCTTTGAACTCAACTGAGTAAAGTTGGCATCAGTCTTTTTTTAAGTACAAAATTCAGCCTTTATGCGTCCGAATAATAACACAAAGTGGGAGTTTGTGCTGCTTTGGAAGATATCTAATTGATTTCAGTATCTCAGACTGGTGAAGCTTCTTATTAGTTCCAGCTGAACATCAGGAAGTACAAGGAGAAACAACTACAGCGACAAATAACCCCCTGAATGTCTGAGTGTTTCTGAGTTATGTAATAGGATTAAATGGAAAAATGTGAAGCTGTCCTTTAAACCAGTGGTTCCATTGATCAACTGTGTTGCTGCCGCAGTCTTATGCTGGGAAATAAGACACAGTGCTTATATATCATGCACTGCGACTGTGGTTTTGTCTCACCTTGAAGATTTTGAAGTTGTTCTGAGGTTCTTCTATCAGGTGTCTGATGGCGAAGTGCATCCTCTGTCTGTTCCTGAAGAGAAACCAGAGAACATCGTGTTCAGCTGCAGAACGATAAAGCAGCTTTAATAAGAGCGGCTGAATCTGCAGGGTGGAGGGGGAAGGAGTCCTCTGAGGAATATTTTCAGGCTGTGGTGTTTTTCTAAAAGACTGCATTATACTAAAATGTGTTCTTGTGTTTTGTCCACCTGCAGACAGCCTCAGACAATAACAGCACCAGCTGCTCCAGACCAGAGCCAACATAAATAAGGGGACAGACTTTTAGAAACAAACATGACTTGTTGCAGATTTGACCTTTTGACCATTATGTTTTCAGTGTTGTTATTATGTGTTATTGATAGATACATTATGTAAGAGATAATAAACAGTGGGCTGGTTGGTATAGTGGAATGGATGGCATAGAGGTGTAATCTCATTGTACATTATACTGCTTGCTACATGGCTGCTTTGTAAAGATAATAATTTAACACAAAATATTGATTGATAAAATGTTGGATCTTTAAATTATCATTTTTCTTCCCCAAAAAACAATAGTCTGTAAGCGGTCTGTTATAGAGAAATAACAGATCTTAGAATGCCATTATTGACCAATCAGAATCAAGAATTGACACAGTATGACTGTTCCACACAGTTAATGCAATAGTATTAATGCTAACAGCAGCATTATCTCACCCTGAGAACAGGTCCAGAGGACAGTACAGACTGCGTCTCTTCCACTTCCCATTGGCCACCTAGAGAGAGAGAGAGAGAGGAGAAGGAAAAGTCAGAGAGTGAGAGAAGTAATAAAGAAATATGGTGGCCCAGAGAGCTCAGTGCACTACAACTTAATACAGAAACACTGCAAATGATGCACACAGCAGAGAATCACTTGCCCCACAAAAAAACATTGAATCTCATTTTTTAATATCCTTCATGAGTCATGAACCGAGACAACAATGGCCCAATCTCAATCTCAACACTCACAGGCTTTGAGGAGCGTTCCCAGTAAGAGTGTGAGAGCTGTCCCACTGTCAAATCTTCAAGTGCGTGAGGGCTATGATGCGGACTCTTCGCCAAATTACGCACTTTCATGAGTCCGCATATATGCAGACTTTACTGTGGGACTTACCGAGAGTTCATAGCGAACTTGGTGACATATACAAATGTGATGGTCAAGCCCCCCACTAAATGTTAACAAATGTTCGTACATTGAAGCAGTATTCAATAAAGTTTTAACAAAATAACTAAATGTAAACAAAGCGAGCATGGACGGTGACGGGAAAACTCCAGATACCTTTATCTGTAAATGACACAAATACATACTAGGTGTCAAACTTTTTTTCTTATTAGTTTTAATGGCGCGTCTTGTTTCCAGGCAACGTGTGATGTCATAATAGCATGTCCCATTCCTCATTTTTATGCAGTTCTCAAACCCTCACATCTTTAAAGTCTATGAGTTTTAGGCTTTAGGGTGGAAATTGCCTGTCCCAGCTGTGTGCATCACTTTTTAGTGTCCCCTGGAAACAGTTTCCATGGTCTGTGGTATAGAGTTTTTGTACTATTTTGTGTTTTTTACTTTGGTTGTACTTTAGTTTGTGTTTGTGTCCTGTAGTTGGTGTGGTTGTAGTTACCTTGTAGTGTTGGTGCATGCAGAAGCGGCACACTTTGGTCTTGATGTCTTTGCTGACATGTTTGGAGGATGGCAGGAAACCACATTTAGGCTGAAAACACATAGAAACAACAGCTGAGTAACACACATGCACACATACACACTCAGAGTCACACTCATGTGATTTGTTGTTCTGCTCAGTTTGTCTGGATGAGAGTGATTCACGGAGAAAGGTTACTGAAACTATGTCCGCTTCTCCGGGAAAACATTCTCTTAAACCAGAGCTAGATTTTTATTACCGAAATGAAAATAAATAATTCATTTAGTTATTTACAAAGAAATGTGTGTGTACGTTTGTGTGTGTGTGTGTGTGTGTGTGTACCTTGATCTCGATGCAGAGTGGAGGAGTGTGTGTTGGCTGGTGGAGGACAGGAGACGTCAGGTTTGGCAGACAGAGAGCACAGCCGCTGTAGATGTCCATCACTTTGTCACAGCGCCAGGCTAACACACAAACAAATGACATTTCCAAGATTTGCGTGTGTGCTGTGTAAGTAACCTTCAACCTTATATTTATAAGTAACGGTCAGTTTACCTCCTTTATAGCTCAATATACTCCCTATAGTCTTTGGCACAATCTGCCTTCTTGTTGTGGGATATTTGTTAAAGATTGGCAGTTGCTGTTGTGTATTTGACTCTGATATTGTTGGCTTGTTTTTATGGATTTGAATGGATTATGTATTTAGGTTATCAATCTTCCCTTTATTCTAGATCCCAAATAATCACGTTTTCTCTACAGGGGCAAAACTTTAAAAATATTTTATTTTAAATCACTTAAGAACAAGAAAGAGAACAAATGTAATCATTTGAGAACCTTGGACCCTGAAGTTGTGAACTTTAAATTCCCCTAAATGATAATTATTCAAATAGCTGCAGTTTAACTCTGTTATTTCACTAATCAGTTAATCAAGTTATTGTTGCAGCTCGAGAATAAAGTATTAGAAGTATTTAAGTAGAATTTGTCTCTATTCTTGTTCAGTATTATTTTCTTTAAACTTTAAAACCCGCCCCCTGTTGTCGTTTTCTGCTTGTGATCAACAGAAATCCACAGAAACACGGTGGTTTCACAGTGGAGAAAAAAGTCTGAATACACAACATTTTTAATGGTATCACTGTTTACAGAGGCTCAAATACTGTTAAAAATTAACAGTCTGAGGCTGCTTTCTGTTGTTCAAAAACCTAAATCAAAATCGAAAGAGCAGGTTAAAGAAGAGCTTGATAAAAACTCAGCAGTGATTTTAAATCTATTTGTATTCTTGGGAACTTTAACTCAGAGTTATAGATTTAAAGTTCAGTTTCTATACTCAAAATATAAATTAGTTGGGGTGCCGGTTTAGCTCAGGGGTTAAATCGTGGGCCCCATGCCCAGAGGCTGCAGTCCTTGATGCAACGGCACCTGATTGGACTCCCACCCTCTGCACTTTGCTGCATGTCATCCCCACTCTCTCTTCCCCCATTCGACACTATCCACTGTCCTTTCTCTTTCTCTTTCTCTCTCAATAAAGGCAAAAAATTGCATACATATATTTATCAATAAAATAAAATATAAATTTGTGGGTAAATATCCCGAATTACCCCTCCCCTAGCTTAAATATCAATACAAAAAGACAAGCGCTACTAACAAGGTGTTGTGAGGAGAAGAGTATGAAGTGAAGTTGGCAGGCGGTTCATACCACTCTCAGATCATCCAATAAGAAATATAATCTTATTCTTTATAGCAGATAAATCATTTTAATTTGTAAAGTGCCCACAAGCTGATTTTACCTTCATATAGAACCAGGCTAGCTGTTTCCACTCTTTGCGCTAAACTAAGCTAAGCTAAGCTAAGCTAACTGCAGGTTGTAATTTTGTAATTATTGTACATCAGAGAGAAATCAATCTTCTTATCAATCTCTCTGCACAAAATGAATAAAAAATGTTAAAAGATGATTTCCACTGAAGTGATTATAAATCAGTTTACCTGGTCTTTGATGTTGTACTTTGATTGACAGTTGTCGCACAAACTCCAGCGGCAGTTTGACCACTTCCTGTAAGGACAATTAAGTCAGTTGTGAAATGTGAAAACAGAACGTGTCCATGCTTCCTCCTGCTGCTGTTAATCTGCCTGCAGTGTGCGCTTGTTCAGTTTATTAAAGGAGTTATATTGCACACATCTGAACAAGACAACACAGCATCAACCAAGAGCTATATCCTGCTGATAAAACAGACACTAAGAATAAAATTAATCTCTGGCACAAAAGTTAGAATCATTTTAATTACAAGCTGCCACCACCTGTTATGAACCTGGCTGTAATTTTTGATAGTGCTTAAAATGGATTTACCTTCCAGCTTAAAATTAAATCTAAAATTAGGCACCATCTGATCAGGAGAGTGCTGTTCATGTGCTAAAACCCTGCAGACTTCCAACACTGTAGCTCTTTGTTTCGATGAATATCTGTGGCTGGGAAACTGGTCCATCACCCGGCTTTAATGTGGGTAAATATTCCAATAAAAACACCCCACGCCTGACAGTAAGAGTTATATAAGTCCACAAATATAAAGTCTGGTGATAATAAACTGGTGATCTTTTTCTCCTTCCATCGTCCACAAACTGTTAAAGTTTCTACAGATTAAAAGAAAAAGGGTTTGTTCTAGAAAGGACACATAGTGAGACACACCTTAGATATGTCATTGCGCAAATCATTATTCGTCACCAAATATGTCATTCAGGTTATTACTTCATCCATGAATGGTTTGAAACTTGTACTTTTCATGTGAATAGACAGGGGTGTTTCCTCATGAGGTGATACGCCTATACACAGTGACACACGCTTGCATGCCACTGGTGTGTCGTTTACACAGAACTGATGTGTTGCAACTTGTGCTGCATTTTTTTTTAATGGGGGGCATTTTTACTCATTTCTTTGGCAGACTTGATGAATTATCTGTAATATACATTATTTAATGTGACATGTTTGTGTTGAATTTACTTTGTTGTTGATGGGTTTTAAATTTGAACAGGGTTCCTCTTCGCTATTTCACCTGCTCAGATTCTTGTAACGTCCTGCAGAAATCACTGTCACCAGGCTTAGTCAGGGGAAGCAATCAATTAATGGGTTTATTTCTAAATCAATCTGCTTAGAATGAGCTTTGATACAGGGCTTCTGCTGGTAAGGCTGTATGCTTCCCTGTACTTTTTGTCCCTCTTCCCCTTCTGTTGTCTCATTGTTATCGTGGCTATAGCAGCAGGACTGCTGCCTTGTTGCCTCTAAGACAGGGATTTCTTGTGTTGTTGTGTTTCTTTATTTTTGTTCTTTTATTTTAATGATTGGGCTCTTTTTGTCTTTTAATAAATCCAAAGGATTTGGACTGTTTTAAGTTGGTTCATGTGGTTTCATGGGTCAGTTTGCAGGTTGTTGTTCGGCCCTTGTTTAATCAATAAAACTTCTGAAAAAGCACATCACAGTTACCCAGAGACTTTTCAAAATGACAACGTATCCTCACATTAAAGGAGCTGGAACCAGTAAATATGTGACATTTATTTGTTGGATTATCAATATATTACGAGGTGACAGGATATCTATAACAAGATTAAGTGTGCAGTGTTTTAAAACTTTGGTTCATGTGTTGTAACTGTGATTTCTTCCTTCTCTTCCATTGTCGTTGGAGTCATTTGCAATCTAGGCTAAAGAGGAAGGGTAGTGCCCATAAGGTCTCTTTCTCTTTCAGTATGACCACACACTGTTGTTCTGTTAAGGCCTTGTGAGCATGAATTCATTCTTGGGGAAGAGTTTATCAATAGTATAGAAATATTGTTGCAGTTTCAGTTGTGATGTTCCTCTGTGGCTTCCTTAACCTCATCCAGTGGTTTATTCCAGATGGACCAGCAGGGGAACTTAAAGCCACTCACGAGTTGACTGTGGTCGAGTCGCTCTTGTGAGCAGATCCCTCTAACGCTGTTAATTCAGTTATTTATTTTCTTCTTTTAAGTTTCATTGCATTTTTTGGGTTCATAAAACCAACATTTATGTGAATATTTGTTCCTTCTGTGCCTCCTTTTTCAAATCAACATCTTTTCACACCTCCAGTAAAATGAACACCTGTGACGTTAAACTTTTGTCAAAAGGAAAACTCCAGTGATTTTACATTAAAAAGTGTGCCCGCTGATCTCAGGAAGTAACATTGTAAAAAACTGTGTGAAAAAATTAAGTTGTAACCAACTGTGGCTCAGAGCTGCATTAGGGCCTGTGTCCAATAACCACGTTTTTTGCGCTGACAGCACCTATTTTCTAGACAGACCCAAAGCAGGCACTCAGCATCCTCAGGGCAAAATCGCCCTCGATGTCAGCTGTTTTTGTTGTTGCACTCACAGCGCTCAGTGTAGAAATTAGTTAAACCTTTGGAACCTTGCAGCGCTCGTCAATGTAACTTCTCCCTCACCGACCAATCAATATCAAGAAGGGGCACGACTTCTGATATCAACGTTGTCAACAACAATGGTGGAGGAGAAGCTAATCCTTTCGTTTTTTCGCAGGTACAATTTCCAGGTGTAGAGCTGCAGCTAACAGCAGGACACGATTCCTTTCCATTGTTTTTATGTTTTCTTTGTAAAAATTTCCTTGAATTAAAGCAAATAATAAGATTTTGACATGAAGACAAATGCTTGGAATTTTAAAAAAATCTGTGTTTCTGGTGCAGCAATTTTGTTACAGTTACAGGAGGGTTTTGCTAAATCAGAGGAGCGCTCTTTTGATGTTTTGTAACATAAAATTAAGATAAAGGTGAAAAACACTGAACTAAACTGTGTCTTACCCCGCTGTGGATGAAGTTTTCCCCCAGCAGGCTGCTCATCACATTGGAGCTGAAATCAACAATGTTCTGGATCTGCCTGAAGGCCTGCTCCACCGTCTGCAAGACAAACACAAAGAGTTAGACAGACAGCCCTGCAGGTAAACAGCAGGTTAATCGCATTTCTGAATCATCAAATGTTGACAGTGCACTAAGTTTTTGTCTTCTCTGAGCTCATGGAAGCACAAAGCCAAAACACTCAAGAGTTTTGTAGACAGGATTAAGAATATGGGCGTCATCTTCCTACATGACTACCTGCTGCCACATATCTCTTGTGTCTTGCGCATTTGTCATTAAGTTTGATGTATTGTAAATGCCAGTATAGGGATGGTCATTGCAAATTAGCTCAGGCTACAAATGCTGTGGGCTGTGGCAGAAGTTTGCATGCTACATTCTTTTCTCTAAACAAATAAACAATAGATAAAATAATCATTGTTTGAGAAATTAGTCCATAAGCCCACAAACCATCATATTCAGAAACCAAATATATCTTTTTAAATTCCTTACAGACTTTATGTTTGGATTAATTACTGATACGTTTCTGTTTATCCTGCTGCGTCTGCAAATAAAACTTGAGTAAACAAAGGTTGTTAAACTCGACCTGAACTCCAGAGCTAAAAGCAGCCGATGAGCAGCTCCAGTTTAATTTGAATTTTGGGAAACTGTGCTGCACTTTACATATGTTTGCATGTGGATCAGGGACTATAGCTTCGGGCCTGTTAATCTGACCAGGATGTAAGATCAGCAGCTGCTCCACTGCCGGTAAACAAAGCTGTGTTTAAGTAAAGTCCCATACTGCTGCAGCCAACCATAACCAAGCTAGCAGGGCTGAACCAGAGCTTTAACATCATCTGCAGTTCATCCTGAGTCTGCTTTCTCTCAGCCATGATCAATCAGCCTGACAGAGAGGGCTGCTGACAGTCCTCTCTACTGTAACAGCCCTGCACACAGACAACTTATTTATTATAAAACCAGTTAAACACCTGTGTGTGCCTTCAGGTGTTCAAGTTACATTTTTCCTGTTCATTTTTTAAATCTAGTTTTTGTTCAGCTGCAATGGAGCTTCTCTTGTAGGAGGCCTTTTAAAGACACAAGATGGCTGTGTTTAGGCCTGCAAGATTTCATCTGCATTAATTCTATAAGTGTATGAGGCGTGGTTAATATACAAATGTTGAAGTGTGCATGATTCAAAAATAATCCAAATAGCAGAAGTGCTGTTCTTTTTCGCCACAAGATCTTCAGCAACCTAATTTTCCTCGCACCTCTTCTTTTTCAGCCATCGTGCTCGCAAACCGTGCTGTTGCCACCAATGAATCTGAGGGTAGCTGAACAGTAGTTGGAGCTTCATCTGATTGGCCAAATGTTCAAATGGTGAGTGTGAATGCATGGTGAATTTCCTTTTTTTTTTTTTTTTATTCAAATCACACATTTTCATATTTTGTTGAGAGTTAGTAATGATTAATCACACAGCCTTAGCTGTGTCTCCAAAAAATGTTGACAACAAATGGGGAAGGCTGCTTTACCTTGTAAATCTACTTTGTACAGAAAGAAGGAAAAAGGAAGAATGAAGCTGCAGATGGTGGCAAGATTAAAACAATTTGGTCTGTCCTCAATCGGGCACAATATCTGAATAGATATTTTTAATGGCTTACAAGGTCCAGATAAACGTTAGGAAAGTGACAACATGACTGCACTCACGCATGGCATTACAAGACTATGTCTAAAACAGGCAATTTTTCCTCCCTGATATAAAACTGTCATCATTATTATTATTATTATCATTATTATTATTATTATTATTACTACTACTACTACTACTACTACTACTACAGGCAAGGTGGCTTGAATTGTCACATTGTTAGCTACCTGCAGTCTTAAATATCACTCCAAATAAGCTTATTACAATGTTTACAGATCTTTTATCCATGTGTGCTGTCTTTAAACTGAACATCAAATGACAGCCAATTGCAGGAATTGAACTAATACTTTATACTTAAGTTTATATATTTCATGTAATTTTAAAAGTAAACTAAAGATGGAAACATTTCCATATTTTGCATCCAGATGTTTTCACTGGTCAGTATTTTGGACCAGGCTTTAGCTTCACCTGAGTCGCACACAGACTCTTATATTTACCTGTGGGGGGTTTTCAGAGTCCTCTGCAGGATACTTGAGCAGGCGTAGAACTCTGGAAAGCTGCAGGAACAGAAGAGATGCTCAGTTAGGATCAGGAGAGCATCATTCACACACATGATTCCCGAGGTGGGTACTGATACAGATTTCCCACAGAGCGACACAAACAAAGAGATCATTCTGGGGTGCATCAGGGAAAGAGTTTAAAAGGCTATAAACACAAGCTTGCATCGTTTGCCTACGAGCATTTGCGTCACACTGCGAGCTGGGACAAGTGTCTGTGATTGTCTGAAGCACATTCCAACCTAAATCACAGGATATTCACTGTGACGATTCATCAATGGATGCTTTGCCAACATTTGGGTGTAATTAAATAAAGAACATCCATAAACATCAGAATATGTTGACAGAGTGGTTATCAGGAAATTTTAGCAGACACAATCAGATTATGCAGGAACTGACACAACATGTCCACATGCACAGAAGTTACCTGCTGACAATTTATTGCAGGTCAGCAACGACATTTCTCTTCTTCCCTGACCTGAAATAAATATTAAAGATTCCTTCATTATTCTAGGATGTTGCACACTTTATTGGAGCAGACGCTTCAGGGAGAGGACAATTTTTTTCTTACATCTCGATTATTTTACAAATAAATGTTCTGTGACTGAACAGACTGAATTAGGATCTATAGAGACATAACTTATTTACATATAAATATGCATTTCTTAAATAACGGCTCTTTTCTTTATTTTGAACATCACTTTAGTCCTTCTGTTTTATGTCTCCTGTCTGCTCTGCTGACTGGTAGAGAGAGGGTAACAGGATGGGACAGGATTAATTCTTCCAGGATTGGGACGGGACGTGATTATAAAATCCACTCCAGTGTCACCTTTTATTCCTATGTCAGTTTAAGTCAGACGTTTAATTAAATTATTCAATACATGAATTAGCCTATCTCTCCTTTAACCCGGCTACTCTGCTGTCACTATTTTCCTGTCATGTGTTTTTCCTGCACCTGCTTCAGTGTAAAATAAACAACTAATACAAATCCAGTATTTCTTCGAAAGGACAAGAAATCAATCATCTCCAGGTTTCTATATTCCTCTACTCAAGTTACAGGAAACCAGGTCTAATTTTCACGTACTTTGAGAAATTAACATCACAGCAGAAATTCACAAACATATCAAGATGAGACATAGATAATAAAAAATAACTACAAATGCATTATCATTTTTCTATACACCTACTGCACAGCTGGTTCTGGTTATGATGGTTATTTGAAACATGCAAATTTCTGAGTCATCCTTCCATCAGTCATCCCTCACCGGTTTTACACTTTGTCACATTCCCCCCTTATATAATCACACCTGTTGAATTGGGGGGGTGAGTAAACTGTGGAGTTAGGGTTGGGTAGTAACAACAACACATACAAGCAAACCTTTGTTTTATTTAATGTGTTCACTCACTCGTGAGGTGTGAAAACATGGGCAATGTTAATAGTGGATAAGCAGGACTCCTTAATTGAAATGCTTAACTTTTACTTGAATTTTGCATCAATCTAATAAACTGCTTTTAAATGTCAAATATTAAAGATGGTAGTTTAGCCGAAAACAGACATTTTATTTGGGTTTTTAAGCTAAAGACTGTTGCACAACAGATTTTTCAGACATTTTGCTACGACATTAACTTGGTACAAGTGTGCGCGCACTGCCTGCACCACGCCTCGTCCGTCAAGTGTGAAGTGCAAGATGTCTGCAGTATGGCAGTTTTTGGTCACTTCAGTAAGAGTAGGCATGAAATCAATTCCACTACAGGGGGGACTTGATATTCTCTGCAATTAGGTGGAAAAAACACATGCCTAATATACCTCGGCAATCAGCAATCTGCAAAAGGATTGGAAAATATCGTCATATTGGATATCGTGCATCCCTAAAGTCAAGGCAATTGTATTCATAGCACCAAACCATACAAGAAGTGACCACAGGGCACTTTTCTTGTATAGCAAGTCTAACTGTACGCTTTAAAATATTAATATATCATTATAAAAAACTGTGAAGAACTTGAAGCTGGCATTAGAAATGAGCTATTTTTAACTTTTTAACTTGGATAAAGTTCCTGTGCAGCTACATATGCTTAGATGACTTGTAAATCTTTATTATTAATTATTTATATGAAAAGGGTAGATGATAAGTAGAAAAATGTGTTAGTATAATGTATATGTTTAAATTCTGACTAAAACTTGCCAAGAGAAGAACTGAATTTTATCACAATACATCACTCCATTGGAAGTCAATTATTGCCCAGTCCTTCCAAAATATTTCTGTTATAAACAATCAAAACTTCAATGAAGTTTGACAGTTACTGACAAAAGGCCCTGCTGCTATGATGTCAAGCCCTCAAGACACGATTGCACAATAACAACATGATCAGACGGGTCCGGGAAATTAGGCTTTCCCACAGACGGTCAGTGAACTTAGGTCAGGTCAGTCCAGCCTGTCAGCACGGATTAACCTGCATGGAAACGACCCCAAATGCCTGCCTGTCTTTCTGCCGGGAGGTCAGTTAAAAGGCAGATCCCGTTAAGCAGTGAAGTGTCTCTGTTCCGTGTTTCTTCACTCAGCAGCTGGATGAAAAGCCTGAGATGCTGCTAACGGCAAAATTAGCTCACTAGCAGCCGGTTAGGATCTGACATTTTAAAACTTAACACCACTCAGTCAGTCCGTCACTTTGACTGGACATGACTTTGGGTGTGATTTCTAATCATTTGTGGTGTTTTGAAAGCGTTGTTGCCCCTAAGTAACAGTCTTATTCTTTGGTTTGACTTGACTAAACTCTTAGCTGCTGGCTAGCAAGCCAGCTAGGCTAGCAAACACAGGCTAATTGTAGAGATGATAAATAAAATCATGGCAGATGACATTTCACCTTTAACTCATAAACATATTTTCTAGAAGAAAACTAGAACTTTCCATCAACAACAACACCGAGCTGAAGCACATTTGCTGTTAGAAAAGTGTGAAGCAGGCTGCGAGTGTCCCCATAAAGCTAAATTTACTCTCCTGATTTAGCTGAACTTGGATTAGCTTTATGGTAGCCTAGCCTACTCACCTGTACGTGTGACACCACCAGACTCTTGTTTCCCTCTCCGTGATACTTCCATTCGTTTTCGTCCATTTTGTCCAGTTCCATCACACCGACGGCGACAAACTGAGCTCCCGTTAACGGCCAGAAAGTTACACACAACGGCACGGCAACATACAAGTACTGCCTGCTAGCAGTAATTCAGAAGTACTACAGGACCGACCGACTGACGACTGCTGCTGCCCGGCCCCGTGTAACGAAGTTACCCAACAAAATACTACTTCCGAGTAAGACTTCAAAGTAAAAGTCCCAAACGGTTAACACTAAAGGTTATTTTTCAAAGAGACCATTACAAGGAAAAATCGTACATTGTGGTTGAGGTTAAACATTTCGTGGGAAAAATCATCATGTTAAAAGAGTAAAGTGTTAACTTAACAAAAAACAAATCTAATATGTGTATACAGCTTTACTTTGTTAAGAAAAAAGTAGTAATCTTGTTAGGAAAAAAAGTGAAATTTTTAAGAGAATACTATTGATATTAACTGTAAATACAACTTGATTAATGTACTATTAAACTTTTTGTCTAAAGTGGGAGCAAAGTTGAGATGTGACTTGTAATGACAAAACTGAATTTTTGACATTTACGGCAATGTATCACAATAATACTTTAATTTAGGTATTTCCGGAATATTTTTGCCTATCTCTTTGCTGCTTGATTGGCCTGTTTGAGTGACAAGTACCCTCCCTGTTGCCGCTATTCAGCGATGTCCCGCCTACTCGTCTGTGATTGGTCAGAGCAGGAATGTACGCGGTGGACAGGTGGGACCGGGGAAAAAAAGATCTCATGTACTTTTGACAGCGTGACAAACAAGTGTGAGAGGATCCTGAAGTGGAAACGTACAGTAGGTCAGGTGATTCATGAGTGATGTCTGTATTTAAATGAGAAAAAAAGGCTGAAATAATCCGTCAGCAGTTTTTAGGTTACATTTGAAGTACACATTGGAGTCCACATCCTTGCACCCTTCTGCAAAGCATTGTTTGAGCTTGCCGGTTAATTAAAGTGGATGATAAAAAAAAAAATTAAACTGAAAAGGAAAAGGAAGATATTGTTAACAAAAATGGAAACTTGAGGTCAACTTTATGGACGTTAGTGGACGTAGATGGACTGAGAAGTAGCAGCTTTGCTAGCATTCCCCTCGCAAGACATGCTGTTTCCGCCAAAGAGCATATAGTAAACACTAATTTTTAACATGGAACTTTATTAACGACTTTTAATTATTGGGTCTGTTTGTTTACAAGAGAAGGAGACCTCTGTGGATGATTCTGCTACTGTTTAAAACATTGGGGAATTATGAACTGAAAGAATCTCGACCTAAAAACAATCTGAGTTTATAGACACAGACTAAGCTAATGCTAGCAGTAGCTGAGCTTTCAGCTCCCCAGACATGCTGTTTCTCCAGAACAGCTGGAAGAGAAACCTATATTGTATGCAAAACTCCTTTATTTAGTGTTTATACTGGATTTAACTGTCTTTACTTAAAAAAGAAAACGGCCTTAAAAATGTGTGACACACAACCTTAGCGCACGTTAAAAACTATATTCTTTATTAACTATATTCAAGTTTAACTAATAAACTTTCTAGTTCCTTCAGGCCATTGTCATTACCTGGATGCTCCTAAAAACTGGCAGCATTATTAAATTATGAAACCTGATAAATATCAATAATGAACAATATAAAAAAAGTTATTATGATCATATTTTTTGCCATATCTGAAAGTCCTATGTGTGAATATGTTCCCAAACTTTCAATATCCACAGATAAGTTTAGAACCACACAAAAGCTAGTTATTTATAAATCAAAATGTTTTAATACGTATAAAAACAAGAAAGACCACACACACACTATCAAGACACAGGCATTTCTATACATGTTGAATCCTATATAGACAAAGGACGTGTGATCTCTACTGTGATGACTCCGCTGCTTTACACTCTCTTCCTTGGCTCCTCGCAGTGGTCCATGCGGAGGAGTTTCTCTGTGATGCTGCGCTCTGATTTGAAGATGAAAACAGTCCGCACATCCATCAGGCTGCTCACTCACACAGTCTGTACATGACATCAGGCTTTGTGTCTCTTTGTTTAAGCCTGCTGGTGCTGCTTCACAACTGTACACAGCAGCCATCAGTCCATCCCTCCAATGTCGTGTTGTTTGTACGACTGTGAGACCAGACTCCCTGCGGAGGAACACAGATACTGTCACATCACGGACCAAAAGATGCAGTTTACACAATCTCTTCTTTAGAGAATAAATACCATAAACTCTCAAATAATAGGGGAAATTTCAAATGAATACAAGTAAATGATGGGTAAAAAGTACTGGAGGAAGTTGTAGAATTCCCTGTCTTCTGATGTCTGTACATTTTTAAACCTTTAATTTAATAAGTTAAACTGTTCCCAGCTACCAACCGATGATGCATTGAGTAACTGAAAGGCTTTTAATGTTAAACATCTGCGCAGGAAGTGTGAGTTTTATTTACATCAGTTTAACAGCCACGGAAAGGAGAAGGAAGTTAAACCAACTTTATTTAATGAATGAACACCTGGTTCTCTCTGCAGTTTAGATTTATAGTATTTTGATTTGTTTGAAATATGTCCAATTTTTTTACATTAAAGTAATAATAATAAAGTAAGATTTTCATTTAAATAAATGTCTGTTAAGTCACTATCTATCGCCGAATGAAGTAACACAATGGTGATTGAGCCTATGGCCCACTGATGAAAGCCTTTGCATTTGCAGTATTATGGGTGTCTGTGGCGACTTTCACAGAAAAAAATCACAAGCAGCGCCCAGTAAGTGACGCGTTTTCCATCAGCCAGCAGAAAAACTATTTTCTTTAGAGGTTTTAACTTGTTTTAGTAACAACAAAGCCCAAAAGTAGTATTTATAAGTGGTTGCTATCTTAACAACAAGCCTGAGCCCATCAAAACAACAAGTATTTATTCATAATGCTGAGAAATATCAATGTGCTGTCAATATGCGTTGGTCTTATTTCTAATGATGTAATCCTGTAAGTAATGGCCTATTAAACTTAATAATTGGGAGGTTATAGTAGGATACGTTGAGGCATCATTACAGACTACATATATGAACACAATTCAGACAGAAACAGAAAAGACAGGACCTGTGCAGCGCTGCTACAGACACACGTTCATGTCACATAAAAAGCCCAAAAGGAGCGAGGTGGGAGTGGGAGCAGGAGGGTCAGAGGCCAAGCAGGAAGTAGACGTAGACTAGCCAGCTAGCCTGCAGGGAAACAAGCCGCACCATCCCACCGTTCAGCCACGTCAACACCCACCTGCCAACTACAAACCAACTTCACCAAAGTTAACAAATTAGTCACAGTGATGTTAGCAGAGGTTATTCTTCATAAAGCCACAATCTGGAGGGGGTAAACTACTGTATATTGTGCAAGAGGAATCACTACAGTGGACCTACATCTTTATGTGGAACTACATAGTTACAACTTATCAGACTAATTGACAATAATATGGTAGAATATACATTTTTGTTACACCTGCTGACCCCACTCTGCTCTCTGATTTGGGATAGACGCCGATCTTGTGCTCCACATCGTTCACATATTGTCAAGTAATATTAAACAAAAAGGATTAACTCTAAGCAGTATTTATTTCTTTCAGCTTCTTTTCAGGCTAAAAAAAAGCTGCTTAAAGTCTAGTCAAGTTATATCACTGTATTATAAAGCTTCAGGGTTGGAATTTAGCTACGTCAGACCATGCGTGGTAATTCTGAGGCGCCTGTTCAGTACAGAGGACAGACTTTAGTTCACAAACACAAAGGTCCACACATACTAAAAATAGAAGGTTTATAAAAGGTATTTTCACAAAAAAAGGGAGAATTTCAAGTGTTCAACGATTATCATAACTTCCATGAAGCAGCTTTTATGTTTCTACCTCCAGCAAAAACTATACCTGCATGGGATCATTAAAGTAGACGTTAGCAGACGCCCTGAATCACAAACAACAAGGAGCAGAGCTCATTTAATGTAGTTCTCGACACACGGTGTCATATTCTGACCTCCAGACTGTGGCTTTACAGCAGGCGGGTCTCTGTCAGTGAGCTGTGTAGTTGGGTGGGGTTGAGAGGGAAGTAGGTGTTGGTGTTGGGTTGAAGCAGCACAGGGAGAGGGTTGCCTTAGCCTCATTTACACCTGGTATTAACATGCGTCCTGGTTTATCCTATCACAAGTGGATAGCTCTAAGTACGTCTGTTTACACCTGGCATCAAATTGCTTCTTCACAATCAGATCTTTATGCGTCCTGGGTGCTTTTCACACCTGTACTCAGAGCTGTCAACTTGTGAGCAGATCACTACGCGTGAATACCAGGTTTAAACAGGGCCCATCACACAGGCTGGGCTGGTGAGGTGTCAGTCAGACTAGCAGGGCTGCAGGACTAGCAGAGCTCCCAGACTCAGCAGCAGCAGGGGCAGTGGCGCGGGCATGCTTACCTGTGGCCAGGCCCCCCTCTGCTCTCCCCTTCATCCCTCCTCCTCCTCCTCCTCCTCCTCCTGGGCCAGAGCTGCCCAGAGCATCCATGGGGAAGGAGGGCCGTTCGCCCCTGTAGGGCTTGGGCCTGAAGGGGAAGTCTTTGTCTTTACCTTTGGAGCCTTTGGGCCGGCCTGCCGTCTTCTTCTTGGACTTTCCATCGCCCTTCACACCCAGCAGAGGGTGCACCTCTGTAGAGAGAGAGAGGAGGGAATCGGGGACAAAGGTAGAAAATAAATGGATAGAAAATCAAATAAGGAATGACAACAGGTAAACAAACACTTGTTCAATTGTTTACCCATTATCATCATTGAGTTTGCATGACAGAAAACAGGGAGCCTTCTTACTATAATATAAAAAAAGGTTGTTTTTTTTTTCTTAAATAAGACATGTCTTTACTACAAGACTGCTTATAATTTCCTGCAGTTAAGGTAAGTAGAAGGCTCTGGCCGGTGTCTGAAACTGAAAAAAAAAAAGATAAACCTGATCCTGAGCATTGTATCTCGTGTGTATTTATTGTCGTGTTCCACTCGCTCACCGTCACTGGGCACCCCTGGCAGTTCGACGGTGGTGGTGCGAGCCTTCTTCTTGGCCGGGCCTCCTTCAGATGAAGGCTGTCGCTGCTTCTTGTCGCCGCCGGCCGTCGCCTCCTCTGGATTGGCAGTCTGGACTGAAGCGTCCGGCGGGGGACCGAAGGGGTTTTCCTCTGGATCTTCAACCTCAGGGGCGATGGGCAGGTACAGCAGGGCCTTGTAGTCCTCCAGCTCCTCATCACTACAGGACACACACAGAGATTGCGACACAAACACACACAGGTTTAAAAAGATGACCAGATTCAGCCTAAGTCATGTTTTTAATACCGCCATACCAAGTTCAATTTGAGGCATTAATAAAACTGTTGGGATGAATGCAGAGATTGTGGTTTAATTAAACAGCTCATCAAAGTGCTCTGAGGCATTACCTGGTGATAAATGTATTTAACTAATTGTAACATCAACTCAGGAATACATCAGGTTTTGATGATTCAGGACTGATATCAGCATAGTATGCAGGCAGAATTATGTAAAAGAAAGATCAGAGAGGCAGCATTGTGTGCAGGTATAATAAAATGCATCGTTGTTTCTCACCTGCTGCAAAAAGCGACTATCGGGTCGACAGTGGTGACGTCGACCTCTTCGTCCTCAGCAACGTCTGCACCTGCAAGCACAAGTTCATGTGAGAGACATCCAGGGAGAATCAAAGAAAACTATTTGTGAAGTAATTATTTCTACACTGTTACCACCAAACTCCACCTTGTTCAAACAATAATTACAACCACAGTCCCAAGTCTAACAAATGAGAACCACCGCAGGCCCTCTGTGGGTAAGAACACAACCTGTTAGTCAGTCTGTAGTGTGTGTCTGTGTGTGTGTTTGTTATCTACCTGTCTGCTCAGGTTCACTCTTGTCTTCGTCTTCGATGTCAAATTCAGACTCTCTCTCCTCGTACTCCACATTTTCATCCAGCTCTTTAAAGTCTGGGGCAAATGCGCTCCAGTTTTCCTGTAGACAAACCAAAGAGTCACACATGGAACATACCACAACACCGTGTTGCACCACCACATTTTTGACCAAAATAATCTTTGATAAACAGAAACATGAGAGAAAACACTGAATCAACCTGTGATATTGTCAATTCATGTGCATCCAGCATTTACCGTCACTGTCTACTTACCACTTGGTTCTGAGCCCAGATGGACACCACTCCACTGGAGATGGAGGCGATAATCGGACGGACAGGATGCCACTGGACAAAGATAAAATGTCAGATTGGTAACTAGCTGGTCATTAAAAAAACAGCATCATAATATAAAGGAAAGCTCTTGTGTCAATGTTCAAAAATCTAAATTGTGTTCTTCTGAGCATTTAGTCGAGACGTCCTTACAGCGACATCCAGCAACAGCTCTCCCCTGGTTCCATGCAGGATCTTCACCAGGTTTCCGATGCTCTTCTCCCAGATGTAGAGAGCGTGTTGTCGGGCTGAACCGGCCACAATGTACTCGCCATCCCCCGAGAAACAGCAGCGCTTCCAGGCAGTCCTGAACACAGAAAAGGTGAAACAGGTGATGGACATGAACAAACTTAGATTAGAGGAAGAAAAAAAGAGCTATAAAATGTAACACCTTCCCAATGACTGTTAGCCTTTGAAACTTTGATTCACCCTACATTATTATGCCATCTCTTTCCCATTACATTTTATGCAAATACTTGGAAAGCCAAAGTCTGGTAAACAACATAGCTTTATCTTCAACAGCAGTGAATCAGCATCCTGTGAAGACATACCTGTTGACCAGGTCCTGTAGTTTCTGCATGGGTTCAGGCTCACCGTCTCGGCCACAGGTAAGTATCTCTCTGCCATCATACACCCTGATGATCCGGTCTGCTGTGTTTATGAGGAAGCAACTACACAGACAAAAATTACAAAAAGGGGAAGAATTAGAGACAGGAGGAAAGAAAGCACGGGAAGACTTCCTGCAGGAAGTTATTTTGCTTTGTGCTCATCCACTCCGGTTTCCTCTCACCTTCCCTTGCGTGCAAATTCAATTGATTTGATAGCAGTTGTGTTGCTGGTGCCAGTTGTCACTCTGAAGGAAGCCACCAGCTCCTGAGTGTATGTGTTCAACACCAAGATCTGCAACAACAGGCAGAAGAAGGTTAAAAGGCAATTACAACAGACATCATCCTTATAAACACAAGTGTTGACAGTAAAATGTGAATGGTGGGAAATGTATAAATGTTTGGGAAGCCTTTAGTAACAGATTTTTTATTCTATCAAACTAAAAGTGCAAGAAGTTTTCTAAATCTACTCTATAAATTCATATTTACCTGTGCTGTCTAGAAGTGCATTGGTGTAAATAAAAGGTGCACTGTGGGATATGTTTTAACAGAGAGACTGACCTTTCCTTTGGCATTTCCAGTGTAGATGTATTCCCCCCGCCTATCAAAAGCCGCCACCACATTCAGGTCTGAGTCGTCATCCACAGGCAGGACAACATGTTTGGAGTCTGACAGTGTCAAAAGGACTGGAGCTGACTTCATTGGACAAACCAGCACCTTGTCCCTAAAACACATAGGCAAAATCATATTAGTTCAATGAAGCAAAGTGTATTAACTTAACTTAACCATGACAAGTTGTAAGGTATACAGACGCTGAGGGGTCACTCACATGTCTCTGGGGTGACACTGCAGTTTCAAGATGGGTGAGGGGAAGCGGAACCTCTGATCGCAGTCTCCAGTCAGGACGTCCCACTGCGAGACTATGTTGTCTGTAGAAGCGCTCACCAGCTTGTGACCATCTCGACTCCAGCTGCACACAGAGACAGATATACAGATACAATATATGATATAATATTCACCATTAAAATGTTAAATGAAGGTGTTTCACTGGAAAGATTAAGAATTTAAAAGATAGTTTGGAAGAGAAGTTCAAACCCCACCCTCTTTCTCTCCTCCAGGGATGTGTCTGAGTGTGTGTGTATGTTAAATGGGATATTCCCCAAGTAGAGATAACCACAAATACTGCATGATGTGTGATGTATCTCACCATAAAGAGCAGACAGGGTGGATGTGTGCGCTGATGATCTTTGCGATGCCCCGTGTGAGGAAGTCCCAGATGACAATGCGGCCGTCGTTGCAGCCCACTGCCAGCAGGGTGCCCCAACGGTTGAAGGTGCAGGTGAGGGCCATGCTGATACAGTCCAGAGTGCCATCTGCCTCCTAAAAACACAAACACACACAATAGAGACAGTCGGAGAGTTTACATAACTACTAAAGCATTCCAGGAACAGTTACACATACAGTATGTTGTCAAAATCAAATGATGAACTTCATGTGTTTTGGTGTCTCAGATTTTCAGAGAACATACTGTATATACATTAACCATCAAGCTCATGTGTGCATTAGGAGTTGGCTGCTTACCTCTGGATAGTTCTGCCCGAACGATTCTAGTGAAGAAAAACCAAAAGAGACAGTTATGAGAAAGACATAGGACATTCATATGGGATGTATGTAGTAAAGTGCCAGCTGGTTAAGAAACACAACACAAAAATATTATTCTAATATTCAGCAGAAAAAGAAAAATGCATATATGAAATTATTCCTAAGACTATTCAAAATCAAAATTTAGTTTTGTAAATCCATTAATCTGAAAACTAGTGATTCAAGTGCTATAGCTTCCATCATATAGTTACGCTACTCTCTGTCATATTTACCAACTGTGTATTTCAATTTACCCACGGTCATTATAACGTTAAGAGCTAGCGGTGCATGCTATTTGGAATATTTCGATATGTCTATGATGAAACTACTAATACAACACCAGGTAACGGGCTGTAATTTACCATAAAGAAACATTCAAATACAATATGAGACAATGTATCGAGGCTAATGTAAGCTAACAGCCACTATATTAACTATGTATATTTCCAGTGTTTACATACAGACGCAAAATAAAGCTTAGGAACCTATAGGAAGAGTACAGAAAAGTTTTCCAGGTCTTTACAGTTTGATTCTAATAATTCCTGTAATTTTTAATTTGACTTGTAGCGGTTGCGATTAGCATGCTATGCTAACGGACAATGCTAACCATAACAAGTACACAGCGTAAGCGATGTAGGAATAGTGAGGTGTATTGAGGAAAAATACATATTTTTGTTAATTACCGAGCAGTTCTAGATTCATCTCTGGGCGAAAGTGGATCAAAGTTCCTTAACGACTTGTATTCAAAGAATATTTTATCAAATTTCATTCGTATTTACTCCTGACGTTACTGCCTGGGAGACTGGCGCCGAGCCTCCAGTGAGGACCCCAAACAATGCGGACCAGACTATGCCTGAACAGAATAAAAAATAAACCGTTATTAGTGGGTATTTAATAGTATTTATAATTATTAATGACTCAAGTTTATCGCAAGTAAATTACCGGTACTTAACTGTTGTAACCCCTTGATCGAAGAGTGAATAAATGTTTAATACTAAATTCGTCCAATCCCTGTCTTCTGATTTATACCAGATGGTTGTTAACTCTTCAGATTTAATCATTTATTTATTATTTTGTGCCCAAATATCAGCTTGTTTTTCTCTCTTATAATCCTACTGAATGATCCCCAGTGACGGTATTCAGGTCTTTTACCTTGATAAAATTAACAATACCACAGTGTTCAAATACTCAAATAAAAAGTCCTGCATTCAAAAGCTTACTTAAGTAAAAGTAAAGAAAAATAAAATAATAATAATAATAAAGTATCAACAAAATATACATACAGTGCCGAAAATGAAAGTACTCACTATGCAGAATACTCCTTTTAGAATAAACTATATTATATTAATGGAATATAATTGGGACATACATGTGAAAATCACTTAAAAGTTGCAGCTGGTGAATTTGGGGCTAATTTAAATGCTTTATATTCTGCTAGTCTTTTCTTTATTTCCAAAACTCCAATATCTTTTTCATTGTTGATTTTATTTTTTTATTAATAATATTAATCTGAAAAATCACTTCAGCCGTCAAATAAATATAGGTCAGTTGAGTAAACAGTGCATTTTTTTCTTTTAGTTATCGTACAGAAGAGGTAGAAACAAAAGAAAACTCAAAGTTTCATCCAACCCCGGGGGGCAGACACCATCTTTAACTCTGGACCTTTCTAACATTCATTGTGTGTGGCTGCCTTCAGACATGTCCAGTCCTTTTCCTCTCTGAGTGAATGAAAGTCGCTGCCAGCATCACCATGCAGCACATGACCCTTGACTGTTATCTATCCACTATCTTTAACTTTACAGCTTCAGTCTATACGTTACTCTATATAGGCCAGCATGTAAGTCACAGTACACTCAGTCCTTCACACATTAAAGACTACTTGTCTAGCTGGCGAAGCAGGATCCGGAGCTGGATCCGGAGCTGGAGCTGCATCAACCGCCCCCATTCGACTTCCTGTTTTCACAATAAAAGCACAAGAATTGGCTTAAGAAGTTACAAAAATGATGACACTCAGATTGGCATTTTGGTTTTACTGTGGAATCGAAAACCAGGAAAAATAGATTGAAATATTTATATATTTGTTTGTTTTTTGTTTTGGGAGTTTTTTCCTTTTTTTGTACAACTGGTAAGATTTTGGGCTGCTACAAAACATCACAGGCTGACCACTAATAGTTGTCAAACTGTCAAATTTGAGTTAGTAAGGGGGGGACAGGGCCGGTCCAAATCGCACTTGCTAATAGAAAATAAGTTTCTAGCATCCGAAGGCATGAAACAAAAGAAACACTCCTGGATCTTAATCAGAACCAGAACCTTAGTTTATTTTACCAGGTTACCATTATGAGATGTTTAAACCTTCTGTTGTGTTTTTGCAACAACCGAGAGTGATAGTTAAAACTGCTAAAAGAAATCTTAAAATGATCACTTCCACAGCTTCAGGACACAAACTGCTTCCTAAATTGCATGACAACAGTCACCCATGCACACAGCCTGTTTTTAGACCTTCCCTCAGAAAAAAGTCTCAAGGACTTCAGCAGCCTCAAAAGCAGTTTATAACCTAAAAACAATTATCAGTAGGCTTATTTTGCTGTATTTCTTATTCTTCTTTTTTAGTAACCTATTTATTTACAGTTTAAAGGGCCAAAAGAGACAGGTCACATGCATTTCAGTGCACTTGCATTTACATTTCTACTTTTTTATTGTCTATTGTATATTTTTACGAATGTGATAAATGTCACATGTTGTGTAAAGCACTTGTAGTGGTCAGAAGACGAAAAAATGTGTTTCAGTACTGCGAAAGAGAAGAATTAAAAACAAACAGACGTTCATAAAATATTTTTCCCTGTCTTCTAAAAACGTAATTTACTCTTGACACCTAACTCCTCTTTGAAACCCACCTTATCAACCCCAAATTGTCCACATCAGCACTGAGAAGTGTTTTAATTTGAAGGTCCTGAACGGAAGTGTAGTGCGTTGCTATGTGTGCATTTAGGCTGTAAGTGTGTGCGTGCATGTTTGTGTGTGTTGGTTCAGGGCGCCACGTCGGCAGAACCAGCAGGCTGAAAAGAGAGGTGCGTAGCTGAGCCTGTAACTGTGCGTGAGCAGAAGTTAGACAGCAGCAGATTCACGCGATAAAGAAAAGGGCTTTCAGCAGTCACAGCAGCAGGTTTCACACACTTATACAGACAGAAAGTCATTAATTGACAGCAGAGTTTGGTTCGGAGGTTGAAAGAAGAAGCTGCTCCTGTCTCAAGTTTCTCTGCCAGGTGTGTTTTCGGGAGAAACACTGGGAACAATGGTGAAGGTAAGGACCCACCAGCATCCTTATAAGTGGTAAAATCTGTGAAAATGTGTTTTAACAAAGCGTTTCAGGGACAGCATGCAAGTTGTATGATTGTAGCTTTTAACAGCAGCGGACTACATATGTGATGATGTGGAATTCGGATAAAATAACTTAATTATTTGTAGTATGACCTTAAGTAGACAATGCATCTTAACTTATTTTCCTAAAAAGTGTATTTTCCTGTTCCGTTACATTTAAAAGAGGCGTCACAACGTCCTGCAAATGTTACTCAAACTCTGACCCAGCTATGCTAAAAACGTTCTTTTTTTTTTACATGTGGTTTTGCTTGGTGGTCCACTTGTTGCAAATTTAACAAATAACTTGTAAGACTGGATTTTAACCTCAGGATTTAGGCCTCTTTAGTGGGTCACAAGAAGAAGAAAAAATAGGGGGTGGGGTGATGGTTCTCCAAAGATGATTCATATTGTAGGAAATTGCGAGCTTTTTTACACCACGAATGTAAAATGTGCATTTGTTTGTTCTTTATATGTTTCAAGTATCAAAAAGTTATGTTTCAGTTACAGTACTCGATACTCTTAAGCTTCTCACCTGTTTTAGAAGGAAGGGTCTTTTAATTTGAAGGGTCACAGGTCAAAAAGGTTAAGACCACGATGATCCACAATGACATGCAGCAGCCACCTGTTTAGCACTTCCTATACCTATCTAACCATATTTTATTAGTATTTTATTGTATTATCTTTTCATCATAAATGATTGAAGGAGCAAAAAAGAGGGGACTCCTTATTCTATAAAGTAAAAAATGCATGTACACAAACAAACCAATATATATTTTTATAAACACCCATGTCAAACAAATAATGAGTATAAAGACCCAAATTCCACAGTACAGACCGTGTTTTTGTGATATGTATGTCAGATAATTACATGTTTTCAATGACTTCGAGCCCAGCTGACTAGACAGAGACTCATATCTGTAATTTGGGTGAAATAAATACATTTACTTGCACAGAATAACAAGGTTTAAAAGAGTGTCAACTTTATGTTTGTCATGCATAGATATTAATTTCAGCAACAGGATCAGGAGAACCAGCATCAGGGCGCACAATCTCAATTCCTGTGAGATAAGAGCACAAACAGCATGTGAGGTTACTAGTGTATATATAGCACTCAATTAAAGGAGGTTTGCCTTTAACATAGAGCACTTATTCAGAGGTATACTCAGGCTGTAAGTTGGTTTTATTGTTGATTCTTAAGTTGCAGTACTGATATATGAAGCTTACTTTGATACCTTACTTTGGGAAATATAAACATTGTTAGCGCATCAGTCCAAGTATGCAAATTCACAACACCTGACCTCCATGGCTAAATTCAGCCTCTTTGATGGAAAGTTGTGGTTGCTTTTGGGCTGTCACAATATTTTAAGCCACAACTTTTTGTACAAAAAAAACAGTATTATGGGTTTATTTTAAGATTTGGATACCAGACTTAAAGACAGCACTTATTCACACCAATAAGAATGGCTCTCCTGGAGCATATGCCAAAAATGATACAAGATTCCAGCTTTACTTCTGGCGTATGCAACTCACTGAATATGCTGAACCTCACTGCGAGATCCCTCTTGGCTCATAGACTTTACATCACAAGTCATCACAGATTTTAGATGCTTTTCTCGGCTTAAGGAAAGTTTTACAAATATGTAACCTTCACAGATCAAAAATTCATAATTAAGTCATTATTGCAGTTTAAAGTGTCCTCAATAGTTTTCATTTATAAGGCGACCTATGGGGAGAATGAGTTTTGTTCCGCAAGGGAATCTTTCGCTGCAATACCGCAAATGGCCACTGGGCAAAATTGGATCGTGTCCGTGTATGTCAGTCTTTCTCTGAGCCCATTTAAACCTGGTATTAGAATTTAAACTGTGTCTGGATAAGGAAGAACATGTCTGGACATGATCTGGTTTACATTGCGTGTCAGATCTTATCTGCTAACGCATCAGTAAGACATGCTGGTGTCAATACCTACATCAGACTGCATGTGGAAAACAGATTTCAATGAGGATGAAGAGAACACCTATAAATAAAGGCGTAAACGCGAAGGCAATATCGGATCTCTTGTCATTCAGATAACGAGTCTGTATAAAGATCGTTAATATCTTTCTAGAAAGTTCGGTCATGTGACTTGAATTCATTTGGAAGTTATGCGTATTTCCTTATATAGGCCACTCCCAAGACTAGCCACCTTTTAGCCAACTGCCATGAACACAAACACACAACATCACACACACACACATTTGACTTTCATACCAAATTGCAGCCTTCTTTGGTGAAATGTTTGGCAAACTAAAGATGTGGACCCAGCGCGACCTTTAGAGCTGCTAGTTTCAGTTTAAAAATATCTGTGCAGCAAAGGCTGAGCTGTGCTGTTGTTTGGTTCTTAATATGAGTCAAGCCTACATTTCTCGTAATGCAACTGTACGGCATATTTCACAAGAACCTCCCGGCCTGTTCAGAGGAATTGGTGGAATAAGCTTTGGTGTACATGAATGTAATGCAGTCTAAGAGTTGCAAAACTGTAATTGAAATCCAGAAGTATCTGATCAAAAAGAAGGCAAACAGATTACAAATGCATCCCCAAACAAATACGTAGATATTACAGGTAGAGAAGTATTGTCGCGGTTGGTTTACTCAGAGTAAAAATAGGATTTTCGTGTGTTTTCCAGAATGTGAACAGCGTTAACGTGGAGCCCCAGCCCGGGACCAGCCTGGCCACGGACGAAGCTGAACCCGCCGCCATCCAGCCCACAGATGGTAAGCAACGCGTTCTCCAGTCTGTGGAGAGACGCTGCAACATCTGCAGGGAATATGGTGCAATCCCTGTTCACATGTTGCCTCCTCCTATTTCAGAAACAGTTTGTCAGGGGAGTTTGAGTGTTTGTGTAAGAGCGACTGCAGTTCCAACCTGCTATTTGTGTCCTCACACTGAGACACTTTGCACCAGTTTAATCCCCCGCTGATGCTCGGAGTAAACATCACTGGTGTTATTGGATGAAGCATCAACACACCTTTCAGCCCTGATGACAGTTTACTCACCAGGTGAAGTGTGGAGAACAGATAATCAGGGGTTGTTAAGAAAGCCGATGTTTAAATATCTATACCTAGTTATGTTTTAAACCAGTTTAACTAAACTTAATTTAATCTCAACCGGCTTCTTTTTAGACGAGGTTCTAGGGATAGCAACTTCGGTCAGTCTACAAGTTTGGTCCCGACTGAAGTATCTTCAAAAGTATAATACATAATGGAATGAAATTTGGTACAAAAAATTGTGATGCCTGGAGGATGAATCTCCAATTCTTTGGTGATCCCCTGACTTTGCTTTTAGCGCCACCTGGAGGTCAAAAACCTCACTTACCAGTGAAATATTTCAACATCTACTAAATGGAGTAGCATTTTTTTTCCTGATATCTGTTGGGCCCTAAAAATGTAATAATTTAATGCTTGCTGAACTGTTTTGACTGAGCCTTAGTCTAGCGCTATGTATCCGAACTTTAAATGGGTCCAATAATGGGGTGCCAGTTTAGCTCAGCGGTTAAATCGGCGGCCCATGTACAGCGGCTCAGTCCTCGATGCGGCGGCCCCAGGCTGGACTCCCACCCTCAGCCGTTTGCCATGTGTCAACCCCCATTCTCTCTTCCCCTGTTTCCAACACTATCCACTGTCCTCACTCTTAAATAAAGACATAAAAGGCCAAAAAAAAAGACAGAAAACATTCCCATCCCAACCAATATTGACATTCCCATCACTTGTACTTCACTAAATAGTAAATGTTAGTATGTTAAGATGCTGAACTAAGATTAAAAGGTTAAAAGGTTAAAGCATTTTACTTGGTAAATATTAGCATGTTTGTTCTGACGTTGTGAACCTTTTAGCACGCTGGTGGTAGCATTTAGCTCAAAGCTGCTCTGTGCAGCCTAACAAAGCCACTAGTGTTGAGCTCTTTCATAACTATGAACACGCTGACTGAAGTTTATGTTGACTCATTCTGACAAGTCAGTCTGCTACCGGAAACTCTCAGTGGAGCAAAAAAAAAGTGTTTAAATCTTTCACAGAAAATAGTCCTCTTTCTGTTTGGGAAAAAAATTGAAATATAAAAAGACCCAAATGAAACTAAAAAGACAACATCCAAGAAAAGCACGTCTGTAAAAAATAGTTTTTAAGAAATTATTTAAAGCACCAAATCAACAAAACAAAACGACACAAAAACAAACTCCTTGTACGTGTAAACCTACCTTGATATAAAACCCGATTCTGAAACGAAGTCGCTGTTCCTGGGAGCCTTACCCCTCTGGCAGGTTGTATCTAAGCTAAGCAGCCCTTATGAAAAGAAGACATTCACCTTTATATTTTAGGCTCCCACCTGAAGATCTACGGCTGTAAACTGGCTCATGTGGTGTCAATGTTTCTCCTCTGTAGCTTTGAACCAAACCTAGAAGGGCTTCAAAAGTGATCAGTAAAATCTTTAAAGCAATTCTAAACCAACGAGGAGCCAAAAAAGGTTTCATGTTTTTGGATCTATTCATCTGAGACATTGTCCAGCAGTGTGGGAGTCCATTATAGAAAACTGATTATTGTGTTTGATTTGTCTTCAGATTCTGGTAAGGACCACGAGGTTCCACCTCCGGGGATGATGTGGCGGGTGACCGGCGGTATCTTCAACGCCACCAAAGGAGTTGTGGGTGCCGCGGTGGGCGGGGTTGCCTGGGTGGGCGGAAAAAGCCTTGAGATCACCAAATCTGCTGTGACCACGGTGCCCTCGATGGGGGTGGGGCTGGTGAAAGGCGGGGTGTCTGCTGTGGCCGGCGGCGTCTCCACGGTGGGCTCGACGGTAGCCAGCAAAGTCCCGTTCACAGCCAAGAGGAAAGACAAAGCCGAGTGAAGAAGACGAGGGGGATAAGTGTGAAGATGATGATTGATGGACTTGCCCCGCCCTGAGCCAACAGAAAGAGACCGTCAGCTGATATCTGTCAGTCAAACTCCACAGTGCCTTCTGATACCTTTGTCAATCATGAACATGGTCCTGTCACCGCGCAGAGATCCAGACTTTGATGCTACATTCAAGAGACTTTAGGTCACTTAAACATTTCATAAAAAGCTTCTTATCTGACTTGTCTTGGAATTTCTGGAAGAAAATATCTTGCTCCAGGCAGATTTCACGGACTGGGATCCACTTCAGAATCTGGTGGATGACTTTATGAATATTTTATCTGTTTACAATCCAGACTGAGGCTGCTCCAGTCCTCTTTCTTCTCCTCACTCTTTCCAAACTACACATACGTTGGTGATATGTGATGCTGATTTTTAACCTTGTATTGAAATCTGTGTGATAAGAAAAGGGTTTGTCGTGAGAAATCAAATGTTTCAGTGCTTGAAGCGAGGGATCAGACACATTCTTCAGTCTGCAGCCTTCTCTGTGTCTGACCTCCTTTAGTCCTTTGGAAGAGCCCGAGGCGGAGTTCTCACCCAGCAGCCTCGGAGCTGCATGTTCGAACACTTCTCTGAAATGTTTCTGTAGACGCAATCATTAAAGACAGCAACACTGGGCTCAGGCCTTTGACACAGATATTATTGTTTAAATGTTTTCAGTATGTGTGAAATGTTCCAATGCAATGCAAAAAAAAAAAAACATTCAGCAGCGTTTGATCCTTTGATGTTTGAGAGGAAAAGTGCCCGATGTCTGTTGAGCTGCGCCTTTAATTAGAAGGTGAACGCTGAACTGTTGTGCAGGCAACATTTGTGAACGTTTAAATGCAATGTCAGCATTTCAATGCAACATGTGGAGTGAGTGAGAGCTGTTGCTGATGGGACTCAACTATGTGAATGTCTTTCATGTGTGTTTTTTCAATATATCAATAAAGTACTTTGGAAGGTTAACGCTGCCCTGTGCTCTTGTGTGCATCAACAGAGGTGTCGTGTTATTTCCTACATAATGAACCGATGCAAAGCAGACTAAACTATTCAAATCAATGTTTAACAATTTGCAGTCTTCTTCTCTTTCCATTTGTTGGCACATCGCAGCATTCCTTGTTGTGTTACCTCCCAACGTTGCACGACAAGACCTCATTCTCATGAGCAGTAAGTAAGAAGCTGCAGCTGGTTGGCTTACTTTGTGCATGGATGATACTTTGTGGTTTTGCTATTAACTTTATCAAGACTCTAAAATGGGTTTAAAAGAAAGCACCTCATTTAGATGCTGAATTTGATAGTCCAGTTTCCAGGCACAGTTAATTCCTATATGCTTCCTTCACGTTGGTGTTTTTCAGTCTTTAAAGACAGAGAGAGATGCTATATCTGATAATTACTGGATGGAGCAAATTCCACGTCAACACAAGCTCAGCTTTACCATGCAATCAACCAGCTGTGCTATTATAAGACACTGAGTCTGTGGTCTGACTTAGGGTGAGAACAAAATGCAACTGTTTATATAAATGCTATTGCTAAAGCACAGAGACCATGACCAACAAATTAAATAATATAATAATAGTGCACAAAAGGAAAATATACAAATTTTATTCAGGCAAAATTCCTGTGTGAACAAAAAGGTTGAGAAATGATTTGCAGCAATAGGTGTAGTGAAGTTTTCCTTGGTTATAATCAGAATCACCTTTATTAGCCCTGCATACAAACACTCAGGTTTCAAATGTCTGTTAATAGACTTGCAGATAAAAACAAGGATAACAAAAGTAGGTTCAAAATAGATGAATGTATAAATATATGAAAGCAACAATGATCAACAGCAGTTCATGTTGACATACAAGTCAAACATTTCTGCAGATTAACAACACACACTGCACAAGCATAACTAATCATATAGTTATGCAATATATAACGTTATATATATATAAATTATTTTTAAGGTTATGTACAGTATGTATCTATATATGTCTATATAAAGTATATACAGCATGCTGGATTTAAATTTAACAGTGATGGATGACAAGTCATGCCAAAGTGTGTTTTTTATAGGGCTAAATAATACATTGTTAATATATGTATAGAATTTACAGAAACTCCTTAGATTTATATCTTGGGCTGTTTCCAGCTGCCACGACATCCAGCAAAGGGTGCAAAAACAACCATATATAGCTGACACTAGAGGGCGGTACTGTTCACACCGTGCTCTTGAAGCTGCTGAAAACGAAGAAGAAGAAGAAAAAGCAGCGAACCCGGAAGTAAGGCGGAGCTTCGTCAGACGGCATTCAATAGCGTCCACATGTGACTGTACACATGTTGTCTAATGTCAGAAGAGGAATATAGAAAAATCATACAGTTTCGTGTAAAACTTCGACCTCATCTGTGGAACGAAGGTAAACGATTTTCAAAGCCTTTTAGCTTTAGCTGCTTTAGGTAGCATTGTTTGTATCCAACATGGTAACTAAAAGAAACTATCTCTGATACATCTGTGCCAACATTTGCCTTGAAATACATAGATTAATCTTGTATGTCTTTTCTTTTTACAAACGTCAGAATTAGGACAGTAATGGTGAGATTATAACAGATGAGCTTTCGTATTTTATGACACCGTAGTTAACTAGTTACACAGATTTCCAATGTCATTACAATGTAGAAAATACTGACTAAACTTGCTGAGTCATTTTCTACCAATCACAGTTTCTGTACATTTAATAAATTAGCAGAACTGCAGAATACAATTGAAAAGATGCAGTAAATTTGTTTTATAATGTGATCAATAAAGCATTATCTTATCTTATGTCATCTTATCTTATATAGCCTATCAGCTACAAAAAACATTTTCTTCACATCTCATAGTCACTAGAGGAACATTTGTTGTTTATTCATTTAGTATATTAATCTATAATTTCAGAACTGATTTAACATTGTTGTGTTCGTAGTAGATTAATTGTAAATTTGACTTTGTTATCGTACACTTCATGCCGGTATATTGTTGTGAAAAATCCATAGAGTAAAGAAGAGTCCATGTATTCTTTGTAAGATGTACTGCTATTGTTTTCTTTCCTGTGATGTGCAGTTTTACTGATCAGATTAGTCAGTAAGGCTTGTAGTATCAGAAGTATCCTTTTCTATTCTTTAAGCTGACGGTTTGTTGCTGTTTTTCAGACGCTGTTAGAAGATGTTGAGTGATTCTGAGGCCGCAGAGCTGCTCTCCTTCCTGAGCCCCGGGACACGTCCTGATGTTAAAAATCATGCTGTAGGGTACATCCTGGGTCTGTCAGCAGACAGGTAGGAGTCTTATGGTGGTGGTAATGATTAGGGATGCACAATATTGGATTTTTTGCCGATATCCGATATGCCAATATTTTCCAACCCTTTTTGCCAATTGCCGATTTCAATACCGATATATTAGGCACATGTTTTTTTCCACCTAATTGCAGAGAGCATGAAGTCTCCCCTGTAGTGGAACGGATGTCATGCTTACTCTTATTATAGTGGCCCACTGGCAGATGCTGAAATAACAGTGCAACTTAGACAGGCTTTGATGATGCTCTCCCTGAGACAGTCCTGACAATAGCCACAACTAGGGCAAATTTTACCTATTGCACAGAACAAATACATGAAATGAGATCTGTCCAAAAGGATCATGGGAAATTAAGTGCACTGTACAACTTTACAGCGATTAAAGCCGACTACAATAACAGAGAAATAGTGTACTCTTTTTCACAGTGTTGAATATATTAGACTAATAGGCTATAAAAACTGCCGTACCGCTGACAACTTGCACCTTTCTTCACGCTTGACGGAAGAGGCGTGGTGCAGGCAGTGTGCGCAAGGGATGGGGTTAATGTCGTGGCATTACATCAAGCTTTTTTGGGGAATCATTGAGCATTTAGGCAGAATTAAAGCGTTTTATAGGCGGAAAATAACGGCAGACAAAATTACATATCAGATAATATTGTGCGTCCCTAGTTATGATGATTGAGATATTATATGATAGTCTTTAAACATTGTTTCTGCTCTCAGCTCAGAAAATACTGCTAGAGTAGTCCTGAACAAGCCCAGATAACTCTGTCCACTGCCTTTAGGTTAAAACACTTTGGGTAATATGAGAGGTGCTGCAGAGGTGTGTTAGGATTTTATTACTGAACTATGATCAGATGCACATTATAGATGTGTTTTTTCACATCACAGGTGATGCTCAAAGGCACAAAACTGTATAAGAGTGTGTAATAAAATTTTCAGCTCAACTCAAGCTGACAAATCTGACCCAGGTACATCTCTATAAAGGATTCACCACTGTTGTCCTGCACACCAATCTGTTACTGCTGCTGACATGTTTAATGGGGGAAAGCCAAATAAACTCTCTCTCTATATATGTGTTGTTTTTCAGGGATGGCTGCCGCTTCTTCCGCTCAAAACCAGAGTTACTTGCTGCCGTGTTTGCTCTGACCTCTGACCCCTCGATTGCTATAGTGAAGGACTGTTACCACATCTTCATCAACTTCTCAGCTGATGAGACTCTTCATCAGGTGATCAGTCTTGATTGATCCTCAAAGTCTGGTCTAAATGAACTCTTAAAGTGGTAATCTCGAAGATCTCAGACGGTAATTGCGGGAGCACACTTCTCAGATATCCAGACAGTGCTGCATGTGTGACGTCCACGGTTGGCTCCGGTTGTAACTCTTGATTTTCCTGGCTGACGGTCGCTTTCCTTTTTAGACTGTTTGCCTTCATCGGAGCGTCGAGTTTGTTTCTTTTTCTTTGGATTTTCATTTATTGTTGAAGTTGTATCTGTAGTCATCCATCTTTTCTTTGTTTGTTCAGCCATAGTAGATTACTGTTTACTCGCAACACTTGCAGAGAGCGGAAAAGCAGCCGCTTAGCTCCGCCTACCCTCTCTGGCAGACCAACCACTGCCGGCTGATGGAAAACGCGTCACTAACTGGGCGCCGCTTGTGATTTTTTTCTGTGAAAGTTGCCACAAACACCCAGTCTGTAATACTGCAAATGCAAAGGCTTTCATCAGTGGGCCATAGGCTCAATCACCATTGTGTTACCTCATTCGGCGATAGATAGAGACTTAACAGACAGAAAATCTTCGAGATTATTACTTTAAGTAACCACTCGACTGTCTCAAGGTTGTTTTCCTCTTAACAGACAAACATGTAGCAAGTTGTTTTTTTTGTCTCACCAGGTTTTGTTGGAAAATGTCACACTTCTTCCAGTGTTATTAAAGAACCTTCTGGATCCAGAGTTCCCGTTCTCTGATCAGATCTGCACCATCTTGTCCAACCTGAGCCGCCATGCGAAGACCTGCAAGACTGTGTTCAAGGTGGGTCCCAGTGATGGATGTAAACATTGTACCAGGGAGAGGAGGACGTTTTGGCTCACAGAGGTTGACTCCACCACATACCAGTGAAAGATTGATCCTACAGAGGGCCACAAAGCCTCTGAGGTCACCAGAGGAACTCCTTCAGATCGGATAGTGAGAGATGAAGTGTTTCTTTATCTGTTCCAGGTCCTCCAGGATGATGTCGGTCTGGCTCAGCTGGTGGAGATCTTCTGTACTGAAGGTTACAACGAGAAGGCTAAGTTCCACTACCTGGGTCCTCTGCTGTCCAACCTGACACAGCTGCCCGAGGCCAGAAGCTACATCATGGACAAGGACAGGTGACCTATTGACCGAAATGACAGTCCAATTATCCTCTTTAATTCTAAAACTTGTAATATATATGCAGAATCCCTTTTACTCGCCGTATGTGGTTGCAAGTTTTACAGATAAACACAAGTCTCAATTAGAAGCCTGTATACATTAATTGTTTATCTGTGCATGAAGCACCGTTTTTTCCCCTTCAAAAGCCACACGTCACATTTACTGGTCGCTGTGGCGGCAAGGAGAAAACAGTCGGACCTGAATGCTGTCAGGTTTCAAGTTTGCAGAACAAAAAGCAGGAGACGCTTCTGCGTTGACCCCAGGAGAGCATGAGGAAAAGTAAAGCTGAACTCATGTTCGAGAAGGAATGTGGAACGAAAGAATACGAGCACGGCAGCTCAGAGTCTGATCTATCAGGATATAGGATAAAGACATGTACACCATAGTGAGTGACAGGAGGGATGGGAGGGTTTTGCCGCTTGTGCTGCTTTATAGATGATAATAAGGTTTGTGGCACTCCTACGTCGGTAGGAGTCTCTCCCTCTCTCTCTCTCTCTCTCTCTCTCAGTGCAGCAGGTAGGGTGTAAAGTTCTGTCACGCAGAGCAAGATTAAATAAGTGATTTGCAATAGTCGATAGCCTTATTTTGTATAAAGGTGAACATCCTTACTACCCCTCATCACCCACGGGGACGACAGGGAGGTCAGAGAACTGCAGTGTGCAGTCTGGTGCCAGAGAAACCACCTCCAGCTCAGCGCAGGGAAGACCAGGGAGCTGGTGGTGGATTTCCGAAGACGCAAACTTTCTCCCCTCACACCAGTGAACATCCAGGGAACGTACATTGAGATTGTGAAATCTTACCCGGGTGTCCACCTGAACAATAAACAGGACTGGTCATACAACTCAAACACACTCTCCAAGAATGGACAAAGTAGACTCTATGTGCTCAGGTGTTTTGGAGTGGAGGGGGCACTTCTGAAGTCCCTCTCTGTGGTGGCATCAGCCATCTTTTTTGGAGTAGTCTGCCGGGGCTGCAGCATCTCTGCTGCTGACAGGAAGAGACTAAACAGACTGGTGAAGAAGGCTCCATCCTGGGTTGCCCTCTTGACCCTGTGGAGGTGTTGGCTGACAGGAGAATGATGGCCAAGCTGTCGTCTCTGATGGACAACACGTCCCATCCCCTGCAGGAGACAATAACAACACAGGGAATCTCGTTCAGTGACAGGCTCCTTCACCCGCGGTGTCTCACAGAGAGACACCGCAGGTCTCTTCCTATAATCGACTCTATCATCGACAGTAAACACTCGGTCTAATAAAGGCGGGGTGAGAGTATAGATTTAAGTAGATAAAAACCGGGGCTATTCATTTAAGTTTTATGGTATTTTATTTTGTTTTTTTATCCGGCTCTGAGCGTTGTTCAAATGTGGGTTAATTACACTAAAAATGCGGCCTGAATCGGATGACACAGAAAAAGGTCTGAAGCTGATAACGAGCTTCTCTCTGCTCTGCAGGCTGTGTAGAAACTGGGTTACATTTAATCAGAGTGCATCGGTTTAAATCCATCGTAATATTTAAAGGGCGGACTGAGCCAAAGGAGGAAGCATCAGGACGGCACACGAGCTGTGTCACCCCTCGTGTAATAATATAAAAGAGAAGATGGTATTGAAATCCAAACATGGACACCCTTCACAATGCAGCTGCTGTGTGTCGTAATCATGTGTGTGTGTGTGTGTGTGTGTGTGTGTGTGTGTGTGTGTGTGTGTGTGTGTGTGTGTGTGTGTGTGTGTGTGTGTGTGTGTGTGTGTGTGTGTGTGTGTGTGTGTGTGTGTGTGTGTGTGTGTGTGTGTGTGTGTTTCAGGTGTGTAGTCCAGAGGTTGTTGCCCTTCACTCAGTTCCAGGCGTCGGTCGTGAGGAGGGGCGGGGTCATAGGCACGCTGCGCAACTGTTGCTTCGACCACGGTAAGAGACACAGAGACCTCATACAAACTCACTTCATGTTTTTTGGGCAGAACAGATTTCTGATGGAAAATTGCAGAAATGCATCCAAAAAGAATTTGACTGAAATCTGACTGTGAAGCAAACTGGAAAATTAGCCCCTCGTGGTCTGTCCTTTGTGAGAGAGACCTGAGATCCTCCTTCCTTCGCCTGAGGGCCTTAGACATCGTAATTACACAGATAGATTTAATCAGGTAAATGAGAGAGATGCTTCACCAGGTATGTCCTCACTGACCTGATCCAAACCTCTCTTTAATCTCTCAGCCCATCACGAGTGGTTGTTAAGCGACGCTGTGGACATCCTGCCCTTCCTCCTGCTGCCGCTGGCCGGTCCAGAGGAGCTGACGGAGGAAGAAAACGAAGGTAGCTAAGCCTGGTCCGTGTGTGCAAAGCCTGTTTATGTCTTGTTCCTCCGTGCCAGAGGGCCTCATTGTTGTCCAAAAATACACCATGAGTCAGAGGGGTGCACTGGGAGTCATGTTCCTTCATTAAACTAAACACACACACACTGTCGTTCATTTTCTTACACAGCATTTGCTCAGAACTACTTTCCCGGCTGTTTTAGGAAGATTCAGAGTATTTTCTTGTGAACTGTACAAATTGAAAAACCTCGAGGGCATATCTTCACTTTAGGCACAACTCATTAGAATTTTATAGTCTTAGGTCACTGTGACCTCTTTGGCCAAAACTCAGGAATTCATACGCTCATGTTTACATAATTTCAGACGAATCCCAAATAAGATAAAGCTGCCGAAATGAGATTCCTCTTTAGGGTGTCTGCGCTCGGCCTTAGAGATAGGGTAAGGGGCTCAGACATCCACAGGGAGCTCGGAGTAGAGCTGCCACTCCTTCGCATAGAAAGGAGCCAGTTGAGGTGGTTCCGGCATCTGGTTAGGATGCCTCCTGGGCGCCTCCCTGTGGAGGCTTTCCAGGCACGTCCAACTGGGAGGAGACCCTGAGGCAGACCCAGAGCCCGCTGGAGGGATTATATATCCCACCTGGTCTGGGAACGCCTCGAGATCCCCCGGGAGGAGCTGGAAAATGTTGCTAGGGAGAGGGACGTCTGGGACAACTTACTTAACCTGCTGCCACCGTGACCCGACCCCGGATAAGAGGAAGATAATGGATGGATGGATGCACACAATCAGTCAGGGACAACAATACAATGACTTTTAAGGCCTTGTCTAAGAGCTAGTTTTACACTGAGCCTGGTTAAAGGGCTGTTTTATTTTACATAAAAATATGTGCTTTATTTTAGTCGTAGCGATCACAGCGACCATCATGGCTCTGCTCATGATGGTGTTTTGTTTTCAGGGGAATGTATTCTTTCATATATTTCAATATGCAAGGTTTTTCCCCCCCGCCTGCTGTCACGCTGTCATTCTGTGGAAACACTTGATGGATGCAAACTGCAACGTGACTGACAACAACAGAGCTGTAAATCTACTTTTAAATATGAAGCCACATATTTGTGACAAGTTTATAAAGATTTACGTCTTCAGCTCAGAGCTGAGTGGGCGGGAGGAAAGTATTGAGACAGACACACACACACACACACACACACACACACTGTTGATTTGCTTAGATTCCTGTCTGAAGATTTATTTATTCGAAGGATAAGCTCCTTGAGAAGAACCATCTTGTTTTTAAGAGGGTCTCTCATACTAACATATATAAAATAAATAAAGCAGAAGAACTTACAGACAAAAGCTCTCCATGGCCTACACACTTTCACCCCCACCATCCATCCATCTATCTATTCATTATCTATATCCCTTATCCTGTTCAGGGCCGCGGGGACTGATTGCCAGTCAATCACAGGGCTGACACATAGAGACAGACAACCTTTCACGCTCACTCTCACACCTACGGGCAAGTTTAGAGTCACCAATGACGCTAACAAGCATGTCTTTGGACTGTGGGAAACCCACGCATGCACAAGGAGAACATGCAAACTCCACACAGAAAGGCCCCCTGCGTCTGAACCGGGACACGAACCAGGAACCGATCTCCAAATTGTTTGACAAAGGGAAACTGACAAATCATCTCAACTGTTTCTGATCGATAAGCAACAGAAAAAACAACGGAGAGTAAGAATCCAGAGGGACACTGTCTGGGCCATGTTCTCAGTTAAAACAACATGTTTGTTAAAGTGGTAATCTCGAAGATCTCAGTTTCGTTCTCTATGGCGGCACCTGTGGTGACAAAATGATAATCTACCGCATGTGTGACGTCCATGGTTGGCTCCGGTTGTAACTCTTGATTTTCCTGGCCGACGGTCGCTTTCCTTTTTAGACTGTTTGCTTCATCTGAGCGTCGAGTTTGTTTCTTTTTCTTTGGATTTTCACTTATTTTTGAAGTTGTATCTGTAGTCATCGACCTTTTCTTTGTTTGTTCAGCCATAGTAGATTACTGTTTACTCGCAACACTTGCAGAGAGCGGAAAAGCAGCCGCTTAGCTCCGCCTACCCTCTCTGGCAGACCAACCACTGCTGGGGGATGAAAACGCGTCACTAACTGGGCGCCACTTGTTATTTTTTCTGCGAAAGTTGCACCAGACACCCAGTCTATAATACTGCAAATGCAAAGGCTTTCATCAGAGGGCCATAGGCTCAGTCACCATTGTGTTACCTCATTCCGCGATAGATGGTGACTTAACAGACATTTTTTTACATGAAGAAGCTCCAGATTATTACTTTAACTTATTAGCTGTAAGACGACGGTTAACATTAGCGCTTAACCTCTCTCTAGCTTATATTATAGAGTTACATGACTGATATGAAAGCCGTTCATCTGTTGCTAACGGTAATGTTGGTAGCTTACAGTGATATGTTAGCTTAGCTTAGCGGTTAGGACTTAGCTTTCTGTGCCTCATGAGTGTTAAAAAAAGTTGTTCAACTTGACATATGGTGCGATGTCCCTCCAGATTTTCACTATGCATTGTCTCTTCAGTTGCTCATCAATTTAAAAGTCGTGAAATGATAGTAATTTGTTTTCACTGTGTTGATATGAAGTGCAAACCTGGAAGACAGCAGTACAACATCATGGAAGCATTTGAACTTCGTGATCGAATCTGATGGCTGTTGTGTGAGATCATTTATCTCCATATTTCAAGCCTGAGCAGGATGTTTGAAGATGAGCAAAAAGAGTTGAATGTTCTTGGTTTATCACAGTCTAAAGTAAGCCCGCCCACAGAACACTAATATGACTTTTGTGTTGTCCAGGTCTTCCCGTGGACCTGCAGTACCTCCCAGAGGACAAGAAGAGAGAAGAAGACCCCGACATCAGGAAGATGCTGCTGGAAACACTCATACTGGTACGACACAACAAACACACACACACACACACACACATAGACTCATGTTCTCTCATTTACCTCTGAACTGTTTGTCTCTTGTGAAGCTCACAGCGACCAAAGCCGGCCGGAAGACACTAAAAGAAAAGAGCGTTTATCCGATCGTCAGAGAGTTCCACCGCTGGGAGAAAGACGTCTACGTTGGAGCCGCCTGCGAGAAACTGGTTCAGGTAACAACGATTAAATCATCCTGCAAGTTTTTAAGGCTTTTGATGGTCAAATACATTAATTAGAATTAAAACGTACTGCGAGGAGTTTTGAGCTGGTAATGAAACAGACTGTAATAATACTGATGCCTCTATATGAGCTACAAAAGGCTAGAAGATTGATTATTTCTATTAAGTTTAGGGTTAGTAAACAGTGAAGATGTTACAGTGGTCGAACTCGGCGCCGACAGATTTGGAACGATGTTCGAGCGCTGCTCGGACGGAGACGGGCGGAATTTGTAGCTGAGAGTTTCAGATGGAGCATAGCATCGTGCCGGAAAGGAGGCGAAACGTGTCAACGAGGGTTTTGTGTTCCCATCAATGCCGATCGGAGCCGAGGCAATAATTTACCAGGTCTACTGCAGGGTCATTTGACTGAATGCTGTTTCACAATAAGCAAAAAAGCCGTTCGTTAGCAGGTGTTAGTGGGTTTTTTGACCAGTGGGAAAGCTGCTTTATTTATGCTTCTTGATTAATACATAAATAAACAAATAATGAGCTCTCATGTTGATGTGTTAAGGCAGGAAGTGTAAGAATTTGCTTTTTTTCAATCAGTTTCTTGTCGCTTTAAACTGAAATTTTTGTGATTTGGACTCTGCGAAACTGTGATATATTTTGTGAATATTTTCTCACATTTTATAGACAATTAAACCAAGTGGTTTAGATTTCCCGACTTCCTTGAATGCATCAGAAATGATGGATCCGACCTCCGTTCAACAAGCTTCTCATTTTAAAGTAGTTTTCTTCTCCTCTTGAGGACAGACCTGACAAAGCTTCATGTTGTTACTAATCTGCTTCATGATGTTTTTATTTCAGCAAACTTAAGAGCCGTTAATTAAAGTCAATCACAAGAAAATCTGTTTGTTATTCGGGTTCATACCGATGAAGTAAGCCAGAGTGCAGCCTCTGTGTAACTTACTCTTTACAGTGAAACTGAACACACTGATACACGGTCGCTTCTGAAGTTGCTAACTGGACTGTAAACAATGCAGCGCATGAAAAAGGAAGTCTTGGCTAAAAGTCCTTTTCACTAAACGCTGGCTAAACCGGAATGCCCTGACGATAGCCGATGGGTCCCGAGATTGTCAATATGAAGATTACCACCTGTGGTTTTCCTATTGTTGCAAGACAAGGATCATAAAATTAAATACTCGCCTTTATAAAACAACAAAGACCGAACATTAAAACTTGTATAAAGGTTGGTGTATCAGACTCGGTTGTTTCAGCTCGGTGTGCCTTTAAGTCCCGGCTTCTTGTCTCCACACCCAGCTGCTGATCGGAGACGAGCCGGAGGAGGGGATGGAGAACCTGTTGGAGGTGAAGATTCCTGAGGACGTGGAGGAGAAACTGAAGGAGGCTGACATCAGAGAAGAGCAGGAGCTGGAGAAAGAGCAGGAGAAGATGAGACAGGAGGAGGAGGAGGAGAAGAAGAAGAGCGATGCAGACAAAGACGAGGAGACTGGACTGGTGAGATGAAGACGTGGAATCAGTAACATTTCCAGCTTCATCTGTGATGTCTTTTTGTCATCCAGATTTGAGCTTGAGTAAAATGTCTTTTTGAGACATTAAAGGACATGTGAGAAGGACTGTTGGTCTGCAGAGGCTGAGTGATGTAACTGCTGGGGGAAAAGTAAAAGTAAGTAACGATCTCTTTCAAGGCTTCAGTGGTGGATTTTAAAACATATTTTGCTGTTGAAACCTAAATTAATTCTCTCTTAAACCATCTTTCCTGTTTCATAATAACTGTCAATTATGAGGGATGCAATGTCAACAACTTTTCACTCTCTTAAGCGCTGATAAAGTTTTATTCCCCTCCTCTGTCCCGAACTGTGAGGAGAAAAATCCTTTATTAGATGATCTGACAGGGAAAGGCTCTCAAACACACGGTCGCTTCATTCACAGTGATTCAATGTTTATTTGATGGATTGGGTTATTATTATTTGTATTGGGGCGTCACGATTTGGATATAAATCTTGTTCCAATGTGACTCACAAGTAGCTGGTAAGAGCATTTTATTTCAATGTAAATAATGCGATCTGACATGTTTCATCTACAGCTGGAGAACAGTATGTGTATGTCAGGGCATCTCTGCAGCACCACAGTACTTTATTATAATGCTGTTTTGACACATTTTACTTTTATTAAAGTATAAAGCAGCTTCTGTAATTTGGATACCGAACTTCTTTCAAATAATTGTGCAGCCCTGTTTTTTTATTTCATGACAGCTAGAAGGTTCCTGGTTCATACACCAGTTCGGAGTTTGCATGTTCTTACCTCTGGGTACTTCCTCCCACAGTCCACAGACATGCTCGTCAGGTTCTCAGAGGTAAGCATGAAAGGCTGTGTGTCTGTGTGTCAGCCCTGTGACTGACTGGTGATCAGTCCGGGGTGTACCCCGCCTCTCGCCCAATGACAGCTGGGATGGATTATGTATGACAACCTAGTGAGACAAGTCTGGAAGGGGGTGGAACAAGTGTTTAACAAACCTTTGCTATAATGCCTTTGATGTAATAGTGACTCAGGTTACATGAGACGACATGTAAGAACACTATTATAAAAAAATGTTTAACTCTGTGGCGCTGGTTTAGCTCAGCCTGTAGAGCAGGCACCCCATATACAGACCGCACCGGCCGCAGGCTTGACTCCCGCCCTCGGCCTTATGATGCATGTCATCTCATTTCCCAATACTTCCTGTCTCTCTTCAATTATCCTATCCAATAAAGGCAAAAGGACCAAAAAACAATCTTCTTAAAAAAGAAAACAATGGGTTTAATTCTGACCTTCCTCCTGAGGCCGGAGCATCCTTAATGTGAGGAGATATCACCAGCTGTCTGCAGGGTAAAGTTCACTCTGTAAAACCCAGATTACCTTTAATTTCCACTTTAGCTCACTTTTAGTTATTGTGGATGATCCAACTCTTCATGGAACCACCGTTTATTTACGGAGGAAATAATCATAAGAACATCCTGCAGGGCTGCAGGGTGGTGCAGTGGTTAGTCGCCCCAGAGGATTCCTAATTTGAGTCCCAGTGTAGACATAGGAGGCATTTCTATGTGGAGTTTGCATGTTCTCCCAGTGCATGTGCTTCCTCCCACAGACATGCTCGTCAGGTTCTTTGATGACTCTAAAGTTGCCCGTGAGTGTGAGCGTAAAAGTTTGTCTGTCTCTATTTGTCAGCCCTGTGATTGACTGGCTGTCAGTCCAGGTGTAACCCCGCCTCTCGCCCCAATGACAGCTGGGATAGCCTCCAGCCCCCCTGCGGCCCTGAACAGGATACGCGGTATAGATCATTGTACAGCCTTATGCTTTTTAAATGCCTCTGTTTGACCAGAAGGGGGCATCAGAGCACCGACACCGTCTCTCAGTTCTCCACACAGACGTTGGACTTAAGCCATCTAATAACTGCCTCACTGCTCTCCTCTCTGCACGAGTTCACTCTCAACTTGAAAATAAACAGAAGAAAACTCGAGACCGTCTCAAAACTCATGAGTGTGTTACAGTGTTACCCCCCAACAGTGGGTCTAAAAGCTTACAGTCAAAATCATGTAAGTCATCTTTTAGGATGCTTTATGTAAAAACTGTGTGTGGAGATAGCTGTGTAATATTTACACGAGTGTGACTCACAAGATAAAACCAGGAACTCAAACACCACTCTGTGTGTGTGTGCTGCGTTCCTCTGCCTTTGTGAGGACCTTTGTCAGTTTAAAGCCACTAGACTGAAGACGAGAGAAGACCTTTTTAGGAGAGTAAGAACAGTTTTTAAAAGTGTAGATGCTTTTAAAAGTAGAGACATTCATGAGGGGAGGGTTTGTTTTAAAAGAGTTTAGATGTTTTAGAGAAAGCGAGGACAATTTTGGACCTTTGAGAGAAGATATTTGTCCTGTCCTCTCATCTTTAAAGTCTTGTTTGAGGATTTAGAATAAAGTTTTTAAGGTTGTAAATAGTTTAGGTTCAGTTTTAGGGTGAGGAGCTGTAGAGGAGGCTTATTATACTCTGCAGTGTGTCAACAGTGTCCTCACAGATACAGAAGAACACACCTGTCCCTTGTGTGTCAGCAGATGAGCGTTAGCATGCCCTTTTACTTTTTAAAGGTACTGTTGGTAAAAAAAAATGTTCCTCAAACGTTCATGCCAATAAAGTTTTAGAATTGAAACATTTGCAGGTGCAGATCTACTTTCTGTTTCATTCAGGAATGCACTGATATTTTAATAAGGGGCCTTAAGAGTTTAACTGTGTGTGTGCAGGCCAGGTGTTTCTTTATCAGAGTCTCTGTGAGTTTTTCCACCTCGACACAAGGTCAGACAGTCCTTAAATCCACACAGTAATATGTCACTTACATAAACGAGGGGGGGAAATGAGTTATTTTGTCTTTTAAAGTTCAGTTATCAGCCTCAGTGGGAAGATTTCCTCCACTCAAACTGAGAGCACAAACAACAATCAAGCACCCCCGCAGTTAACCTTTAATCCTCCACAGTTACCAAACAGACCTGTGTGAGAGGAATGGATTTAAACTTTATTTGCAGAAAGTCTTAAGGGTGTGAATTTCTTTTGTTGTCATTAGGAACTGTGTCAAAACTTTTTCCTACCAGCCGTTAATCAAGACACCCTCATTATAAGTTGCTTTGTGTCACTCCGGCGGGGGAAGTAATCTAAACAATCTGCACCCTAGATCTACTTTAACCCCCGTACAGAGAGCTGCTTCCTGAACTCGGGTACATGTTGAGACTGAGCACTGCTGCATATTTGCTCATTGGAGGGTGAATACAGGAAGGAAAAGAAAGAAGACTTGTGTTCGGCGGAGCAGGTCTGTGCGTCCCCGGCCAGCCAATCACACGCTGAGGTTTCCTGTTTCACTTCCTGGTGTGTTTCCTCAGAGCAAACACACACAGTACAGACGTGACCGACGTGTCCTACTCATCGGCGGAGCAGGTCTGTGCGTCCCCGGCCAGTCAATCACACGCTGAGGTTTCCTGTTTTCCTGGTGTGTCTCCTCAGAGCGAACACACACAGTACAGACGTGACAGACGTGTCCTACACACCAGCTGTGAGACTGACATAACTCTGATAACAGCTGTGAATTAATCATGTACTGTTGTACTCCTCCTTTACATGTGTATCTGGCAGCTGGAGTGGCTGCTCACTTTACGACACGCTTTTACATGAGCTCGTGAGATATGACGCAAATTTAGCTGTGTTTTATCACTTCTTAATGACTGCAACCTTCACTACTGGCAGTACTGCTGAAGTGTTTGTAATAACTTTATTTTCATGCTGCTAAAATTGCTGTCTGCATAACCCACATTCCACGTTTGAAGCACAGACTGTAAAGTAAAAGTGAGGGTATATCTAGCTCAACAGGTAAAGCACCTATTAATAAAGGAAGAATCCTTTACGGCAGCAGCCCAGGTTCAGTTGTAGCCTTAAGCCCTTCACCGCATGTCTTCACCCCCCGCTCTCACATCTGAATCTCTCCAGCTTTCCTGCCTTTAATACAGCAAAAAGGAATGCAGAAGAACGTAGCCAACGTAACGTCAGCAGATTGTTTGTGGACCATCCTTTAGAAGCCTCAAGTTAAGCATTTAGTCCGTCCTTACCTTGATATTTTTTTGGAGCCAGAAGTGACCATATTTGCACGAGAGGGTGAAGCTGGAGAGTAAGCCCCTTTCACACATGCACTCCTAATGAGTTCCCGAAAATTTGTCTGCCCCTGAAGTTGCCCTTTCACACATGTCCTTCCCAGCGGGAGATTTTCCCTGTTGGACAGGGGACTCAAGAGGCAGGACATCGTGTAAAAAGTACGCTGCGGATGCCAGAAGCTCCTAAATCTCTGCATCTCTCCGGTCTGCAGACATCTTTGCTGTTGTCGTCTTGTTAGCGATCCTCCTTCGGATGTTTTTAATCATCTTGTTACGCGCCGCTCTTTTGGTTTCATACCGGTTAGGGTTACGTTCACACATCGGCTCACCCCGACTTCTTGCAGACATTTTACCAGGAGTCTGGCAGGAATAAAGTCAATAAAGTCAGGGTGAAAAATTTGTCCGTTTGCGTTCACACATGCAGCCCACAGGGACAATGTTGGGGAATTTTCAGGGGCTCATTGCAGGTGTGAAAGGGGCTTAAGTTAACAAAATTAAACAGTTAATCAGTCTATGCCCAAGCTAGTTAGATAAGCTAACAACTCAGGCATGATGAGAGCAGACAGAGATACCTGAGAATGCGTGCAAACTTGCAAATGAATAAAATAATTTTACTCAAAGATGTCTTCCATGTACGGTTAATAAAATTAAGCTCCCAGCATGTCATAACATTTGGACCATATTTGCATAAAAATAACACAAACCCGGTCGAGAGTTTAAGTTCAGTGACTTGATAACTCTGTTGACACCTAGAAAACAGAATGAAATTAAAAAAGAGAATTATACGTAAGTCTCAATATCATTCAAACTGGTGAATTTATGACATGAATGAGTAAATGAACTTTGGAGAATAAAACTGTGCTTTGTACCAGGCTGTAAACGTGTTTAATTTAGCTGTAAAGTCTGACACTTTTAAATGGGGCTCTATGGGGAGCTTCAAGTGGCCACTTCGGGAACTGCAGTTTTTGGTACTTCTTAGTTATCTTCATTTTTCAGACCCAATGATTGCTGCTTGTTTTTAAGTAACATTTTGTCTTAATATTGTTAAGAAATGTACTTTCTTTGTTATGTACTATATGGTACTTTTTTATGCAGTAGCTGTAGTTTATAATTTTAGTCCTATGTCCTATATATGTTACATTAAAGTTGTGTTGTGGAATGATGTCACATGACTTGGACTGGAGTCAGATTGAAGTTGTTAGTGCGATGTTTTTACACTTGACACAATTAAAAACAACCTGCAGCACAGCCTTCATCTTAGCACCAATGACTGACTGAATGAGACATAGACAATAGACATTGTTTTATTATGCACCTCAGATTAAAGTGTAACTACCGTGTTTTATAACTTCTGTAATAAAACAAAGGGAACTATCAACTATCTAGCTGTTCAGAAGCATATTGAGGCCAACTGCTGTTCCCCAAGCTGCAACCTCTGGGGATGCAAAATGAAGACAAAGTGGAAGTGCCAAAAACTGCGGTTCCTCAAACAGCCACTTGAGGCTGGCTCGAAAAGCGAGTCCATCCCCATAGACCTCCATGTTAAACCAGAAATTACAGCCTTGTGGAACGGTTAATGTAAATCAACCACTTGAATTATAAGAGTTACTTTGACAGGTTAGCCTCTGAACTCTACAACTCAGGTATCGACCTTCTCGTCCAAATATGGTCACTTCTGGTTCCTGAAATCCAAGATGGCGGTGGCCAAAATGCTCAAAGCTTTAAAACAGTAGCCTTTAAACTAATGGTTGACGTCAGGGTGGTTATATTACCTTTATATATAGTGTGGTTTCATGTTTCTCCACTGAGAGGGCGTCCTGTTGGGTACTTCATCGTGTTTTAAACGATAGGGGCCTCCAAGAGGACATTTTTGCAGTGCCCAAGTCCACCGGTGCTTCTCTTCTCCCTGCTTTCTCAATCCAAACTCATCACACACAGCTAGGGGAATCATTGCATGTGTGTGTGTGTGTGTGTGTGTGTGTGTGTGTGTGTGTGTGTGTGTGTGTGTGTGTGTGTGTGTGTGTGTGTGTGTGTGTGTGTGTGTGCATGCCTTCAGGGGATTGTCAGCCCAGTGAAACATTCACCACACTGCTGAGAGGATATCAACGCCTTCTTTCTTTCCCTCTCTCATTTCTTGAAATGGGCTCCTCAGTGTGTGTGTGTGTGTGTGTGTGTGTGTGTGTGTGTGTGTGTGTGTGTGTGTGTGTGTGTGTGTGTGTGTGTGTGTGTGTGTGTGTGTGTGTGTGTGTGTGTGTGTGTGTGTGTGTGTGTGTGTGTTTGTGCGCAGTGAAAGCTTTTAGGTCAGTGGAGCAGCAAGAAACAGATCACACACGAACACTGTTCATATGAAAACATGGCCGCCATGTTGAAGCCCGGAGGCTGGTTTATCAAAATGTTAGGAGAAAAGGATCTGTGAGTAAAGACTGTGTGTGTTCTTCTGTCAGTAGATCAGAGGAAAGGGAGAACAAACAGAAACACGATAGACGGGATTGTGCACATTTAAACACTTTATTATATCCTTAGTGGTTCTAAGTGCAAAATCATGATGGCAAAAAGACAGTTCGGTTCAGCTAACGTTAGCTTAAAGTTTGAGCTACAATGATCCAAGACTGGTTAATAAAGTGGATCTTCCAGGCCTTAACAAATCTATCGTATGCTGTTACCCCAAGAAATAATGTAGAAGCTAATGAGATGCTAACTTTCGCACAATGACTGTATAAAAGAGGTGGACGAAGCAAGCGGGCCTGAAAAGAGGAAGTGCCTTAAACCTGCATTCTTTCTAATGGCCAGCAGGGGGCGACCCCACTGGTTCAAAAAAGAAGTCCTATTGTTTGAAATGGAGGCGACTTCTCACTTGATTTGTTATAGTGGTGCCCCCTACAGGCCTAGAGCACTTCTGTTGCATTAACTGGATTTGCAGCGTTTTCCTTTTTATGTGTTTTCTGAGTTTGTGTGTGTAGCGACTGCAGGAAACAAACTTAAAAGTCGCTGAGAGGCTGAAGTTGGGCCTGGTGGATGTGTGTGACGCGCTAGATCCAAAAGTATGTTTGAAAAAGATTTATTAGTGAAAAAAATCATCTCATTATAACGCACATAAAACTATGGTGGTCAACAGAAAATACGGCAACCCAACTCGCCCTCTTTCCCCCCTCTTTGATAATTACCACCCATAGGCTATCCATTGTGATCCAATCTCCATAATCCTCGCGATAACTGAAAATAATAAATGACAAAATCCCAAAAAACAAAGGAATAAGAATACCAAAATAAAATAAAATAAGTCTTGTTGGCTTCTTCAAGCTGGGACCTCCAGCAGGCATTGGGGCGGTGACGCGGTTTGGATGAGAGTCATCACCTCCAAGTCTGAGGCCATGGTTCTCTGCCTCAACTGAAGTGAGTTTCTCGAGGTCTTGTTCACAATTTAGGGTGAAATGGATCGTGAAACTGACAGGCGGATCAGTGCAGCATCTGCAGTAGTGCCAGCGTTGTACCAGAATGTTGTGTTAAAGAGGGAGCTGAGCCTGAAGGCAAAGCTTTTGATTTACCAGTCAATCTACGTGCCAACCCTCACCTGTGGTCATTAGCTTTGGGTAGTGATACAAGCGGCCAAAATGAGTTGCCTTCGGAGGGTGTCTGGGCTCAGTCTTAGAGATAGGGTAAGGAGCTCGGAGATCCGGGGGGAACTCAGAGTAGAGCTGCTACTCCTTCGCATCGAAAGGAGCCAGTTGAGGTGGTTCAGGCATCTGGTTAGGATGTCTCCTGGGTGCCTCCCCTGTGGAGGTTTTCCGGGGACGTCCAACTGGGAGGAGACCCTGCGGCAGACCCAGAGATCGCTGGAGGGATTATATATCCCGTCTGGCCTGGGAATGCCTTGGAATCCCCCAGGAGGAGCTGGAAGACGTTGCTGGGGAGAAGGACACCTGGGTCACCTTACTGAGCCTGCTGCCTCAGAGGCCCGGCCCTGGATAAGCAGAAGAAAATGGATGGATTACGTTGGAATGACCTCATTTATGGCTCCTAGTGTGTTTCTGACTTTGCATCGTTTCTGTCTTTTCAGCACGTTTGTTGTTAATGCATTTGTTTTGGCTTTTTGCAGCACGTTGATTTAATTCACGGAGGGTTTCTGTCGTTGCATTTGTTTTGGACTTTTGCATGTGTTTTTGAATTGGCATCGTTTCTGAATTTGCAGCCTGTTACTTCTAATGGAAACCGTTTGTACTTGAACTACGGCCACCGTATTTTGTTACCCCAGAAGACATTTTTTCCAATGAGTTTATTGTCCCAATTAGTATAAAATACGTGATAGGGTGTTGCTGCATGCGATTGAAGGATAGAGGCCTAGCAATGCATCCAACCTCTCGTTCAAATATGAGCTCCTCTTGCGCTAAAAAACAAGATGGCAACAGCGAAAATCACAAACCCAAGGCTTTAAAACAGAAGTCTTTCTAAGGTAAAGAAAAGCCATTAGTACATTTTTAATAAAGTACTAATGATCAGTGTTGCTGTACAGGAAATGTAAATCCAAGTACACCGAACATACCGCCTGAATTAACAATGAACACAAGTTCTTCCCTGTACTTTAAGTGTTAACTCTTCAACCAGCAGCTACGAGTTAAAAGTGTAACACTCACAAAGTATACAGGGTGTCAAAGGAGCATGTGCCACAGACAATAATTACATAATGACCACCTGTGAGCGTGTGTGTTTTCACCAACAATCTAATGATAACCTGGACCGCTTACAGAGAGAAAATCAACGACAGACCCAGTTTCCAAAAGAGAAATATCAGAGCCAAATTCAGAAGATCCTGTCATCTGTTAGACTGAAAAACACCTGACCAGAACTGCAGGAGCACTGATTCATATTTAATGTGTGATTCAGTGATGCTGTAATCTAAACAGGCTGGGTTAAAGTCTTTAGCAGAGGTGTGACTGATCAGCAGCTGTTGAGTTCACTGTTCCCTGTCGACATAAACACAAACATGAAGCTGGAAGACGTTCAAAAAGCATCCAGTTGATTTAAAATAAATATTAAGAGATGAAAATGAGCTTTTTTGTAGCTCTTTGATGACTGGATCTTACAAATATTGGGGTGCAAATTCCATTCCTGCAGTGAATACAACACAGAAAATCACATTGTACATTCCTTACTTCTTCTTCTTGTTTTGTTTTGTTCTTTGCTTACAAAAGTGTTGTTTTTAAAAAGGCCCATCAGTGTATCCAGAGTGTGTTCAGGAGATATCGGCTGGTGGAGCCACAGTATTGACGTCCCGCCCCTTCCTCACACACACATTGAACTTGTGACCTTAACGTGTTGGAGCCCTCATGTGGGCTCAGTCTGCAGCAGAGCAGCTTCTTGTGTTGGTCTGAAGCAGATATTCACGGTGATGGAAAGTTCAATGACTGTAGTGTTGGTGTTAGTTACATCTCCTCTCGCTGTTCCTCCTCTACTCTGCTGCTCGGGAACAGAACGACGCAGGAGCAGATTTGTCAACAGAGCTGTCAGTCATGAGGCCACACTCCCATTTTATAGCATCACATAACTAATTAAAAGTAAACACTTTGACATAAATCAGCATGATAAGAACTAACTATAATGACAGAAACCATGTTTGAGAAACATTTATTTGATGTGTATTTTGATTTTATAGTTTGACTCATGTCCCATCTGTTAACATGGAGGAGGCGGGCTTTATGAGCTATACTGCAGCCAGTCAGCAGGAGGCGATAGAGAGGGTTTGGCCTTACTTTACTTCACTTTCTTCCATCTTTTTATACAGTCCATGGTTCAAACTAATGACTGTATATATAGATGGACGACGCGTCTCCATCTGCTCCCATTGTATGAAAGTGGTGCCAAAATAGCCCCTGTGATAGGCGCTGCCATTTTGCGATGGTGATGTCATATGGAGCCAGAGACTGCGCAGTAGAATTCGGCGGGTGGAGCGACCATAGCCACTTCCGCTAACCAAAACACACACTTAACTTACCGAAAAAACAGCAAGGATCCTGCATGCCACCGTGTTTAACAGCAGAACAGCTTCTCTGTGTTGGTCTGAGGTTAACGTTCACAGGTATGGAAACTTCAACAACTGTAGTGATTGTTTAAGTTACGTTTCCTCTCGCCGATCCTCCTCTACTCTGCTAATGTGGAACAGATCAGCTGCAGGAGCCGTATTTGTCTACAGAGCTGTCAATCATAGTTTTGACAACATCAAATAACTAATTAAAAATAAACTTGTCAGAAAAATGAACACTTGGACGTAAATCAGCATGATAAGGACTAACTATAATGACAGAAACCATGTTTGAGAAAAATTTATTTGATGTGTATTTTGATTTTATAGTTTGACTCATGTCCCATCTGTTAACATGGAGGAGGCGGGCTTTATGACCTATACTGCAGCCAGTCAGCAGGGGTCGCTCAAAATGTTTTGGCTTCACTTTTAGGGAGCTGTCATGTTGTCCATCTTTTTATACAGTGTGTTTATTAAACTCTGGACCAAGTGGGTCAAATATGTAAGACCCTTACTGACAGATTTTGTGGAATTACCAACAAAGGGGCCTGTGATTTTACATTAGAAAACCTCATTAATTGCATCCTGACACACTTCCCATTACTCTTGTGGTCACACTTTATCTCTCCCAAGAGAACGGCAGAGGAAATGAAGCTCTTTATGTTTTGAAACACAAACGGCTGAATTTAAAATATGTTTCTTTAAAAAAAGAGTTATTGGTTGACATTCAGCATGTCTTAAAATAGCTAAACTCCAAATGCATTAACTTTTCTAGTGAAGTTGCTTTAACATCTGTCAAGTCTTTTTCACATTAAATCCTGTTTCTGTAACTTCAGAGTCTTTGCCATCGAAGCTTCTCATCAGACACAGGAAACTTAAGATCGTATGAAAACAGAGTTGGAGCCCCTCTGCTGGTTTGTCATGCTGCTGAGCACTGCTGTCAATCAATGTGTTTTTCTGCCTCCTGATTGGCCGGCTTGTGTACTCAACAGAGAAGTCTCCGCCTCCCGAGCACAGCGGCTGTACTTTTCCACTCCAAACTGAGCTAGCATCCAACTCCATCCACTCGTCCTCCTCCTCCTCCCTCCATCACTTCTTCTATTCATAACACACACACACACACACACACACACACACACACACACACACACACACACACACACATCCCCCTCCCCAACATACACACACACTGAAGCAACAGAGATTTCTTCCAGGGTTATTCAGAATCACAACAGCAGAAGTTTCTCTCTGATTGGTTCGGAGTTCTAGTAGAAAAATAAACCTGTACGCTCCGTCTCACTGTGGTTTTCACTGTCAATGTTTTGAAAAGTTAAATAGAAATTAGCTTAAGTATCAGTTTTCTGGACATTTATACTTTTTACTTTAATCTGTCTGCTTTATTTATTGCACTGTTTCTACATCCACATTTGAAATAACTCCACTGCCAACTGACACTTCCTCTTTTAACCACGCTGCCTGTTGTTTTGTGTTTTATGCCTGTAAAGCACTTTGTAGCTTTATTTTTAAAAAAGTGCGATATAGATAAAGTTATAATAATTATTATCTTCATGTCATGTGATCTGTCGGGAAACATGAGACACGACTGCAGCTGTTAAAAAGCATCAGAAGACCGTGATTATTGTCCTGTCACACGTGAAACAGCTTTAACTCTGGAGATTTGGAGCAATGAATATTCTCTCAAAAGGTCTGATAGTTCAGTCTTGGAGCAGTCTTGTTCTCGTTCAAGTGTTTCTTCCTGTTTTAGCATTAGCCTCTGTGGTTAGGGTCAGGATATGGTTAAACACTGCGCAGAGACATATTATGACGCCAGGTCCAAATGATCTCAGGTCAATGTGTCAGGAGTGTCAACATGTCTGATACTGCCGTGGATTCAAGTCAAGTCTCAGCTCTGATCTTGTGGTGCAGCAATATCATGCCAGGATATTTATTTATTTTGGCATTGTTTTGTAGAGCTGATTGTAGAGACAGGCAGGAAGTAAAGGCAGAGACCGAGAGAGAGTGTGTAGCTCAATGCAGTGTCTCATTCACGGTTCTTTCATCGATCTTCCTGAAAAAGTGATGCTTGTGTTTGTCTTGTTGTTTTTACAGACATGTCTGAACCAACACCGTAACTCTTTGGCTGCTTCTTTTGAATTTAACCAGGGGAAAAAACAAGGGCTTATGGGTAATGGCGCATGTGAAAAGCCATGAAAAACAAAACTGTTGAAAAAAACAATACATCGAATTTCCTAATCACGAAAAAGTACCTTCCGTATGAAGTCAGCAACATGACGTACTGGTAGCGAGTACAATAATAAATGCCTCTAAGAGACTACGTGGGCTCTATACTGTGACTCGTCCATACTTAGTCCATATTTAGTTTTTTTAACCAAAAACTGAAAAAATACTGTGACACATGCATGTATGCACTTATGTATTTACTCAGTGCAATTATTTTTCCATACTTTCATACTTTATAATACTCAATTTTAATGTAAAATATATTTCTTGCTGTTGCTGATTGTATTGTACTATTATTGTTTGTATATTTATCACTGTTGTCTGAGCTGTTGTAACAAGTTAAACCTTCCCCAATGGGGGATCAATAAAGATTATCTTATCGTATCTTATCTGACAAAAAAAGAAAAACATAACACAAGGTGAAACCACACCAAGGTGCCCAACACCGGAAGTGATTCAACCATAAAAGGAGTGCAGCATAAACACATGATAATCAACAAAGGCATAAAGCACACTACGGCTTTAATGATGCTGAGGTTATGTTCCAACTTATTTGACTTATTACAAATATCAGTGGATCAGTTTTGTCACTTGAACATATACAAATGTCCTTTTAGCTGCTCTGACTGTTAATTTAGGTGTTAAGACATTGATAAATGTAATCATGGGTCGGTCACCAAACACTAAATTCCTGATTTTAAATTGGCATTTGAAAGGCTTGCATATCTACAGTGTATCAGGCACTATAGTGTGGTGTATAATCTAAATATGGTTTATAATCTTTATAAATAAAATTGTCCTTCGAGTTAAGACACTGACGTATTCATATTTGATCGGGTTCCTTTGTTGCATATTTCTCTGCCTTGTCTCTATTAAATAAAAGCAGAAAACACCCTAAAAATAATTAAAAGGAAAAATGTCAAGTATTCAGGTTAAAAAATCTGGTGGAACATGTTTACGGAAGACTGCGGCTGTTATCAGCAGATTAATACGCACTGTTGTGCAGATATTTGAAATGCATATCAGTGCACATACTTGTGGTTATGCCTGTATTGGTATTGTCTGTGTATCTGTGTTCCTTTTAAATACTTTCTCCGTTTATCTGATCATTACCATGTCTACTGCACAGGTGCCCCTCCCCCTGCCCTGGAACAGAGTGTCTTTGCTCAAAAACAGTGACTGTATTCAGGAGTATAAAAGACAGAAGATAATTATTAACACCTAAAATATTCAACTTTAAACTAAGAGTCTCACAGACATTATCAACTAGTAAAGAGCATCAGCACGTGTGTTTGAGTGGGTGTGTCTGTGATATTTGTAACCGTCATTTCTGCTTAACTCTGTCTGTACTTGTTGGACCAGAGCCTCTTCACCAACAATTCACACTTAACAACAATTATGTTTTTGTTCACTTGCATGTGTGTGTTTGTTCATCTTTGTGACGACAAATTTAGCTTTTGGATTTTGGTGAGATAAATGTTTGGGTAGGAAGAGGCCAGAGAGGGTACTCAACTGTAGTGTCAGCAGATTAGCATTAGCTTAGCTAGCAGAGGAAGTTTTTACAGGGTACTGATCTACTTTCTGTAATCCACACACACACACACACACACACACACACACACACACACGGCTTAGGGCTACCGTTTGTGGGTGTCTGTTTGTGTGTGCGAGTGCCAGCTCACTCTCTCTTCCTGTTTGGCAGTGTCAGCTGACCAATCAGAAACAGCATTGCAACATTGCACAACAACTCAGAGTTTAAAGTTGGAGCTGATGACAACAGCATAAAAAGTAGAAACAGGTTCTAAAGTTAGAGACAAAACAGCTGTGACCTGCCGCACGGTCTCTGAGCACTAGGCTGGTGTTCAGCGCTAGATAAGATAAGCAACAGGTCAAAGGTCAGTCTGAGGATTTTAGACCTGCTGCTGGCTTGTGACTAAAGGATTTGTATGATTTGATTATATCATCCAAACAGACAATGAGAGGTTACTGCTCCAGGACCCCAGAACACATTAGGCTCTGAAAACCCTGGACTCACTGTGTTTTTGAAAATGTGTTTGGGGAAAGTGCAGTGGTAAGGATACACAAGTACAAAAATGCCCCAAAATGTTTGTGCATGTTGTTTCTTTTGTATAGGCTTTTGAAAACAAAAGTTTGTTTTGTTGATGACCTTTCTTTATGTGTTGAAGTTTGAATAGAAATTGGAATTTGGAGGTATTTAGTGTGAATTTGGCTGTATGAGCTGTATAGATAATTGATTTACCTTATTACAAATTCTTATGCCAAAGAAGTGGGTCATAAAAGTAAAAGCGCATGTCAAAAATCTATACTTCTCTGCTATAGAGAATCAATTACACAGCTAAAGCTAAAGATAGTTAGCCTGTCACATCAAGTTAAATCTAACTGCAGAGTTTGCCACAGCTAGCCAGCTACATCTAAAGTTGAAGCATCTACTTATCCCCCACCCCTCTGAGTTGTAATATATTATCAAAATATCACCACAACATATTTTTTCAGTTTATTCTTCCACAAAATTAATCAAGGAACTTGCAAAATGTAGTCATAATGGTAATAAAACTAGCTGCTAACAGGTAGCTAACCTGGCTTAGCAGGGCAGGAGTGCCTTCTCAGTGACAAGTGGTATTCAAGGAAGATTGAAGATTCAGCTAACTCTAAATCCCTTATTTGAAAGCATTATAGATTAAGATTAAGCATTATAGATTAAAGATTAAAAGGACAATTAAATTGTAAGAATGAGAGTTATGTACTGTTTTCCCCCTCTCATCACCTTATGTTTAAAAGTTAACTTAAACTATGATCATTTTAGCATACAAAACCAACCACAGTAAGAAAGTATTTGGTCAAATTTCAGTTGATATTAAATGTACCATCTTACAAAATATTATGCCAAAGACGTATGTCATACTGTAAAAACAATCATGTAAAAATGTGCACTTATCTGCAAGAGAAAATCTAGACGGCTAAAGCTGGTAGCAAGTGGTAGTAAAGCCTATCACGTCAAGTTTAAGCTAACAGGGGAGTTTTCCACAGCTAGCCAGCTACAGCTAAAGTTGAAGCTAAATCTACTTACCCCCACCCCCCTGAGTTGTAGTATGTCATTAAAATGGCATTACATCTTTTTTTCCCCATTTTATCCTCCCACAAAACTGAACAAGAAAGTACCTGAATCAAGTCATTAATGGGGATAAAACTAGCTGCTAATGGGTAGCTAACCTAGCTATAAGCAGAGTAGGAGAAGCTGCCTTCTCAGCCTGTGACTCAGAGAGGAATTAATGTGGTTTGTTTAGGTCCAGCTAATTCTTAATCTCATATTTAAAGGTTTTACCTCTTTTAAATAACCATTAACATTATTTTAAATCTTCTTATAAAAGTTGATTTTCTTTGTATAGTTTACATTACGAGACAGCTGTTAGAATGAAAACATTTTGAAATGTTTTCCCTCACATTATCTTTTAACTTCACTTATTCCCCCCACTGAGCTGGAATATGTCACTAAAATATCATAACACCTTAAATTAGTTTTATCCAGTATATAACTAAACATTGAAGTAGCTAAATGTGGTCATAATGGAGTTAAAACTAGCTGCTAACTGGGAGCTAACCTAGCTTAGCAGGGTAGGAGTGCCTTCTCAGCCTGTGGCTCTGAGAGGAATTCATCTGATTTGTTAAAGTTCAGCTAACTTTAAATCACTTTTTTGAAGGCATCACTTAAAAAGGTAAAATAACTTATAACATTGGTTTTAATCAATTTATTAAAGTTGATTTTCGTTTTATAGTTCAAAAGGACAAGAAAGCTGAAAGAATTAGAACATTTTGTACTGTTTTTCCTTTTATAATCCCTGATGTCTAATGGCAGAGTAACTATAGTAACTAATGTTAAGTCTATCCCACTGACTATAATAGGCTGAACTGTATGATAAAGCAGCTAAACTACTGGTATATGATATTGTTTTTACCAGCCAGCTTGAACTCTATAGAACAATATTTATAGATGTAACTGTTGCTCTGTCTCTTACTGTGAAGGGCAGAATAATATATCTTTTAAGTCACAGTAAATGACATCCAAAACCTGCCTCTGTCACACTTTGACCTGTTACCATTATTAGTTTATGACACACAAACACAAAGAGGCTTAAACCTCCCTGTCCGCCGTCAGTGGGTGTGACCAGCCCACTCCACTTTATGTAATCCACTTCAACCGCTCTGCAGGAACACTATGTTTTCCCCTCCTCCTAGCTTTAATACCCGCCTGAAACATTCCTTAATGTATATGAGACGGCTGGGATACTATAGAGAATCCACTGTGATGTAATTTCCTTTGCCACGGACTAAAGTAGTTATATACCAGTTGTACATACCATAATAAATGTAACATTTTCACAAAAGCCACTCAAAGATTTAAAGTGGTTAAGAGGGTTAATGCAAGTATTAGGCAGCAGGGCATATGTAGATTATTTGAAGGTGTTTATGCATTTAAATGAACATAAATACTCAAAACTAGTAAAGATTCAATAAATCAATGAACGTTTGCTTGTATGAATGAATATATTAACTTAGTCCAAGCCAAGTTCCTTTAACCCTGCCTACTTCCTTTTGTTACATCACATTAAGTCAGCACATATGGCCCTATATGCATTGCATTAGCACACTATATTTGGATTATTATCTTTGTACATTGAACATTGTCTGCTTAGTTTACACAGTAAACCTTTGCACACTGTCTTTAGACTTTACAGCTCTTTTTATACACTAAAGACACATACTGCACGTAATTTATATAATATCTTTTATATTGTTTAGTTTATTCTATTCAAATTTCTCGACAGTAGAGTACTGCTGTTCAATTTGTTTCCTATTCTTATTTCATTTTTTTGTTAATCGTAATGCACCAACTTCAGCAAGACAAATTCCTTGTTTGTGTAAACATACTTTGCAATAAACCCTGATTCTGAACTTAGTTTATATATTATTTATATAATAAGTTATTCACTAAATAATTAATTAAATCTGCATGTCACTTAAATATCAGTAGTGTTTTTGTTATGATTTTAGACGGCCAGGACCACTATGGAAATATGTCAAATTAACTGTAAGTATCTTTATCTTGTGTCTTTTTGAATTTTTTTAAAAGAAAAAAAACATTGTATTTGTGACATTTTCATTATAGTGTTTAATTATGTCTTTTTTATGTCCTGTCTTGCATAAACATCTTGTCAAGATTGTTATATGTGTTGGTCCTGGCATTGGTCATCAAAACAGACTTTATGCAACCAAAATTAAATTCTTATTTCTGGCCTGTAATTTAAATAATCATTTTTAAATATGTATTAATAAACTCCTCACTCTTTCTTCCTGCTCCTTCCTGTCATGTGACTGTTTTTCTATACATGCGAGTATTGTGCATGGTCTTACTGTGCCTTATTCATGACTCAGTGACACACTGACCCTGATAACTCAGACACCTAATAAAAAACTCACTCACTTATTTATATCCACAAAAAATCAATCACCCAACAATACATTTATCAGCTATTTATTTGTTTTTTTCTTTTTTATTCTGTACAGTTAAGGGCTTTTCTTGTTAATGACAGTCTGCATCGGCCAATCATCTGCAGCCTAATCCAGCCAGCTCGACGCTGATTGGCTGTTTGGGTTCACTCCCACCACCCAGGCCTTCTCCCTTTGTGTGCAACAACAACAACAGAAAGGCAGCACTTTACAGCACCCAGACACACTGTACATTACCAAACGTCAACCAAACATGATGTAAAAAAACATCCGTCTTAAGAATGTCATTTAATCTCACATTCAAAATGTATCTTAAACCTTAAAAAATACCAACAGGGTGAGATTATTTCACTTCTCCTCAGTGCAGTTCCCCTTGTTTTATAAACATCAGTGCCAGTATCATCAGGAATGATAAAGTAAGGCAGATAGCTGCAGGAGTGTTAATAAAAAAACAAGCTTGATTTAAAAACAGTTTTAAAAAGTTGCAGGGAAACTGGTGAAATCATCTCACCCTGCAAGCAGACTCTTAAGACTTTAAGGCTTAATTATAACATGGAGATTTATTGTCTGTGAACATGAAGCAGAACAAACCTGACCCTGTTCAGTCTGAGGTTTGAGGTTCACACTGCTGAACACAAAATGGCTCCCTAAAAGTTTCCCTTCAGGGCGTCAGGATGTCACAGAACTCAACAAAGTCCCTCTGCATGAAGTTCTGGCTCTGAAGCAGGTCATCTTCGGAGGGGAAATACTGCATGCTGTCCTCCTGCAGACGCACACTGTCCTCACGCAGATGCAAACTGTCCTCATGCAGACGCAGACTGTCCTCGTGCAGTACCAGAATCTGTCCTGGTGGTGTCGTTGAGCCGTGTGGATTGGGACTGTCCAAAAGGGCTCCTCTTGCATTCTCCAGGACGCCCAGGTACGAGTCCATGTCTGTGAGCTCCACGTCGCTGTCGGAGCTGCTGCCACTGTCGCTCCCAACCGAGTCGGAGCGCATGTGCAGCATCTGATACTTCTCGTGCATCAGAAACTGGTTGGTGTTCTTGGGTGCCCGCATCCCCCTCGCTCTGTTTCCTTTGACGTAAACTGGACGGAGGGACATCACCGACCTGCGGGGATGATTGTAGAAAGGATTATGACGTTGAGGGTGTTGGTGGTGGTGATTGCGCCCTCTTGGCCACCCTCCCCCTCCTGTCCTCCGCCCCTGCAGGCGCCCCCTGCAGCTCTTGGACCAGCCGTGCTTCCTGCGACTGGACGGGTCCCTCTGCGGAGCCCCTTCTCCATCCTGCTGCTGCTGCTGCTGCTGCTGCTGCTGCTGGCAGCTCCTCCTGCACATCATCTCTGAGAGCATTTTCTTGTCTTTCTCGCAGTGGCCTCCCTTCCTCCCTGCTGCTCTCCTTCACATCCTCCTCCTCGCTCAGTGGCAACGACAAAGAGAGGCTGGTTTCTGTTTTCCTGTCTCAGATCACAAATGACCCTCCTCTTGCTCAGAGTCTACCTTTTCACTATTCTTTCGCTTTTTTTCTTGACCTCTGGCTTTGGCTGGTGCATTGCCTGCTCCTTTTCCCCTTGCAGCAGCAGCTTGCCTGCTCGGCTAGCTCCCTGTCACGCCCTCCTCTGTCTGTATAATCTCTCTTCTTCACCTCTCTCAAAGTCAAATCAGCTCTTATCAGCTCTGATTAGTGAACTGAGGTGAGCTGTGGAGGGGTTATAAGCGCCTTCTAGATAATTTAAAGCTGTTATTTCTCAGGTTCAGGTCAGCAACTGTGTTGTACTCAGCTGTAGCCAGCACTGACTGTGGCTCTGCCTCCTCCTCAGAGCCTGGATAAAGAGCTGGAAGGATCCATTCAAGGGTTTAACAGAAGGAGGGGGTCAGGGCTTTTAGATCTGTCCTTTGCCTACTATGACCACTGTTATATGACAGATTTCTATTAGACATTACTTCTCGTTGTGTGAATAATAAAACAACACATATTTCTGCCTGCAGATTGCTTGTCTTGTGTGCTGTGGTTGTAAAGAGCAGAAAAATGCCCCCTGCAGCAGAATGGTTCAGTCCGCTTAAGTTTTAGCAGCTGAAATCTGATCCACAGCTGCTGCTGTAACTGCCCGCCCCTCTAACACACACACACACACGTACAAGCACACACAGTACTGTATCAACAACCAGCAGCACTGGGGCACGAGGACATGGTAGTTATTGTAATAACAGTAACAGCAGTTAGTTATTGTGTCATGCACATGCACAAGAACCCAGCCCACATTGACCAACAAGACACCACAAATACCGTGTCAGTCGAGGAGCATGTGTCTGAAATGATGTGTTTTTTACATAAAACTTTGCAAATCAAACAAATACCTTGACATCTCTCTAAAACTGTACAAATAAAATCTGCCACAAAGACTTTCCCCTTAATAAAGAAACACAAGTTTGAAGCTTACATGGCTGTAGGGATGTCAAAGTCGGACAGTCTTTCCACCATTTAAGTCCAGACTCTCCAAATATCCAAATACTGCAAGTATTAAGTTGTTAATCTTAAACAGACATGTGTGCTCCCAAAACAATGCATCCAACAGACTCTGATTATCCTCTGACTTTCGTGTAATGCCTCCCTGAGGTTGACATTTGTGATTTCAGTGGAAAATGTAAACAACTTTTTGATTGCTTGCCATTAAATTTGGGTCAGACGTTCAGCGTAATAGCTGTAAGATCCCTTCAGTTTGCATCTAGCACCATCATCTGGTCTAAATCTTAAAATCTTTCAATACTGTTCCTGCTAAATTAATGATATTCCCATCAAGTTCAGCTGTGATTGATTTGTGTAATGCTTATTGGCATAGTAGACATTATACCTTCCAAACATCAACAAGTTGATATGGCTCTGTGTGCATGTTATTGTTAGCATTTAGCTCAAAGTAGCTGCAGCTCCAAAGAGATGCTAGTGTGGCTGTAGAATCTTAATTTTGTTGAGTATCCAACTAGAAGATGAATTAATAAATTAAGGACATTTTACTAAATAGGTAAAGCCCTTAAATCAATAAGTACTGATCAATTAAATACACACATCCTCCTAAATGTCACCTAAATCTCAAATCAGCATTTCCTTCTCATTCAAATCATTAAAACTAGCAGGCTTCTTCTTCCTGCAGCTACAATTACCAAACCATCCAATTATTAGAATTCTGTATGTATTTGGGTCACTTCAAATCACCAAAACAAAGACAATAGAATGACATAATACATCTACAAGTGTGTAGATTCACTAGTGCCCCCATGTGGCGGTGATGTGTATTACACAGATCAGTGCGAAGCAGGACAGGGGCAGCGGTGTTTACTGTTGACGGATTTGCTATATTTAGATCATTACAGCTATCATCGTGTTACTCTAAATGTTACACTTGTTCTGCGAGTTGACAGATTCACAGGTGTGTGATATCTTATCTCACAGTCTGTGGGGTAATATAATTTAGTACTCAAGTACTCTACTAAAGAGGTATCTTTACTTTACTTGAGAGTGCTTTAATTTCACACTACTTTCTACTTCTACTCCATTACATTTCAGAGCGAAAGATTTATTTCTTCACGTTTATTTGACAGTTTAAATTAAAAGTTACAAAACATATTAAGAGCTTATCAAATGTGAGGTTTTCTTATATATATTACGCTGCTGAACTGTGTATAAAATTAAAGCTAAAATTTTGAGTCACACGTCAGAAAATTAAAACTATTTTATTAGTTTAAATTTCATGGTTCAAACTCCCCAAATGTGACATCTGGCTGCTAACTTTGTCTTAAGTTACAGTATACTGAATTATTTTAAGATATGGAATTTTAGTTGGACTAAACAAGCGTATTGAATGTTGTTAGAGGGTTCAAGGTTCATTTATTTATAATCCAAACACATGGTTGCATAACAGATTACAAGGTGCAGTTCTTTAATGCGACAGAAGAACTTACAAAAACACATTTCTTCTTCTTTTTAGAAATATTACAAACCAAACAATCAATCGATTTATGAATGAAGCAAATAATCAGCAGATTAACCCACAATGAAGATTATCAGTAGCTGCAGTCCCCAAAACAAAATCTATTCTAGTTGGTTAACACCTTAACCAACTAGAACAGTAAAATCCTTCTTTGACATTGAAGCATGAGCAATAATAATCATATAATATTTTTTAAACTTAAACTACATTTTTTTATTCCTACTTTCATACTTTCAACATTTTCATGCCGGCAGTGAACAGTCCAGGACAGTGTAAAAAGCTGATAGCATTTGGATTTGAATGTTTATTGTAATAGAGTCCTAAATAATCTGCAGAACAAACAGGGCATAGAGGATGATTACATCAGCTCAACTTCTCTGGTGACACATTCAGTATGCTATGTACTGAATATTTCGCCTATTTTCATACAAGACGTCATCACCATCTGTCAGTCTCATCATCCACCTATTATTTGTGGCATTGGCAAGTTATAGTTTATGAGGCTACTTTGGTCCTTATTACTCAAACATTTGGGAACATTAAGTACACTGAACAAGACAAAAGTTAAACCAAGCCATGGTTAAACACCAGTTGTGAAAAACTAAAAATAGTATGAATTGTCCAAGGTTTGGTCTTTGTCTTATAAATATTTTGTGGTCAGTAAGTCACAACACCACGCCTCTTATATGGATGTTTTCAGTCTATTATCTCATTCTGTGACCATTTCTATAAACGTCACAGCTTTAACAGAGCCGTTATTAATAAACATTTCATAATTCTCGCAATAAATATCTGAACCTTTTATAGAACAAAGGTGGAGCGAGGAGTTGTAATCTCTATTTTGGTTATTTTTGGCCTTTATTGTACGAGTATCTAAGTAGTCTGACAGTGTTCACATGATATTAAACATTTCATTTAAAAAAAACAACTTTTAATTAAGAGAAAACGTAGTGCATTTATTATTAATGAACAACTGTAAATAAAATTTCAGCGTTTTAAAGCAGTCAGCTGACAATATCTCAGGAGAACGAGTTTATTTCCACCTAAACAAATCGTTCATGACCGAAATATCTCTACACTTTCACTTCTCTCTCACTTTGTTTTCTGAAAATTTAGTATTGAACACAATCGTTAGACTTCTGATCCACACTCCATACCAGTTGGTGGCGGTAAGGCACCATAACGTTTTTTCTCAACCGCCATAAAATACCACAAAGAAGAAGAAGAAAAAGACGAAGAAGAAGAAGAAGAAGCGGTCAGCTGCTCTGCCTTGCAGTACCACAACAAACATGGCGTCAGGAGGCGGCTAACGGAAAAGAAGCTGTGGAAATCCTCTAAAAGCCCTTTTAATTAAAGTTTTTTTTACTTCAATAAAATATCAAAGATTCTTGCCTCAATCTCAGCATGGAGTCTGCACCGTTCCCAGAGGAGGTTTCGGAGAGGAAAGTTTGTGTTGTCGGGTCGGAGCTTGTGGAAAACTACACTGTAAGCTAATTAACGTCCGCCGGGGTTCCTTTAGCCAAGCTAGCGCCAGTTAGCGTAGCTTGTAGCTACCCTAGCTCCAGTTCTGACAGTGACAGTGAGATAATGTTGAAGAAATGGCTACGACAGTGAATACATAACGTGTTAAGTTTTTATACTTATTTTTGTCAGTCGTTACGTCTTCATACTCATGACTGAACTATAAAAAAAAAATCATAACTGACAAGCTAGCTGCCGTGCTCACTAAGCTGTCACATATAGTTTCAATGTTTGCAGTGTTTTCTCTAAGGGTTACACATGTAACAGCCTATTTTGTTTGTCTTTCTCTGTCAGGGATTTTTAACATCTTATTTTTCTATTGTATGTATTTCTTTACGTTGTATATCATCCCTATATTGTGTAAGGCCATGGTTCTCAACTGGTGGGTCGGGACCCAAAAGTGGGTCGCAGATGTGTGCTTAAAAAAAAGAAACAACCAATGCTGCACTTTCATTTTGAAGGACATGGGTATCCTATGATGTGCGTGCAGTACTAGTGTAGTTTATTCATACTCCACGTATCCACTGATTTGGTAATCCCAGCTACAGTTACATTTACAGTCTTGAAACTTGATGAGCCCTACAGTAGTTGCATTTATTTTGCACATCCACATATTATGGTAATCACTAGCAGAACGAGCTGTCATTAAAACAGTTCAAATGTCACAAGACCTAAATTAACCTGATTACAGCTCAATCGGTTATGTTATAGGCTGAGTTGGAAACTAATGTGTCCTTTTAAAAGATGTTCTTTAATGTTTCTTGATCTTTCTCTATTTAATTATTAAAACATTGATTCAGTTCAGGAACCACAGTAGGCTTTATTTCATGCAGGTTTTAATCATTGAGTGTCCTGCTGTTTATTTCAGGTCTATATCATCGATGTGACGGATGGAGAGCACAAGTGGACTGTGAAGCACCGCTACAGTGACTTCCACGACCTCCATGAAAAGGTAAAAGACCAAGTGATGGCTGTTTAACCCCATCAGTATAAATCTGCTTTAAAATCCCCATAGCTTTTCTTAAATCTTTATTTTGTTGTCGGTTGAGATAAACTAACAACATTAGAAAGTAAACAAGAATCAGTATTTCTTTATGGTTTTTATACTGCACAGTGCTAGGCCTTATTAATCACCTCCAAAACCCGTAAGCGACCATATTAAAACATTAAGTACTGGAGATGCATATCATAGAACTTTACGGCTTATAACTTTGTTTGTCTGTCCTCCATTTGCTGCAAGTATGAAGAGGTGCTAACTTTCATGTTACCAGTGTATTCTTTGATCAAAAAAACAATGTTTTTACTGACATTGTTCTCTTTCTTGCATTTGCTGTAAAGCAGCAAAGAAATTGACTTCGATTTAGTTAATTGCCTGCGTGACATTGTGTGTAAGAAAAGACTCCACATTATCTTGTGTAATTATGCCTAAAATTAAACAATCAGAATAATAATTTATACTTCAAATTTATACCTCATTTATCAGAAAATGAAATACAATCAATATATTATTCTCCTCACCCATTATTAGACAAAATGCATTTCATCAGTACGCACCACATCTATTTTCTGAGTGCATTATTGCACAAGTTTCTCCAAACGACCTTGATTATTGTTTATCAGGCTGTGTCTGATTAACAATTTGCAATGTTGTGCAACCATGTTAAGTAAGTGTGATTGGTATTAAATGTGCTGAAAATACAATATGGCCCTTTAAAAAACCCTTTCTGACTTTAAACTTGCAATCAAACACAAAGCAGGAGCCTCAGACAAACTTTGAATAGTTAACACCTCTAAGGAACAGAAATAAATGGCTAAGAAAATGGTCGTAACATCCGTCGTGTTTTGTGTGTGGCTAATAAATAAAATATTTCATCCTTGTGTGTTTTTCTTCAGCTGGCGGCAGAGAAGAAGGTGGACAGACGGCTGCTTCCTCCAAAGAAGATGATTGGGAAGAACTCAAAGAGTCTGGTGGAGCGGCGGCAGAAGGAGTTGGAGCTCTACCTGCAGACGCTGCTGCAGCAGTTCCCACAGGCCACGCCCACTCCGCTCTCCGGCTTCCTGCACTTTCACCTCTATGTGAGTACACCTGAGGCTACTAATACCCTCCAAGCTCTGTACATGTAGAGTAACCTGTTCAGATGTGTCAGCCTTCTAGTACTACACCTGATAGTACTCCAAATAAACAAAGAAATATTACTTGCTCTAGTGTATTTTCAGATACTTAAACCAGCAGGTACACTACACAGCAAAAAGAACATTGCAGCTCTATGCAACAGTTTAACACATGATTCCATACAATTGGCATTAATCTGCCGGTATAACAGCTCTCTGGGAAGCATGTCCATCAGACTTTGGAACCTGGCTGCAGGGAAACAAGAGGGACAGTGAGCGCTAATACTGATAACAGGTGATAAGGCCTGGCTGACAGTGATCTTGTTCATCCCGCAGGTACAGGACGAGGTTGAGGGCATGGCTCTATGAAGGCCAGTCAACTTCCTCCTCAGCAAACTGTAAATAAAGTTTATTTCTGGAAGTGGCTTTGTGCAAGCGGTCATATTGAAACAGGAAACGACCTCCTCCCCAAGAGTTGCCACAGCGCTCTGATAAATCTCCAGTGAATTGTTGTGGTTGTTCCATGAAGCTGGAGGGCTTTATGAAGCAAAAATAGATCCATTCGCTGCATGTTGGTTCTTCAGTGTGAGGATTTACTGCAGTTTACAGTAAACTTATTTGTTTTTAAGCACTGATTATTTTCCAGGCTGAGGAGCCCTGCTTCTGACTGGTGTTAGCAATTGTTTTTTATTGTCATAACTAATTGGTAGTTTTAATTATTAGGGCTTGTGTACAACAACGATTATCTCGCATAAGGAGAAGAGATGCGAAGCACCAGATTTAGCTGATGGATGTTTTCCATCTGCAGTCACTGGGTTGGCTAACACAAACACTGACTGAACTGATGTAATTCATGCAAATACAAGTTAAGGCTTTGTTTTCACAGTGATTGTGATCATATGATGAGGTCTCTAAAACAACAGACCAGTGTTGTCTGGGTCCAAAGCACCCTGCAGAAAAGTTAGCTGATAGAATAACCTTCTCATGTTATTTGAGATGATGAGAAGTCACAGTTGACTTAAATAATTACAGAGAACAATTGTATTTTTGTTTATTATTCAGCTACATTTATGCTGAAGTAGCATAGAACTGCTGTTTGATGTGACTGTGATGGAAGCATGATCATCAAATGTTGCGTAATTATCTAAGCTTACATGCTATTATCCAGCTAAAATACAATAGTGCTAAGACTATAATACCAAGAAAGCTTGTTAATCTTGGAAAAAAAAAACTTCACAAAACAACATCAGACACCTGCACAACGTTGAATTGACCATCTGTTGGCTGAGCAGTGGAGAAATAAGATGAGTCTAGCAGCCAGGCGTTAGTTGATTTGAAGTGATCATTTTCCTCTTTTTCTCTTTCAGGAGATCAACGGCATCACGGCAGCACTGGCTGAGGAGTTATTCCATAAAGGTTAGCTTCCTCTCTGTCCTTTTTCCTTTCATATAATGCTCCTAAAACTGTGTTAATAATTATTGATTCCTTCAGTGGATAGTGTCTTTCCACTCAGAAACCCTCAGAGGCTGTATATTTGCTAGGAATATAAGCCTTGTTTTTCTTATCTGCTTCTGTTTTTAAGTTATGTCATTATGAACATGAATAAAATAAAATAAAATAAAAGGGCTTTTAGCATTTCATAGAAAAATACAACATAGAACCACTAAGGCATATTTCCACTTAAAGTTAAACTGTATTAAAGTTCCATCTCGTCCTCTACGCCTACAGTTTGTTTCTACAACCAAATACAACTTGACCACTGTTTTAGGCCGTGCTAAAATCTGATTTGCAGTGTAAAAACACCTGTGAACATCAAACTCACTAGCCTACAAATTAGTAAATGGGAAATCTTGCACATTGAGCAATAACAGGCTGCTGTGTGTTTGTTGTAGGTGAGCAGCTGCTCCAGGCTGGCGAGGTGTTTTCTCTCCATCCGCTGCAGCTCTACTCCGTCTCCCAGCAGCTTCGCCTGGCCAAACCCACCTGCTGTAACGGAGACGCAAAGACCGACCTGGGTCACATCCTGGACTTCACCTGCAGGCTGCGATACCTCAAGGTCACACACTGCTTATTTGAACTTAAATCACCACTTCAGTGTTGATACCTGACTTAAATATCAAGAGGGGAAACGGTGAATGTTCTCACTGGTTTTGTCTCTTTGTTGGTCAGGTGTCTGGTACCAGAGGTCCAGTAGGAACCAGTAACATCCAGGAGAGCAGTCTCCCCTTCGACCTGTCTGTTTTCAAATCACTGCTGCAGATCGAGGTAACCGTCTGTCACTCTTTGAAACACTATGTCCTTTTCCCATGTAGAATTTCTGCCTGATACGTATCACACACAAATGATAATGGGACAGTGAACACCAGGTAAGCCCACATTTAACCTGTTTATACTGGATGTAAGAGCCACTGCAGATCATGTCTATATTAGGTTTATGTTGTAATTACATGTTTTGTTCTAATAAGAAGTTTACGCAACAGTTGTTTATTTTGATTATTGTAACACAGGTGGACAGGTGGTTGTTATAGGTTTTAAGTGCTTGAGTTAAGTTATAGTTTTGCAAATGAGGACGTTCTGTGAAGTCCCTTTCCAGTCTCTTATAGATGCTAAAGTTACAGACAGACAGAGAGCAGAGCAGAGAGACAGCCATGTTTTCATCTAGTCCCGACCTGTGGACTGTTGGCTGAGCTCCAGCCCAGCGATGGACGTCCAGCAATGTCCCAAACTGCAGAATAAGAAGAAGAATAGAATCACAGATGAAGGGCAGATCGTCTGCAGATACAGACACCAGCTCACACTTCTCCTGGATTAGTGATGATTAAGAGGGAATATTTTAATATGTAAAATCCTGCTCATTCAGCCATACAACAGTCTGTCAAATGAGCTGGAAAATTACGTGATTTTTGTTCATAGGACTTTTATTTTTGTTGCTGTGGTAACGAAACAGGTTTCAAGTATCTTTTTGTACTGGTGTTGTATCAAAGTTTGAAATTCTGGTGTCATGACAACCCTACAAGTGGCTTTAAAAAGTTTAGGACAATGTTCTTATAAGATGTAGAGAAGTCTGCAAAAGTTTTGACTTCAGAACTTCACTTGTTAAAACCTCTGTGGTAACTTCTCCTCTTTCTGTCCTCAGATCAGCGAGTGCAGCTCTCAGCAGATTCGAGGTCTGTCGTCTCTGAGGTCGAGTCTGGCAACTTTGAGTATACATCGCTCCACAGAAACTATGATGGTACAGATTAGATGAAATACTGCTCTGTAGTATGTATATTGATTCAGTGTCTTTTATGTTGTGTACTGATTTGTACACTTGATAAGTGTGCTGTGTTTCCTCTTTCTTCCTCTAGTCGATCCTGGTCCCAGAGGCGAGCGAGTTCTCACAGTGGGAGGCGGAAGGGGCGGAGTCTGGCTGTCCTGTCACAGCTGTCATCCCCGTGTGGAGAAACCTGACCACGCTGGACATGAGTCACAACTGCATCAACACCATTGACGGCTCAGTGGTGAGACGCTCGGACCAAACCTGAACTTCAGTCAAGTGCTAGTTTTTGCTCCCCTGATTACACTGGGATAAAAACCATGACTGACTCTGGTTCATCTCTATGACCATTTCTCACAATGTCTCAGCTGTTGTTTTATGATATTATTTATTGATAGATATTTTTATGTAAGCTTTTAGCAGCAACATGACAAGAAAAAAGAATCGCCTTTCCACCTTTTGTTGACAAACTCAAGAGTATTTTAGTAAAGAAAGTTTAGTTTCACTTACTTTGTTCTGACACTGAGTTTCTCTTCTGTAGAAACTGATTCCAAAGGTGGAGTTTCTGGATCTGAGCTACAACCAGCTGACCACAGTGGAAAACCTGCAGGTATGTGAGAATGTGATGAAGAATACATCAGCTCTGTCAGGACAGTCATCCTTCATGTAAGCATCAGTATCATTTCAGAGGTTGAAGCACATTACTTGAAAGAAAAAGAAAATGTTTGTCATGTCTGTTTTAAATACTTGGCTTAAATGATTTAGACATTTTCAGAACTATACTATAATATATAATCTACTATAATGCTTCTGTGGACACCCACAATGTGCTGCTGCAGTGTAGTTCAAACTGAGCCTAGTTTAAACGCAGTTAAGGACTTTAACTTGAATGGTGCAACCTGTTTTTACTAATTAAAGTGAGTCAGTCCCTCCCGAGCAGATAGTAGTTATCCCTTTTTGACTGTTGTTGTATTAGAAGGAACAAAGAGATTAGAGAGATTGAGTTCTGAAGAGTTGGAGATTAAAGATTATTTTGATATTTTAAGCAATTTACCTTTGCTATTAAAAGTTGCACCAAAACAAACAACATTAAAAGATTAAACTTACATTCAGCTGCTGCAACATGTAACCAGGTCCTGGAAGGTGCTGTTAGACCTCTCTACAGATGTATCATTAACGATGGTAATGAAGTAACTCTCTTGTTGTTGCAGCACCTGTACAATCTGGTCCACGTGGATCTGTCCTATAACAGCCTGCGGGTCCTTGAAGCTGCTCACACCCGTCTGGGAAACATCAAAACCCTCAACCTGGCCGGAAACCAGCTGGACCAACTGACCGGCCTCACCAAGCTTTATTCTCTGGTCAACCTGGACCTCAGCCACAACCAGCTGGCTCAGGTAATCACACTAGGGGCACCATGATGGTCAAACTGATGATGCATACAGAACTATTTATACGAGTGCAAGAGATGTATTTCCAGCATAGTTTCAGCTTCAACAAAAGGAAAACCCTGAATTTATCAAAGGAGTCGTTGTAAGTTGTTTTTGTTTCCAGCTGGAGGAGATCAGGAACATCGGCTCTCTTCCCTGTCTGGAGAAACTGAACCTGTCCAGTAACCCCATGTGCATCATCCCAGACTACAGAACCAAAGTCCTGGCTCAGTTTGGAGACCGTGCATCAGAGGTACACCAACAAAACAGCCACACTGTTGTTAATATTACTGCTGTTATAATAGGATACACCCCATTTCACCGATATATCACTCATGGTGACTTCGACTCGAGTGGTGAACATTACGAGTGGCGAGTACTTCTAGCACGAGCACAACATACCTCGAGGGGAAACGCTACCACCACAAGTATGATTAAGATTAAAATGATGGGGGATTTCTAAGTGTCAGACATATAGGGAGATATCATGCTTGCAATGAGATTCATTCAGAATTCTTTTCATTCCAGACTGAAGAGTGTGTGACAATTTAAATGTTGGGGGATTTCTTTATTTGTTTCAATGAACATCGGTGCAATGAGGCCTCCTTGTAATAGACACCGCAGTCGTGTTTCCCCCGCAGGCGTGTCACATCGCAGTGCTTGCGACTCATAATTGTGGGGTACATCGAGGTAAGGGGGCACTCGACGTGATTGGCTGCACCGGTTATAATACTAGGTACACAACCAACAGCACTTTAAGTCCCTCTTTGTTGTTGCATTGTTACTAATGCATTTGCTTACGTTGCTAATGCTGGTTTAATTGCCACTAATACTGATAAGGCTACCACAAAAAAAGAAACTGCTTTTACTTGTGCACTTTCAGTCCATCAATATCTTTTTATCCTTTGTGGCTGGGTCTTCAGGTTTGCCTGGACTGTAAAGTGACGACAGAGAAGGAGCTGGACACAGTGGAAGTGTTAAAAGCCATTCAGAAAGCCAAAGAAGTAAAAGAGAGGAAGAGCAGCGGAGACAAGAAGGTACGCTCACACTGAGTCATACAGCCGGAGGCAGAATCGGACCTGCTGAGACCAGTTCATGTGTTATAAAACTGATTTCTGTCAGTTTAAATTTAAAGATAATTAGTATTCTGTAATGTAAAGTAAAGTGCTTAAATAAGTATTTTATTTGCTTGGTTATACCAGTTGTGAGACAGCAGAGATTACACTTTATACCTTTTATACTTCAAATAAGAGGAGGACTTTACCCGGCGTATCACTGATTTGACTCCTTAGACTTTGACCTTTGAACTCTAATAAGTAGTATAAAATCTTGAACTCATTGATCATTGTTGATTGTTACATTTTTGTTCTCTCTCTCTCCAAATAGAATAACCTAGAACCCTGCTGTAGAGGTGTTATAATTCTAACCTGATTATAGATATGAAGTTAAATTACTAACATGTTCCTGAGGCCTGAGGATTGATCAGCTGTTTTTAAACACTCTCTGAGTCACTACAGCAGCCTGTTATGTCACTACATGAGTAATAAGCTGATGTAGTGTTTTGTTGGTGCCACAACCTGCAGATCAGCAGCTTCAGCTGGACAATGAGCTTTGAGGTTTTCTACATTAACAGCAGCGTTTGATGTATTACAAAAACATCGTATTAATTGGAGGAGTGTGGACATAAAACATCCATAATCAAGTTTGTGAGGTTACATTCTTACTTGGAGGCTTTTTTTTAACTGCACAGATGTGAAATAAACTGTGAAGTTTGTGAGCTAATTCTGCGTGTTAGAATATAGCCTGCAAGTTGAGGCTGTTGTATGTTCTGTAAATGTGTAGAACATAGTTTGTGGGCCTTTCCCCCCCCCATCTTTTGGTAAGAGAACATCTGAAAATATTTTAAGGTATCCAGAATGACCAAGATTAATTTCAGTTTGGACGTATAGCCTTCAGAAAAAGTGCTATTCCAACGAGGCAAACAGCAGAAGAAAAACAAAACTATGAATGGATTGCCGCTGCTGATAGCTCCATAAATTGTGCGTCATTTTCACCCGCTATCTGCTCCTATTCGATTCGCAAAGCAAATTGCAGTTATGATATTCAAGCGCTGTGCAGTTTGCTTTTTTTCAGGGTCATTCTGCTGATGGAAACTGGTGACCTCAATGTTGTCAAAGGTGCACAAAAGCACAATTTTGATTACAGCTTGTTCACAGATTTCTTTATATGAAATAAAGGGAAAAAAACTGTCAGGAGGCAAAGCGAGTTTATGAATATTGGACCTCAGACACTAGGCAATTCACAGTACTTTACAGGGACATAGTGATACAATGAAAACAAACATTAAGAAGACATTAGAAATGAATCTAAAAGGATCTAAAAACAAAAAGCTAATGTAAGCTCAAATAGTTGTTAAAGTAATGCTTAAACTTTAAGCACATGGCTTTAGCTCATCACTTTCACAGTTTGCTTATAAAACATTTACACACAGCCTCAAAAGGTCCAAACACTGAGTGTTGCTCTGCTGCTGACGGAGCTGCTGGCTGCAGGTTTGAGGATGTGATCTGCTCGATGATGTAGGTGACTGCCGCTCTCTGAAGGCTTCCTCCTCTCTGTCCTCTCGTCAGATCAGTGAGGAGACCAGGCTGTCTGCAGCTGCACCTCCTCACCTCTCCTCCTCTTCCTCCTCTCCTCCCTCCTCCTCCTCCTGCTGCTCTTCTGCTGTTGCTCCTCCTGCTGTTACCTCCTCTTCTTCCTCCTCCTCCACTTCCTCTTCCTGTCCGGCCCAGCAGGCTGCCTGCCCCAGCCAAGGTAATCATGTATGTATCAGGCTGTGCAGGGCGGAGGGAGGGAGAGGGAAATAGTGGTTGTTATTTCTGATTAAAGGCAACAATCTGCTCTTGTCTTAAATGCAAATCATATGATTCCCCAAAAAACGCTGAGTGTGCTCGCTGAGCTTACAACTAGTGATTGCTTTTGATCATAAATAAATCAAATATCGACCAATTGCGCATCAGCAGGCCGCGGCGTCTGTGGAGAGAAAAAGCAAGCGAAACGCATCCCGGCTCCCATCAGCGTTATCTGACGACCGTTTTGCTTCTTATTAATCTCTATAAACAGACATCTGCAGCAAGTTCAGCTAACAATCTGTTCTGGATCAAAAATTCAACTTTAGATAAATTCCCTTGACGCTGTGTCGCGAAAGCCGCTCAGTATTTCGATTTCCTGACTTCCTTGAATGCATCAGAAATGGTGGATCCGACCTCTGTTCAACAAACTTCTCATTTTAAAGTCGTTTTCTTCTCCTCTTGAGGACAGACCTGACAAAGCTTCATTTTGACTTGTTGCTAATCTGCATCATGTTGTTGTTATATCAGCAAACTTAAGAGCCATTGTTACGTTCCCCAATGATGGGGTTTTAATTTATTTCCCCTCACCATCCTTGGTTGGTTAGGGGATGAGGGGAGTAACAATAAATTAAAACCCAGGAAAAAGAAGGGATCAACAAGGTTTAGGCAAACTTAAAGGAATTTATTAATAAAGTAAAGCGAAAAGGAAACACAAAGCGAGCTTCTTTCAAAAGAAACAAGAGAAGTTTTTCTAAGTCAAAAGACTATTAAACCGAAGATTACAATTAACAATAAACAAACACTAAGGCCTCGAATAAACACCTTTCTTCCACTGAAGGAGTACCACAAGCATGAAGACGTCTGTCACACACACAGCTGACATATCTGGAGGGGAGAATTTCACTTCACTTTTGATTTGAACACGTGGCTGCTCTAAACAATGCAGTGTGCGAGAAAGGAAGTCTTGGCCGAAAGTCGTTTATCGCTAAACGCTGGCTAAACTGAAAAGCCTGACATGTTCACCATCGCTCCCAGAGGCCTTATATCGTCTTCAGGTGATAGCCGAAGAGTTCCGAGATTGTACGGTTGGGAATGATGTCTTGGCTCATTAAATTTTTCAAACTGTTAAAAAATCATAGGTGTTTATGTAAGAGCAGTTACACAGAGGCTTAGTGATGCAAAATGCTAAATGAGCATGATGGGAATAACTCTCTGATAACTAATTCAGTAACTCAAACCGACTAATGTTTTGCTGGAGACTGTGTCTCACCCTGCTAAAGCTCACTAACATTTTTCTGTGACAACTAATATCTGCTCTGGATCAATACAGGCTGAAGAATGTGTGAATGTGCGAAGCTTTACAGAAATAACTAAATGCATGTTTTTATGTGCCATTGACTCACTATTTTTGAAAACACATTTCTCTCAAAGTAGGCATGAATATGTTTTAACCAACACTTTGAGCAGCCATGGTTGTTTTTACATGGTTATCATTATTATACCTTTTTTATGTAGGGATGCAACTAATCATTTTGCTCATCATTTCTAGAATTATAAAGTCTATAAAAAAAGAAGCTGGAGACATTAAATCATTGTAACACACTCTGATCACAAAGTGTCACTGATCTGTTTGGTTTCCTGTTTCAGAAGTGACAAGCAGAGAAGAAGCCCCAGTTCCCCCCAGTGTCCTCCCTCCTGTGGACGCTGCACCTCCCCCTGAAAGCTTTAACACAAATACACACCTCCTGTCTGTTGACCCCACGCAGGTCAGACACACACACCTTAAACACCAGGGAGGGGAGGGGTATGGTACCTTAAAAAACCAATGAGATGAGTGAGAGAGAGTGACGGTTTGATTGGATGGGAGATGAAGAAGCAGTTACCGTAAGGTTTCAGATGCAGCCCAAAATAATTAACCAGCTACTAGTTTAAAACACTCTCCTTCCTTTTGTTCTCTTTGCCATTTCTGGGACTTAATTGTTAACATAGGTGTGTCAGTCCCACACTTTAGTCCAGATTGAAATAGCTTGAGAAATATTGGACTAATTTATAATTGAATTTGTTTGTTCTAACATTGTCTGTCTTGTGTTTATCTACAGGTACAACAACCTGCTGTCAGTCTGTCTGAACACACACACTGTGGAGCTCCTACAAGTATCGATAATTCTACTACTATAACTGTCTGGTCAGTATTAAAAAAAGTGCTGCTTGTATGTTAACATAAATTATACAACAGTTAATTCTGACCAAGTAATCTGATTGGACAAAAGGGCATTCCATGAGTGCAGATATAGAGAACAACATCACTGGGGCTTTTCACTCTGTTTATCACTCCGCCTCAGCCACGTGTTCTGAATACTGTTAATTAACATCACAGCAGAGCGTGTATGTCTACATTAACCAATCTCTGAATCACTCAGCAGACTCTTATTTCACTGGTTGATGATAAATTGAAACAACCAGATAAATGTACGTGATAAAAAACTGCTGATCTGCAATAACCTGTAGACAGAGTGCAGGAGAATGTTTGGGTTGCTTAGCAACAACAGTCCAGTTTCAGTTAAGTTGTGGAACTAGTTGAGTGGGTGGAGCAAAAATGAATCTGTTGTTGATTAATAGTCTTTACTACTATTTGCCGCTTTTATAACTGTTGTATAAAAGCAATGTCACACTCGAGGTCGTGACTTTGTACTGACTATCATCGTTTGCTATGATTATCTGCGTCACTCGGCCTGCGACTGAATCAGAGCCGTGATAATATTAACATCATAACATCACGACCTCGAGTGTGATATTGCTTGATTATTAATTCAAAATAAATATCCTCTCACTTTTACTTTTAACTTACTTTAAACAGCTGTTAATCCATCATCAGTGAAAGGCTACTATTTTTAGCCACTGGAAGGCTTTTAATGTGAAACATCTGTGCAGGAATTGTTGAGTTTCTATGTGTGGATGATCGCTAAACCTAACTGCAACCCTAACCCTAAGGAAAAGTCAGGGTGTCTGAAAATTGTGAGTTAACTAAAGCATTTTTGTAAAAAGACGGTTTCTTACTCCCACAGCTAAAAGTTGTATTACTTTATGCTAAAAAAAAAAACAGATCACACTGCTTCAAGCTGGTCCTGGTCCAAAGAACAGAAACGCAAACAGTTGTGTATCTACTGCTTCTGCAAAGACTAGTACTGCTGCAGCTACTCTTACTTTTTCAAAGGCATCAAAACCTGTTATAACAAGTGCACGATTACTGCAGCACCACCCCTGACAAAGGCCTCACCCCTGCTAAAAGAGGCTGCATGAAGTCAAAATGGAGTCAGTTATTATTCATTAGGTATCCAGCAGGATATGCAAAATCATGAAGAGTCAACACGGCTTTTATTGTGTTAAAACCAATTATTTAATGCTCTGTTTTTCCTGTGATCTAAAATCTACACCTGTAAAGCAAAACATGATTAAATTATATTTGTCCCTCTCTCTCTTCTCCAGTTGTGTCTGCTCCTCTTCCTCCTCCAGACCGGTTGAAACCACTTGCTTCACCTGCAGCTCAGCCTGTTGTCCTCTACTTCCTGCTTACCTGCTCTCCCTCTCCTCCTCCAACAAAGACTTCACTGCCCTGCTCTCCCATCGCCTCAGCTCCACCCTGAAGGAGCAGAAGACAAAGAACAAGGAGGAGGAGGAGGAGGAAGAGGAAGAGACGGAGGAGGAGGAAAGGGAGGAGGAAGAGAAGAGGTCTGAATCCAGAGAGGTTCAGCCCCATGTTGAGGGTACTGAGGTGGAAATTCTCAGGTAATTTAACAAACTTTGATTTAGTCTCCAATGGTTTTAAAAGTAAATCAATTAATTCCCCCTTTTGCTCGTTATTCCAGTCCAGGCTCCAGGGATGGATACTTTGAGATGGGTCTGGATGACTCTGTCGAGGAGTCGGTCTGCTCCTCCTCCACATCGCCTGGTGTTCCTCCTGCAGAGGAGCCCAGTAGCCATCAGGAGGAGCTGTGTGAAGACGATGAGGAGGATTTGAAGGTCAGCAGGGTTCTGTGGTGCTACTGTCTTCAGGTGAAGGAGGAGGTGGAGCAGAAGAAGGCGTGTCTGGTGCTGACGGACCAACTGTTGGGCCTGTTGTACCTATCAGATGAGTTCAGTTGGACCAGTCAGGACCCAGGTAAGCACACGACCAGCCTCAGATGGTGATGGCTGAGTTGTTTTTGCAATCCAGCTTCAGTTCAGTTAATTGAATTGAGCTCATGTGAATCCTTCCCAACTCATCCTGATAATTTTGTAAACACATCCTCACATCTCAAGCTTGTAGTTATTCCAGTTACCAGTCCCTCCAGGAATTCACAGGCTCTTTCTGTGATTGTTGCGGCCTTAAATGCCTGATTACGCGGCAGATTTTTTTAAAAGTTGGTCAATTTCTGTTTCGAGATGTCAAAAGTAAAAGTGTCAAAATTGAATAAAACTGAAGGAAATTACCCTGGAACACTAATTTTGCACTGCGAATGCCAATTTTATTAAATATTTTGTATATTTATCTTTATTTAATTTCATGCTTTCCACCATGGGGCTTTGCTTACAATCTCTTACCAACAAACATAATAATAATACCATGATGTATAAGATATATAAGTATATGATAGTGTATACTATCTTAGGATGAAGTCAGGCAACATGAAACCTTAATACATTTACATACGCAAAACATGAGACACAAAATACGAGGCATGTACATTCATATCACATTCATTCATCTTAGACGTAAAACAAATACCCATCATCCCAATCCCTTACCGTCTGCAAACACAGCACACACACACTCTGCAAATGCCTATTTTAATGCTATCCAAATGTGCAAAGAAGAATCTACACATTATTTATCACATGTAAGCTGTTCTAGTTGTTATCTCATGTTCTACGCTCGTATTAAACCACTGATAAGAGATGGCAATTACTATCTCACTGTACAAACACTCTTTGAGATCAACACTGGCTCACATTTGTAACAGAGCCTCTGATTGGTAGAAAGTTAAAGTTAAGTGAACGGCTAACAGTTTTCAACCTGGATAAATGATCACAAGAAGACATTGAATATTGGATTCATTTTATTCAGTGTATAGAGTCTCATTAAAGACAGTTTGAGGCCGGATCAGGAAGAGATATAAAAAGAGAGACAATCACTCCGGAGCCTCGTTAGAATGGGTCAGCTGTCTGCTAAACAGCCAAAAAAAAAGGAAGTCTCTTGCATGCAGCGTTGACGCCCACGGGGAAAATAGGTTGATTGAACAAGTTTGTGCAAAAGTTGCCAAAAAATTGCCAAAATGGCAAGGTTGCAAAAAAGTTACATGAATTTGCTGAATTGCAACTTCCTGGAGGGACTGATGAACTAATTGTGTGTCATGATACAGGCCTTTTTCCCTGGAAAGAAAATTACATGATATGTTTTTAACCAGTTTTTTTGCTATGTGCTGTTGTATTAAGAATGATCTGTTCTCTTGTTTTCAGACCAGCTGCAGGGTCCACCTGTGGAGGATGTGATGTCCAGCCTGCAGATGAACTTCCTGCTACCATACTCCCAGCTGCTGCTCTCCTCCCAAGCCGATGTCCCTGACTCCTGCCTCGCCTTTGGTTGCCAAGCCGATGCAACCCGATGGTACATCTTCTCCGAGGCCGAGGAGCTCCGGCAAACCAGGACCGAGCTGACGGGACTGATCCAGGTCTGACCTTTTCAACCTCATATGAGTTCAGTTCAGTTCAGCAGTACAGGCAGCTTTTTAGGACAAAGTAAAAACACAACAGATCCATTTTATTAAACAGGTTGCTCGACACAGTTCTGTCTTTAATATGGTCACCTGTATAAAAGTGTGTGAATATTTAGATGCATAAACACCTGAGGACACAGGTATTGTTATTGCGTAAGAACCAGGACATTAAAAACCTTCTCGCCTGTTTTCCAGGCTCCAGGGTCTCATGCTGACCTGGAGCCCCCGAACACTCCTCAGCTCCTCCCCCGCTCGCTAATCAACTCCTGGGAGCTGGAGGAGAGTCAGGGAGCCAAAGGAGGCTATCCTGCCCACCTCCTATCCGCCTCTTCTCCTTCCTCTGATGCCCCAGACCCCCACCATCTCCTGTCAGAAAGCCTATCGCAGAAAGAGGAGTCCAGCCTCCCCTCTCTCCTCTTTCTCACCCACCGACACCTCTGGGTGCTTAAGATGGACTTTAGAGAAATGGCAGAGAGAGAGCAGAAGAGCGCTGACCTTCATCCCTCCTCCACGTCCTCCTCTTCCTGGTGCAGGCTGGTCCGTGTGCCCCTCGGCTCTGTGGTGCTTCACCCCATGGAGGGAGCTTCTCAGGTCGGGGACAGAACGAGCAACACCACCTGCCAGGACCCAAAACACCAGCACAGGTAGTAGATGCTTTCTTTATCGTTTGCTCTATTTTTTAGTTTCTTTTCTCTATAGTATTTCAATCATCTGTGTTTTATGCCCAGGAGTCACACCGTGGAGCTGCTGCTTGGCAGTCAGAGGCTGCTGCTGCTCTTCCCTTTGGCCCAGGACAGGAGCTCCTTCCTTGGGGAGTTAAGCCAGCGGAGAGGCTCTCTGGAGGGGCTGAAGATGGTCGCCCTGCCCCGTCCCTGCACACCGTGTCCACACCAGGGACAACACACACAAGGTGACGACCAACTACCTGCTCATGCACTTCAAAAATCCCTTAGTTGAATTTAGTTTGTCTCTTGCTGGTTTCTTCTTCCAGATTGTGTGACAGCTGCTTGTTGTTGTGTTCTCAGGTGGTTGCAGATCCAGAGACCAGTGCTGCTGTACCAGCACCAGAAAATCCCACAGCACCGGCAGGTAGCCGTCTGTTTAATCCAGCTTAATCTTGTACCTGCATTAAAGCTACATGCCAATACCGCGCTTATACTTCTGACCTTTAATGGCTCAAAGTCGGTCATCTTTTTCTCAGCTTGTCTGTAGTGATCATGAGAGATGACTGGTTACTGTGGTTATTTTTATTTTTTCCTCACTTCTTCTCTTCCTCCTCAGCTGGGACTCCTCCCGCCTCCAGGTGGAGGAGAACCAACCGTCCCCTCACCTCCTGCCGGGTCTCTCCCCAGGACTGAAGCTCCTGTCTGGGCTTGATGGACAGCAACTGCTGACTTACTTCCACAGATATATAGCGCTGGTAGGTTTTGTTTTAGATAATTTTTGGGGTCTTTTATGCCTTTATTTATAGATACATTGTTTACCAGAAGCTGAAGCAAGTTCTTCTTAGATGATATTTGATTTGTGATGAAGCCACTATGGTTCTTTATTTGTCTCCGTTCTCCCACATCATCCATCACTAGGCCGCGCTCATGTTCATAAAGACATTTTGCATTTCTTGTTCCTTCGTCTCTTAAAATTCCAAATGAACATTTTTACTTCGTTGTTTTACTTATTTCAGTCTGAAGCTGAGGAGGTGAGACAGGTCTTGTGGCTGTCTGTGGTTCTCTACAAGTCTCCAGAGTCGGAGCTTACCTGCTGTCTGCTGCTCTCCACTGACACAATCTACTTCCTCTTAGAAGACTCCGCCTCCACACTTGGACATCACTCAGGTATACAATAAAGAGTGGAAGAGAAAAACAATGCATTTTCATTGTAATCTACATAGAGAAAGTAACTTAACTGCTGTACTACTGCATCTAGGATGAATGTCTTTACTGCTACTCCTGCGGTTTGTGCTGTTATTGCAACTGCTCCTCCTGTTTTTACTTCCTCTATGTCTTCATACTGTTGTTTCTTGCCCTTTACAATTACAAGTATATCTGCTCCTAAATGTACACTGTATGTTATTTATCTGTTTCTAAAGTCAAGTCAAATTTCTTTAATGCAAGTTGTAATCTCTAAGATCTCAGTTTCATACTCTTTGGCAGCACCTGTGGTGAGAAACAGTAATTGTGTGAGCACACTTCCCAGATATCCAGACAGTGTTGCATGTGTGACGTCCACGATTGGCTCCGGTTGTAACTCTTGATTTTCCTGGCTGACGGTCGCTTTTCTTTTTAGACTGTTTGCTTCATCTAAGCGTCGAAATTGTTTCTTTTTCTTTGGATTTTGACTTATCTTTTCTTTGTTAGTTCAGCCATAGTAGATTACTGTTTACTCGCAACACTTGCAGAGACTGAAAGTTCATCCACTTAGCTCCGCCTACCCTCTCTGGCAGACCAACCACTGCTGGCTGATGGAAAAAACATCACTAACTGGGCGCCGCTTGTGATTTTTTCACCCAGTCTGTAATACTGCAAATGCAAAGGCTTTCATCAGTGGGCCATTGGCTCAGTCACCATTGTTACCTGATTCGGCGATAGATAGAGACTTAACAGACATTTATTTAAATGAAAATCCGTGCCATGCCTCAATTTAACTTGAAACATACCACTATGCTTACACTGAATCCTTGCTAACATGCTAGCTATATGTCATTACTGAAACCCCGCAGCAGTTTGGCTTTGTTTTGTGGTTTCAAATGTGCCTGCACTCATACAGTTTTATTAAATCTCTCTTCCTCTTTGATTGCCTCTCTTTATCTCCATCAGTGTTGGACACGATGGACTCTGGAGATCCGGACGTCTGTCTTTGCTGCTGTCTGTCCATCAGACTGTCAGAGCTGCTGTCTGTCAATGTGGGACTGTTTGACCAGTACTTCAGAGTCGTAGGTCAGTGGATGAACGCACACACCATGTGTCCTATCAGAATCAGAATCAGAAATACTTTAATCCCCGGGGGAAATTCGGGTTTGTTATTTAAAATACTTTGTTTGCAGGTGTCATAAAAATATGTTCGAAAGTGTCCTGAGAGAACTTTTAAAATGATTTGGTCCATACAAAACTGGATGGATTGATTGTAAATGACTGCTTGTTAGTGCTGATATTACTCTGTGTCACCCTCTTATTTATCCATGGATCCTCGCTCTCTCTCTCTCTCTCTCTCTCTGTCTTTGTGTTTGCAGGTCGTTCAGCCGATCACATCGTCTGCTGTCTCAGTAGGGACAGTTATGGGACGGGCGTCTTCCTTCAGGAGCTGATGTCAGCTCTCAGTCTGCAGCAGCAGCTTCCTCCTCCAGAGCCGTCAGATCAGGACTTCTACTCCCAATTCACCAACACAAACACAGGTGACCACGATCATGATCATTCAGTCTGACGTCAAAGCCCATCGAAACTACCATCAAATATCAACCTTCATCAACCTTGAGGCTTTTTTTCTTTCACATTTCATTGTTGTCCAAGCTGCCAATCAGCCACACACAGTCTCCACAAGCTCTCCTGTCAGGCTATTACAGGAGGTCAGAATGAATACCTCCAGCTTTGTATATCTCCGACTTCATGTCTTTGAGCTTCTGTAATGAAACTCTGACAGAGGTCAAATTATTGGCCTCCATTACTGAGGTTTAGAGGTTCATTTCCTCCGAAACACAGGCCGTTAAAAACTCCTAAAGGTCAAACTGGGCTTCTTTTAACACTTTGAAGGTCAATCAATAATGCATGCTTCCCTCTTTTAATGTGACAGTTTCACTCTTTTAACACAGTGACCAGAGAGAACAGAAAGTATGTACTTCTCAGAAAGTAAACAAGCCCACTTTTTTAAGAGTTATATCCAGGATTACTTGTATTTGAAAACTGGTAACTAAAGTTTGTTGAATTTGATAATGTATAGTTTATGAATCAGGTTTTTTTTTTGCTTTTGTTCATCCTGACAGTCGGCCTTTGGTTCAGATAAGAACTCCAGATTGTGAACAATAATATGTATGCACTTAATAAAATTAAATAACTGTTTTCATCCTTGCCCTAAGTAATTTTGTGCAAAATTTGAATATAAACTTGCCTTACTACAGTGACAAAGCCTAATATAATTCATTAGATATGTAGTGACTTATGTGATTATGTCTCCCCCTGCAGGTAAGATGCAGAACTACGAGCTGGTCCACAGCAGCAGGGTGAAGTTTATTTATCCCAGTGAGGAGGAGATGGGAGACCTGACCTTCATCGTGGCGGAGAGGAAGGCTTCGGCCAACGCAGCGTCCTCTTCCTCACGTTCTTTCAACGTCCTGCTGTATCTGCTCGTCTTCCAGGTAGGGAAGTCAGACGATTTGTAAACTGTGATTTCAGGGGGGACTTAACGTGCTGAAACTACAAAGCTTTATAGCTCTTTTTCATCTTGATATTTTTACTTTCTGGCGTGTAATTTTATACGTTTCTTTTTCTTTTTCACTGTTTCTTTTTTGACTGTAGCTTGTGAAGAGAGAAACATTTAGCAGCTAAGGAGGCAGATTTATTTATTTATTTTAAGACCAAAGAAGGGCCAAAAGAAGAGTGAATGTTGGACTTTAACGCTAACCTTGCTTTGTATCTGCTGAATGTAAAGCAAGTGTTCATAATCAATGTTCACAGCCATCCCCTGCTACCTCTTTAGTAGAAACATCAACAATCAGTTATTGCAGATTTGAATATCCCAGTCTTTGTATTTGCTTCTGTTTGGATTTGTTATTTAAAACTTAGTTATAATAATAATTATAATTAATTATTTTCCTCCAGGTCCAGGTCACCAGCAGCCTGCCTAATCAAGGCTCCTCTCTGGCAGGTCACTCTCCCTCATCTCCTGTCCTCCAGCCCAGGACTCTGATCCTGACCAGCACTGATGTCTTCCTATTGGACGAGGACTACGTCAGCTATCCTCTGCCCGACTTCGCCAAAGAACCTCCCTCCAGGTGAACACACAGGAAGCCCTGCCTGTAACATTAACCTCTTTATCCAGGGGGTCACTTAAGAGCAGAGTTATCAACAGTAATGTCCTGCAGGGTCAGGATGCAGGGCTGATTAGCATTAAACAATGAAATCAGTCAAACATGTCCTCTCCCCTGATTGCAGCAGAGTTGTAATTTTGCAACATGTAAAAAAAAAACCAGTTTCCTCGTGTTTGTGTTTGTCTGCTGTAGAAAAGAGGAAGAAGAGGAGACACACATGTAGACAGTTCAGTCAGAGGGAACACGATGCACTCAGGAAGTAAACAATCGAGATCAGTATTCATTGAAGAATAATTGAACATCCAGTCAATCACTGCAGGACGACCAGGAGCAAGAAATGAAAGATATTAAACTTAGTAACTTAATCAATAACTCACAGACATGTCCTCCTGCAGGGAGCGGTACCAGCTGCGTGAAGCTCGGAGGATCCGGGACCTGGACCGGGTCCTGCTGGGTTACCAGACTTACCCTCAGGCTCTGACCCTGGTGTTCGATGACCTGCCCGGCCCGGACCTGCTCTGCCACCTCACCATGGACCACTTCACCGCTGGAGGGGATGAGGCCCCGTCCAGAGGGGGAGGAGCCAGCGGAGGCGCAGAGGGCGAGGTCCAGTGGTGCGTGTTTGTCCCGGGAGCGGACAGCAGAGAGAGGCTGATCTCGCTCCTCGCTCGGCAATGGGAGGCGCTGTGCAGTCGGGAGCTTCCTGTGGAGCTCACTGGTTGATCAGTGGTCATGGATGACGGACAGACGGATGACTGCTCAGCACCTGATTGGTCATAGGGAGCTGAATGACAGGTGGAGTCAGCAAATGAATTCTGGGCCTGATTAACCATTTTAAAGGCCTCAATATGCTTCAAACTAAGTGTTGTCTGAAGGCATAAAAGTTCCTAGCTGCCCTGAATAGTCACAGAGAGGACAAGGCGTGATGAATCGATGAAATGGAGATAATGAAGCACACTTTCAGTCTCTCCTTGAGGGCATTCGTGATGTTGGACTTCCATAGAAAAAGATTTACGATTAGTTATGTTAAGAGGGAAAAACAGAGAGCTTGAGATAGAAGTTGAAATTTGTTGTCCAACCAAAACAAAAGTGTTTCTACTTATTCTGTTTGTCCACAACTTAAAGTACCCTGAAAGCCTGCTGTAAAATGAAGACAGCTTTGCACACCTACACAAAGTACAGTTGTTTCAATATCCATATGGCGTCCGTAAAAACAGCCGTTAATGCAGGATCAAATATTGTTGATTAAACCAGTCTATGCACCAACCTGTTAACTTTAATAACCTAAAAAAAGATCTACTTGATTTGTGAGCAAAGAAACTCCAAATACGAAGCCAACAAAGTTGCGCTGTGCAGCAACATTGGATGTATTATTTTTGTCACTGGCACTGACTGTTTAAGAGCGACAAGAAGAGCTGATTTCAGGAAATGTTTTGACACGATGTATTGGAAATGTTTTAACCAGGAAAAACCTGAAAGTAAAAGATTAATGTGTTAAGTATGCAAGGCTTGTTTGGCGCTACTGATGCTTTACAGGGTAGTGTGCAGCTCCTAAAAATAATACTAGTTTTTATATTTTACTGCTATCAGATCACACTTGTATCTGCTAATACGCAGTGTTAGGCGTGGAAATCGGCATCAGAAAGGAAAAATATGGCACTGGAAAATTTTAGTGACTGAAACAATGTGTGAGGAGTGAAGATAAGTGGGCGTGATTGTTGGTTTTGGAGGATTGCAAAATATTCGGATGCAGCCCTCCTATTCAGCTTTTGGAAAGTTTGGATGGAGATCAACAAACCCTCAGTTTGAAGCATACTGAGGCCTTAAGTCTTGGAAATTTGAAGGGATATGGTTCTTCCTACACACAGTTTGGTGTCCGCCACATATAAAACTGAGGGTTAAAAGGACTTAACGGACACCAGACTGGTTTTACAGACAGCAGGAGGAGCCTGTGACCTCACATGGAGCCAAAACAGTGGGAGTTTCTGACACAACCTCGAGTGTCTCCACAGCGAAGATTCATTTGATGGAAGACATGATATACAGACAGACAGACAGACAGACAGACAGACAGACACAGGTGTGTTGCACAGCAGGGGGCACTGCAGACAGTCCACAGGAGTTCTACTACATTTGAATCAATATTACCTTCAAGAAACAGCTAGTCATTTCTGTTTAATCCTCTTGTCCTCTGTCCTCTCCAGCGTCAGACTGAAAGAGATTTTTCATCTGTGTGTCCAGTTCAAAGAGAGGTCCTGGATATGTTAACCTAGCTTAGCACAAAGACTAGAAGTCAGGGGAAACTGCTAGCCTAGCTTCATAAAGAGAGAGAAAAAGATCCACTTTCATTAACTCCAAAGCTGTTTGATTTACACGTTGTTATTTATGTAAAGTTGCTCTTAAAACCAAAAATCACTTTTATATATTTACATTTTAACATTTGTGCAGTCTGACTCTGGCTGAGGTGACAAGAGGATGATCCAAAATGTCGACCTGTTGTTTTAAATAGCACACACATACACAAATGGCTGCTCGGCACAATCTGCTCTCTGAACATTTTATTCCTTGCACATTGTAGTTGATGAGGCAGTATTATTGAACTGTATATTGTTATAAATATGATATTAATATAATTTGTTGCTTTGGGACGGACGGATGTTTTCTATCATGACGCAGACTTTGTACTAAACATGAAGATCCTGTTTATGTTTCCGAAATGTCATATTTAGTATTATCATTAAGTATTATTTTTTATATTTTCTTTGGGCTTTATTTTATTATATGTTATGTTTTTCGTACAATAATATCGACAAATGGGAAGCCAGCTGATGTTGGACCCCCCCACACTTCACCAGTGTTGTTTACATTACATGTTGTCTTGTTAAAGGGGAATGCCACTTAATTAAAGTGAAAATGAAAGATATAAATGTAACTATATTTCCTCTTTGTCAGAATAATCTATTCCTCTGAAAATCAGCAGGATTAAACCACAGTCTGCATACTTTTCAGCTGATGCAGCAATTAAACCACAAAGCCAGCCTGACCGTTGGACCACTGACTCAATGTCTTCGTGGAAGAGAAAAGAATAACGCTTTTTGTCAGGGTCACTGCAGAGGTCTGTTTTAACTGGAATTTTGACTTTTATTGTCTCCTACAGCATATACAAACTCTCATTACTCTCATTATTAGTATCATTACAGAGAACGGCCTTTTTTCGCCTTGCTTTGTCTTTTTTGAGGACTGGAAAAACAGCAGACCGAACCACATCAGGTTGCAGTATTGCACCGTGTTTCACCTTCAGACAACCCAGCTAAATAGAACCCTGGAAGTCAAGATTTATTTATCCCAAGGACGGCAATTAATTTATAACTTACCACAAGCTCAAAAAACAACATCTGCAAATACACAAACAACGTCCAAAATGTTACATGTCAAGCACCAAAACAGTAGACCAGACAGACAGACAGAGGTCGGTGAAGGACAGCAAGACTCAAGATTCAAGATGTCTATAGTCACTCGGGATATACAAGTACAATCCTGTGAAATACTTGGGACACTCTGATTAGAAAGGATAAATATTAAATATAGAGAAATAATATAATAATCCTAATAATAAAATAAGGCAGCAGTCACGAAACACTAAAAATAATGATATTTGAGAAATATGTACATTTTTCTAGTATAGACATTATAAGGCAAAATTGTGTACATTAGGTTAGATAAAATAGATCAAATATAATAAATAGCAATAAAATAGATCAGAAGAGAAAAGATAATAAATGTTCCATGTTTTGTCATGTAAAACTGCTTCTCAGCTGGTCTTGCCTCAGGACCCACCGCCTCCTCCTTAATGACCAATCGAGACCCACATTTTCTCACCAATAACATGTATTTAATTAAAATCTGTGCAGTTTTCATAAGAACATATTTCCTCTAATTCATTTAATTAACAGCCTTTTTTCCCAACAGAAATAAACTTAAAAGTGTAAAATAAATGCAACTACTGTCGTGCTAATCAAGTTCCACCTATGTGTACGTAACTGTAGGTGGGATTACCCAATCAGTGGATACATGGAGTGTGAATACGACTGCACGCACGTCATAGGAAACCCACGTTCTTTAAAAATAAGCACAGAATAAACTTTTGGCCACAACTTTTTTTTTTTTTTTTTTTCAAGCACACATCTTCGACCCACTGAAAACAGCTCCGCGACCCACTTTTGGGTCCCGACCTACCAGTTGAGAACCAGGGATGTAAAGGAACTGTTGTTAAAATGTGATTTTAAATGACTACCCTCTGAGTTTAACAACCTGATGGCAGGAGGAACAAAAGATTTGGAGTAACGGTTACTTCTCCTCAGAGGTGCATGATAACAGCGGCCTGAAAGCATCAATGAGAACTCAGCAGACAGAACATGAAGAGGTGACGGATTTAGTCCCTAATAATCAAAGTTACAATTAAAAGTGTATTTGTTTTACACTTTTTAAAAAAACAAAGTTTAAAAAGTGTCTTCCAAACAATACAACACAACAATTAACAAAAAAAAAGAAACCAAACAAAAATTAGAAATGTTGGGTATTATGCGAGGAACAGATTAAACTAAATACATAATGTGTTGGCTTGAATATTTTAATAAGCCAGAGGGGAAGATGGAAGCAATGTGAGGGAAATACAAAAACCTTTTATGTGTAAATCTTTTAAAAAACTTGAGTTTTAGAAGGGATTATAAACACACCAACTACAAAGCGGCAATGTTTCATTTTAAACACCTCTCAATTACTTAAATGTAAAGACGACTTAAATCAACATGTAGCTACAGTGTAGTGCGAGATGTGAATCCATAATCAAAACATGAGAGAAAAACATGAATAAAATCCACGGAGTCCAGTTTGAGTAACAGACTAAACAATATTTCTGACCAGGGTGTTGGTTTCTTAACTGACTGCTTGTGTTTCTTGACCTGTCAAACTTCTTTTTAGTGAAGTCTGTGAAGGTGCTCTAGTCGTCCAGGTCATGGTAATTTGAAGCTGAATCCAAAAGGCAACTGGAGTTGGTTGAAGTTCTTGAAGACATTTCACCTCTCATCTGAAAGGCTTCTTCAACTGATGAAAGGTAAGGGACTTTAAGAGTCCGCTCAGGGACCTACATTCATTATAGTGGACAGATACAGAAACTTAGACGGCTGCAACCTGAACCGAGCACAGTGGGACAAGATCCGGTCCAAAGACTTGGCTACTAGCGCTTTAGACTTGGTATAACTTTTGAGATACATATTAGGTTCTCCAAGGATACAACTACAGCGCTTAAAATATGTTAATAAAGATTTTTTGCATTAACAGTTAAGTTGGTTGGATACCATAAAGGCATCAGATATTTGTGGGCTTCCAAATCCCTAATCTATGTATTTTTTCCAGAATGACCTGTGCAATTTAGTATTAATTATTGGATAATATGGACAAAACTCTAGTCACGGTGTAGCTACTGGTGGTGTGTTCATAAGCTCTTATAGGTTAAAGTATTTTGAAATTATATGTGAAAAGTGAAGTAAGAAAGGAAACTATAAAACATGTAAATGATAAACACATTTAAGAGGGGTTTTTTTTTCTAAACTCGTCTGCGGTCAGGTCAAGAACCACTTGCTTTCCAGAGAAGCATCATAAACATAATTACAGAAGAAAGAATTTACCAAACGTTTCTGTCAGCATTTCATGTAATCACCACTCACTGAGGTTTTGATGACTTGGCGGTTCTGCAACACGAAACGCACTGCCACCTTTCAACTTGTTTAACTTCCTCTATTTCCTGTCTGCTGGAGGACCTCGCCATGAAATTCAGCTGATTTCCTTTTTGGGAACACTTTCACAGACTGAGAGCAGAGATACTGTACAAGGAAGTGTCTGATCAGCACAACTGGCAAACTGACCTCCAAGTGGTTTTCTCTTGGATCCCACAGGTCAACTGACCAATTGGAAAGAATTCCAGTTTCAGGCTCTGCTTTCATGTGAAGGAAAAACTGTAACCAGAGACTTATTCAGTTGTCTGATAGCTTATCACATGGAGAGGTTGGATCCAAACAGGATTCCTGTTTGGAACGAAGTGACAGTCTCTGTGCCAACATGATATGACAAAGCATCTTTTAAGAGTTAACTATGCAGCTGGTGAACTGCTCCAGAAAACAGTTCACCCTGACAAAAAGGTTATTGGTTGTTTTCGTCCCTTTAGTTTCTTAGCAGCAAATCTATAAAACTATCAACATTTTTTCATTAGATCTGGTACAAAATTCAACTGTAGGCCATAGAAAACGACGTTATATTAGGAACTTTTCGAGGGATTTTTTCACATTACAAGTTGGACATAGGCCTAAATCTTCTAATCAATTGGTCTACTGCATTTACTTGAATGAAAACAACTCATGCATGCATTGATTGTCTATCACTCAATGAGTTTTGACGCATATTAAAGGTGTTGTCTGAGTCCTTCCCCAGAGCTCCTACTAGCAGCTACAGATCTTCAGAGGTCTGAAAGAAAGTAACCAACCCAAAGCCCCAGTTGAGCAGCAAACAGATTTGTTCATGTTGGATAACAGTAAAGTATAACTGTTTGATACAGGTTCAGTTTAGCAGCTCAAACTGTTTAAATCAGTTGGCTAACAGGTTTTGGTCTTGTTAGGTAACAGTTTAGTGCGGCACCTTATGGTCAGGTCAGTTAACAGTTCAGTTTGGCTAACTTAAATAATTAGATTCTTGTTAGCTAACGTTACAGTTCAGTTTAGCACTTACACAATCTCAGCCTGCTAACAGCTAGGTTTGAGTCTGGTAGGCTAACAGTTCAGTCAAGCACCTAATATGTTGGGCATTTTAAGTAATAGTTAAGTTTAACTGCTCAAACAGTGTGGTTTAGTTAGCTCACAGGTTTTTAAGCTAACAGTTCAGTTAAGCACCTAATATACTGGTCATGCTAACAGTTCAGTTTAGTTCAACGGCCGAGTTGAAAAGACATTTTTCATAGAAGTTGGAACACTTTATGATCAGCGGTTAAAACAGTTTAGCAGCTCAACGGTTTGGTTCAGGTTAGCTAACAGCACCATCTAGCCGTGTTAGTCAACATCATTATTTTATTCAAGTTAGCTAAAAAATAACAGCTATTACAGTTTTACATGATAGGATATGGATACATTTAGGATATGTTTAGTAAACAGTCAAGTTAAGCAAAAAGTCTTTGATTAGCTAACAGTTCAGTTTAGCAGCTAGATGAGTTTGGTCCCAATCAGTTCACAGTTAAGTTCCGAAACTCATTGATTGATGTTGGCTAGTAGTCAAGTTCAATGGCAATTTTTTAAGTCCTGATCATCTCAATTAGTTTAGTGATCCAAATGGTTAATTTTAGCTTATATCATGGTTATCGAAAAGTTAGTTAAGTTTAGTTTACAGTCAAGTGGTTCAGAAGGTTTCTGCTATTGGTTAGCTAACAGTTTATTTAGCTAAATCAGTTTGATTCAAATTACTTGATGATTAAAGTGAGCTAGTGATCCAGTTCAGCAGCAAATTTTGAATCCTGTTTTTTTTTTCCACAGTTGATTTTAGCAGCTAAAATTGTTCGATGTAAGATGAAGTTCACTTTAGCATCTTCTATTCATCATGGTTTAACCAATAAAACTATTCCCATTGGAAAGTAATGAGTTTAAAATTTAGGCTGCGCCATGACAGGTTATTCTTTTACCTAAGAGCACATTCGTTTTCATTTTTATGTGATGTGATTTAGAATTGTACTCGAAAATACTGTTTTGGATAAAATGTATTGAGTTGCGAAACGCTAACAATAGCAAATAAAGTCAAAGCTTTACACAGGATTTGTTCAGAGTAAATCTGTTAATGAAATTGATTAATTGCAAATAAGTTCAACAGCACATTTTTCATCCTCCTGACAATTACTTGTGACCCATTGAAACTTCAGATTATGTATGGTACTCTGAGGTGTTCTGGATATGCTGATAAATCCAGTTAAACAGTCGCAGCAGAAAGACACCAGGGAACATCAGACGGATGCAACACTGATAGTAAATCCTTTCTCACTTCCTCTTATCTTTCATGGCTTTTCTTGTCTGTTCTGCTGTTTTCCGGCTCAGAGTGCTGATTGGAGGCATTTGTCGAGGTTGAGCCGGTCACCAGGACATGGGCACAGAGGCAGCCACGACCTCTGGCATAGGCCCCCCCTCTTCCCTCACCGCTTGATTCATGTTTCTCAAACTTTCAAAGGAGTCAGCAGTGAGTGACTTTTTTGTGCGTGTGTGTTTGTGTGTGATAAGATAACAATTATCATGGTGTCCTTCCACATTGTTTTGATTATTTTGTTTTATATTTAATATGACAGTCTCAAGGTATCTCAGTTGTTAGACCAAGAAGTTAAAACTAAAAACATACAGAGATATAAAGAATATTAGATAGTTAGCAGCATGCAGGGACGGACAAATCAAATGAGCGATAATGACTTTGCACTCTTGTTGTGTAATGCTTGTGATAGACCTGCAGTAGTATTTGTGGCACTGAATTAAGCCAATTGTAGTGCAACAGTAACCTCTCTTTCTGTCTGTCTTTACTCTCTTCAAATATGAGAACAGACTTCATGTTCAACTGTAGCATACATGCCAAACAAATGTGCCAGTAGGACCACCTAATTACACATAGGTTTCTGAATTTCGGCTCTTCTGGTGGCAGTGTTGGTCTTTGGGTCCACCCCCGCGGTATGGATTGGAACATGTCTACAATTATTCAAAGATTGCCATGACATGTCATTTGGTGGTTTCCCGACAAGGAATCTTTATGACTTTAATGATTAAAGAGTTGGGCATAATAGAAAACATTTTAGGTAAAATGTCTTAACAACTATTGGTTGGTTTGGTCTCACTTGAGACTAACTGAAATGACTTCTTTTAACACTTCCTCAGGCCCCCTTATCAGGACAAAAAAAATGTCTAATTCCTGCAAAACCAAAGGCAATCTAAGCAGCATCAACTGTAGCTTTTACTTCTTATGAGTAAAATAATGAACTGAAATTTATGTGCTTTAAACTGGTGAAACTATGCGGAGCTACTGTTAGTTGATGGCGAAAGAGAAAACACGGTCTGAACGTTCAAACTTCACCATGGAACTTTTTTCCTGCTCTTTGGTTGCGTCTGTATGGGTTCTTGATACATTTTTTTCTGATTTCTTTGGACCTTTCTTTGGTTGACTTTTAAAAAACTTCAGTATTGTTAGGCTGTAACCTAAATGGCACCCCAGCACATGGCCAAGCCGTTATAACCTTCTGGCCATGCTTAACTAAGATGGAGGGCGGCATATGCGAATACACAAGTGTCATTCAGATACATTCATATCTATTTTTATCCATAATTGCCTTAGGTTCAAATGTATGTTAGGGCTGCAGTTCTGAGGGACAAAATTCCTCTTCAAAGTTTTGCTTACTAGAGTAAATCTTTGAGACTAAAAACTAATTTTAATTAACTAAAATTGGCAAAATATCATCCTCATCAAAAGTGACAAAACTGGTGTCTGAATCATCAAATACAATTTATATATTTTCAGCTTTTTCAAGAACATAACATCAAGAAACGTCTGATTGTGTGCCGTAGATTACTTGTAACATTGTGGACCATGTTAGTCCATCTATACTTTATTTTGATCTGATTTAAATAGTGATATTTTACCTAACAACAGTTCATTTTTCTTCTGCAAAAAAAATCAGGAATCAAGTTTGCACAAATAACAAACAAAATGTGCTCATTTTAAATATGCTTCAAAATTGTGGGATGCACCGTTAATGATAAAAAAAAAATAGATTGTAACTGACAGGCTGCTGGTTCCTGTCCTCAAACTGTGCTGGGAAAAATTTCCTGCTGAAGAGCCGGTGAGCAAGGCAGTAAACTCCAGAGTACTGAAGCGGTTTAATGTCTGCCTGCTTCCTGCTATTGTTCTGTCCCCTTGCAGTTTGACCTTTGACTCTCTCTCTAGTCATTTACCTCCACGTGTCTGTCATTTGTTCAAGTCAAAATATATTGAAACGGGAAAGAAACTCGGTCCTCATTTGTTCCTTTTGGTTCTGAGAAGCAGACGAAGAGTCATGTCAGCTGACCAGGAAATCCGTCCAAATCACACTGCCCCACTGGGACGACCAGGAGGGGAAATCCGTCCAACACTTCCTGTCAGGAAGAGAGGACTTCTCACAATCTCTCTCTTTTCTCACATACCTCACAGTAAGAGGCCAGAATATTAGAAAACTGCCTCTAAAATGAGTTTCTCTTTCTTTTAATAAATCTACTTTAATTCACACATAGTATCACGTCAAATGTCTTAAAGGGTTTCAGTTCCTGACCCCAAACACTCCTCAAAGACGAAAACAGCTCCTTGACAACCTGAAGAAAGAAAAATTCCTAGAGAGGAAATTCAGAGAGATATCCCCTGTCCTCAGACGACCTGATGTGAAGGGTGGCTTTGGGGAGGATTATAAAAGACGAACAGAAAAAATCAAATTTGATTTTTTTTAAAAATGACATCCGGCAAACCTGAATCCAGGGTAATAATAAATCCAAAGCTATGTATTAAATCTGATACAAAACTTGCAAAGAAACATGCCAAAAAAACCTCTGTATCTTATATGTAATATATATAAATCTTGTGATATAAATGCTCTTTTTTGTCGTAGTGTCTCAAACAGTATCAAAGTCATGATCCAGGCTGAGCTCAGCCAAAGGTCAGCGTGTTTTCTGCGTCTGAATTTTCTGCAGTGTCGTTATGTGTCCTTTTGTTTTTATAAGAAGCTTTATAATGTTGCATTGTTGCACGTGCTACAAAATGAAGTACTGTAGCTACTGCTGCAGAACTATACTTAGATATATTTTGAGATTCATTTACTCTGATCGTAGAGAAGCATGTGAATTCTCACTGATCTGAAAGCAGCACAATCATCTAAATTTGTATATTTACACCTCTATGATATAATCAGACTGGAGTACAACACAATAGTACTGCTTTACTGACTCAGTACTTTAAATCTGAAACAAACTGTTATTTGCAACAATAATGTACCTACTCTTGTTACCTCACAATCAAAAATATTGAATCTTGAATGCCAGTACACAAATAACATTAATGTTGGCTCACATTAGCCAGGTCCTTCTTGTCATTTGTAGCATTTTGGCTAACTTCAAAAACATCTGTGTGTCAAGTTAGTAAAATAATGGTTTAACATTTTCATTATTTCTATTATTAATCCATTTTAGACTTTAAATTGGTTACCAATCTGTTTCTCTGTGCTAAAGCTTAATGTAGCTCTCAAGGCTAAAGAAGTCGTAGAGTGTTTTATTTCTTGTGTGATAGATTCAGGCTGCATTCACTTTTGTATTAGAACAGACCTGCAGTGAATCATACTCTACTGAAGGTTTTAATGTTGTAGGTTTTGTTGTTAAAGAGGTGTTTATCCTCATTTAGGAAGATGTATTTTGTAGACGTATAAAGAATATGCAAACCTGGATTGCCTTGGTTTTTGCTGGATGAGCCTAACAAGCTGTATACTAAGTGAAAGTGTACAACTTTAAGTACCCATAAACAACACCACGGATACTGTCTATGCTGACATACACTTAATACTGCCTTGTCTTGAGCACTGGTTCCCAACATTTTTGCTTTGTGAACCTTTTAAACCCTAGTCCCAAACAGTATGTCAGTTAAATGTGAAAGTTGAAGGCAGGAATCCTGAAGGAGGAAAGCCTTTCGTTTTGAGTGCCTGAAATTCTTTCCTTATAATTAATTCTCTCATGAACGATTGCCCTCAAAAATTTGGAGAAAATACTGCAAAAAGCGCCCTCTTGGATGCCCCTTAGATAGATAAAACATAATTGATTACTGAAGCCAAAAGTGCATTCAAGCATCGATTGACATTGAAATATGTGGGGGGGTTTTAAGTACACTAGGATCAGAGGGGTACTCTGCATCTGCTGAAACTCAGTATTGGTATCAGGAAGGAATAAATAGTATTGAAATGTCTCTATAATGGATTACTCAACAAGTCCCTCCATGATGCCCTTCTAGTGGTGCATGCTTAAAAAAACCCTCTACATGCTGGTGCCCGATGCATGCAGCCAGTTCTTTTTTCATCATTGCCCCTCAGACACTGGCTTGGGAGGTCCTATCGGTGGTCAGTAGTAACTGTAGCCCATGTACAACAATCAACACAGAGTCCACAGCTCTGGAGGTTAGACCAGGAGAGAGAGGAGCGGTGTGTATACTTTTTCTGAGTACACTGCTGCACTACAATGACCAAAACAAGTGCAACTGTTTAACCGCTACGCCTTATACTTTACTTGTACTACTCTGAGTACTGCTGTTGATACTACCAGGGGAGTAGTAGGAGGAGATGACCTCTGATGGGAGGTTCCTTCTATGCCAGTTTCTGTGTTTTTTTTCTCTCTTCCTAGATTAGAGAGGAAAAGACGTGACGCCTGTAGCTGCTCCAGCCTCTCTGGCTGCTCTATGCCTCGCGGGACGCTGAGCTGAGAGTTAATTTGTTAGTTGTAATCTGTTTGTTTGCTCAAGTATTACAGGGATTGTTGCCTTCAGGCGGAAAAAAGCCAGTAATATTGCTGCTGATCCCAACACTGTCTGGATCTAGTTTTTATTTTTTACATTTTAACTACCTATATGTTTTCCTGAGTTTTTGCACATTTTTAAAGCAGGTTGCCTACACATGTTACTGCTGGAAAACACGTCTATTGTTCTCCAACAGTTCTGTTTTTCCCACACAGAGGATGTTGTTATCTGTGTGTTTTTCCTGTAGCTAAGCGGCAGGTTGTTTTTGAGGTTCAGGCTACATGTGAGAGGAGAAAGCTGATGTGAAGATCCAACGCTGCCTGAATACATTCCTCAACTTTTCCTGCTGATTTTTTCTACTGACTGAGGAGGGCGCTGGGTTGGTGGATTTATTTCTTCCCCCTGGATGTGACACTTTGAGCCATGCTGCTGCTGGTGCTTCTGCTGCTGCTCTGCCTGCAGACTTCACTGCAGGTAACACACCTCCATCTCCGTCACAAGAAGATACTGTATACTCAAAAGTTCTCTAAATTATAAGTGGATCACTCTACTCTCTTATTAATGCATTCACACTACTGACTGATTTTCTTCTAGAGCCTCATCTCAGTGAATCTTTTTACTTGTTTGTATAAAATATATGAACATTTTTGATCGCTGAGTAAATGAGAAGTTGTAATAGTACAACACAGGTGACAGTACTCGTACAGACCTACCAAAAACACCACCTTAATTAAACCGTGAGAGTTCTCAGGCAATTCATTGTTGCAGCAAATCAACAGAGGCTGAGAAACGCCAACTTTAGTTCCCTTGAATGGATCGTCTACAGCCAAGCTAATGGGTCTGTGAGGCTGTATTTAAGCACAGTGGTGCTCTGAGCCTGCATGCTCACAGTGACAATGCAGCATGCTTATGTTCAACAGATAATATTGAAATTCGTCATGGTCTAATATCAGCCTGACAGCATGCTAAGATTTTCTAATGAACTAAAAGAATAAAACAAAGTACAGTCTCTATATGAAAAGTCAGACGAGCACCAAACAAATAGATTGTATCCTTAATGTGCCCTAAATATCTTGCTGCCTTCGAATGGAACTTGTGAAGGTGACAACATGGGAAGTTCATGATATGCTTGGCTTTGGTTCAGTTGTGAGAACACTGGTGTTAGGAAACAAAACAGGATGCAAAATGAATGTTAAAGTCGAGCTGAAACGGCATTTCGCGAGTATCTAGCTTCTGTATCGTGACGTATTTCTAAGTGAAACAGGACGTGCAGGCGGGACATATCATTAGAGGGATTTGATTTGATCGTTGAGAAGTGGGCGTAGACAGACGTTCTCCACAGCGCAGTAGCTAGCTAACTGACCGAGTGTTCTTGGTGCTCTGCGGCTAAATGTTGCAGATTGATTGGTTGAAATTGTTTGGTGCTAACTTACGTAAGCACGCGTGAAATTTAGTTTTACCGGAAGAAAAAATGATCGGATTTTGATATAAGAATATGAATAAATTGATTTTCTGTATTTTTTTTGGCCTATATTGTCATTGACATTTTTCATTTCACCTCGACTTTAATGTCAGTGTTAAGAAGCAGAGCTAACAGTTTAGCTTGCTGGAGCTGGTAACAGAATCCTGGAAATTCAAGGTCTTAATGACAACAAGTATGAGGCATCCCGGACCATCAACATTTACATCAGGCAAATTAAAAAAGTCTAATCGAACATGCTTTGCCCATACTCAGCCAGCCGAGTGAAGGATTTGCACATGTTGTAAGAGGAGATGCCTTTTTTTCACCCTTTAAAAAAAAAAAAGTACATGTTTTCAAGTTTGAAACCAGCCACAAGGTGTCAGATTTAGACAGATTTAGAGAAGGATTCTAATTTTGTCTGAGCAAAGGAGAGAGCTGTCAATCAACTGTCCTTCAGTCAGCCTAGTGTCATGTGTTTGCATACCTTTGTTTAGATTTTTCCTATAGTGGCATGCATTGTTTATATCCTGAAAGCTAATGTGGGCATAGCACAATCTTTGGGACACAAGAATAAAACTTTTAATTCATTCATCAGTATTGCTACTCCCTCTGCTACTACTACTGTCATCATCTGAAATATCCCCACTACTAAACTCACAGTGTCTGCCATATCAGTGGAAGTTTTAGTAGAAGATGTTGCTTATTTAAAATAGGAATGTACTGATACAGATGGTACCATCTGGAGCTATAGGAACTTTAAATTACAGAGAAATGTTGAGTAATACAAAGATAAAGTGGTGTCATATATTATATTGACTGTACAGTCATAGATCTCCCCTACTCCCTCAGACTGCTCCTCCTGGTCGGTGTGATATCGCACAGAGGATAGACGTTCACACCTCCTGCACTTCCTGTGCCGCCGTCACCACCAGCAGCTGCCCCCACGGCTTCAGCAATGTACGCACGACCAACTGCAGGTAGGAAACAGGTTATAATTCCTTAAAAAACAATAATACACACATAAAAGATGCCATAAATAGTGTGTGGTGTTAATGAAGCAGTTTGTTTACCTTGTGTTTTCTGTGTGCTGCAGTTATGTTGTGCACATCGGTGGCAGGGACATGGAGCTGCCTGGATGTCAACACGTCTGTGTGAAGAGTTTCATGCAGCCACTGTGCTGCCCACAGCACTGGGGCCCGCTCTGTTTGTGTAAGACACACACCACACACATAAGCACACGCAAATACAAATACTCAGATTACTTCCACATTAAGGCAGAAGAAAAACAATGCTTTACTGCATCACAATGTGACATCATCCTGCACCATATTGCACCTAGGCTTTCCTACATATTATGCCCCCTCTCCCTCGCCTGAATTTCCTCTCTATCTTTATCTGTGTCCATGAAGTTAATACATTTTTACTTTCTCTCCTTACCTTGACCTAAAGTAGAATGCCCATAACACAGGCCTTCTTCTGTAACACGTATTCTCAATCTCATTATAGCCAATAAGAGCACGTGTTGTCATAAACATGAATTCATTTTTAATTTATTTATTATTTATGTGGCATTCATATCATTTTTAAATGACCATTTAAATCCCTGAGTTTTTTCTGTTGCTGGTAGACTGCAGTATTAGCTGTCAATCAGCTGTCAGCCTGTCAGTTTTTGATTTCTGCCAGAGTTTTATGAAGAGACGGAGGAAATCTAAATATGTCAAAAGCCGCTTTGGCTAAGTCTGATTCTGAGTTTGAGGTTGAGACACCTGTCAGTCAACAGACCACGTTCAAACACAAAAAGTATCTCTCTCCAATGATAGCAGCTATATGTCAAGTCTTAATAGCAAGTATATGGCTAATAGTGAAATGTAAGCCTTTACTGAATTGTTAGATTTACAGCAAATTGATGATTGAAAAAGCCTCTCTATTCAGGTTCTAGTTTTTAGATGTTAGGATTTGCTGCTTTGTTCTTATGTCATCCTAAAACTGAATATAGGCCAATTTGGACTGTTGGTCAGACAAAGACATTGAAGACCTTGAATGTATGATAAAAATGGTTTAATAAGAAACTTGATTTCCTTTTATATGTTTTGTTTACGGTTAACAACAGAAAGAAAAGTCAACCGTTAAATACACACGTTCTAGTTCCAAACGGTCACTTGTTAAGTAGGCGGGACTATTTTGTTGTCCGTAGTTCTGATTGGTTGTTTCGTCGAGCGTAATTTCTTCCAATCACATCCCGCTATCGTCACGATAGTTAATTTTCTGGCAGCGTAAAAAAGATAAACAGATAAAGGAAATTTTTTACTACCTAAAGTTAGACTTTTTTGTGATGTCTTACTTTCAGTCGTCTTGTGTTGTAGAGTTGTATTCTCCTGTACGTTTACGAAATGAAGTAAGTAATAACTTCTGTCTGTAAACAAAGGGCTAGCTTGTTAACGAGTAGTTTATCAAAGACGCCGCTGTTAGCTTATTTAATGCTTCCTAAATCAGCGTCTTTGTCTTTAAACGTTATATAGTTTAGTATTCGGGTCTCTTTTGCAGTGAAATTATGTTAAATAATAAATTGTTAAATGCCCTGATATTACTAAACTACTGTGTAACGCGGTGAATAGTAAGGGAAGGTGTTTCATATTACTGCGCAGGTGTTACCAATTAAGGATTCATAATTGATAAGAATTACTGAAGTTTTAAATCAATGCAGTCTAGTGAAAGGGCTCAGAGGCTCAGAGCTATCAGTAAATATAAACCTCACAATTTATGTTTGTACTCAGTTGTGACCAGATGGTCTGCATGGTATATTTGGTTGTATAGTACTTGGTTTCAATATTTTAGTTTAATAACTAATAAATAATTAATAAATAAACATGAGTGATGGAGATAGGTGACATGTGGTGTAGTGCTGAGCTTAACCAGACATTGATATTACAATCTGACGTGTAAAGTTTGGACTATGTAGGACCCGGTTTATTGTTGGCATGTCATTATTTTGTTTAGATGTATTTGTAGTATTATTTTGGACACTTTGGTCAGCAGTAGATGCATGGGGTTGTGTGTATATAGGTGCATAGGTGACAGGAGGAGGCAGGCACAGGTAGGGGGAGCACAAACAGTTCTTACCAGACCAGCCACAAACCAGCCAGTCTAGGATCAACCACTGCACAACTTACAACAATATTAGAAACAAACCGGTATGTTCATCACTTGTACAACTGTTTGCAACAACAAAAAAATGATCAACTAAACTGCAAGTCATTACTGGAAATTCAGTTCTATTGGGTCTGCGTAAGATTTCACCCCTACCTATGTATTAATTGCAAATAGAAAGAAATTGCAAAATTGGAAAAAATTGCCATTACAGACAAAATATTGTCCTTTATTTAAGTTAGGTCCTTTATTGTCAAATAAACAAAAATTACAGTGAAGGAAGTAATTGGTAATGACATTCTCTGTACGTCCGTAGCCTGTCCCAGCTGGTCAGGAAAGACCTGCAACTTCCATGGAACCTGTCAGGATGGAGACCTTGGGAACGGGACCTGTGTCTGTGATGTCAGTATCCTGTCCGTCTGCCTCTCTGTGACTACTGTCTGTTTGTAAAGGAGATCAGAGATTAATATAAATAGTTTGTGTAGTTATAGGGAACTGTGCCCTTGGTTTAACATTAGTGTTAATATCAACGGCTCGAGCCTCTCATCATCATCCTGCTTATCTGACAGGAGTTTTGGAAATATTCGTTTTGTTTTTAAAGTGTTTCTGTTGTGTATTTCTATTTTTAGGATGGCTTCTCGGGCATTGCCTGTCAGGAGTGTAAAAATCCAAACTCATATGGAGGAAAGTGTGATAAAGGTGAGCTCTCTCACATCGTATGTCACTGATAAAAAATGTGGTCACGTGAGAGTCCCAATCAAAAGGAAAAAACGCAAAACCGCTCAAACCTTGAATATTGCATGTTTAACAGCTGCAAGAACATCCGAGAGTTGTTTAAATGCTGTACTCTGTCTGTGTGCCTCTGTCTTTACAGTGTGTGACTGTGTGCATGGAGTGTGTAATAAAGGTCCAGAGGGTGATGGACAGTGTTTGTGTCAGCCACCGTACACTGGGAAGCGCTGCGATCAAGGTAAGACCAGGGCTAACAAAAAAGTATTGTTACTAGACTCTGTTCTTGTCATCAGGGTGTCCACAAGTAAAACCTGAGGTGACACATATTGCATTTATTGTTTTTACTGTTTGTATGACTTGTCACTGTTTCTCACAGTGAGCTGCTGTTTTGTCTTTGTCGTTGTCAGTGAATAACAGGTGCAGCAACTGCAGCCCCTTCTCGTACTGTAAAGGAGAGGGAGACGCTGCAGAATGTGAATGTTTGCCCGGACACAGGAGGACGGCACAGGGAAAATGCTTAGGTAAAAACACAGAACAACGGTCACCTCAGATTAGCAATTAGCTTAAACCAGATATGTGGCTGAAACTGTTTTTCTTAGCCAGATGAATTTGAAGCTAAACCTGAGAGATTAAAACGAAGAGTCTATGAAGTCCTTATATGGCCACTGTATGCTGCATGGACTCTTTTTTTCTGTAGTGGCAGCATGAGATTTCCTCTGGTGCCACCCCAGGATAAAACTTACACTTTGTTTTTTTGCACATTGTCAATTTGTGCAGTAAAACAGCTGAATGGAAACGCTTGAAACATAAATGCCTGTGCCCTTGTTGAATCCTCTTCTTCTGCAATAGATTAATGGCACCTGACTGTTGATGTCGAGGCACTTAACTTTTAATATTGGCATAGCAGTCTTGTATGGAGATGCTGATTCATTCTTGAAATATAATTAGTGACATTAAAGAAGTCAAACTTCCATCCAGCTTCTCTAATTGGATAATTTGCAAAAAAAAGGCTTAAATTGTAAACATGGCTTTGTTTTACTTTGTTAAATTACCTTTCAAAAACAAAATGAGGCTTTTTTCTACATTATTCAGCTTACACAGCAGTTTTTTTATTTCTATTTTTTTAAAAGCCTTTTAAAATAAATCCGAAAAACGAGAGCTGAAACATTCTCATGTGGAATTCTTACTTTTCTCTGCCAACAGCTGCCTCAGTTAATTGAAGAGTCATTGAAGTTAAGAAATGGATTTAGGTCCAGATGCAGAGCCGAACACGCAAGCATCTTTCTGTGACAGAGAAACTGTTCTTAGTTCTAGGTTAGAATTAGACAAGCTCTAATGCCAGAAATGTTCACAGAAACCGTGTTGTGTCTCTTTACCCAACCCAGAATGTTTTAAATCTTTTGTTTTTGGGTTAATCAAATCATAGAGTCTAAGTTTGATCTTTATTTTTCTGTTCAGTTGTTTGCTCAAGAGGGGACTGTGACGTCAACGCCCAGTGCTCCTCACAGGGGTCAAAGATCAGCTGTGCCTGCATGCCCGACTTCCAGGGAGACGGCAAGATCTGCATACCCAAAAACCTCTGCTCTGAGAACAACGGCGGTTGCCCCATCAACTCCACTATCTGTGTCTTCAAGGGACCCAACAAGGTTAGATCACTACCAGAGCCAGGAACACAATCAGGTGGTATACCCAGTCAGGAACAAGTGTTGTCCTTTACTAGCACCAGGGCTAGAATTACCACCTGTACAAGACAACAACAACAACAACAACAACAACAACAACACAAAGACAATGTCAAAATAACAATAAAAAAGTAAATATTTAGTCCAGAATCAAAACTAGAGCTAGATCTTGAAACTGTGTCTTTGTCTGTGTCTCAGTCTAGCTGCGAGTGTATGTTCGGCATGTCCCCTGTAGGTGGCAATGCTGAGTATGGTTGTCAGCTGGTCTCTGCTTGCTCGGCAGACACATGCGACTCCACAGCTGTCTGTAAAACTGGAGTGGATGGAGAACCCAGGTAACTTTGTCTCTTTGTATTGTGCTCTTATGAAATAAAACTTGATCCAGGTCTAGACACAAGACTAGGACTATGTCCAGATTCAATTTAATTTTTTTCTTTGACAGTCTCTTTTGCTCCGATCAAGTAGCTCTCTGTCTTGGAACAAAGCTTGGCTCTATAACCAGGAATAATACTAACGTGAGAGTCAAGTCTAAACCAAGACTAGTATAAAGTCAGAGGTCTAGAATCAGTACTAGTAACTGAGCAAGATTCACATCTAGAAATAGGACTAGTACTAGAGGAACTGTCGGGTCTGGAACAAAGAAAGAGTCGGGTCTAGAACCAGGACTAAACCTAAAGTAAGAGGAGGATCTAGAATTAGGACTAGCAACAAGGAAAAAGACTAGTCTAGTACCAGGACTAGCAATAAAGCAAGGGTCTCGTCTAAAACCAGGACTAGTGCCTAAACAAGGTTGAGGTGTAGAACCAGTTCATGTACTAAAGTGAGAGTCACATCTAGACCCATGACCAGTAATAAAATTAAGGTTAGCTCTGGAACCAGGACTAACATCGAAGTGAGAGTCCGTTCTAGAGCCAGGACTTGTGATTTAAGAAGAAATCAGGTCTAGAACTATGACTTGAACTAAAGCAAGAACTAGGGCTTGTACTAAAGGTAGAGGAAGATCTAGACAAAGTACCAAAAAAATAGTGAGATTCTGTTCTAGAGCCAGGACTAGAACTAGAGCTAGTACGTAAGTGAGAGCAAGTTTTGAACCAAGACTAATACCAAAGATAAGGTTTGGACTTGAACCAGGATGTGTGATAAAGCCAGAGTCAGGTTTAGAAAAAGGACTTAAAATAAAGTGAGAGTTAGATCTAGTCAAGGGTAAAGTGAAGTGAGAACCAGGTCTAGAACCAGGACTAGTGCCAAAGCGAGAGTCAGGTCTAGAGCCAGGACTTAGACTTAAGAGAGAACCAGATCTAGTCCAACAATGTAGTTAGAACCAGGTCTAGAGCCAGGGCTACTACTTAAGTGAGAGGCAGATCTAGACCAAGAACTAATAAAGAGTGAGTTTTAGTTCTAAAGTTCTAGAGCCAGGACTGGTACTAAGAGAGAGTCGGGTCTAATCAAGCATTAATACCAAAGATTAAATCAGATCTAGAACCAGGACTTGTGATAAAGTGAGAGTTAGATCTAGAACCAGGGCTTAGAGTAGCATTTTGTTAGTTTGTTTGATTGTGTTTGTATTTTAGTTAGCAACTCCCTCCTCTTCCAGGTGTATGTGTGATGCGGGTCAGATTGGTGACGGCCGGCGTTGCTATGGTAACCTGATGGAACGACTGATAGAGCTGGACAGGAGCGGAAGCCAGAGGGGAAATCTGACCGGAGCTGTCGCCTTGTTTGGTAAAAGACCCACAATACACTGTAAAAAAAAAGTACTATACTGAACTCTTCTACTTCAGTGGTTTGAATCAGTGGCTTTACAGGAATTCTGTTCAATTTAATTCTTAAGGTCGATGAACCTATCCTTTTTTTCCTCTCTTCTTTTATTTTGAAAAGCACAGTTCATTATAAGATAAACAATATTGTGGGTCTATTCTAATTATTTAATTAGGAGAAAAATAAACCACAGAATTTGTGAAATAATTTATTTTAAGCTTACTTATTTTTGTTGTTTTTGTTTGTTATATCTTTGCTGTGACCTTTGACCTCTGTCTTTTTCAGAGAAAGGCTGTTCACTGGTGCTGAGTCATCAGGGACCCTTCACAGCTTTCTTCCCTATACTGAAAACACCTCTAACGGTAGCTTATCCATTATTTCAAAGTTTCTTTCATGATCTGTGTTATCATACTAAAGAGTTATATTAAGTTTTTTTTTTTTGGATGGTTAAGTTACAAAATATCTGAAGGCCTGTGGTAAACTTGCACATTCAGAACAACTAAAATAAACAAACATTTAGCAATTACAGCAGTTCAACCATCCTCACAGTGTCCCAGCAACGCTATGAGCGAGAAAGTGGTCCCATGACCTACCTAACATTTGTTCATACAATACTATCTCTGACGTAGAGTCCATCCTTTTTTTAAGATCTGGAGAGGAAGTACTTTTCCGTAATCTAAGGATCACTCGGGCGTTGTTATAACCCCTACCTTCAGCTCTGCACCAAGACATGATGTATTGGGCAATTCTGTCTGGTCTCTAAGTAGTCTTAGCAATATAGGTACTGTTAAACCTATTCACTTACCGATGTAATACTTTTTCCCAAATTGGTGAACAAGATTACACTCCGAAATTGCATTTAAAAATGTTCCTGTTTCCAACATAGACTATTGGTAAGCAAGATTAGTCAGATTACTCTGATACCCTGTTTTCAATAATAGTATGAAGAAAATGATCAATACATGTATTCCAGAGTATTGATCCACACACTCTAAACTTTCTCTGCAGGGTGTTAACGAGGAGCAGGTGTGTAAAAACCACCTGATCCTGGGTCAGCACCTCTATAAAGACCTGGAGGGACGAGACTTCAACTTGTTCGGAGCCAAGTTGAGGAGCAAAGGCAACAAGGTAATACTGTACTCACACTGGATGTTAGAGATGAAACAAAGCTGCATACCTTTATCTTCCCTTACAAATATATTGTAGGATCTGACAGTGGTTTGAAGATTGGAAATCAAATATCAGTGTTAAGTTTAAAAAGCCCAATTTCTTTGATCTACGTCTGAAGAAGTTAAAATGATAGTTGAATGTTTAGCAGCTATGATTCTGCCGATGGTAAAGTCCTTAAGATTTATAAATGTTAAAATGCCTCGATAAAGAGGAGGAGAGGATACAGAAAAAGGCAACGTTAACTGTAATTTAACCTCATTTTATTGATCCCACAATCAGAAAAATACACAGATTATTTAGTTTCTGCTACAGAAATGAATTTTTTATTTTCATTCCAGTGATCTCTCAAAGCATTTTGACCCATCCCAACATCCTGCTTCATAAAAATAGTTCAATGTCATTGTATCTGTACAAACATCATCACATCTCCATCCCCACAATCACTAGTAAGCACTACACCTAAATAAGAACCATTGTATTCAAATCATAATTATTATCAACAATTTTATCATCATCAACCATCCACCCAGCCCTACAGAGTTTCAGTGTGATGTAAGGTTGTCAGAATTTTCGTTATTTTGATACTTTTCAATACCACGCGTTTGAAAACGGTACAAAGAAAAACACACATCTTTAATCAGTTTTCAACCCAAATCTGCCACGAGCGAGAAAGAGAGAGTGAACGTGGTGGTCGAGTGACATAGACAGGAAGTGAAGACAGCGAGCGCCGTTAATGTAAATAAAGTTATGGAAAAATAAACTTGTAATTTCTGACAGCGGTTTCGCTCTAAACAACAAACTAACAAGCCTACTCTTCTGTACAACGCCGCAGGAAGGTACAGGATTTAGTTTGTCTGCAGCTGAAGTCGTGCTTCAACCTGCTGACTGTGTGTGTCTGTCTGCTCCGCCCCCTCACCTGCAGCTCTCATACAGCAACGTTACAGAAGACACCTGGTCTGGGAAATATCCCAAACACAGAATGGGAAGAAAATGTGAAAATACAGATGAAGGGCAGATTCTGTGCATTTACAGACACAACTAAACACTTCTTATGTTTATGATGATAATTGAGAGAAGTCTAAACAATATCAAATAATAAGAAACATTATTTTTTGGGAAAATCCTGCTCATTAAGCCTTTCATTACTATTAACTGTATGTCCAATGAGATATCGAAACAGGTATCGAGTATCTTTTTTTCTTTACTAGTATCGTATCAAAATTTGAAATTCTGACCTGCTGAAAACTATGAAGTATCACAATTTCTCTTGCTTACCCGATTGTTATGCAATTGCTAAGGTCCGCCCACACCAAGAACAACTATAATGATAACTACATATCTATATAATTTTGAAAATCATTCCAAGTCAAGTCAACGTAAAGAAAGACTGCACCATCCCTCTCAACCACAATGTTCATAAAAAACTCTATCTTTCGACAAGGAGAAATGTGTACATAGTGTGAATAGTTTTTTAATTATTTCGCTACTGTTATTATTTATATCGTCATATTTTTTAAATCTGTTAATTGCCACCTACTTTTTGTCTTTTTTTTATTACTTGAATACTTTATTTAATTTGCCTGTTTTGTGAGCTCCTGTAACGAGTAAATGTCCCCTGTGGGGGATCAATTAAGCTTATTTTATCTTATGAATATAAACACAGTGTGAACTATAAAAGCGTGATACAGCCTCATCATGTACATAGCTATGCATCTTTGTACTTAGTTTGGTCATGCCTTGCTCAGATTCCCCATTGCTTTCTATAAAAGAAGTTTTTACACAACCAGTCCAATATAGCCTGCCATCCCATTTTTTTTATAGATAAATCTGTAATAACCTGTGCAAACAAAATCAGAGTACTCAAATATATTTATGGAATAATCCTGTAGATCTAACATTACCATAAAACAGCCTTATGCAGCCCAATGTGCAGCCTTGCATTAAGTGGTCTAATTAGCCAGAGATTATTAGTAAAAGAGCCAAAGTCTGTGACTGTTGACACATTTGACCTTACATACAGTAGATGTTATCATTTTGTCTCTTTTCTCTTTGGTAATGATGTTTCACTGTTCGTCTTCATCATCACACGCAACTTGATAGGTAAAATCTTGAGTGGGAGATTATTCTCAGTGTAAATGTACGGAAACAGGGTGTCAGTGAAGGTGTGTGTGAAGGTGTGTATGTGTGTGTTAGAATCCACATCAGAGAACAACAGTTGTCCTCCATCAAAGTCCAGATGAACTCTGATCTTCTGAAGCTGCTTCTTCACAGGCAGAACTTTCTCTGAATCTGACGTTGAGAATGCGGTGAGTTTACCGTTGGAGAACATGATTCTCCACAATCCAGACTGTTGCCGTCCTTTCTTCTGGATGTATTTTCCCAAAACGCCCAGTTCCCAGTCCTTGTTGTCTCCTACCGCGACCTCCCAGCTGTGAGTCCCGGAGTTATAGCCTTCAGAGCCGAGGACGGAGCAGGAGAATTTGGTCCTCTCCGGGTTTATCGGAAGCTGTTGTTGCTCTCCGGACCTCACACTGGTCAAATCATCAGACAGGACGAGTCCTGGGTCAGCTGTGTTGGGATCCAGAATCACGGGACTGAGGGAGACCATCTCCTTCATCTTGTTCCAGATGTAGTAGCTCAGGTTGCCCAGGTGTTTGACCTCGTCTATCAGAGCTCCTGAGACCAGCTCTGGATCCACCAGCAGAGGGCGCTGCTGGACTCTTTTCACTGCAGCCTTGTAGTTCTGCAGGAATGAGACGTCTGCAGCTCTCAGCTCCTCCTTTGTGGCTCTGATTGTGTCTGAAAGAGCCGCTATCTCTCTGTTCAGAGCCTCAAACTTCTCCTTCATCATCCGACTCTTCTGCTTCTCTTCGTCCCTCAGAGCAGAGATCCTGGCCTCCTCTTCCTTTTGTAGAAACTGGTGAAGCTTCTTAAACTGCTCCTTAATCTTCCTCTCTGTGCTTCCTGCCTGGACCTTTATGTAATCTGCTGTCTCATTCCAGTTTCCTTTAACTTGTTCAAAGATCTTCAGTTTCTCCTGGACAGGCTTCAGGAATTTCTGGAGCTCCATTTTTTGATCTAGAGCAGCTTCATCGATGGGTCTGAATTTGTGGTTGTTGTGTATCTTTGAATCTCGACAGACAACACAAACTGGCTGCTGATGGTCCAGACAGAAGAGTTTGAGTTTCTCGGAGTGCAGACTGCAGAGAGCCTCAGACTCCCCTGATGCTCTCTGATCTCTCTCCTGTAAGAAGGCCTCACTTAGGTTCTTTAACGCCAGGTTACGAGGCGGATCACTCTTTGAGGACCTTCTCTTACAGCATGGACACTCCGGTGATTGTTTCCCCCTCCACCATTCCTTCAGACAGCCTTTACAGAAGCTGTGGCTGCATGACAGAACGACAGGATCCGTGAAGATGTCATGGCAGATCGGACAGGAGAGATCAACCTCTGATCTGGAGGACATTTTGTCTCTGAGGGAAGCCAAAAAACACAGCAAGCAGACGAGGAAGTCAGTCAGTCTAGAAAGTTCCCTGAAAGTTACTTTCACTTTAACTTGTCGCTCCTTCAGTTCGTTCTGTGCAATCAGCAACAGGTTAAAGTTCAAGTGTTCAGTATTCCAGTAAATCCAGTGTTACCTCCTGCAGCTGTAGTCTCTCAGTGGACGACTTTTTGGCGATTTTGTGGTTTTATTGTCAGACTTTCCGTCCTGCAGCTTGTGCCTCCTCTCATGAACAGTGAATAATTAACTGTCTTTCCTGTTTATCTGCTGTGAGTCACACAGTGGGTGGAGCCTTTTAAACACATATTTCCTGACTGACAAACTCATGTTTATTATAATGGGTGTGTGTTGCAAGCCGCCTTATCAAAACTGTCTTTACACATCAAGTAACTGCAGGTTGAAGAACAGGGTTAAACTTTATACATAACTGATACATTTGAGGCAAATCAGGTGGTAATTTTTACTTTTTACTTTATTTTAATTCATAACTTTTCACGGTCTACAAGCTTTCATCCTAAAATGTTAAAAGCCTGTCTTCAGATTAATTTGTGACATCTTATCATGGTGAAGAATATAGAATAACAAAAGGAGAAAGAATAGCTTTCTGATTCCTGGTTGGAGTTGCTTCTTGCTATCTAAATTAGTCAGTACTTTGTGAATCCAATGTAAGGTTTTTTTTTTTAATTAAGATAATTTATTAGGACAGTTGAAGAGAGACAGGAAATGTGGGGAGGAGAAAGTGAGGGATGACATGCACCAAATGGTCACTGACCGGGAGTCAAGCCTGCGATCAGTGTGTCGAGGACAATGGGCCTCATTCATAAACGCACAAATCTTAAACCGTGCGTACGTATGTTTGACACACAAATATAGGTGTCATCATTATGTTCTTACTTGAGTTTGTTCGTACTGCGAACAAATTTAGAACTTCCTCTGACCATGCGTACGACGAAAAAAAAGCCTTTAATAGACGTCAATTAAAACCGTGAATTTACTAATGCATTGACCAAATTAAATTGTTAATTCTAATTAATTTATCGTTGCAATTAGCATTGCTATTTTCACTTGAATAAAATGTTTTTTTCGGATTGACTTGCACTCGTTAATTACAAAGCAACACTTAAAATTTTGAAATTAATTACCTTTAGGTTCTTGTTGAATATCATCACTTTCACCTTCAGTGTGTGGACAAATTCCAGATATGAATGATTCAATTACTGCAGCCAGTCTCTCATCCTGCGCTGTCAGATCAGGTGGTCCTTGTGCTTCACCTGTTTCCTTCCTTTTTTTCAGCTTTTTTTTTTTTTTTACCTCAGCAACGGTCCGAACCTCAGGACATGCAGCATTTACAGCCTCAGTTATTGAAGCCCAAGCTTAATTTCCTAAGGACACGCTTCAAAAAGTGTGTTTTTTATTGCTTCCACCTCCGACACAATTACCTCAATTTCCGCTGTGCTGAAATTCTTTTTGTTTGTTTTTTTCCTTTGGGGCCATCTCTTGCAACTTTTTCCTCTTTTAACTTGTCTTCACCTCGACACTCTCTTCCTGATACGCTGAGCGGATCTCCTTATATAGAGAAAAGGGGGCGTGGTAGTATGCAGATTGCGGACACACGCTTGTCAATTTAGAATGATTCTGATTCACTAACATACGCACGGTGGTGAGAACAAAATTGTCTGGTGCGCACGTGTCATGAATCTGACGGCGATTTTGCGTATGCACTTATTCTGTGCGCAGATTAAGAAAGTTTCTATGCAGAGATTAGTGAATGAGGCCCAATGAGAGGACATCTCTGTACTAAGAGAGCACAGGGGTTTCTGACGAGTGTGTAAAATCTACGTGCATAAAGCTTTAAAAACCAGGTCAATCAGGTGCACGTAAACACGCTAATCATCTCTCTCTGTTTAATGTAGAAGTTCATCCTGATGGAAGAGCCCAGCAAACTGTACACTATCATCCAGGAAGACCTGCCAGCAGCCAATGGGATCATCCATATCATCGACCAGCCAATCACATACACGGCTGCTGAAAGGCCTCCTCGTGATGAACAGGTAAATTAAAGGGCCGATACACCAAATATGGAACACTCCCTGAAAATGCAAAAAGTAAAATAATTATTTTGATAATCAAACGTTGAAGAGGAAAATGTGGTTCACAAATATGCTGTTTGTAATGATCTGCCTTAATGCACTAGTGAAGAGTCACCTGCAATAAACAGTGCAGTCTAACCTACTGTACTTAACTCAGCTGATTAATCTATGACAGGGAATATCAGTCATTTGACCGTCATGTTCTTCTTGTGCCCAGTATGCCGATAAGACAATCGGAGAGATTCTGGCTAAGGACGACAGATACAACCGCTTCCGGTCTCTGGTTGATGTGAGTATTTTGTTTTCACATATAAAGTCACATAGGTGTTTGCTTTTACCCACACACCAGAAGAAATCAGTCAAACCTGAGAGGCACTAAACCCATCTCCTGAACAGTGATTGTCCAATTGCTTTGCAATCACAACGAGGAAAGGCAGGTCAGTGATTGTCTGGATTTGTCCAAGTTATAGAGAGATGGTTTGGAGTCTTTTTTCCTCCTTAAAACCAAAAACATAAAAGCCAAAATGTAAGGTAATGTTTAAACACTGTGTTATTTATCTGCTCTAACTTAATACGTTAACATAAACATGCCTGGATAACAAGCTTCCAAGACAATAATAATCTAGTTTTACATCTCATGTTAATTCTACGTCATTTTCGCCCTCCAGAAATCCCAGCCAAACGCATTATCGTACTTTACGTTTTTCATTGTGTTTTGTTGAGCAAGATGCCATATAGTTCTTAATTAAGCCATTATGAGCTTATCAAATCTAGTGTAGACAATTATTTTAGTAGCATTTTTGTCACATTTGTTGAAATGTTAAGGTTGTACACTTTGGAATCTAAGTGGTTTCCTTAAGGGCGCCTACCCCAGCTTTAAGGACCCATTCCCAAGATTCTTCTTTTGAACAAGTCATTTGGAGAATTAGTTTTTAACTAACGCTTACTGACCTTTTATATCAGAAATCACCAAGTATTATCCATCTATCCATCCATTATCTATACCGCTTATCCTGCTCAGGGTCGCGAGGGGCTGGAGCCTATCCTAGCTGTCTTTGGGAGAGAGGCGGTTCGCCAGTCAATCACAGCGCTGACACAGAGAGACAGACAACCTTTCATGCTCACACTTAGACCTACGGGCAGTTTTAAGACCTTTTTACACTGCCGTACCGCCTCAGCGCCGTAACGAAGCTCAGTCGCTGTGCAGCCTTTGCCATTTAACCAAGCAACGCCGGCGTAAAGCTGCCGCAGTGTATGTTTTTACGTTGCGTTTCGGCGTTGTGGAAGCAAAGGTGGACGAGGTGTAAACAAACAGCGCGTTGTAAAACACACACACTGTGCTGTTCCGCCCTGCCGGCTCCACTGGGTGGGATTAGGTGCTGGCTGAATGTGCTGCCCATCTGCCACAGTTAATCATGTAGAGGGTGAGAGGGGTTGTCTAGGATAGCTTTAATTTTGTCACTCATCCTCCTCTCAGCCACTGACTCCAGAGTGTCCAGTTCAAGCCCAACCACAGAGCGGGCCTTCCTCACTAGCTTGTTGAGTCTGTTAGTCTCACTAGCCTTGATGCCACCCCACCAGCACACCACAGCAAAGAACAGTGCGCTGGCCACTACAGACTGGTAGAAGGCCTTCAGGAGCCTGCTGCAAACACTGAAGGACCTGAGTCTCCTCAGGAAGAACAGCCTGCTCTGTCTCTTCCAGAAGAGGGCATCAGTGTTGTGAGACCAGTCCAATTTATTGTTGATTTGGAGCCCAAGGTGAGTCCACCCTCTCCACTTCCTCTCACTGGATGATGACTGGGGCAGGGGACCTCCTATTCCTCCGGTAGTCCACCACCAGCTCCTTGGTCTTGCTGATGTTGAGCTTCAGGTGGTTGCTGTTGCACCATGCGATGAAGCTCTCCATCAGTCCTCTGTACTACTCCTCCTCCTCCTTGTCATCGGTGATGCATCCAACAACGGAGGAGTCGTCAGAAAATGAAGATTGAACAGAGGAGTAATAATCCCGCCTTGAACTGGCAGTGTATAAGGGTCTTTCGAGTCACCAGTTAACCTGACGATGTCTTTGGACTTCTGGGAGGAAGCCTGAGGACCCGGACGAAACCAATGCATGCACGGGGAGAACATATGAACTCCACACAGAAACTTCATCCTTGGCTCCAATAGATTTTTTTTGTGTTTGCAGAACTGCGAGACACCCTTTCCACTGCGGGGTCCACAACCCCTGACTGCGTTCATCCCAACCAACGAGGCCATTGACCGAGCCAGAGACGGGAGCATCATGTATATGCTGCGTGAAGTAGGTGAAATTACTATATCGAGTATTTATTTTTTATTCAGGTTATTTGTGATTTGTGCAGACAACATACAGGCAGTATATCTGCAGTAAAGCTGACCATTTGTGTGGCTTTCTGCCCCCAAACCACCCAAGCTGTAAATTACCTGGCATTTAAGCTTGAATACGATTTTGTGAAAGTTAACAGGTTTTTTAATGACATTTTCTCTTTTTCAAGGCCAAGCATAAACTTCAGACATATGTCTCAAACCATTTTTTCCAAGAAGCTGTGGTAAGACGCCCTTACTCAAATCCTCTACATGTATTCATCCTTTGATCAGTACCTCCTCACTGCTTCCTTCCTCTTTCTGAGATTGTCTTTTTCTGCTTGTAAAGAAATAAAAAAGAAATGCCTTCCTGTCCAACATTTTAGTGCACTGAAGAATATCTAATAATCTAAGACAGTACTTATACACATATTGATCTAAGAGGACAAATTATCATGATATTTCCTGATCCCAGACTCTCTACAGTGGATGAACCCTTAAGGTTTTGTGACCTTTCCTTTAGCACAACCACAATTACAAATGGGACTGGGTCAAAAAACAAAACAAACATTTATGTAATTGTTTTTCTTTCTGCAGCTGACAGTCGAAGAGTTGCCTGCTCTCCCTCAGATTATAACGATGGCCAATGAGATTTTAACCATCACTGTGTCCAGTGATGTAAGTTTCCCTGATTGGTTCTTCACAGTGTCTTTCATAATATACAGTAAACCTCAGCTATTCAAGCTGAACACTCAGTGCTGTCCTCTTTCCTCTCCAGGGTCAGATCCTATTGGGGGAGAAGGGCATCCATCTGAAGAGCACCAACATCATAGCGTCAAACGGGATCATCCATATGATTGATGGGATTTTGGTCCCGGCCTCCATAGTTCCCATCCTGCCTAAACACTGTGATATCATCGAGAAGAAGATCACTGTGGTAAGCAGAGGGTGACAGTAGTGATGACAGGTCGATCTAAAGATAAGCTCAACTTTAGCACACAAGCTAACAATGGCTAACATTTAACTCTTAAGAGAATTAGCTTAACTTCCTTTGACTAGTTGGGCTAAATTTGATCTCATTTGGGCAGGCTGAAATGGTTTTGAATAGTTTGTGACTTTGAACAGATAAAAAGTTATTCCTCAAAAATACTTGTCTAAAGTGTGGCTAGCCAACATTGTCAGGTAAATACAAAGTACCATGAAAATACACTAGATAGGATCTTTAATACTAGCAATTATGCTAACAGTGAAGTTTTTTACTGTGTGTGTTAATGTGTTTTCAGGGTCCGTGTGTTCACTGCAGTTACCTCTTTGAGACTGAATGTCCAGAAGGCACCACTGAAATGGTAAAACAAATACTGTAAAACTTTATTTTATTCTTGAGAGTATCCAGGGGATCATAGAGTACAAAAGTAAATTGATGGGGAAAATTGCAACATATTTTATTAAAGGTATAAATATTGTACATTTTTCATACTTTAACTGGGACTATCCCATTTATTTAAGTTTTTGATAAAATTAATAACTCAAATATTTAACAATTTGTGTGACGATTTGATATAAAACAACTTTGTTTCCCTGTAACACTTTGTGAGCATTATAAACAAGAAGGAAAAGCAAACAAATTCTGTGTGTCTGTCTTCAGGACAGTCATCAGATTGGCTGTGAATACGTCACGTCTCCTCTCAGGCCAACGCTCAGTAAAGGCTGCGCCAAATACTGCAACGCCACCAAACAGGTGAGAGAGGGATCAGCGAACACTGTCAGGAGATTTATTTTAAGAAAGAAGGTGTTACTGCATTGACTGCAGGAGTTGGCGATGAGCACTACTTTCCAAATTCACTGGCCCTGCCATTAAAACCAGTGGCCCTGAAATAATTTGTTTTCAGTATTATTTTAATGTCAAACTTTGTTCCTCCTTATGTCAGGGTTCTTATTACTGAATATGTGTTCAATTGTGTAACTATTATAAACCAAAATAATCATATGTGTATAAATAAAGAGGTTTATTAATAACAATAACTTTTGAAACAAAAGCTTACCGTCTCCTACTTTCTGTCGGCACACACACAACCTCATGCTCAGGCTTGTAGATCCTACTGGCACACCGGGGCAGTTAAATGCTTTATCTACTGGCCCGGGGCGTTACAAACATACCGGGCCACTGGGCCAGTGCTTATGTCGGCCGACTGTGTGGACCATATTGACCCACTGCAGTGGTAGCATTTCTTCTTCCTACTGAAGGTTTGAGACTTTGTGACTGGCTTCTTGTCTTTGCTTGTTGTGCAATGCAGCATTTTGCTAACATTTTCATCATGTATTGTTATAAAAGTTTCTATAGAAGTTGTATGGAAACAGAAAAGTACAAGAACACAAAGCAGTGACCATCAACGAATCCTCTTAACACAAAACCAGAAGTTTTTCTATAAATCTGGAGGGTTTTTGTTTTGCAGTGAGGATGGTTGTAGTGTGCAGTGGCCAAATAGTGTAATACTCCTCAATCTGTTAAACTTTATGTTTCTTAATGCTTTAATCCGTGTGTGGGGGTGTTTAACAGGTACCAGAGTGCTGTAAAGGTTTCTACGGTCCGGAGTGTAAACCCTGTTATGGTGGATTCCAGCATCCCTGCTACGACAAAGGAACGGTGAGTAATACAATCAAACACTGTCACTGAAGCCTCATTTCCAAACTGATATGTTTGTATTTCCTTTTTCTCCCCATCACATGCAGTGCTTTGACGGTATCCAAGGCAACGGATCATGCAGCTGTCATTCAGAATTTGGGGGCGTCGCCTGCCACCTCTGCTCAGATCAATCCAAGCATGGAGACAATTGTGACGAAGGTAACAGCTACTCATCCTTGTTTACAAAGTAACTGAACACCTGTTTCTGCTTTAACTGTAATTGACATATTTGAACAAGACCAACGCTGTGTTCGAAATCACTCTCTCATTCCCTTATGATAACAATTATAATTAAATGAAGAATACTACTGTTAATGTATCAATAAGCCAACTGCATCTTTAATTTTGAATGTGACACTTACAAATTGTAAGTGTTACTTTGCTGTATCTAGAGGCTGCAATGCATCATTCAATTGGAAACCGTGTCTGACTTTATTTGACTAAGAAATCCTGTGTGTGTGTTTGTGTCTTTAGTGTGTCACTGTGTCCACGGTGTGTGTGATAACCGCCCAGGCAGCGGTGGACTGTGTCGGAGAGGATCCTGTAAGGAGGGATTCTCCGGGGAGAACTGTGACAAGACCGCTGTTCCCTGCAACTCTGACGGACTGCATAAACACTGTCACATCAATGCATACTGTACACAGAACGGACTCAATACAATGTAAGATACTACCACTACTACTATTTCTCTATTATTTTTGGCTGACCGCAGGGGTCAGCCCTACACATGGCTCTGTATGTGACTGACTGACTGACTGAGTGAGTTATGGTACTTTCAGAGCTCTAGAGAGAGACAGGTGCGACATCGCAATGGGGGATCATGGAGCATATTGGACCTCCACTGACGCGACTCTCTCTACATGGTTCTGGATACTTTGTTCGGGGGAGTAGGTGGGGGCTGCTCCTCCGCTGCTCGTCCGCTGTCCTCACCATGTCCACAGCGCTCATATCCAGGGGTTGTTTCGGGTCTTTGTTTTAAAAGTTTCTGTGGGTGGGTCTTAATTGAAAACAATCATATTTACATTAGAAACTGCACCTTAATTAACACACAGCGAAAATAACCGTATGTGCCGAGACGGAGAGCGAGCGAGGGGGAGAGGGACGGATCACACCCAAGTTACGTATGTAACATGATGCTATTTATTTATTTTTACTAACATATAAACTTATGGCCTGCGGGAGACTTATGACTGCGTTTTTTATTTCAAAGAAAATGAAGCAGGAACTGCAATGAGTAGCCTGTGAGTGACTTTATTGATCAGATAACTTCCTGGAAAAGTTGATTTTCAACGTGTATTTTGGCCGAGAACTGCTCGCGGCTCAAAGTTAAAATAGGTGAGCCTCCTATTCTCTACATTTTCGGGGCGACTCTCTGTATCTGTTTTCATGCATTTAAAATAAAAATGAACACGTCCCGCAGCCGTCATGCACATGCTTAAGTTGCGTAATTGTTAGCTGGATTTTGAGTCAATTTTATTAATAATTCTGCTACTCTTTAGCAATGATAACACAGCTCCCATGGCTCTGTTGGTCGGCTTGTTGAGTAAAATACCTCAACAACTAGGAGTGATTATGACCTTTCACTCAATACATTCATGGTGCCCAGAGGATTAAGCCTATTTTCAATGTCAGAGTTGTGGCATTTTCCCATCATCTCAACCCTTCTGTGTAAGGAAGTGATAACACTCAGAACAATTTGTCTTATGTCAGTCGTCTCCTCGTTTTGATGATCATATACAATTAAACATCCTTGATATAAGGGCTGAAAGATTTATCGCAATAGTAGTTAGTAAAGCAAATTAACCAAATCACGCCAGGCTGCTACTTTATTGCTGGTTGGTGCAGAACGAAAAAACTTGCATAGTAAAATCCCTCTTAACGTACCTCACACCACGGGAACATCTGGCAAGATCATCTTTAGAACCATCAAAAAATCGGGACTTTGCTTACGATTGTCGGAAGGGGGAATCAGGCCCAAAATCAGCCCGATAATCTGCAGCAGCTGCTGAGTTTATTCATCAACAAATCTGTGTGTGTGTTTCACCAGGTGTTTGTGTAAGGATGGATATGAGGGTGACGGTCACTCCTGTCCTCCCATCAACCCTTGTCTGAAGAGCAACCGAGGAGACTGCGATAAAAATGTAAGACTTACTGCTTGTGTGTGTGTGTGTGTGTGTGTGTGTGTGTGCGTGCGTGCGTGAGTCTGGGAAAATAAAACGATCTCCATAAGGGATTGTGATAGAATTGACTTTGGGTAAAAGGATAATAAACTTTTCTAAATTTTACCCAATATAGATGGATCAAACAGCAGAAATAGGAACAACAGAATAGTTCGTCTGCAAGTTTTTGCTTGCACATGAAATATAGACCACACACACTTCCCACAGCACAGCATTGTTTAAGCTGCCTGTGAAGAAACTGAAATTGTCTGTAAAAGACAAAAAAAGAGATGCATGAAAGAGACGCAGGAGTGATTGTATTATCCTCCAAAGATAAGAAAATTGTTTAAGATAGTTACATAACAGCTGTTAAATGGATGTTAGCTAGCAGTCGCCAAGAGAGTTGGGGAGACAGATTTTTATCCTGATTTAAAAGCTGATTCAGAGCTAGCAGACCGATTACAAAGTTTACAGGCTGAAGGTCTCTGACGTTGATCTTTATTTTGACTGTCAAAGATAAAATGCCTCTCCTGGCTGATGTAGGAGTCTTTTTTTTTTAAATCAGAAGTTACCAATACACAGATGGACTCAAGTCATGTACAAACTAAAACTGAAACTGATCTACAGCTCCAACATTGAAGGCGTAAAGTTATCCTAAATGATTAATTCAATGATGGTAAAGTCTGATCTAATTTATCTTTTTTGTTTTAATATAAATCTCCAGGAAAAGGTTGAAATATACTCCAAATAAGAGGAAAGTAAACTATTTAAAAGGCCCTGACACAACCAATCGAATGACTATTATTGGCTAAAAAATGCATCACTTACACTTGGCAGAGTTAGGTAAAAGCAGGCAGTTTAATGTCCAGTCCAGCTTTGATACACAGGTAATCAAAAGCAGTAACCCAAAAGGGGCAGGCAAAAGGTAAGTCAAAAATCACTCACTAGGAAAAATGCTGGAACGAGGTGACACAAAGGAACACACAACAAACAGGCAACGAAGCGGAAGATACACAGGGTATATATACAGAGACAATCAAGGGGTAGCAAGACGCAGGTGAGTCCAGTTAGGGCGGGGTAGACACATGAGGCAAGAGGCACAGCGATCTGAAAGACAGACACAATGGTGAGTTTCAAAATAAAACAACATAAATATAAAGAAAATAAAAACATGACCTGAGGAGACTTGTGTCAGGCCCTCTCCAAAAAATGTAAACTGCCTCCACTGCTACCTAAAAGAAAAATCATACAGCCTTCCCCTCTCATCAACGTTCGACCACCCAAATTATTTTGTTCAGGGAACTTCAGTTAAAACACAAACATTTTGAAAACAATTAGCCACAGAGAAAGACAGTGTTCAAAACAAGCTAACTTTAATCTCCTGTGTGTTTACTATCACAGTACATCTAATTGTTTTACTGTTCCATTTGTCCCTAGTTTACTGTGCATAAGCCCTCTGATAACTGGTCTGAAGATAAACTCAAATGTCAGTGTGTCCTTGATCAGCTCTGTCAACATGAATTTCCTGCAGATATCAAATATATTAAACTGTAGTGTGTCCGAGTGTCTCACAGCTGTTTATCTGCCTTTATAACACATCTCTCTCTCTTTCTCTCTACAGGCAGAGTGTTTGTATGTCGGTCCAGGCAATGCGTCGTGTTCGTGTATCGAGGGTTGGACAGGTGATGGCAAAGTGTGTGTGGAGGTCAATAACTGTCAGAGGGAAAATACCTGCGGCCCCAACAGCGATTGTATCCACATCGGACCTGGAAAAGTCAGTTACTTAGAATAAATAACGGTTAATAAGTTAATGATGTTTTTAGTTTCACATTTTTCATATTTTGCCCGTCTTGGATGCACGGCTCCCTCTGGTTAGCAGTTGTTGTGCTTTTTCAGGTCCACCGACACTTGCAGTGTTTTCTAAAGCATAGTTTTTGTTTTCGCTCGTCTGTCTCACACTTCTTTTTTTTAATTTAACTTTTTTTAAATTTAGAATCACATCGAATAACAGTTAGTTATACATTAGTTAAAGTAACTTCCAGAGTGATCCATCTTTGCGTTTTTTTACAGTATGTTCTTAAAGCAAAACCAAAACAATACAAAAAGAAAAAAATACTAAATTACAACATGGGCCTACATAAACTGAATTAAACAAAAGGGTGTTTTGGGGCAATATATGATCACACTTCTTTTTAAACCTTTAAACTCTAAATAAATAAAGGAGTCCACCAGTGTCTACATAGTTGTTTCCGCTTATTGATTCATATCTTGAGTATCTTAAAATACTTAATGTCCCTAGAATTTGTACAACCTAAACTTAAAGGTTAAAGGGACAGTTCAGTTTGCTTGAAATGGGGTTGTATGAGATACTTATCATTAGTAAGTGTACTACATACAGTGGATGCCGGTCAGCACGGCCCCGATGTAGAGAAACCGGCTGGAGTGCCGGCACGAAGGCTAGGCTATATCGCCAGTAGGTGACACCCAAGAGAACGCAACTGAAATCTTCAAGATTGTCAGTTTAACATAATGTTTGACCTCATCACAATCATACAGTATAATGACGTGAAGGAACTTTGTTGCAAAACAGTGAACGGGGGTCACTACACTACCCTTCCTGTCCTCACCTCTTTTGGTTCTCATAATTTCCTCATGCTTTGAAGTTAGTAATCTTTCTTTGGACTGTAAATATTGTAGAAGACAGTTAAGAATTGTATATTTATCTGTCTGTCTGTTTGTCTGCAGAGCAACTGTGTATGTAAAACTGGTTACATGGGGGATGGTATTAAGTGTGAACTTATTAACCCCTGCTACAACAAGAATGGAGGATGCCATAATTTGGTAAACACACACACACACACACACATCTTTCAAAATAAGACTCAGTTTTTACTTCAAACACTTACTCATCCCATCTGCAGTCAGACTTTATAACATCAGCATCACTCTCTGATCAAAATACTTCTCTGTAACTCATCCACCAGTCACTGCATGGCAGCGACTTTTTTTATCTATGCATATCTACTGTATCATATTATTAAAGTATTTGTTACACACTGTATACTTCTGCATTTTTATTACCTCATCCATACCGTGAATTTATGTCTCATGTGCATGTGTTATTTATTCTGCAATGTGTCACTTTACTTATCATCAACCATATCACCATGACACACACCGTGTGTGTTTTTGACTTGGTCCAATTTTTTTGTGACTTGCACACGCGCACATCGCAATTCTTAAATGATATATCGTGCAGCCCTAATTCTTAATGATAATAGTTTTAAAAACAGTCACCATCAATGTCCAGTCTTATAAGATTAAAGTACTAATTCTTATCATCTAAAGTCTGCGTTACGAGTTACCATAAAAGAGTCCTTTATTAAAATATGAGAACAGAGAGTAGGTAAATGTTTGTGATTGCTGCAATCTCAGTTGGTTGGATGAATTTCCCATGATCCCTCTCTCCTGTGCACTCTGTCAGGCAAAATGTGAGCAGCAGGAGGGCGGACCGCACACCTGTACCTGTCCTGACGGCTACAATGGAGACGGAACCATCTGCTACGGATCCTTAACAGAAGTAAGAAATCATGGAGGAAGTCAGACCAGTGTAATAAAAGGTTCTTTTTATTAGGAAGTATCTGCCAATAATTAAATTGATCTAATACTTGTACTTAAATAGCCACAGAAGATATTCCATGAGTAGATATGTGACACACTAAAAAAATAACTGTAGCCTATAATCTAAATCCTGGGAGTGCTGATTAGAGGTGGGAAGTGACGAGCTCAAAATACTTTATTACTTTTATTTTCAATTATCTGTTTTTTACTCCAGTATTTTTTTTCCTGACAACTTTTTTCTTAAGTCCCCAAAAATCTTTCATTTCCACTCCTGACATTTCAACGCAGACACCTTACTTTAGCTTGAAATTATCTGAGGGGAATTATTGATTATTTTTATTTTGCATTACTGCACACCAGCTTTCCAACATTAAGATTGATTTCAGATTAATTAATGGGACAATACAACTTAAAAATAAGAGGATTTCCTTGACTACCAATCAGTGCATATCACACATGATAGAGGTAGCATGAGGAGAAAAATATGTATCATGAACAAACAGACAAAAGAGGAAATCACAGCTAACTTGCAGTACCATGGATGAAAATGAACCAGCCTTAATCGCAGTTGACAGTGGAGCAGATTCAGAGCCGCAAGACGATCCCCATCCAACTTACTTGCACAATGGGGCAAAGATAATGTTCATTTTTCTCCCTAAATTATTCTTTAATATCATTCAAAGTAAGAAAGATTACCCTACAAGATAATCAAGCCGATTTCGGGGCCTGATTCCCTCCCTTCTAAAGATGATCTCTCCACATGTTCCTGTGGTGTGAGGGATGTTCAGAGTGATTTTACTTCCCCCGATCTGCTCGGAAGAACGTCGTAGCCGCTCCGATTTCAAATATTAAACATGTTCAATATTTGCGATCTGATATCCTGTTGTGTGGGAGGGAACCCCGAGAACAGCCGAGCACGCACTCAGTGGATCATCACGTGGAACCAAACGATAGCCAACTGGGAAGCAAGCTGACTGTAGAAGGAAGCACAAGAACAGCAGCCATTGCGGCAAAAGCAAACGTGAAGCCTAAAGTAACATGTACAGCCCATGTTCTTGAGTCTCCACTTTTACTTCCTGAATTTTCAATAAAAAGTCCAAAAACTATCATCACCAATTCTTCCTGCCCGTCGTCCGCCATGTTTGTTTACTCTAAAATCTCGTTTGACCACGAGGGATTTAGTGAGATTTCCAGATGTGAGAGTCGGACTCTGGTTGTTGGTGAATGAATCTGTTAGTGTGTGGTGTGCTGGTCATGTCGTTGCTCTCCCCACACTACAGGAACAAAACTGTTCAATCTATCATTATCTGTCGTCATGTGTGGGCTCTCTCACATTTTACACATCTGTTAAGGTTTTTAAAATCTTTTAGTGTGGGCCAGCCTTTAGTTCAATAGTCTCCCAAATATGACATGAAGTTAAGTTAGAAACAGATGCTACAAAACGTCCTTCAGAGCGCTGCTTTTTACTTTTTTACTGAGTGCATTTCAGAGCCTGTTCTTTTTCACCTTAGCGAAGAAGATGAATCATTACTTCTTTGAGTCTTTTTTTACACAAGTGTCTGTTCTTCTACTTGAGCAAGGAATGTGTTAGTTTTGCAACCTCATTCAAAACTATTCATCAGCTTTTATTATAGACATGATTTTAATAAGGATATTTCACACTTTTGGAGAGAGAGAAAAGAGATAATCGATTTTAGAGACTGGAGCTGGATCACTGTGAGTCACAGACGGCACACAAACCTGACAACAACAATGTTTAATTTCTGCCTGTTTTTAACTGACTGTGTGTGTGTGTGTGAATTTCTGTGTATTTGTAGGAGCTGGACATGAACAGTAAGCTGTACAGTTTCAACAGACTCATTCAGGTGTGTAAGAACAACATGTGCTGCTCTTAAGAAACTCACTTTTTCAACTTTATATTTTAAAAATAACTGATAAGGTTAATCTTCTTTTTACTGTCTATTTCAAGTGAAAGAATACCTGCCACGCTACCTTCTAACTATGCTAAATGTGACCTTGTTCTGTCTGTGTATATTGATTAAGTTAACAGTAAGCCTGTGTTACGGTGTGGACACACTGAATGCAGACGCACACGGCTGAAAATTCGCCCCCATTCATTGTGTATAGCAAGCAGCCGATTCGCTGCTCAAAGCATGCTGGGATACTTAGCGAAGCGCACCAGGCAAGCGGCGCCACTTTTTAACAGCTTTTCTCCCGCCTTTATTTGATCTTCATTCATTTTAAGAAAACGGTGATATACTATTCAGTAAATAAGCTTTGTTTGTGGTTTGCGTTCATTGTGTCTGAACTGTTACACAGAAAAAAAAAGCCTCAAAACATTGCAACTTTCATCGCAACGTTTTTAAAAATGCTGCAACAATCACAGAAAATAGAGGGACTGATATAACCCAACACTTACAATAACATGAATTGTAAATTTGCATGTGTGTGTTGTCAGAGATACATTCACAGCTATGAGGACCTGAGCGGGAACATCACTGTGTTGGCTCCATCTAGAACAGCGCTTAGGAACATGACCATAGCTCAGGACTCGTTCTGGAACAACCGACACCACCTGCCTTTCTTCCTGCGGTCAGTCAAGTCACACTGATCAGATACTTTTCACTCACACATATTTACTGCAAATAATGAAACAACGATACAACATTAAACCTGATCCCTAAGCTTAAAGCCACATCAACAATCCTCAAGGAGCAGGTTGTGATTTTCGTTTCCTCTTTTTGCTCCTCCTGGCTTCAGGGCCCACTTCCTGCAGGGTGTCTTCTCTGTTGAAGATCTGGACAGACTGGTGGGCAGCAAGCTTCCCACCCTGAACCCCCCCACCCACTGGGAGATCAGCAACAGAAGTGGGGTAAGAATGTGGTGGTAGACCTCCTGAATCCACATGTCTCTGAATACTTTAATATACATACACACTTAGAGAATGTATACTTAACTGTTGTTGCTTTGTTTCAGGTGATCCACATTGGAAACTCCTCCATTATCACCCACAACCTACCTGCAATCAATGGCTACATCCACATCATAGATACGGTGAGAGTCGGCCTCTTGAAATGAATCAGCGTAGCAATGATTGAGCTAGTCTTCGAGCTTTACCTGATGATGACGCTAGAGGAGAAATCCCTCTTGAGGCCATGAAACAGTATTAGTTTTCCTTATTTGTCGTGTGGGTGCTAAAGTGGTCGAGTAAAGGTGAATCTCTTGATCTTCGACTTCCACATCTTTTTTCACCAGGTTTGTTGGATCTGAAGGATGAGGAAGAATTATTTTAAATTAAAACTCAACAACCATCTAAATAGAAAGTTTGAGAGAGTGAAAGTATTTGACTGTTTTTGGTTCCTCCTGCTCTCGGAACCCGTCAGCTATAGTCTGACAACGATATAGCCTCTGAGGACACCGGTGAATATGTCGGGCATTCCGGTTTAGCCAGCGCTTAGTGATAAACGACATCCAGCCAGGACTTCCTTTTCCATGCGCTGCATTTTTTACAGTCCAGTTAGCAGCTTGAGAAGCAACTGTGTGTTCAGATCACAGTGAAGTGAAATTCTCCCCTCCAGATATGTCTGCAAAATAAATCATCTCTTGGTTCATTCCATCCCCCGGAGGAGGGCCCGTTCATCTGTCTGTGCTGAGTCTCAGTTTCACTGTAAATAGTAAGTTACACAGAGGCTGCACTCTGGCTTACTTCAGCGGTATGAACCGAAAAAGAAACGGATTTTCTTGTGATTGACTTTAATTAACGGCTCTTAAGTTTGCTGAAATAACAACATCATGATGCAGATTAGTAACAAGTCAACATGAAGCTTTGTCAGGTCTGTCCTCAAGAGGAGAAGAAAACTACTTTTAACATGAGAAGTTTGTTGAACAGAGGTCGGATCCATCATTTCTGATGCATTCAAGGAAGTCGGCAAATCTAAATGCTAAACAGTTTTTGCAACACAGCTTCAAGGGAATTTGTCTCAAGTTGAATTTCTGATCTGGAACAGATTGTTAGCTGAACCTGCTGCAGATGTTTGTTTATAGAGATTAAAAAGGAGCAAAATCGTTGTCAGACGACGCTGATGAGAGCCGGGATGTCATTACGGTGGATTATGCTCTGCCTGCTTTTGCTCTCCTCATGGACTGCTCTTCATGCATACCCTGCAGCTTGCTAATACAAGATTGGTTAATACTACTCGGACTACAAACATACCACAAACAGAAACGAGAACACTTCCTGAACTAAAAATCCACGTCCCTGCCTTCAGAGTCTACATTTTTATGTAGAATTTGTCTTTTTGTTTGTTTGTGTGTTCAGGTTCTTGCTCCACCTGTCTCAGACCTCCCCCCTGATCCCCCGACCCTGATGGACTTCCTGAACTCCTCATCCAACTTCACTCTGTTCAGAAAGTACGCTCAGGTGAGATATTTGTCCATCTCTTTATCTGAACTGTAAACCTCTTCAGTTTTGGTTTGTGCTTTAGCATGTGTGTATTTCTTTTTTTTTTTTTTTTTACAGATGTACAATCTGTCAAAGGACCTCATTGGTGTTGAGTTCACCCTCCTGCTGCCAACGGATGATGCCATTAGGCAGCACCTGAGCAGGACTAAGTCCTCCACTCTGGTAGGTGCAAGGTCATATGAGTCTGCTCTGGCCTGAAAGCCCTTTGCTGTTTTAAAAGAAACAGGAACATGTTGCTTTTGTAACAGCATAAATATCTGCACTGTTAATCACTTGTCTTGTGTGAGAGAGAGATTTTTAATTAATTTTAGACAGCTTGAAGTTTTATCACCACCTTACACTAAACAAAAGTCTCCCGCAAAACCATTAGGATTTTAATGTGACATTAGAAAATTGTCTGTGAGAATAATTTAGTTTAAGTTCTGCATAAGATGATTTCTAACCACTCTCAAACATCTTGTCCTTACTCAGAGATGTTTCTGGCTTTCTTGATTCCACTCAAAAAGTGGGGGAACTTCCAACTGGGGAAACGAACAAGCTGCAAACTTAGCATAACAGACAAGTCTGATGCTGGTGATTGATGGACTTATCCTTAAACCCACTTCCTGTCTGTCTGTCTCTCTGTCCAGGACGCTGATGTCTTCAAGTACCATGTGATCCCCAATCAGCTGCTTTTCCCTGACCACCTGTCTGACGGCACGTTGAAAAGCACGATGCTGGGCATCGAATACCAGGTCCAATTCCACATGAACAACAAAAACCAGGTTAGAATTTCTGGACTTACAAGGTCATGTGACCAGCCTCTCAAAAGAAGAGTGCTGACTATTTTAAAGACTAGACTGCAGCCATGAGTTTCAGTTTATCTCTTCTTAAATCAAAATGTGGAGAAGCCGACTTGCAGACATATATTTTTGGTAAAATGTTTTTTCTCCGGTGGTGCAGCAGGTGTGTTTTTCAAGGAAACTTTTAGGTCCGAGAGTCAGATTCAGAGCAACAAATTTACACAAACACAACAAAGAGAATAAAGCTGTAAACTCCCAACACATTTTTTTGAAATGTCCATATTTGCTTCGTCCGATTTGTTTTTGTCCTCTTGTCTTGCAGACAGCTGTGAATGATGTTCCTCTTGACGGTAGTTTCATTGACGCACAGGACGGCGTCATCATAGTCATCCCTCAGGTTCTTAAAGTCCTCCGCAACAGATGCAGCAAAGAGGTCATCCTGCAGGTCAACGTAAGGATGAATGAGTGATAAAGGGCGGATTAATGGATGCAAGAATTGATAGGTGTGTTTGGAACCAAATGCAGCACACTTCAGAGCAGGGATCATTGGTTATAATCTTTACTAAGATTAGGCAGGTTTCCTGAAAACTGACAGGTAATAATACAGTTCAGCTGTAAGGCTAAGAGCCATCAGAGTCTGTGCTGGGCCGGGGGCTCGGGCTGGCTGAGCCGAACCAGCAAACAGGCGAGTGAGGTAAGCTGGTGGCGCACACACTCTCTTGTAACAGTTAATATAGTATGTGCAACAGTACCGTGGGGGTGCAGGCAGGAGACGTGGTCGAGGGAGCAGCAGGTCCAGAACTAGGATAGCACTAAGTAGAAGCTGACGAACCACTGGGGAGAAGGCAGAAGGTAAGTCGGGGCCAGGTGGAGATTTGGGGAGCCATAGGAGGCACACAATAATCTACAGACAGGAAAAAGGATGGAGAGTCTTGCAGGAAGGCAAAGAACAATCTGGCAATTAGTGTGTGAGCAGGATATTACTATTAAATACTGGCTTGACTACTGATCAGAGGCAGCTTTGTGCCTGGGTGAACTGAGTTAGCTGATGAGGTGGGTGTGGCAGGCAGGCAGAGTGGAGTAGAGGAGAGGTGAGTGGAAAATTACTGGAAGAGAGCAGGTGAGCAGTGAAGCAGAACTCTGACAGACAGATGAATGATTGGATAAATTAGTCACATGTCAGGGTTTACTCAAAGGATAGAAGGCCCACATGCAGTCAATTGAGTTTATTAATGCATGTAAAAACAAGATCCAACACAACAATAAGAAACAGGAAAAAACACAAGATCCACAAGGAATTTCAGAAAGGAACACAGAGACTAAATACAGGGTAATCAGACACAGGTGAAAACAATTAAGGCGGGGGACACGATCACACAAGAGGGAAAGAGACACGAAGGCAGGAAGCAGAACGAGTGAGAAGAAAGTGAACGAGAAATTAAAGCCGAACTGAAATGAAGACAAAATGGATGAATTGAAGGATGAACCAGTTTTTTTTGTGTGTATGTGCTGCTGCATGAAATCAAAAGATTTTTGTAAAGTCAAACGTAAATCACAGCACGGATCTCAGAGTTCTGAAACAGCTGGGCCAGTCACAGTGAAGCATTACAACAAGGCTCAAAAAGAATAATGTACAGAGCTAAAAAACGTTGCACATGAACACCACACGTCTCCAACCACTTTATTGGTACAATAATGATGTGACAGTTGACATTTAAAAGTTTATTCCAATATTACTTGGTTCTGGGACGTCTATTGACAGAATGGATAGATGAATTGATGGGAGGATGGATGGATGTGTTTCCCGGTTTTCCAACCTATCGGTTCCTCCCTCTCTCCTTTTCTCCAGGGAAGATGTACAGACTGTGAAGGACCACCTCGATGCGTGTTCGACTCCAAACCAGTAAGAAACCAGCGGACAAAATAACATGAACACCTGTGCAACTTTATCCACAGACACAATCTACTTTACGGCCTCAAAAGTGTAGAGATCAGACTTCAAATTTTAATACTCAAGAAGTGATGGTCGGGAACACCAAAACAGTTTCGCACAGGTGTTGCTGTTATTGCACGACGCACTGCCTCTATAAGCCAGGTGTTAACCTCTTGAGCAGCTTCTGAATGACTAAGTAATATCAGAGTTGTATTTTCGTGCAGTTTTACAGCCGTCAGTCTCATTCATCTCTGTAGAAGCATGTGTTCTCTTACAGCTCTCTGTATGGGTCTCTAATGTCTTTGAAATGTAGGTCAGAGAAGCGTTTCCGGCCAACATGCGATCCAACTGTAAATACAGGAAGCGAGTCGGACCCAGGAGGAAGTCTGTGTCGGGCTGTGTCATCAAATGTTTTAGGACAACCAAGGTATGCATACATTACTATTACTTCTAATCTTATAATTACTAACAACTCTACTCTGTGCTGTAGTTTAGGTTGGGTATTGAGAATTGACAACAGAAAACACTGTTCTTCGTTGGTATCGTTTTTTCAAACTCATTACTATCCTCCAGCAGTGAATTTTTTTTTGTTTTAAATTTACACAACAGACATTCATTTTTGAATGACAAAAAGCCATTAGCTTAACCAATGACTGAATATAAAGATGGATGACGCGTCTCACCTCCTCTTGTTGTAAAAAAGTGAAGCTAAAATACCCCCGGAGCGGATGCTGCCATCTTGCTCACTTGGAGCCAGAGTCTGTGCAGTAGAGATCGGCTGGTGGAGCCGCAGTATCGACGTCCTGCCCCTTCCTCTACCCGAAACACACATTGACCTTGTGGACGTGTTGGAGCCCTCAGGTGGGCTCAGTCTGCAGCAGAACAGCTTCTTATGTTGGTCTGAAGCAGATATTCACGCTTATGGAAAGTTCAGTGACTGTAGTGTTAGTGTTAGTTACGTCTCCTCTCGCCGTTCCTCATCTACTCTGCTACGGGGGACTAGAGCGCTGAACGCTGATTTGTCAACAGAGCTGTCTATCATGAGGTCACACCCCCTTTTTATAGCATCATATTGTCAGAAAAATGAACACTTGGACATAAATCAGCTTGATAAGAACTAATTATAATGACAGAAACCATGTTTCATTTTATAGTTTCATCCATGTCCCATCTGTTAACATGGAGGAGGCGGGCTTTATGACCTATACTGCAGCCGGTCAGCAGGGGGCGATAGAGAGGGTTTGGCTTCACTTTTGGGGTGCTGTCAAGCTGTCCATCTTTTTATACAATCTAGGAGTTTGACTAACATATGTAGTCAATGTTACAGATTCATGGTCTGAAAAAGGGGGCTAATAATGATAACACTGATTGTTGGACCTGCAGGATCACTCCTGTTGCCCTGGTTACTACGGCCACGAGTGCTTCAAATGCCCCGGAGAGGTCGGCAGCTGGTGCTCCAATCATGGGAGCTGTCTGGATGGTACCTATGGCAATGGGGAGTGCCGATGCTATGAGGGTTTCCATGGCACTGCGTGTGAGGACTGTGAGCCTGGACGATATGGAGTCAACTGCTCCTCCAGTGAGGAACATACTCACACACACACACACACACACACACACACAAACACTACCACGTCCTGAAAGAAGCACACACAAAGACTGTGGCTTTTTTCTGCCACAAGGAGGCATTGCATGATTAGACAGACCCAAACAGATGAGCAGATGTAGTGAAAGATGACCCAAGCTTCCAGTTACTTCTTAATCTCTTTTAAGAAAAGGGAGTTTTTTCATTACACTAACAGTAACCTATTTACTGTATCTTAGAATATGGGCAGAGATCTTGGGAACATGTTTTGGGTTATCTGCTGGTCGTTGATATTAAAGCCAACCAACCAAAGTCGAAATAAATGCAGAAACTTTAACTTTTAAAATTAATATTTAGGTCACTGTTAAAGGAAGGCAGCAGAGGTAACATTAGCATAGGCAATGACAAAAACCAGTGGGGCTAAGCGTTCTATGGTGCTAGCAAATCCTCTATGCTAACAGACACGTAGGACTCACAAAACCATGAGACCTGCAGGCTAAGGAATGCATAGAGCTTACAGAAGGCTGACATGCTTGTGAGATCAAACATTTTGGAAGCTGTTTGAAACCTGTGACCCACACAGGCTAGCAGTCCTGGGACTGTAATAAAACTGTGATGCTAACACACTTGTAAAACCAATTAACCTCGAAACTCGCAAGGCTTAAAACCTGCGATGCTTACAAATACACAATGCTGACAAACCATTGCTAACAATCCTACTAATATCATTTGAGTCTCAATATTATGTGGCCGACAAACGTGTGACTCAAGCACTCCTATAAGGCTAACCATCCCGTCAACACGTCTTGTAAGACCAACAGACCCATAAAACCCGTAAGGCTAACTAACCTGTGAAGCTTACAAATATGCAATGCTTATTAACCTATAATAGTAACAATCCTATGATGCTAATATACTTGTGAGGCTAAAAATATTACGCAACTTGCAAACCTGCAAGCTAACAAAAACATTTGTGTGTTGCAGAGTGTGCGTGTGCGCACGGGAAGTGTGAGGACGGTCTGGCAGGAAGTGGCAAGTGTATGTGTTACAAAGGTTGGAAAGGAGCTTACTGTGCCGTAGGTAAGACACACGCACAAACACACACACAAACACACAAACACACACACAAACACACACACACTAAAATTGGGTCTTTAGTCTATTTAATCACCTAAAATCTTTGTGTGTGTGTGTCTCAGAGATTAAGGACGACGCCTGTCAAGGTGTGTGTGACGAGAACGCCAAGTAAGTCCTCCTGTTGAGTGAACCAACTAAACTCACACTCTAAATTCAGAAACCTGCAGCCACAGCGAGCAGGATGAGCTAATGTCTTTCCAAAAAATCACTACATTTATTTGATAAAAGGGTCTTATTGTGGCTACTGATAACATTGTAGACACTACAAGGGCAGTGCTGGTATTGTTCGCTTACATATTCGCCTGATTGAGCAACTTTTGTGGTCATCTCTAAACCATCTCGAGATAACAACCGGAAATTATGTCCGTTACGGCTTTCATAGTAACAAACTGATATTTAGAAAAACACAGAATATCACCAGCTGGCCGGAGCTTCATGAGAAATGTTGGACAAATATTGAACAGTTTGTCCTCTGCTGCAGCTGTATAACAGGGCCAAAGGGTTTGGCTGCTGTCTGTTTGTGTATGGCTGGATATGAAGGCAATGGAACCTACTGCAAAGGTAATAACGCACACACACACACACACGCACACACATCCTCTACACACATTAAACCTGACTAATCTTTGTTCCGTGTCTCTCAGAGCTGGATTTGTGCAGTAGATCTAACGGTGGCTGTTCGGAGTTTGCCATCTGCACGAAGGTCTCAGCAGGAGAAAGGACCTGTACCTGTAGACAGCAGTACACCGGAGACGGGGTCGTCTGCCAGGGTAGGTAGTTGTGACCCCTGACCTCTGAGCCCACAACCTTAACCATAACCCTCTGAATTGTGACTTTTAAGACTTTCTCAGGTCTATTTTGGATATCAATGTCTTAAATGTTTCGTAATGTGGGATTTATTCTTTCTCTGGACTATTTTAAATTACATTGTAAAATCTATTCAGGCTGTACTCGAAAGACTACATGAGTTATTAGATCCTACTTTTAAAGTTGGGTTGCATCACACACTTAAGGAGAGATGTCACAGATATTCTTCTTTCTGCACACACTAGAATATTTGAAATGAACAGCACTGTTATAGTATTGTAGTGAAGTTCAAAAGTCTGGCAAAATCCCTAGTGTGCAGTCAGAGACAACAGGTGCAGATGTGTTTGTGTGTGTAGGAGGATGGGTGGGGGGTTGAGAAAACTTAAGCAAACTACTAAATGAGTAAATGTAATACTCATTTAGGAAAATTAAAGTGTTAAATAAATAAATACCCTTCTCAGAAAATGGGGTAATGTGGTCTTTCGAATAATTACAGTTGACTCCACGGCTCAATGATTGAACATGAATGCAACTACTGTCCGGCTCATTAAATTTGGATACATAGAGTGTGAATAAACTACACTACTACTGCACACACATCAGAGGAAACCCATGTCCTTCAAAATAAAAGCGCAGCATAGACTTTTTGCCACACCTTTTTGTTTCAAGCACACATCCGCAACCCACTGAAAACACCTCCGCGACCCACTTTTGGGTCCCGACCCACCAGTTGGGAACCATGGATATAGAGTATACATGTTTTTCACTGATGATATATAATTTAAGCTCACAATGCTTTCTACCATATTATAGTTTTTCAAAATGATTTCAACTAAGTATTGTGTCTAAGTAATTAAAAATCTGTGTTACAGCTCTAATAAGGGAAAAGACCACCAAACAATAGTCTGGTTTCATGCTGTATATGTGATGAAAAGGAATTTCCAACCTGTTGTGTGCTCACAGAGATGGACGGCTGTCTGGTCAAAAACGGAGGCTGCCACGCGTCAGCAGACTGCATCAGATCGGGCCCCAACATCGTAAGAAAACTCTCTGCTGCAGTAAAAATGTCCTGACCTGAGTTAACATTGGACCTGAGACTCAGTTCAGTTATGAGGGTCTCATTTTACTGAGGGCCGAACTGCATCTGGCTCTTTAAAGTAAACCTAATTATTTTACAATCATGTTATGATTATTGTATTTATGGCCTCCAGTCCTGTTGCTTCTGAATTGAATATATGGAGATAGAGTATGCCTCAAGTTTTCTCTCCATTTCATGCATTCCTACACACCTGACTCTGCTGTTTTACTGACTGATTGTTTTCTCTGTTTGCTCTGTTCTCATCTTCAGACATCCTGCAGGTGTCGGTACGGCTTTCAGGGATCTGGGCGGTTCTGTTACCCCGTCAATCCCTGCAGAAATGTATGTGTCTTTTTGCTGATTTTCTTACAGTCACATGCAGGGCCGGCTCTTGCCACATTCATACCCGAGGCGAGATTAGAATTTGTCACGATTTCTAGAGGGAGCTTTTCCTTACAGATTGTATGTTTATACAGTAAGACCATTTGGACTTAAGTCCTCATGTGCATTATTCTTGAACTCTTCAAACCCCAATTTCCTTAGATAATTAAAACAATCTGTGGTAGCAACAGAATAACCACAGTGAACTACATCTATACCCCATAATCTCTGGCCATATTTTGGCATATTTGGCACATAAATTGCAACCAATTTTGTTATTAGTGTAGCTGTTAGTTTGTTTGTTTTTTTGACTGCTTTTGAAAATTAAATCTTTGCACTTGTTAAAGTTTCATTTCAGGAAAATAAATGCCAAACAAGTCAGGTGTATAACCTGGGTTGTTAATTTTCAATACATTGTCAAAAGCTATTTCTAGTAAAATATTTATCAAATACATAAATTCTTATTAAAAGGTAATAATGAACATATAGCAGAAGATCAGAATCAAACGGTTGAAGGACATGGATCTTATAAATGTCAAAATGAAACTGATTATGTTTTTTTAGATCGACCAGAGAGAGAGAAAACATTACGAATGCAGCTTCTCTGAGCTCTAGATTTAAGGATTCAGAGCACTCTCTCCCATTTACTCTTGTCACAGCAGCAGATGAAATTTTTGCCCACAGTATTTCTGCAACATCGTCTCAGATGAAAGTGTTCAAGGTGGACCCAGAACGTAGTTTCATCTTCGGCTGTACTGCGCGGCCCCCCAGCAAGGTGATACCTGCTGGAATTAGATGGTTTCAGAGCAGGGAAGAGTCAGACAGCGGTGTTGCTCAGCTGATCCACCATCATAGGCATGAAGAAAGTCTTTAAGGCAGATGCTGGCATGAAAGTTAATCTTTAAAGCCGGCCAAAGTTGGTGGATAGAGAAGTGTACATATCGCAGGTTCGACTCCCGGTCTGCCGGTCATTTGGTGCATGTCACCACCCACTCTCTACTCCCCACATTTCCTGTCTCTCTTCAGCTGTGATTAACAACACAAGATTGACTTGGATACAAAAAAAATAGAACTTAGGGTGTGAGGCTTGCTTCCACCAGAGTTTAAACTTATACCCCTTTTCCGCCAAAATTAGCGGGTCGACACAGGTTTTTCAGACCCAGGAAGACCGGGTGATTGTCTCTTTTCCCATTGCCAGTGAAGTATACTCCTTTGGGCCTCTTTTCTGCTGCTTCACTGTCTGACTTCACAAACGTGCCAGAAACAGGGTTAGTAAATAAAAGTACGCACAAATAACTTACATTATACATTATCTTGATTGTATCTATTACTCTTTCAGTCTATTTATCAAACTTGGCGCTGACAAATTTGGAACGATGTTTGAGCGCTGCTCAGACAGAGACGGGTGGCAGCATCGCATAGCGTGTTGACCCGGGTTTTGTGTTCCCATCATTGCCATTGGAAGCGAGGCGATAATTACCTGGGTCTACTGCAGAGTCATTTGACCCGGGTCTGAATGCCGATTATAACCTTTCCCATTAAGCAAAAAAGCCAGGTGTTAGCAGGTTTTTTGAACCGTGGGAAAGTTGCTTTATGTGGCAAGGAAAACAACAAACAGAAAAGACTCAAAGAGCTAACGAAGCCTCTGTAATCAGTGAAGGGTCTCTGTCTCAGGGAAGGTTAATCCTGTATTCAGACCTTTTCCTGTGGTTTGTAGTCAGATGGATCAAAGAAAGAGTTGTTGAGTGGTTCCAGTCTTGCTGTTAAAAGTGTTATCAAGACAAGACACATATCTCTCAGTGGTGGAGAACCCCCAGTGCCTCGTCTGGCAAGTGTCAGATTGACACTTTTACTATTGAGGCGCCAGTTTGCAGATTTGGAGGAATGCAAGCAAAACAGGAAGGTTAATTCAAACTCCCCGAGACATAGGAGATGTATTTGCATTCTGTATGTTCAACAGGCACTGGCAGTTAGCTATAAACCAAAAGGCATATTAACCGTTTTTTCTGCCACGGTTGCTAAATGTTGCTGCTCACAGTGGATTCATGTTGGGTCTCTCTTTAAATAACATAACAACATTGCTGTCATCAGAAAGTGATACGTTTGTGTGTGTGTGTGTGTGTGTGTGTGTGTGTGTGTGTGTGTGTGCAGAACAATGGTGGCTGCAGTAAGTATGCTCGCTGTGAATATATGTCTCAGGGTCGAAGGAACTGCACCTGCAACAGAGGCCACATTGGCGACGGCTTTGACTGTCGTGGAACCACCAACAATGTGAGTCACATTACCATTAGCCTCCCCCTGACCTTCGACCTCCCCCCTGTTACCCACCTTACCGGAAGATGTTTTGTCTCTGTTGCAGGAGATCTTCAGACAAGCGAAGTGCTCGTTCTTCCGTGAAATGGTGTCTGTAAGTCATTTTGAAATCCACACTAAAAAGCTAATAAAACTTAACTTCCTGTTATTTTATTTTTTTTGTTGAAACATAAAAAGTTTGTTGAAAATCAATGTCGATTTCCACATAACTTTATGATGCAACAGCTGGCCAATCAGAGCTCCTGCTGCTCTGTGGGTCGAATATAATTTTAGGAAGCACACCACTTACACATTGTCGAGTTCTTTGTGGTTTATCTGCCTTAATATCTGCTTGGTACGGAAGTCCTAAGCGGACATGCATCCATACATTTTATTTACTCTGTTTTCCCGTGATCATTTCTGGTTGTTTTCTCGAGACCTCGACTTATTTATCTCGTTATCTCGAGATAACAACGCTGCACCACTGTAACATCATATGATCAGAACTCGTATCCCCAGAGCTGCAAAAGCACAAAACAAACATAGAAACAGGCTTAACTTACCTCATTAGTGTGGGCAATGGCAGCATGGCATGTCCTGCTCTGTAAAATCACAGTGACCAGCCTGTTCTGTTTTATAGATCAACAGAAAATTACCAGGAGAAAACCAGCTTTGTTATCAGATATGATAAAAGATAATGAGATAAATAAGTCAAGATCTCGAGAAAACAACTGAAATTAACTTTTTATCACAGGGAATTGGAGTAAAGAAAATGTATGGATGCATGTCCGCTTAGGGCTTCCGTAGCATGAACTCAAATGCGACTTTTATTTTTGTTTTTCTTTCTCAGAAGTCAAACAATCGTGTTCTTTCTGGTGATGGACCATACACTGTTTTCGTCCCTCAAGTTCTGATCAACAAAGAATCCGCTGTGTGTACAACCTCTGCTATCTTTCTGATGTTACAATAATAATGCCCTCAACATGTTTTACCATGTGTTCATCATTTATGTGTGTGTGTGTGTGTGTGTGTGTGTGTGTGTGTAGTTCGAAGCATGGGACCAGTATGGTCGTATTGATGACCTGATTCGTTTCCACATTGTTTCCTGTGAGACTTTGACCTTGAGTGACCTTAAAACCACAGAGACTGTTGTGTCGACATCGGGGGGAAAACTTCACTTCAGCTTTCAAAACGTAACAAACAAGCACACACAAAAAACCAAGAAGCATGATGTTGGCTTTTCAAAGTGTAACAGATGAATAATACAAAATGCTGATTGTCTATGAAATCTGTTGTCTGTAAAGATGTGCAGATGATCTTCACCTGTCTTACAATTCACATTTCGACTCACCTTGTCTATATGTCTACCTGTCTGCCTCGCCTCTCCCTCCCTCCACACCTGTCTCTCTCTTCCTGCAGGGTTCAATTTGGATCAACAACAGCTCAAAGATCGTGGAGAGTGATTACACCACATCCAATGGAGTCATTCACTACATCGACAAGATGTTGACGCCCTACACGCTAACGGACAAGCCAAGCCTCCGCTTTAATCAGGTGTGCGATGACTGACTGAATGAATAAAAGATTGATGATCAATCAGAATTGACAGACAGGCAGTGTGACCTCTCTCTCTCTGTCTCTGTTTAGTTAAACTTCACCTCTGCAGTTCAGACTTATGGCTACACCCGCTTCTACAAACTCATTCAGGTAAACAAAACTGCACCTCCTGGTTTCATTTCTCCTCCTTCCCTTTCTTCCGTCACCTCTTCTGCTACGGTTGTAGGCTTTAAATCCTTCATTAATAATAAAAACAATAATAAACATTTTTTGTATTCAACTTTGGTAAAATAAATTCAACTCACGCAATCAGAGCATGCAGGGGCAGGGTCGACAGACAGACGGGCATCTTTCTCATGCTCGTATTGATTTAAAGCCGAGGCGACTGCAACATTTTGGTCCGCTGGTAAAGCTGCCGTGTGAACACAAACCAAACTCGAGGCAAAATGCAACTTTGTAACAATTTGGTCTTTGATTCGGACCACACAAATGGACTTTAGGTGTGAATGCGCCCCAAGTGTTTATATAGTGTGTGGGAGGGTTTATTAAACCAGCAGCATACGATTGAAGCGTTCTTGTAGGCAAATAGCTAAGGGCCTTGTATACAAGGAGGCGGACCTTGAAATCAATTTTAAATTGTTCAGGAAGCTAGTGCAGAGCAGCTGGGACAGGATTAATGTTCTCTCTTCTCTTGTTAGGGCTTCGGAGTTTTAAATGAGCTGAAGTCTCTCAGTGTTTTTGTTTTCGTAAGGCCAGTTAAAAGTGCATTACAGAAATCGAGCCGGCTTGAAATAAAGGCATGAATCAATTTAACCCCTCCACTTCTAATACATCTACACATCCTCTTCTTACACCCACTTCTCTTCAGCCTTCACATTTTTTTATCACGACTTATCCTCCCACAACTACTTCACTGCACTCTGCACCTCTTTTTTTATCTACACTTTCAACAACAGAGGAAACATTGCAAGGACAACAAAGGCTGCAAGGGGAGTAAACACTGTGGAAAATAAGTGGATATATAAGGATTATAAACTCAAAGTATGAAGTGAAATAAAGGTGGTTTGTTGTGTCAAACGTAGTTGTCGGTAATGGACTTCAGTGAAGTAGCAAGAGAAAAAATTCACATTTTAAAGTGTCACTAAAAGTTCATCCACTTGTTGTGCAGGATGCAGGTTTACTCCCTGTGCTCCAGGATAAAATTCACCAACCGTACACCATTTTCATGCCCACAAACGAAGCCCTCGACTCCCTGCCAGCTGAGAGACAGCGCTGGCTCTCCAGCCCAGACCACCAGGAACAACTGGCAGCCATTGTGAAAGCTCACATCATTCGTAGCTCCAAGGTAAGAGGAGTCAGAGGAGGAGAAGTAAGAAGGCAGAAGGAGGATGGCTGGATTAATAAAAAATTATTTATACTTTGATTCTAACTCTTTAATATGACGCTAAAGAGGAAAGACATGCTTTGAAAAACACATTTAGAATATACTTATTTAGAATACTGAAATCAGGGAAGACGAGGACAAACAATGGCTTAAGCCAGTCATCCCATGTATACAACTGCTTTGATATTATTCATGAAATACTCAGGGGTCAACATTTTAATAGGGCTGAATTTGAGAAAACTTGTTGTGTGACGTTAGGCCACTCCAGGAACAGCTCGGCTTTGTTCGATGGCTTGTGACCATCCATCTTCCTCTTGATCACATTCAGGAGGTTTTCAATGGGGTTCAGATCTGAATTGGGCTGGCCATGACATGTAGAGAGAGATAAGCGATTTTTTTAGAGCTATACATGTATCCTCCTTCTCTTTCTGTCTTTAAGACCAGCTCCGGTCATGTTTTAAGACGTATAAAATGCTCTGCTTGAAATAATAATTTGTGTCTGTTTTTTCTGCAAAAAATGTTTAATTACCTTGGGAAGATCCTCCCAAGGCAACTCCTCCTTCTCCCTCATTAAAAATTCCTGAATCTCCCCGCCCACTATTTTCAACATTTCTCCTGTCGTAAAATTACAAAACAAGTCTCTGCCATACTTTAGCGGTTGAAACTTAAATAGCTTGAATGTTGTAATTAGTAGTAGTAACGTTAACGTGAGTAGTCAGTAGGGAGTTTGCAAAAATTACGATGACGGTTGCAGCTGGCTCTCCCATTGCCGAAGTGGTTGCCATAGGTTGCACATAATGATATGCATAGCGTCACCCCGTCCATTAACGGGATTGGCTCTTTAGGTTTGTGACGTATCAAACCTGCCAATCTGAAAATGTGTTGTTCAGCCTGTCCAATCACGCAGCTGAAAATGTAAAATTTGTCCCAAGTGTGGTTGCAGAGCAAAAGGTCATAGGGTCACCTAAACATCCTCGTGTGTTCATGAAGATCAAAAATGAATCGCAATAAAAAACACCTGTAGAGTCCTTTTTTAAAAGAAGGGGGTGTACGAAGATGAGACAGAGGAGGAGGACCTGATCAATTTCTATTTTCTTTGTGTGTGTGTGTGTGTGTGTGTGTGTGTGCATGCGTGCGTGTAGGTGACTGGCATCAGTCAGCCAGGTAGATACTCTGTGTTTCGTACCATGCACGGATCCCAAATCAAGTACAGCTGTGACAAGACCTTGGTGGTGAGAAAACATTCACACAAACACGAACTGGCAGCCATGTTGGCTTCTGCCCCAGACCTGGTTGTGGCTTTTATAACTGGTGTTGTGTCATGTTATTGTGATGTTGGAGAGAACACAATTTCCTACTGTCAAGAACATAAGCATGTGTTTCCTCGGTTAACAAATCCATTCATCCTCTTATTATGCCTCCGAGCCGGCGGCATTATGTTTTCGGGGTTGTCCGTCCATCCGTCCCATTCTTGTGAACACAATATCTCAGAAACGCCTTCTCTACTGTCAATATCAATATCAGATTGATTATCTGTTTCGTCACTGTCAGAGTCTGTTGACATTTTCTTTTCCATGCACTGTCTTTAAACACCGCCGTGTCCCGTACTGTGTTCTGTTTAATGTTTACTTCATGTGCCGACTTCAGTTTTGTAGATCACTCTGTCGTAGCCTTCAGTTTTTGAGTATTTTAACCTTTATTGCTTTCTCTTCACTGTTTTCTCGTTTCTTTTTTCCCCTCTGTAAACAGACCGACATCAAATTAACCGGACTTCTTTCGGCGGATTGATATGATTACTGTACAGTTACAGTTAGAGCTGTATCCCTGGCAACGGTCTGTTCTTCATAGCAACAGTTGGTTGGTTAATTACGGCATGCCATAATCTGCTATTTCTCTATAGCAGACCTTGGCATGCCGTAATTAACCAATCAGATTCAAGTAGTTAACACAGCCGTGTAGTAACATGGTGTTAAATCGACCTACAGGGGTAATTGTGTTGAATTTTCATGTGTGTAAAAAAATTCAGGTATGCAGGACTAGGGGATTAGCCAATCACATTAACAGGTCAGATAATGACTATGGGTCCAGTTTAATAAGGAGGTGACATATGATGGTAAGTGGCCAGTAAGGTTTGTATAGATAGACACCAATTCCTGTCACAGCTTACCATTCCAAATGATGTTATGGAAATGTGCACATCAAATATAAAGATCCACTTTTCCACCTTCAATTTTTTTTTAACGTGTGTTCAGGGGGCTGTATTGATTAACGATAACGCAGCCAGGATAGTGGAGCGCTACATGAGCTTCAAAGAGGGCATTGGCTACGGTATCGACCAGCTACTGGAGCCATCTGGTCTGGGAGCACACTGTGACAGCTTAGAGAATAAGACCACAAAAGTAAGTAGTGCCAATACTGCTACTGTTAATAATAATAAAATGTTCACACTTGTACAATATGTAATAAAATAATTACAGGAACTTTCAAAGGTCTCCTTAGTGTTTAGTTTAATGAGGATATTGAGCTGGGGAACATAGAACCCTGGGAACATAGATACGCTTTCGTATAGCATTAGCATATTAGCAATTAGCTTGGCAGTTGCAGTAAGTCACCACTAACCCTGTTAGAAGACCCTACATCACCAAGCTCCAAGAACAACGTATTTCATGAAGACTCTTGAATGCATTTTCCAAGGCCACTTTAATTCAACGACTTTCAAAATTATTTTTCTTCACTTTTTCAATCTAACTGGTTATTAAATTAATATATCAGCCTCTGTCCTCGAATTGGCTGGATTTAAGTTTTCTCTCTTTAAATGTCTCAGGGGCGCTGTGGAAGCTGCCTCCACCCTCTGTTCTGCCCCTACAAACACTACGACACGGTAAGATCTGCCTGTCTGCTGAATAATCTGCACACTAACAGCTTACAATTCCTGAACTACTGAGATAAACATGAGTCCTGTTTTGTTCCAGGGAAACAAGGAGTCCTGTTCACTTCTCCGCCCAAGGTATGGGCTTGGCTACTCACGCTGGTACCATGACCTGGACGTTCATTTCAACCGAGCGGGCTGTAGGAGAGTGTGTGTGTATGCTGCCTGGACCCAGAAATGCTGCAAAAACCACTACAGCCGAGACTGTCAAGGTAAGGAAGGAAGTAAGGCGGGAAAAGAAGATGCTCCTGTGGTCGGACATTCATCCTTTTGAATCAACAGAGCTCTGGAGAAGCTCATGTGTCCAACCTGTCCAACCTGGAGCTACTAATGTAAAGATTGTCCTGAGGGTGTCGTCAGAGGAAAGGTCATGGGTCATTCAAATTTATGTTTTAGGATCAGGACTATAGACCGTATCTGAAAGCGGACGTAGCCACTGTGGCATCACCTATTTGTTTTGAGGGCTCGAGTTGAGCATTTTGACTGTCAACATCTTGGTTTTTTGGAGGCTGAAGTAACCTACATTTGAAGACAATCAATAACAGCATCATGTCAATAATGTCAACAAGTTAGTTGCACCCTAAACCATACCCTGCTTTACTGTCAATTATAATCCAATTTGAACCATAATTAACAAACAAAATCATCATGCTCTAATGATGAAAACTTTATGATGATTTAGATTATAAACTCATTACGAGTTCGGGGCCTCCAGTGTAGCCAGCGATTAGAGATAAATGACTTCCAGCCAAGACTTCTCCTTTTCCGTGCGCTGCATTGTTTACAGTCCGATTACCAATATGAGAAGCAACCGTGTTTTCAGACCAATGACTGTATATAAAGATGGACAGCGCTGCCATCTCGCGATGGGGACGTCATTTGGAGCCAGAGACTGCGCAGTAGAGATCGGCGGGTGAAGCGGCTGTAGCCACTTTCGCTAACCAAAACACACACTTAACTTTCCGAGTTCCTGCATGTTGGCGTGTTTAACAGCAGAACAGCTTCTCTGTGTTGGTCTGAGGTTAACGTTCACAGATATGGAAACTTCAACGACTGTAGTGATTGTTTAAGTTACGTTTCCTCTCGCGGATCATCCTCCACTCTGCTAATCCGGAACAGATCGGCTGCAGGAGCCATATTGGTCAGCAGAGCTGTCAATCACCGTTTTGACAGCATCAAATAACTAATTAAAGATAAAGTTGTCCGAAAAATGAACACTTGGACGTAAATCAGCATGATAAGAACTAACTATAATGACAGAAACCATGTTTGAGAAAAAAAATTTTGATGTGTATTTTGATTTTATAGTTTGACTCATGTCCCATCTGTTAACATGGAGGAGGCGAGCTTTATGACCAATACTGCAGCCAGTCAGCAGGGGGCGGCAGAGAGGTTTGGCTTCAATTTCAGGGAGCTGTGATGTCGTCTATCTTTTTATACAGTCTATGGTTCTGATCAGAAGTGAAATTAAATTTTCCCCTCCACTTATGTCAGCAAAATAAACGCTGCCATTTCTCGGTTCATGAAATCCCCAGGAGGAGGGGGATAACTATAAATAGTAAGTTACACAGAGGCTGCACTCTGGCCTACTTCAGCGGTATGAACCCAAAAAAGAAACAGATTTTCGTGTGACTGACTTTAATTAACGGCTCTTAAGTTTGCTGAAATAACAACATCATGATGCAGATTAGTAACAAGTCAAAGTGAAGCTTCATCAGGTCTGTCCTCAAGAGTCCTCAAGTTTGTTGAACGGAGTCGGATCCATAATTTCTGATGCATTCAAGGAAGTCGGGAAATCTAAACGCTGAATAGCTTTCGTGAAGCAGCATCAAGGGAATATTTCTCAAGTTGAAATTTTTGATCTAGAACAGATTGTTAGCTGAACTTGCTGCAGATGTCTGTTTATAGAGCTAAATAAGAGGCTAAATCATTGTCAGATGGCCACTGATGGGAGCCGGGATGTCATTACAACAGATTATGTGTTTGTGACTTGCGTGACTAGAAACGTACCACAAACAGAAACAACTCTCGTACTAAAATCTGGTCGCGTGCCTACATGTGTTAATTTTGTATGTGGACTCCGTAAATAGAGATCAGGGTCCAAACAATCTGACTTCTGTTTGCAACCAGTGAGGTCGCCGCCTGCTGGCCAATAAAATAAAAACTGCAGATTTCAGGTAGTTTCAAATTGGCTTTACTTTGGAAATCAAGAAGCTGCTTCCACTTCTTTTACGCGTGTATAACATTTCAGTGCAACCGCCATATTAGATAAAGATTTGAGGGCATTTAGTCTTCATGGTGCTGCTTCAAAACCAATCGAAATCATCCCTGTAGGGGTTGACGGATTTGATCTGTAAGGCAGGTGAACAGATATCATCCTTTCTACCAGATTGTTGTTGTAATTTGGCTACTCTGTTATTACCGGACTTTTACAAATCCTGACCTGAGGCAGTCGTGTGATTGAGTCTGAGAGGGAAAATGTTTGCTCCAGAAAACAGCTCTTGTTGGTTCTGACCATCATTTCCAAAAATGTAATTTTATTGAACTTATTTTCATGGCAGACATTTGTTGTGCTTCTGTTTCTGACTGTGCCTCACGAAGCAGAAACAGTATAAGTTACGCCTGTGTTAAACAAATCAAAATGTCTGCCATGAGAAAGAGCAGCTGGTTTGACTCACTGTGTTTTTGTTACCAGGAGGATCCCTGGCTGTGTTATTGACTTCATCTTTTCCCTGTGTGTTTCAGTTTGTCCAGGTGGCCTGGAGGCCCCTTGTGGCAAACACGGTGACTGTATGGATGGTTTGCAAGGTTCAGGAAACTGCAGGTGCCACACCGGCTTCAGAGGAAAAGCCTGTGAACTGTGTTTTCCCGGCCACTACGGCCCCAACTGCACAGGTAGACCAATCCAGCTTTGATTTCAACACAAAACTAGAACAGAAGCTTATTTTACAAACTAGAAGAGTTTCATCATCTTCACTGGATATACATTTAATTAGATTTTCATTTGCTAGTTATAAAAATATTCTCTCAAAGCAGGGACCTCATCAGTCATTTATTTCATTGAATATAATTGAGATCAAACCCTCACTCTTTGATGTCTTTTTCTTTATGTGTTTTTATTAGGGGCTGCATGATATTGGAAAAAAGTGGCATTGAGATAATCTTTTAGTTCCGCGACATTTATAGTGAATATTATACCAGAGTATTATTGTGTTTTTAAGTACATACAATGCAAGATATGATCTCAGTTGCGGGCGCATATGTCCCAGATAACCAGACGTCCACAGTCTGCTCCAGTTGTAACTCTTGATTTTCCTCGCTGACGGTCGCTTCCTTTTTAAACTGTTGGCCTTCATCTGAGCGTCCAATTTGTTTCTTTTTCTTTGGATTTTCATTTATCTTTGGCTGACCGCCGGGGTCAGCCCTACACATGGGTCTGTACGTGACTGACCGACTGAGCGAGTGAGTGATGGTACTTTCAGAGCTTATAGAGAGAGAGTTGCGACATCGCAATGGCAGATCATGGAGCATATTGGTCCTCCACTGTCGTGACTCTCTGTCCATACAGCTCTGAGTACTTTGTTTAGAGAGTAAGCGGGGCTGCTCCTCCTCTACTCATCTGCTGTCCTCACCTATGTCCGCAGCACCCACCGGCTTTCAAACACCTGGTCATCGGCCTCATAAGTGCACAATGACCTGATGCGGTGAACCACATACTAGGTTTAGTACTAGTCTTGTTGAAGTTGTATCTGTAGTCATTGATCTTCTCTTTGTTTGTTCGACCACAGTAGATCGCTGTTTACTCGCAACACTTGCAGAGACCAGAAAAGCAGCCGCTTAGCTCTGCCTACCCACCTACTTTAATGGTCGTACTTTTTATTATTTGGGACTTTTAAGTCTATTTTCCTCTAACAAAACAAAACCCCTCCTCCTTTCATCACTCTTGGTTCAGACTGACACCCGCATGAAAAAGTAGAGAGAGTTCAGGAGGAGCTACACGTTTCTTTACAAAATAAATACAAACACACCTGTGGGCAGTTGCGTTACTAATACGGTATGACATATATCATTTATAACGGTGTTAAAAATATATGTTTAATCAGCATGATCAGTGGTAGTTATATGCCCCACAATTGCGATGTGACTTTACAGCCTTTTTCTAACAGTTGATCATTTTTGAACTGATGATTCTTTGCAGGCCTCAAGTAACTCTAACTTTACACTGTAATCACAGGAACCCTGGAAATCTGAATTACAACTTTGCTGTAAGATTATTATCTTAAATTCTCTGATTTAAGGAGGTGCTGTAATGTTTTTCCTCTCTCTCAGCCTGCAGCTGCGGGCCGCAGGGAAAGTGTGATGATGGCATTGAAGGTTCTGGAGAGTGTGCCTGTAAACCGGGCTGGGAGGGAGATCACTGCCAGAACAAAATAGGTGAGTTTCCCTCAAGACATGAATACACTTAATTTAAAAGATTCCGGGCTGTTAAAAGTCTGGTGTTTTTCTGTGTCACACAAACGTTTCTCACGATTACCGTCTTACTTCTGCAATTAATCTTAGGCTCTCAGCTCAAAACACAGTCCTCCTAGCAAATGATGGATTAAAAGAATCGGTGAAAATCAATGAAGGTGTACTAAAACATTCCAAAACTGTTAAATACAGACTAAACTTTGCCGCAGTTCTTTTTATTTATATCTCTCGCCCCTTTTACACATGAACTCCTGACAACTGAACTCCCTAACATGAGCAAGATTCACCTGAGACTGCTACAAATATACCTCATGCTGTCATTATTCTGGCATCCTTTCAACGTCTTTACTGCAATTACATTGAACCAAAATCTTTGCCTTTATTAGAATTAATTTAGAGGATTGTGTAGAGAGGGAGTGCTTTCTTGTTGTAACTTGTTAGTCTGATTTACTGTTTTAGCTTTTTACTTTGATGAATCTTCCCTGTGTCTCTCTGTCCAGGCTTCATCCCAGAGGAGTGCCGGCAGTGCCACGCTCAGGCCGACTGTGTGCTGGGTGTTGGTTGTCGGTGTAAATCAGGGTTTCAGGGGAACGGCACCTTCTGCAGCACAGATCCACGTGAGTGTTCTGCAGCCCTAGAGGACTATTAACCAGCTGGAGATACTTAATTTCTGCTGCCTTTTGTCAGATGATGAGAGTAATTTATTTTCAAAAATGAGACATAAGCTTGGTGAAAGCTTTGTAAAATACTTCACTTGTTAAAAAACAGATTAAAAAAGGGCTTTGAAGCTACAAAACAATGAGACACTTGAATCTATTGACCTTCAGAACTCGATAAGGCCCGCTGCAGGATGTTAGATCACCCTGACCCTGCAGAAGCTCACATAAACAACTTATCCTGACAAAAAAAAAGAGGTGTTGACTTTAAGGTTTAATTTATTGATCAACTGTAGAAGACCTGAAGCTTTATTTACTTGGGGGCAGAGGTTAACTGGACTAGCTTACATAAACACGAATACATTTGTCAGACTCCTGGTATCTTCCCTGTGATACTCTGTCGGGTCTGGAGCGCAGCCAGCTTCGCACTCTGCTTGTTCAGGGGGAGCAGTGAAACACAGGGCCAGGTGTTGTGAGATCACGTGACTTACTCAGCCGCTCATAATTATTCTGTCTTAAGGGCCCAAACAGAAACATTAACTTTAACTATCACAATGTGAGCATCCACACCACAGACAATATAAAAGAAGTGTATGTAGGGACCATGCTATCACCCATTGCCCTATGTACTGCCCTTTTAAAAACTTGAGTTCAGCATTTAGGCCGTCGCCATCTTGTTTTTTGGGAGCTAGAAGTGACCATAGCTGTGTCTCGATTCGGGGGCTACATCCTTCGAAGGACACGATCTACAGTGGATGAATAATTCGTAGCCTGTGTCGACGCTAAAGCCGAACTGAAATGAGACGGTCTGGTCTATGGGGGATTTCCTGTTTGCGTCACCGAACGCGGCTGCTGTCGCCTAGAAACAGGTAGCTAGCTGGCTAACAAGCTATCATAGCTAACGCATTTGTATGGCAGCTATTCGATTACGTTTATATTTAAAGTGTATTCCTCGGCTGATTAGGAATCCACCTTCTCATTTGAATTGGCACGCAATGAATCTCAGTATATGTTGGGCCACGAAGGATCCATCGAGTGCATCCATCCCAGGAAAAGGACTCATTTGTTGGCTGCATCTGAAGGAGCCTTTGACGTGCTGCTGTGACGCGATGGGCCTTCAAATATGTCCTTCGAAGGATGCAGCCCCTTAATTGGAACACAGCTAGTATTTAGATTACTGGCTGCCTTAGTAGTACTACTCAATCAGTTAGCCACGCCCTAAAGCATCCCTTCTTTATGGTCTATTTTACTCTAAATTGGACCATAATTTAGTGAAATATTGCTGTAATTGACTATAACGAAGCGACCATTTTACTCTGATGTCATGCTCAAAGAGGGATGCTCAAATGCTGTTATGAAATCATACCGCTGTGTTCTAGGTTAAAAGTCATATAGACAATACATCTGACAATCGTTATGATTTCACAGCTTCCAGATTAACTGAAAGGAAAACTGTTAAAATGTGAAATCTTGCCATATGTGAAGTTATGGCCAGACAACAGCTAACGTTAGCGTGCAGCTACTTACTAGATTATATTGTCGTTAGCAAGGAAGTTGCTGAAGGCTAATATTCCTATATGGTAGTATTACATGGTCCAGTCGGAAAGGCCTTTACTCCTACCGTAATGTTAGCTAGGAACAAATAACTAGCTAACGAACTTCCTAGCTAAAGTAACGTTATCTAAGATGGGGTAGAATGCTAGCATTAGCTGTCGTCTAACTGTAACTAATGGGTTATCAAATTTGTTGTTTTACCTTGAAATATGGCCTGATGGTCCCTCCACATTTTCACTTTCAATTGTCTTTTCTGTTTATAAAGAAAAAAAAGATTAAATATTAAACAGATTTAAAATATGGCCATTATTGCTGTCTGCCCTCAACATTCTGCATAATACTGAGAGGGATGTGTAGATATGATGACACGTGCAGATCAGACACCGTCCTTTGTTGTGAGCACATCACATGACAGCGTTATTAACCTCTGCAGCTCCAGACCTCTGCGCCGAGTATAACGGCGGCTGTCACCAGAACGCAGACTGTAACCAGACAGGACTGCTCGTCAACTGCACCTGTCAGAGTGGTTACCAAGGAGACGGCTACTCCTGCGAGCCTGTCAACAGGTGGGTGTGTCCTGTCATTTCTTCTGAACTAAATTCCTGTTTCACTTCTCTGTTTTTTTTAAATCAAAGGACATCCATGTTTATGTTAATGCAAGATGTTCACAGTTGCTGTTTTCTGTTATTAAGGTGTATTGAAGAAAATGGAGGCTGCAGTGAGTTTGCCTCCTGCAAGTTCACTGGTCCAGTGAGTCAACACCTTTGTTTATCTTTTCAAATATTTCAGTTTTTTTTCTTTTAACCCGTGTTGTCAGTATTAGAGGTTAAAACAATTTATTTTTTGAGTACCTTTTTTGTGACGCAGGACAGACGCAGAACACTGAACTCCACAACCAAAACTTAATTAATCATCCTGTCCCAACCACTGACTGTCTAAAAAGATGGATGACATGTCAGCTCCCTAAAAGTGAAGCCAAACCTCTCTGTCGCCCCCCGCTGACTGGCTGCAGTATAGGTCATAAAGCCCGCCTCCTCCACGTTAACAGATGGGACATGAGTCAAACTATAAAATCAAAATACACATCAAATACATTTTTGTCAAACATGGTTTCTGTCATTATAGCTAGTTCTTATCATGCTGATTTATGTCCAAGTGTTCATTTTTCTGACAAGTTTATCTTTAATTAGTTGATTGATGCTATAAAAAGGGGGTATGACTTCATGATTGACAGCTCTGTTGACAAATCAGCGTTCAGCATTCTATTCCCGAGCAGCAGAGTAGAGGGGGGCCGGCGAGAGGAGACGTAACTAACACCAACACTACAGTCATTGAACTTTCCATTAGCGTGAATATCTGCTTCAGACCAACACAAGAAGCTGTTCTGCTGCAGGCTGAGCCCACCTGAGGACTCCAACACGTCAAGGCCACAAGGTCAATGTGTGATTTGGGTAGAGGAAGGGGCAGCTTGTCAATTCTGTAGCTACACCAGCTGATCTCTACTGCACACACTCTGGATACAAATGCACAAAATGGTAGCACACGCTCCAGGGATACTTTGGCTTCATTTTTGTAAAACGAGAACAGGTGGAGACATGTCGTCCATCTTTATATACAATCATTGGTTCCAACATGCCACAAGTTAAACTACAAGCTTAGTAGTTTCTTAAATACTCATCAAATATGTAACTGCTGGGTTTTAAAACCTTTGTGAACAGAGAGGAGACACAGCCTCATCCGAACACAGCCTGATTTCCTGCTTTAACCTGATCGCTCAGTTATTTGTTTCCTCTAGAACGAGCGTGACTGCGAATGCCTGCAGGGGTACGTGGGAAATGGAGTCCAGTGTCTTGACAAGGTGGTGCCCCCTGTTGACCGCTGCCTAGAAGACAACGGAGGCTGCGATCCTGTGGCTACCTGCAAGGACCTGCACTACCACGGTAACACATCTGTACTGACCTTTATTACATCACTTATTACCAGAATAACACATCTGTAATGCTACTGCTGAGCAAGCAATGGTTAAAGGAGCAATTTGCTCCTGGAAAAAGCCACTGTCAGTCAAAGCTGGTGTTCTCTGTAATCGATAGAAGCAATAGTATTTGAAATTGGCGTCATAGCTGTGGAGAAAGTTGTACAAACAGCTTGTGGTTTTCCCCCATTCTACATTCCTACAACACCCAGCGTGCATTGCGCCCCTCCCTCTGAAAGAAACGGCCTAGTGAGAGACGCTGTAGTAAAACCGTTTCGCTGCAGGCAATGGCTCAGAGCGGTACAGAATCCGGAATACGACGAGAATATACCGGTGGATCTTCTAAAAAATCTTCAGGTCTGCAGTCTACATTTCAAACCTGAGGACTTTGAACGAGACATGACATCGGAGGCGGGCGTCCTAGATGATGGCCGGATGATGCGTTTTACGCATCATACCATAATGGCATTAGCTCCCCATAATAGCATGATAGGGCTGAGGTTGAAAATTGGCGAACTGGCCCTTGAATGTTGATTCTACAGCAGCTGACCCTTTATACGCTGAAATACATCAGGCAACCACAAGAGCTCGTTAAGGCCCAGAGCTCGTTAAGGCTCGTTAAACATGGGGGCTCATTAAGGCTCAGATCATTAAAATACCCAGAAATTGTGACACCTGGTGCTCATTAGTCAGTGTATTGGTCATGCTAAGTTTACACATTTATATATACTGATGTTTTTGGTCAAAGTTTTTGTTTATGCAAGGTTATTGTACACCTGAGAGCCAATCAGAGACCAGGGTTTTTGTTAGCTGTGGTATAAATCAGTTGTAGAAGATTTTTTTAGGATAAATGTATTACATTTTGTTTTCAGCTGTAGAGATTAAACTGTTGTACTGAGTTTAAGGTAAAGGTAACCTGGTTATTGTGGTTCAGCCAATACAGCCGGAGTGTTTCACCTGCGCTCTCCGGAGGGGAAGTACAAGATGAATTTCAGCCAGGCTGATGCCGCCTGCCAGGCCGAGGGCGCCACACTGGCCAGCTTCAAACAGATGGGAGACGCTCAACAGGTAAACCTACCTTCACAAGATTTTAGCAAAGCTGAATACACCTCAATGAACATCCTTTTCAGTTAATTTGGAAGTATTTACCTCTTTGACCTGTCCCGGTCGCAGCAGTGCATGCTGTTATCCATGATCCTTAATTTATCCCGCTGTCATCTTCTTCTCTGGTCCTGACAGCTGGGGATGCATCTGTGCGTGGCCGGCTGGCTGGAAGGGGGGAAGGCTGGATACCCAACCACCTTCCCCACGGTCAGGTGTGGAGGAAACCATGTGGGCCTGGTAATGTACAAAGAACCTCTGGACCAGAACAGCTTGTACGACGCCTACTGCTACAGGCTCACAGGTATGACGGCAGCACAATCTCCGTGTTCAGACAGAGGCAGCTCCACCCTGCTGACCCTGCTGTTATTTTAACTCTGGAGTCCCTTTTTTATGTAGTTTGCTGCAGCATTAAAGAGTCACTATGGATGTAGATGAACACTCACAACACATACAGCCTCTTTGGTTTTACACTAACGATTATCTTCATCATTTAATCAGACACATAAAACGCCAACTAAAAGTTTAATTGATTTGTCTTGAAAGTGTCAGAAAAAAGTGAACTAGAAGATGTTAAAATTACAATCATATTTCTTTGTGTTTATTGGCAGTATAATATATTTATTAAACTCAGTGTATCAGTGTTTATTAGGGAGCAAAGGATAAAGTCCTAGGCTTTGTTTCGTCGTTGTTAATGTTGATGGAATAAGGCATCAATGTCTGACAGTTGAAGCAACAGCATATTTGTTGTTTTGGCTCCATGAATTACTTGATTTATTACTAACATGGTCCCCTGTACTACAATACATTAAAACAGATGATTATATGAAAATCTCGTGAAGAAGTCAGGCTTTTATTACCACAGCTTCAAAACACAACACTCCACCAAGATTTAAGATTCAAGATGTTTATTGTCACTCCGGTTATACAAGTACAATCGTGTGAAATACTAATGCTGGAACGCTCTGCTTAGAAAGGGTAAAATATTAAATATAGAGAGGAAGCAGTAACGAAACTGTAACATAAAATAAAACTAATAATAATGATATTTGAGAAATATCTAGAGGCAAAAGAGACAAAACAAAATACAATTTTGAGATACTGGACCAAAAAAAACCCAGTTTGAAACACGCAGGATGATTTACAGACAAAGTGTTTCACGTGATGTTTGTGTGTGTGCAGATGTTTCGTGTGCGTGTCCCGCTGGCTACATCGGAAACGGATACTTCTGTAACGGCGTCCTTACCAGCGTCCTCGCAACCTACAGTAACGTCTCCATCTTTTACAAGGTGAGTCTGACAGTTGGATCATTTAAAGAATGACCCCTCTTATCCTTAATAACGTTATACTGTTTGCTGCTGCAGCTCAGTCACTACCTCAACCAACTCCTTATGTTCTCAATTTTAGAACATAACTTGTGCAGGGACGCAAATACCTACTTTCTGAGGGGTATGCAGACACATTACAGCTGTTAAATACAGAAAATGCAGATCGCTTTGGCGCCCCCTATGCGCCGCATATAGTGCATACCCACTTTTTGCACCACTGAGCTTGTGTTGGCGTCTTGGCTCCGGCCTCCTCACTCCTCGCAGATTTATTTCACATGCAGAAATTTGAAGAGTGATGAGATAATACTTTAAACCCCCCCAACTGAAACCCGCAGGTGGATGCTGGTGCGGTGGTGGGGCTGAAAGTATGAGAACAGCATTGGTGCAGGGCAGCAGGGGCAATGACAGAGCAGACGGAGAGTGGAAATCCTGCAGCTTAAATAGAGAGCCACATTGGGATGAAGTGTTTGTCAGGTGATAGTGGAGAATGACGCATGTCAAGTGTGAAATCAGTGCAGCTCGAGTTGCCTGCCTGAATGAGCTTGCAGGCGTCGCTCCATTTACATAAATGAGTTCACATCAGTTTCTCTGACTTTGATAACAAGGACGGCCAACACCAAAAAATGAGACCCAGTTATAAGAAACCAGAATTATCTTTCACATTTATTTAATTCCTTTTTGTCTTGTCCTGTTGTAAGGTTACATTCTGTAGTGCAAGTCTGATATTCAGACCAACGTTGATCATTTTGTTTGTCATAAATGCGGATGTGTTTTCAACCTTGGAAAACGTATAGGAGGCTGTGTTAACCAATCAAGTTGGAGAGTTTCACTTTGTGCAAAAGCAATTGAGGTTTAGAGACAAACAAAAGAGGGGGATTGGACCGCCATCACCTAGACCCCCAAAAACTGTCTGGTTTCAGACCTGGCCAGGTCTACGAACTCTAATCCATCTCATTGGTCTGATTGTGTTCTGCAGACCTTAATTCACTTTGGTTCAGCTGTTTGATGTTTGCAAAGTCAATCTGTGTTTGTGTGGTGTAAGAGTTTTAGGATTTACAAAATAAAAGCATCCATCACTGACTGACAGGCTGTAGATACTGTAGGAATTTCATTTCATTCTTTCCACAATAAAGTAGTGCCGTCAAAATGATGTTTGATTATTCCTTCTATTCCTTTAAAAAAAAATCAACATACCTATACCTGTCTGTTATGCCAGGGTTGAGAATCTCTCTCTCTCTCCGGCAGGGCTGGGATTTGAATTATCTGCCATTATTACCACACGGTTGTCGTAGCTCGCGAGTGCGCGCTAGGACATAAGAGAATACACGAAAGCTTGCGAGACAGCCGCGGTACTGCTGATTTTTTTCACATTGAATATTAATTTTAATAACCGAATTTCCGTTTTTTTATTACACTTTGGTTATATATTTGAATTTAGAATATTTGTTGACAGCCCTACAATAAGGCTTTGCTTTAAATCTCTTACAAACAAACTTACATGGTAATACCATGATGTGTAATACAGTATATACGATCCTTACACGGTGTCAGACTAGGTAGATTTTAAGTCTTTAAAATAGATTGTACACAGAAATAACTTTCCTCTCTCTCTCTGTAGCTTTTGTTGGACTACAGCGGCTCGTCCTCGGAGGGCAAGAAGCTTGTTGACTTTCTGTCTCACAAGAAGACTGAGGTCACGCTGTTTGTTCCTCATAACGGTGGCTTCACCCAAAACAAGGTGATGTACAGCCAGAGCCTTCAATAATGATTTATTATTAAGGTTATTTTATGTTGTCAAAATTGTGTTTTGTTACCATTTTATATTTTTAAAGCTTTAGGTATTGGACTCCAACAAATAACCAGGAAACAGCAGACACATCAACATTAACCTATACTGTTTGTAACATTAAAGTTCAATCTAATTATCAACATGATCCATCTGATTATGTTTCTACTCCATGTTCTGTGTGTTTAGACTCTGTCAGGTAGAGATCTTGAATATCACATCTCAGCCAATAACAGCAGACGACCATTCAAGGAACTAAAACACCAGGAAGTCATCACATCCAGGCTTGGGTCCAACTTGACTGTTACACACGGCAAAAACGAGGTCAGGAAAACAAGCACATACCTACGAAGAACATGTGTCCAAACACAAAACTATTAGAAATGTTGAGTGAATGATGTCTCCTCAGAGCGTTAAGCTGGTGAACAAGCGGCTGCTGCTGGAGTGGGACATTCCTGCTATAAATGGGATCATCCACGTCATCGAGGCCCCGCTCACAGCACCCCCTCCACCGGTGAGTGCAGATGGTTTAACCCAGAGCTGCTCTCAATTAGAGCCACTTCTTCCTCTGGTGCTGTGTCTGAACCAGCATGTTACTGATGTACGCTGTTTTAAAACCACACACAGCTACCACAGCACTGGAATCGACTCAGCTGTCTAATTTAAACATCCAGAAAGATAATTAAGAATCATACAAAAAACAACTCTTCTTGTAAAGTCAGATCTTGCCTTGTAATCATTTCGTGTAGACGTTTTCTTTAGTGAATTTAATTCAGGGGACTGCTGTGGTTTTCGATTGTTGAAAACAAGAGCCGTTAAAGTTCATGACCAGATACATATACATCAATGATTCTGCATTTTAGCCTCCAGGTAGACCCAGCTGAAGGGATTTTAGGGCCTGGAAGCATTTGTAGTAATCAATGTGTGTTTTTGTTCGTCATACCTGTCATCTCCAGATCTACCATCATACTTCCAGAAGCCACGCCCACTCGAGCGCCACAGTGTCGGCCATCTTGGTGTCGGTGTTGCTAGCATGTGTGTTGGCTGCACTCGGCTACTACGTGTTCAAACACAAGACAGATGCCTTCCGCTTCCACTACTTCAGAGTGAGAACACAAACGCACACACACACACACACACACACTCACACAGTAACTAAAGTAAGGGGGGGGATTTTCCGAGTAAACAATAAAGGTTAAAATTAAATCTGGCTGAGATTGAGAAGATGAGGAAATTTGTTTATAAAATGCAGTTCTTTTTTTTGTTAAGATGATTTGGGATCTGTGGGGGAGAATTTTATTAAAACTTTTACAAGTTCGATATGATTTCAAATCTCCCTAAGCCAGCTACTGTGTGAGGGGAAAGAACTTGTTCCACTTCGATAAAACAAAGCATCTAGGTAATAGAGTTGTAAAGGCAGGAACACGCTGTTTTGTTAAAAGAAAAGCTTAAAGGTTCACACTGTCCCAAGTATGTTAGTATTAGCCTAATTGAAATCTGCTAAATTTGTTCAAGGCTGGTGAATAATTACACCTATATTTAATGTATACATGATGTCAGTGTTTTTATGGAATGAACACACCAATTGAAGTCTCACTTTAAAGATTTGTGGGTTTATTTTTAATACTGTGGTCATCAGGGGAGAAGATTTTCTGGTTTTGGGCCCTCAGAATCACATTTTTGCACTACATTTGTCTGCAGAAGCAAAGAACACATTTAAAAGACAACATTTAAAAGTTGCACAATTACAGATTTTCCCCCAAACCAGGAGGTTTCTCTGCAGTTTCAAGCCTTTGACTCTTTTTTTAAAACAGAAATTTGGCTGGAATTTCATTATCGCCCTGCTAACAGTGATTCCTGTTTCCTCTGTGGCAGAATGACGATGAGGACGGTGCAGACGGTGGCAGAAAGAAGCCCACGCTGGTCTCAATCCCGAACCCTCTGTACAACGGCTCCAGAGCCTTCAGCGAGCCGTTTGGGGTGAGTCGACCAATCAGACTCTGGACTCTCATCCAGACCAAAAAGCCCTGTGTTAAAACAACACAAGGGGGTCTAGTCTAGTTTAGTTTTTGTCACAGATCTGACAATTAGAAACAATATGAAACAGGATTATAGAACTTCTGGCTTTGGTCAATAAAATAGGATGGCTCAGGCATCGTGTAAATAAAGATTATTAGGAGGTCACTGTGCGTCACAGAAGATGTAAAAAAGAAAAGAAGAATTAAATGCATTTTGATTTCATTCATTCAATCTAACAGGGAAAAACAAAGGCATGTTATAATGCTGTAACGTAATCCTTGGGTGCAAATATGCCCATATTTCCACGGACAGGCTCACACTGTTATTCTGACAACATAAGAGAAAGGATCCCTACAGAGAAAGACTTTTTGTTAAAGAGCAAAATGCTTTTTTTAACCAGAAAAGGTTGTTACGTCACTCTCTTCAAACCCACCCGACTCCATTGACAAAAACAGTCATTTTTACCTTGCTGGTCTACTGCTGTGAGGTAAAATTACTGCTTTTGTCCCTGGAGTCTGGTGGCTTCAAATAAAGTGATGTAACAGCTGTTTCTGGTTTCAAAAAAGGTCTCTCTGTCGTTCAACTTCCTGCAAGTTAGTGCTGCTCACCAAAGCAGAGTTAAAATTCCAGTTTGCTTCAGTCACCACTTTTTTAATTGACTGCTTCACCTAAATTTAACGCATTGACACAGGTTTTTCAGACCCAGGAAGACCCACTTATAAATGCCAATTGTCTCTTTTCCCATTGCCAGTGAAGTCTACTCTTTTCTGCTGCGTCATCGTCTGACGTCACAAACGTGCCCGAAACAGGGTTAGTAAACAGTGAAGATGTTATGGTGGTTAGGTCTTTAACGTAGCTATTACTCATTCAGTCTCTTTATCAAACTCGGCGTCGACAAATTTGGAACAATGTTCGAGCGCTGCTCAGACAGAGACGGGTGGAATTTGTAGCTGAGATGACAAGGAGTCGTAGAAGTTACCGACAGAGCATAGCATCTCATCGGACAGGGGTAGGAGATTAGCGTGTTGACACAGGTTTTGTGTTCCCATCAATGCCGATCGAAGCCGAGGTGATAATTACCCAAGTCTACTGCAGAGTCATTTGACCCGGGTCTGAATACCGATTGTAACCTTTCCCATTAAGCAAAAAAGGCGAGTGTTAGCAGGTTTTTTGACCAGTGGGAAAGCAGCTGTAAAGACCAAACAGACAGCCCTCCTCTAAGTGTAACTCGATGTGGGGTTTCCTGGTTTGATCTTCTCTCCTTCCTACAGGACGCAGGTCCGGGGGCGGAGCCAGCAGAACCTGAAGAACCTCCAAAGATTCTGGATCTGGACAAGTAGAACCAGTAAACCTGGAAATGTCTGTTTACATACCACACTCACCTGTTGCCTTGGTCTTGGTTCAGCTTTTTCTCATCTCTTCATCTGTATCTAAATAAGAAATAAAACGTGTCTGTTTACTTAAACCAGGTGATTTCTCAGAGGATAAAAAAATCAGTATTTTTATAAATAGCAATAAATGAAATGTTCATATGTAATGTGCAAGTTTCTGGTAGTTGTTAATCAATGAAAGTCTATCATTTAAGGTGTAACTTTTTCAGTACCAAAACCGATACCTGCCAAGTATAAGCTTTATTCTGTGTGGAAGAGACTAAGAGGATTATTTTTTTACACCACGCTTCTGTCAAGAATTCCTTTCTGAACTTGTAACAAAATGTAACACACAAATAAATAACAGAATAAAGATAGACATTTACTGCATTCTTATTAATCACTAAACTAATAACAGTGCACCAGCAACCTGGTGAATAATCTTTAAAACTAACAGGAATTACGATTCAAGTGTAAAACTGCATCAAATGAGAAACATTTTAGTTTCCAAACAAGTAAACTTTCACTCCAGCTTCAATATTGGCTGCAAAATCCAGTTTACATCTGATTTATGAAATTGCTGAATAAATGAAACTATATTTTTGTTTGGTTTTTAAAAATATTTTTGTCTTCAATAGGAACATGAAGGATTCAAATTTCCATCGCCATTTAAAATCACAGCCACTGAGAAGACATTAAAGTCCCTCCCTCTGCCTGTCTGCTGCTGTGTTGTCATTAATCATTGATGGTGTTGAGGCTCTGTAAATGTGCTGAGTTTGTCAATAAACAGGAAATCACTGCAGGCTCGTGAGATGCCTGTGATCTCACAGACAGACGGCGATCATTATTATCTAAGCATAAAAGTAACTTGTTACGTTACTGCGTTACCTTCTGAGAAAAGTAACGCGTTAGATTACTTTTGCGTTAACAGAAATTAAACCCCCTTTGCAACTCGGTACATGTGAGGGTTATATCGTCAGGACTGACTTGAGACTCTTGCTTTAAAAAGGCAAGACATTTGTCCATGATGACATGATGATACATGTATTAACATTACATTAACTGCAAATGAACAAGGACTGCTGGAGAACATGAATATCTGAGCAAAGTGAAAAATCCATAAAATAACTGTTGAGATATTTCCGAAGCTGATGGACCAACCAAAGCTACCATCACACTGCTAACATGCCCGGTAATCAAACATTAATATTTATCATTAGTTTCAGTCCTGTTGAGCCAACAGGGTTTTCAGGCTCAGTGTTTTTCTTGATAAACCTGACAGATCTGTTTTGTCACAGTAACAGCTTCTAAATCCAAAGACTACTCGTAATGGGATCCTGTTGCTGTCTCAATCAAGAAAACGTGACGTTAGGATTCTTTGTTGGCTTTTTCTTCATTTCTTTGCTGCCAGAACTGAATTTTTTCTCCATTTTGTTTACATCAAAGCCACAGAAATGTGGTTCAGTTTTCACTCTGATTGTATTTGATGTGTCTTTGTCTGTCCGTCACTTCAAAGTCTTTTCTTTCAGCAGCTTCAGTTCTTCCTCATGGCTGTCTAAACAGAAGAAACGTGTCTTGTTTACACAGCCAGCAGCCTCTTCTTTTTTTTTTACAACCAAGTCTTCTGTGAAAGCAGCCATATTGTTTATGATGGCCGGAGCCTCTTTGTTACCACAGCTTCCTCTCCTTCACTCTTCTGTTCATTTCTCCAGGCAGAAGCGTCTACAGCTGCCACAAACTCAAAAACCCCAAATGTGTCCTCGCTCTGTAAATCTCTTTAAATAGCTTTCCTTCTCCTCTTCCGACATTCAAGACTAGAAAAAAACAGGCCTGACCTCCTCCCGCTGCTCTCCATGTGGCTGACAGACAGTTTATTGGTTTGACAGTTCAGCAGAGACAGTAAAGCAGTGTAATTAAACATCGGGCCATATTGAGATCTGAATATCTGTGACGAGGTAACCTTTCCAAAATGGAGAGCGAGCAGCTGTGGAGGTTAGTGCTCCGACCGTTTCTCTGCCTGCTGAGCTCCCTTCCCCCAACACACAAAGAGCTGAGCGGCAGCGCTGGCTGCAGAGCGGAACAGCTTGGAAATGTTTTTGACTGAGAAGCGACACTGTGGGGGGAGAAAGGAGGAGGGGCAGTAAAGACCGGAGACCCCGACCCAATACCGCTGCAGGCTGGCTGGCTGGCTGTTTGCCGCCACTGCAGACCTCATTTAAAACCGCTGTTGTCGGTTCACTTCCTACTTCCTGTCTAACAAGCATCCTGATCAGGTTTTGTGTTAGGACGAAAACAATCTGTCTTAAAGAGCTGAAAGTGACAGCTGGTTTCTGCAGAGAGGAAACCAAAGAGCTCATTTCTAACGATGCGTTCACACGAACAAAGAGTCGATGAGCATGAAGCTTCAGGCTTGTGTGCATCGAACATGTAATTAACATACTTCGCTCTAATTGGACTTTTTGTTTTACATTGCCGATACCGAAACAAAACAATGCAGTTTAATATTTTTGAGCATCGTTGGTGTTATTTAGGTCTTGCTTGCTCTCTAAACTTCCATTTTAGGGAAGTTATTTTCTCATATGAACTCTGGACAATGTCTGGTGTATCAGTTCTGAAAGACTGCCCATGTTAGACATGCGCTCAATTAATCTGTATGGTTTAATTAGTGTTGCCTGGGTAGAGGAGGACTTGTTTGCAATGTTGACACCTCGGGTACAAAGCAGCAACACGCCCTGCAAAGTCATCAATATGCCCAACCCTTGCCGCATTCGCTCTAGAAAACATGCTCTGATCATAAATAAGCTAAATCTGACATTACTTAGATTGTAATACTAGGGAGCCGCAAGGGTCCCTAGTATTGGACATTTGACTTACCATGTTGCTAGAAAACTTTGAGTACTGTTAGGAGATGATGTCATATTTTTCAAGGACTGGTTCACATTATCACGTTATCATAAAAGTAAGTCCATGCCTGCATATATTACTTGCAGACACCACTGCAGGTCAAGATTACACTAGACGAAAGTTACTGCATGCAAACTTGAGGGAAATTCTTGAAAATCCAATTAATTATTTAGAATCAGAAAAAAATAAAATCTTGTGTAAGTAACACAAGTCTCCAGAGTTCTCCATCACTACCTTTCTTTGACAGTCATCGTGGTCAATCTTGGAACCTGTAGTGCTTTTGAAATAACCTTCCCAAGCATCCTTTGGAAGTAATGAACCAGTGTCTCTCTGAGCTAAAGATCCCTCCCAATAGAAAGCTCAAGTCTACAAGAAGAAGGATCATACTCACTGCATTAATTCACTGCAGGACCATCTTCACCACGGTCAACTCCCTAAAGTCGAGCTGAAACGGCATTTCGAGAGTATCTAGCTTCCGTATCGTTACGTATTTCCAAGTGAAACAGGACGTGCAGGCGGGACATATCATTAGAGGGATTCGATTTGATCGCGGCTAAATGTTGCTGCGGCTGTATTTTTTTTGGCCTATATTGACAAATAGATGCACAATATTACCGGGGATGTGACCTAAAAGGATTTAAATGACATTTTTCATTTGATCTCGACTTTAAGGAGGTGCAGGAGATCAACCAATGATCCAAAAAGCACTTTAACCAATTGGTGGGTATTTTAATTCTTTTCAGGCTCTAGTAGAGAGCAAAAAGCATTTATTGCCTGGTGGCATATAGGCTAGCCTCCAGCTTGGTGGAACAGCGTCAAATTTCCTGAAACTCCCTGGTGATGGATTCTCCTCTCCACTGACTCTGGAAATCAACTCTATAACAGATTTCATTGGTGTGAACTGCCCTGATAAACCAAATGCAACCGGTTAAGACAATGACAAAGTAGAGGCCTACTTTATGCCCAAATGGTCCAAGGATTTCACTCGGGAACAATGCCTCATTTGGTAGGAGACCAAGAACCTTTTGAGGAACTAGCATACCATTTCACGGGCAATACATTTAGCTTGATAGACATAGTTCTTGGAGTCAAAAAAGTCCCTTCTCTGGGGGTTAGGGCTTTGTTCAGACTGAATCATGCTAAACATTGCAGATTGTTCAAATATAGACACTGCAACTGCTTCTATATTTAAACAGTGAAGAAGAACTGGGTGCTGCCAGAGTCAATACCGAGACAAGATGCAGTCATTTCTTGCAATCAAGCGGTTATCTACTGAACAAAGTGAACAAAACAAAACTTGTTTCATGTCGATAACGGTCTAAAGCAGAAACAAATAATAAAATACACAGTGGATTGTCTATTTGGACCCGGGTTCTGGACAAACATCTGGGTTAATTAGCAGGGATACAAAGAACAACACATTAACTTTGTGTTGTATCCTTGTGTATGAAAAAATTCACCATTTTCTTCACTGGTCCGACTTCAACAGACGGCAATGCAAAGGGGTCTTCCCTTTTCGGAGTTGTGGCATCATAGTGACTCAAAATATTCAGTCAAAAGTGACAAGTATACTTTTAGTGCATTCTTGTTTGTCTTTCTACAGCAGGACGAACCATGAACCGTGATTATCGGAGAAACTTGAGTAACAAAAGGTTTAAAAGCAGTGGCTCTCGAATGTCTTTTGTTGGGAGTCACACCTAGAAATTATTTGGTTACACCTCAGGGAATTAATTAACTGTAAGCCTAGGGACTATACCAGCCACCCACAGGCCACAACATCCGAATACTGAGTTCCATCTGTTGCTGAAACCTGAGATAGATGCAAGCTGTACTTGTACTATACTTACTTTTTTTTACCTGATATGTTTCTTCCCTTACCTGGTTGGTTGAAGCCAAGCCTTTAGTGGCACTAAGAATAAGACAATTATGTATCATTGTGTTTCAACATTAATATCTCACGATCACCCAGTGTTTTTTATTCAGTTTTATTTTAGATTAGACAGCAAGTAAGTAAAGTAAGGTCCGAGGCCATTTTGAAAGAATGACTCAAGAGCTTTGACCAAGGAACAAAATTTAAAACTCATTTCCTCCTATAAAAACACTTAAATTCCTTAAAGGACCATTTTACTGATTACCTTTGGTAGTGTGGCAAACTTCGGGGAGGACGTTCATTCAGGTAGATTACAAAGAGCTCAGGGGTACTTTTGGTTGGCCTCAAGGAAGTTTCAGTAAACTAGCAAACCAATAGATGATTCAGAAGGGGAGAGTTTCAAGTGGAGGAAAGAAGACTTCCTAAACCCCCTACAAAATGTCCTCTGATAAGGAGACAGAGTTCGAAGATCCAGGAAAATCCTCACCCAAGTCTCCGATGGGAGAAACTGTGGCAGTGTGACGGGGACCAGGGATGTCGACTGGGAGAGGAGACTGTCCAGACTAGGAACCTCACAATTGTATCTCTGCTTTTTGAAGATGATGTGGCTCTGTTGGGCTCATTAAACTCTGACCTCCTAAGGGCACTTGGGTGGTGGATTGTAAAGCAGTTGGGATGAGACATAGCACATCCAAGTCTGATGCCATGGATTTCTGCTAGAAAACGTTAGATTGTTCCCTTTGGGTGGGGAGTAAGTTACTATCTCCAGTGGTAAGTGAAGACGGTCAAGTATCTCAGGCTCTTGTTCATGAGTGACAGTTAAATGGATGGTGATGTGGGCCAACTGATTTTTGCAGTGTTAGCAGTAATGCAGTCGTTGTACCGAACCTTTGTGGCGAAGAGAGAACAGAGCGGGAAGGCAAAGCTTTCAATGTACGCATCCATTTACACGCCAACCTTCACCTCTGCTGTAGGGATTATGTACCTCCTCCGACCTTGGAACACTTGAGATCCCCCAAGAGTAATGACCGATGTTACAATTTCATTTAGCAGAAGCTTTTGTCCAAAGCGACGTACATCTGAGAGTTAATACGACACAAGCAACGATCAAGACAGGAGGGAACAAAGTCTGTAAGTGCCAACAAACGGCTTCAAGTGCGACACTGGTGCCAACAGGCAGTGCACAGGGCGTTTTTTTTTTTTTATAATTATCAGCAGCAGCAGCATCAACAAGATCAATACAGTCGTCATCATCATTATTATGAAAATACTAATTAACATCCTCAATGTCATCATCATCAATAGCATCAATATCATGAAGTGCAGAAATGTTCATGAAGGAGCTGCGTCTTTAGCTTCTTAAAGGTGAAAGGGACTCTGCGGACCGAATGCAGTTTGGTAGCTCGTTCCACCACCTGGGGACTCCTGAGGAGAAGATTCTAGTTAGTGACTTAGGGCCCTGTTGTGATGGGAGTACCAGGCGCCTTTCATTGGCAGAGCGTAGTGGGCGGGACGGAGTGTAGACCTTGATGAGGGCGTTCAGGTAGGCAGGAGCCATTTTTATTGCCGTTTTGTAAGCGAGCAACAGCAACAAAAGAGCAGCTGGAAAACATTGCTGGGGAGTGACCTGGACCTGATAAGCAGAAGAAAACTGATAGATGCATATATGGTTTTTAAGTAGGGATAGACCGATTATCGGCCGATAAGAGTTCATTTCTTTGCAAATTTTATTTAACTTTGTTTTATTTACTTTATAAACTTCAGGAAGTTATTTATTTATTTAAATTTTCAGTTAACTTCATAAGAGATGCTGCTGACCCTGGGAACTCCCTACGCTTTTTGTTTGTTTGTTTAATAAACATATGCTTAAAAGGCATTTAAACAAGGTTAAGTGTTGGAGTTTGTATTATTCAAAATTTTGATGCCAATATTTTAACTTTTACTGCAAATGAATATCGGCTCCAAATATCGGTTATCGGCCTCCTTGACTACTAATAATCCTTGAAAAAACCATATCGGTCTATCTCTATTTTTAAGTGAGAAGCAGTATGCGCTTTAAAAACACTAGTTTCAACAACAATGACTGTTTCAGGGTTTGCTAGCAAAGAAACACAATGAACATAATCAAATTGTTCAGTATTTTATTTGTCTTTACTCACTTTGCAAAACTTCTCATTAAGTCTATTTGGAAATAGTTGATTGGTGCTTTGCAGCTGCTTTCTTTTTATGTGGTTTTGGGAAAGCTGCAATATTTGCAGGAAGAGCAGGTCGAGGTGTTGAAGTAATTTTTGAAAACCATACTCATCTAATTTGTGAAACAACCATGTTATTTAAGTGAAAAACATGTATTCTCTATATCTTGGTAACAGTGTGCATTTAAGATAAAGCTTTCAAATAATTACTTTTGATGTTTTTAAAAAAAATCCATACTGTCTTACACTCGGAGATAACTGTGTCAGGAACAGGTAAATTCCAGAGCATTTGTCTGTCACTTGTAGCCATGCATGACACGATTAGCTCCAGAAGCTCCAGTCTAAACCTGACACTGTTATAAATCAGCAAGGGGTGAGATAATAAAAAAATGGTGCAGTAAAGAGCAGAATTTGCATGAGATTTGCAGGGGAACAGGAGGAACGCTGTGCAGTGTTTACAATAGAGACATACAATTCAGTGTCAGTCTATCCCGGGATTACTCAGAGGATGTTGTTGTATTAGCTGGGCTGTACATCAATAAACTCCCGCTGAATCAGATCCTGTCTGTTGTTTTTGAAAACTTCAACTGTACTTTGTTTTTTTATGTTGCCAAGGGAGGGTCACACTTTGTCTGGTCCAAGGCCTTGGCCTTTCCTGCCACAACAGAGGGAGCTGGAGTGATAACATCCACTTTTTCACATGTGCCATGTCTTAATAGGTTTAAACTAACACAGCAAGCATAAGAGAAGCAATACACATTAAATTTTAAAGGCAACAGTCTCCATGAAACAAAGGAGTCTGATGAGCCTAACCCTTAACACAGATGAATTTAGGCAAGCTGATTGGTCCTCTATGATTTAAATAGGAAAAAAAGGAAAAGGGAGTTTAGGACGAAGGGCAGAACAGACGTAAATTCCAGCTTGGGCCCCAGCCTGTCATAGCCTGTGGTCTGCTCCAAACAAAGCAGTTAGTCCACTCTTTCAGCACATAAAAAAAGATTGTATCTTTGATAAATGTTCTAAAACATATACATGTATGTTGTGTTAAAAAATTAAACCTCAATATGAAAATGTATTCCTCCACAATATGCACATTAACATCCTATACACTGTAATTGCACATTTACAACTGTGAAAACTGTATGGTACATTAACACCTCTACCTCCCTGTAATGTGTGTTTACATTTACATTATATGTTAGTTTTATATTAAGATTTACTTGAGTTTACTTTTCAGAAATGTTTATATTTAGTTATATGTTACTTTAAATTTTAGGTGAATATAGTTGAGGTTATTATTTATTATTGCTGTTAGAATTCCTGGATGTACATATTCCTTCTTCTAGTGTTAGGGTTATTTTTACTGTGCTGTAGTCGCTTTGATAACCTGCAGCTGTAACGCCACAATTTCCTATTTTGGGATCAATAAGGTACATCTATCCATCTATCTACACTGAACAAAAATTTAAACAGAACTTTTGTTTTTGCTCCCATTTTTCATGAGCTGAACTCAAAGATCTAAGACTTTTTCTATGTACACAAAAGGCCTATTTCTCTCAAATATTGTTCACAAATGTGTCTAAATCTGTGTTAGTGAGCACTTCTCTTTTGCAGAGATAATCCATGCACCTCACAGGTCTGGCATATCAAGACGCTGCACATTTTAGAGTGGCCTTTTATTGTGGCCAGCCTAAGGCACACCTGTGCAATAATCATGCTGTCTAATCAGCATCTTGATATGCCACACCTGTGAGGTGGATGGATTATCTCGGCAAAGGAGAAGTGCCCACTAACACAGACTTAGACAAATTTGTGAACAATATTTGAGAGAAATAGGCCTTTTGTGTACATAGAAAAAGACTTAGATCTTTGAGTTCAGCTCATGAAAAATGGGAGCAAAAACAAAAGTGTTGTGTTTATATTTTTGTTCAGTGTATCAATCTATGAGTTTTCTGCTTTTGCTGATCATGGCAGGCTTTCTCTTCAGAATATTTTCCGTGTGCTCCAAAACACCAAGTTGCCCTCTGTCCCTGTGCCCAAGTAGAAGTGTTACCTCCTGTTTCTTCAACACTGCAGAGTGTTCAGCAGACCTGTCAAGTGTAACAAATATATATTGTTTTCAAAATGCTACTTCAATGTGACTGATGCGAAGTACAATGTTCACCTGTTTGAACCAATGACTGTATATATAGATGGACAACCCGTCTCCATCTGCTCACATTGTACGAAATTGATGCCAAAATAGCCCCTGTGATACGAGCTGCCATCTTGCGATGGCTACGTCATACGGAGCCAGAGTCTGCGCAGTAGAGATTGGCTTCCGCTAACCCAAACAAACACTTAACTTACCTAAAAAACAGCAAGGATCCCACACACCGGCGTGTTTAACAGCAGAACAGCTTCTCTGTGTTGGTCTGAGGTTAACGTTCACAGGTATGGAAACTTCAATGACTGTAGTGAATATTTTAGTTACGTTTCTACTCGCGGATCGTCCTCCGCTCTGCTCACCCGGAACTGATCGGCTGCAGGAGCCGAATTTGTCAACAGAGCTGTCAATCATCATTTTGACAGCATCAAAAAACTAATTAAAAATAAACTTGTCAGAAAAATGAACACTTGGACGTAAATCAGCATGATAAGAACTAACTATAATGACAGAAACCATGTTTGAGAAAAATTTATCGGGCTTGTATTTTGATTTTATAGTTTGAGTCAAGTCCTACCTGTTAACACGGAGGAGGCGGGCTTTATGACTCATACTGCAGCCAGTCAGCAGGGGGCGCCTGAAATGTTTTGGCTTCACTTTTAGGGAGCTGTCATGTCGTCCATCTTTTTATACAGTCTATGGTTTGAACAGGTGCATGTTTTTAAAGACCTTCAGAAGACATGTGGCTTTGACCAGATTACACAGTCCATAAATGAATATGTAGTAAATCAGTGAATGAATACAAAGGTCAATGCGTCTCATTTACCTGCTTCCTCTGTATGGTGCAGATGAGTACCATATGTGGTTTGTGACAGACCTAAAAGAAGAAAACAAAATTATATTTATCATAGGAGGGAAGGTTTTGTATAATATCTGTGCTCCTCAGCAACAGCAAAACTCACTTAACCAGCCAAGTAATCCCCCCGTCCTCTCCTATTTTCCTATAAGATTTTCTTAGCACATTTTGGACACTTTACAAAGGGACAACACATTCCTCTCTTGTTCCATGGAAGCAAACTGGTCAACATCAAAGTGTTCAGCTGATACATCTGCATTTAAACACTAACCAGCACTCCTTTTCACCTGCATTAATTCTGACAGCTTGCTGCTAGCTAAAGTAGCCTACTGTAAGCTCATAGAGCTACTAAAAAACTAGCTTACTTTTAACTCTCCATTTTTTTTATCTTTACTGATTTTAATAAATTATAATTTGTTGTCTAAAAGCAGCTTACCTCTCTTCAGCCTTGCTTCCATTGGGCTGTCCCTCACCATGACCGATATCGCTTCCAAACAGAGGGCACGCATTTGTCTTCAGCAATTTCTAAGTGATGCCTCAAATCATCTCTCACACAGGAAAACACCAAAGAAGTTATTCTCCTTACCAGCGGCATACTGGTTGAGAGCTGGAGGTTGTGCGTTTTTGAAAATAGTTGTTAACCTGACCCTGTACAGCCATATTTTATGAATAAACTAATAACTTAAAAGGTCATTATTAGATTTCTGCCACACCTGTAAAAGTTTAAACGCAAGTCATTTTCAAATGAGAACGAGTCACCAGTTTCCACGGACTTTGGGGATTTCTTTTTGGACAGAAATTTGTTCAGTGGTCAGCATTTCCAGGTTCATCTATGCGGCACATCTCCCAAAATCTTTAAGTATATAAATGTGTAAAAAGCATCAGTCTGTTGTGTGATTGTAGCAGAATTTTCTCACAGTTTTATTACCGGCACTGAGGACGAGACGGCAGCTGGTACATTGTGAGAAAATCTAAACTGAGCTCGAACTAACAAACATTCCTGAAGACTGAAGACAGAAAACACCTGTACGACCTGTTTTGAGCAAAACAAACATGAGTCACACAAGTCAGTAAAAACGTGTAGTGTCATACTCTTGGTCTGATAGCAGGCGCAGTGTTACTTCTTGCTTGTGTCAGGCTGCAGAGCCGGGTGACAAGGGTTTTAGTTGAATTTAGCCCCGAATCCAAATATCCTAAAAAGTCAAGGCCCGTCAAAGACCTAAATAGACACTGAAGATCTGAGCTTGGGCTAGTCAATGTTGACTTCACACTGTACTCAAAACCTGACATCCCAGACAAAATTACTGTCATTAACACATTTATCATAAAGACCTGCTCCCTGTGTAAAATGCACAACAAACAAACATGTACAAAACTTGCAGGTTTCCTATTTATACACTGAACAAAAATACAAACACAACACTTTTGTTTCTGCTCCCATTTTTCATGATCTGAACTCAAAGATCCAAGACTTTTTCTATGTACACAAAAGGCCTATTTCTCTTAAATCTTGTTCACAAATTTGTCTAAATCTGTGTTAGTGAGCACTTCTCCTTTGCCGAGATAATCCATCCACCTCACAGGTGCGGCATATCAAGATGCTGATTAGACAGCATGATTATTGCACAGGTGTGCCTTAGGCTGGAAGAAAGGTTTGAGAAGCTTCTATTGATAATTTGACATATTTTCTTCCTGGTTTTTCTACTTTAGGTTTCTATAAGAACTCACTGTACCAAAGGTCAGAAACCGGCTAGCTTGGCATCTTGCTTATTTCCCATGCATTGTTGTAAAAGCAGGATTTTAATGGTTGAGGAGAAGCGAATGGTTCTTGTTTTGGTGATTGTTTTCTGACTACCTTCATGATTTGATTAATTGTTTGGTTTTGAAAAGTATTAAAATAGAATATAATAAATAATATATATCATTGAATCATTATTATAGGCTAGAAATTACAAGGGCAAGTAGCATACTTCAATAATATTTTCTAGAGTACTTGTATAACTATTCTTTGGTACTGTAGTTCAATTTAAAACAAAGAACATTATTTTGTATGGTTTGCAAGTTAAATTCTTCATAAAGTAACTATCAACTAAAACTATCAGCTATATGTACAGAAAATAAAATGTTCAATTATTCCCTCTAAATTAATGTGGAGTAGAAGCTCAAGTAGCACAAAACAGACACTCAAGGAAAGTACAAGTATAAATGTAGGCTAAAAAACGTATTCAGAAATACTTTCACAACTGTAAACAGATGCAATAAAACTTACAGTATGAAGATGGGCATTCCCCTCTTGCTTCATGAAGGCAGCTTAGGCAAGGTGGTCATTATCCATGCTCTAAAGATGTCCAGCTGCTGTGAGTGAATTTTAATTAACCAGAACTCATCTCTCCTCTGCACTGCTGCAACTGGCTTGCTGCTAGCTAAAGTGCTATTAGCTGATGACTTATTGTGATAGATCAAATTTAACACCTTCGGAACTGTTGTAATTACATATAACAAGGTGAATGTAATTATTCCCCTGGCACTTAATTTTGACATTAATATTTTCTTAGAGCAACCACAAGCCGTATAGCAGTCTGGCATGTCCTCTCTCTGAACTCAACTGACCAGAACCCCGCTCCAAGATGGCGGCTGCAAACCGGAAGTGCTACACCGCAACTAAAAAACGAGCTAACGTTTACTTTTAGCTCTCCGTCGTTTCAGTTTTCAGACTACCAATACATTTTTGGTTGTAAGGACAGTGAATGGCTGCAGCTTTTCCCTAGATTTTTGTTGATTCACAACGATGATCAAATTAATTTTGATTAATTTCACCTTACCTTGCTCATGTTTGACATGACGTAGCAGCACAATTAGCCAGCCTCACGTCTTCCTCTTTTTAACGGCAGCATGCAGAAGGGTTGTGTGTGTTATGATTATACGTTTATTAAGTCAATTAATTTGTTCAGCTCCTTCAGGGACGCTCTGTTCATTCCTTAAGTGCTCTTTAATTTATGTTTCTTAGGAAATAAAGATTACATGATACACAGCATTTTGTTGCAGACAGTTTCCATGAAATGCTGTCTGATGGGGTGATGAGACATTCATTTAGTTCAATATGTCTCAGTTTGAACTTATTAGACGCCCAACATTTAAAAGGAATGTTTGGCATAATTTTAGTAATGTTCATTCATACAGCTGATTCAAATACAAGACAAACATTATTTAGGAACCTTAATAAAGTAATATTTTTACAGCTATCTATTAATTCAGTTAATTAGCATCTCATAATACTCTAGACCATTTTTTTCAACAAGATCATTCCATATGACCAACAAATTTAACTGTATTCCTAAAAAGCAATTTCACCCATTTTTTTTTAACATAGCCTTTTAAGCAACATCACTGGGTTCTGTTAACTGCATTTTTGTATTTATCTCAAGGAACCAGATAGTTTTTAATGAGGGACAAACTCGTGTGCTGACCTGTACTGAAATTAATCATTCATAAAATTTCAAAAACAACTCATAATTCCCTAAAGGACAATTTGACATCTTGCTTGTTTTCTCTGATGATAGGCCTATTTGAAACTGCCAATTAAACTACATTGTCAAAATAGTGGGTTAATTATTCTGCCAGAATCCCATTACTGTTAAGTATGATGCACAACTTTTGGCCTGGATGGTCAAGGGTCTAAAACAAACAATTCACATGACAGTTAACTAAAACTCCCGTCACATGATGAGATATATTGCGGCTGAGGGGGGGGGGAAATGTTCTTTTCATATCAGTTTTATTGAACAAAAAAGTTTTCAAAGATCATGTAGGAAATACAATTTTATACAAGTGTTTCACAAACAAGACTAACAGAAAGAAGATCTAGAAAAGGGGATTTGTCAATGGGCATGAATTCGTACAGACAGATCCGAGGGGAAGGAGGGCAGACTCTTCGAGAACATAATATTCACCGTAACAGACAAACTTTCTCAAACCGGTAATTCATAGTACATAGATGTCAAATCAAAAAACCTCTGATTTCCACTTTAAATCTCATTTATTCTTTCAACAGTCTCCAAAACATTCAAACATGGAACAGATGCTTGGAAATCCAGTTTTTATATTACATTTTATATTTTAGATGGCTGTAAAACAAAAGTTCTGTTTGACTGGACTTTAAAGATTTCTGAATATTTCTAATAATCCTTTTAGTTTTTTGTTTTGGGAAAATGGAAATAATGAAAAGGTAAATCTAGGTATGATTACTGTCTTTTCCCAGAGATTTTAAACCACATTTAATGGTCTTAAGATCAGTAGAACCTTAGGAAAAGGCAAGTAAGGAGTTAAGATTTTCGAGAACTGCTTCCAAGGTCAAAAAAACATTATCTTCATCTAGTGGAATGTGGTTTTGCCCAAACATCTCAAACTGAATTTGAAGGGGAATACACTGGATTTTCTCACATATGAAAACATAAAAACGGATTCAGGTGGTTCCTCACAGTAGAAATCCTTTGGAAAGCACACAAGGCGGTTTGACATGCTCATCCCAACCTGCAAGGGGCTGCAATGCAATCAGTCCCTTGGGGAATAACTCACAGGAAGTCACAGCTCTTAAATACTCCAATCTGAACCAGAAAAAGAGAACCATGACTACATTCTTGTGACAGTCATTAAAGTTAGCATCAATGTTGAAAAGTTAGCACCTGTAGCAAACACCAGTGTGGGTTCAAAGTAAGTCAAACCAAATTTTAGAAATCATTAACTATTGACTTTAATGTTCAGGAACAAGCAACAATGACTCACTGTCACACTCTCAAAGTGCTTTTTTTTGTTTTAAGTTTGGCCAAAACTGTTATCTCACATCTGAGGGATTCAACAAACTATAAAGTTGATTTTGATGAGTTCTGATGAGACATAAAACTTTCTTATGCTGCAGTTTTACATTTAACTTAACTGGCCGCAGCTAAAGTGAACACATTTCACCATAAAACATTTAATGATCAGCCAAACAAATGTCTTCCATCAGGACTCCAACTGATAGTTGGTTGTCTGAGAACAGAAATGCATTGGACAAATGTTCATGTTGAGCAGCTTTCAACCAGCAGTTGATGATCATTTCCCAGCGTAAGTTTACGTCTGTATTTTTTAAATCTTGTTTAAAACATGAGAAGCTGTTGACAGCCCAGGGCCACATAATAGAATGAAAGAACTAAAAGGGGAAACGTCCTAATTCAAAGAATCCACTTTGTAATTATCTCAGAAACTTTAAGATACATTTAAATAATGAGAAAACTTGGGTACAAATAAACTCAGAATTCTTATTTCTTGATTTTTTCCCACAATTTAAATTAAAAGATTCATATCAGAAGTCAAATGTTTTAACAAGGCCCAGGTTGTGTTAAATACTCAGTAACTCTAGCTGCAGTTTTGTCACAGTAAGACATCAAAACTTCCCAACAGTCAGCAATACTCTAAAAGTCTTTTGTCTCCATGTGTGGATAAACCAAACCAAAAGGAACACTTTGTGAAGGACTGTCGTTCAAACAAATCTCACAGATATCGATCTATCTCTGTCTGGGCCGCGGGTCAGATACCCTGCTGTACTCGCTCCAAGAGGCTTTCTGATTTCCAGTGAAAACACAACAAAAAAAAAATACAAAACAGGAAGACAAACTAAACACTTTTCTCTTTTCCCCTCCTTTAGTTAAGCTCATTTGTTTTGCTGGAGCCAACCAATCACCACGTCTGCTCGTCTGAAGAGTGTTGAAACCCGCCCTGCTTATCCAACAGTTCTTCTTGGTGTCAAATGAGATTATAGTATCCCACCTTATCTTTCTCTTACTTTCCAGTGGAAAATAGTATAACGCACTATTTTAAGCGCTAGAAGTAAGAAATACTTTTAACAAAATGGCGCTATACTTCAGTTGGGTTATAAATACTCTTCAACACCTGTTAGCCACTCCCAGTGCCTTGATGATGGGCAGAAAATTGATCTTTGATTTAACAGTCACAGTGGATGCTGCTACCCAAATTCATCAGCAACTTTGGCCAGCAGCCAGTCAACTCAAAGCAGAATGATGGTTGGTGGAAGTACTGAGTAGCGTAAACTAACATGGACAGTGAAAATGGACCAGCATGTGGCCGATAGTCATTTCCCAGCCTGCTGGGAAAAGCTTCACCTTATTTCAAATGCTTTTCAAACCAAAGTGCCTGTCAGGAACCAGAACTTTCACAGACGGAGTCCAACATCTCAACCTCTAGCACTCAGCAGAGATCACAAAAACCCATGAAAGACATCTGCCATGAACACTGGCGCTCAGCCAGGTGGAGGCTAACGGATGTAAAACACTAACATCTGCTAAGGGAAACAATGTTTGAGTGTTGGGGGAATTGTCATTTATTCTGGTATCTGAAGTCTCTCAGCACATGCTGGAGAGGTTGGATCTGAATCACTGGAGACAGGTTGACCTGGAGGATCTTCTGTGCTTTTCTGCAGGCGTCAGCCACAGAGCGAGAGTCATCCACCTTTATCACTTTCCATCTAAAACTTTTTTTGTCCTTCCAGCCGTTTCTCTGCCGAGTCGGAGTGTTCAGTTCCTTGGGAGGCCGACTGTCCCTGTGTAGGCCGTTGCTCCTCCAACCATTGCTGGTCAGCTCTGTGTGAGTCTCTGGAAACGCCCGGCCATTAGCGTAAAAGACCGGCGCAGAATCACCAATGAGCGCACCGTCCAACCGGATGGGACAGGACAGGCTCTTCTGGCTGAACAAGGCCACAGCTTTGGGGGGAGTTCCAACACCGTTTTGAGAAGGCTGCGAAGGTATTCCTGAAAGCGTTGGAGGGTGCTGTTGCTGTGAAAAGGCAACAGAGGGCGCCTCAGAGGATGAGTCCCAGGAAGTGTGGATCTGGAGTCTGGCCGTGTGGAAGCCAGACAGGCCTTCAATGTTGGTCAGTCTCAGACATGGCCGCACCTCCAGGCCCTGCGACTTCTCTACAGTCCGATTGGGTGTCTTGCTGCAGATGATGGCTCGATGATCCACCAGCAGCTCTGGAGGGCGGACCCCATGAATTCGGGGGTTGCTCCTCCCAGAGATGTTCCAGGATGGGTGCACGTCCCTCTTCTTGGTCAGGGGCCTCTTTGCCCTCCTCTTGGCGGTGGGTCTAGCGTTCCTGCTGGGTGGCTTCAGCTTGTCTTCAGTCAGGGGTTGGTTGGTGCAGGAGCGGTAGCGGTACACATCCTTGCTTTGTAGTACGGTGGGCTTGTGGCCCTCCTCTCTCAGCTCCTGCAGGAAGGTGACCAACTCCTCGCTGCTCGAGAGGTCCCGTGACATCGGGCTAAGGATCTTCAGAGCATCCAGGAGGACGTTCTGCCCTGCTGATGAGATCCGGGACCAGGAGTGAACTGCCCTCCGCTCTTCATTGGTGAAAGCCAATGGCCGGCCAACCACAGGACCTCGCGCCGCGTCAGCCATGTTTCATGTCCTGCCAGGAAAATACAAAAAGCACTTGTTTAAAGACCATCACACAAAAGAAAATCCCCAGGAAGGATGCCAACAAAATCTAGTGATCATCTTCACCATTAAATCCATCAAATTTGTTGTTTTATGTTGAAGTCTTTACAGTTGCTGAGCAATCAGGAAGCGTTGAAATCAAAACGATTTGCCAGATTCTTTGTTCATATAACTTGAAACCAAGAATACATCATTGCAATGTTTTTGTTTTGAGCAGCATTTTAGCTTCACACACTGAGTGTAAGAGAGAAAATGGTTCCCGTGTGAATAGGTTGAAAAGGGCAACAAAAAACAAGAACAAATATGGATGATGTCCCGTTTTGTAAAGAGCACATTTTCTGTTCGTATCTAAACAATCCTGTTTCATTCCAGGTGGAGAGTGCTCTGGAAAATGTTAGCATTGTCTCTGTTTAAAATGCATTCACAGCAGTTCAAACATGTTGTAGGCTTGACTCGTCTCATCTGAACATCCCTCTATATCATGTTTCTGCTGGTTTTGGGCTGTGATTCAATGTGATCCAGAAACTGAAGCTTGGTCTGCAGCTGAGCTCACTCGAAGATGTTACTGATAAGGGTCAAATGAATATAAAATGTTAACGTGAACACGCACTTCTGGGCTGCAGGGTGGATATTTTTTAATAGGTATATTAATGCTCGGGGGAGACGCTCATTAACTGTCAGCAGCAGTGTAATCAAACACCTCACATCAACACACAGTAACAGTAGCGCTTCTACATCTGCTGAGAGAACAACCCCAGCTGGCTCGTTACTCTGAGCTGACGAGCAGAAGCTACTGTGACCGTCTTTCAGTTCAGCACCAATTCTACACCTTTATGACCTCACTTAACGAGCTTTTTAGCCACCATGGCAACACGGACCTTAGGGACAGCAGAAACAACGGTCTTAGAACCTACTACAACAGAAGAGACCCCCAGGTATTTCAAGGAGTCTTAAAAAAAAATCTTACCTTTATCCTTTTTATTCAAGGACAAAAAACAAAAGGACTTAGCATATAATCAGAAACATAGCATGAAAGGAAACATTAATTAAATGTATCTTTTACTTGTTAGATGATCAATGTATCGTCCCCTTTCACTATATTGCAATCTTACATCGCTCTTCCATTTCAAAGGGCCTAACAGGCCAGCAATCACGTAATAAAATGGTCTGCTGACATTGTCATTGAGGGGGTACATGTGTAAACGCAAATGGCCCCCAACTGGGGTAAAGTCGAGGTGAGCCGCTGTGTGAATGCAGCAGGTAATAGTCTGGAACATTCACACTGGAACGAGTGAGTGGGCGGGCTGACGATGTTGTTCACCTTGAACAGAGGTTTCTCAGCTTTATACTCTTTACCACTTGCCTCAGTTTCCATTATTATGTTTTCTATTATTACAAGTCTATCATGTAAATGTCTTTATGTACATGTTGAAGGGATTTTAACCCAGAAACGAAAGACTCCTCTGCCTCATCCTACACGCTCTACCGTGGTGCCCTCCCCACCTAAACCAAATAGACTATTTCGAGTTATGAGAGCCACTTAAAAACACTGATGGGGCAAACATTGATAAAAAACTAGGTGATATGCGAGCACTGTCTGGTGAAAATAAAGTACGTGGGCAACACCACGAAACATGCAAAGCCACCTTAATTGCCACCTTCCTGATCTCATCGTTGAGAAAGCGGTAAATACTCTACGTTCTAAGTCGGCCTGCAGCGAAGAAGGCTATGTTTAGGGCAAAGCTTCCTTTCTCGCCCCCTAGGGCTGCCGTCGTTACTAAGTCCATCGCTAGGTTTATTTGCAAGAACCGCTGCCCGTACAGTTCCATCGATGAAGGTTTCCGCTAAATGCTGCAAACACTGGAACTAAGGTATGAAATACAGAGCAGAAAATAGTTCACCGAATAAGCTATTCCAGCTCTTTATGCTGAGACGAGAGGAAAGGTGGAGGATGCACTCCAGTCTGCAGAGAGTGTTGCACTCACCTGCGATGGGTAGGCTTCATTGGCCACAGAGTCCTACGTGACAATCACTGCCCATTACAAGGTTTAAGCACTACGATGTGTAAAGGTTTACGTAAAACAAGTTAAAGCTGTAAATAAAAGTATAAGCATAAGTTGCTACAGGTTTACATCAGTGACTGTATATATAGATGGATGACGCGTCTCCATCGGCTCTCATTGTACAGAATTGATGCCAAAATAGCCCGTGATAGGCGCTGCCATCTTGCGATGGGGACGTCATTTGGAGCCAGAGTCTGCGCAGTAGAGATCGGCAGTTGACGCCGCCGTAGTCACTTCCATTAACCAAAAAGGATCCTGCATGCTTGTGTGTTTAACAGCAGAACATCTTCTTGTGTTGGTCTGAAGCAGACGTTCACAGATATGGAAACTTCAACGACTGTAGTGATTGTTTTAGTTATGTTTCCTCTCATCGTTCCTCCTCTACTCTGCTAATCCGGAACAGATCGGCTGTAGGAGCCGCATTTGTCCACAGAGCTGTCAATCATCAACATTTAAAGAAATGTTTTTGCACACATTTTTTTACAGCACAATACTTCTTCCCATACAGAACGAAACACAACAGCTTGTAGTGAAACTCGTTTTAAAATCACAGTAATCAGCAAAAGAAACCTGGCTGTCAGAGCACTGCTGTTTCAGTCCTCTGCACATCTAATTGGCGCAGACGAGATGGTGTGGTCACAGTCAGTCTCGCTACGTGCTAATTTAGCCGCTACAACAGCAACTAGTCCGTCACCACGGATTTCATTTGAACAATTAAGGATACAAACTTCGTAGTGGTTGACAAACTCCCGTTTTCGCTGCTCATGTTATGTTCACTCATGTTGTTGATGTTTTACCGTCTCTGAGATGCGCTGTAGTGAAATAAACAAAACAAAGTCCACTGGCTGTGAAAAATATACTTCCTTAAGGCGGCTGGCATTTTCTTATGCTCAGGCAGCGTCTGCGCATATATCCGCTACCGCTCAATAAGTACAAGTAATCATTGACAAACGCTACCGACTTGATTTACATTAAGGCTGCTCACAATGCACCACAAACATATCTGCATCATTTTGTTTTATTTTTTACCAGACTTTCCTCTGTGTTTGTTGAGTTTCATTTTTGTGATTAACAGTGATTGACTCAGTTATAATCACATTTGATTTAGTAGTTGTTCAGACTCTTGCTGACAGTTTATTTGTAGACTGAGTCAGGGGGATGAGAATGTTTTGTTCACGTGTTCATGAAAAAGTAGTTTTCTAATTAACTTTTTAAATTTGCAATTTTATTCTCCTAATTTTAGATATATTTTCATACGTACGTGAATATATCTGTTAATTATAACCGTATCATACCAGACCAACATCAAACAGGAGTTTAAAGCTCTTGAGAGCAGTTTTCACTGGTTATGAAACAGACTGAAGTTAATTGTGATTACTCTTTATGCCCTACAAAAGTAAACCAGCCACAAGACTGATTATTTCTATGTAGTTATTTTTGATGCTTGAAACTGCTGGTGGGGGGTAGGTGTCAGACGAAGTGATTAACTGCAGGCTGCCTTTGTTGGCAAGTGAGTGATATGTATGACTGTAAAAGGAAGCAAATTAAATGTTTTGTTAAAATACACCACCACCACAAAATCAGCCAAGAGATAAGAGGTACGGCTTTGTCCACAGGGGGCGCCAAAATCAATACTAACCAAGAGTTCCTCACAGGAGCTTTAACACTACAATTTCTCAAGAACCAAAAGTTTTATTGGGGACCTATTCGATTTCCCAGGGACATACTCAAATTACCACCCATGATCTGGGGACTCGCTGCGTTGAAAACCTATCAACATCACTGCTAAATACACTATTCCTGCACTTTACCTTTTATGGGGCCTTTTGTATTCTTCAGTTATTCAGACATTATGATGTATCATTAAGTAATTGTCTCGCTGCTTCGTGATATTATCGTCATCATGGGCCGCGTAGGGTATGTGTTCGCCATCACTACTCAGGAGTCCATGTGTACAAGGGGGTATAATGTCTGAAATAGACGCATTGTATTTCTAGTTTCACACAAGGGTTAATACATAAACAAGACATTATTTTTAACAGACTGAAAAATAAACTGATGCCTCTCTATGACCTACAAACGCAAACAAGACCATCGGCTAGGAGAGTGACGATTTCTAATTAGTATTTTTAATGGCTGTAACTGCTGCCACCGGGTCAGTGTCAGATGAGGTTTATAACAGCACGCTGCAGATACAGCCTTTGTTTACATTTTCCACGGCAAAGGTTCACAGTGAGCGATATGTTTGACAGTTAAAAGAAAGCAGGTTGAGATTTTTCATCACAAAAAACACTACTTAAGCGTACAGGAAAAGACTAGCAATGAGATATGAGAAATACAGAAATACAGTATAAATTATAAATCAACGATTTGCAGAAGTTTAACCAAATAGAAAAGGTTCAGGTTACAGGAAAAGAAACAGGCTTTGAGTTAAGAATTTAAAGAGAACTACATTTTTGACCTACAATTCTCCTTGAAATTTATGATTTTCCAACATCAAAAAAAGCTATGAAATCACAAAACCACTTTTTTTCCGTATGACCCCAATTCTCTTCTCTAAAATAGAAGTCAACACCAAGGAAGAAGAAGAAGGACAGATGGAAAGAATTGAGGACGGAAAAAGAAGACGAGACAGGAGACAGAAAATAAGGAGTAGGAGAAGAAGAAATAGAGGCTGTAAAATCCAGACAAAAAAAACATGCGACTACAACTAAGCCAACTTCCCATGATTCACCATGACTGCTCGACGCTCGAAGGGAGTTTCTACGTTAGCAATTTGCTAACTTGGCAGGCAGTGATGGGGGGATGAGCGGAAGGGGGAGGGGTAGAGGGTAAAGGCTGGTGCAGGTGTGTTGGGGGGGGGGGGTGGGGGTATTCTGATTGAGCTCCATAATAAACTGACTGGATTTATCTGACTGTCGAGATAACACCATCGAAGTGTTACTTTACCATCTGGATACATCTTCCATTCAAACATCACGCTTTCACGCAGCACTATCCTTGATCAAGACATCTAAATCTGATCATCATAACTTCCTATATGATTCATATTGCTATGGTGCTTCACGACTGAAAAGGTTACTAGGCCAGTCAAAGCTTTGTAGGTGGGACTTAAGAATCATTTTGCTACGTAGCTAGCGGGTTACCTAGCTAGTATTAGGAAGGGTAATAGTAGGCAGTATCATTGAAGATTTAGTTGAGTATGCTAGCCTCTCCTTGTAATTTTTTTTAGTGTCTTGCAGATAGCACCAGACAACAATAATAGGAAATAAATCGACAAAATATGAGCCTCCTTGCTTGCTGTTCCAATGCATTCTGAGTCATTACAGCATTTGCCATTAGCACTGTTGCTAACACGCTGCTGCTTACCGTGTAAAATCAGAGACTGAATTTTCTTCCTAAATGCAGTCGATCACTAAAACCTGAAAAGGAATGAACTTCAAACCACGACTAATGGGGGAAAAAACAATGCAGCAACTGCCCTCCACACAGGGCTGAAAAAATGAGGCAAAACAACACATCTTAGTATATTTCCTGTTTGAAAGCATAATGTCACTACTGCTCGTACAGAGAATGAAACCACCCTCCCTCCCTCCACCTTTAAGCAGTTTCGTTTCTCTTGCAGGTGGCCTTCATAGGGAAAATGCAGGTGCTGCCTGCAGCTGTGTGGCTACAAAACAGCTAATCAGAGTGCGGCGAAAGCAGCGCTTCAATTGGTCAGTCAACCTTGAACTGTGACAGAGCCAAGCGGCAAACTCGGGTGTGCAAAAAAATGCAGTTCCTCGAGTGTCCACTTGAGGCTGGATCCAGAAGCCAAGAAAAATCTATCAAACGAATGTTTAAATGCCCATTTTTATAGCAGAAATAAACATGTTAACAGCCTGGTACAAACAAAATTTGGTCTCTATAGCCGATTTCTCTGTTCATGACAATGGTATGGGGGTGAATTGTTATATAACTGACCAGTTTTAATCATATTAAGCCTTAAATGGTATGGGCGGGGTCACTTGAGTGACAGGTGGATCCTGCTGTCTTTTAGAGACTCTTTTAGACTTCTAGTTAGGGCAACTCTGGTCAGCCACCACAAAAAGAATTTCCTCTGTGGGAAACATTAAGTTAACTAGCCTTCAGCAATATTCAAATACATTAAACAAGCTTTTTCACCAGCTAATGAATCAGCAACGAGTGTAGACTGTTTAGCCTTGACAACTCGCCGTTTGCTAACCCCTCACTTAGGGATGTGTACTGAAACCCGGTATTAAACAGGCCCGGGGCCTGAATTATGAAATACTGCAGTATTGACTTAACTTCCGGCATTATCAGTTCTGCTTTTGGCACTGGAGAATTTAAGAAAATACATTTCCTGTTTACTGTTGCTACAAAAACGTTATCTTGCACTTTTAATTTCAGCAACCTTTTCAAATTTGCAATCAGATTAAGACATTCATCTATGATGCATCTTCCCAATCCAGAAGAGAGATCTCTCTCGCGAGCCTATGTGCAATGTCGCAGGGGAAAACGACAAAATTAAGACTATTGAGAGGCCAAAGGAGGCTACATCCTTGCCAAAGTCAGCTACTGATCTGGCCAATGATAAGCCAGCACTAGTAACTGAGAGGCCAGCGGTGGTGAATGAGAAGCCGCCTACTCATTCGACCAGGGTGGCAAGTCATGCGTCTAACATAGCAACCCATTTAATCGGCTATTGGCTAGGCTGGTCATTAGCTTCCAAGGCTGGCGACTAGCAAGCTGAAGCTAGCAACCCACTGGATAGGCTATTGGCTAGGCTGGTCATTATGTTCCGAGGCTGGTAACTAGTAGGGATGGGCATTTCCAATAATCTAATTATTCAAGTAATCAAATTACCTCATGAACGAGTAATCGAGAATTATATATTTTTTACCGTTAAAAATAACACACGTCGGACAGGGACCTCCCAGCCCGGAAATAGCAGACTATATGCCTGTAAGAGAACATTACTATCCAACACTTTCACATTAATGTAAATATATTGTAAACAATGGAAAGCAAGTGCAATTTCAAATGCATTAAACTACCTTAACAGGCCCTTCAATTAATGTTGTTGTAACATTCCGTTGTCAAACGTCACAGCGATAGCGGACTGTATGGACTTCTGTTCTGTGTTTCACAACACTCCTCCCACAACACTTAATGGGAGCATATCTCCAGTCACTAGTTCGTTATTAGCAGGCTGATCTTCTCCGCTCTGGTATCGTCACAACGGCGTGTGCTAACAGAGCTAGCAAAGGATGTGATGCGAGACTGTCCGTCCCGCTGGCATCTCCTTGTGCTTTAAGCGCATGTGGTTAAGCATCAAACTACACGTTTAACACCACATATCTTGCACAGCGCGTTATCGTCGTCTTTTTTTGTCAAAGTACATCCAGACAACACTTTCCTGGTCACGGCTGACATGTTGCATGTAACTGATTTAAACTACTTTCGCTGAAAACAACGCATACGTGGGTGCGCGAGTCGTGTAACGTTACTCAAATAATGACGTCAACAACAAGTAATTATTCGTCCCCATCCGTAGTAACTAGATAAATCCTATGTCTGTCCAGTTGGAGGTGGCTCCAATATGCCAGTAAAATACAACGTAATAAGACCAGTCAAATCACTGGCTAATGTTGCTAGCTTTGGTGTGCTAGCCGCCAGCCTCGGAAGCTAATGACCAGCCTAGTCAGCAGCCGATCCATTGGGTTACTATCATCGGCATGCTAGTCGCCACCCTCAGAAGCTAATGACCAGCCTAGCCAATAGCCGATCCAATGGGTTGCTATGTTAGAGGCATGACTTGCCGCCATGGTCGAATGAGGCTTCTCATTCACCACCGCCGGCCTCTCAGTTACCATCGCTGGCTTATCATTGGCCAGATCAGTAGCTGACTTTGGCAAGGATATAGCCTCCTTCGGCCTCTCAATAGTGTTCATTTTGTCCTTTTCCCTGCACCATAGTGTGTGAGGGGCACGTGCAGCTCTCTCACACACACATACACGCACCCGCGCACACACACAATAGATCCTGCTCGTTACGATGCCGGAGAGAAATAAACGTTCACAAAAGTGTTCATGCCGACAATGCAACAACCGCTTGTAAGAGCGGAAACACAAGCAATCTGTCCAAACGTCTGTCTTGAGTGTATCATATACAGGCAGAGACATGCACCACACTTCTCACTGGACGCTGTTACCCAGCAAACTTAGCACACGTGACGAACCGGGTTAATTGATAAGCCCAGCCCACTACCAGCCAGCCAAATTTGTTTTATATTTTCATCATCACAACATTGGAGTCTATAATAGTGATTTCTTCTAAGCATCGCTGTTTCTTTTGCTGTGAAAAGAAAATAAAGCAATCTTAATTCTGTTCTTAATTTCTTTCATTTTTTTCTTAGGGGTTAGGGGAAGTGGCTACCGCCGCTTCACTCGCCAATCTCTACTGTGCAGACTCTGGCTCTGCGCAGTAGAGTGACGTCAGTAATGACGTCACCATCGCAAGATGGAAGCGCCTATCGCAGGGGCTATTTTGGCATCAATTATGTACAATGGGAGCAGATGGAGAAGCGTTGTCCATCTATATATACAGTCATTGAGAAATACGAACAGATCAAAACGTTATTGATTCAGGTATGAGCATCAAAACACACAGGTCTGCGTCGTATCTGCTCCTCTCCTAACATCTGTCTCCTCCTTGAACGATAACTCTGATAGACTATGCATGGATCACCTCCGGCTCATCTCATTCACAGGGTGTGAAGATGTATTTTATGCTTTATGAAGGGTTTTCACGGAAATACGGGACCGATCACAACCCTATTAAGTCAGGGCAGAGCTTGATTATAAACTGCTCACTGCTGGATCACATTATGAATTCGGATAAACTGCTAGGATCAAACTATGGATCATCTGTCTCTGACCAGCACCATCCTGTATTACAAACTTCGACGCAGTCTCCTCGCTAAATAAATACAGACACGATCTGTCTAAATTTCCGTGTGTGTGACCGTGTTCCCAAGGACAACCCCAGCCCTATATCACCGCCCTCTCATCCAATATGGTTACTTCTGGCTCAAGACAACCAACATGGCCATGGCCAAATCCCGAACTTAGGGCTTCAGACATTTACGCAGTTGAGAATGCAGTGAATGACATCAGAGTGGCTACATCTAGGGATGGGTGTCTTTACGATTTTATCGTTACCAGTATCAATAACGATTCTCTTAGTGCTACTACTCTCTATTATTTGGTGCAAAAAAATAAATACGTCTTTAATACGGTGTCTGATAATGTGCCTCCGGAAGGGGGGTTGTAACTGGGGTTAAGGGCTGTGGTTATCTTCCTAACAGTGACCATCATAAGCAATACAAAAATTGTTTTCCGACTATCATGGCAACTCAGAATTCATACTTAGGCGAGCTATCACTTATTAGCGTACCTCAACCAACTGGCATCCTCTGTAGTGAAATCTTTTACAGTAACCATGGTGACAGCTCTATAATATTCTGTGGTTGCTTCCTGTGTCATTTCCCCTCATTAAGCAATGAAGGGTGGGTTTAACTTGGTATCTGACTTCTGCTAACGTTACCCACTGCAGATAAAGCTGGGGCTGTTGCCTGATTGGATATGGCTTAAATAGGAACATAATTTAGAAGTGCTAAAAACTGAAGCTCGCTAACAACAGTGACTGAATAACTGCAGGCTTATTTAAAAGAACCACGCATTTTAACTGAATTTTTAGTTTGGCTAATCCCATCTGCAGCATTGCTATCAGAGCCACCGGAACATGGAGGCTGCACTGTGGACACACCAGTAACGCTAGTAACGCCGTTAGCATTAGCCACTTTGCTAAAGCAATCAAATGCACTACATTGCTTCAGATTTATAGACTGATGAACTTGTATACGTTTTGTGAGATCGCTAGTGTTACCCACTTAAGACTTATTTGACATAAATAGCACGAAGATGCACTTTCTCCAGCATGAGACCACAACAATGCAACGTCATTGCCTGACGACGGCGGCTTCATCATCACTAGGGGATGCCACCTACTTTAGAATTAAATGATTGAATGAAAACGTCATTAAATAAGACGGAAAGTCAATGTTGAATACCGATAGGAGCACCGTCTGTCCATGAGCTTATTGGTACTTTCAGTACTGACCAGTTATGTACCGCTACCAAAACCTAGCTACGTCCATTTTTTATACAGTCTGTGTTTTTCATTGTTCTTTGGTAGGTCCCAAAGACGTGACATGAAATAGTAAGAAAGTAGTTGTTTGGAACTGTAATAATGTCTGTTTCACAACCAACAGCTATGGAATACTTCGATAACACTTAAATAAAATTTGATTAGGCTACAATTATCTGCTTTTACGTTGAGCCGGATGGTCATTTTTTATATTTAGTGGCACTTCATATCAACGCTTTAGCTTGAAAATATGAGTCATATTGGCTTTCCCTGTGCAAAGAATGTACCTGTGATACTTTGTCCATTCTTGATTAAAATCTTTATTCACTAGTCTATTTCTCAGACTGCTATGTATCTCACTCACACATGAGCCACAGTCAGAATGCAGACTTATGATTGACTGAGAAGCGGACAATGGGGGGGACATATAAAGCATGCAACTGGTCCGTAAGCATCCTTGTCTGCCAAAACAGTGCTGAATAGTCTGGAAAACATTCGCCAGTACTGAAACACTCCAGAAAAAAAAAGGATCCTTTGTGTGTTTTGCCCCCCACGCCTACTTTATAGTGACTCGTGTGTGTAATGTTGGACACCACCTGTGACTAGCTAGCTAGAGTTTTGTGACTAACTCAGAGTTGTGACTCAGTTTGTGACTAACAAGGATCTAGCTAGCTAATCACAGCTTTTGACTAACAAGACTAACAGGCTTCTAGCTATCTAGTCACAGCTTGTGACTAACAAGCTTCCAGCTATTTAGTCACAGCTTGTGACTAACAAGACGAACAAGCTAGCTAGTCACAGCTTGTGACTAACAAGACGAACAAGCTAGCTAGTCACAGTTTGTGACAAACAAGCTTCTAGCTAGCTAGTCACAGTTTGTGACAAACACGTTTCTAGCTAGCTAGTCACAGTTTGTGACAAACACGTTTCTAGCTAGCTAGTCACAGTTTGTGACAAACACGTTTCTAGCTAGCTAGTCACTGTCTGTAAATGGTTAGCCAGCCTAGCTACAGTTAACTAGTTTTTCTGTGATTACAACTACAAGCTAGTTAGTCACAGATTCTCAATTTGAGTCCAGGATGTTAAATACTAGCTAGCCAGAATAAACCGGCTGAATGATTACAGGGCAGCAAATCTAACAACACAAAAAACTCATGTTCATCGCACTGATAAGAACAAAGAAACCCAAAATGGTGTCCCCATACTTCAAAAAACACATCAGACAGCTAAACAACAGTCAAGCCAATAATGGTTAAGCTACAGAACGTGCGCAAACATACGTCGTTTGAGCTCTCGAGCGCCCCCCTTACGAACGCACACTGATATTTAGCACCCTAAACACTAATATCTGGCACCCTTTAACTGTAGCCAAATGTACATTTATGTACTCACTGCATAGGGGTTATTTACAACTTTCATGGTCTACAGGAAGACGTCGCCATTTTTCACACAGACTTGTGAACTGCAAGCGACAAGCATTAGTCTCCAAACACTGCCCCAGCAATCTTTCCTCTGTCTGAGCAGCTACTAGTTCAGAGGCTCCCTCAGCCCCCCGGCCGGCCTGGCCCTCAGCTTGCCCAGACATTATCCGACGTATTTGCTGAGTCGGTAACATGAGGGTTACATACGCGAATGAAAGTACTCAACAAAAATGCGAAATTACCTTTTAACGCTGCTGTTTCGGCATCCTCCGGTCGCCGCTGTTGCCGACGCTCCACGGTAAAATGGCTGCAACAACAGCGGTGTGGATGACAGACCAGGGAGGAGAGGCGGAGGCTGCCGGGGAGAGAGAGCAGAGGGGGCGGGCTCTGGTAACCCCGCCGAGGGGTGGGGGTGGGGAACGGGTACAAGTGACTTAAATATAATCTTAGGTTATACTTTCAAACTAAATTCATAGCCAAAAAAAGAAAGAGATCCAAACATGATTTAAGCCCAGATTTCATATCATAACACAGCATTTATTTTGTAAGTAAACATTGGCTCTCCAAACCGGCGTATATTGTGACGTCATGACTAGGCGGGGCTTATGACTATTTTTGTGTTTGTTGCTCAATACACCTAACAAACTGGGCGACCTAGTTTATAGATGGAAAACAAGAAGTATAACAAGGCAATTTTTAATCAGATTTTATTTTCAGAAGCATAAAATAGGCCAATAGTACAAAAAAAGAGAAAAAAATTCAATTACATTTTTGAATTTGCAAGAAATTATTTTGGACGTGAACAAGAATTTGGGAGAAAAATGCTTGTTAACCCTGACTGTATAATTCTCTACTGAGCATACAAACTGAAATAATATAATAAAATAAAAACTTAATTTGACAAAGATGAGCATAAATGAAAATCGATGTGCTGTATACGCAGAACAAAGTCAGACTAAAAATTCAAGCTAGCCTATATCAATAAAATTAAATCTTAATCCATAAAATCCGAAATATACACAATACCACAAACATAAACAAGGCAACAAAGTACTGATTATATCAGGGAATAAATTATAATCTTTTCCTGGTATTTGTTTATGTTATGCTTATGTGTGTGTAATTATGAATCAAATGCACATACAAATATATATTACAATTAAAATAACAGTTCCTCCCTAAAATTAATTTAAGGTATGACTACATAACTGATAACCCATTAGCTGCTGTTAGACAGAAGCTAACATTAGCAATCACCAGACCTTTCCTACTGTATAATGTAACGCTATCAAACACTAATGCTAGCTAGGAATTGGTTTAATGCTAACATTAGCTGTTGTCTAAAGGCAGCTAATGGGTTAGCCAATATGTTGTTTTATTTTGAGATATGGACAGATGTCGCTCCAGATTTTCAGTATCCATCGTCTTGCTGATCAATCGGTATCAGTGAAATTAAACAATTTGTCAGGTTACCTACATTTGAAACCTGGAACAGAAGTACAACATGATAATAGCATTTTAGCTTCCCATGTATATGTATGTATAAGGGATGTGGGCCTGCATGCATGTATTTTAAATATTACACAATATAACAATCAGATGATGTTGCATTTCATTACTGCAAACACTGACTGTCATTATTTCTGTTGAAGTCTGCTCCCATATGAGGCAGCCATTTTACTGGCTTTAAGTTTGTACAGCCACCCACTGTTGTGCTAACATTTCTATACATCTTCATCACTCCTAAACCACGGTGTAATGGATGTTCTCACACAGACTAAAGAGATGTTACCTAAGGGTTTGACTCATGGAATTCAACCAGAGCGCTCAAAGCAGCAAAAACAAACAGGATCTTCTTTTCCCTAAGAGCTGGCTCATTATGCAGAAGACCCAGTCCTCGTTTGCATTCATTTAAATTTACCTCAACTTTTGAACAAACAATACTGCTGCGGCACAATACATTCAATTTAAAGAGACAGCATATACAGAGGCTTATGTGTTCTTAAAATGAGATAGAAAGAGTAGTTTGGCCTCTCAGATTGATTTGTAATGTGAATTGTAGGCAGCATGATTTTGTGCCTAAGTCTTAAAATGAAAATACTCGAACTGGAGCTCTCGATTTGCATCATGTCAACTTGAGTTGAAACGCCAACCCAGCTCTTTTCCTTTCTCTAATGATGTGCTGTTTGCGAACTTTTAGAAAAGCTTTCATGTTAGCGTTGTGTCATACCATCCAGTTTAAATTAACTCCATGATACACCTCTTAAATACATTGTTAACTTTTAGTCCAGTTGAAGACCAAACAGAAACTCTGTTTGAGGAATCATAAAGAGAATATTTGAAGAAAAACACTTTAACTTCAGGAGTTAGAATGCAGACAGCCACAAATAAAGGTCTGAATGTATTTTCTACACAGAACATAGACAGTGTTTTCTGTCCTTCATCGCTTAACTGGAAGCAGGATTTTTGTTGTCTGGTGTGAAAAGGGGGAATTATTACAGCAACAAACACCTGATTGAATGATTATTGTTGGGCCCTAAATTACTTTTTTACGACTGCTTTTTTTACGACTTACTTTTTTACGACTTTTAAAATAGGCCAATTTCTGTCAGAAAATAATGAGAACTGACAGCTGAAATTGTCATTTTAACATTTTTTTTATTTTTCAATTGAAATTGATTCTTAGTCACTGATGTACAAAAGATAAAAAAATTAGCTGATGTGCCAGATATGTGGCTATTGTACCAAACACTATGTGACCAAAAGTATGTAGACTTTTCCCCAAACACTGCAACTACATGTGATTAAAAACCATTGCTATTAAAATAGAACTATAAGTGAGGTCCAAGTGAGGCTTCAGTTCATCCTTGGCCAAGATATTTCCAAAGCTGGCTCCACAAAGTTGGAAGCAAACTATACTTAAAGAAACTGTTGCAGCTGTCAAGATTGGAGGGCTGTCTACATTCTTTTGGCCATACAGTTAACATGGTATAGCAACTGTAATATTTAATTACCAGTTTTTGGTAACATTACTTTTAAAAGTAACTCATTATGTTGCTGCGTTAGCTTCTGAGAAAAGTAATATGTTAGATTATTTTAGCGTTACCAAAAATTAAACCCCCTTTGCGACTCGTTACACGTGGGTTATATTGTCAGGACGGCATGTAGCGTACTGTACATCTACCTTTGAATGTATCGACTCTACCGTCATTGCATAGCCTCGTTCACGGCCCATAATCTGTAACTCTGCAGCCTAATAACAAGAATGACAGACGCAGTATAACCTTTATAGCTCTTTATTATGCCAACAATCTGACAGTGAACTGGACAGAGGCATACAGTATTAGGCATAGCTGTTTCCATGACAACAATACAACACACACAAAATTAAAAAAACAACACACATCATAGAAACAATAAACACCAAACGACATAAACACCAAAAGTCTCTGTCCGTCTGCAGGCATACTCATGACATCTTCTGTCCGTCCGTCCATGAAATTAGTCGTAGAGTTTATGAGTTCGTCGGCAAAAAGTCCAGTGATGCTCCACTGTGTTCTCATTGGCCCGCTCGCTCATGTGGTGAACGCGTGTGTTGCGTATTGTGAAACCCTGGAAAGTATGAGACAGGTGAACTGAAACATCTCATCACAAACATGATATAACTTTGCTAATAAACAATTTTTTATAGCAGGTAGATAATTTCTTAAGGAGATGTTAAAGTTGAGATTAAAACCACTTACAGATTTGGAGATGAAGTCGAGCAGGTGGACGCGCAGGCTGACTTCCTGTTGGTGGTCACATGGTCCGAAGGTGAAGGACACCTGGTAGTCTCGGGTGTCCATCATGTGTTTGTTCCACTTTGTGAAACTGCCGGAGATGGACTCCAACACTGCATGGACCTAAAAAGGAGAATAATGTATTTACTTTTCTTTTGTTCTCTCAGGTAATAACAACGACTAAGTTAATTATGTTTACACAATTATTCGTGTAAACATAATTTAAACAAAATCTTAAAAATTCACTGCAGGAATTGTACAGGTCATCAGTAGTCACATGACTTAACAACCAGACATTATTTTTACTGTAGCCGGTGATTTTAACAAATCAGACCTCAGAACTGTTTCACCTAAATGTCACCAGCATGTTCAAAACCCAACCAGGGAAAACTATAGTGACTATCTTGTTATTGTTGTGTTCAGGGTTTGGTAATCATAATAATTGAATCGCTTTCCCAATGATTAGCAATTGAAACCTTTATGAAGAGGGAAAATCTGGCAGGACATGAACATATTGGATCACCACTTAGCTAACATAAGACAACAGCTAATGTTAGCATTAAACAACTTCCTAACTAAAATTACCCTTTGATATGGTCACATGACATGATACAATTACAATGTTACAATGAATTTAGCAGACGCTTTTGTCCAAAGCAACGTACATCTGAGAGTTAATACAACAAAGCAACGATCCAGACAGGAGGAAACAAAGTCAGTAAGTGCCAACAAACAGCTTCAAGTGTGATCGGACACTGGTGTCAACAGGCAGTGCACAGAGGCAATGCACAGGGTGTAAAGAAGTAGAATCATTATTGTCGTCAACAACATCAACAATATCATCAATGTTATCCTCATCGACATCAGAGGTGTTCATGAAAGAGCTGCGTCTTTAGCTTCTTCTTAAAGGTGAACGGGACTTTGCGGACCAAATGGAGTTTGGTAACTTGTTCCACCACCAGGGGGACTACAGAGGAGAAGAGTCTAGTTAGCGACTTAGGGCCCTGTTGTGATGGGAGTACCAGGCGCCTTTCATTGGCAGAGCGTAGTGGGCGGGACGGAGTGTAGACATGGATGAGGGCGTTCAGGTAGGCAGGAGACGTTTTTGTTGCTGTTTTGTAAGCGAGCAACAGGGTTTTGAATTTGATGCGAGTGGCAATTTGGAGCCAGTGGAGGGATATGAACAGTTTAGTGACGTGTGCTGTTTTGGGTCAGACTGGCAGAAAAGGACTGTTAGAAAAGGAGCAAATTCCTAGCTAATGGTGATGTTAGCTTGCTACTTGTAATGTTAACAAGGAAGTGGTTGAATGCGTAACCACACCAACGTAAGCTGTTGTTACTTAGCTGTGGCTGCCATGTGAATGTAGCAGTTTTATGGATCCGGTGGTTGAATGTCAAAAGTGAGGTACTTGTACTTTAGATAAGGATTTTAATTCAATGCAACTTTACTATTACCTTGTGCACTGAAAACCATGCATCCAAAATGTTGTGATTTTGAATGTGTTTGATACACTGAAGGATTAAGTGTTCCTTTATGTGTTGACAGAATTCAGCTATTTATGTAAATAAAATACACAATTTAAACGCCCGCTTGCGTTACCTTGAAAATCTGATTACTCAGTCAGGTGACAACTGAAGTACTGCCAGAGCGAGACTGAAAGCTAGCATCATGGAGGCATCAAGAGAGGTTGTAAAGAGACCTTGACACCAAATACATCCAGCAGGAAATCCAGACCATCAGAGGCTACGAAGGCAGGATCCACAATTATGTGTGAGGCCATGTTGCCAGATGAGCTTAACACCTTTTATGTTCGCTTTGATCTCCTCAACAAAGAGTCAGCTGCCAAGTCTACTCCGCCTATTGTGGATCGGCCACTGTCCGTATTCACAGCGAAGGTGAGAAGAATCCTGCTGAGGATTAATTAAGATAAAGCTGCTGGGTCTGATAACATCCCAGGCTGTGTACTAAGAACATTTCCCAAACAACTGGTCGATGACATTACTTGCATTTTTGTCAAATCACCGTCGCAGGAGAGAGTTCTCAATTGTTTTAAGACACAATCGTCCACAAACCTAAAAACTAAAACCACTACCACCATGTAGCTGTAGCTCCTATTTTGATGAAGTGCTTTGAGAACCTGGTTCTCCACAACATCAAAGGCCCCATCCCAGCCAGCCTGCAACATCACCAGCTCAAGGCCAACTCCGCCTCAGAGGCCACAATCTCCAGTGCTGCTCCTGTCAGTCTTCACAAACCCTGAAAATATATCGTCTTTGTTGATGTTTTGTTGTTGTTTTTCCAGCTCAGCGTCCAGCACAATCTCCCCTATTAAACTCTGGGCTTGAGAACCAACTCTGCAACTGGATATTGGAATTTCTCACAGAGAGACAACAGACAGTTTGAGTTTGCCATCACAGATCCTCCATTCTAGTGTTGGAAACCGGATCCCCCCCAAGACTGAATGCTCAGCACGCTCTTTTTTTAAACTCTATTTGTACCCGTGTAAAACCAAACGTGACTGTTAATCTTTATTTTTAGCTAAAACGCTAGTCTAGTCTAGCCGCAGCTGCAGCTTTGCCAGCAGTAAAGTTACAAGTAGCAAATATCTAGTTGTATTCTCTAGAAATCTATGATCACATAAAAATAATAAATCATCTATTTTGAGGCGCAAGGTCTCCTGTAGGTTTGATCTGTGGGTAAAGGAACAGAGTATGTTTGGTAGTGTATCCAAAAAAAGGCAGAACAACCAAATGTGAGCTGACAAAAATGCAAAACAAGGCTGGATTTTAAACCCTGATGAAAACTTCATATCTTGCAGAGTGATGCATCAAGAACTACTTCTCAATGTCAGCAAAACCCAGAGCTGCCTGTTGATATTGGGAAAAATGAGGCAATGGACCTAAGGTAAAGCAAGTCAACAGTTTCAAGAAAATTTAGGAAGGCAAAAATCTGATCCCAAGTTTTTGTTACAGGCAATGGATACCAACCTGATTGGAAACATTTTAATTTGGCATGGGATGCGCAGGGACTAGGACAGGAGGACTCAGCAGTCGTTGATTAAAACTGCTCCAAACATCACGGGTAACCATCTATGGAGCATCAGTGCTATCGCTAAGGTGTGGCGCCTGCACAGAGCCCAAAGAACAATAAAAGACAACCCCAGCAAAAAGACTGTTCACCCTGCTGCCACTTGGCAAGCCATACAAAGTTCCTGCTGCTGTCCCACCAGACTCAAGAGTACCTTCTTTCCTCAGGCTCTGAGATTCCTCATCCCCACCTCATCTTCTGTTCTCCACCATAAATAAATGACAGGGCACGGCTTTCTGGCAGAAAGGCCTGAAGGAAAACTTCTCTTTACCGATCTTATCTAGGTATTCCCAGTACGATTATCATGGAAGAGGAGAAGAGACTCAATGGATTTTTGTCAAGGGGCTTCAAAGAGAAAAAGAGAGTGACGGAGCAAGAGGTCAGGCAAGAGGAGGCCTCTTCACAGCTTTTAGGTATTTGGCAAGAGATTGCATCAAGCTCTAAAACTGAAGGGACACCAAATCACTCAAACAACAATTCTTGCATAATGTAGCTTTCAGTAAGGTAGCTCATAGAGCCAGGAAACAAGTAAAAGCTAAAATGTTCAGTTTTCCTTCTGGCAAAATAAAGTCTGGAGAAATGCCAAAAATTGCAACCAATGGATTTGGCTCAGGGCTTCACAGTGGTTCAGTGGTTAGCGCTGTCGCCTCACAGCAAGAAGGTTTCTAGTTTGAACCCCGATTCGGACGCAGGGGCCTTTCTGTGTGGAGTTTGCATGTTCTCCCTGTGCATACACGAGTTCCCTCTGGGTACTTCTGCATTCTCTCACAGTACAAAGACATGCTTGTTATGTTCATTGGTGACTCCTAATTGCCTGTAGGTGTGAGGGTGATTGTGATAGGTTGTCTGTGTCTGTCGCTTATCCTGTTTAGGGTCGCGGGGGGCTGGAGCCTACGCCAGCTGTCATCGAGCGAGAGGCAGGGTACACCCTGGACTGATGACCAGTCAATCACAGGGCTGACACATAGAGACAGACTTTGAACCAGAGTACCCGGAGGGAACCCTCACATGCACGGGGAGAACATGCAAACACAGAAAGGCATCTTGTGTGCAAACCAGGATTCGAACCAGGAACCTTCTAGCTGTGAGGCAACATTGTTAACTACTGCACCACCATGCAGCCACGATTTATGTTATAGAACAGTTAAAGGTTCAGGTCTCCGAACAACCAAGGTGGTAAAAGGCGGAATGAACAGAGAACATAAAACGAGAGAAGCAGGCTGGAAGGAAAATAAATATATATACATATAATTAAGTTTTTGTGAAGCTAAATATCTTCCTTATATATCGATACAACACTAACCAGAAAGTTCTTACTGACCTTGGTGGTGATGGTAAGCTGGGTAATGATGACAGCGACGGGGTTGGAGTACTTGGACAGCTTCCTGGTGCTGGACAGCTCCACCACCTCCTCGTAGGAGTCCGTGGGGTAGGGCAGCTGAGGCTTGGGGTCTCCTATGCACTGTATCAGGGGCTCTATCTGATAGAAGTCAGCCTCCTTCCTGAGAAGTTCAGTTTCCTTGAAGTCGCAAGGCAGCGTCAGCTCTGATGTCCGCAGGAAGTTGAGGATGTAGCTAAGACAGCATGAACAAAGACAGGATCAGTCGAGCCGAATGACGATGCTGCGAGACTATGAGCTGAGTCAGGACATGAGAGAAACCTGATGGACGACGATTAGTAACTCCCTTCTCTTCTTAATGGTGGCTTGTTCTGGGGCTTAAATTATTATGGCAAAAATAATAATCAGGATTATTTTGGTTGGACCAGGATAATTTAACACGATTACGTCTTCATCTTCATCTTAACATTAGGTGCTTTTCAACCAAAAGTACCGGGAACTTTAAGTTCCAGAAACTTCTCTTCAAGGAACTCAATGGTTCCTGTGGCCCATTGTTGTCTGCGTTTCCACAGTGGCCTAAAGTCCTGGGAAGATTATTTAAATCAGGCCAATGAAAGCAATAAAAATAAAAGAAGCAATAAAAGTAACTGCACTACCCCGCCAGTCCAGTAGATGGCAGGGAACTAAATTTAGACCCTGGTTTCTGCTATCAAGTTCCCCAAAAGGTTCCTAGTTCTTGGGGAAAGTTCCTGCTGTTGAAAAGCACCTATTGTTATTGGGCCGCAACACTAAGTAAACATGAACTTATACACTGGACACCAACAGCGGGCACCTGTGCTCCTGGATGAGACAAGTACATGGCTCTGAGGTAAAAGAGCTTCCAAGCTACGGTGGCCTTTTAGGACATCTCAGACTCAGAGTTGTTAGGCTCAGCTTTTTACTAACATGGCAGGGATTTTACAAGTAACATTTGACATATCAGCATGGTAACAGTCTCAACCTCTGTTAGCATTTGAATATATAAATGTGTTTGCACATTGAGTTTATGCTTGGTGAATGAGATTCATATGATCAGCTATCTGCAGATTTGAATATTCAAAATCTTTTCTTAATTATCAACAAACACATACTTACCGAAACAGCGGGCCATCGCGGTCAATGAAGTAGTTCCCTTGTGCGTCTCTGACAGTGGGGTACTCTCCTCTGAACATGGCTCCCAGCATGGAGTCTGGGTAGCGCTGCAGTGTGGACAGAGACGTGCTGTAAATACAGCCGCCCACATTCAGACTCACTGGCTCCCCCATCTGGACAGAGCAGGAACAGCAGTCAGAGACAACACTGAACACAGGTGTTTGTGTTGATTTGAACTTGTTGATCTCTGGAGTCTAAACTCCAAAGAATAGAGGGAAACTCTAGTTTGGATGTATAGTCTCCGCCTTGTCTTTTATTCGTAAACAGCAGTCAAACTAAGCTAACAGAGAAAATGTCACTTGAAAACATTACTGCAGAGATGTTTATGAAACTGAGCAAAATTCGTCATATTGGCCACCACCATCTTGTCTTTTTTTGGAGCCACAAGTGACCATAGTAGGATGTCAGGGTGGATACACATCACAATATCTCTACTGGCTGACAGGCTGCTATAATAGCGACTTGTCAATCACAGTGAGCACGCCCTAAAGGACCACCTGCTTTATAATCAATTTGGCTCATGATGGAACCAAATTGTACAAAATAAACATCATGCTGTACATATGTTTACGGAGGAAATAAATACACTTAGAAGTAGTATTATTTCCTCATAAACTTCTATAAAAATCTCTTTCCAATCAGTGGAGTTGCCCCCTGCTGGCCATTAGAAAGAAAGAAGGTTAAGGGCACCTCCATGTTGGCTTCACTTTTGAAACCAAAAGGCTACATCCTTCTGTTATAGAGTCTATGGGACTGACCAGAATGTCCTATCAAAGAAGGACACACACACACACACACACACACACACACACACACACACACACACACACACACACACACACACACACACACACCATGTAACCCAGGTCTCCATTCTCCATCTGCAGCTCTGAACCGTTTGTCTGTATTGGTTCTCTTCAGGTCAGACTGTTGAGAAGATCATTTCTGTGTTTCCACCGACACCTGCAACAAGAAGACCAACAGCTTGTGAGGCGGTTGCCTTGGAGATAAGCAGCCAGCTGATGCTACGTTGCCGTGGCCCAGACGTCTGGCTAATTAGTCTGACGTCCCTGATGTGTTCATAAACTCCCAGACTGTGAGAAACAGGGCGAGGAGCTGTGGACTGGGCAGTCCATTTTGTAAAATATTTTTTTCTGTTGTGTTAAGTGAGCATTATGTTATTTGCCGCTCAAATTAGTTGAAGAGCATTTATTTAAATAAACTGATTAAGGCCAAACACGTTTACATTATTGTAAACCTAATATTTTTGACTTTCACTGATTTTTGGAAAAAATAATCAATAAGAAGGCGTTTTTTCTTTTTACATCGTTTGCTATTTTCAGACAATTCGATGTTTTAATTGTTAGACAATGAAATTAATCGTAAGTTGAAACCCTTATAACAACATGTACTTAATATGTAGGTACAATACAAGACTAACACGGTGAAGCAACTTCAGCTGCTGGTAACACTGATAGCTGATGTAACTGTGGTCATTTTAGATGCTGGAGTTTAATCGTGCAGCATACAAATGCTAGAAAGGTTTTTGTTTGTTTCATCACAATTTTATACATGGAGGATAATATAAGAAACATCTGAAGGTTGTGATAGCCGGTTATGTTTGTGTGCGATGGTTTCTTACACACCACTTTCTCTCTCCTTCTGAATGAGGCTAATCAGCGTGTGTACTGCGGTTAACGGCAGCTAGTTAGTTAGCATATTATTTTAGCAAAGAAAATGACACGCCGTCAGTTAGACGGACTGAATAATATTTTAAAATGTCTGCCAGGTCTTACCTAAAACTGCACCATCACTGCTGACTGCTGCTGCAACAACAAATACGCCTGGACGCATCTTCCACCTACATCCATCAGTTTAACCATCGTCAGTTTATTGATTGAGAGAACACTTCCGGTGAGACCTATCAAAATAAGACCCGGTAAAAAAAAAAGCTTTGAAATCATATAGCATTGACATGAATTATGTATTGTGAAAGTTATTTATTTATTATTAAGATAATATTTCATTAAGATAAATAAATGTTAAATTAAGATAAATAAATGTACAAAGAAAATATTATTTAAATATGTTAAAAGTATTTTTAATGTCTTATCTAGAAAAGAAAAACAGTTATTTTTAAAGTGCTTGGTGCATCTCCTTTTCCCTCTGCCAGTCTGAAGTTACACCACAAAGAAATACCAATATAGTAATCAAATTGAATTGTAGACCGCCCTTTGCGGGTACGCTACTGGGTGGTTGGGGTATGGTTTTTTAAGTTTCAGTTCATCTCTCCGGATGCTCGTACAAAAATAGTCCAGGTTTCTTTAGCCTTTCCAAACTAAAATATATAAAGTTTGCAGTTCTATTAAATAAACATTTTTAGAAGCTGGGAAATTGTGTATTTGGGCATAATGGCTTAAAAAAAATTAATTGTCTCAAATGGACGGACCCAAGATTTTTAGTTCTTATCTATCTCGTAGACTGTATATTATCTTATATATTGTATGGTCAATGATATATACAAGTCATACATACCTCCCTCCACCGGGGGGCGCCAGCTGCAGCCTACAGTTGAACAGAAACACGGAAACTATTATGTTTATTAGTGGCCACATCCTGTTCTTCACAGCTCTGCTGTGGTTTCCATTTGCTCTGGAGCTATTCCTACTAAAAACTTTTATCTCCTTCGCTTGCCAATATTCAGCTATCTTTGCTGCACACGTCGGTTTAAGCGTTGCAGAGAGATTTACTCGGAAACTTTGTCTGAAGCCCCTGATTTTACTCTGGCGGGCTTCAGTGTTAGCTTGTTGCACTGTTAGCCTGGTGCTCCGTGAACAGTGATGACCGAGTTCTTCTTTTTGCCTCTTTCGACTGTTGACTAAAGCCGCAGAGCAAACATTCAATATGACGAGTGAAAAAAACGACACCAACGAGGGGGAAACCAGCCCAAAATCAGAGACAAACGACCACGACTATGCCCACACCGCGGCCAGTAACTCTACTTCCACTGACCCGTCCTCCTCCTCCGGTTCCCCGGCGGCTGACGGCGGAGCCACCGCACAAAGAAGCTTCACTGCACCGGCCGAGCCCGAATCGTGCGCTCCGGGGCAATCCACTCTGCCGGTTGAGCTTCCCGAGCCGGCCGTGGGTGCGGAGGTGGATTGCCCGGGTGGACATGATGTGGAAGCGTCCTCTCAGCCACAGACCGCAGGAGACGCCCCAAAGACAGCAGCCTCACAACAGGAGGCTGTCGTTTCCTTCTGTACCATTCGAGGGAACCGGCGGCGTAACGTCGTCCGGCGGCCGGAGGACAGGAACTGCTGCACCTGTAAGTGCGAGTTCGAGCGGCAGGGCAGGAGTTTCAACCGGAGGGCGGTGTACACATTCACAACCCCGGAGACCGTGCACTGGATCTTCCCGGACACCAACGTGAACGACAAGTCCTTCCTGTGCGAGACGTGCGCGCAGGTCATCAGGACCAAATGCAAGCGCAAACAGTGCACGAAGCGGTCTCTGTGGCTGAAACCGCCCGTCACACAACAGGTGTGTGTGACTGAAGCTGTCAAAACATAAAGACATACATGCAGTGATTTTACAGTGCAGGCGATTTTCAGAGGCAGCTGTAATTAAGTCACAGATCTAAGTATCAGTTTTTGATTAGACGAATGCCCGACAAACTAATTGCAACTCTTTTATTATCTTAACAATAATTTATTCTACTAATATTCTCAATTATTCTGAAGAGAATTACCTAAATGGAGTCCAAAAGAGTTTTTCAGTTTGGCCAACTAACGTGCTGTTTTATCCACAGTATACTACAGTTTCTTCATGTTTTCTGTCTTTTTTTGTTGGTGACTGCAGTCAAAATTAAAAGACAAGAAGTTGGCAGACCGCAGGATGGGGAAGAAGAGCAAAGCGGCGCTGCTGGTGAGCAAGTCCTGCTACAAGTCTGCCTTAAAAACACTCTGGTCCGCTAAAGGAGCCCGCAAGCCCATGATGGAGTTCTGGAGCAAACAGCTGAAAGAGGAGGTGAGGTTAATACACCTGCCAGTTAGGAGGACAGACATATCCTGCTTCCACACCTTCTTAACATGTTTTTCATCACTGTTTTACCGTGGCAGATGAAGGCCCTGACCAGACAGACAGACAGTCCCTTCCAGGAGAAGGTGTCGAGCAAGAAGCCGTTGTCGTCCTTCCCCTGGCAGCGCTGTCTGAGCTGGGCCCAGGAAAAGGCTCCACTCGTCTCCACCTGCCTCACATCGCTGTTCCCTGACATCAATGCCCTCTCCAAGAGTGGACAGTAAGTCTGAGTCAGGACACACTCGGCGCATGTCGTCCAAAGAGCTTTAACATGGGTCTTTTGGCTGGTTCAGATGGTTCATTTTAGTTTTCTTCTAAGACCTCTTCTTCTGTCCTGTTTGTGTGCAGTCAGCTGTCGGAGGAGCAGGCCCAGACGCTGCTGGAGCGCCGGGCCGTAGTGGCGCTCTCCATCCCGCTCTTTACCAGGAACATTTGGAAGAACAACTTCCTGCAGGCGGCTCTGGGGGCTGAGTTGCGCCTGCAGGGCTGCTCCGGCTCTGCTCTGGACGCCCTCAACACAATGGGACTGTGTCAGAACAAAGACACTGTCAGGCTGCTGCTGCACCGACTCAGAAACAGCAAGAAGAATGTGAGTATCACCATCAGCTGTTTTTTTGTCGTTCTCTGCAGCGTTACACAAACATTGGCTAAACTCTGAAGTTTTCATGTATTTGCACAATTCAAATGTCAGTGAATACATCTGGTAAGTAAGTAACAGAAGAATAAGGAAGAAAGGTGGGATTAAAGCAACAAAATGTGGTAGACAAAAAGACAAACACAGAAAGAAGATACATAAAAAATTAAGGAATGTTTACATTTTGTTGTTATTGAAGGTTCAGGAGTCCTTTTAATGTGTTAAAGATAATGACCATTAATTATAGTTTCATCCACACGGGGGCAGCACAGCTCATGTTTATTTTCTTAACTGTGTTCTCCCTTCGTGTCAGCAGTCACAGAATGGAGGACAGAGCTTGAAGATGAAACAAATGCAAATTAAAGGAGAACAGATGTCAGACGTGGAGGAAGAGGATATTGAGGAGGAGGAAGAAGAGGAGGAGGAGGAGGAGGAAGAAGAAGAAGAAGAAGAGGAGGAGGAGGAAGAGGAAGAAGAAGAAGAGGAGGAAATAGAAATGGCAGTAGAGGAGGAAGTGGAAGAGGCAGAAGTGCAGGTCGAACTGCCAGTGGTGGAGGAAGAGGATGATCAAGCAGCGGCGGCGGCAGCAGCAGCGGAGGAGAAGAAGAGGAGGAGAAAGAAGGCCAAGAAACAGAAGAAGGAGGAGAAGAGGAAGGATAGAGGGAAACGAAAGGTGAAAGAGAGAGGGGAGGAGGAGGAGGATGAGCAGGAGGTGGAGGAGGACGATGATGAAGGGTCAAGGCAGAAGAAGAGGAGGGTGGTGGTGGTGAGGCTCAATCTGCTGAAGGGGCACTCAGAGGTCGGACGATCCGACCTATCAGCTCCCTAAGACTCTATAAGCTCCGCCCTGGAACTCAACGGGCCCCGCCCACAATCAGAAAAGGGACAGAGGTACCGCCTTCTTTTCTGGAAGAGAACTGTTGAATGGCATTCTGGGAGTTGTAGGAGGTCAGTAACTGCGGAGGGAACTTATGAGAGCTTTACTTTAACTTTTCTTTTTTTTCTATGTCAATGAAAATATCAGTTTGAGCCCAAAGAAGCCTCTGAAACACAAAACTGCTCCACCGAAACAAACAATAAAACACAGATTATAATCACACAATATCCGCATCGTTCTTACCCCTGAAGGCCGTGTTTATCAGCTTAGCTGGATCAACCAACTTCCTGTTTTGTTAAACCTTTCATACTTGATGGTATAATCTTTCAAAATCAATTCTTTTTAAAGGCTCCATGTAATTTCTTTGACACAAACTGATCTTTTTTTGGACAGAACTACATAAGTTGGAACTACAATTTGGACAAACGATTTTAAGTTTGTTAACTCCACAGAAACGGTTAAACTACGTGCCATGAAAAAGTTAGTCTGAGTAGATTACAGATAAATAACAGCAGATCTGAAGGTAAAAAAACTTCTTATCCAGATTATTGTTGATTTTTGGGCTGCAACTAAGAATTACTTTTTATCATTGATTTATCTGCAGATTATTTTCCCCCATTATTATCCTTGCATCCATTATCTATACTGCTTATCTTGTTTAGGGTTATGGGGGACCCCGCCTCTTCCAGGTTTCATTAGGCGAGAGGCGAGGTTAACCCTGGACTGATTGCCAGTCAATCACAGGGCTGACACAAAGACAGACAACCTTTCACGCTCACATTATTAAGATTTAGTCTAAAAACTGTTAAAAAGTTGTGGAAATGGTCAGAAAATCGTCCCACCTACAGTCAGAAACTTAGAGACATAATTTCTATCATAAATTACAAATAAAAGAAGCAAATCCTCACATTTAACAAACTGGAATCAGCAGGTTAGTAAGTGAAACGATTAATCAATTACTAAAATAGTTGGCTTTCAATTTGCTTTCAATAGACTAAATCTATTAATTGACGAACTGTTGCAGCTCTAGATAAATTCTTCATAGTTCATAAACTAATCGGAAGTATTCTGAACACTGTACGTGGAGGCTGTTTTTGTTACAGACTGAAGCTGTGCGTTTGTTTGTCTCTTAGTTAAAAACAGTTTGATTCAACACTCGAAAAAAAACAGCCTCAAATGATTTGCTTTAATTTCCTTGATTGTTTGTTGGACCCAGCAGAGCAGACATGAGACTGCAGTTTGTTTGGAGCATTATTTGGCCTTTGTGCTGTTTTTAAGTCGTGTACGAGCATTCGCTGCATCTGACATGTTGTTTGAGTACAGTTACAGTTTTCATATGAGGGTTATAAATAGTCGTTTGACAGTATAGAACCGTTTAAACAGACTAACAGAGGTGTCTTTTATATCAGAGCTTTCAGCGAAATCTGCTTTTTAGTTATGATTATCACTTTCATGTTCACCTTAAACTAAAATTTAACACAACTAAAAATTCTGTAACTACAAAATAACTGAACACAGCATTAATTAAGATTCAAGTCGTGATCTTTTTTTCCTTTTTTATATTAAATGCTTCAAAAGTCAGAGACATAAAACATTTCTTTTGATTTTATAGTCTCTGGTTATGAACATTTCCTTATATTTTCAAAATAAAGGCTATGTGATTTGGTTCTGATTGTAGTGAAAATAGAGATCTAATTCATCCAATAATTACTAAACTAGTGTATCGTTTGCATTTGACATGTCTCTTCTCACATATGTAGGTCAGTCTCTTTTTTTGCTATAAGCACCAGACACATGGCTCTTTTATTTTGAAATTTAGGACCCATGAATTAAAGTGTTCAATTCTTCCTTATCTGTGGTTTTTACTAAATTATCACACCATATGTTAAAAAAAAACAATAAAAAAACATGGCTGAACTTTTCTCTCCTGTTCAGAAGAAAACAGGCGACGTTGTAAGATAGTTTTTGTTTTGTAACGAGGGTTTGTCTGTTGAGGTTCTCAAAGCTTCATCAGAAAATGTTTATATTTTTATGTGTTTGAGTCGAGAAGGACTGTGAGGGATGTGTTTGTGACTGTTGATCGAGTTTGATGCAGATCATCAGATCTCTGCTGGTTCCTGTAAAAGTTGCCAATAAAAATGTTTAAGGCTTAACCTGCTTCAAAGTTCCCTTACTTGTGTTTATTGTCAGGCCAAGATCAATCAATAATTTTTTATTTATGTAGTGCAAAAACCAACTTTAAATCTAGTATCTCCACGCCGTGCACTGAAAATCTTCTACACAACCAATCGGACAGTACCGGCCGTAACCTGCTGAGGATAATAGATTCCTGAATAGTTAGACAAAAGAAAAAACATGCCGGTGTGAAAAATGAAGCAGCGTGAGGGGCTGAAAGGTTTTTATTTCTGTAACAGATTCATTTACAGCAACAAAAACATCCACAGAGCTGCTGCAGCTACAATAAATATTCTCGACCACACTCCCCCTCCAGCGCTCGGCTGGTTCATTCATCTTCGCTGCTGCTTTTAGAGACGCACTCGGAATAAAGTTTATAGACTGAATATTACATGTTTCTGTAGTTGGATTTATACTGGAATTCATTAACAACAAAACTACTAAGAGCACAAATTATGTTTTAATCAGTCTGAAAGTCTAAATTTGAGAGCAAGGTGGAACAAACGCAGGGTTTAACTCACTTTCAGCTTTTTGCTCAGTTTTAAATGAGCGTTTTCACCAGACGATTTATTAGACTCCGAGAGGACGAGTACTTTTAGTGAGGGGAATATTAACGGGTTCAACCCATCAGTGTCAGATAAATATCTCAGCCCAAAATAGTTAGAAATGTTTCCTAAGAATATCTAAGATAAAAATAATAAATATGGTCTGACTGAGAATTTGTTGATATTTAACACTGCCCTGTGCTCGATTCAACAGACACATTTAAGTCAGTACTGAGACAGAAACAAAACTAAAGGGGGAAGTTCTTAGGCAGAAAATATATTACAAACAGAAGAGTTTTGGCCAGCTCTCAGACCCACAAACTGATCAATCCTAATTTTTCTCTGTTCACTTTGCAGTTTTGTTGTTCTTAGAAGCACAGAAAATCCTACAGGGTAGAACGACTTTTATTTTGAAGGAGAGGAAGTGACAAGAGCAGCCAGAGAAACGCACACAGTTCCGTCAAGTTTGAAACCCCCTAACAGAAGAGGTGAAGACTTGAATGAACTGTGTGCGTCTACCACTCTGGGTGCAGACAAACAGCCGTGCGCCTCATCGGCCAACATCTGTCTGGAAACAATCTGGAGGGTTTTTAAAGGAGTGTTTGGCTGTATTTACACAAGGTTCAAATGTTTTACCTGACGATGTTTACATCATCTGTGCGTACAAGACAAAGAGGACTCAGGTGGGTCTGTCCTGTGTGTGTGTGTGTGTGTGTGTGTGCGAGTTTCAGACATTGAGGGTCTTTTTGACAGACACGATGATGTCTTTGATCTGCGGCAGGCTGTTGTCCTCCAGGATTTTGGCGTACGGCATGGGGATGTCCACGCCAGTCACCCTGGTGGCCGGAGCGTCCAGGTAGTTGAAGGCAGGACCTGAAAACACACACGAGTGGTTTTATTTTAGCGCCCTAACATCCCCATATGTTCTTCAATCTTATTTTTCAACCATGAAGGAGGACGCTGTATTCCATAAAGGCTACAACACTTTTAAGAGACTAAACACCCCCTCAATACTGTAAATATTTTAGTCAAGAAATAGGCTGTAAGATCTTTCAAAGACTGGGTATCTTGCAGGGACACGACTACCTTTGATTGCTGTTGACATTACTTCCCACCCTGTTCCTTGGGGAAATTTAATAGAAGAAAAGTGAAGAGCTGATTTTCATTGATCTTCTCAGATCCGGGTGCCGAGTCAACCAGCTAAGACCTTTACTTGTGGTTTGAATGTTTTTGCCTAATCGCCATTTACAGATTATGTAGAATCTGTACCAGTACGACCAAATTTTTGTATGAGAAGTGCTCTGGTTTCCGTTTGTATTACGTCTGTAGTCCGAGTAGCTCTGATCACGTATCAGCTGGCTGCGGAGTATGTAGGAAAAACAACAACAACAGAGCAAAAGCAGGCGGAACGGAATCTGCCGTAATGACATCCCGGCTCCCATCAGCATCATCTGACAACGATTGAGCTTCTTATTAATCTCTATAAACAGATATCTGCAGCAAGTTCAGCTAACTATCTGTTCTACATCAAAAAATTCAACTTGAGATAAATTCCCTTGATGCTGTGTCGCAAAAGCCGATCAGCGCTTAGATTTCCCGACTTCCTTGAATGCATCAGAAATGATGGCTCCGACCTCCATTCAACAAACTTCTCATGTTAAAGTAGTTTTCTTCTCCTCTTGAGGACAGACCTGACAAAGCTTCATGTTGACTTGTTACTAATCTGCATCATGATGTTGTTATTTCAGCAAACTTAAGAGCCGTTAATTAAAGTCAATCACAAGAAAATCACAAGTTTCTTTTTCGGGTTCATACCGCTGAAGTAAGCCAGAGTGCAGCCTCTGTGTAACTTAATATTTACAGTGAAACTGACACTCAGCACAAACAGATGAACGGGCGCTCCTCCGAGGGATTTAATGAACCAAGAGATGACGGCGTTTATTTTACCCATACAGCTCGAGGGGCAAATTTTACTTCTCTTTTGATCTGAACACACTGTCGCTTCTCAAGCTGCTAACTGGACTATAAACAATGCAGCACACAGAAAAGGAAGGCCATCATTCCTAGATGCATACATCGTCTTCAGGTCGCTGCCAAATTAAATTAGAGCCCAAAGTCTTGAACGGTGATAAAAGTTTAAGAATGCATCAGTGATTGAAGAAGAGAGAACGTTCCTTCTTCATATATTTAGCTTCTTAACTGACCCACTTCCTCTTGCGCAAAAGGTGCTAAATGTTGTGCAAGTATGCAGCTTACATGTTCTTACATGTCCTGTCATGTCTGTAAGAAGCCATAAGGAACATTAAGTTACCTACGACATGTTGTAAAGGCAAAAAACTCTCACTCTATCAGGCTAATGGAGCAGCACCGTTACTGTTTGTCTAAGGAGAGCTTTAATGCAGCCTGACAGTCACTCAGGTTTTACCTTCCATGATCCTGGCACAGATCTCTGCTCCAACCCCAAACTGAGGCCAGCCGCCCTCCACCGTCACCAGGTGGTTGGTCTTCATCACGCTGGCCTCAATAGTCTCCACATCCAGAGGACGGATGGTCCGCAGGTTGATCACCTGACACACAAACAGACAGGACATAGCTATCAGAAAGCCGGCCACGGGTCATTAGTGTCAGATAATATCTGTTCTTTTTTTTTTACCTCACACTCGATTCCCTCCTTTGAGAGGACGACAGCAACATCCAGACAGTGGCCTACATATCGAGAGTGAGTGACCAACGTGACGTGAGTCCCTGAAACACAGACAGAAGAAGAACAGAGTTTCAGAAACACGACAGAGACAGCTCAAGGGTTCAAATCAGTGACCCGACCATCTTTACCTCCTCACAAAACTCTGCTTCATATCCCCCAAAAACATCAGTATATTCCTCATGTTAAACAGATAGTTCAAAAATTTGGAAAGTCAGAGTTTAGAGTTTGTATCTTTCAAAGAGTAAGATCAACCTCATTATACTGATTAACATGTAGGAACAATTTGTTCATGCATAGTCAGTTGCAGTGACTGCGTTAATACAGTGAGGCTGCTGGGTTTGGTGCCATGTTGCCTGTACAGAGACCAGAGAGAAGTCTCACCTTGCCTCTCGACCTTGGCCTTGCCGATGGGAATGGTGAAATCTTTGGACTGTGACTCTTCCGACATCTCGAAGGGAACGCCGTACATCAGCTCGTTCTCCAGGAACACAACTGCAAACGCACACAGAGGCAGAGTTAAGTGCAAACAGCGACACAGACCCCATCTGCAGTTCTAATTTCATGCTTCTTGGGAAGATCAGACAGCTATCAAAAATGTAAATACATCCAAGAAGCTTTTAAGACTGCTTTCTAAAACCTCAGGAGGGGATGGACGCAAATATTTCTACCAAGCCACAAAGTATTTTTGGCCCATAAATAATACAAAAAAAGACAATTTAATGCAACCTGGCACAGCCCTCCTTAAATGTGACATGTAATACACGAAGTTGTAAACACAATGAAAATAAAGTGTATTTCAAATGAAAGCATAAGTCTAAGGTTTTATTTCAGATTGGCAGTTTCCTTGACCAGTTTGGTTATAGATGACCTTTGACCTGCTAAAATGCGGCATCTTACCAGGGTTGTCGTCTCTGATGGCTGATTTCAGCAGACCTCTGGCATCTTCTGAGTTCCAAGGACTCACAACCTTCAGACCTGGACAGTGACCGTACCTGCAGACAGACACCATAAACAATGTCACACCTGCATCACTTCATGCCAATTTTTTCCCCAGATCTAAGCTGTTCACTTCGAGAGCCCATTGTTATTATTAGTGATAATATTTCAGACAAAACTACAAGAAAAGAGTTTAAAGTTGTAAAACAGCTACAACAGTATAAAGAGCTTATAAACCGTAGCAACAGTATCAGGTGTAAGTGAACGCACCACGCAGCAAAGCACTGCGAGTGCTGAGCAGCGACGCCTGCTGACGCTCCGTTGGGACCTCTGAAGACGATGGGCACCGACTGCAGACCAGCTGACATGTAGTAGGTCTTTGCTGCAGAGTTGATAACCTGGTCGATGGCTTGCATGGAGAAGTTAAAGGTCATGAACTCACAGATGGGTCTGAGGCCAGCCTGCAGGGAAATCACAGTTTAATATTTGTGGCAGTTGCTGGGGGGGAAAAAATGAGTCATTCTTTTTAATCCAAAGACTTTCTGAGGAGCGATGAGGTGAACGTTTCAGCTGGGAGAAGTTAACAAGGACATATAACCAGATAATGACAAGGCTTTTCCAATAAACTAAGATGTAAGGCATTTTTTGTGGTTCAGAATGTCTATCAAAGTGGATAAAAAGAGACACTCACCATGGCGGCTCCCACTGCGATTCCAGCAAACCCCATCTGCACCAGAGAGAGAGAGAGATGTTAACCAGCTGAGACTCTGAAGGAGTGTTTCTTTACACGGCTAATAGTGACACAAAACTCTCTAACAACAGATCACATTTATAAAGGCTGACTGTTGGAGTGTCTCACCTCTGTGATCGGAGTGTCAATGATACGTTTGTCTCCGTACTTCTTCCACAGACCCCTGCTCACCTACACACACACAAACGGAAACAAAGAATATGATACAAAAAAACGTGAAAATCTATAAGTCTGTTGCCTAACTCTTCGACTCCTTGTGTTTCTCACTCCGCATAGACTTGTTTTATTTGTCTCAGCTGATAACTTGCTTGACGTATGTTCTAATAAACTGCTACACTTTTTATTTTACCCCTGAATCAGCTGCTCTATAGTTCTCACTAAAATTGATCCACATCCTCAGTAACTCTAATAAAACAGTCTTAATAGAGTAATAGGATAAATACAGATTCTCCAAGTGTCCTAACCCTGGTCTAACCACTCGCTACATAGCAGAAATAACATGCTACAACTTGTCTCAGTTTACCTCTTCCACAATTTTCTACTGAGAGTCTACTCACCTTGTAGGCTCCATCGTACTGAGCCACCTCCTCACCCAGCAGGAACACTCGCTCGTCCCTCTCCAGCTCCTCGTCCATCGCCTGGTTCAGGGCATCACGGACGGTCACCTGACAGAAACAACAGCACCGAAATCAGAACAGACCCAGTACTGTCACTGAGTATATCCTCATGTTTGTCACATGTAAAGCTTCCTGCTGGTCAGGTCTGCCCCCTCTCATTCAGATTTAACTCCTTATTCTAAAGAAACGAGTGGCTGTCTGTTTTACAGTTCAGTTTTTCCTACATCTTTGTTACTTTTACAACATGTTTTTTGTTTTATATTTTCTATATGCATACTGTATAAACAAAAGGATAATAATTTTTAATGATGACAGTCAAGCTTCAAATCGTATACCTTTGTTTTTGAAGGGATGAAAGTGAAAAAAATAATCACATTTTCTTGTTTTTTATCATTATAAACTGAGTATCTTTAGTTTTTAGATTGCTGGACGGACAAAACAAAAGCCCAAGTAAATCTAAGAATATGACTTAGAATACATGTACGTAGGATTAATCGTACATGAAAATAATTGCGGCAAGAACCGCACAATTATTACATACTTCACAATTGCAATACAGCCATGTGTAATTATCCAAATAGCAGAAACTGCAGGTTTTTAATATGTGAAAAATCAGCGTATAATGAAGTACAGTATATATATATAGCCCTAATATTGAAAAACACAATCTCACACACAATACAATTAAACAGTATCACAAAATAAAGCCTTAAAATAACTAATATAACTGATTTAACACGTATCTTAAGTATCTTAAAACTAAACCATCCCCTTAGAAGCGCCACATATCTTAATTACGCTGACAACTGATTTGACAACTGTGACTTAAGAAATTATTCAGATCAAGGCACATATAACATATCCGAATAGACAGCAGCATGTTTTATTCTAGTTTTACTGCCTGCTGATGTTAAAAACTACAAGCGATAGTGACCAGTTTAACATTTACAGTGTTTTCTCCAACCACCGGGTAACCCAGATTTGACATGATGCGACAGCCCGCATCCCTGCTCAGTGACCGGACAAGAGCAGGAAGTCTTAACATTACATTTAAAACGTGTAGATACAAATCTAGTGGAGCTAAGCAACCATTTACTAAAACACATGTTAGCTGTTCCTAGTTATTTAGCGATGTTGTAGCGAAGACAATATAAAAAAAATATTCAACAACAGCTGTAGGGCTAGTTGTTGCTAAAGTTAGCCTGCTAGCTGCTAACACTGACCTGCACAGCAGCAGGAGTACTCCTGTGAAATTCCCGCCGTCCCAGCGCCGACACGGCATTCTGAAGAGAGACAGAGAAGGGCTATGAGTCACAGTAACTTTTAACAAAGAAAGAGTGATGATAGAAACGAAACATCTTTGAATAATCCCATACTTTTCCTGAGCGGAGAAAGCACCTCAGGGACGCCGCCATGTTCAACCTGTCCTCTGCCGGAGAGAAGGCGGGGCCTCTACGAGGTCACAGGACTTCAACCAATCAAAGCATCAGTTTATACCTCGGCCGGAAAATGTCATAACTCAGAGCCAATCAAAACAGTTCAGCGGATTCGGGGGCGGGATAAACCTCAAGAATTCCAAGGACACTGCCCTGGGCTGTCATTGGGTAGCTGTGGAAGACCAATTCTGCCATACCAGACAATGTATACATTTGGAGAAAGATATTGCCACTGTACTGTTTGCAGGAACAGTTTGACAGTAGATATCCATATGTTTCTCATGTGTAATTTAAGTACAGAACTGCAGTCAGGGCGTGGTTGGCCTAATTTAGCAGACAGACTGGAAGCAAGAAAAAAACTGCACATTTCTGGGGAACTTGCTTTGCGTGTTACCAGTATTTATTGTCTTTTAAAAGTAGTGAGCAGGATTGTTTTCTTTAATGTTTATTTTTTTGTTTTGTTAAGGTTTATTTTTTAATTTTTCTAGTGGAGTTAGTCAATAGCACTGTAAGACACAGGAAATCACTCGATTTGGAAATTGTCCTCTCTATCTCTTGAGCAGCTTTGTCAACGTCTGATAAAATAACTTCATACTCTAAAAGACATATATCATTAAATTATTTCAACTTTTTATGGTTTATTTTGTACTTCTGTTTACTTGTTTTTTTTTACTATTTCTATGTTTATCATTCTGCCTTTTAACTTTTATAATTCTAAGCTGCGTTCAGAAACATTCTCCAAAAGCATTTGCAATAAATAGTAAACACAGTTTTCTTGAACCACTTTTTAATCAAACGTTCATTCAGTTGATACATTTATCATTTCATCACAGCAGGCTTGCTAGATGTATTAATTCCAATATTTATGATGAGAAGAGTCCTTTTGTTGCTGCATTTAATGAAGAGTTTAATGTAGAGGAGCTATCTGATCCTGGAACAAACATTCGATGCATCTGGTGTGTGGTAAATGTTAATGTCCTGGAGATCAGAGAGTGGTTTTAAATACCAACTTTACTTGTAATCCAGCATCATCCCTGGGAATTTATTCTTACAGAAACACAAACACTTCTGGACTTGGCTTCCACCCCTCCTGGGTAAAGTGCTGCAGAGAAACATTCTGATACAATTTAATGACCGTTCAAGACCATCGCATTGGACCGGATTGCACTGAACAATAAAAACAAACAATTTAAGCATTAAGCAGTTGCTAAAAACAAAAATTAAGGGAGCTAAAACTTGGATTGTTGAGATCAGAGTCATCAGGAGTCACCTGAGCTCGAGATTCTCAACACAATCTGCTCCAGCAGCAGCTCTGCCCGATACACAGGCTAACACTTTAGCACACAGTATTTCAGGTTTTCACAGGTTAAGTTAGAACAGAAAAAAAGGTAATTTTAGTAGCTGTTCAGGAGATTTTAACTTTTTGTATCTTCCTCAATAGATGGATTGTCTAACTTTGTCATTGAATATTTCGTTCATGGAATAGAAGTGCGTAAAGATCTTAAAAAATGTGCAAAACTCAATCTACTCAGGAAGTAAAGTTTCAGAACAGCCCTATAATAGACTCAGTGGTGAGATCAATAATACATATTCATAGAGAAAAAGATGATCTCCTTTCAGATAGTCGGACAGAGTCTGATCTGAATCACCCATTTTCCCCCAAAAAACAAAATTATTGTCATGCTAATTCTTTTCCAATTGGAGGATTTTATGCCTTATTAAGCTTTTTAATAATTGTAAAGTGTATATCATCATGTGTGCTAAAGTGTTAGTAACTTGGTCAAACAAACAAAATAACATTCAGATTTCCATTCCCAGGCACAAGGATCCATATGGCACAATAAAATAAAAATGAAGCAAACACTAAAAAATGACAAGAATCAACACAATAGATCTGAACCCTCCACGCCTGTCATTGGAGGTCAACTGAACATTTACCGTTATATCTGCTGGCATGTCGTGTTTTCCTTTAGTGGAGGTTGAAGTCACATGCTTCAAGAATGTCATGATTTTCACGCCAAATCCATTTCCATGGCACTCTATTTACATACCAATTTTTCCAACTCAGCCAAGTGCAAAAACATTTACTTATTTATATATATATATATATTATTATTATTATTTTCTGTTTTTCCACTCAACTTCTTTAGGCACAGATTGAAAGTGTAGGTGCATCGTAGTTTGCTGCTTTGTAGGGTTATGTGCTGATCTTCATTTTACGCTCCACCTCTTGCAAACTATTTATTTGCTCTTGCAGATTTGGTCTCAAACAGCCAATAAGAAGTTTTTATTAGATCTACAGGTGACCAGTCAGGACACCTCGTGCTTATAGAGCTGAACAGAACAGTCTGGACTGAAGATTTCAGATAGATTTAAGTATCCCTAACTGGAGAGAACACCGCAAATGATCCATGTCATAGCTTGACCAACATCGTCTCACTGCAAGAACGTCTTCTGGTGAATTAGTGCACATAATTAATCCCTCCCCTCCGGCTCAGAGCAAACAACAGCAGGTGAGATCCAACCTCGACTGCAGTGATGGTGTCAGACGGACACACTGCAAACAACAGCTTTCTTATTAAATCAATTTGTAATTTGAGTTTTAATTGTATTAAACAGGTGAAAATAGATCTGCTTTGGGAAGACTTCCTAACTTATTTCCAATAAATACATGTCAATAGGACTGAGATGATTTTTGATGGAGGAAAGCTGAAGTTTGGTCCAGTTTCTCTGCAGCTCCGGGATGAGGATCAGTACAATGACAATGTCAGAGTTTTGGATCCAGGAAATCAAACGTCATCATCCAGCGTCCACAGTGGCTCCCAAAATTCAAATTCCAAACGCAATTTTTTTACAGGCCTTAAGCGCAGAAAAGAAGTCAGTTGGCAGCAGGTCAGCCAGGAAAGCTCATCACACTTGCCGTTTTTTAATGTGGAGTTTTGTGTCCGTCTCCTTGTGACAAAGCAGTCAGACAAAGCAAACCTCCAGGTGCTCAGGATAGAGTTTAGAGTTTTTGAAAGGGCAGACCGTGGCAGCCATTTTCCCTCACCCATCCTCCACTCTCTTTAACCACAGTGACAGATTTAAAAAAAAACTTTAGAGCTGGAAAAAGAAGAGATAGTGATAAAAACTAAAATGGTACTTGGATTTTTTTTTGTTAGTGATTCCTTTCACATGGCGATGACGTGAATCGGTCCAGACCACAGAGCAGAACCAGCAGCCAGGTCGTTCATGATGCTGTAGTGACGGTTGAGGACAGTTTGTGGGCGGGGTCAGACATTGGGTTTACTGCGGTCGACGGTGTCAGCCTTCTTCAGTTTGCCCTTACTGAAAGTCTGGATGGAGCTTAGCAAAGCGCTGCGACCTCCTCCTGCTCCGTCAGAGGAGGACAGAGGAGGTGGAGGAGGAGGAGGAGGAGGACAGGAGGAGGAGTCCAGCATGGGAGGAGGGGGAGGAGGAGGCGGGGGAGGAGCAGTCTGACCTCCTGGATAAAGACAGAAAAATAAAAGATAAGACTCTGAGAGAACAACAACGTTGGTATCTTTGACATGTCGTCTCTCCGGGAGCTGGTTTCACAAAAACGGAACTGTTTTTTTGATTCACGCTGGTCTTAGTTTTACTTTTAAGCTAGTTTAATGAGAGTGAAGGAGTGTTTACACTGCATGGTGCGACTCGAATAGTAGTACCCCTACAGGTACGTTGGGAAGTGGAAATACCATATAATAAAAAGTTTCATAAAAATGTAAATCTAAGTACAATAAAACCAATTTTATACCAAATATTCCTCGTTTTAATTGCAATATTTATTTGCTTTAAACTGTCAACTGTTGCAACAAATACATCCTGTTTACGTTGATGTATGTTCACCTTTGTTCAAAACAAGTTATAGCAAACAAGCTTAATCATGAAAACCCTTTATATAGGCTGACTAAAAGAGGTACAACTAGTTGTTGTTGAAAAATGTGTATTGTGTGTTCTGTGGATTTCCGCAGTGACAGGGTCCTTTTCCTGGAAAGAGTTTCATTGTGAAACCAGCACCTGTAGATCAAGATCCAGGCTGAACTCAATCCACCATCAGTTTCAAAACAACTATCAGTTGAAGTACTTTCAAGTTTCTAACACTAAAGAGCCAGACTTTCATATGAAGTAAGAATGTTAAGCTGTTTCTTAAGCAAATGTGTTTAGTCACGATACACTCATCAGTTGCAAATATTCCGAATTCTGTTTTCATGAAATAGCTCTAAAAACTACAGTACCCATGAGTCTCAGTAGCCATTGCTATGGTGAAGGAATGAAATCAAAGTTCTAGAATGTTCAGAATTGACCCAAAGCAGCACAGCAACAGAACCTGAGGCCCGCTGAATGGATTATTCTAACAGCAATGCCCTCTGGGATTTGTAGTTGTTTCTCTCTTAAAGTTGTTTTTTACTAAATGAGCTCCTTCCTAGAAATAGTCAGCTTCACTTTGATAAATAGAGCGACCTGATGGTGAATTGAACTTAAACCTGGTATTGTTCTTTCAGTTGAGCCGCTTTGCATCCAGAACTGAAGGAAAACAAAGTGATCACAGGCAGAGAAGCAAAATGCTGTGGATGTATTGCATGTAGGCAAAGCTGCGTCCACATACTCCAGCTTCTGTCTGAACACAGTGAACTTTCTGCAACGTAATGAAAGGGCATCTGTCACTCTGACAGATGGTAACCAAACCTGTAGAAAATTGTCACTGCAGGTGATGATAAGCATCTTGAAATCTCGATTTTTGGCCGCAATGAACTGAAAACTTTTAAAAATCAAACACTAAGGCCTGCACTGGGGACGAATCATCTCCAGGATGGTCATGGAACAAACTGACTTTCATTACGTTTAGCAGCTACTTTATTGATTATTGATGTGAATTTTGACATGACTCTTAAGTCATGCCCAGTTTCAGAAATCTGTGCTCAGATCTGTGATCACAGGCACATCATCACAAACAAATCCTCGTCTGATTTATGCGTTACTCTGTTGCCCCTTTTCATGGCGATAAATTTGACAAAAAAAGAAAGGTGACTTTATTTGGATATTACTTGACTACTTAATAACCTTTATTGTTTCTGGCGTATAAACTTTGAATATAAATGACTCCTATGTTAAGTCACCTTCTGGAGGTCCCTCAAATCAAGTCTTTTTCCAGGTTAAGAAATGTAATTAAATGATATTCTTCTACGTTTTAAAAACTGAAAATATGCTGATTTGAGGATTTCTGGCTATTTAAGATGAATTTCCATCCCTGAGAAGCCTGATAAATATTTACAGTGATGTAAATTACAAACAATTTTTAAGTAATGTGCTTAAGATAGAAACATGTCAGAATAAAGGATCCAAAATGAGAGCAGCTCATTTTGTTTCTTTTTAGATCTTTGAAGATAACTTCATACTTTACATCACATTTATTGGGGGGGTTTCTATATAAGTCGGAGTAAAAATATTCCACAAGTTAAGTTTCAAAGATCTTCACTGTGTCGCCCCCTCCCAAACACAGAGACACAAGCAGACAGGACAAACAAACACAGAGACAGACAGACAGACATGCTTCAACTGACTGACCGAGCAGACAGAACTGACAGATCACAATCTCCAATGAGAACTGCAGGTCTGATCAGGGAGGTGTTGGACTCATTGACTGGTCTTTGTGTGGGTTTTGGGGTTCATTAGAGATTGTGAGGTTTTTAAGAAGATGTTTGAACACCCTGATCCAGGCAAGCAGAAACCTTGTGGAGCTATAAAATCCAGTTGACTTTTCTAAAATAAAATCGAACTCTGGTCTTAAGATGATTTTGTGGCAATGTGGAACTACGGGCTCTGCAATTTAACGTCAACCAAACTATTAGAGTCCTTACTTAAAGGCTACTTATCAGCTATTAATCAGCACCTTTAAACATCCAATATCGATATCAGTATCAGCCATAAAAACGTTGCATCGGTGCGGCTACATTGTGAATGTTTTGTGTCCATATTACAGACAGAAAAAAACATCCTACATAACTTTTGAAAACTTGTCTGTGTCTCAAAATCCAGCTTTCAGTTACTGTTGAGGCGTATTTGTTTTCAAAGGCTCTTTATTTCCTGTATTTAAGTCTATTGTTTCATCACTTAAGATCATAAACACGAGGCAGATATCTACAGCCAGACATTGCCTGGAAGCCAGGGTGTTCGACAGCTTTAAAAACCACAAGAGACCTTCTTCTTCATCATCATCAATATGGATGTTATAATTCGTTACTTTACCCAACGACACGGTCAGAATGGAGCATGCTCTATGGTGGAGACAGCACAGGAAGAGGAGAGAGAAGAAGATGACAATTATCTGTTCAATCAGCATTTACACAGTTTCACCAGGACAAAGAGGAGGGGAGAAGAAGAGGAGGGAAGAGGAGGAGAGATGAGGAGAGAATATTAGGAAAGTAGAGGAGACACTTGTACCAGGGTAGGAAAGTGATGCCACCAGGTTGTGAAGTCTGGTGATATTCTGAAATGTTGTTTGTGTCAATAAATCCCATGAAAAGACCAAAACCAACCCAACCTAACAACCTTTACTGATGCCGGCATGTTTTTCTGACAACTGCACTTATGAAAACATTGACACCACGCAAACAGGCTTAACAGATTTTTACCTTGACTTATACATACTGTATATACTATAAAAGACTACCAAAAATGTGTAAAGACTAACGTCTGCAACTCTTTCACATCTGTAGAAAATTTCGGTCAAGGTCTAGAAGATTTTGCAAAGACTGGGTATCTTGCAGGGTGACTTTTTACAAGACTACAACTTAATAAACAGCTGTCATTGTGTTTGCGTTTTCTGTGGATAGCATTAAGAGCTAGCAGTCACTAGGGAGGTATTTCCATCCTCCTACTTTTAATGGTTCTCTGAAGCTTTCCGCGGTCGTGCTAACATCAAGCCTTCAGCTATCTCGTCACATTCAGAGCCCTTGTGAATGCAGTGGAGTGTGCCTCCCTGAGTCCCTTCCATGTTTACTACAGTATCTACCCTGTTTCGCTTATTGTTCAGGGCTTGGGAAAGTGCTGCTGTTGATTGTTGACAACACACACGTCATTGCAACATTAGTCGAGACTTAATTCATGACCAACTTAAGAAAAGTCAGAGCTAGCTTTAATTTATTGGAAAATGTTTTTAATAAGTCCCCCAAAAATTTCCCCCCCATTTGAGTAACATTTGCTAACAACTAGCTAACAGCTAAGCGCCAAGCTGTTTAAGGAAATTACTGAGGCCTTTTTTGAGTTACACTTCACACTGTATTTGTGAGATGTTTGAATTGTTGAGTTGGCATTGAGGGGCAGACTAAGAGATGGTTGTTTTGACTGTTTTCATGGGATTTTTTGTCAATTTGAAAAATTGCAGTTATACTTTAAAAATAAAATTAAACATCAGTGTTTCCCACCCTGAGTCCAGCTAACTAAAGTCACAACAAAGTGAATAAGACAGCGTTACAGCAGAGACAGATACCTGTCTGAAAACCAGGTAATCACATGACGAGAGAAGAGGTGAAGAGACAGAAAGACAGACAGAAACAGACAGACAGGTCAAGTGATTAGACTTCAAATTCACACGTGCAAAATTCATATGTAAGTAGAGGGCAGATATTCAGGATTAATGATAGAGATGCCGTTATTGATCAGCGTGCTGAGACTCTCCACAGCCCCAGCACAAGGGGGGCTAACTAGACTGTACAAGAGACAGATGGATTGTAGGACAGATTGACAGTTAAACAGACACACACAAAGACAGACAGGCATACCTGTGGTGGATGGAGGAGTAGGGGAGGAGGGGCACGTGGGAGGGGAACTGGCTCCAGAACCTGAAGACAAAAAGGAAAATCAATAACCATCAACTTTCTTATTATAAAATAAATAATAATAACAAAAAAATAAACTGAATGAACTGAGTATTCAAGACACAGAGGATACACACATACTGGCTTTACACTGAATGCAAACAGACATTTACAGAAAAACTCCCCATGGTACCTTTAATTTATTGACATTTAATGTGACTGATTTATGGTGGATTTCTATTCCACAGTGTGCGCCACCATTTGTTTTGAGCACATGCAGACGCAAACACGGGCTAAGCTCCTTACCAACCTAATAACAAACTGTACAAAGCTCTGAACTTGGCTGAAAGTCCACTAAGTCTCTTACTGACTGATAAAATAATTAGCTTATTGAAAACAAACTATGTCAGTGATTAACACACTTCTTACCTGGTTGATGCTGATAAGCTAACTTTCCTGTGCTATGGAATCTATTTTGGTAATTTTTTGTTATAAAATCCTCTCAGACTTTGAAATAAATGAAAAAAAACAACGTTTATAACTTTGCAAACCTGTAGAATAGAATCTACGCTATCTTGTCTATTTATTAGCTTTAGCTAGTTTGTAAAGGGACATCTTGCTAGCTGGCAAACAACACAACTAACAATGTCATGTCAATTTTATGTCATATATTCTGTCAGACAAAACAAATAATAATAAAAACACTATTAATTACTTAGCTAACCATTTCAATATATTCCAGGTTAACTTGCCATGTTTTGTTTTAGCTAGTTTGTAAGGACAAGGATTGCTAGCTGGCTAACTGGCTAACAAACAAACCAACATTAGCGTTATCTTATAAATCCTGTCAGACAAAACTTACTTCTACTACAACTACTTAGCTAATCAATACATTATCTTTAGGGCTGACTTACCAATTTATTAGCTTTAACTAGTTTGTAAGACAAGACCTACTAGCTGGTATGTTAATGTTATGTTATAAATCACGTCAGACAAAACAAACAGGATTAACTTAAGTACAAGTATTTGTTTATAGACCTACCAGAGTTGTTGTTGTTCCTGACAGACACGTCTTCTTCATTTTCATATGCTGACTGTCTGGATTTCTGCCAAAACAAGAACACACCATTGTTTTAGATTTAGTGTTTAAAAAAAGATGCATGCACTAAACATCACACTGAAACGTACTATTGTTTATAGTATTGTTGAAATCTGTTCCCCGTCACACATTAATCTTTAACAAACATTAACTAGTAGTGTATTTTAGTCTCTCTAAAAACAGTTGAACGACATTCCTGTGGGTTTCTGTCCTCCGTCTAAGATAAGCAGGGTACATACTTGGCAATCTACTGTCACTCTAACAAACACATGACAAACAATGACAAAATATCCCATGGGTCTTATTGAAAGACATACTGACATTTTATTTTGAGCTATAGTTGTTGAGAGCTTCAAAATGGTCTGTCTTACAGCAGGATTAAAAAGCATGAGGATTGTTTCATTGTGGTGCGTGGGGGATTGTCTTGCCTACCTTCCTCGCCAGAATCTTCCTCCTCTTCCTCTCCTCCTCTGAGCCATGGTGAGACTGTGCTCTGGTCAGCCTCCTGTGCTGATGGAGCTTCAATAAAACATTAAAACACAAATTATCCTCCTTCCAAAACAGCAAACTTCTCATGTATTATTCAACCTTTTAAACAGGGAAATAAAACAATAATTAGAGATGTAAATAAGAGGAGTGACGCACCACTTTCTGCTCCTCCTGCAGCCTCTTCTCCAGACTCTCCTTCGCCGTCTTCAGCGCCTCTTTTAGCCTGCTGGGAATCTGGAGGAGTGGAGTCAGGTATTTCATATTTTTCTTCATCTTTATTGTTGTTGTTTTTTTAAATCAATGTAATATCAGGAAGAAAAAAAACAGCGCATGCATGACTAAACTCTCAGAAGCAGAAATCAAACTGAGCCTCTCACCTTGATCTGGAGTTTCTCTGAGTGTTGAAGCTGGACGTCACTGAACAACCTGCAAAACACAAACTGGGACTCATCAGCAACAAATACAAGATGCTCCGGCTCCTGTGCATCTCTTCTTTCTTCATCAAGATATTACATTGTATTAAAGGGACTCTTTACATATGTACTGTTTATAAACCTTGCGAATGTCTGTTCTTACATGGACACATAAATTGACATTTTTGGTCAACATTTAAAGAATCATCGTGCACTAAAGTTAGTAAATCATACGTCCAGTCCCTTAAACATAATATCCATTGATACTGGTACATAGTACATTTGGTAACCAAATGTGTAGTGTTCATAGTATCAGGAGTAAAATTTAGATAATGTGTCCGTCTGACTGCATACAGCATAAAAAGAGCAGGTGAACTCACGGTGTCTGCATGAGCTCTGATACTGTCGGCATCCCGCTCTTACAGGCTTCTGGGGACAGAATGGACTGCAGCACGGACACTGAACACACACAAAAACACATATTATTATATTATATAATATTATTGTGACGATACATTTGTTCTGGAACATTTCAGTCATGTTTTGAGTCCTGATTTCACAACATTTGGAGGTACAAGCAGACACATGACAGCAGTGTGTGGGTATGACTTTAGCCACTTTTAGGTACACAAACCAGATTTATGACCAGTTGATTGTGGACAGCAATTTGGGTTGGGTTTAGGTTTGGGTTGCACACATTATGGTTATGGTTAAGGTCAGGGTTCGTCTCCAGTGTGGTGGAATTTACCCTACGTCCTAGAGTAAGATTTCAGTGAAACATTCACTGAGGCCCGTACTGACTCAGAGGTCAGGCTTAGGGTCATAGGTTTCTCCAGAGACAGAATAACCTCCTAACACTCTCAACAGTAAATTCAGTCTGTGTGTAAGATACTCACTTCCCTTCATTTGACCTTCGACTTATCTGTTATTGCCGACAGGCTGGCTCCAGCCTCACACCCGTTCCTGACACGCATGTGTCTTTCTCATTGAAATATAGGTAAGAATGCTTACATTACAAATCTAAGCTTGAACCTATTAACATAAACGGATATCTTTATATGGAATAGGGTAGATAGACACAACCTCATCTGAAAGGTTAAATACTGAACACAATGGTAGAATTGACTTGGCTTTACACTGCATCTTCAAGTGTTTTGTTTCTGTCACTTCTCCTTAAACAAATTCATCTGAGTATCCCGAGTCTTCTTCCACTTCTGAGTTGTCGAGCTTCATAAAATTCCTCAACATCCAGGAAACCTTAAAATGTGACCTGAGTAAACACGTGTTTGTGTGTGTTAAACTTTACTGACCCACAGTGGTGTAGGGGACAGCGGGGTATTGATCGACAGGGATGCTGTCTGGCGGTCGACCGTACGTCATCTCGTACAGTAAATGTCCAAAACAGAAGACATCGATGCTATCTGTTGTCTGTAAACACATACAAACAAACAAACACAAACAGAATCACGTATATGTATCATAAATCATCAAAGTACAAACAGCACATGCAGAATATGGAGAGATTTCAAATAGTTTTAACTGCAACACCGTCTAATCTAACTCAGTGTTTACGTACATTTATCTTTCTGAACTGGGTGAAGGCCGGCCGCAGAGCTGAGGGAACTCCCAGCATGCCGTTCTCTATGTCGGTCAGTCGACATACACCGTCATCCACGATTACGTTTGACGCATGCAAGTGACCAAAAAACACACCGCCATCATGGAGGAGCTTCAGGCCCTGAAAACACAGAAACACACAGAAGGTTCTATCAACGAGCAACACGATGTGGTGTGTGTGTATTCTTTTTTAGCAGTGTGTGAATGTGTGTGTGTGTGTGTGTACCTCCAGGATCTGGCGGCCGTACAGTTTGATGTGCTGCAGTTCCAGGCCCTGACTCTTTTTTGGGTTACAGTACTTCTTCAGGTAACTCTCTCTGGGCTTCACCTGCAGAGAGGGAGGTTAGAGGTCAACACTGAAGATATTAGAGCCAATGAAAACAGTCTCTGCTGGATTTTTTAGCTCATCCAGAGTTAGGGAGTCACTGTTTCTGGAAAGACACAACATTTCAATGCTTTAAACAGCACAAAAATTAACTCTAGTATCAAGAATTGTTTTGGCATCAGAAAATAAGATACAGATTTCTAAAATGTCAAATCTATCAAAACATGAGAGAAGGAAAACTAGATTAGTTTATTAGATTACAACTTTAATCTGTTTAATGTGGACAGAACGTCTCTACATACTGATGCTGTAATTGCACAAGAACAAGCACTGCAGTCGAAGCATACTTCTGCCACAAACTCGCACACAGTGTACCTTGCAGATGTGGTCTCTCAGAGAGCCTCTCTCACTGAACAGCCGGATGAGCAGAGCTGAAGACTCACTGGTGCTGGAGAAAGAAAGCGGACAGAGATATGGAGTCTGGAGAGGAAGAGGAGGAAAAAGGGGAAGTTAGATTATTTATAGACCGTATGTCATTCCAATGAAATGTCTCTGTTGTTCTACAGTCGGTTTCATCATGACCAGCTGTGGGAGCTGCTTCATTTAAAAATGTGGGATTACTACCTATATACAACTACCACAATGACAAAGATGTCAGACCATCAACAGGAATATTTATCAATTACTCCACAATCCGGACGAATCATTACGCCTCATCCTGCCTTCACGTCTGCCTCTGTGCAGCAGCATAATGGAAAGTTTCAAAGTCCAGTGATTACAAAAAAAAGTCCAGCTACTGCAGCGTGGGTTGTTGTGTTTTTTAACACGCCATTTTCTATAAAATTATACGTTTTTAATGCCTGATATTTCTCTTTTGGTTAAAGCAGATTCTAGAAAGTATACGCTTCTAACCAAATATGTATTTGTTTTTGCTGTTAAAGACAGAGCTAACTACACAAACACACACACAGTGTACTCACAGAGAGGCTGGTGAGCAGCTTCATGGCTGACTGCAGGTCTTTGTCTGACAGGAACTTATCAGGACCCAGGTCCACCTACAACACACACACACAGACACACACATGCACAAGGAATCCGTTATTTTCATATATAGAAATTGCTGGAACGACCTGCCCGAGGAGATCCGGTCAGCTGAGTCGTTATCAGCGAGCCTTTCCAGATTTTACTTGAATTTCAAATTTTATTAAAAAATTATTTTAAAAGAATTTTATATTTCTTAAATTCTTATTTCTAATATTCGCCTTTGATTATGATTTTATGACCTGTCTGTTTTGTTTTGTTGCCTCTGTGAAGACCTTTGAAACTTTATTTATGAAGTTTCCATCAGATTTGCTTTGGAAAAACCCAAGTTGCACAAATGTAATTAAACTCATGTATTTTGTAAAAGTCTCCAATAAATCAGTTTAAATCCTTTAGTGCATTTTGAGGCTTGACATGAAGTGAACTAGGTTCATATCTCAATAAACATCATCAGGAACAAAAATCAGACAAAAGGAAACAAATAAAATCAATCAGCTGAACAGACTGAACTGTGAAGCATAAATCAGAGTGTTTACAGACAAACAAGACTTTCACATCAGTTGAGAACACTGATTGAATTTAAATTTAATTTAATTGAATCTGTTCGGGGCTGTGGGAACAACGCAGGGGTTGTTCCCCGGAAATAACTAAGTTCTGTCGGAGAGAAAAGAGGAAGAGGAAAACTTTTCTCACTCTCTAAAGTAAATGTATTTATAACTCCTTCCTGCTGTTACAGGAGGTGAAAACAGTCGCAGATTTTATTCGTAAAATGCTTAATCTTAATACATTTGAAGACTTGAAAATGCATTTTTAAAAAGAACTTTATTTCCATCAGTTTGAAGACTGTGAGCTTCAGGCAGTTCAGAGCGATTTTAAATTCCTAAAGAAATAAAATATATCATTTTAAAATATTTATGAAACTCTAGGGCAAATAATCATACACAAACAACTTTAATAATTAACATGCACATTTGGGAACTTGTATAAAATGTAACCGGGTTCCCTAATACATCTAGTGATTTTTTTCTTGTCACTTAAATTATTATTTTTTTGTATTGGAAGCTTGATTGACATAAATTAAAATAACTATTTGTTGTATTGACTTCATTGTACTCACCCAGCTCAGCAGGTAGCGCTCCTTTGGCTGCTCTTTGTTTTTGATTAAAAAATATTTCTTCCTGAGCCTCCAGCCTGAAAACACAAACAGCATGTCACTTACTTTTCAACTCTTGAAATGAACAACTGAACTTTAGGAGCATAAAACAGTGATAAAATGCACCGATGTTAAATTTTAAACACTCACAAAGCTTATGTTAGAAACAACAGTGACTTCTTCAAACTGCATTTTATCTCATGATGTTAATTTGAAGCGATGAGGGCTTCAGCTCAAGGTTACATAATCTCACTTGAGGAAGTCCTGTTTAAAATGTATCATGAATCTTATCTGGCTGTTTATCATAATGAACAAACTGACCGTGGAGATCAGTGTGTTTGCTGAGTGATGATAAATGACGACAGGATGAAGATATATGAATGAAGTTTGATGGAGTAGATTCAGGTTCCACAACAACAAATCCTCTTTAAGCTCATCTTATACTGAGATTGGTTGCCAATCACTGTGTTTGCCCTCTATTCATTTGATTATAAATCAATACTCAATGTCAGCTGTCATGGTAACCCTTCCTTACAGTCGAGTAACTGAAACACTCATCAGTCATTCAAAAGACTCCTGCACAGAGGACAGTTTCTTTTCAATGAACTGAACGTTGGCTTAATTTACATGATGAACAGGCTGTTTACAACTGACACGGTTGATTAACTGAGAAACCAAAGAAAAAGACTCAGGAACTAATTTAATCAATCAATTAATCATTCTTAACCTCCCTCTGGTTCGAGTGAGTATAATGTGAGGATTTGTTGTTTTTTCTGTCTTTAATCACAGTTAAATTATTGTGTTTGGTCTGACAAGAACGAGGATTAATGACATCATTGTGGACCAATCGTTTATCGAGAAGATAACTGACTAATTAATTGATAATGAAAATAGTAAGTTTGCCTTATAAGGAGTACACCACAAAGAAAGTATCTTCATGTTAAATATGAGCCATTTCCAGTCAGGTTCGGTTCCACCTGGAGTCTTACCCATGTCTCTGAGGGGCTCCAGGACCTCCCACTTTGGGTCCGACCTGAAGTACATGGAGACCTGCTGCAGGGCGATCTCTGAGACACAGACAGAGAGAGACTACAATTAATGCTTTTTAGAGATTATTTTTTGGACAATTTTTACCTTTATTTATAGGGCAGCTGAAGAGAGACAGGGCCCAAGGAGGGAGTCAAACCTCCAGCCGCTGCATTGAGGACCTCTGTATATAAGGCTCCTGCTCTACCCACTGAGCTAAACCACAACCCTTAAAATCTTTTTAAATCAAGAAACAAAACAATGCTTCAGAGTGTTGCTTTCCATCTATCCTTACCACATCACACGATATTCTAAATAAGGAATTAATTTGTGTGGATTCTGCGGTTGGAAAACTTCTACAGCTGTCAAGTAAACATTGTTAATGTCTCAATAAACTCTTAGCCATCTGCTGAGTCATTGCAAGAGGCTGAACCCTCAAAACCAGGAATCCTCAAAAATGACAGAAGGCTATTTACCTTAATATGTAATGCCACAAAAACCTTGATGTTATTATAGTAACATAACATTTCTCTTTGGAACGTTCTTTGTATCCCAAAAACCGACTGTTGTCAGAGGTCTGAGCCTGTGTCTCTGACATTATCACATAGTGAAGTAATATAAAACATCTTAAGGTGAGACAGTACTTGAAGTTAATCCCAATCTAAATAAGACAAACTGAATCAGTGAAGATGAGGGAACACACCTGTGTAGTTGGCAGAGTAGTTGTTTGGGTCTAGGAACTTTTTAACAAACAAGGAGCTGGAAAGCAAGGGATGCTGGGTAATAGAGTCCAGATATGCCTGCAGTCCTCTCTGCCTCTCTGCTATGAACTCCCTGTCCATGTTTCCAATCAGCTTCTTGGGAGGAAGAGGGAGACTGATGCCGCACACCTGCAGAGGGAGAAAGAGAGAAACACAACTGTTCACACTTTTAATGTTTATGTCTCTATTAAATGTATTTTTCTTTATCTACTGTCTTCTGTTTATATATTCTAAAGAAAGCTGCAAGTAAAATGTATATAGACAAACGGCAGGTTTCCGACAGCTCTGCTGCCTGTTCACTAAAGATCTATAGCTGACAGGAGGCCGGGGTCACTGAGAGACCCCTAAAGGAAACGAGCAGGCGAAACCTCAGCAGAAAAACTCCTAACTTCCTGTTATCTTCCAGGAGTGATGTGACCTGAACTTTAGACGAGTCACAACCACAAGAATCCCACATAAACCCCAAAGAGAGATCTACTCCAGTGAGAGAAAACTAACAGCCCTGCAGAGTCAGCAGTGGATCATCTGATCCATACTCAACACTAGGTTATTTCCAATTAAGCAACATAATCTGATATTAATATTTATAATCACAAGGTTTTGCTTGCAACACCTGGTCACAAGTTTCAGATGTTTACAAGCTGTGAGCAGTTTTATGACGAAGCTTCTCCCAGTCATTTGAATGATTTTTTTAGGCCAAACAAGGGAAACAAATATGAAATATTTCACACAATAAATAAATATTAGTTGTAGAATTTAGTTTTTTCCCTCTTCAAATTCCAGCTGCACATTTAACAAAATTTTTCGTCAGTTTGTAAATACATTTTCCTTCCTTCCAGATAGCCACATATTTTATATACCTGCACAGAGACTTAAAACCTGCTGCACAGATATCATCCGTTACGTTAATCATCATTTAGTCTGCTTTGTTTTTATGTCTGTTGTTTTATTGTGAAGATTAACAGCAAGTTGACATGTATAGTTCTGTAAACTTCTGCAGGTTTTTACAGAAAGAATCTCGACGAAACCTTTTTGCTACTTTGAAATTGTCTGAAATCTTAACTTTTACGTAAATATGAGAAAAAAAACGGTATTATATTATCTGAGAAAATAATTTCAAATCAAACGTTCAGTTATTTTTTTAAAGACTGACTCAGCTCATAAACGCACATCAGGCTTAAAGACCACTGCCCTCTGCGAGCTTTGCATTAGCACACATGACTCATCAATGGTTAACTGTTATTGTGACGGGAAACTATTCGGGGCTTTGTTCTGAGGTCTTATTGTTGGAGTTTTGCTTTGACCACAATTTCCTCATTTCCAGGATTAAAGTGTAATTTCAGCCCCAGATGTGAGCCTCACTGCACGGACGGAGTAACTTGGAAAAATACTTAAAAGGAGGCTGTAAATTTCACAACATAAATAAGTCCTAAGTGTTTAAATCTGTGTCAAAGCTCATTATTGCACTATTCTCTCACAGTTCTTCTTCTTCTTATTATTATTAGAATATATATTGATATATTCAGGCCTTTACACTGTATTTCAATGTTTATCTTACTCTCTGTGTATATTCAAAAAGGAAATTAACTTTTTACTCTGGCTTTTTATTTAGTCATTTTCACTTTTTTTTTATTTATTGATTTCTAACATTTTTACATTTTTTACATTTTTTCCTAATCTTTCAAAATTGTATCTGTCCGTTTTTAATCCTTAATTTATGTAAAGCTAAAGTTGAGTTTAGTTACTTTTGTTGAGCTTGTTGTCTTTGTTTTAAGTGTATGTCTATTTCTGTGTTTGTGCAACGAGATCAACTTAAAACTAGAGTGAAATTCCTTATACACTACCAGTCAAAAGTTTGGACACACTTTTCCATTCACTTAGTAGATTCTTATTATTCTTATGAAATGCCCATTTTATACATTTGTTAAGAAATGTCAGCATTAAGATGAGATAAGATTTAATTATCCCCACTGGGAGGTGTTTGCTTGTTATAGACTCTGAGTAAAGGAAAGTTTACTCAAGCGATAAATACAAAAAATATAAACAATAATAAGATAATAAACAATAAATATACTATTACTAATAATAATCATAATTACATTTAAAAAAACTATACACACTATGTATTCTGTGTCTTTGTCTAAACTCCACAGACTAATAAACTCCTCCAGCTGAGAGCCCTGGCCAAAGTCAAGCCGTTCTTAACATTCAATGACACTGCAAAACTCATTCATGCTTTCATCACTTCTCGCTTGGACTACTGCAACTCCCTTTACAGGGGAACAGTCAGTCCTCCCTGACTGAGTGAGTAACTGACTGACTGACTGAGTGACGGTACTTTCACAGCCGTAGAGAGAGAGAGAGTTGTGACATCGCAATGGCGGATCATATATTGGACCTCCACTGACGCGACTCTCTGTCTATACGGCTCTGGATACTTTGTCCTCACCTACGTCCGCAGCACGCACCTGCTTTCAAACACGTTGCCATTGGCCTCACAAGGACAGTCCTTGTAACACATCGCCCACAAAAGCGCACACTGACCTGATGCGGTCAGCCACATAGTAGGTTTAGACCTAGTCTTGTTTTTAAGTTGCTTCATGGATCAGCTCCATCATATTTATCAGAACTTTTAATCCCTTATAGCCCAGCACGAGCACTCCGGTCCTCTGAGCAGTCCCTGCTGGTTGTCCCTCGGGCTCAGCGGAAACTGCAGGGTGACTGCGCCGACTTCAGTTGTAGGCCCACATTTGTGGAACACACTGCCTCCTCATATCAGAAGTTCCAATTCAATACATTTATTAAAAGCCCGCCTCTCTTTCTTGGCCTTTGAAAATACTTTGAGCGTTTAAAGTGTCTTTAAATTTGTTGGTCTACGTTATTCATTATCTTCATATTTGTGTGTGTTTTTCGTTATTTTTTATGTCTTTCTACACTGTTTGATCTGCCACTGTCTGTGAAGCACTTTGGTCAGCTCACGTTGTTTTAAATGTGCTATACAAATAAATTTGACTTGTCCCGACTATTCCTTTTATTTGCTTGGATAGTAATATTAAGAGCAGCATTGATGTTCTTATCACAGCAGAGTCACATCATTTAGTTTAAAGCTAAAAAGCAGCACAATGTGTTCAGTAGCTCTTTAAATGTTAATGTTTTGAACCAGGGAGGGTAACTTCACCGCTTTTCCGACAGCAAATAAGAGTAATTTGAGTTCCAATAGAAGCTACTTGGTTCGAGTTTATTTTTCTATTTTTACTTTGTGGAAAGTAAAAGTGGTCTAAATTCAGAACACTTTCCTCTACGCAACTGATACACGTCCATTTTTCCCTCTGTTAGCTGGTTGTGGTGGTACTCGGTGTGTTACTATATATCACGCTCCAGTATTTCACACTGTAGAGACAAACAAGGCTGTGAATCTACAACCACACTGGCAGCTCTATGAGGCTCACTGCTGTTTGACCTAAATGCCAACATTAGCATGCTAACACGCTCACAATGACAGGTAGCAGGCACAATGTTGACCATGTTCTCCACTTAAGTACGGCAATAATTAGCGAATAACGGGAATGTTCTGTTGTAGAGAGACTAGAGGAAACCAGAGTCAGTGTGATTCATCCTGTGGCTAACAGTTTGGAAAAAATGTAAAAGCATCCATCCAACAGTTCCTCACATATTTCAATCAGGACCAAAGCAGTGGACTGAAAGGATAACATCACCATCTCTAGAGCCAAGTTGCTAATGGTGATAAAAATAAATCCCAACATGAGCTAAACTTGAAATCTACTCCAAAACACTGTCTTAACTAATGCAACAAAAACAACAGCTTCTTATGTTCCTGACTGGGAAACTTAGACTGCTTAAAAAGGAAGATTTCCTCTAACTTTGTATCCAAGAAGTAGAGATCTTATACGTCTGAGAAACATCTGTCATGCTATAAAAATGATATGTCATAATGTACATTTGCAAAGGTTACTTTTGGGATGAGATTTTAGTGTTTTAGATTATTGATATTTATGATAAATACACTCTAAAACTTTAAAGTATATTCCTATGATCTCAAAAGACAAAGTAAATTGGGAAAAAAGTGCTAGCAGCTAAGTAGAGGGATGATCTTGACTCTGCTTGTCACAGCAGGATGAATCGAGGACACAACAGCAGAGCCTTGAACATATTGTAACAAACTGCCACTGAGCTTTCTAAAACAGGAAGTTAAGACAAAGCTGGTGTGTGCGTTTGTGTGTGTGTGTGTGTGTGTGTGGCACAGGATGTTTGTGTGTCATCACAAGACTTACAGACCAACACTTTAAGTTACCAGATGTCTGTTTTTTATGTTGTAATCAACATAAATTAAATGTTGGAAGAACAATGTTTTGACTGCGACTTCACTGATCTCATCTTAAAATATCAGAGCCCATTAACGCTTGGTACTTTTGTTCTGTCTCTTCTCTGTATCAGACATTGATAGCTTTAAGGGAGGCAGAGGAACATCTCTATCTTCACCCTTAAACAGCAGAAGAGCAGCTTGAGTTCATGACATTCACAAAGATCCATATGGAGTTCTATAGCTGCCATATTTATGTCAAATGTGCACCGCCTATGTCGACTGATTACGTGAAAAAAACACTATTTAACTTGAACTTTTCCGTGGTTTTATCAATGTGATTCAGGTTAATGTACTAAGAAGCGATATCAATATATCCAGGATATCTTTTACTTATCTTGCTCCTCTTACTCTAACAAAAGCATTCATGCTTAGCGGTTGCACAATGCTACATTTCACCTCAACGCTGGGTTTCCCAATCTAGTCATGAGCGTGTTCACATAAAAGGGATGGTAGTTGGAGCACATGACCAATCACAAACATGGATTAGTGTGCTTGCAGCAAAGCAGCCTGTTTTGCAAACTTAGCAAACCACAAAATAAGACACAGATGAAGTTAACAAATAATCCAGGCTAAAAGTATCACAGCTGCAGCTGCCAAATGCAGGACTGAAAGCTGGCAAGAGTTTATTGGACTATTATTACATCTGCCCCCACACAGTCTGTTAGATTTTTACCTTCCCAGATGTATTCTTGTGGCGCTTCACATTTGCAAAAGTTAAAAAAAACCCACAAGGAAAATATTCAAAGCAGTCAGACGTCACATCATGATGCAAAACAGGAAACAGGGAATCTAACAGCTGTTGACAAATGTTTTTTCACATGTTCAGTAAACATAGACGTGTGCATTAGACATCATTCAGGCACAAATAGAGCCCCATAGATCCCAAAACGTCTTCGCTAACTCCTCTGCTGTCCATCTGTTTGTTTTAAACACTCAGAGCTGTTTACGTGTGACTGAAAAAAGAGGGAAACTCACCATCAGGCTGCTGTTGAGAACATCAAAGTCACTGTAACGCCGAATCACCTGCAGCACACACACAGAAACACACACACATCTATCAGTTACTGACAGAATGGCTGTTATTGATAAACTCCTGACACATCCTTATGGGTGCCTTATTGCCAGGACATTTTCATCAGTCAGTATTTCTGACAAACAAACTGATTGGTGTTGAAGAGTTGACATTTTCTCTCCCAGGTGAATCATTTGTGCATTTACCTGCCAGTTGTTGTCTGAAGACACGCCCCTCTGGACTCGGATGATGTACTCCTAAGAGACAAATATAGAAAAATATGCACTTTATTTGATGTTTTAAAAAAAAAAAAAAATACCACATGTATTATTATATACACAATATTATAAATAAAAATAATAAAATAAACTAAAAAACAATGGACGGTATTATGAGAAAAATTATAACCATTAGATTAAAGTTGTACATGTAATACATTCAATCAAGTTTTGTTGTTCTAAAAATATAAACTAAAGAAAGGAAGGGACTTTATTCTTAAAATATACCGTCTCCAATTCCGACTTTTGTCTTAGAATTTTATGACTTATTACAAAATCATGACTGTATGAATTTCCTCAGCATCAGTGGTCGTAAAGCTCTGTTGATCCCAAAATAAATGTTGGCATTTGAACCTCGAAACAGAGCCCGAACTTATCCCAAGGAATCCTTCGGCTCAATATTAAAGTTCAACTGAAAAACAAGTTTATTGAAAGACTTAAAAGGTCCCTCTGGCAGCCCGGTGAGTCTGTTATGTACTAAAAAAATTCTGAAATTATAAAACAGAGCATTTTTTAATTTGGGATCGTCATGAAGTGTGTTCTTCGGGCGGTGGAAGAGCAAAGGCCACGCTGAACCTAAATCAAAAGGGTTTAAGTTTCAGGTGTGTTCACTTTCTGTTTCATTTCTTAATAAGCAGTTCAGATACGGATCAGCCTGATCATGCCACAGTGTTCACACGTCTCTGTAATAAAGAAACTGCTGAGTAAAATGTATTTAACCCACAGGACAAAAATACACAAAAATAACAGTAATGATGTAAACATGGAAATTTCCAAACCTAATCCTCTCACAGTCTAAATCCTGCAGACAGACTCTGTTTTCTACTATAATCCTTCATTCATTCATTCATGTGCGGCTGAACCGTTTCACAAACAGCCCAGACTCAGGGTGTAAACAAGCTCTGACATCACTTCGTGTCTAGCTGCTTAAACTCTGCACAGTCTGAAATAAAAGTGATTTTAAACAACTTTGTATTAAAAAACTACATTTTCCATGACTCTTTTTTCCCATGTATCACTGTATGCTATGTTTGTGTTATTCCTGAGAACCACCCTCTCTTGTAATGTCATCATTTCTTTTGCTTTTGCTTGTCTGCTCTATCTTTTTATATGGCCTTACAATTCTTTTATACGTTGCACTGTGCCTGCGTGTCTTTCATAAAGCCCTTTGAATGGCCTTGTTGTTGAAAGGTGCTGTACAAACACGGCTGCGTTGCCTTTTGTCCATTCTGTTTGAATTGAGTCTGCCAAACTGGTCCTGACCTTCAGCCTGAAACAGTTTTGCTTGTGAATGCAGTTAAAAATAGAAATGTTAACCAAAAGCGATGCAGCAATACACTCGATATGTTCTGCTACAAGTACTGAACTTATTAAATAAACTGTTTGATCCACATGGAGACCAGTTTTCTTTGTTTTATAGTTTAATGTTTTAGCAACAGCAAGCTGCCTTCTTCGTGCCATAGCTTTCTCTGTCTTGTGTTACTTAACTTGCAAATTATCCAAATAAGTTCCCTGCAGTGAGCTACAGTGATTAATAGTTTTGGAAAAAGATCAGTGCTGTCAGCAGCAGATATCCTCAAGGTTCTGGATCTATATCAGAATTTGAATCAGGAGAAATAAAATGAATCTGTGCTTCCCTATTAAAGAAAAATCTATATAAGATTGTGTTTATTTGCTTAATACTGAAGTAATTATCTAATTCTGGATTTATATCAGCAGCAGCATGACTTTGAATTTGGTTGTTTTCTTTTTCTGAAGCAGAAATGTAAGTTACATACAAGCATTTTAAAGATTGCAACTATTTACTTCAGTGTAATGAAGAGACACACATGGAGGGACGACATTGTCCCTTAGACTCTCTTTTCCTCTAGTCAATGACTGACTTTTAATTGGTGACTGGCAGGAAATGACCAGTACTTGACTTGAATCTTAAAACAGTGTCAACCTTGTCCTGTATGTATAGTATGCACAGTGTCACAGTATGTAGAGGCCTGCTGTCCTCACAGTATTGCATCAGTTTGGGAGCTGCTTGCAGGTTGCAAAAATCTGTAAAATCTCCTGACTGGGAAAAGGGAATTCAACAATAATTGTAATCTTTATGAGCCAAAAGAGTGGCGCCTGTTGTGGGTATTTTCAGAGTGGATAATAGACTAAGTAAGAAAAAGAACCCCTCTACAAACATCTGCAGTTTATAGAAACGTAATGGGTTAACAGAAATTCATTAATATATGAATCTAATCCTTATAACCATGAGTATTGGTCTATCCTGTCAAGCTAAGGTTGTATACGTTCTGTTTTATAAACGCAACAACACCAATAAGGGTCGGATGCCCTATATTAGCATGTTAAGCTAACCGGCTATCTCAGCTGATTCCAGCCGGACTGTCAACAACAAACCCAACATACATGAGCCCATTATCGGACACACGACGGTGGTCCTCCTGTATCTTTCCTATGACATGGACCGGTCATTGATTGTCACACAAAGCTGTTCTTACTGAATTTACAAGAGTTCAAGGGTCAAATTTTAGTCCAAGTAATGCTCAACGTAAGCTTGCCTAAAGACAGTTAAGTTCTAATGTTCATGAAAATATGACGCGCCAAACTCCATTAGAAAACCCGACTATTTATCGTTTCCATTTCAACCGACGCGTATTATTCGTAACAAGTCTTTTAATAGTGTACATACATTGGTCTATATATTATATCTTATTCGGCAGAGGTAACACACACAGACCAGCACTTTTTTCTAAATCTCTACATTTCCAACAAGTCATGGTTTTACATTATCTTTAGCAAAAAGCTGTCATTGATGGCAAATTAAAAACTACGTATATCATTAAAATGTATTGGGGGTGCCGATGTATGCCGGATGTTACAACAGACCCTTAGAAATTAAAAACGGCTATACATCTTATTTTAAAAAGCTTATACATATTCAAATGTCAGGGAATTAATAAGTAGCTGCTGTTTTAAAGGGAATTCGCCATTATAGTCATCGACGGTTCTAGGTGCTTTACAGGTAGGGTTTTCGCTCATGTGCATTCAGACAGTGGTTGCCAATGCTGCAATCCAAATCCTTTTATATCAGCAGTTTACTGACTCCCGAAGAGCTTCCAGGAAATTGCTTAATCAGTGCCAGCGATTCAGAGCCAGAGTCAGCTGCTGCCACTGAGTAACGATGTGTACCTAATGTGCTCCATCACGTTAAAATTCAACAGGGAACATAGCTTTGTTCTAACGGACGTAACTGTTTGTCATAAGTTGTTTGTGGTTATTGAAACAATTTAACGGAAAGGAGACAAATGGAAGCTTTAATATCTGTGTCCGATAATGGAACTGGTGACGCAGCGATTGACTTTAACGCCCCCATAAAAACCTTTATTAAAAACGAGCAAGCAGCGACACATCCCCGGGCATGCAGTGAACCATTAATTTATGTGTTACAGTTATGCCTACAGGTTGTAAATAGTCCAGCGACGTTTAAATGCAGTAAACACTCACCGTATGGGATTGCAGGTTCTGGCTCGCTTCGATCACCGCCGTCAGGGGGACGGTGTCGTCCAGCAGCAGCCTGCCGGGGGACGGCTTCTCCAGGAAAGACATCCCGGAGGTTTAACGGTAAAAGTCTGATCAGAAGGTCCGTCTGTCACTCACTGAAACGCCGGGGTCTTAGCCAGTGCGGAGCACGAACGTCAACAACCCGGAGGAGCGAACTGTCTGCTAGCTTAGCTCTACCGTATCCAGGAAGCGCTGCGTCGATCCGACGTCATCAGGCTGCTTTGCTGTCAGGAGGATGGAAAAACGAAGGTGAACCACTGCCGCCTGGTGGTCTGGAGGAGGAACGGTTTGTTAAAATTCAGACAGAGAGGAATACTGGTGCGGTATAAAACTTTCTTTCATGAAAAAATATATATAAAATGTATAATGTATGTATAAAACATATCATGGCCATGGTGGTGGTTTTGCCAAAGTACTTTTTCAAGATCAAGAACAAACATTCAAGTCCAAATGAAAAGTAAATTATTTAGTAAAATATTTTTAATAATAATATGCTGACACTGTTTTCCACAAAAGGTAATGTGTTGTAATTGTCTTTTAACTGTTTTTTGTTTAGTTTAGAATGTATTTTTGTGTATTCTGCTGGCACTGAACTGGTATCCTTTACCTTCAAATAATGATTTTAACCTTGTTTTTATTTTTTCTACAGTTGTCAAGCACTTTTTTTTTTTTTTTTTAGATTATTTTTTTGGCTTTTTGCCTTTATTCATAGGACAGCCGAAGAGAGACAGGAAATGTGGGGAGCAGAGAGTGGGGGATGACATGCACCAAATGGATCGGCAGACCGGGAGTCGAGCCTGCGATCAGTGCGACGAGGACTGTAGCCTCTATACATGGGGTGCCTGCTCTACCAACCGAGCCAAACCAGCGCCCCTTGTCAAGCACATTTTAATTTAAATAAAGGCTATTACTTCATTACTATTACTGTACTGACATTTTTTTCAAAGCAGAGAGCGTCCAAGTCAGGCAGCCAGTTGAACTTCTGTCAGAGTGAGGGGATAAATTCAAAAGAGCAAATGTGTTGTTTGATAAGAGGTGGCCAAACACATGCCGGCCAAATAGGTCTATGATAAATATGCCAGACTGCTCAGAGTCCAGAGTCTATTATACAAACTGTACAAACATTATTAACATAAAAGCAATGAGAAGTGAATTGCAATAAAACAGTACTACATTTTTACTATGACATGTGTGAATGGATTTGAATGATTCAAAGAGAATTTTTTTTCCCAGTGTTTTTATTCCACACAGAAGATATCACACATAAAACAAAATACTCAAACTGGGACTAAATAATAAATCCTCATTTGGATGGCACGTCTCTCTGGTAACCACTCCAGTCCAGACAGACTTCTCGATGGATTCAAGTACTTAATCAATGAACAAGATAAAATAATAGCGCTATTAAGCAAATTCCTTTTTGTAGAAAAAGTGTTGCATCAAAATGCAGCGGACATTTTTCATCAGTCCAACTAGCAACCTCCCCTTCTCCTCCGCCTCTCACCCTTTCTGCTGCTGATCCTCAGGCATCATCACCATCACCTCCCCCTCCATCACCACCTTGTCCTTGACGGAGCAGGTCACAGCAATAAAAGCGAACGACATCTTGATCTTTCGGACCTCAGCTTCGGCCAGCACCTCTTCGCCGATGTAGAGAGGTGCGGGGAAGCGGATCTCCTGATACAGGAATACACAGCCGCGGCCAGGCATCCTGGTGCCGAGCACAGCAGAGATCAGACCGTTGATGAGGACGCCGTGGACAATGGGTGTCTCGAAGGAGGTGGTGCGAGCGTACGTGGGGTCCAGGTGGAGAGGGTTTGTGTCACCTGTTAGCTCGGCGAACAGCTCCACGTCTCTGGAGGAGAATGCTTTGGTGAGGGAGGCTCGCTGCCCGACATGGAGCAGCCGGCAGGAGGGAGGAGCAGCTGTGATGGAGGACAGGCACAGCCGGGGTTTATTAAAGATGCTGCTCCACCTGAAACTCATCCTGAAGTATAATAAATCCTCCTCCGTCAGTCCAGCTGCAGCTCTCGACTGTTTGCTGACAGCGCGAGCAGGTACGGAGACACCTAAAGGTACATAAGAGATAGAAATAAGTCTTTATTGTCCAAGAGGAACAATTGTTTTAACAGCTTTTACAGATTCAACACAGAAACAAATAAATAAACGTACAGTTGAACAGCCTTTAAACACAGAAACCTCTAAACTGAGACAGACACTGATGGCAGGCTGGGTCAGAGTTTCACTGTCCCTCTGCAGCTGATAAAATACATATCAGTATTTGAACACCGAATTGAAGTCTGCTGACCTGTAAGACCCTGAATGCACAGGCCTGGTTCTGGTAGAAGCCCAGCAGAGTCAGGGAGCTCCACAGCTTCACCAGACCCCTGAAAACACACATACACACTTTATAAAAAAAAAAAAACATCTTGTCAAGGAGGAAAAAAAAGTGTCCTGTTCTGCTACAGCTGTTCTCACCTGCTTGTAACACGTAGAAGAGCAGTAAGGGTGTCCTCATCGTACTTCAAAAGGTCAAAGGTCAACGCTGCTCCCACCTGAAGCACATTACAAATGCATGAAATAAATATTATATATTATATATATATAAATATTATATTCAGTGCTGAAAGTACTTTGGAGAAATCCTGCTAACAGACAGACCAAAAGATAAACGCTTTGAAACAATAACTAAGGCTGCAATAAAATATTAGTTCTATTAAATATTCTGCTGATATTTTAGTTTTTCATTATTGTTCTCGTCTATAAAATGTTGTAAAATAGCAAAAATGACCCTTTTAATTGTCTCCAAAGCCAACAGTGATATCCTGGGATTTCTTGGTGGGATCTTAGGATCCCATGAGATGAAGAAAAACTTAAAAACTTCACGGTAGCAGTAAAGAAATATTGTATATTTTTAACCTGAAAATCGTAGATTTAACGATTGCTCATGATCTCACCTCTCCATACAGACTCTTCAGACCTGTGATGATGAACTGCTTCAGGTCGACTGCGCTCAGTCTGGTAGATTCATCCTCCAACACACTTAACACACACAGAAACAACATGTCTGATGAGTGTACAGGTATCATTGTAGTTGATAGACAAACACGAATATCATCATATCATGAAAACATACACATTCATTCATATCATTTATTAAGGCAACACAATATAAATGGGAAAAGTTGCCCTTCTGCTGAATAAACACAGGATACTAAAACATGTCAGGATGACCTACAGGCAGACTTTCATGTAGTGGTACGGCGAGGCGTTCTTCAACACGACCCGCTGGTAAACTGAAGTTTCGTCCTTCTTGTCGACGCGTTTCATTCTATTAAAGCATCAGTGACTCGTCCTCCAACAGGTGAGCAGCAGCAGGTCGATCAGCTGACTTTACTACAGAAAAACAAACCACTGATGGTTAAAAAGACAGCAACTAAGCGTAACATGATTTAAAACATACAAGCCTGGTTATTAGGTCTATTTGTACACAATTCCAGGACTGTGTGTGTTACAAGGATCAGAAATCAAATGTCTGTTTTTTTTAGCCTGATGCTTCATAACTATTTCATAAATCTTCTATGAGACATCCTAAAAAGGATATGTATGCATTTCCACTTCTATTAAACCATTATCTAATATGTTTTTCCCTCTGAAATTGAGTTCTCAAGAGTATAAATCAAAAAGGATTATTAAAAAAAACAAAGTAAAACGTACAATCATTTGAGGTAAATTGTGGTAACAAGGATAAAAAATATATATTGTTTAAAATAAGTAATAAAATTATCACAATACAATAATAAGTCAATTAAAAGAACAGTTGCAGTTTCAAGCATTCACTTATAGACAAGATTTTGGGTTAATTAGACTCATGTGAGCAGATGCTTACATCATAAATGTTAATTTCCCATGCTGATATGAAGGTCACAGGACTAAAAAAGTGGAATTAAAGCACCTGTCAAAAATACATGACAGCAAAGGAGTAAAATATTATATGGCAAACCAAAATAGGTATTTTGTTATTGCACACCATTAACAAAAACATAGTTTTTACTCAGAAACAAATAAATAACAAAGCTAGCAAGAAAGCTAGCTAACCATCAAGCTAAATCTGATAACTTTGCTGTTACTGTAAATTATTGTGCATTTCGTTTGCAACTCGACACGCCTGACAGTTCAACGTTTCCTCGTGTAAATGTCAAAAATACTGTACATGGCTGCACAACACGAAGCTAAAACAAGCTAACAGTAGGTCAAACAGTAGCTCATAAAGTGAACTTGCTAACTTCAGATACGCTAGCTCGTACTTTCTACGCTGAGAGCTAACTAAGCTAAGAGACGATTAACTTCTGTTTGTTACTGTTAAAAGATGTTTTAAAAAGAGAATTCCAGCGTTTACCCACCAGCTTCATTAAACTCTAGAGTTGACAGCGTGATGTGAATCTCTCAGCGTCCATGCAAACTTTGAACCAGTGCGCAGCCTGTCCACACATTTGCGCACGCGCGATGTTGTATTCCAAAGAGTTGCAAAAAAGTGAGATAGATCACTCTGTCAGAAAATCAAATACCCTGGAATCATTAACGGAAGTAGATCAAATTATATGAAAATATATGAAAAATTAAAAAATTGTAAAAAAAAAAAATTATTGTTAAGGTCAGTTTGCTAAGGATTATAAACAACATACTCATTTACAAAAGCTGGACCCCTTTTTTTAGCGGAGTGGTACATCTCGACAAAATGAATTGCTCTTTGACATTCAAGTTAAAGCTGTAAAGATGTGTTGCCATTCAGTGGTCTGCTGGTGTATTGCTTTATGGAAAAACAGCAATAGTTCTCCAAAGGTTTTACAGTCAATCAATAGAACAATTTTCCACCAGGAGATTTATTTTTGTTGTGTATACATAAACAATCTTTGTACAGGTGCTGGATTTTTTAAATTACCTCTTCATTAGACATTTTAATAAACTTAAAGAAATCTGCAAACTCAATCACCTTAAACATATCGGGGTGTGTTTTTAGGAAGTTAAATATGTTGTCTGTCACAAAGAAACACTAAAATCACATGAATTAAGAGAACGACATACAGTTCTTCTGAAAGAGAAATGTGCAAAATCCAGATGGAATGTTTTTATACATTAAAAACTAATACAGAGACTTCAGCTTCCTGTTATGTGCGTGTAAAAACTGCAGGAATAAGTGACCCCCACTATGTCCCACTATGTGCGTTCATTAAGTCTTCCCAGGCAGAGATTCTGGCATTTAGAAAACTCTTTTATCAAATCAGAAAATACTATAACCACCAAAATAAACTTCATTTTCTTCATCATTATCCTCATCATCTTCATGATAACCTTCAGTATCTCCTCCTTGTCCATCTTGAGATCAAACTTCAACCTTTGAGTTCACAGCTGTTTACTTTAGGAAAGTTTCTTAGCATTTTCACCGCTGACTTGCTGTGCAGATAGGAAGTCAACGATGAGGTTCGCAGCTTTCCTCGGCCGCTCCAGCGACACCGAGTGACCACAGTCTTCTAACAGATCCACCTGGCAGTGTGGCAGCGATGCCTGCAGCACTGTCGCCCCCGACACGTCCACCACCTGAGAGAGGAGAGTCAGGTTAAGAAGCTGCTCAGCAAGTTTGTGGATTTTGGTATAAAATCTGATGATCTGCAAATACTGCTGGGGGTAACGTCCACTTATTATTAACTAAGCAAGCAGCAGTGTAGTCAGGAAGATGTAAGCTATTAGTGCCAATGCACTCAATAAATACTCTTTACTAGAAGCTTTTATGGAGCCTTCTGCATCTCTGTGATTCTCTGATACCTGGTCTTCTTTCCCCCAGATGACCTGCGCGGGGGTTTTGATCAGATGCAAGTTCTCCTGCAGCGAGTGACGAGACTTCTCCCCCACAATCTCCATGAACACTGAACGTCACACAAACAAAAACATAATTAATAGAGTATATTGCACTTGCAACCACAGCTATTAAGTATTGACATGAAAAAATAATTATTCTTTACAGTTAAGTTTGAAAAAAAAAGCATGAATTTAAAGGTTAGAATCAGCTAAAATATCACAGTTGACAGTTTCATTTCTGATCTGATGAATTTTTCTGAACTTATCAGATTGTTTTGATGAAACTCTTGATAATTCTTTACTTTGATCTCCATTAACTTCCACAAAATGTTCACTAGTCTTCACATGGAGATATTTTAGACAAAAAGCCTAACAGAAAAACAAATACTATTTTCTCTGAGCAGCCCAGGTGCTTTTAATCTGAAACAGGAAGTGCAGGAGGTGTTATGTTTCATTGACCACAGCCTAACAGCGACTGGAAAAGCAGCACAGTAGGTAAACTGGAATAACATTTTCAGGAAAACAATCCTAGTAAAAATAAATAAAAAACATGGAGGAAGTGAAAAGTTTGTATCAACGGCAGATTAAAACAGGAGCAGATCAGAAAACATGAAGGCTTCAGGGAGATAAACAAAGTCTCAGAAGGAGGAGAGCAGCTGTTGAGATGAGATGAGCAGACTGACCTTCTTTATAGAAACTGTTGTTAGGGATCCTGTTGTCAAGGAGACCCCGCAGGACCTGATAACACACACACAAACACACACACATACTTTTAATTGGATATTCCCCAAATACTGCAGCAGAAAAACAGAATTTAGCAACAGTAGTTACTTAAAGATAGAAAACAAAAAAAGGGAATAAAGGGAAATTAATAAAGGAATAAATTTGTTAAAGAAAAGTGGAGACATAATATATATCAATTTTTATGTAATATTTTATTGTTGTATGTGTTTATATTTTATTTATTTGTTTTAGGTTTAATAATAGTCTGATTGATCTAAAAAATATATCTTTATGCACTATATTTCATCCATTTTTATCCCTTTATTTCTCCTTGTTTTTGAAGGGCATAAATAAATAATAAGAGTCTTTCTTGCCAAGGCTTTAAATGACAATATTTAAAAATAAAAACTTTTTTTTTTTTAATATACAGAATAAATAAACCTATTTCTATGTATGTAATGAATAAAAACATGAATTTTTAAATATAACATAAATATACATATAAGTGAAAATGCTTATAAATATTTTCTCTTTTCATCTTTTTCCTATTTATTTTTTCTTATACTTATTTCTCTTTATTTCCCCACATATCTTTATAACTTGTATATTATTTTAATTATGCGTCATGACATTTACACATCAGATTAATTCTTTTTCTGGCCCTCCCTTGACTCCATGTGTACCTGTCTGTGGAGCTTGAGGGGGATGTAGCAGCAGAGACTCAGCATGTCCTCCAGCTCCTGAGGGGTGGAGGGGATCAGGGGGATCGACTCCTCCTGCTCACTGTTCTCCAGCTCCCTCAGACGGCTGATAAACTTTGTCTCTGTGGGATAAACCAGACCTGACGGATGGAGAGGAAGAGGATGGTCTGTTACTCTGCCTCATGAAACAGATTCCGGTTTTAAACATCAGACGTCTGCTGAGTTTACCTGCTGGGCAGATCAAGGTGACGCTGCACAGGTCAGTGGGATGATGGGCAGCGTAGACCCCCGCAACGTTCCCACCCATCGATGCTCCGATCAGGTGGAAGGGTCTTTTATCCAGGCCGATACTCTGCACAAACTGCGCAGAGAGACAAACATTTATAGTCTCAATGTTTCTGAACATGTCGGCCTTGTGTTCAGAAATGTCCCCTGAAATGTCGGCAAAATAAACGCAGTCATTTCTTGGTTCATTCCGTCCCCCAGAGGAGCGCCCGCTCATCTGTCTGTGCTGAGTCTCAGTTTCACTGTAAACAGTAAGTTACACAGAGGCTGCACTCTGGCTTACTTCAGCGGTATGAATCGAAAAAGAAACAGATTTCCTTGTGATCGACTTTAATTAACAGCTCTTAAGTTTGCTGAAATAACAACATCATGACTCATGACAAGCTTTGTCAGGTCTGTTGTCAAGAGGAGAAAAAAATTACTTTAAAATGAGGAGTTTGTGAAACGGAGGTCAGATCGATCATTTCTGATGCATTTGAGGAAGTCCGGAAATCTAAACGCTGAACAGCTTTCGTGACAGATTTGGAAGTTGAATTTCTGATCTATAACAGATGAAGCTGAACTCGCTGCAGATGTCGGTTTATAGAGATTAATCAGAAGCTGAATCGTTGTCGGATGACGCTGATGGGAGCTGGGATTACAGTGTTTTTCCACACTGATACGTGATTGGTCAATACTACTCGGACTACAAAAACACCACAAACGGAAACAAGAACACTTCTTGCACTAAAATCCGGTCAGCCTACATTTTCATGTAGAATCTGTACATAGAGATTACATTTAAAGTAACCACCTGAAGGGAAGAGGCTGCGTTACATGCATTCTTTCTGCGCATGGCCTCTATCGTGACGTATGAGGACAGATTGATGATTGGTTCTGCATCAGGGAGCTGATCGAACACGTGGCATCAAGATACCGCTGGATTTGTCGGTGCTTAACTGAACGTTTCAATCTATAACTTTTGTACATGTCACAGTTTGTTTAAATTGAATATGAGGATGCAGGAACACACCCGACAACACACACGCTCTCTCTCACACAGACCTGGTGTATACGGCCAACCTGGCCCTGGATGCAGTAGTCCTCCACGCCTGTCCGACTCGTCCCCTCATGTCCCGGCATGTCCACACACACAATGTGCAGGTTTTTGGGGAGATACTGGAGGAGAAAACAAACAAACCCAACTGAAATAAAAGATGTACAACACTGCTGACTAATTCTGTAGCTATAATACATTTTGCTTCCAGACTGGAGACGTGACAAAACAAAGTTTACTCAAAGCAGACACACTTAACTCCCACGATGTAATGCACCTACAATATCGAGGCTTAGCTCACGGCTTGGAAAACTTTAAATGTTTTTTTGCAGATAAAACAGCTCCAGGAGTGTGTACACATTTTTATACCAACTCCTTCTCTTTCTTCTTCCTACAGTACTTGTAGAGACTCAGAGAAAAATGGCGTCTGCACCTTTTTGTGTGTGTTACCTTGATGAGAGGCAGCCACATGTCCTTGGTGGCGGAGAAGCCGTGCAGCAGCAGCAGTGATGGCGCGGCGCCCCCTGGCTTCCCACGGCTGGAATAACAGAAGCGATAACTTCCACTGTGAGAGTATTGGACTACCAGCCCGAGACTGCGACGCCAGTACCTGAGAGGATCACAGCAGGAATACTGGGGGTTATCAGGTTATCTTGTTAGCAGTGACTGTGCACACAAAGATCTTCTCTACTGTAATGCTTCTGTGGGACAATACCTCTGTAACTTTATATTCGCGATTTAACTGATGGTGGTTTTAGAGGAAAGGTCAGGGTATCAGTAAGTTTTAAGGTTTATCCTATTAAGAGAAAGAACACAGGTCCCGTTTGTTCAAAGGTAATCTGATCAGATCAAAGCCATCGGATTGGATCAAATATTGAGTTCAGTTGTGGAAAAAAAAAAAGTATTTCATCCCCATAAAATAATTCACCAAAATGCTGTAAATATAATTTATAAAATATTTAATTAAAAGCAACTTTTATAATGTGTGGGATTTGGCGCCCCCTGTGGACAAAGTATGTAGCATGTAGTCCCATTTCGAGCTCTGGCAATCCAGATTTGGTAATCATTAAAAGTCTGTACCTGGATCAGGTCGATCCAATCCAGTTCTCTTTGAACAACCTGGACAAAAGTGAGATGAATTACCTGATCCTGGATTAAAAAAATTGAATTCCAAATCCATCTTTAAAAACAACCAGGCCCAGGAATATCAGGTTAATTGTTAGGGTTAGGGTGTGTGAAATGGATCAAAATGAACCGAAATTGCATTCTATTGGGCTAAAATTATTCCCAGGTATCCTCAGACTTTCAGCTAGAGTAGGCAGTTTATTTAAGAAGATCAATTTTGTTACATTTCTTTAAATGCTCTTTACATGCAGACAGCACGCAATAAATCAAAGAAATAAAGAAATAATTCTGTATCTGTGGCTGCTGCAGGCCGGAAAGAAGTCCATCTATTAATTTCATTTGGACCGATTAAATGATTGGCTGATTGCCTGCCTCTCTCCCTACCTACTTGTCTTCCTGTACGCACTTCTATAAGCACTCAGAGTTCAGCTGAGACTGACATTTTTTTTGGTATCGGTCAAATTCAGACCTGGGCCGCCGGTTTAGCTCAGCGGTTAAATCGTACATCCCGTACACAGAGGCTACAGTCCTCGCTGCGTCGGCCCTGGGTTCAGCTCCCACCCACGGCCCTTTGCCCAAGAAAGGCATCAGAAAAAAAAGTTGGACCTGATTATCGTACAAGATGATCAGTAAGAGGATCCCGACAGCTTTCACAATTCATCATAATGGGGAAATAAATTTGTGTACCACCATATTACGGCAGTCAATCCAATCTGGAAAACCAGAAGTGTGAAACTCATTGGGGCATTAAAGTACAAATCAGAAGATCACCAAAGCCTGTGGGTTCACCCTCTGCACTAAATGTGAATTTCCTCTGATAGTTGTTATTTTTTTGTGTCAGTGGAAAGAGACTGACCTTAACCACCAGAGAACCTCGCGGCTAGCATCTCTCAAAATACATCGAGATGTTGCTCCAAAATATTAATAGTCATCCATCATTTGAAATCTTAAACATGCACGTCGGGCAGCTGCTCCTCATCACAGAGTACCAGTTGTATGCCCCATAAAAAGCGAATGAGAGTCTGACCATGAAGACAATGTGGCTCTTTTATACTGCTAAATTTTAACATTTACAGTGTTTCGCAATTTTACATCACAAAGCTGCGGACAAATGCGGCATTATATGACTCTGACTCAGCATTGAGTGTGTGTGTGTGTGTGTGTGTGAGAGAGTGAAACAGCAACCATAATCTGCTAAGTGGCCCACATGCAGGTTTCTTTTACAGCCTAGGCAAAGTCCAGTTGGCAAGGCCGTGCTGGCAGTCCTGCTCCTTCACAATAAAAGCGTTTAGCACAGATGAACTGAGACATAAAACTATTTATTTGTTAATAATTTAAAATGCACAATTCTTCATTAAATATGTTCAGAAGCGCAAGATAATATGTTTTTGTAGACATCTGTAACACGGCTGTTTGCAGGGCTGGTGTATAATCTTTAGTTTGTCCTGAGGGTGGAACTAGAGGAAAGGTCACAGGGTTTAAGGGTCAATTTTTGCACATTCAATTACCTCTACCTCCCTGTATAGTATGTTTATATTTCATGTTTGACATTATTTTATGATAGTATAGTATAATTTCTTGATATACATATTTGTATCTTCTAGTGATAGGTAATATTAACTATATAGTTTTATTTATATTTACTGTATATTTAATAAAGTCCATCCATCCTCTGAGGAGAATGACTGTGCTACAAAAAATCTGGTCAGGGCTTGTTGGGATTCATTTCTCTGGATCGAACAGATGATTTATTGATATAAAGTCAACTGACAAAAGTAAATCAGTTATCTGATTTTAATGCCCTTTTTACATCAATGGACTTTCAATTGTTTAAATCAAACAATAGGGATGTTTTTATTTCTCTTCCTGCCTTGCCTTCTTCATTATTGATAAAGAATGGGAACAAGCCTGTACTATAGTAAGTTAACGGTACCTAAAGCAATGTTGATCAGTCCAGCCCACGCATTTGTTTTTGAAGCCAGTGAAGTGAAGATGCAACTCCTTTTTAATAATTAATTTTTCTTACTTAAACACTGCTGTTAAACTTTGTTTTAGCGCCGTAGCCAATGGTGTTTGTGTTTATGCGATTAAGTTACATCCTGATGTGAATCCTGTATGAATGTGTGTGTGAAACCAAATTGTAATAAAAACAGATATTTGATTATTAAAATGAATATTTGATGGGGAAAAAAATCAGCACTACTGCGTCTGTCTCCCGAGCTGTCTCCATGTCCTCATGTGCACTCTCTTGTTTACAGAGCGTCTTTGAAAGCACACAACGTCACTTTAGTCCAGCTGAAAGGAGCTAATACAACAACCGTGTGGCGTGTGGTAACAACAACAACAACCCAGCAGAACAGAAAGGTATAGATATGTTGAAGACATGTTTATGTTTAAATAAATATACCTGTCACAGCACAGCTCACTTGGAGCACTGTTCTACCTTAATCTAATTATTTTATCTGTTTATTTTGCAAGGTGTAGGAAGCCTGTGTTGATCTTTTAAAAGGCATGTTTATGTTTAAATAAATATATCTTTGCACGTAAGTTTGTCTCTCGTTGTAGTGGTGTACCCTCATGTGGACATATTGCTTAAACATAGATATTCAAACAGTTCTAACCTCTGTGTTTTTTTAGAGGGAATAATCGAACATGCAAAGTATTTTCTATAGAAATATCTCCTCGTGTTTCCCTTTAACAAGATGACGTCAAACATCATTGCCAAACTTTGCCGTTATAAAATTTGAACAAGGCTCTTTGGTCTTGGTGCCACAAGTGGCGTCATCAGAATATGAATGTTGAATGTAGAGCCAAATCAGTAATTACTAGCAAAACCCAAAACATCATCTATGACGTTGCTTCAAAGCTTACAAGGGCATCAGGGCATCATCATGTAGTGTTGAAGGTTAATCACTTCTCATTTACACAACAAAACTCAGTGGAAACTCTCAGCAGTCTCACTGTGCTGTGCTGAACCGGACTGCTATTACCAGTTTTTTAAACATGCACCAAAAACCAGTCATACCAGTGTATTGTTGCGGTACAAGCGTGTTTTTTTTTATTACCAGTTGTAGGCCTTCAGGATAGCTCCGGGCCAGAACAGGAAGGAGGTGATGAAGGCGAGGACGGGGACGACTAGAACACCTCCTGATAGCATTACCAGCTCCATGGTTGCACACTCCTGACAAAGAAATACAAACACAAAACAGACTCTCACTTCATGATAACTTAGCTCAGCATCTGAATTGTGAATGCGGACCTTATGTCGGATTCGCACTGCTGCTACTGACATTTAATAGGAAAGAGCAAAGACTGCGACCAGTAAGTTATCATTGATCTCTTAGCTTTAACCAGCAAGCAAATGAGATGAGCTAAAATGTGTTTAATGGTTTCCTCTGCCAGATTCAATGTAATCAAGTCAGATAAGAGGGCAAATATCAGTTATATATCTGCGTATTCACTACAGAAATCGCACTGTAATTTGTTTTTAGCCTAGCTTAGCAAACATACAGAAAGCTAAAGGACACTGCTAGCATTGCTCAGCTAATTTCTCACCCCTCAGAAGGTTATCATGACCCAAATATTTCAAAATGTCACACTTTTAGGTCAAATGCTGAGTTGCTTCATTTTAACGAACAAAGGCAAACTTGTTTCAACCATTTTGTTGCCGTCTTTCCCTCCATTTTTTGACGTTATAATGACGTTACAATCAGATCATCTCATCAATACTTAAATGGGCATTAAACTAAATTGACACGGTTAGCCAACAGCGTGTAATAACGGTTGTATAATGTCTACATTATTAAAAACAAAGAGCTTGTGTTACAAATTGGACTCTGGGGTTTTTGAGTTTGTTGGTATTTACATGTCAAAGTATGACTCAAAGCTGCTGTCAAGTTGCATTGTGGGAAATTAAGATCCGGGATGACGAATTAATTGGAATAAAAGTCAGGAAATCTCAGCTCTGACATTTCCCCTACATTATAATAGTACAGTACTTAATCACGTCACTAGTTGATATAATTCATAATATTGGTGCATTTCATACATTATGAAGTCTGTTTTTATAAATAAATAAAACATAATATTCCTGTTATCTTTTATATTACACACTTTTTGTTTCTTTTTTCAGTAACTTCATTTAAGCTTTTTGTTTCTGTAAAATAAAATGTTTTTACGATCATGTTGTCTGTTTATAAATGCTACAATTCAATGAAATTATAATAATTCAAACATATACATATACATTAATATTACATATGACATTATCCAAAATATGATGATCATGAGTAGTGATCTTTTTAGTTAACACGTTCTTTTTTCCAGGTCAAGACTGAACTCTGAAGCCAACACAGACACAAATGTGAAGCTCTACATACTAATTGAGTCAACTGTAGAAATAGCACTTGGATATTTAAGTAAAAGTACTAATACTAGATAGTAGAAATACACTCTTACAAGTAAAGTTCCTGCATTAAAATGTTACTTAAATAAGCACACAGAAACATTCACACGAAAATGTCCCAAAACATAATCATGCAGAATGTTCCAGTTTAGAATACTGTTTATAGGTAAAGAGAAAATACTGCATTATTTATGCAATATCACACAAGAGGGAGTGCTGTTACACTGGATATCAGCAGAGCTGTGATGATCTTTAGCCTCTTGCCTATGAATGAATCACAGCCGTGCTGATATTTAGCACAACAGCACAACCACGAGTGTGATAACGCTGTTCTACAACAGTTTCATAACAGCATACACTCACCGGCCACTTCATTAGGTATACCTGAAAAATCTAATGTAATCCAATACACCAGCTTAGCCATAAGATTTGCTTTGATGTTGCCTGTAATGGACAGGCTTTTTTCTAAGCTGTCATAGAGGTGTTAATTCAATGATACTTCAGCGTCAAGGTCACAGTTGGTGGTGGGGCTGTACTGAGCTGCATTATATTCAGAGGGGTTTCTAATATTCTGCCCCCCTCATGTATGGAAATAGGGAGGACAAAAAATTAGAGACACATCTCAATATAATTTAGTTCAGTACACCATCTTTAACTACTCTTTATCAACACTCCTGGAATGCCTCTTGTCCAATCAGAATTCTACTACATACTGATTGGTAGTTTGTGAATTTACTGGAAATATAACATATAACATAACATATCATACATTATTTTCTGAATATTTTTTTGTATTGTTATTTTGAATCTAAAGAGAAACTAGTAACTAGAAGCATACTTCTCAGAACATATTTATTTATTTACAAATTTGTAGTTTAGGAAAGCCTCAAGTCTTAAGCAGCCTGATTGAAGCTAGATTATCCCTACCACTCTGAAGAATTTAGGACACAGTTTAAGGCTCAGGTAAATGACAGAAAGTGTTAATGTTACTTAAAGTTGCATAAAATGCAGTGCCGATATCGCAGTGAGTCGTCATCTGAAACCGGTGTGTGTGTGTGAAAGATGCGGAATACGGAACTTCCCTTTCCTGTTAGTTTTAGAGGAAATGTGCACATTTTAAACTGATTACTGAACGGTATAAAGCAGTATTAAAGCAGCACATAAACGTTTAAAATCTCATACACACGTGTTTCCTGTTTGTGATTCTTTAAGCGTACCTTTAAGGTGTAGGAGAAAACATCACCTCTCAAACATGATCGTAACAAGGACAGTGAAGGTTACATGAACTCACTAACACTGACTGCTAGCTTCTAAAGTAAGTATATATTAATCTGTATTATAGTGTGTTTGTAATGAGCTGTGCAGGAGTATCGCGTACCTGTCCGGGTCCTCTTCGGTCTGTCAAACAGAGCTGCCTCCTCCTCCTCCTCCGTCTCCTCTTTCACCCAAATTACACAACAGCCTTTCATCCTCACTTAAAGGGAAAGTACTGAGAGAGGATCCTGCTGCGTTCAGGGACTGTCGGATATATCAAAATCTCGTAAGTGCGTGACAAAGTAAAACTGAAAATGTGCGGTGCCTCCACATGAGGGCGCCACCTTCTCACTTTACAGCTTTAAATGTTCAGCAGTTCAGGCAGCAACATCTGTACAGTATATCACAACTACAAATAGATTAACTACGAAAACAATGGGCCCTAAAAACTTTAACCAAGTTTTTACAAAGTAAGTTTTCAATTACGAGGAATTTGCTGTGGTATTTTGAGAACTGAAAACAAACAAGTAGTACAAATTAATATAACATAATTTAATATAATGTAATATAATATAATTAGGAGGTTTCTGGTTCAAATCTTGGTTTGGAAGTAGGGGGCCTTTCTGTGTGGAGTTTGCATGTTTTCCCCCGTGTATGCGTGAGTTCCCTCCAGGTACTCCCTCACCTTCCTCCCACAGTCCAAAGACATGTTTGTTAGGTTAAAGGGATAGTTCAGGTTTTTTGAAGTGGGGTTGTATGAGGTACTTATTAATAGTAAGTGCACTACATACAGAAGATGACAGCCAGCATGGTCGCCTCTCGCCTTTTGACGGCTGGGATAGGCTCCAGCACCCCCGTGACCTTATCATCAGAGGTATAGATAATGGATTGATGGATAAGTGGTTTGGATCCGGACTTAGCTACAGTTGAATCCATCGATCTTTGTTTGGGGTAGATTGGTCACTGTCAAGTAGATATGAATGAACTACAGAGGGCCTGTGAGCAGATAAACTGAGATTTTAAGATATAATCTCGAAGATTTTCATGTAAATAAATCGTTAAGTCACTATCTATCGCCGAATAACACAATGGTGATTGAGCCTATGGCGCACTGAACAAAGCCTTTACATTTGAAGTATATAGTATTATTATGAACAGGGTGTCTGTGGCGACTTTCATAGAAAAAATCACAAGCGGCGCCCAGTTAGTGACGCGTTTTCCATCACCCAGCAGTGGCTGGTCTGCCAGAGAGGGTAGGCGGAGCTAAGTGGCTGCTGATCCGGTCTCTGCAAGTGTTGCGAGTAAACAGTAATCTACTATGGCTGAACAAACAAAGAAAAGATGGATGACTACAGATACAACTTCAACAATAAGTGAAAATCCAAAGAAAAAGAAACAAACTCGACGCTCCGATGAAGGCAAACAGTCTAAAAAGGAAAGCGACCGTCAGCGAGGAAAATCAAGAGTTACAACCGGAGCCAACTGTGGACGTCTGGTTATCTAGGATTTATGCGCCTGCAATTACCTTTTATCGCCATGAGGTGCTGCCAAACAGAACGAAACTGAGCTCGTGTGAGCTTAAACCCCTAAAACCATGACATCAATCTTTCTTCAATCTTTAGCAGCACAGAGCTAAGACTCATAGGTTAGCTAACACGTTTGGGTGTTTTCAGTTGTTGACCACTTCACACCTTGTTCTTTTTTCCAAAATGACTGTGTTTATAGGGTGTGCAAAGCATTAAATACATGCTTAGAGTGAGCTTCATACCCTGACAGGTACAGGTATCCCGTCTCTGAATCGAATGCCAAATGTTAAAGTGTTTACTTGGGTTTGGTTTCCACGAAGTCCTGAGAAAAAGAAAAAACAGCTGCAGTTTTCTTAATAATTCAGTCAAGTTACTCCATCACTCCATTTAATCAGAATACAAACATTAGGTATGACTCTTAAATATGAGGCTCAATCATCTTAGATAATCTGTTTATACAATCAGAGGAAGAGCTGACTAAGTATTACATATCCTCTTTAAACGCCCCCTCATCTCGCTGTGTGCTATTAAAGACCATTAAACGCTCCAAACTAAATAGTTTGACTCAGTTTGGGACTAAAAATATCCTTTTCTGGATTTTCTTTCCCGGTTCAGGAAGCGGCTGTCAGACGATCAGCGTGGTGATGTAACTGCACAGGAACGCCGACGGACGAACCACAGGAATACCTCACATTCCTGCTGGGAGTAGGTCAGCACACACACACACACACACACAAACCTCAATGAATGTTTTTGATCCCTGTTGTGAATTCCTCTAAATCAGAGGTTTAAAGCTGTCAAACTTTTTGTTTCGGTTGGATGGATTGTTCTGATCTGGAACTCGATCATCTGATTTCTGTCTCTGAAACCTGCAGTTAAAACACTTAAGGAATGAATTATTCCTTATTCTTCCCGACTACCTGAAACTTTGAAAGTTGTTTGCTGTTGAATCTCACCCTCCTCAATGACCTTTAATGTTTCAAGGTATAAAAAGTCCTTAAAATGAATCAGCTTGAATGTCTTTTTTACATCACAATAATGTTTTTGCCTTCATATTATTATAAATAACGTTAAATACAATTTGTAAAAACTTGCCAGAAAATGCTCATTTTGCGCTGCATGTGCAAATACAATGCTATCCATATGTGCAAAGGAGAATCTACAGATTACATTTACACTGCTCTACTCTTTATTTTGTGGGTGGCTAAAAGTTTTCAGCACAGAAACGTGGATAAATAATTACAAGACGTCGAGTGTTGGATTTAATATTATGGATTCAGTAAAGTCTCCATAAAGACGAGGCCAGATTAGGAAGCTACGGTGGCCAACAAGGGCAATTGCGCTGCAACAACCCAAACGTTTCCATTGGAAGAAACAGGCTGCAAATTCAGAAATGATGCCAATTAAAAAACACGCAAAGCTCCAAAACAAATGCAACAACGGAAACGCGCTGCAAATAAGAAAAAACAAGCTGCACAAAACTGAAACAAATGTATTAACATCAAATGCACTGCTAATACATAAACGATGCAAAGTCACAAACATAAATTACTTGTGATGGAAAATCGGAGTAAATAAAATGTTTGGATGTGTGTCCGCTTAGGGCTTCCGTACATCACAGATAACGTTGTATTCAACGGTAGTGTCATCTTTATGCTACATTTTTAGCTAAAAACATTAAATAATTTAACTGGCTAAAATAATGTTTTTGGTTCCAGTACAGTTTATGCTAACAGCAGTCATTCTAAAACAAAGGGATAAAAAAGGAGCAAGTATTAGCTCATGTTGTGTTGATTTGATCTGTCAAGCGCAGATTTTATTTCTCACTTTTTTTTTAGCATATTTCAAAATACTATTTTTGCAGCCAGACAACACACAGGATTACAAAAATGTGCCCCAGTTAAGTGTAAGCAAAATACAAAACTTTATTAGCAACATAACATCAAGCGTTTAGCAGCAACAGAGACTTGTGCTTATTAAAGAAGTCAAATGCTAAACGAATCAGCAGTTTGAATTAAATGTTTGAGCAGAAAGAAAAGGAAGAAAATAACACATTAAAAGATTAAAAGATAAAATTCAAACTATTTGTACAGATGGCACAACAAACAACCAAACTTAATGTAACTATTAAACATAATCTATTGTAAAATCCACAGAAGGGAAACAATAAAAATAGTGTTAAACTGTATAGTTTTAATTAGTTAAAAGCCTCCAGCCTGTCCAGTTCTCTGAGGTCAAACAATTAGACTTGTAAAACACAAAGCTGCATTGATTCAAACCTGATGTGTAACAAACTAAACACTGTGTTATCTGACTAAAGTGAAACATATGTAAAACTATTCTCACTGCAAAAACACTTTGTCACTTGATTTAATGTGATAAAACTTTAAAGGCCACCATTAACTATTGATAGTGTTGCATTGAATTGGGTTTCCTTGACCTTCTCTGGTCAACAACCTGTCGCTAAGTTATGCTAGTTTAAATTTATGCTTTTAATGCTATTTTTAAAACCACAAAGAGAGCTATAATTACATGACACAGAGGAGATGATACAGCAGGACTAAGAAACATAAGCCTCTTTCACACATGCTCTGCACTCCTGAAAATTTCCCGACATGTCCGGGTAAGCTACGTGCGTGAACGCAAACAGACCCCGACTTTATGCAGACTTTTTCCTGCAGCCTCCTGGTAAAATGTCTGCAAGAAGTCGGGGTGAGCCGATGTGTGAACGCAGCAGGTAAAATTCACCGCGAGCAAGTGGGAGGGGTGATGACGTTTATATCATGTGACCGGTGTGAAACCGGAAGAGCAGCACGTAACAGGATGATTAAAAACATGGTTGAAGAAGAAGGATCGTTTACAAGACGACAACAGCAGAGGTGTCTGCAAACTGCAAACATGTTCTGCCTCAGGAAACCCCCTCTATCCGACAGGGAAAACCTCCTGCTGTGAGGGACGTGTGTGAAAAGTCAACTCTGGAAAATGTCAGGGGTAGACTGTCTTGAAACTTTCTGGAAATTGTCAGGAGTGCATGTGTGAGCAAATCCTTAAGAGACCAAATCGTAATAGTGGCCCTTGATTTGAAATTTCACACACATTTGTCATCATGTTGTAGGTCTGCTCCTCCGTCCTGTGAGCTGCTGTTTGCATCTGAAACTCTGCAGACTGAAACCAGCACATCTGGCTCCCCTCACTGTCAGAGCTTTAAGTGCTAATAATTCAAAATGTTGTGAAGTGCTTTAAACACTTTTGTGTCAGTTAAACATCTCTTTATGTACTTGAAACACCGGAAGGCTCAACTGAACACGTCTTTGAGTACTTCAGTGTCACCTTAAGTATTTTAAACATCAATATATCACCTGGAGATTAATGTGAAATACTAGATGTCAACCGCTTACTTAAAGCGCTACTTATTTGTATCGTATTTATCTGGTACTTTGTTCTTTTGTTTAATATAAAACAATCTGCTTCTCGGTGTCTGTAGCACCTTGTAAATCTGTTTTTAGTAGTGCTTAAACTTCTTCAAACTGATCACCACGTTGTGCTGAATACATTATCATGCGAGTGTCTCAGTGCTGACAGGGGGTGTCCAGGTTTTGTCCGCACTTCCAGCAGCAGTAATGATGAGGATGCCACGTCCGGCCGTCTTTTGACGTGTGAAAGGACTGACAGAAGATCAACTGAGGAAGAGGAGACGTAAGAGAGGAGATAATCGTTACACACATACACAGATCTTCAGGTCGAAGAAGACTTATCTCCAGGTCACAAGCTTATTCTAACCCTGTCTAATGTGTCAAAGGTAGATAGTAGCTCAGTCCGTAGGGACTTGGCATGAGACAAAGCATGGAAATTGGGGCTGGTAGCTGGAGAGGTGCTGTGTCATTTCCTGAGCACTGTCGAGGCGCCCTTGAGCAAGGCACCGAATCCCCCACTGCTCGGGGCGCATGTCCATGTGCTGCCCCCTCACTCTGACATCTCTCCATTAATGCATGTCCATATAATCCTGTTTGTGCATGGGTGTATTTCAGGCTGATGTGTGTGCATGTTTGTACTAACAGAGCGAAAACATTAAATTTCCCCTCAGGGATTATTAAAGTGTACCTTCTACTTCAAACAAACATGCACATTTTTTAACATTGTAGCTAGCTGGACAATCTCCCTGAGACATTACTTTGTCATTTGTTTGTAATCATGTCAACAGAAGTCGACCTTGACGTTGCCTCACCTCGTCACAGCCGGAGCATCGCGGCCAGACCGTCTGACAGTAGTGTCTTCCACAGAGCAGCTTCTGATTGGACCAGAAGTAGACCAGGTCCACCAACCCCTTCCCGCACTCTGAGCACATGAAGCAGGTGGGATGCCACAGGGCGCTGTGATAACCGACACGCTCTGCGTAAACTGCTGGACTCTCTTTGGAAACCTCACCATGGCAACCAGAACAATGCTGCAGGAGAGAGAGGGGAGGATATTAAAGTGTGGGAAAAGTTGGTTCAAATAGCAATGAATAGTAATTAAGCGTTCATGGTATTGCAGAACTTTTTATCAGTGCAACATAGGCCTGCAAAATTTGACAAGAAAGGGCAAGCTTATAAAGAACTGGACCAGACTACCTGGACTGGACTAGAAATGCAACCAATGAAGCTGCAATCAGTATACGAGGATTTTAACTTCAAAGATGTCAGACACATTATTTCCTCACATGTTCAGTCTTAGCGCTGCTGTCGGTTCCATTAGTAGGACCAGCAGCGAGGGCAGAGCTGCTATTGGTCGAGTCGTGTCCCTGGTGCTCCAGAGAATTCTTCTTGTCGCTGTTGCTGCGCTCCTTGGCCTCCTTCGCTGTCCTCTGATTGGCTGCTTCCATCAGGGCTCCACCTTCGCCAGGTAAGGCCACCTCCCCGACTCCCAGCACTTCCTGTTTGTAGTGCTTCACAAAGAGCAGCATGGAGGAAATCTGCAGGAAGATATAAGAGAAGTAAGAACATTTTTTGTCAGCCTTTAAAACTGATATAAGCTTTAATCAATAGTTGGGTTATTAGCAAAACAGGTCTGTTGTATGGGGAATGAATTAAGAAAGATTTATACCACGTTAAAATAAATGTAATCAGTGAAATAAGACTAATGTTAGCATGTAGTTAAATTGTATGTACCTCCTCCTCGCTGGCCAGGCTCTGACACTTCATGGGGTCCTGATCGTAGATGGGGAGCTGACTTAAGAGCTGCCTGCGTCGCTCCAACGCTCCATGTGTACCCGCAACAGGACGCTGAGTCTCCGGAATGAGCTCCATGTAGTGCATCGCCTGAGGGGCATTTTACTTTGGTTATTTTTACAGCAACTTAGTAAATGGGAACCAACCACCTGAGCACACTTATCAGGCTGCAGATTCACCTGACAACAAGACATTTTGTAATTATCACTTCTACAAGAGGAAAACAACAGCATCAATTTAGGAGCGCTGGTTTAGCTCAGTTGGTAGAGCAGGCGCCCTGCAGGTTCGACTCCCGGCCTGCCGATCCGTTTGGTGCATGTCAACCCCCACTCTCTCCTCCCCACATTTCCTGTCTCACTTCATCTGTCCTATCTAATAATAAAGGTAAAAGCCAAAGAAAAAAAACCTGCAGCAATTTAGACCTGCAGATGTGCACATGTTGATGTTGCCACCGTCAGGCAAAGAGAGGAACTGCAATTTTAAAATGTAACTTGGTAAGTGGTGCGGGTTGGACTGGAGCTGCAGGTCAGAAACTGATGGAGATTTTTTACTTTTTTTTGGTGATATTAGCTAGACCCGGTTTTGTAAGATGCATTTTAGTTTAAGTCAGTGGTCAGCAAGAGTATTTATATCCTTATATCCTAGAAGCCCCCCCACTTATCCTGTTGAGGGTCGCGGGGGGCTGGATCCTATCCCAGCTGTCATTGGGCGAGAGGCTGGGTACACCTTGGACTGATCGCCAGTCAATCACAGGGCTGACACATAGAGACAACCTTTCATGCTCACACTCACACCTACAGGCAATTTAGAGTCACCAATGAACCAGCTTGTCTTTGGACTGTGGGAGGAAGCCGGAGACCCCGGAGAGAACCTACGCATGCACGAGGAGAACATGCAAACTCCACACAGAAAGGCCAACTTTGTCCAAACCGGGGTTTGAACCAACCTGTCCTTTGTTCTAAAGCCCTGGTTCTTAACTGGTGGGGCGGGACCCAAAAGTGGGTCATGGAGCTGTTTTCAGTGGGTCGCGGATGTGTGCTTGAAAAAACAAAACAAAAGTCTTTGCTGTGCTTTTACTTTGAAGGACATGGGTTTCCTTTGACGTGCATTCAGTAGTGGTGTAGTTTATTCACAGTCCATGTATCCACTGATTAGGTAATCCCAGCTAGCTTTACATTCTTGAAACTTGATGAGCCTGACAGTAGTTGCATTTATGTTGCACTTTTTTAGTTTTTTGTTGAAAAAGGCGGCTAAGTGAACGAATTGTAGAGGAAATATTATCTATATCTTATGCACTGCCACCTGCTGGTCATTCTGCTTGACTATTATACTATCGTGTTGTGTGATGTTGACATACTGTGATGTGTCGTTTCATCTCAGGTCCAAACTGCACAGATTTTAATTAAATCAATTTGACTGGTTAAAAAATTTGGGTTGCGATTCGTCATTAAAGAGGTGGTGGTGGGTCCTGAGGCTAGACCAGTTGAGAACCACTGTTCTAAAGTTTAGTAGGCCAAAGATCAACTTTATTTGCCTCTGAGCACATATACAGAGCTTGAGCACACAAAATAAAATATCTGCTGTGTTGAAAGAACTCTTTACGTCTATGAAACAGCCTCATATCCACCGAGCGCCTCTGACATTCACCTGTTCCAAAGAATTCATATAAAAACGCAGACTTCACTGCTGAGGTATTCATATCTGCTGTGTGGGTGAAGACTTTTATAACCTGTTGATGTTTATACTACCTTATATAAGACTCATAACACCACAGTCTATAATGAAAAATATATGAAAAAAATAAATTACATAAACGATAATTTCTCTGCTTGTTTAGCTTTTGTCCTCATATATCTGTGGCACTGCTGATCCATTTAAAAAGCCCTTTGTCTCTTTATTTCTGCACTCTGCTGGCATCTCACTGGCCTCACATTGCAGTGTGAATAAACTCTCAAAAACAAGCATCAGACATATGATTCCTCTTACTAACTTGGCAGGATGACACTTTTGGAGTCTGTGCATCACATTTAATCCTCACACTGTCCAGGTGTTTCAGTGACACACCTGTGTGCTGTCAGATAGTGACGAACAGTCTGCAGCTGCAGATTCATTTCACAATATTAAAGAGTTGGGTGAAATAAGCACCCTGAAAGCAGTCCCAGTTTGTGTCTCTACAAGTTCAGCCATAGTGACGTCCCCCTCGACTCCCCTGCTGTGCTGCAGGGCTCAATAATCACTGTCATCCTCATAATTAGAGGTTGTGAAACCTGAAACATACTTGAGTCGGTTTTTAATGGAAACCAGACGGTGTAGTCTGACACAGCGAGAGCGCTGCAGAGAGTGAACTGCGTCTCTTTAGAATGGGAATAATATGTAGTTTTCCTATTTACCTTCAGTAAATTTGTGTATTTTTCGCTTGAACAGTTGTGAAAGTTTGAGCCCAAAGATCTCACTCACTTTCTTTATAAGCATGTGAGACAGGAGGTTGAAAACACAGCTTAAAACTAGGGATGTTAACCGAGGACGTTTGCAGAAAAAACAGTCCGTGAGGAGAGCTAAAGCAGCCGGAACGTAATCCTCCGTAATGACAACCCGGCTCCCATCAGCGTCATCTGACAACGATTTAGCTTCTTATTTATCTCTATAAACAAACATCTGCTGCAAGTTCAGCTAACAATCTGTTCAAGATCAGATATTTCAACTTCAGATAGCCTATATTCGCTTGAGGCTGCGTCACGAAAGCCGTTCAGCGATTAGATTTCCTGACTTCCTTGAATGCATAAGAAATGATCGATCCGACCTCCGTTCAACAAACTTCTCATCTTAAAGTAGTTTTCTTCTCCTCTTGAGGACAGACCTGACAAAGCTTCATTTTGACTTGTGCATCCTGATGTTGTTATTTCAGCAAACTTAAGAGCCGTTAATTAAAGTCAATCACAAGAAAATCTGTTTCTTTTTCGGTTCATACCGCTGAAGTAAGCCAGAGTGCAGCCTCTGTGTAACTTACTATTTACAGTGAAACTGAGACTCAGCACAGACAGATGAACGGGCGCTCCTCCGGGGTATGGAATGAAACAAAAAAATGACAGCGTTTATTTAGCAGACATATCTGGAGGGGAGAATTTCACTTCACTTTGATCTCAATGCAGGGCATGGAAAAGGAAGTCTTGGTTGGAAGTCATTTATCGCTAACTGCTGGCTGAACCGGAGTGCCCGAAAAGTTTGCCGTCACACCCAGAGGCTATATCCTCTTCAGATGATACCTGATGAGTTCATACAATGAATTTCTCATTTCAAATATGATTGCACTAGATTTGTGTGGATCTCAGCAGCCTCTCTGGTGACTAAAATGTGACTTTAAGAGCTGCCAAAGACCAACAGACTGCAGCTTCACACGAACAACCAACCTCCTGAACTCCACACTGATCCTCACCAGCGTCTGGTTGAGGCCGCCCGGCGCCCAGTCGTATGTGGTGGTGTTGAAGGTCGGGTCTTTACGTGACACCACCGGGTTGGTCACGATCATGCGGTTCCTCTTGTACATGCGCAGCCCGCCGCCTCCTTTGACCTTCGTCGTTAAATGGCCGCAGGGCGAGTCTGCGAGCAGGCGTCCCATTCGCTGGTCATCTTCAACGTCAGTCCCTGGAGCATGGTCGACCGTGCTGCAGCCGCAGGCGATACAAGCTTTCCTGCAGAGTGGATAGGTCAAGAAAGATGGGAGAGAGAAAAGAAGGCATAAAGTGTTTAGAGGTTAAACAACGATATATTACATGAACAGCTTGAAGAACTAACATCTATGTTGCCAAGTTGGAAGGTTTTCTGAAGGCCTATACTGGCCTTGGAAGGTTTTATGCCTGATTGGTCTACTTTAATATGAATTGGGTTGGTATCAATTGGGGAAGTTTGTGACAAATCTTGGTTCAGCGAACAAAACATAAGGCTACTACCATGATAAGTTTGTTACATTTTACTTTGTGCAAGGTGACCAAAAAAAATGACATTTCAATCAATTCCAAGCAGATTTAGATATTTAAGTGTTCAGTGTATTTTTTCTGGTCAAACTGTTATTATATGTTGTGCGCTCTGTGATATTCGACATGTCTCTGTTCATGTAAGGAAAGACTCTTTTTATTATTGCAACCCTGGCTGAATGCTCGTCACTGAAATGCAATTTGGGAGTTGTGGTTGACTTCTCTTCTTGTACCTTTGACCCTTTTAAATAAATGTTTTCTAAAAAAGTTTAGCTTCCTCTGATTGGATGGTCAATGGACAACGCGGAGGCGAGCTGATTGGCTTGTTAGCTGAGGCGCAAAGAAAATGTGCGCATATAACCTATAGCCTGTAACTTCAGGTTCACACATGCACATAGGAAATTTGTGTGTCTGTAACTCAGACTTTGTAAAATATCAAAGTTGAAAACATTGTGCCGCAAATTTGAAGTCCACAAACACAAACAGTTTCTGCAGCTACAAAAACTTTATACAAATGTTTTCTGTGAGCACAAAATATTTCTACACCTGCAAAACTGATTTACTAATTAACAAACTTGAATGTGTGAGGACACTTTTTCTTCACGCATGCACACAAAACGTGAAACACAACAGCAGGCTGTGAACATTATTTTACAAGCTGAAAATCTTTTTGGCCTTTATTTGCCCCCATAGTTTTCTATCACTGTTGTTTACCTTTTGCTGTGAGTTTAACATCCATTTAAAACATTGAGACAAAATGAATCTTAGATGTCAAAAAGCTGATTCATGTAACTTCCTCACAGGAGTGCACTGGCTGCTTCAAACTAAATGAATTAAACTTGGTGCTGAGTTTTGATAACTAATGATGCATCCTTATTCCATCATCCCTGTGCATTTCTTTCATGTGTGTTTGCAGCCTCTTGAGTCACGGCTTTCAGTCAATACTCTTTAACATACAAAACCACTAAATCTTCCTTTAGGAGCTTTAGGAGGGGGGAAACCATGAGGACTGTATTCATCTCTCCTCATTACTTTCATTTCATTTCTTTTCTTTTAGTCTTTAAGGGAATATAAACAGTAACAGGACAAAGAAAGACAGGGAAGCGTTGCACCTCCAAGAATGTGGCTGAAATCCAGAGCAGCTCTGCTCACATACGCGACACGCCGCTGAGCCTCCTGCACTCTGCTTCACTGACATCTGAGAGGAGACACAAAGCACAAACACAATGATGTTACACATTTCAAGTATTTATACAACTCAAATCACTTGTTAAGAAAAGTTTGACTTACTTATCAAAGCTTTGACTTTGTATCTGAAGTCAAATGAGTTCAGCAGAGTTTTGTTTTAATATCTGTACAACAGCCTGAAGTGACGGTGATTATTGTGACATGCGAGGAAGTGTTGGATGAGAAGGAAAAGTTGTTGTTTTAACTTTTCTCAGTGAGTGTGGGAGGAAGAGACGGGAGTTTACACGCACACACACGTACACAGATACGCTCAGTGAGGATGATCTCATTGGTCCACCCAGTGACATCATCATCACAGTAATAACAAACAGTCTTATCTGTCGTCCCAGCTCTCCATTTCTCATCGTCCTCCTCCTCACTTCTATACATCTGTATAAACTAAACTCACTTCAACTCTGTTTTCGCGCTCGCTCTTCTTCATGGTTTGTCTTTCTGTCCTCACTTTGCCTCCCCTTTCCTTTTCCTGTTTTCCTTTAATTTACAAAGAAAAGCACATACCCACAAGAAACATCACTAATAACCTCTACGCGTCACTTTACTACGTTAAATCAACTCCATCTTAATCTGACAGCCTAAAGCCAGTCGAAGGCCACAATAAACTTACTTTAGTGAATGAGCCAAAAAACACATTCAGGAATGACTGACGGTTTTTAAAGCCTCTGGTAACCCGACGAGTGTTCTGCTAAAACATCCTGCTGACAGACTGTCCACCTGTCCATCGGTCACCAGGCATTACTGCAACAAGCTCTATGAGACATTTAAACATGTCATATACTGTAAATAGAGAAGAACAAGCTCTTCTAAGATGATAAATTGGCTGCAGGGATTTGCTCCCATTCAGCCACGAGAATATTTGTGACATTGTGACATTGAGTCCTAGGGCTTATCTTATCCCAGGATGTAGGATGCACATGTCAAGTTCTTTCAACACCAAAGTGGGAAAAGCAAATACTCCTTTATGCCCTTGCTTTGTTCAGGAGGGCATTGTCACGTTGAAACAGGAAACAACCGTCGCCAAACTGTCGACACAAAGCCAGAATAACATCATTAATGTACTATGTTGCAGCATTAAAGGAAAAGTTTGACATTTGGGATATTCGTTTTTTTTCCATCTGTCTTTACTCGCACATAAATACTCCCCTGTAAAACTGCTAATTGTAATTTTTTGCATAAAACTTGGAACTGATTAAACAAACAAGAAAGAAAGAAAAAAAATCGAACATATGTCAAATATACTGTATATGTATTATTTCTACTGCATAATCTTCCTGCATATCCCTTTGTAACTGCAGATGCCCCCTGTTTTTAAACACTAGTATATTCTTCCACATTCTTCTCTCTTCAAAGTGAGTGTCGACAGTTGCCAACTCAGCAACATAATAATAACACACACACTTTGTCAGTCAGTGTATTCCTGAGGGACGTATTGAAGTTTTTCTTCAGCTGTTTTTGTTCGGCCGTCATCACTGAGACCTTTTCAACACAAACTGCTCAACAGTCTCTTCACTGTCACACACACACACTGCGTTTCTCTTCACACCTCTAAACACACTCATCTGTTGTCTCTCTCAGCTAATGAAAGCTTCTCTTTCTCTCTCTTCTGATAATGTCTTAATTATGTCATGCTCTGTCCCCCCATGAGAATTAGGCCCATAGTTGTAAATGTGGGCAACAAAGCAACAGGCAGCACAAGCTTAAGTGACCTTGAATGTTTGAAAAAAAATTGTACTTTAAACAAAAACACTGCATGGCCAAAAGTATGCTGACCCTACATGCATTCTAGGTCTGTTGTACTTGATCTGGTTAACTAAAGCCGTGTCCCAATCCACGGGCTGCAGCCTTCGAAGGAGGCGGTCTGGTCTACCCTTGCGTCACCAAACGCTGCTTCTGTCGCCTAGCAACAGGTAGCTAGTGGGCTAACTAGCTAGCATAACTAACGTCACGTAACGTCATCTCTTATATAAGATAATTTCCTTCAAGGGCCCTTTCGTTTTCTTAACCACGTGTAACACTTGCTATTCGATTGAGTTAAAACCAACAACGTTTACATTTTAAAGTGTATTCCTCGGCCGTTTAAAAGTCTGCCATTTCGTTTGAATTAGCGCACAATGCGGGATACGATGGGCCGCGAAGGATGCACCCTACGGCCGCATCTGAAGGAGCCTTCGAATTGGGACAGCCTTCGACACGCTTCTGTGAGGCAATCGGCCTTCAAATAAAAAAGAATTGCTCGCCTTGGCTTAGTCCAAAGGCAAAAACAAGCAAACAAAAAAACATCCCCTTTAGTAAACTAAACTAATAGCTCTGTGGAGTAGTTGAACAGTTAGCTAAAACTAATAGATACTTTGTTAAAATAGTCAGCTTAAAATATTGGATATCGGTTAAAATTGTTAGCTAAAACTCATTGGTTGAAATAAATAGATAACATTTATTGATATTCCTTTGAAATATTTTGTTAAAACTAGTAGATAATTAAAGTAGTTAGCTAATATCAATGGATAATCCATTGAAATAGTTAAAAATACTGGATATTAGTTCATATAGTTCGCTAAATTTAATATCTCGAAATAGTTCACTTAAACCAATAGATAATCTGCTGATTTAGTTATCTAAAATTAGTGGATAATCAGTTGCAGTAGTTATCTTAAACTAATAGAATTTCCTGCAATAGTTAGCTAGTTAGTATGTAAGCTAAAAGTAGCCTAATGGATTGGTCAGTTAAAGTAGGCCCTAGTTAGCTAAAAGTACCAGATTATCAGTTGAATTATAAAGGTAAAAGCAGTGGGTAATCAGTAAAAGTAGTTGGCCAAAACAAATTGATAATCTGTTGAAATAGTTAGCTGAAAGTAATGAACAATCGGTTTAAAAAGTTAGCTGAGACTATAAGATATAATTGGTTGATATAGTTAGCTAAAACTAGTGGAATCAGTTGAAGTAGCTAGCTAAAAGCAATGGATATAAAGTAGTTAGCTTAAAAATACTGGATACCGGTTAAAGCAGTTTGCTAAAACGTATCAGTTGAAATACTTAGCTTAGAGATAATCCGTTGAAATAGTTATCTTAAGATATTGGATATCGGTTAAATACTAATTTGCTTAAACTAGAGTATGCAGTTGAAGTAGTAAGCTAAAAGTACTGGATAATCAGTTGAAAAATGTTAGCTAAAACGGATAATTGATTTTCACAGTTAGCTAAAGTCTAATGGATAATTGTTGAAACATTTAGCTTCACTGACAGAGCCATCCTTAATATTGACACTTCAGTTGTATAAAAAGTATTGTAACAATATCCACTTTATTAAAATCAGTGGTATTAAATGACACTCAAGATGATAGATTAATGATGGGGTACTGGAAGTCATCTATCAGGACTGTGAGGTTTCTGCAGGCCAAAAAGGTTGTGAACCACTGCAATGTGACGTCAGGAGCAAAGCGTTTGTTTAATGGTGTTCGTCTTTGTAAGTATACTCACTATGACTCTATGAGGAGCATGTGAGTCACAGTAAGTGGAGACATGACTTAAAAGTTCATCTAATTAAGAGACAAACCTATTACTCAGCCTGAAACCAGCCATGACAAATCTGGCATGATGCAAGTAATGTCTGGTGTATGTTTCAGGCATTTTAACCTTTTATGGATAGAAAGTGACAGGAAACAAGAGAAGACGATCAATGACACATCAATTTTAGGAAATAATAATAACTTTAAAAAAAAAAAAGTTAAAACTTTTCATTATTTATCAGCACATTCTGTCTAACTCCTCTGTTTTTAGTTACTCCCTCACAACCTTAAATTGATTTAATGGAGTTAACTTAACCACAAACAATTAAGAGCATTATTAGTTGCCCTGAATAACAGCAACTTCCCCATGATAGAAATGAGCCAAACGAGAAATGCATTTTTTCAGAAAGAGTGAAAGCGTGGCAGCTCTATATTTAGGAGTTAGATAAGGCGAGTATGTTGTAGTTGGATCAGAGTCGGCTGAGCCTTGCTGAGTTATTCTAAACACGTCGCTTATGTGAAGGGGAACCAGCAGGAAACGGTGTGCGATAAGAAGCTGTAGGTCAATGAGGCGACAAACGTCCTAAGTGTGAGGCTTGAACTTTGTCAAATGGCATCCTGGATATTTCCTGTTATTCTCCTGCTACCACAAAATCACAGCCTATATGCAACAAATGAACTAGCGCTTTCAATACAGAGAAGCTTGTCAGTCAATATTCAAAGTGTAAGTTGGTGTATAAGGAAGAGACAGCGGTTTGATTGGTCGGGAGTACTGTATACATAGATTTGTAGTTTCTCAATTTTCAGTTTTCTCAAACAGTCACTCAAAATGTCGCCCAATGCCTAATGTGCTGATGCATTTTGTCTTTGTATTTGGGATTGTAAAAACTGAGTATTAACTTTAAGTTTGCACCTATAATTTCAAAAAACTGCTTTTTTAGACCAAAGATTAATGATTTCAAAGATCGGCTGTATGATTCAGGAGAAAGATTGTTCATACCTTTTAAGACTGTTGCTATAAAATCCTTCACAATCGACAAACAAGTACCATGATGTAAAGCAAACGACCAACAACAGGTAATGTAGCTGTCTTTAGCTAGGTTGTGGGTTAGCAGAGTAGCTAACGAGTGACTGCCTTTGCTGCTGAAAAGCTCACACGCACAGTGGACAAGGTGGCTTTCCAGGTTACTTAAACAACTTTCCTGCTACTATAGCGAACATCAACGTTAACATTTAAAGTGTATTCCTCGGCCATATAAGAGTCCGCCATCTCGTTTGAATTTGCGTGCTAAATATCAGTGCTAAGCTAAATGTCAGTGGTTAGCTATTATGTGACTTTCTCTGAGCTACTTTATTGGTTCCCTTGTTGACAAGGTTTGTGTATAAACACAATATAATTCTTTACCTAACAAATCCAACAGCTAGTGGACTGTAAGGAGATACATACATTTTTATCAAAAACATGAACAAGGATTGCTCACCCCACTTTGCATCATTTAAAACTAAAAATGTAAATCATTCCCCAGGTCCAGCTTCTCGTTCGTGGAAGATGTACTGCTTTTCTTTGTCTTTCTTTATAGTTGATTGGCTACGGGACAGTATTACAGATGGTTTTAGATTTCTCTGGCATTTTAAAGACAAAATATTAATCAAATAATTATATATTTTATGAGAGTTTCCGCTCAATTCATTTATGTAGTTTAAGAGTTTGTGTTTTGTATTTTGTTTGCAGAGCTACCATATAACTCCACAATCCTGAAGCCTATTGTGTGTGTGTGTGTGTGTTTATATGTGTTGCGGGTTATTTCCATCCTGGTGATGACAGTTTTTCCAGCTCCAGGGTTATAAAGGGGTGCAGGAGGGATCAAACCCTCGACAGGTGACACTGATCCATCAGATCCATCAGACTGATGTGACCTCTGGATGGACAGGAGGAGGATCTGCGGGAGACAAACTGTTCTCAGCTGCCAGGACAGAACAGACCCAGCTGGGGGGGATCGGGTCCTCGTTGTCCTGGATTACCTTCACTGCCTGAGTGAGAAATCTCCAGCTGTTTGAAAAGGATGGATGTGAAGGAAGCAGAGAGATTCCTGCCATCACACCATCGCTCAAACTGACGTTTTGGCCGCTAACTGTTGCACCTTTTCCTCTTGCAATATATTCCTTTTACAGAGCGAAGCAAATCATCTCCAACAAATAAAGTCAAGTCAAATTCAGCCAGTCTCCTTAGAAGAATATTTTGGTTCACCACAGTTTTGGTTGATCAAATTTTCACCACACGTAAAAAGCAAAAGTGATTTTAAAACAGAATAGAAACTGCTTCTCTGTACCAGGGAAATTAATTTAGTTGCAAAAACGTATTATTTCCTCACAGAGTTCTTTGGACCAAGATGATTTTAATGAATGTAGTCATGCAATCAAGCCTGGCCTGGCTCTAAGTTGCTAATTGTTCATGTATCAGTGCAACTAAACAAACCGTGGATTCATGATTGTTAAATGCCATCTGACCCAGAACTCATGATTCTGTTTTGTCTGCACATCAGTGGCTGCATGCATAATTTCCCGTCACTCCTCTGTGCCTGGTCATGCAATATTAATTCACACATCCAAAGTGGACATGAATATGCAGACAGTAATGCATTTCTTTTATAGTGTATGGTTTATGTGTGTTTGTGTTTGCAAAATGCCCTGCCTCTTATTGCCTTTTCAAGAACGAGAAAAAAAAGCATTAATTAGGTTTTATATCATAGAAATCTGACGTATTAGAACCATTCAAGCTTCCACCTTCAACCTTCATTCAATCCTGTTAAGATTTTTGAATTGCTGATTAAAACTCTCAATGATTTAAAAAGGTCCACTTTTGAGTTCATTGATGCCCTTTTCTCAGATCATTTAGTAAAAACCTTCTTTCCAACACAAGAGTTTCTCCAGACCTCCATCATCAGACTCGCTGACCCTCTGACCCTTGACCTCCTCATTAGTTTAATTAATCTGGAAGTATCCATGATTAAGTATTAGATGTAAGTGTTCGTGTCTTACCTTCTCCATGGCTGAGCTCACATCCATGTTGTCCGCTGTCTGTCTGTGTCTCCTCTCCTGCTCAGCTCCCTCTGCCTTCAGCTCTTCCAGAACAATGAGACTTTAAATTCCTCTCCTGTCGACCACACTTCCTCTCTCCCCGCCCACAGTCGCTCCTGCCGCCGCTCTGCTCCGCCGGCTCTCCACAGCCCACTGCACTTTCACCGTCTAGACTTTCATCTCATTCCTGCTGAAAAACATCACCCATTACTTAACTTTTAACTCAGGGCAACAACTGAGCTCACCTCCTTTCTCTTAAGCTCTCAAATTCTCCTTGTCTGTTCTGTTTTTCCTCCCCTCTTCCCTCCTGATTCCTCCTCTTCTGCTGCTCGCTCTCCCTCTCCACCCTCTGCAACTTGAACTCTGCAGGTTTCTTCACCTCCTGGTTTTGCTCCAACACGCCTCTGAAGGGAAACTGAAAGTCTCTCAAACACCTGACAGAATTCACCCTCTGTTTTTCTCCCTGATGTGTTAAATATTACAGGTAGCTCCTGTGTTACTGTTGCAGACCTTGTACAGCTGCAGACTCAGGTCAGGGAGGTCTCTGGTTTTAAAACAAAATCTGTACTGTTGCTAATGACTTAAATATTCTGCTGCAGGTTGGCAGATCAGGGTGTGAATTAAGTCTTGATTCTCTGCAGACTGGATGACTACCTGGCGCAGCGAGGCCTGACTGAACTGTTTGTGTTTTTAATCTGAGACAAAGACAGAGAGAGCCCTGAGGAAATCCCTGCTCACGCTCTGCCGACCAATCAGAGTGAGCCTGAAAAACTTCTCATCCAATGGGAACTTCATTGATTCCTCCTCCTCCTCTCATTCTGCAGCTCTTCAGAAGAATTTAAACCACAGAGCCAGGCAGGGCAAAACTGCCAATCAGAGCTGGGCAGGGACAAATGGTGTTAACCACAGGCGTAAAGTGCAGACGAGAGCCAGGCAGGGATTAGGAGACAAGGCAAAATGCATTTAAATAGAGCCAAACTGGGCTAAACAGAGCCAGAGAGTAGAGCAGCAAAGCTAGTTTTAGCAGCAGGGCTAAACAGACCAAGTCTAGAAGACAGATCCAGGCAGAGAAAACGAAGCGAGAAAGAGCCATGCAAGGCTAACAGAGATTAAGAGACAAGGCTGACTTCATCTAAATAGAGCCTAACACCCAGCTTGGGTTAGAAATGGGGCCAATGGGGCTAAAAGTGAGGCAGGGCACACAACAAAAACAAAAAACACTCACGCCTCATTAGCAGACTGAGTCGATTCTCAAAAGCTCAGAAAACCAAAAATAAGACCTTTGGTGGTTAACATTTTTGTTGTAATCGGTTTAGTTTAAGACAAAAAACAACTTTGGAAAAAGATCATGGTTTGGGGTAAAATAAGCATGGTGGTTACTTAACTTATAAAAGTTAAGTTACAAATCTTACTGATGTAAATAAGTTACATTACGTAGCAAATTAAGTAGAAAGTCAGACATGAGTGATGCGACTTATATACATGTACGTGAAGTAAAGTGTCAACCAGGACATGAACACCGGCCTCTTCAAAGTCAAAGTCCACCAAGACCTCCTCCTTACACAAATGTTCTCGCTCTTTATACTATGTCATCCTTTTTTCCCATCAGAATAACTTGAACTATGAACTTTAGAGACAGCATTGACTGACACAGATAAATGCATGACAAACACTAAACGAGCTAACAAGCCAGGTATGGTGAACTCAACACCAACCTGCTAATCAGTGCAAACATATAAACATATAACACTAAATGGGTCACAGGCTTCTCGGACGGCCTGTAAGTACAATTAAATACACAGCAATCCATATGAATGGTCTGATATTTAAATCCCAAGAAGGGACCACCAACACAGACAGCCCGAGAGGTTAAGTTCGGTGACTGAATTAGCTTTAGTGATGTGCATCAAACAGCAAGCAGCACCCACCTGTCACTCAAAGCGACCGCCCTAATTATGTGTAATAACTGCAGCCAGCCTCCCATGCAGGAGATGTTATGACATTATCACACTGTTGAACAGAGAATAGTTCACTTTCACTTGCTTTTGTCACACATGTGACACATATTATTAAAGGTGTGGTCACATGCACCAGATGGGTGTGAGTTGTTTGTATGTTTCTTTTTCACAGGTAAGGAAATCAAATGAAATGCGTCACAAGGCACTGCTGTTCTTTGTGTCCAGTGTCTTTACTATTCACCAGACAAATATTGGGACTTTTGCAAAGACAAGCTACAGACAGGAAGAAATGCAACACTGGGATTGCTGGAGAACTGGTTCCACTTCAAGCTGATGCTGATTCCAAATAAGAAAAGGGAGATTTGAAGGAGCTACGACTCAAAGTGAAAGTAACTTTCAGGAAACTTTATTAACAGACAGTCTTCTGGTATCGTTGCTGTTTTTCAACTCAACACAGAGACAATGTTTTCTCAATCAGAGGAGAATCTGTCTTGTCCTGTCTGCCGGGAAATCTTTAAAGATCCTGTCGTTCTGTCCTGCAGCCACAGCTTCTGTAACGACTGTCTGCAGAGATGGTGGAGAGAGAAACAAATAAATAACTGTCCTCTTTGTAAGGAAGTATCTCTGTCAAGTGATCCACCTCGTAACCTGGCGTTAAAGAACCTGTGTGAGGCCTTCTTAGAGGAGAGAGATCAGAGAGCTTCAGCAGAGTCTGAGGCTCTCTGCAGTCTGCACTCTAAGAAACTCAGACTGTTCTGTCTGGACCATCAAGAGCCGGTGTGTGTCGTCTGTCGAGATTCAAAGACACACAAGAAGCACGAATTCATACCCATTGATGAAGCTGCACAGGATCACAGAGAGGAGCTACAGAAAGCTCTGAAGCCTCTCCAACACAAACTGAAGGTCTTTGAACAAGTTAAAGGAAACCGTGACCAAACAGCAGAATACATTAAGATCCAGGCAAGACACACAGAGCGCCAGATTAAGGAGCAGTTTCAGAAGCTTCACCAGTTTCTACAAAAGGAAGAGGAGGCCAGGATCTCTGCTTTGAGGGACGAAGAGAAGCAGAAGAGTCGGATGATGAAGGAGAAGATTGAGGCTCTGATCAGAGAGATAGCAGCTCTTTCAGACACAATCAGAGCCACAAAGGAGGAGCTGAGAGCTGCAGACGTCTCATTCCTGCAGAACTACAAGGCTGCAGTGAAAAGAGTCCAGCAGCGCACCCTGCTGGAGGATCCAGAGCTGGTCTCAGGAGCTCTGATAGACGAGGCCAAACACCTGGGCAACCTGAGCTACAACATCTGGAACCAGATGAAGGAGATGGTCTCCTACTCTCCTGTGATTCTGGATCCAAACTCTGCTCATCCAGAACTTCTCCTGTCGGAAGATTTGACCAGTGTGAGTCATGGAGAGAAACAGAAGCTTCCAGATAATCCAGAGAGGCTTGACTACTTCCCCATTGTCCTGGGCTCTGAGGGCTTTAACTCAGGGACTCACAGCTGGGAAGTTGAGGTTGGAAATGATAAACGCTGGGTCATAGGTGTGGTACAGGAGTCTGTTCCAAAGAAAGGAAAAATGCGAACTGGATTCTGTGAAATCCGTTTTCTTGATGGAAAATACTTAGCACTCTCTCCACCACTCCCATGTAAAGTACTCTCAGTGCAAAAGAAGCTCCAGAGGGTCAGAGTTCATCTGGACTGGGACAAAGGAAAGTTATCGTTCTCTGATCCTGATACCAACACACACATACACACCTTCACACAAACTTTCACTGACAGGATGTTTCCATTCATTGGCACCACAACTACACACCCAGTGAAGATTTTACCAGTGACAGTCTCTGTAAAAGTGGACCAGCCCACCGTCACTTCATTTGCAGGCTTATGGCGAAGTCTCTTCAGGTTTAGATGGGCTTCTCAGTGATACCCAATTCCCAAATTTAGTTTTTGTTGGTATTTTCACAGATTTTCAAGAGTGGAAAACTGCAAAGACCAAAAATCCACATGAATGGGTAGAAATATCGGGGATATTAGGACCATGGACAGTGAAAGGGAATAAGGCTTATTAAATATTCTTCAGCTTTTTTGTCGGGAGATTTTTAACTTTACTGTGTCATTCATTTTGTAAGAGCACTGGTTACTTCATTTTAAAAAGTGGAGACTCTTGACTTAGGGTTAATGTTAAATTCACTGTAGGTAGGTTTTATAATGTAAGCTTGACATAACTGTTTATAAGTTTTGCTACTGTGGATTATTATTAACTATTTTTTTGTATTATGATTCTTAAAAACAAATTAATATTTAATCATTAAGAATAAAAAGCAAAGAGGGTCAGATCAAAATGTATCAAGAGTTTGTGAGCACATATGAAATTTTGTAGTTTTCAATGTTTTTGGTATCAATATTTATTGCTTTTCAAATGTAATTCAACGATGCATGGATTTACTAACTCGTGTTATCTATGTCAGCTAGAGGTCGTTTACTCTTTCAAATATATTGTTGCTTAAAAATGTTGAGATGTACAGTATATGGATGGGTTTTTTTATTTTAATTTTTTTGCAGTGCATGGCTTTGGTCCACTTTCACATGAAATAAAAACATCTGGAAATACTTAATTTCAGTCTCAAGTGTTAGTCAGAGTTGTGTGAGTGAGTGAGTGAGTGAAGGATTGGATGGGCCTGAGTGTTTTTAGATTTAAAATTGGACCACGGCATTCTTAAATTTGGGAATTGTTTACTAGCTAACATAAATAGCCATAACGGTAATGTTAGCTGTTACTTTTAGCTAGCTACCATTACTGTTAGCTTGGAATTTATGCATTTCCTTTTGTATCTTGTAACACTATCAAACAGTGATGTAAGCTAGCTGTTACTGTTATTTACCATTACTGTTAGCTAACAATTAATGCATTTCCTTTAGTATCCTGTAACACTACAAAACAGTGACGTTTGCTAGTTGTTACTGTTAGCTACTGTTACAGTTAGCTAAATATTTAATCCTTTACTTTTGTATCCTGTAACAATAATCAGTGATGTTAGCTAGCTGTTACTGTTAGCTACCATTATTGTTAGCTAGGAATTCACGCCTTTCTTTTTATATCCTGCAACACTATCAAACAATGATGTTAGCTAGGAGGTGGTTTAGTGCTTAGATTAGCTATAATGGGTTAACATGTTGTTTTTAAACCCACCTGTCACTCAAACTGACCATGTCCATTATCAGGCATAATTCTAAGCCATAATATAAAGCTTAAAGTTAAGTTCAGTTGTACAGTTGTCATGATTAGAGAAGTGAGCTACAGAGACCCAAAACATGTTTTGTACCAGGCTGTAAACCTGTTTGTTTCTGCTCCAAATGTTGGCATTTTGGCATGCAGCCTAGATGGGACAGATGCCAGCCTCTAGTGGCCACTTGAGGAACTGCAGTTTTTGGTTCTTCTTTTTGACTGAGTTTATCAGCCCTGGAAGTTAAAATATGGAGGTACAAGTGGTATGTCACAAAGAAGAGCTATAGCATACATACCAGGTTGGTTGGAGTCCAGGGGAGTCAGGCGATGGACTGGTGAACAGGACCAGGCAGGATAACTGCAGCCAGCCTCCCATGCAGGAGATTTTATGACATCATGACACTGATGAACACAGAATAGTTCACTTTCACCTGCTTTTGTCACCACATATTTATACAATACTTGGTGAAGGTGTGGTCACATGCACCAGATGGGTGTGAGTTGTTTGAGTGTTTCTCAACAGAAAGCTAGTGGACCGTAAGGAGATATTTGCAAACTTTTACAAAAACTGTAGTCGACTAGAATTGCACACCTCACCTTGAAACCATTTAAAATTAAAAATGTAAAGAATTCCCCAGTTTATAACTGCAGCCAGCCTCACATGCAGGAGATGTTATGACATTATCACACTGTTGAACACAGAATAGTTAACCTGCTTTTGCCACCACATACAATACTTACTGAAGGTGTGGTCACATGTACCAAATGGGTGTGAGTTGTTTTAGTGTTTCTCGTTCATCAGGTAAGGGCATCAAATGACATGCTTCATAAGTTACTACTGTTCTTTGTGTCCGCTGTCTTTACTACTCACCACCAGACAAATATTGAGATTTTTGCAAAGACAGGCTACAGACAGGAAGAAGTGCAATGGTAACACTGGGATTACTGGAGAACTGATTCCACTTCAAGCCGCTGAAAAGGATATTTAAAGGAGCTACGACTGAGAGTGAAAGTAACTTTGAGGGGACTTTATTGACAGACTGACTTTCAGCTCAACACAGAGACTAAAAATGTTTTCTCAATCAGAGGGCGATCTCTCCTGTTCTGTCTGCCGGGAAATCTTTAAAGATCCAGTTGTTCTGTCCTGCAGCCACAGCTTCTGTAAAGACTGTCTGCAGAGATGGTGGAGAGAGAAACAAATAAATAACTGTCCTCTATGTCAGGAAGTATCTTTGTCGAGTGATCCACCTCGTAACCTGGCTTTAAAGAACCTGTGTGAGGCCTTCTTAGAGGAGAGAGATCAGAGAGCTGACGCTGAGGCTCTCTGCAGTTTGCACTCTGAGAAACTCAGACTCTTCTGTCTGGACCATCAAGAGCCGGTGTGTGTCGTCTGTCGAGATTCAAAGACACACAAGAACCACGAATTCAGACCCATCGATGAAGCTGCAAAGGATCATAGAGAGGAGCTACAGAAATCTCTAAAGCCTGTAGAGGATAAACTGAAGGTCCTGGAACAAGTTAAAGGAAACTGTGATCAAACAGCAGAATACATTAAGATCCAGGCAAGAAACACAGAGAACAAGATTCAACAGCAGTTTAAGAAGCTTCACCAGTTTCTACAAGAGGAAGAGGAGGCCAGGATCTCTGCTCTGAGGGAGGAAGAGGAGCAGAAGAGTCGGATGATGAAGGAGAAGATTGAGGCTCTGATCAGAGAGATAGCAGCTCTTTCAGACACAATCAGAGCCACAAAGGAGGAGCTGAGAGCTGAAGATGTCTCATTCCTGCAGAACTACAAGGCTGCAGTGAAAAGAGTCCAGCAGCGCCCTCTGCTGGATGATCCAGAGCTGATCTCAGGAGCTCTAATAGACGAGGTCAAACACCTGGGCAACCTGAGCTACTACATCTGGAGCAAGATGAAGGAGATGGTCTCCTACTCTCCTGTGATTCTGGATCCAAACTCTGCTCATCCAGAACTCCTTCTGTCGGAAGATTTGACCAGTGTGAGTCATGGAGAGAAACAGAAGCTTCCAGATAATCCAGAGAGGTTTGATTTGCTTTTCTGCGTCCTGGGCTCAAAGGGCTTCAACTCAGGGACTCACAGCTGGGAAGTTGAGGTTGGAAATGAAAAATGCTGGGGCATAGGTGTGGTACAAGAGTCTGTTCCAAAGAAAGGACAAACTGGAACTGGATACTTTGAAATCTGTTTTCTTGATGGAAAATACACAGCAGTCTCTCCACCACTCCCAGACACAGTTCTCTCAGTGCAGAAGAACCTCCAGAGGATCAGAGTTCATCTGAACTGGGACAAAGGAATGCTGTCATTCTCTGACTCTGATACCAAGACAGAGATATACACCTTCAAACAAACTTTCACTGAGAGGATGTTTCCATTCATTGGCACAGCAACTGGAAACCCAGTGAAGATTTTACCAGTGACAGTCTCTGTAAAAGGGGACCAACCCATTGTCACTTCAGTAACAGGATTATGGAAAAGTCTCTACAGTTTCTACTGGCCATCTCAGTGATACCCAATTTGGAAATGTAGTTTTTGTTGGTATTTTTGTTAAGATTTTCAAGAGTGGAAAAACTGCAAAAGTTAAAAAAAAATCTGTATATGAATGGATAGAAATACCAGGGATATAGGGCCATGAATAGTGAAATATTCTTCAGCTTTTTTGTTGGGAGATTCTTTTTCTCTTGAAAATGTTTACTTTATTGTGAACTGTTAGTCCTTTTGTACGAGCATTGCTTATTTCATTTTAAAAAGTGGAGACAGGTAATGTAGGGTTAATGTTAAATTCACTTTAAGTTTACTGTAGGTACGTTTTTCAGATGTAAACTCGACATAACTGGTCATATATTTTGCTACTTGGGATTATTATTAACTTTTTTGCAACTATTACTATAAAATATGTTGATATGTACATGGATGGGATTTTTTGCAGTGCATGGCTTTGGCCCACTTTCACATGAAATAAAAACATCTGGAAATACTTCACTTCAGTCTCCAGTGTTGCTCAGAGTTGTGTGATTAAAGGAGTCAAGAAGGCCATGAGTGTTTTTAGATTTCAAATTGGACCACGGCATTCTTAAGTTTGGGAATTGTTAACTAGCTAACATCACCGTAGCCATAACAGTAATGTTAGCTGTTACTTTTAGCTAGCTACCATTACTGTTAGCTCGGAATTTATGCACTTTCTTTTGTATCTTGTAACACTATCAAACAGTGATGTAAGCTAGCTGTTACTGTTAGTTACCATTACTGTTAGCTAACAATTTATGCATTTCCTTTAGTATCCTGTAACACTATCAAACAGTGATGTAAGCTAGCTGTTAATGTTAGTTACCATCACTGCTAGCTCGGAATTTATGCATTTTCTTTTGTATCCTGTAACACTACAAAACAGTGACGTTTGCAAGTTGTTACTGTTAGCAACTATTACAGTTAGCTAACAATTTATGTATTTCCTTTATTCTGTAACATCAAACAGTGATGTTAGCTGGCTGTTAGTTTGTCACCATTACTGTTAGCTAACAATTTATGCATTTCCTTTAGTATCCTGTAACACTACAAAACAGTGAAGTTTGCTAGTTGTTACTGTTAGCTACTGTTACAGTTAGCTAAATATTTAATCCTTTACTTTTGTATCCTGTAACAATAATCAGTGATGTAAGCTAGCTGTTACTGTTAGCTACCATTATTGTTAGCTAGGAATTCATGCCTTTCTTTTTATATCCTGCAACACTATCAAACAATGGTGTTAGCTAGGAGGTGGTTTAGTGCTTAGATTAGCTATAATGGGTTAACATGTTGTTTTTAAACCCACCTGTCACTCAAACTGACCATGTCCATTATCAGGCATAATTCTAAGCCATAATATAAAGCTTAAAGTTAAGTTCAGTTGTACAGTTGTCATGATTAGAGAAGTGAGCTACAGAGACCCAAAACATGTTTTGTACCAGGCTGTAAACCTGTTTGTTTCTGCTCCAAATGTTGGCATTTTGGCATGCAGCCTAGATGGGACAGATGCCAGCCTCTAGTGGCCACTTGAGGAACTGCAGTTTTTGGTTCTTCTTTTTGACTGAGTTTATCAGCCCTGGAAGTTAAAATATGGAGGTACAAGTGGTATGTCACAAAGAAGAGCTATAGCATACATACCAGGTTGGTTGGAGTCCAGGGGAGTCAGGCGATGGACTGGTGAACAGGACCAGGCAGGATAACTGCAGCCAGCCTCCCATGCAGGAGATGTTATGACATCATGACACTGATGAACACAGAATAGTTCACTTTCACCTGCTTTTGTCACCACATATTTATACAATACTTGGTGAAGGTGTGGTCACATGTTTGTGTTTCTCAACAGAAAGCTAGTGGACCGTAAGGAGATATTTGCAAACTTTTACTAAAACTGTATTCGACTAGAATTGCACACCTCACCTTGAAACCATTTAAAATTAAAAATGTAAAGAATTCCCCAGTTTATAACTGCAGCCAGCCTCACACGTAGGAGATGTAATGACATTATCTGATGTTAAACCCAGAATACTTCACTTTCACCTGCTTTTGTCACCACATATTTATACAATACTTACTGAAGGTGTGGTCACATGCACCAGATGGGTGGGAGTTGTTTGAGTGTTTCTCATTCCACAGGTAAGGGCATAAAATGAAATGCGTCATAAGGCACTGCTGTTCTTTGTGTCCGCTGTCTTTACTACTCACCACCAGACACATTGGAATTTTTGCATTCTACAGGCTACAGACTGGAATAAATTAAAAGGTAACGCTGGGATTACTGGAGAACTGATTCCACTTCAAGCCGCTGAAAAGGACATTTAGAGGAGCTACGATTTAAAGTGAATATAACTTTAAGGGAACCTTATTGAGAGACTGACTTCTGGTATCGTTGCTGTTTTTCATCTTAACACAGAGACTAAAAATGTTTTCTCAATCAGAGGGCGATCTCTCCTGTTCTGTCTGCCGTGACATCTTTAAAGATCCTGTCGTTCTGTCCTGCAGCCACAGCTTCTGTAAAGACTGTCTGCAGAGATGGTGGAGAGAGAAACAAATAAATAACTGTCCTCTTTGTAAGGAAGTATCTCTGTCGAGTGATCCACCTCGTAACCTGGCGTTAAAGAACCTGTGTGAGGCCTTCTTACAAGAGAGAGATCAGAAAGCTTCAGCAGAGTCTGAGGCTGTCTGCAGTCTGCACTCTAAGAAACTCAGACTGTTCTGTCTGGACCATCAAGAGCCGGTGTGTGTCGTCTGTCGAGATTCAAAGACACACAACAACCACAGATTCAGACCTATCAATGAAGCTGCACAGGATCACAGAGAGGAGCTACAGAAATCCCTAAAGCCTCTCCAAGACAAACTGAAGATCTTTGAACAAGTTAAAGGAAACTGTGATGAAACAGCAGAATACATTAAAGTCCAGGCCCGACTCACAGAGAGCAAGATTAAGGAGCAGTTTCAGAAGCTTCACCAGTTTCTACAAGAGCAAGAGGAGGCCAGGATCTCTGCTCTGAGGGACGAAGAGAAGCAGAAGAGTCGGATGATGAAGGAGAAGATTGAGGCTCTGATCAGAGAGATAGCAGCTCTTTCAGACACAATCAGAGCCACAGAGGAGGAGCTGAGAGCTGAAGACGTCACATTTCTGCAGAACTACAAGGCTGCAGTGAAAAGAGTCCAGCAGCGCCCCCTGCTGGAGGATCCAGAGCTGGTCTCAGGAGCTCTGATAGACGAGGTCAAACACCTGGGCAACCTGAGCTACAACATCTGGAACAAGATGAAGGAGATGGTCTCCTACTCTCCTGTGATTCTGGATCCAAACTCTGCTCATCCAGAACTCCTTCTGTCTCAAGATCTGATCAGTGTGAGGCATGGAAGGAAACAGAAGCGTCCAGATAATCCAGAGAGGTTTGATTGCCCCTTCTGCGTCCTGGGCTCTGAGGGCTTCAACTCAGGGACTCACACCTGGGACGTTGCGGTTGAAGATGAAAAACCCTGGGGCATAGGTGTGGTACAGGAATGTGTTTCAAAGAAGGGACGACAACAAACTGGATACTGTGAAATCTGTTTTCTAGATGGAAAATACTTAGCACTCTCTCCACCACTCCCAGACAAAGTTCTCTCAATGAAGAAGAATCCACGAAGGATCAGAGTTCATCTGGACTGGGACAAAGGAAAGTTATCGTTCTCTGATCCTGATACCAACACACACATTCACACCTTCACTCAAACTTTCACTGACAGGATGTTTCCATACATTGGCACAGCAAATGTAAACCCAGTGAAGATTTTACCACTGACTGTCTCTGTAAAATTGACACAAGCAACCCCCCTTCAAGTTATTTCAACAGTGAAGGAAATGGCGTATATCTTTAAAAATATGTTCATGAATGGACAGAAATGCCAGGGATGATAATGATAAAAAAAATCTAGTTCTATACACCCTGTGTGTTACCTGTCAGCACCTGTGTCGGATCAAACTTGGAGCCGTTTGCTATCAATTACTGATGTTGTTCTCTCCTGTCTAGATCGTTGCTTGTGCTGTATTAACTCTCGGATGCACGTTGCTTTGGACAAAAGAGTCTGCTAAATTAAATTGTTACATTGTAATATTGTTATATTCACTGTAAGTATAGGCCTACTGTAGGTATTGGTCATATGTTTTGCTACTTGGGATTATTCTTAACTATTTTTTCTGTTGTGAAAAAAAAGAGCAAATTGGGTCGTATTAAAATGTGTCAAAAACTTGTTTTCTTTGTGTGTTTGTTTTTACAATTAACTTTTTCACATATTGTTGCTTAAAAATGTTGAGATGTATGTGAATTGAATGTTTTAACTGCATTGCTGGTGGCCAATTTTCACATTGAATTTCACTGTTAATTAAATAAAAACATATCAAATACTTAATGTCAGTCTCAAGCGTTATTTAGAGTTGTGTGATTAAAGGAATGGATGGGCTTTAGAATATTTTTTTGTACCAGGCAAAACTCAGAGTGAGATAACTTTGATGACATCACTGTGACGTCATCTGGGTTATGCTCTCCTTCACAACCACAGAAAAAGCAAAAAGCAAACAAACTGATCGTCATGTGTAAAATGTAACATGACAAAGAAAGAAACTGGACAAGATGTGAATGTGGTCAGTAGATTATATTATCCTCTTTAAAAAAAAAAAGACTTCATGACAGGAATTCACTTCATTCAATTAACCAAAGCCTAAACATGTTCAGAGTCCTAAATACTGTTTAAAATTTACTGCATAACAACATGGAGCTACTGCATTATTGTTCAACCACAAGTTCTGTTGAGAATATGGACCAACAGCTGATTTCACCTGCTGTATATGTTCCTCATCATATGTAGAAGCGAATCAAAAATATGCTAACAACTATGGATGCATATTGTGAAGAGCTCCAGAAACTTCTAACTGTAGAGGTTAATCCGTTTTTACTGTAACTGGCAGGTATTGATTTAAAGGTGGGGTTTGTGAATCTGTAGAAAGTTTGTTCATATTTAAACTCCATACATCCTCCTCTAAGCTCCTCAACCTACATTTATGTACCTACATTGTCGGGGATACTACTCAAACAACTAACTAAATAACAAGCAAAATGGCCCATTGCTGAGCATCTGAGGCCTCAATAGGGAAAGCAATTTTTGTCACTATGATGGCGTGGCCACGTTCTTCGTGGGCAAGGATGTGAAAGAGAGATAGTTGCCTGCAGAGGAAGAGGTTGGAGCAATCTCAGAAGCCATTAGCCTTCATCTGACGAAGACTTAGCCTCTTAGGACGGCAGTTGATATCCAGGAAATAACTTCCTCGTCTGACGGCTTGTTGTCATTGTTTATAGTCCAACTAGCAACTTAAGACGCAAGATTGGAGATGGAGTTTAGAGAAGACTTGTTGTTATCCACCTTGATGTGCAGAAATCTGCTCGTAGGGATAAATAAAAAGCTTAATCGCTGTCAGATGATAGGCGACTTGTTCGGGGATTGCGATCCTGCTTTACAAGGACTGTTTTCTTGCATACAACCAAAGCCTGCTGAAATTTGATTGGTCAATACTACCTGGACAAGAAACAGAAACACCTCCAACACCAAAAATCTTGCCCCTCACCTACAGATTCTATATTCATAAAAATATATCTGTTTTTAAAGTAATAAGGTTGCACACGCTTCCTGTTGCTATAAAGGATGGAATAGTGTTTGTTAGTTTGTTTGTTAACTGTTTACAGAGCGACGGCTGGGTCACAGAACATACAAATAGGGAACCTTGAGGAGATGAGATGAGGAGTTACCCCACCTTTAATGTTGCACCTGTTGAACATTAAAATTTTTACAACAAGGACGACAGAAATTAACAAGCTAGACTAATATATCGCCTTAATTTAAGTGGCACGAGTGAGAGAGTAAAATACTCCAGATTTGGCTGGACTGTCCGACTCCAATATCTGCAAACTACTTAAGCTAACTTTGTTATAAAAAGCTCGCTACATTTTGTTCACTTCTTGTCTCCAGTTTGGCCTTGAAACGCACCGTTTTTTTAATAAAAACAAATCAGCAGCAGCAGAAAAACGATCAAGCTTTCCGACGCAATGAGACATACAGGACACCTACTCTACAACTTGTTAAAGCCGCACTAATCAATATTCTTTTAAAAAAAACGATCAAATTACATTCATCAAACCTGACAACCCTGAACGATAATGTTCCTCTGTGTCTGCTGGATGCTTTGATGTTGTGTTTGCAGCTTGTTCTGCTGCCCCCTAGAGGCCAAAATATGTATCTAATTTAGCAGATTTAACCAACACTGTTTTTGTTCAATCTGTCAGTTCATTGTCCATCATAACTCCAGTCTATAAAACATGTCAAGTACTTCAACATGATGTAGTTTGAAATCTCTGTAACCATCCAGGAGATGTAAATGCATAGTGAGTCTAACAGTTCACTCTCTAACCCGCTCCACCCTAAATACACCTCACCTTCCCTCCACCTTCTTACAGACAACCAGCCCAGGTATGTCAGCCCCCTCCCTCACTTTTTTCTTTATTAAAGCAGTGTTCATGCAACACATTAACCGCCCGCCACACTCAGGACGTTAGCGTTTGATGTTCTTGCTTATTGATGGAAGATGCAGCCAAGCAGGGCTAAAAAAACGAGTCCAAATTAATAAAAAGGAAAATAAAATTCTTCCTCCTTCACCCATCTGTTTGTCCCTCTTTCTCTCTCCGGCACAGTTTAGGTGTTCAGTCGAGTTCATTTTAAAAGGCGCTGGGTTTTTTTCCTCCTCCTCTACCCGATGCTACATGATGATTCGTGGCTCTGGGACCGACTCGTTGATGGATTTGTGAGGCAGGACGTTGGCACCGTTCAGGTAGAGCTCGTCGTTTACGATCACATCCTCCCCCAACACGGTCACGTTCTCCATACGAACCTGCAACACAGAATAAGACAAAGACAGGACATGATATAAAAAGGGGGTGTAATTGATTGACAGCTCTGTTGAGAAATCAGGCTACTCTGTTCCCGAGTAGCAGAGTAGAGGAGGAACAGTGAGAGGAAAAGTAACTAGCTCCACCAGCCGATCTCTACTGCACACACTCCGGCTCCAAAGGTGCAAGATGGCAGTCATTGCGTGCAACACATGAATCACCCCTTTGAAAAGGTTGGTGACGTCTGTTCTTTACTCACCCACTGGCCTACAGAGGAGCTCCACCCCACGATGCAGCTCTCCAGCCAGGAGTGTGATCGGACCCGCGCTCCTTTCATCACCGTGCAGCGTTTTATCCTCACCCCGTCCTCCACAACCACGCCTGCACCGATGCTCACATTCGGGCCGATGGTGCAGTTCTCCCCGATCTCAGCCGTCGGGTCCTACAGAGGAGAGGATGGAGGATTATCAAACAGTACGGTTCTCTATCTGACATAAAACACTAAGGCTGGGTTCCACCAACAAGGATTAATTTTTAAACCTGATTAAATCATGGTTTAACTTTAAATTATGTTGCACCAAACTTTAAAACTAGCTTAAAATTAAGAGATTAAATTGAAGCCTCTCTTTAAACCTCAGTTTAGTTTTTTCTCTAAACCTAGATTAAATTTAATTCTGTTGCACAAAACCTTTAAACTCCAACTTAAAATGTGATCCAGTATTAACTTTAAACTTACACTTGAAGTGGTTTAACCTTGAAGAAAATTGAGGCACAGAAGTTACTCATTTTAAACCTAGTCTAACCCAACCTAAGACGCCAAACTCACCACCAGAACATTGCCGAGGAAACCGGGCCCCGTGCGTAGTCTCTCAGGAGCGTGTTGTCGTAGCGACTGAAGGTACATACACATCCCTGTCAGGAAGTCTTTAGGCTGACCGATGTCCATCCAGAACCCTGCAGGCAGACAGACAGACAGATAGGCAGACAAACAGACAGACAGACAGACAGCATGCAGAGATACAGACAGGGAGAGCAGTTAGTTAACATAGAAAGGACAAGAAAGGAGCCTTCTTGGGACAGGTGAGGTACTGAAGCACAAGATCTGCACACATTCACCTCCATTGACAGGCTGACCAGTTTTCACCGTCTTTAAAGGATCATACCGCTGTTTTACTTATATTCCACCTAGTATATTTTACATTACCGCTATTGTGCAGAGTCATTAGACTGATTCTACAACTGCAGCGAACTAAAATTTAGAACGTATTTACTTTATTTAGCCGGGAAATTGTACTGATTTGATTTATTTTCATTGTTCTTTTAAGCGTCTGAAGGTTTGTACAACATTATCATAAAAATGAAATAGCTGTAACTATTTTACGACACCTGTTGAAAAGATCAAGGATCTTTTTTCGTAACAGCTTATCAGCCAGGTTATTCCAGTTCTTAAAGGAGGAGTCACCTTAACTGAACATCAGTTTACACGTGTCTGAGTCACTTTCAGATTTTCGCTCTGACGACAGACCCAGATAAACCTGAAGCCGACCTTTAAGAACTGAAACATCCAGGCCAATGAAGCATAGATCCAGTAAATCTACAGCAGGAAACCACAAGGAGCTGCTCAGTGTTCACAGATCTGTAAAGTCTTCTGAGGGAATGAAGCCACTACGACCTGGACCAGAGTCTGTCCAGTCTGCCTGTTCGGACTACAGGACAGGAGGGAGGCTATACTGTTCAGCTAGAGGTTTTCACTGTTTCAGACAAGACTAAACGATCCCAGAGAGGGATGGGGCTGTAGAGATGCACCGATTCCAGATGTTTTCTGAACCCTGCAGAATCCTGATGTGGAAAAAGTCTTCTTGCAATGCGATAATGGATACATTTTAATTCAGAAATCTTGTTTCAGTTGATGTTGTGTTTGTTGTAATCGGTGCTTCTCTATAAACCATTGCTTTCCAGGACAACATGAGTTCAGGTGTAAGAAAAACCCAAACACTTACGTCTGGTGGAGCTGTGAGCTGAAGGACCAGAGCGAGCGCACAGGTCAACTTCCCACAATATCTTACATGATCATCCTACTATTGAGTCTCTTACATATAGTAAGAGGCAAAAAGAAAATAAATCTGCCTACCAGCAAATACTGTATCATGTTTGCTAAATATGAAACAAAAACCAAAGAGTTCAAATGAGTATTTCTTGGTATAAAAACCAGCAGACACTCAAGGAGGTTACCTGTCTGCTAAGCTAAGTTAGCCTGCTGCTGATGGGAGCTCCAGTTAAAGACTGATTAAGTGACAATGAAAATAATTGTAAGTTGCAGATATCAATAAAAAGAGAAGTATGTATTATTAATTTGTGTTGTAGCACTTCAGTAGAAGTAGTAATATTTACCCTGTAGCTCCATGGCATACAGATGTCCCTCCTCCGCCATGAAAGGAAATATCTCTTTCTCGATGGAGGTTGGTCTCAGCTGCACACAAACATTTTAAATTATATCATAAACTACATTATTAAATTAAACATATATATGTAGAAATATTGAGGTTGTTTGTGTGTGTGTAAGACTCACCTGGATCCTGCTGAGCATGCTGGGATTGAAGATGTAAATGCCGGCGTTGATCTTGTTGGACACAAAGACCTGCGGCTTCTCGACGAAGCGGTGTATCCTGCCGCCGTCCGTCTCAAAGACGACCACGCCGTACTTAGAGGGCTCCTCCACCCTCGTTACCTTCACACACACGCAAACAAATGTAGCTTTGACTCTACTGAAGTTCAGTCCAACACTAATTAGATGATAAGTAAAACTTAAAAAACAAAACAGAATTTAATAATGAAACAAAACCACGTAAAGAAACTTAAATCAGGTCAAATCACTTCACATTCTCTTAAAATGTGCTGATGATGTGTTAGATTACTTTCCTTTATCAAGCCCAAAGCTTGAAGTTTAAAGACCAAAAGCGACAGAGAAAAAATTATATATATAATGTTGTCATCTCCAAATATGTATTTGTCATTTCTATATCATTTTCCGTTCTTTTATAGTTGAATTATGGCCTGATTATCCTGAGTACGACTGTATAATTTGTATTTGCTATTTAGTCCTTTAGTTATCTATCATCCATTCCCCTTTGTTTTTTTTAACTTCATAATTTGTGCAGCTCTGTCTGTGTCTGTTGGCGGATGTGTTTCCCCGTTTTGGCCTGTCATCTAAAGATTTCACCGTTTCTCTTTTAGTGGTCTTTCCTGTAGGTGGGCTTCCATTCGCACAGATTCACTCAGATAAACACTCTGTACTGTCTCTCTCTATCTCACCACGATGGTTCCCTCCTTGCCGTGGTTGCGGTGGAACTGCAGCAGGTCTTTGAAGGGAAAATCACAGATGACGTCTGAGTTGAGGACGAAGAACGGCTCGTTGTCGACGTTCAGCAGCTCTCGAGCCAGCGCCAGGGGGCCGGCTGCACACAAACACACACACACGTTCAATTCATACTTCATACATATCAACTATATCAAAAATAGTCGAGAAATGTATGTTGAACCTGGAAGACAAAGCCTCAACCTTATTAGTTTTAAAATGTACTTTCTTTTCTGTGTGTCTGGATCTGTCTGCAGAGAGGAGAAACTCACCAGTTCCCAGAGGCTCCTTCTCATGAGACAGAGAGATTTTAATCCCGAGCTGAGGAGAAAACAGGGAAACATTTAAAACTGACTGAGAACAAAGATCATTTCTGTGATAACAAAAATATATCAGAGTGGATGAAAATGTTCACAAAGAATCTGCCCGGGGGTCAAATTGTTTAGATTGCCAACAAGCGGGAAAAAAACATTAAGTTAGTGTAATAAATATCTTCTTTTTCTATTGATGTCTGACACCAACAAGATTCATCTGAAGCCTAAGCCTTCACTGATGTCATAATGCTGTAATATGTGTCCTGCACATTGTCCACAATCAAATATTACAGCAGCAGAATTGTTATACATTTTGTTGGATGATTTCAGAGTCAGTATAATTCTAATTTAATGTGGTGGAGGTAGAGGTCCAATCTTAGAGGATAAACAAAAAAACTACCTGCATGAATTCACAACATCTTCAGTGAGGGCAAAAACAAATCTCTTTCTTGTGATTTGATTTTTACAGAAGCCCTAAACGGACATGCATCCACACATTTTATTTACTCAGTTTTCCCCTGATAACGACTTAATTTCAGTTTTCTTGAGATCTCGACTTATTTATCTCGTTATCTCGAGAAAATGACTCGTTATCACGGGAAAACAGAGGAAATAAAATGTATGGATGCATGTCCGCTTCGGGCCTCCGTATATTTTCATGAAAGTCAGAGAAAGTTAGTGACTGACCATCTGCTCTGGTTCGCTACACACAAAACTCAAACTCATTCATAAAGCACCTTTTACACCAACATGATGCAGCCCAAAAAATTGCAAGTCTAGAATATATGAAAAATGACCAGTGGGAGGATTACATAATAAAATGGGAAAATACCAGGTCTTTATTTCTAAGGATAAATAATACCCTAAATATCATTGGTAAGTTTATCTTTTGTTGTGGTTTTTTTATTCTTTTTCTAGATATATGTTCTTATTATTCCTTTATTATAATTTATTTATAATTATTATTTACTATATTAACTGTACAAAGTTAAGTGTTTTTTTACAAATCATTAAAAAAAAAATTGGTAGGACTTTGTAATTAAATACAGAAATAGCACGGCAGCATTAAAAAAAGTCAATGTGTCAGTGAGTGTGACGGCTTGTCATACGTACTCTCTGCTCCTGGACTGTCATCTCTCTCTCCAGCAGCTCTGACATGTAGCTCACCGCCAGAATCACATGGTTCACCCCGGCCTACAAACACACACATGCACATATAATCAGAAAAAATACATAAGACATTTAAATTTAAGCCTCCTATGTGTCCGTCTTTAGAGACTCTTAACAGCAGCTAAATAAAAGAAAAGCAGCTGAGTTCAGGCTCACTGACTCCCTCCTCCTTCTTCTACTCCTCCGTACCTTCACCAGCGCCTCCACCTGGTGCAGCAGGATGGGTTTGTTACAGAAATCCACCAGCGGTTTGGGGACGCTCAAGGTGAGCGGTCGCAGTCGGGTCCCGTACCCCCCCACCAGGATCAAAGCCTTCATTGCTTCTGCCTTTAGCAAACGTTACAGAGGTGATGAAAGCTCATCAATGACGAGACGGCAACCAGCCTGAGAGGAGAGGAGAGGAGAAGGGAGAGTGTGACCGAGAAAGGAAGCAATCACAAAGTATTATGTGCTGGTCTCTGTGATGGATTATAAAGTAACTTTGACTTTTACTCTGAAAATCTGAACCAAAAGGCTTCCTGACAGGAAAAAATTAAACCTAATATTATTTTTTTTAAAGTCCTGCTAACTGCCTCCAGAAGCATGGAACAAACTGATGGAGTATTTTGGTGTTTGCTCAATCTGCAGGGATCAAGGATCTTTTTTTAAATTAAATTATCAGTTATATTTGTATTTTTTCATGCTTCTTGCCAAAACTATATATTTCATAAAAAATAAAACTTTAATATTTTGTTTCTTTTTTAATAAAGATCAAGGTTCATGTCCAGCTTCCAACTTTCAGTTGATAAAGAAACACAGTCATTGGAAATACTATCAAAAGGTCGGTAAGCTTTTGTAAAAGAACGTCTGGGTTTTTCATTAACAGCTGGTTATTTATTTACTTTTCGTTAGGGGTGCACGATATGGATCTTTTTTCAGCTGATACCGATAATTTCCTGCTTGTCATGGCCGATACAGATGAGCGATAATTTCACACTTTTGTACTTTTAAAAAGTAGTCAATAACGTGTATTTTATTCACAAATAGGGGTTAGAAAAGCGAAGACGTATCAGGCAGTGAAATGAGAATTTATAGTCCACAGTGATCTGAATCTTTGCAGAACATATTGCAAATTGCGATCCAGCTGTCTTCATCTAAAACTGTGAATTGTATTGTGCATCCCTTATTTTTTTTTATAAAATCACATGCTTAGCTCTGTGTAACAGTAAAACATGAGATAACAAACTGGGGCTACCTGGCAGACAATCTTCAGTCTCTGGTTTGCACTGTAAGGTTTGTGCTTTTAAAAAAGGTTTGTTCAGATTGCATAACTGTTATTTTTATCCATTTATTTATGTATTATGTACTATATCCTTCGTTTGAATGTGTAACTCATCAAAATGTTCTACACAAAGTTGATACTTTTGCCTAAATGAGCGTTCAGATGACCTGATGAAGTTGATGATCAGAAATTACAGCTGATTGCAGCTCAGATTCAACCCTGTCTTTGGGTCTATAGCTTCATTTGCACGCTGTCAAACTTGTTAAACCTGTACTTCTTTGTGTAATCACAGACAGGAGTATCTTTAAGGACAAGGGTAGGGGTATCTGTATGAATAGAAGTGTTAAGGTTTGAACGACCTTGTTATCTTTTTGCTCCTTCTCACACCAGAATATTTTCTGCTCAAAAAGAAACAGAAAGTCTCATGACAGATGATAACCGCGTCCTCCTAATCAACTGTACTTAGGATGTTAGCCACGGTGTCAGCTCAGATAACAAGAGTTCATTTATTCTTTCAGTCAGTCAAAGTATACTCTCATGTTAGTGTACTTCTTATATGTTAATTTCTGTATTCTTCATCAAAACAGCATCACTTACAGGTGATACAATGAGAGTATACAGAGGGAGAAGCACAAATTACAGCAGGTGCATCAATAGAAGCTAATTTAGCCATTCTAGCAACACTAATACTCTGATTACTCTACCGTAAACTTGCGACAATTTATGAATGAAAGCTCGTATGCTTGAGGCTAGAGAGTACGTTATGAGCTCAGAGATAAATATAGAACAAACTGTACTCATGTTTTCAACTCTGACACAACGAACTAACAGTGATTGAAGCTATCTCATGTTAGCTAAAATAGCTAATTTACTCCTGTCTTAAATTACAGCAGTTAACGACAAGCTGCCGGCTAACTGGCCATCATCCTGCTCCTTTCTTCCGTCTGTGTGAAAATGAATAAAAATGAAGAAAACTTACAGAGATCTGTTTCACCTAAATGCTCCAGGAGATTTCTGAATCAGTGAGACTCTGGGAAGGACACGTAATATCGTTCAAATCCCAATTCCTTGTTTGGTTTCCTGTCCAGCCGGTCAGCGTCAAGTTAGACAATATGATACATACAACATCCTGTCCTGAGTTTCAAAGTAAAAGCAAGCCAGATTCAGTTGGTAACTAAGTTTGGAACCATTTGACCTTTTCTTAAATGTGCTTCTATAGCATGTCATGGTAGTAAGAATAAAATAATATTCTGAATTAATTTTTTTTTTAATCGAATCGACTATTGAAGTCCGACTGCAGATTTTATATTTCTAACTTCAAGACTTTGCTGCTCTCTTAACTAGGACTTGATCATCCTTGACTGTGGTCGAGCATCACTTGTAATCTCATGTGTTTTTAGAGTAGGAATACACTTTACATTACATGATTTGATTAGTATTTTTACTTATATAAAACATATATAAAGCTTGTTGACTTTAGTCTTTGTGGTGTGTTTATGTGCAACACAAAAAATGTTTGAAAATGTGAGACAGTGCATAGCTTTCTGCCTCAGCAAAGCTTTTTTATGTGTATCGGATGGAAAATTTGGAACTTGATACCCACTTCAGTGATAGTAGGAAATAGAAGAAATTATTAAAATGAAAATGTAATCATTCCTAATAATATCAAAATGATTAATTAGCAGCCAAAAATTAAATTACCAAAGCTTATTTTTTGTTATAACATATTTTCTATGCAATACCTCAACTTTATAAGCTTTTAAAGTATTAACTATAAAAAATGTCTCCGCTTTTATTTTAAAAGCAAAATAATTCAGTTTCCGGTCTAGCTGACTAATACTGCCGGACTTTATGGTCTACTCCTTATTGCTGTCAATGACTCCGGGGTGTTCAAATATTTACTGTAAAACGCAAATCTACCAGATTAATCCAAAACCATGTGACAGATGTTTAATTCCCTTTTATTATTTTCTTTTGTTGAAAAATAGACTATATCGTCTTCACTGCCCCACGTATTCCGTAACCTTTATAGAATTTTTTATCTGCTACCCCTTACATACGACACAATGGTATGTCCCAAACACTCCGGTCTCGCCTCTTCAGCACTTCTGACCAATGAGAGAAAAACAGCGTGGCGATCGACGATGGATGCTACTGCATTCATTCAGGACATTTACATACTTTCGCAAATGGAAAAAAACCCGTTACAAATAGAAAACAATCGGAATCGGAATTATATGTAATATAATTTTTTAACTTAATTTCACAAAATACTTTCTTAAACCACACAATTTCAACTGATGGGTCAAACGTTTTCATGTGTATTTCTTTTAGGAATTTCTAGCATAAAAACTATTTTATTTGTTAAATTTATTTCTTTCCTCCATTGACGGGAATGGGCTTCCACAGGATTATGAAATGACCCTGGTGAGGCGCGGTAAAATTGCCTAAAATTACACAGTCACCATAAATTGTAGCACCTTTAGTATTGTTGGATGTATAAAAATTTAAAGCAGAGTGCTTAAGAATGAATCAAAAATCTCATTAATGCATAGACTTTAATGCTGTGGTCTCAAACTTTGATAAAAATTTAAGAGCAATTCAACAACTTGTTTGGCAAGAAAAAAGTAATAAATACATTTATTAAAATGTTAATATTTATGTAATAACCATATCATTTGGTCTTTAAGCCATTAAATGTCCATGTAGTCTGAAATGTTTTCCATCATGTCTGTAGGAAATACACATTCATACAAACTATAATTATCCACCCAGTATGTCACAGTGATGCGATTAAGTTTTCTGCCAGAAGAATGTACCAACCGAAAGTATTAAAAACAAAAAGCACTGTGCAGTTCATTACTATTTCCAGTACAACCTCAACACTGAATATCAGTGATTAAAATTAATTAATTATTGTACTTTAAATAATACAATTTGAACTATCACAACAATTCACTCATAATTTAATTTAAGACACTGATATGATGATGATGTGACCTTTCATTGATCTCCAGTAAACCAGCAGGAACATGCGTTCATTCTTTAAAGAAGAAAATAAATCCAAAGGCAGAATGTGTTCGCAGCAGCAACTGACAGCTCGGTTCTTCAGTGTCTTTTGTGAAGATGATTTGAGGTCAGAGGTCAGGGGTTCCAGCGCAGGTCGCAGATCAGGGCGATGTGGTCGGAGGGGTGAGCCACGCTGGGCAGAGCCTCGTAGGTGGTGACCTCCTGGTGAGTGGGCAGAGGAATCACCTGCTCCACCTGCCCACACACAAACAACAAGGTGTAAGCCTCTCGTTTAGGGAATTACATCAACATTTTGTCCTTCATTTAAACACCCAGGAATTGAAAATGCAAACATTGTCCAAATGACTTTATGGAAAAAACATTAATTAATTTTGGGCATACAAATTTAAAAATGCAACAGAAAGAACACAAACATCTACTCTTCTAAACCTTTTGATCTATGTCTGACTAATAGCAATAGAAGTGGTTGCAAACTTAGTCGTAACAGTAGTAGCAGTAGTAGTATTTGCTGAGGCAGAGGCAGTGTACAGGCTAAACGAGAGCTCCACCGACAATTGTTACCGTGTCTGCAGAATGTAAGTCCAAGACAGCGTTTGCAGCTGAATATTAAGTATTTATTTTCCTGGTAAAAGTCCTTATCATCCATTAAACTCGAATGTGTTTTCAACAATTAATAACACAAAGAAACTGTTCTTATTCAGATCATCCAAGTAACGTCTACTTGCAACAATAAGGTAGCTCATCTTCCCAACTGCACAGACAAACATTGATTCCTACTTTAAGTCCAAGGTGCTAATTTAGCCAACAAGAATTGAAGATAAACACCACTACCACTATTCCCAGTGTTAGTGTCCGTACCTGCACGCTGTCCGGCTGTATGAAGATGTAGTCCAGGCAGCCGTGAAATCCCCCAACGTAGTTTGTGTAGGCCGGCTGGCCGCAGGCGCTCAGCAGCGGGGGGAAGGTGGAGAGCAGCTCCATACTGCAGGACTCTTCCGGCCCTGAGCTGCTCCAGTCTGCATGCTGCTGAGGAACCACGGCCTCACTGAGCAGCTGGAACACACCTGCAGATAGGAAGAAGTGACAAACAATGACGCCACAGGGCTCGCATCAAAACAGGTTTTATTTTTACATCAATGAATGACTGAATACTAGCAGAGACTAGTTTAAGAGCAGACCTGCTTTATGTGTGGAGTTACCTGAGTTAGGGGTGGAGTTAAAGTCACCACAGAAGACCAGAGGGGCTCCAGGTGTGACCTCACTGATCACATGACTCAGGTGTTTCAAAGCCACGCCCATCTGGACTAAGCGGACGTTCCCTCCTTCAAAGGAAGTGAGTTCATTATTTACAAATATGTTCTTACGGGTACACATCATCACTTTGCTCCCAGTGACTGAGGTGAGTTAATACAGAGGAATGAGTTGTTCTACCTTTGGGGTGCCAGTACAGGTGAGTGTTGGCCACACAGACCTTCCTGCCTGGTTTATTGAGGTCTTCAAGCACACTGACCTGCAGAGGAAAGAGTCAGTTTTCACAAAGCTCATTCACAAACAGACCAAAGCTGAAGGTTCACAACTTTGGAGCTGCAACTAACGATAATCCATATTAATTATTCTGCCTTTTATTTCTTTATGAATCTGTCTGTTAAAAGTCAGAAAATAGAACTACACTATTCTTTAAGGTCAGTTAGGGTTGCAAAAACAACATACAAAAACCCCAAGTCATTAGTGGTGACAGCAGGTGAACAGCCGTACCTGCAGGGTCGTGGATCTATGCAGGATCTTGTCTTTCAGAGCGTCGTTAGCAGAGACTTTCTCCAGCAGCTCAGAGTGGATGGGGTCAGAGGTCAACGCCTCGCTCAGCATGATGTCATGTCGGCTCAGCAGCTGAAACTTTGACCTGAATAAGACAACATGAATCTCTAATACCCCAAACTTAATCCTGGATTGAAAAAGTTGACCATTATATTGACTTAATACTGTTGTTACAAAATATTGTGGGTTGTGGGAGATAAGAGGTCTGGTTGCAGCAATGGAGGGATGTTCTTTTATGGGTGGGGCTTGAACGGCCAATCTGATGATCAGTTTTAAAATAAAATCTTTCTGATGATCAGAGGGGCTGTGTCCGACCATTTCTGTCACCTGACAACAGAGAGTCTGAAAACCCCACAAACTTCCCATGGAGATTTTCGGCTGTGTACAGAGGAGAAAGAAGCATGTGGTTTTTGGAATTTCTCTCTCTCTCGATATTGCTGTCGCTTTTTACAAATCATCTGTAAGGGGGAACTGTCTGTCTGTAAATGTCAACAGTTATCCCAGTTTTAAAACAAAATTGTGTATCCTCCTCTTTATTGCCTCATTTTCACTGCATGGTACAGCTCCACTCAGCCTGACCCACCTGTTTTTTTTACAGGCAAAAGTACCTGCTTTTTTCTCACTGAGGTTCTAAGCAACCTGAGCAGATACTAAAATTTGACATAAAACATTGCAGACCACTGATTGGTCAGCAGGAATCACTATCATAACTCAGTAGTTCAGTTGAAGGCTCTGTAGTTGGGAGTTTGCAAAGACCTGAAATATCATATTATTTTATGTCACGTAAAGCAACATGGCAGCAGGGGAATAACACCCTTGTACTCTAAGAAATACAACTTGATAAAAATACACAACACTGAAAACACAGTAAACATTTTCATTTGGATCTGGCTGCTTTCAGACCTCACCTGCGGTAGAACGTGGCCAGTCCTTCATGTTGCTTCTCTTTTTCTATGAAAACACCGTCCAGACCAAAGGCATCCAGAGTTGGAGTCAGACTGTCCGTGAACACACCTGAAGAGTCCAGAGAACAAGAAGAGAGTCAGAAAATAGACTCAGATGTTTATGGTGCTTTACATAGAGGGTGGATGCTTTTAAATTTCAACAGTAAAGAATCAAAGAAAGAAAGCATCCATCTACTCAGTTACACCTGTACAATCTGATACAGTCAAATACAACAGCCTTTTATTTAAGAATTAGTCTGGTTTAAGCTCTAAACTGCTTTTTTTGCTTTTGACAGCATGTCAAGGCTTTTCTCGAAATGTAGCTTAAGCAAAATTAATGGTGTCTTTTCTGCAATGATTACCTTTGTCGACCTCCTGCAGACAGATGATGTCAGCGTTGTATCCAGCCAGCTCCTTCTTGATCAGGTTCTGCCTGTAGTCCAACTGCAGGGCATAGGGAGCGCAGTACGGATAAAGCACCGTGCTGGAAAACTCTGTCTGGGCGTAGGTGTCAGCGAGGATATTGTACGACATCACCCTCATAGCCGGCCACTCCGCCTCTTTGACTGTGTATGCGTGCCGGTTGTCGAATGTGCAGACGCCTGGTCCGGCCTCCACAGCTCCCACGGAGATCAGCTCCTTGGCTGGGCCGCTGCGCCCTCCATCTTTAGGTGTGCAGCGCAGTTTGAGCCTGCAGCCGATGTCCTGATTGGAAGGCACGTGGACTCTGCCACATCCGACCTCTGTCCAACTTCTGTCCTGACCTGGAGCTTCTGCAGCAGCTTCAGGGCTAGGACAAGAACAACAAGATGGAAAAAACTAAGGACAGAGGTGCTGGATGTTAAACTAAATTGCATCTGAGATGGTGTTATTTGACTCAATCAGTTATATCAGTCCTGTTTTTCAATGTGAAAGACATTTTCCAAATAAGGTAAATCACACCTTCTGGATGTTGTGAAGAAGGTAACCTGTTAACCAGTTTGTAGCCGCCTCATCCAGCAATCAATTTGCAGATCAATAATTAAAGTCAGCATTAGTTGCAGCCTTAAAATACCTCAAAAACACAGCTATGGCTATTTTCTACTGCTACTGTTTCTTTTGTACTTTAAGCCCACAAATGTACTGATATGGATATGTATCCGGCCCATGCATAGTTCAGCTTTATCGCTTGTGTTGTAATTTTAAAAAAATGAACTAAAGTATAACAAAGTCATTATGGCATGTTCAACCACTCTAATGGGGTATAAATAAACATGTTTTCTTCCTATTTACATACATGCATACACTCTTAATTACACCCCCTTCAGCAGTGTAATTACCTTGTGTTTGGGGCATTTTCTTTATACCACGTAAACTCGCAGTCTTGCAGGTTCCCAAACTCTACCTCCAGATTCGGGCAGACGGGAAACCCGGCCAGCAGGGACACCGGGAGCTCCGCGTTGGTGAAAGTGGGCGCGTTCCTCTGTACCGAGTATTTAACGTCTCCCACCTGCAGCACGGCTCCGTCCTGCCACGCCTCCGAGTTCAGCACCGTGTCGGCCACCTCTCCTCCGTTATAGTACAGCTTCACCACTGTTGGCTCCTGAGTCTCACACGGCTGCTGACCCTTGTTCTTCTTCGACTTCTTCGCCTTTCCTTGGCCCTTGGCGATGCTGTTGGAGATCCGGGCCAGGACCTTGCCCAGCGCTTCGTCCTGGTCCCGCAGCATGTGTTTGTGGCTGCCGTCCAGACAGAAGGAGATGGTGAGTTTGGGCTCCTCGGGGAGGCACCTCACCACGGCAGGCTCCATCCTCCTGCCGAGGAGGAGGCTGGAGGCTCGGGTTAAAGTCCTCGGTGAGTAAGACAGGAGACGTCGAGGGAAAAGTTGGAGAACAGCAGAGAGGTGTTTCAACATGAAGTCAGAGGCGGCAGGGATAAACTACAGTGACATTAAACTACAACGTTAAGGTTAACGGTCAACTGCAGGGAGAGTGATCCCCCTCCTGACGTCACCTCGTTGCGGAGTGTTGCTACAGTGGTTAGCCTGGATGCTAACCGGCAAAAAGCTAACCGAAAGAGAAAAACTGCGAAATGGCGCGTTAAATTTGACCGCCAGCTGTCTAATTTAAACTAAACAACACACATGTTTCAGAAGATACCAATTTGCTTAAAAGAACACGTCACTTTGTATATAATAATGAATAAAATTTGGTTCGTTAGCTGCCAGTACTATCCTTCAAGTCAGCATGAGCGTATTCTTCTTCTACTACGAAATGTGGCTGCCTCTAACGCTTCTAGAAGTATCACTGCCACCCAGCGCTTACAATTGAAGTTGCATCGCATGTAATTTTCATTAGTTGAGGACCTAAACTGTTAAAAAAAACATACATTAATACATTTATTAATTTGTATCTTTATATTTCCAAGCCATATATTCATTCTATTCGTGCTTATGCTATAAATTTCTAGTTCTTATTCTTAAATTACCAAATTAGACCAATTATTCTTCCTTAGAATAATCTCTTAAAATGGATTGTTTCCCAATTTTGTTTTTATATTTCTGCTTCACATTTTTCAAGGTTATTTATTTAATAAAATCTTATTATAAAAGTGTAAAGCTTCCACCAATCTGGGGTGTTTGTAATACATATAATACGACAAAAGAGAGCAAAACAAAATATGCACTTTTTATTAATATATACATTTTACATTTTTTTGTAAAGACAGAAACAGAAACTCACTAACAGGCAAATTAAAAAACAATAGAAATTTATATTAAAAAACTATATACTCCTGAGCTGAATGTTTATTGTTACACCAGAGGTTTGTTGCAAGTTTGTTGCAGCCAAATCAGACAAGTCTCCTCTTGTAGTATGTTTACAGTCTCTTACTATTGTCTTTGATACGCTACAGAATATTTTTCTCAGGGTTGTTTTCCACACAGCAGTGTTCTGGCTGTTCAGTGTTCTGGGGAAAGTAGACGTGTGCCTTGTGTTCGTCTTCATGCTCGATGTGTTTCAGGTGGATGACCATGTGCAGGGCGTAGGCCAGGACCAGCAGCAGGATGAGGGAAGTGATGAGGCCCATCAGGATGGCGGGCGTCAGGAAGGTGGCGCAGTCACTCGCAGGAGAAAATTTACCTGAGGTGACGTTGAATGCCTGAATCTGAGGGTGGACATTTTGAGAATATATAAGTTAAAGATCGTAATTTAACCGTTACAAATCTCTTACTCTTGGGAGTAAAGGGGCAACAGTAGAACAGTTTGTTTTTTTAAGGCTATGGTATTCCATAGAAGAATTATGTAAATAAACCTTTTCAAAGGTTTGGTCTCTACCAACTCCTAAAGGAAATACTGTATCTGTTACAACATTAACTGGTATCTTAAATAAAGACCATAGTTTTACTTGTTTTTCTGGCAGTTAAATGAATTATATGTGACTGCTTAGTTTAAGACAGTGAATGGATAAACAAACATGTACCTGGAAGTTGGTGAAGGTGACGGTCCAGCGGCGGGCGTGGTCGGTGCTGGGCAGCAGCAAGGCGCTGTGGCGCTGCATGCTGCTCACATGGAGGCAGTGGTAGGAGGAGGAGGCTGGAGCGTACACCTCGCTGGCGTTGAACACGGCCTCTTCAGACTTGTTGTAGAACAGAGAGACGCTTTCCACCGAGAACCACCACTGACCTGACGACTCGTAGAAAGTGTTGGACAGCTGCAGTCTGACATCAGAGGGACGAGAGGAAACCATCAGTCCAAACTTTACATTTAAGTATAAAGTTTGAGGAGACAATCAATGTAAACTAACTTTTGTTAACAACAGAGGTGGAAGAAGTACACAAATCCTTTACTAAAGTACTAAAAGTTATAAATATATTTAAGTTACTTTAATGTAAGTTTTGTTTGAGTTACATCTGGCTTATCAGTGAGACCTGCAGACCCTTTGACATAACATTTGATCACACTTTTGACTTAATTCACATTATAAATTCACATGTTTGATTGGATGACTACAAACAGAGGATATGACTTACGTTATGGACAGATCTCTCAAATCCTCCACATCTCCAAACCTCATGACCAGCCTGGTGAACAGAGACAAACAGACAGGCTTAGATTTATAAAGACATGGGAGAATAATGAACTCCTGTTCGACTTACAGACAGCAATGTCATTCAGACAGATGTACGTACGTGGCCTTGTCCTGGCTGCAGACAGACTTGCTGGTGTCGACAGGTTTCAGAGGAGAGAAGGCTCGCTCCGTCAGGTCCAGCTGCTTCTGCTTCTCGTAGCGCAGAGAAAGTTTCCTGGCCTGGAACAGGAGACACGGCTCCCCGTCAGTCAACACCTGGAGGGTGGAGATGTGTGATTATACATACAGTATAAAGATGTTATTACCATAAACTATAGCTACATACTGCTGTAATCCTATTGTTGGTAAACTTATTTGACTTATATTTTCCTACCAACAGCAACAATTTCCTGTTTCCCAAGGAGGCCAATAGCTCCTTCAAAATTGAATAGACATATATACTGTACCTCTGAGGCAGCCATGAAACTAAGGTCATAAATGATGAAATAATAGCAATCAAACTGTTGACGAAGCAGCTTCTTATTTTCTCTAAAAACATTTTTTTGGTGTTTTCAATGAAAATGAATAACAGGCCAGATGTTAGTAAAATGTAAATATTTTTTAATAATTTAAGCATTTTATTATGTACTTTCTCTGTTTCTCTCTTTAATGTGTTACAGTTGATAGTAAATTAAAAACAACGCCACCTTGAGGGGAGGGAAGGGAAGTGCAGCTCCTGGCACTTGAAGCAACTTCCTCCGTGATGCATCTGGAGACTGAAGAAGAGGTGAGAGGCGAGGAGAAAAAGGGAAACATAAAGTGGAAAAAAAACAACACGATTTTGTATGTAGCCTAAATTAGATTCAATTAGCTGCCATCGTTTAACATGAATGGTTAGAAACTCCTGCCCCTTTCACCTCATACCTGACTTTTGTCTCCACTCTGGTCTTTATATAAATGTGTTAATGTGAGAGTGAATGTGACATGTAGTGTAAAAGCAGCTTTGAGTGGTCGTAAGACTAGAAAAGCACTATATAAGTACAGTCCGTTACCATTTTACCTTAAAGTAAAACATTAGCAAGTTTACCTGCAGACGTCTGAATGGTTCATCTGCAGGTACAAAACGCTCCTCCATCCACATCCCTCCTTCACTCTGTGCAATCCCTTCATCTCAAGGAAAAATAACAGGTTGAATTCTGTCATTTAACAAAATAAGTCGCAAACAGGTTAAACAGTGGACTTTTCAGACAGATAGATTGACAGATGGACAGACAGACAGATATATAGATAGACAGACAGACAAATAGACAGACAGATGGTACTTACCATTGACTGAAGATACGGCAGCACTGTGAACAGAAGTGAAAAGAGCATCAATATTTCTTCTACTTAAAGCGACTAAAAACCAACAGTTGTCATTTTAAACGTCTGTTAAATATATTGGTTATTTCCATGAATTATAACAGAATCTTATTTTATTTAACCTACCGATGCTTCAATTTTATTGTTTCCGAAATTATCTATAAACATAATGTCACATAAAGTCACATAAACATAAAAGTTAAAACCAGACGAGAGAAGACGGACCTGTGAAGTTTTACTACCCACAATGCATCAGTGTAGTCCAGTGACCCAGCCAACCCCGTGGATTAAGGTAACAGAGCGATTGGTCTGGAGCAGAGATGTACTATTGCAGTGATGACCCACTCTGACCCAGATTACAGAAAGAAAGACTTAAAATAATGGACCAAGATTCCATATTAGAATCAGCTTAACTGTGTTCAGCAGCTTTGATTGATTTTTATCAAACATTCAGGCTTTGTGCATTTATTATTCTGCAACATGTGGATGCACAAAAAAAATGTATATTTATATATCCTTTTTTATATGATGAGGTTTTAAGAAGAGAAGTCTGTGCAGTCTTTATTTGAATTGTGTCTTTATAACATCAAATATCCCATTTAAAAAAGAGTGTTATTTATACTATGTATACTATGTTCTATGAGTTTTAAGGCTTAAAAAGGACTATGTGGGTGTGGTTTGATCAGATTTGATTGACAGTGTTTAAGATAATGAAAATAAATCTCCAAATAATATCAAAAATATTTTGATTGAAATATTTTTAATCTTCAGCTTAAAGATTTATTCTTGTTCCTGTTATTTCTGTCCGGGACTTCCTGATCTGGTGCATGGAGATTTGTGACACCATGATTTCTGTTGTTGTCGGGGGATCACAGTCCTATCTGAGGTGAAGATGGAGGTTTCAGGGGCGCTGGTTTAGCTCAATGGGTTGAGCAGGCGCCCCATGTACAGAGGCTACAGTCGACAGGCTCGACTCTGCCCTTAGGCCTTTGCTGCATTTCATCCCCCACTCTCTTCACCCAATATCTCCTGTCTCTCTTCAGCTGCACATCAATAAAGGCAAAATGGCCAATAAATACACTACCAGTCAAAAGTTTGTTACTTGTGTGATGGAAAGTTTGGTTCCCCACATCAGCCTGCACTTCGTTTTGGAGCATAAATGGCTCTTAATAGAGCGTAGCACTTAACAATGGTTGACAAATCTACATATAGTATGTTTAAGGGATGATCAAAAATAACACTCTATTGTTTTATAGGTGAAATGTGAATTATAACCATGTTTTTCTGAGCAACATCAGAACAAAACTGTTGTGTCCACTCTGGTCTTTCAGAGAGGAGCGAATAATCAGAACATCTAATCTAAATGAATCGAGTGCAGCTCCACTTCCATCCACAGAGTCTCTGGGTGAAAATCCTCTCAGTGGATGTAGATTAAAATGTGTTTCACATATTTTACAGCACATAATGTATTTTCTACTCCGTTTAGAACAAGAGGCGTATAGCCGTCAAATCCTCCCCGACTCTGTGACACCCCGCAGCCAAAAAGCTTTAGCTCTGTGTGAGTTGGGTCAGAGGGATTGCATTGATTACATAATCATGCAATCATGAGTGCGGGCACACAAACACACAAACACACACACACACACACACACACACACACAGTTAGGTCATGAAGGATGGGGCGGCTCTCAGCCAAAAGGAGATTTTGGAGCTTCTCCCTCTGTTACAATCAGCAGCTGCACACTGTAAAAAATGACACACTACAAATAGCTGCCTTTTTTAACAACCAGCAGGCAAAGAGCAACATTATTATTATCCCAATGTGTTTGTTTGTGTCAACACTATTGACAAGAACACTTATATTGATGTATTCAGCAAAAACCTGAAATATATTGAATGTTTTTTTATGTCCAATGACAGTTTGTAAAATTTGTCTTATCTTTGTCCTCTTTTAAATCTCTATTAAATCACACTTTTCTAACGGGCTTTTACCTAATTAATCTAATGCTGTAGATGTCTTTTAACCAATTGTTTTGATCAGTTAAACACCTTATAATTTACCTCAGTTTATTTATATAATATATTTTGCAATAGTTTTTTAGTGTCACTTTATTGAATTCTGTTTTTCTTTTGCTGAAGCACTGTGAATACATATTTTGAAAGGTGCTATTATAAGTGCGTTTCTTATTCATGTTTTTATAGGCCTCTCTATGCATAGCAAAGATATGGTTAAGTTAAAGTAAACCTCATGGCTATGTCATCTAAATCATTAAGTCATGGTAAGAGTAAGGCATCTAAAACAAATCAAGGTTTGGAAGAAGGCAAAAAAAAAAAAAACATGAATGTTAAGTTAACATCTGCACTTGCAACGAAAAAGTCCCAAGTCCTGTGCCATAACTGGGGAAGCTGGTTTACATTGATTGATTGACTCTTTTTTAGCTCTTGTTTAATGGAGAAAAAACATGGAGAAATATCACAACTCTCTAGATTGAACAGAAGCCTTTTTTAGCCACATTTACTTCCTGGTTCAATCTCAGCACTCTCACTGTTCCCAGCAGCAAACAAGCTCTTATAAATCCGTTGTACACCTGCTCAGGACAAAACCACATGCAGAAATTTAGCTAGCTAGTGTGGAAACCTGACAATGTGGCAGCTAAACAGACAGATAATTTTCTAAGGAGGTAGAAGAGGCCAAATGAAAGAGCCGAATGATATTGCTGCTCTGTTATTGACACATTTGGAGGAACTAATACAGATAATATGTCACATTGATGGTTCTCAGTTTAAGCCTGTGCCCCTACATGGCAGACAAAAAATCCCGTATTGCAGCTTTAAGGAAATAATCACAACTGAAAGAAATACACACAGGTCCTGGTGGACAACACAGCAACGCATCACAATGAACGCATCACTAATCTTTGAGATGAACGTGTCAAGAGTCCAAGATTAGAGTGTCACGAGAGGTGAAAAACAACAACAACAAGCTATCAAGGTAAAAATAAACATCATCTCCATTTCTGTTACTGTGTCGGTTCACTCACCTGTCAGTATGTTGTTGGTGGAGGCAGGTAGACGACTGCAGATGGAGGAGAAGGAGCGAGAGAAGGAGGAGGATGCAGCGTTGTTTCCATGGTGAAGCCATCTCTGCGGTGAGCGGAGTGAGATGCCAGCACACCATCTCCCTCTCGGTCCCCCCGGTAATCTACTTTAATCAGCCCACTGTCTTTAAGCCCCCATGACGGACTAAAGAATGAGCCAATCAGGACAGAGCAGAGACGGACAGTACGGATAGAGCCCCGCCCCTGACTCTTCGGTTCGCTATTCACTAATTTTCTCAGTTTTAAGTCAAAATAATTTTCGTTGAGCAGATTAAAAGTAGTCAAAATAAGTTAAACTGTCAAAACACAGCCCTAATAGCCTACTTGATAAATGTCACCAACATGAATTAAATATAACACAATAGAGAAATTGTTGATCACTATTCATATTTGACTTTTTCAAACATTCTTTCGGAAAGCCTTGAACAGTATTTTTACCCTGTATCATATCCCGGTTAACCAAAAATGTTTTATTTAGTTTTTAATTTGATTAAAAAACTACTGATGTTATTTTTAAATAGTGGTGGAATCTTCAATATCAGTGAAGTCAATAATTGCGTATTGGCAGCCTGTCTCTGTTTATGATCAATTAAATCAAGTTAAATAGCTAAACATGTATCATGTTTAACCTTTAAACATTTACATGGATGTGTATATACAGAAGTTACCCAATATCTAGGTGTATTTCAGGTCTTTGTTTCGCACACCACTTACCACTTCTACTTCTCTTGTAGAAATGTATACAAAAATGGTTAATTACTTGTAAGGAATCGCCATTCGTTTCCATGTAATTGTTAATTTTAGTCAGGCATTTTCTATAGCCACGCCCGGTCGGGTCCTCAGACTACACATTGCCGCGGTGCATCCTGGGTCCTTCCTTTCCATCCCAGGCTCGCTTCTGCAATCATGGGTACGGCTAGAACTTTATCCTAAATTCAGAATTTTAAAGTATACTAAGGCGATTTTACATATCGATGTTGTACATGAATATCTTACAAACTCTTACGATGCGTTTGTGATGGAAGAATTACGCGGTCAATAAATAAAATCAAGCGTTTTTGCGGTTGTCTGTACTCGCAACGTGGAGCGGCCATAACGTCTGCGGAACACTAGGCGTGTTAGCATTGCTAGCTTAGCACAGTATGCATTTCTTTAACATTTAAAGTTGTTGTAGGCAATGTAGCTTTTAATTAAAGAGCTGGATAATGGAATAGCAAACATTGTAATGTTGTCGTAGTTTCCATAAGTCTAAGATTGTGCGTGTTTGAGGTTTGGCTCCCCTATGTAAACGGCGATCGCTAATAACGTTAAGCTTCCTTAACGTGTCTCAGTTGTCACAATTGCGGCTGTGTAATGAAAGCAGCGATTTGTTTTTGACTGCTCATAGCCATGTTTCATAACTTATTTACCATTAAATGAAATCAAGAAAATTGCACTGGTTTAACTAAGCTGTGGTCCAATTTGTTGATGCTGCTTGTTTCATTAGCCCCTGCCTGTCTTGTGTATAACAAAATCGTGGAGTCAAGCGTTTGGTGTTCTATAAGGTTAGATCTGCAGTCTTTGAAAATTGTGGTTGTTTTTTGTCACATGTATGCGTGTCAAAGCATCTGTGCTGACTTCTGTGAGAAAACTGTTTAAGTGAGTGCAGATTCCTTCACAGCAACATTTTAAACAATATATTTTGGTGTGGAAGCTTTTGGGGATCGTCAGAGGCCACCTAATGTAATTTTCTGTCTTTGATAGAAGTGTATTTGTGTACTGTATTAGACAGTTAACTTTTGCTAAGTTATTGTAAGATAATTCATTTGATTTGCTGTAACAACGTTTGAACTAGAGACACGGATGTTTTTAAAATATAATTTAAGATTGCTTTTTTGAATTTCACGTCTTTCTGGAAGTATCAACAGGACACCTGTCCTTCATCTGCTCTAACTTTATTTTCCTTGGGTGTTTTCTAGGAAAGTGTCGTGGTCTGCGCACAGCCAGGAAGCTCCGTAACCACCGTCGTGAGCAGAAATGGCACGATAAACAGTACAAGAAGGCCCATCTGGGTACTGCCCTGAAGGCTAACCCCTTCGGAGGAGCCTCCCATGCCAAGGGCATCGTTCTTGAGAAAGTGTGAGTACACAAGATGTGTTTAAGAGTAACAACTGAGGATGATGTGATGGCTGAGCACTTAACACAAAGTTCTGAAGTCATGATGCTTTTGGTTTTTGATTTCAGTTTTGAACATCTTAGTGTTTTTGTCTTTGGATCTTACAATGTATTATGCGTCTCCCTTCTGCAGTGGTGTTGAGGCTAAGCAGCCCAACTCTGCCATCAGGAAGTGTGTGAGAGTTCAGCTCATCAAGAACGGCAAGAAGATCACCGCCTTCGTCCCCAACGACGGTTGCCTCAACTTCATCGAGGTAAGAACATGCCATGTATACGTCCACCACAAACAAGCTGCTTTTGTAGTTTATGTGCAGAATCTGCAACAGAAAAACTACCTGTTAACTAGTCGTGTTCCTGTAAAAAAAAATAGTGAATGGCTTGTGATCAGAAATTTCACAGCTTTAACAGCAACTTATTAATGCAGTTTGGTGTCGAGTAGTGTCTACAGGTCCCAAACACATTGAAACGACTGCTAATTTGATCTGTAGTTGAGTTTTTCCCAAATCTATATCATGACACAGATTGTGTTGACAGAAGCCATCCTGCATAATGGTCTAATGTCTGCTGTTATTTTGGTCTTAGAAGTCTCGACATTATTCTATTTTAGCTTCATCTGCAAACAACGTTAAATTATAGTTAGCCCTGCCTTGTCTTTCCTCTTCTTCTCACCACCTCTCTACTCTCACTCCTGCAGGAAAACGATGAGGTTCTGGTGGCAGGATTCGGACGTAAAGGTCACGCCGTTGGTGACATTCCTGGAGTTCGTTTTAAGGTGGTAAAGGTGGCCAACGTCTCCCTGCTGGCACTCTACAAAGGCAAGAAGGAGAGACCAAGGTCATAGATAGATGACGCAGAAAATAAAATAAACGTGTTTTCAATTACAGAATGGTTGTTTTGTGTTATTTAAGCAGGAACACTGCTTGTCATAGTACTTGCTGCAAGATAAAGTTGTGCCTGCAACAGAATTTTTTTATTTTAGACAGCGAGGTGGCCAACCTTTCACAGACATTTAAATATCTACTTTTACAATTATTTTTACTGTTTTTGCATCTATTGTAGCCGCTGTGTAGAGCTGTTACAATCTGATAAGTCCTTCACCAGAGCATTAATTGGCAGCTATTTTAATTTTATCTTAAAGCAATATTTACAAGCTTTCTCAAACTACAGCTGCTCACTTGTGTGTTTTGCTGCTTGTCTCTATTTTATAAGATGAGCTAAATATCTTTGTGTTTAGGTTTGTTGGTCAGCCAAACATGTATATGATCAAATTAAAGAGGACCAGGCCAAAATGGGGAAAACATTTTATTATATTTTGTTATTATATAGCTGAAATGGTTAAAATAAAAGTAGGCAGATTAACTGGTAATGAAAACAACTGTAATGTGAAGTCCTTCTGCTGTGTGCTCTGTTATTCATGGGACTTGATAAAGGTTAATTTGATACATACACACTGCACAAAGGGCAATCAGCCTGGAGTGATAGAATGGGGTCAAACTTAATGATTCATCCTGCAGTGTCACACTTTCTGGCTACCATTCAGTTCACTGCATAAACTTAGCAGGAGGGGTTAAATATAGTAACATGAATTAGATCTCCTGTCCATGCAACTGGAGTGCCATAGCTCCACAGCTAACACCGCGGGGGTCTGGGGCTCTTTATTTTTCCTGCAGAATAACTTCTAAATCTAATAACACAAACCCAGGACACTTCTGTTAATTTTGTGTGAATCGAGCTGTATTTGCAGACAGGAAGTCTCTGCTTTTCAAACACTGGAAAATGGCTTCATTGATAGAACGCGTGTAGATATACAGCTCCGGTTTCAGACGTAGGTCACAGACCTCTGCTCCGCCTCAAATCCTCAGCAGCAACAACAAGAGATCAGAGAGTTTAATCTGCCGGGACGAGTCAAAGGAACCAACAACAACCAACACCAAACCACAAGGTAAATTATAATGAGAGTATTTAAATGTCCTGCGATTCCCTCTTGTACTAATCCTTTACTGGTACCTGCACAGTATTTATAAGATCACAACTTCAGTCTGGTTGAGGTTAGGAGAGACTGCTCTGGCTACTAAGGAAAGCTAATATTGACTGCTTGTCTGAAGATGACCTGAACTCGCATACCAAAGACATTTCACACTCGTGTCTTCTTAAACTCCACAAGATCACTGTTTACTGCACATTATGAGCGTCAGTATGACGTTGAACATAAGTGTCAACATACTGTGTACTTTTGTTCTGGGTCTGTTTCTCTGGTTCCAAAGGAGGGAATCTTAAACCTACAGCACAAAATTTACGTTTTGGCAGGTAAACTGTCAAAGACAAATAAAAAAATGTATGAATGTGGATAAAGTGTTCTGAATAAACATTTACAAAAATAAAGAAAAGGTCTGTTTGACATTAGATACAGACAGGACACAAGAGGAGAGAGCTGGATGGCAAGCGCAGTCTAGTTGGATTCAGACCAGGGGCTTTGCATTTACAATATTGGCCACCTACACAGGTGTATTTTATAAGATGTGCATAGATTTGTAGCAGTGTTTTCCATCACAGCACAGACTGTGTGATCTTGCGTGATTTGAGGGAAGTGAAAAGTGAGTCCTATTTTCTTTTGTACACATTAAGATTATTTTAAAGAGAGTTAATGTTCCATGTAATGGCTCGACTAAACCCTGAAATATTCTGGTGTTCCCATGAGCAAAAAAGTTTGCCAATTTTGTCACAAACGCCGGAATAAGAGGGAATTTGTATAAACCATAGATTGTTTAAAAAGGCTATATAATATAGCCTATGGTATAAACACGACACTATAATAAAAACTCTACTCCATGTTTGTTTTAACAGAAGGACAGTGGATTTAAAGCAGCAGTAAAAAAAGAAATGAAAGTCTCTGAAAAACTCAGTTTGACTCATTCCTACCAAATAATCAGATCGTACATTAAATTAACATCAGTGAATACACCTGTCAGTGTCCTTCTCTCTACCTTGATCTCTTGGTAAACTGCCTCCAAACTCTGCAAACCACCAGCTTTAATCTGCATTGTGCAAACCAGCTTAAAGGTGCAATATGACACCAACTGGATGGAGAGGAAAAAAAGGAGTGACTGTAGTAGGGCAGTCAAAAAAGATCGGCTGTCAAGTACAACTTTGGTGCCAGAGAGTGCTTATAAAAGTTAAATAATTTAAGAACGTAACACCACTTTATGACACAAAGTCTTAGATTTTAGGGGTCCACATAATTTAAGCCACATAGTGTACATGATGTACTGCAGAAGCATCCAGTTAAAAACCAACACTGACCTGCTGATCACAAATGAGTCCAATGACACATGACTTCTCCAACAGGGCCTGGACCCTTCATGTGGACATCATGGAGCTTGATCGGCTTCGGACGGAGGAGGAGGATGATGAAGAAGACGCAGCTATCCAGTACATGATTGAACAGAGTCTGCGGGAGAGCAACAAACAGAAGGAAACCAGCAGAGGCGCCACAACAACACGAGACAGCAGGAGGTCGGAAAACAAGAACTCTAATATTTCTCTCAGATGTTTGGTTTGTGAGAAATCTGCAGAGCCCCAGTGCTGACAGACGGGCATTATAATACTTATTAACTTATTAGTCATTTAACAGCAACCGGGAGATAAATAAACTTAAACTCATGTATTTAGGAGTGTAGTTATTTTAGTTATATATTTACGTTTTCTTTTGTTATTAGTGTTACATTTGTTGCAGTGGGACAAAAAATTTGGCCCCAGAGGAAGTTTTTCTTCCTACATTAATAAAATCCACCCAGGTGAAGCTGCTATCAGTCATGTTGAATACAAATTCACCACATTTTGTTTGTTGTTTGTGTTTAATATGTTGAACACAGTTTATGATTTTGTTTTTCTCACAGGATTGGTCCAAAGTCGTCAGACAGCAGCAAGATCTACACAGCTATACGGCAAGGTGAGAGAGGAGATACAAAACTTTTGTCACGAATGAATGTAAAATAATAGAACTGAAACCTTCAGGTATGTAAGATGTGTCAGCCCTTTGATTGACTGGTGATCGGTCCAGGTGTAACCCTACCTCTCAACCAATGCAGCTGGGATTGGCTCCAGCCCCCCACGACTCATCCCCACTCTCCTATATGTTACCTGTCGCACTTCAGCTATCTAATAAAGGCAAAAGCCAAAATGATCATCAGTGATCATCAGGTTCACTGTTGTTTCCTTGCAGGTAACGAGAAGCTCCTGAAGGACCTGTGTTTCCAACAGAGAGACGTGTTCTCACAGACAGACAGCAGAGGATGGACCCCTCTACACGAAGCTGCAGCTCAGAGCAACCAAACCATCCTGGAGCTCACATTCAAAGGTTTGCATCCAGAGATTCAACAGGTGTGATGAATCATAAACAGGTTCACCAGTGAAGCATCTTCTCCCGCAGCTTCAGGTCCAGACTCGTTGAGGAGTCGTTCTCTCTGCGGTCAGACTCCTCTCTTCGTGGCTGTAGAACGAGGTCTCATAGAAAACGCCTCCTTCCTCCTGCAACGTGGAGCCGAGCCGGACATCCAGGACCAAGACGAGGACTCACCGCTGTTTGTGGGTGGGATAAGCAACATTTCAATTATTCAAAGTCAAAGAATGATAGTAACATTAGTGTTAACTTTATTTTTGTAGTGCCTTTAAAAACAAATACGTTGATAAAGGAAATAAAAAGGAAGAAAAATAAAGGTATCAACATTTCTGCTATGTAAGTTTCCTAGTCTTCTTCCCTTCATGCCTTTTATTCAAAAATGCACTGATTTGTTATAAAAGGCTTTTTTACAAAATAAAACACAAACAGGAAGGCTGTAATGTTGGTTACATCCGACCTCCTCCCTCTGCAGCGGTCCGCTCAGAACGCCCTGACCTGGTGAAGCTGCTGCTCCAGCATGGCTCCAGGGTGAACCAGGAGGGCTGCCACGGCCGGCGTCCGCTCCACGAAGCCTCCCGTCTGGGGAAATCAGCGCTGGTGAAGCTGCTGCTGGTGGCCGGAGCGACGCCGGACCCTCGCAGCCACTACGGCCTCACACCGCTGGCTCTGGCTGCTCAGGGAGGACACCTGGAGGTGGTGGAGACTCTGCTGAAGAGAGGTGAGACAGCAGGGAAGTCTCTGCAGCATTACTCTCAGAGTTCATATATTAAGTGACATAATTTCATTAAAAATTCAAGCAGAAATGGCAGATTTCTTGGGCAGAAGGCAGAGGGATGAGGGATTGAAACATTTAGGGTGTGGAGTGGGATGAAACTTTAGACCCCCTGCAGTGAACGTTTATAAAACTTCTTGTGATCCTCCTGTTTTCTCCCCTATATTTCAAAATAATATAAAAGTATTTATATATTACTATTTGCTATTTAGTTGAATGTTTTAAGAGGTGTAGTGGGCACATGATGTCCCAAGATAAATGTGGTATTTTCCAGTATTTTCAGTCTTTACGCACAAAACCTCACCCGCGTGCTGTTGGTCCTGCAGGTGCAGACGCCCTGTCCCAGGCTCAGGATGAGGCGTCCATCCTGTACGAAGCGTCTTCTTCTGGAGACCCGTCTGTCATCAGTCTGCTGCTGGAGTACGGAGCCGACGCCAACGTGGCCAAACACTCGGGGCACATGCCGATCCACCGCGTCGCACACAGAGGACACCTGCAGTAAATCTTATATTCTGATTTACTTAAACCCTAAAGCAGTTGATACATGTTTTGTGTGTGTGTATGTCATGTGTGTGTGTGTGTGTGTGTGTGTTTTTCAGAGCTCTGGAGCTGCTGATTCCAATCACTTCTGTGTCAGAGGTCAACGAAAGCGGGATGAGTCCTCTACACTCTGCTGCTGCAGGAGGAAACACACACTGTCTCAAGGTTTGTGTGTGTATGTTATTACCCAACTCAAACACTGTACAAAAGTTTGTATACACTCACCGGCCACTTCACTGGCTACACCTGTACAATCTAATGCAGTTCAATACAACAGCACTGCCATGGATTCTGCTTTTATGAAGAATTTTGTGTACAATGATAGAATTTTTGCTTATTTACACACATATATACTTTAACTGTTTTATCACCAAAATTCTCTAAATTCTTGTTGGACTGAGAAAAACATACAGATTTTCCCATCAGGCCTTGCTGGATGCAGGTTACGACCCCAACTACATGCTCCATCCCTGGGTTCGCCGCAGCTATGACGACGAGAGGAAGTCGGCGCTCTTCTTCGCTGTCACCAACAACGACGTGCCGTCAGCCAGACTGCTGCTGGAGGCCGGAGCCATGGCCAACCAAGACCCGATCAAATGTTTGCAGGTAAACATCAATATGGTGGCTCTCAAGGTCAAAACCCAAAAACACCTCAGCAAACACAACGACCTTGCAGCATGTTTAGATTTTCTTCCCAATCCTACAAATATCTATCAAATCCTAATAATAAGACAGTTTGGGAGGTGAGAAGATCTATTTCATGTCTGTATCTTAAGCCTGTGGTTACTGTAGCTTCACATAAGGACTGGAGGCAGGGGAAATCACTTATAACAATGTTGTTCAGGCTGACTGCAAAAGTTCAAAACACCCACAGAAGGCCCTGTTGCTGATCCTGTTCATGTGTCTTTAAGATTGCACTGCGTGTGGGGAACTACGAGTTGATCAGAGTGTTGCTGAGGTACGGCGCCAACGTCAACTATTACTGCAAAGTAAACACGACTCACTTCCCCTCCGCCATGCAGTACGCTCTCAAAGACGAGGTAAACTGTTCATCTTATACTAAAACATTTATTCAAACTCAGTTACAGAATCAGCAGCTCCAGCTTCACTAACTACACTCATATTATGTCTATAAGTACAATTGATTCAACAGCTCTTATAGTATATAATTGGACTTTTTGTGTATGTCAGGTGATGCTCAGGATGTTGTGTAACTTTGGTTACGATGTCGGCCGATGCTTTGATTGTCCGTATGGCAACAACCCCCACATCCCTGAAGGCTACGAGGGCTGGAGCAACACTGTGATCAAAGACACTCTGGTAATGAACCAGTTTAAAGAGATCTTTCCAGCTGAACACATCACTTACATATTTTGACCTTAGACAATTCTATGGTGGTGGTTTGCATGTTCGCAACAGCTGCTTACTTCCACATCACACAGGATCTATCTTTCATCTCCACGGTTGCAAAGTAAATTCAATGTTCATGTCACATCTATAAAGAATGTGGGCTTGCATATGTTTGAATGGCCAAGCCTAAATTTGAAAAGTTCTGAGTTGGAATCACTCAGAAAGCATGAGGGATGCTGTGGATTTAGACACACAGGTGTGAGCTGCTGTTAACATGTTAATTTCTCATATTAAACCTCTCTCTCTCTCTCTCTCTCTCTCTCTCTCTCTGTCTCTGTGTGTGTGTGTGTCAGTGCAGTTCTGTGAGTTCTTGAGCGTCTCCTGGCTGAAACACCTCTCCGGCCGGCTGGTTCTCATCCTGCTGGACTACACGGATCATGTGACTCTGTGCTCCAGCATGAAGGCGGCTCTGATGGAGCAGCAGCAGTGGCCCGACATCTGCAGGCTGCAAGGTAAATTTAAATAAACTTTATTAATACAGCTGTGACAAACAGAAACGTTTGTTCCTCCTCCTCCTCAGAGAACGCTCGCTGTCTGCAGCATCTCTGTCGTCTGAGGATCCGGCGGTGTCTCGGCCGCCCTCGTCTCAGGTCCCCTGTCTTCATGAGCTTCCTGCCGTTGCCCGCGCGACTGAAGGACTACGTCCTGTACAGCGAGTACGACCTTTGTAGTCAGCAGAGCAACACACCTGGGTGACTCTGGAGTTCAAAATTAACATGAAAAAATATCTGCTGACAATCCAACCACAGATTACTTTGTATTGTTTTTAACTCATGTTCCATATCATACACATATCATACTGTCAGCCAAGTATACATTTTTTTGTTGTATTTTTCTATTAAAAACTTTCCCTGATGCTTCCTAAACTTGTTTTTATTGTGGATATTTTAATAAAGCAGAAAAGCAAACCACAACACCCAGATCACAATCCACTGTGAATTTTTAATAAAGGTACACAAAGGTGTCAAAGACGAGCATTCGTCTTATATCTCTACATTTTTGTATTTTATTTATCAATTATAACAAAAACCCTTTGTCATTAAAATGTGACTTTAATAAAAGGAAATAAATTATTACTTATTACTTTGCTTATGTTCTTTTTATAATGATCATTCTAAAAGTCTGCACAGCCTAGAAATAACATAATAATCGATATTACCATTATTATTACATATGAGCTCATGTTACTGGTCAGGATCAGCTCCCAGTAACACCTGAAGCTGTCTGACCTCAGGGTGAACAGGAGGATAATCCTGTGCATTAAACAGTTTCTCAAGAGAGTGGTAATCTGACAGATCTCAGTTTCGTTCTCTTTGGCGGCCTCTATGGCGATAAACGGTAATTGCGGTAGCACACTTTCCAGATATCCAGGCAGTGTTTGCCTTTGTGACGTCCATTGTTGGCTCCGGTTGTAACTTGTAGCAATGGAGGAGAAACCAGACTGGCACACAGGGTTTGTTTAACAAAAAAGTCACAGCCGTTTATTAATCCAAGGGAAAAGGGCAGGGGAGCAAACAAACTTAGGTTCTTCCCTAATCGGGGGTAGTCACTTTCCTGTCTTTGTCCGGCGGTTGTCCTTCTGTAGAGATGGGGAGATCACAAGAGAAGGGTCAACAGCATTTCACTTTCAGGGTTTCTTCTCCTTACTTTCTTCCCATCCTTTCAGCTCCCCTGCTTCTGTCTGTTCCTGCTCTCCTCTTCTCCCAGCAGCCTCTAATCACTGATTGTCTTCAGCTTGGCCACCTCCAGGTTTGGGTGAGCTGGCAGTGTAGGTAGGTCTGATTACAAACTGTGCCCAGCTGGTGCCGGCTCCGCCCTGCTCTCTGGTGGCCTCTGCTGGTGGTGAAGCAACAGTGGTGGGGAGAGACACCACATCCGGTCCATCATCCTTTGAGATGTGGCGGGGGCTCCATGGACCCCAAATGGGAGGACCCGGTACTGGTACAGGCCGTCTGGTGTGGAGAAAGCCGTCTTCTCCCGGGCCTGTTTTGTCAGCGGTATCTGCTAGTACCCTTTCGTCAGATCCAGAGTGCTGATGAAGTGTGCTGGTCCCAGTCTCTCAACGAGCTCATCCACCCGGGACATGGGGTAAGCATCAAAGCAAGAGATCTCATTGAGCTTCCTGAAGTTGTTACAAAACCTGGGTGTTCCATCGGGCTTGGGTACCATAACGATGGGGCTCGACCAGGCACTGTGGGACTCAATCATGCCCATCCGTAGCATCTTCTCAACCTCCTCATGGACAGCCATACGACGGGCTTCGGGGATTCGGTAGGGACGCTGCCGTATAATTTTACCAGGTTCCGTGATGATGTCATGGGCTATGACGGTAGTTCTCCCTGGCTGGTTTGAAAACACATCCCGGAACTGAGCCACTAACTCCCGGAGGTCCTGCTGCTGCTGAAGACCGAGCTGTTCCCCTAATGGGACTGGCGCCAGTTCCTGTGGAGACACATTAGTGACCAAGGCAACCTGAGGGGCCACTTCCAGCTCCCTCCACTGTTTCAAAAGGTTTATATGATATATCTGATGGCCTTTCCGCCGGCCTGGTTGCCTTACCCGGTAGTCCACAGGACCAGCTTTCTCCACAACCTCGTACGGGCCGTGCCATCTTGCCAAGAACTTGCAGTCACTTGTGGGTAGCAGCACCAAGACCTTTTCCCCTGGACGGAACTCCCTGACCTTGGTCCCCCTGTTGTAGACGCGGGCTTGGGCTGTCTGGGCTTCCTTAATGTGCTCCCTGACGAGGGGCCATATCCGAGCCATCCGCTGTCGCATGCTGTCCATGTGCTCAATCACTGAGAGGTGGGGGGATGGTTGCTGCTCCCAGGCTTCCTTAGCCAGGTCAAGGATGCCCCGGGGTCGCCGTCCGTATAAGAGCTCGAACAGGGAGAAACCTGTAGAGCTCTGGGGAACTTCACGGACAGCCCACATTACATGAGGTAACAACTGATCCCAATTTTTGCCATCAATCTCTATTACCTTTCGGAGCATGCTCTTCAGGGTCTTGTTGAACCGCTCAACCAGGCCATCTGTCTGAGGATGGTAGACTGAGGTGCGCAGCTGTTTCACTCTCAGCTGTGTGCATAGTATATGACCTTCGACATGAAGGCCGTCCCCTGGTCAGTCAATATCTCCTTTGCTATGCCAACTCTGGAAAATAACAAGAGTACCTCTTTTACGATGGCCTTTGTTGAGGCAGTGCGCAGGGGGACAGCCTCAGGAAACCGAGTGTCGAATCATGACCAGGATGAAGTGGTGCCCTCGGCTGGTCTTCGGCAGGGGTCTGACAATATCCATGGCCACCCGCTGAAAGGGCGTGTTGATGATGGGGAGTGGGACCATAGGGCTCCTGACGTTCTGTTTTGGGGCAGTGAGCTGACATTCTGCACAGTGGCGACAGTACTGCTCTTCTCATGCCCGGCCAAAAGAACCTCCTGACCAGCCTCTCCAATGTCTTTTCCATCCCCAGATGGGCACCTAACAGGTGTGTATGAGCTGGTACACACCCAGCTGGTGCCGGCTCCGCCCTGCTCTCTGGTGGCCTCTGCTGATGGTGAAGTAACAGTGGTGGGGAGAGACACCATAAACTCTTGATTTTCCTCGCTGACGGTCGCTTTCCTTTTTAGACTGTTTGCCTTCATCTGAGCATCAAATTTGTTTCTTTTTCTTTGGATTTTCACTTATTTTTGAAGTTGTATCTGTAGTCATCGATCTTTTCTTTGTTTGTTCAGCCATAGTAGATTACTGTTTACTCGCAACACTCGCACAGACCGGAAAAGCAGCCACTTAGCTCTGAGTACCCTAATAAAGGCTTTCATCAGTGGGCCATAGGCTCAATCACCATTGTGTTACCTCATTCGGCGATAGATAGTGACTTAACAGACATTTATTGAAATTAAAATCTTCAGCATTATTACTTTAAGAGTCAGATATTTTTCTCGGGAGTCGGTGGAGACAAAAAGTGAACGTAAGTGATTGTTAGTCAAGATGAAAAAGTCACAATGCATTGGGTTTGGATTTACCCACAGTTCTACCACGCTGCATCTCCCATATGTGTTTGTATGTTAATCTAAGCCACTGAAGAGAGCAAGCAGTGTCATGTAAAAAACATCTGATGAGGACGGATGTGTTTGTCTGGTCAGCAATAAAAACACGAGCCCAAAAGCTTCTGGAAAGATTTAATCTCACGTACTTTCACTGTTCTAACAAACAGTCAGGATGATGTCAGATGCAGAAAATGCTGCTAAACAACTGATCAATCATTGAGGCTAACACTCATGATGGAGAGTCATGATCTGAGAGGACACGCGGACCGTCGCTGCTTTAGACTCTGTGACGACTGTAACAGGAACGTTTGACGCTGTGAAGGAAACTGACCCAAACAGGAGGACGTTAATGTGCATGCACTTCTTTACCGACTCTTTAAATGTGAAGTGAAACAAACCAAAGACTAAAGATGGAGTCTAACACACTCACACACACGCACACACACACACACCGATCAGAAGAGCTTCCCACCTGAGCAACAACTCCACAGCAGGCACAAGTGTCGGGCTCTGTGAGCTGACTCAAGTCTGGATTTACGGCGACAGTTTTCATCTTTAAACACGATTTAATTTAATCTGTTTGAAGCAAAAAAGAATGAAATCAGCAGCCAATAAGACAGACTTGAGTTAACTCAGATAATACTGCGCTTTTTACACATTGTGTCTTAATTTCTTTACATTTTATACATTTGGGGCAGACATGTAAAAGACAAAACATTCCCCCACACATATGGGCAAAGGTACAATAAAAAAATAAATTATCACCTCCATAAACCAAAAATAAAATATTCATATTTGCTCTCTCTTACTCCTGGGGCGGAGTTCCTAATGCTGTCCAGCAGGGGGCGGCGCTGCGTCACAGCCGGCCTCTGGAACTCATTGAAGGAAGCATAAATGGACGAATGTGATTGGCTGACACCGTCTCATCAGGACCAATCAGATGAGAAAGATGGTTACATCTTCAAACGGCCAATTCTGCGGACAATTTCAGGATGATTGTTTTTTTAGTGTGTCAGGACACATGTGAGGCAAAGCTTGACAGTTATTCAATATTAATATTTAAAAACATTAAGAGGAAATTATCATGATGGTTTTAACACGTTTTGTCCAAATTCACGACCCAGAGGAAAAACCTTTAGTCGAAGTGAAATTTGTATTCTGATTCAAAGACGAAAGGGGAACAATCGCTTATTGTATTTGATGTAAATTTGATTATTTTGTGTGATTTTGCCCAGATATTGTGATTTTATCACATATATATGAATATAATATATGTAAGAAAAATATTCTTCTATTTAAATATTTTTGTCTTTCAACCGTATCACCCAGCCCCAACATAAAGAATAAGGCTGGTTTTATTTTATATATTTGATGTCAACAAATCCCAAGAGAAAACCAAAACCAACAATATGAATTATTCTATATATTTTTTCAGGATATTTTACAAAACAATTATTCTATATATTTTTTCAGGATATTTTACAAAACAATTATTCTATATATTTTTTCAGGATATTTTACAAAACAATTATTCTATATATTTTTTCAGGATATTTTACAAAACAATCCAAACTCAAGGTCCACTAAGCAGCTGTTCCTGGAGCTTTGAACACACGATCCATTCATATTTTTGTGATTACTTTTAAGACCCATCGTCCACATTTGCTTTAGCGTAGGGATTGAATGTTCATTCTTAACATTTAAAAACAGGCACAGGGGACACAAACTGGAAGCCACCATGGGGACGTTGATTCTTAAAGCTTTTTAAAAAAGGAACTTTGAGCATTAAACTCCAAAGACAGGTGAGCACCTCCAACTTTTAAGGAAGATCAAAAGCTCCACAAGAGCTACTAAATGGACGCTGTGTAAAGATGATTTTGTCAACTGCTGTTTCCGGGGTCAAGAATAAACTTTAAAAGCCCCCGAGGTGACCCTTGTTTTGCTCTTTAGCTGTGTTATTGTACACAGATCAATGAAAGAGCAACACAATGGCAGACTGTTATCTCTACAAACCTCATGAGGTTTTACTGGGCACTAAATTATCCACAGAGGTCTCCTTCTCTCAAACACAAACTCATTGAATAAAGCTATAAACTCACTGAATAAAGCAGGCTTGGTGTTCCTCAGAGGCTCTCCTTTGGTGGCTAAGTTACCCCTAGCTTGCTTGTCGGTGCTGCGCTAGTTTTTATTTTCTGGGAGCCGAATTTTCTGCACAAGTCTCCTCTCCAAAACAAACAAACCTGTGTTTCTCAGATGCTCTTTGGCAAGTCTTTGGGGGCTTCGATCAGAGCTGACATCGTGTTTAGCTAGCTGACACTAATCTTTCATCTGGGTAATTTATTTCATTAAAAATAATTGTGACCTGAACGCTAAGAAAGTCTTAAAGCGGCAAACAGCCGCACAAGGCTAATATGAGTTTGGTACAGCTTTGAACCGAAAAATAACCGAACAAATAGTTGAATCTTGGTATTGAACAGAGAATAGCCCCTAGAAACTTCCCGACATCTCTCTCTCATCTGCAAGTTATCAAATAAAGGCATAAAATACAACAAAATTAACTTAATGTATAACCTATGTTCTCACAAACATCAGTAATACCCTAAAATAACATAGCTCTTCGCAAAAGTTACTCAAGAAGGAGTGCATGTTTGAGGACTTTCCAGCAGCAGGACGGTGTGTGTGGCACAGAGTAAAAATAAACTATGTTCATGTTGATGAAGGAAAATGTCTTCCAGTGCAACAGTGTGACTCACTGATGAGTTTTTAATAGTTTTTGGACAACAATGGAGCTCTATGGCACAGAAAGGAAAATATACTAGGCTTTGGACACAGAGCTTGTTAGGGGATCATCCGGTGCAGGTTTTGGTCTCTTTATGGGATTTGTCGACATCATAAAAATAGGATCAGACCAGGTTTGGGAAGGTGACACTTATGCTCTCGATATTACACAATAACCCAGAGGATGATTTCACAGGACACTGACAACTACCATTTTTGAATAAAGCCCAAAGAAACTGACAAACAGCCTTATAGAAATCATCTCTATTCTCTCCTTAAAGCCTACTTCTACGATTCAAATCTCTCTGTTGCACGTTTTCATCCCTGTGGGCGACACTGCCCTCTGCGCTGCTGAAGAAAAAAAAGTCGCCGTCTATCATCGCTGTCTATTGCTTTTTAACAGATGCTTGGATGTGTTTCTGAGTGTGTTGTAAAGGTAACTCTAGAAAGAGTCAGTTCACCTGTCCGGGTTTGGTTTGTGTAGAGAAAGAAGGGTGAGGAGGAGAGGAGGTGGAGGGGAGTCGGGGAGTGAGAGGAGGAGGACGACGAGAGGGGGTAAAGTGAGTGTAGGCCGATTTCAGTGGGCGGCCCCTGGGAGTCAGCTGATTGGTCGTTCAGAGAGAGGACGCTCTGTCCCGCTGTGCTGTCAAACAGCTCCACAGACGACTGTTCCCAGGATGTGTGTGTGTGTTTGAGTGTGTTTGAGTGTGAGGGTTTTTTTGTTCGTCTATCTCAGTGAGGACCGATTTCAGTTTTGGACCGTGGGAGTTTGGACGTTTTGGGCTCGTAGTCAGACCCCTCGAAGGATGTGTTGGTCTTGTGGTTTGAGGCCCCCTCCACTCATCAGTGTTTGGTTTATTGTTTACTTGTGTATAATGCATGTTCCTTTTTCTCTGCTAACTGTGAATCTGAGTTTAAGATCCCTTCCAGAAATGTTTAAAAATTCTCTGCTTTGAATAATAACTTGGGTTTTATGTGGTTTTCTCCAAAGATCCACTTAACTTAAAATGTTTTAACATTATGTGTTAATGTTACATTTCCTCGTTGTTCTGATTGATTTGGCTCTCGCTCTAACTGTGATGCTCATCTGTACATATGTTATCCCAAGAGTACACGAGAGGCCTCTGAAAAGACAGCTGCCCTTGTGTACCTCAGCTTGCCTTAATGTTAGCTGGGTTAGCATTAGGAGCTAGCAGGGTGCATGCATCCTTTCCATCCTCCATACTGAAAGTTTTTATCAATCTATTTATTTCCCTGAGCTAACTGCCACAGCGCTAACACCTTGTCCACAGATGACTGTTCCCAGGATGTGGACAGAGTGACAGCAGCCCTTCCCAGAGTCCCCTCCGTGTTTACAATCTACCTGGTTTACTGCTTCCTGTTTGATTATGGAGAGAGCGCTCCTATTGGTTGTTGACAGTGTTCACATCATTAAATGTCACTCCTTGCATGAGCCAAGACAGAAAACTTACAATAATAAGATCATGTTTTATCTTATTGGAATGTCAAGACGAGGAACAACCCCGGCTGAGTTTTAAGCCCACCTCACGCCAAACATTTAAGATGATGGGAGCGAACTCAACGTCTGCAAAACTCTGGAAGATTTGTCTGCACAGTGAAACAGCTTGAAAGCTTTTTGGTGTAATACCTGTGTTACATTCAGAGCTGAGGTGAGCTCTGACAAACTTCGGTAGATGTATGTGAAAACAGTCTTCTCGTGTAAGACTCTGCATCATTCTGCAGTGTAACTCAAAACTGACTGAAGGAACGGGAAGAAAAACACGTTTTGAGTGGAAGGGATCTTAGTGTTAGAATTCAGATCAGCTTGAATTTAAGGTGATGGTTGTGGTTAGGCATTTATTTGGGATGGTTAAGGTTTAGGGGCTGGGAAATGCATCATATCAGTGGGGTCCTCACAAGTATAGAAGTCCAAATATGTGTGTGTGTCTTTATTAGTGTGTGTGTGTGTGTGTGTGTGTGTGTGTGTTGGAGCTACTGCAGGTTGTCATCCCGCAGGCTCTCCAGGATCTGGACCAGGCTCTCCAGTCCAAACACATAGCCCCGGTCCGGACCATCGTGCACCGCCGTGTCGCCACGGAAACCTTTGAAGGTGGAGTGGGCGAAGTCGATCATACGTACGTCCACCAGGGGGGGCTGCTGGGGCTGAGGGGGAGGAGCCGGGGGGAAGGAAATTAAGCTGGGAGCAGGGGAGAAGGAGTCTGGATGGGGGCGGGGCGAGGACAGAGGGGGGAGGAAGGAGTGGCAGTCTGATTTGGTGGGTGGGGTCTGTGTGGGAGGATGAGGGGAGGGGGAAGGCGGAACCATAAGTCCAGGTCCCTGAGAGGGTAGTGACCCCGGGTCTGGGTTCTGGCTCATGTCCGTTTCACAGGGGGCTCCTGTGGGTGGGGGGACGTGGGGCCCAGGGCCACGCTGAGGCTCTGCAGGGACCGCAGGAGTCTTCTGTGTGAGGGCTGCGTGCTGCCCCGAGCTGAGGACTGAAGGTCCCTCAGGTTCCTGCAGACAGAACCAAACACAGCAGAGATCAGCGTGAACCTGACACACAGAAAACATCAGCACACAACACTTTAAACTGTCTGAAGGTGAAAAAGACTTTTCTCTCAGACATCCAAGCCTTAAATTCGTCTGTCGTTAGTTCCCTGTCAAATCTGTTAAGGAGTGGAAGCAGTCTTCTCAAGTTTAGTATTTACTACCTGAGTCAAAAGGTCCTGAGACCTGTATCCAGCTCACCTGTCCCTCATAGATGATGAGCAGTGAAGACGAGTAGAAGCGGTAGGACGCCTGCCTCTCCAGCACCCCCTTCAGGCTGCGAAGCTTATTCAGGATTGGCTCAAAGAGGTCCTGCCTCAGACCCGCCCCGTTGTGCATGTACTGGTAGAGCGCCTGACGGAAGCCTTCGATCGACAGGCCGCGGCCGTAGTACTTGTTCCTGCAGAGGTAGTGACCCGTGTTCAGCTGGTACACCTACAGAGACAGACAGGAAACATCAGTGATACAGTAGCACAAATAGATAACTGTTCAAATTTAACAATTTACAAATCTAACCTTATTCAAAGTAAGCTGTTTCTTTATGTAATACATTTTAATAAGATACACAGGTTCAGATTTTCAAAATAAAATCAGACAAGATGTATGAAATGTACATCGCAACATTACTGTCTGACTGTAGCAGTGGATGTTGTACCTGCATGCCACACACTCTGACTCCCAGCGTCGCTGAGGTGCTCTGTTCACATTTCTTCATCTGCCTGGCCGCCTTCTCCTCGGAGGCGTCGTCTCCGTGCTGCCTGGTGCCCATCTTCAGGTCCAGGATGCAGGGGTAGGAGAAGTGGTGCACCACATTCTCCAACAACAGGAACTCTGGTTGACATGCTGCAGTTAGGGAACACATTTCTCTGATCCTTTGAACCTTTTAAATTGGTTACTGCAAGAGGAGCAATACGCACAACAGCTTGTAATGTTCTGAAGTTTATAAATAGTGTCGGGTTTCTTTGCTTTCTCCTTCTTTAGTGTCCTGCATAAGGAGTTGTTGTAGCTCACCCGTTAAGGATGTACTTGTTGTGTTGGTTGTGGTCATCTATAATTAACCCCACCTGTGTGTATTTGATTGTGATATTGCCAGAGCACACGCGGAGGGCGTGTTGCCCGAAATGTCTCTGTGGTAAAAATAAAAAGAGAAACTGGAGTTAGTCCAAGTCTTTGTTTTTAACCTCATCAACAACATCAAGGATCCAGCAGCAAGTCTTCAAGGATTAACGGTAAGTGAAGCACATTGTGTCAGATTTTTAAGGCCCATTCATGTATATATGGACGGATAGATATTTATAGAAGATAATGCAGATACATCTCTGCAGTTTTCACACCAAGGGAAAACATTGTAGCAATGTAAGGCTATTAATTCTCTTCGTATCAGTGTGTTCTTCTTCCATTGAAACGATTTTAAAGAAAACACACACAAACACTCAGTGTGAAGCCTCTTTACCCTTTCGTTCTGATTTGACAAATTGAATATGCAAATTTGCAGACACGGTTATCACTGACAGAACATTCCTGATGATCAACATGAATACATTATACACTACAACAAGATGAAATGTACATGTTGTTTTCTTGTTTTCCATGTCACTTTAAATTTTTCTGCTTCATTCCCTTTTAATGTTCCTTGTAAGATGCTGTGCTTCATCTTACAGTAGAGTAAATGGCATATAAACTTTACAAATACATTTTTAAAAACCCTTTTCTTGTTGTCTGATACTAAACCCTGGAGATTAAATCGAGGTTATTGTTTAAAAGATGCAGAAACACTCTGAGAAACCACCTGCCCAGACAGTTCTTAACAGGAAAATCCTGTCTGTGTTGTGGGTGATTACTGAACGCTGATCATTTTAATTATAATAATTTGATTGCACAATGTATCTGCACAGATAACCTCCTCTCACAGCCGCAGTGTCGAATTTGACTGAGACAGACGGACGTTATGGAGGACAGAGTGTGTGTTTTGTTTTCCAGGCAGCTGCAGTCTGCTCTCTTTGAAGCTGAAGATCAAAACACGACCTCTGACCTGATAACCTCACAGCCCTCCCTCCCTCCCCCTTTATCCCCCCCCTCACTGATATTCACATTCAGTGCCTTGAACTGTAAAGTTACACAACATAGACTGTATAAAAAGACGGACGACAGCTCCCTAAAAGTCAAGCCAAAACATGTCGAGCGCCCCCTGCTGACTGGCTGCAGTATAGGTCATAAAGCCCGCCTCCTCCATGTTAACAGATGGGACATGAGTCAAACTCTAAAATCAAAATACACGCCAGATACATTTTTCTCAAACATGGTTTCTATCATTATAGTTTGTCTTATCATGCTGATTTACGTCTAAGAGTTAATTTTTCGGACAAGTTTATTTTTAACAAGTTATTTGATGCTGTCAAAATGATGATTGACAGCTCCGTTGACCAATACGGCTCCTGCAGCCGATCTGTTCCGGATTAGCAGAGTAGAGGATGATCCGCGAGAGGAAACGTAACAAAAACAATCACTACAGTCATTGAAGTTTCCATACCTTCTAACGTTAACCTCAGACCAACACAAAGAAGCTGTTCTGCTGTTAAATACAGCAGCGTGCGGGATCCTTGCTGTTTTTTCAGTAAGTTAAGTGTGTGCTTTGGTTAGCGGAAGTGGCTACGGCCGCTTCACTCGCCGATCTCTACTGCATCATTCCTCGCTATCACAGATGATTTTTGACCTTGGAAAGGGTGTTAAAAGCAAAACCTTACCTGTAATGTCGACCAAAAAGCTAAATAACGATGTGTTTGTCCAATTAAAGCAGAGTATTGAGTATCAGGGGCCTGATTGGCTGAGGAAGGATACTGAAGAGTTTGCGGTCCTTGGATTCAGACCTCATGCGGCTCAGCTGCTGTTTGTGGCAGCGCAGGCTCCAGGGGTTGTGGCTGATCTTCTCTGAACTCAAACCACTGTTCCAGTCCAACATCTGGAAGGGAACGTCCGAGTGGATCTTTGGGTCGAGCCGGGGACTCTTCAGCTCTGCGAGACTGCAGGGAGGACGAGAGGGGAGAATTACTGACAGCGTACCTCTGTTTGAACTGTCTAAATTACATTGGTTTGCATTATTAACAATAATTTGACTGCTATACTGTGAAGTCTGTGTTTAAATGTTTGCTGCCTCTTCTACAAACTGCTGACACAAACAGCTGATCCGACACCGTACGCTGCAGGTGTAGTAACACGTATGTGTTGCGGTCTACACAAAGTAGTGCCAAATAAAGAAGTGTTCTTACTGAAAAGTGAAACATGGTGACATATTCATATATAGCGTACAATTGATACCACGATTGATTTTTAGGTGGGACGTCCTTATAAGTGGATAAATTATGTGTGGAATTGACCCTATCTGCAGTGGCATATAGTCTAGCTTCCGTGCCAGCACTCCGGCCGGTTTCTAAACACCGGGCCGTGCGGAGCGCTGATCCACTGTATGTAGTACACTTACTAATGATAAGTATCTCATACAACCCCACTTCAAACAAACTGAACTATCCCTTTAATTATAAAGCAAAAGCAAGTAAACAGATTTTTCCCAATTAATAAAATTATTCGATAATTAATTTAGCTCAAATATAATTTTCTCTTTCTTAATCCAAAAACTTTAAATGTGGCTCCAACACACACTTAATGACGCACATTTTCTCCTATTAACATGCCGTCTGTTACATTCAATCTATTCTCAATAAACAGATATCTACATATACATGTAGAACCTGCAGGTGAGAGAAAAGATGTTTGGTCTCAGAAGTGTTCTAGTTTCTGTTTGTAATCAAAGTAGAATTGTCAAGTTGAGTTTCAGCAGGCTTTGGTTGTCTGCAGGAAACTGCACACGGGAAGAGCAAGAGAGGCGAACACAGCGCTCTTTGGAATCAAGGATTCAATCAGCTATCGTTGCTCTTAAAACAGACATCTGCATATCACAGCAGATAATTATCTGGGCTGCAGCAGAGGACCTAGGACTCAGCTATCATCATCACAGAATATAGTCACTGGGGTTCTGAGTTTTGCAGGTATTTAGTCATTTAATTTTGTTATATTTACACAATGACTGTGTAGATGAAAAGTCAGAGGAGATTTAAATTCATCTGGAGGAGGATGTAAATGTGTGCTCCGAATGTCATGGTAATCTATCCAATAGTCGTGAAGACATTTCAATCTGAAGTTAAGTGTGACTGAAATATACTGTATACTCTTTGAACAACCAACAACTGCAGATAAAAGCAAGACGAGCATTCTGGCTGCCTTTATTTGGAGATACATGAGACTCTAGAAGAGAACTGGAAGGGACTTCATCTCCCATAATGCCGGGGAGCAATAGATGCAATCTAATCTAATTATCATCATCAAGATTTAAATGGTTCAATTAAACTGTCTCTGAATCAGAGCCCAATGTGATGTCTTCTAATGTCCTCTTTTCCCCAGCCAATAGTCTAAAAACCCAAAGCTCCCCTTGTAACATGAAACAGAGAGAAGCTGAAGATCTGCATATTGGGAAACTGCAACCTGAGAATTTTTGGAATTTTCTTATTAAAAAATCCTCCTGATAAAGATGTTGATGGATATTTTGTCAACAACTTATGATCTTACTTATCAGAAGCGTCGGTGTCATGCGCCTCCCTCCTGTCGCTTCGCTCATCTTTGTGTTCAGAGGAGGAGGAGGAGCGATGGAGGCTTCGTCTGGAGTGCTTCCTCCTCGGCTGCTCCCTCTCTGGGGGGTCCCGCTCCTCATGCTCCGTGGGCCCCCCCTCCATGTTGCTCTCCACGTAGGGATACGCCACCAGGTTGATGTAGCCATCAGAGTCACCCTCGAAACACACCAGCACCACACCTGAAATGACAGAGTGACATACAGACAGGATGTATTTATAAAAGGTTTTCATGGGTTGTTTATTGACACAGCATTATCACAGGTTCACAACAACAGTTGTCAACACTCAATAGACCACACGATTTAAACAGACATAAAGTTGTAATCTCAAAGATCTCAGTTTCATTCTCTTTGGCAGCACCAATGGCGATAATTGCGGGAGCACACTTCCCAGATATCCAGACAGTGTTGCATGTGTGACGTCCACGGTTGGCTCCGGTTGTAACTCTTGATTTTCCTCGCTGACGGTTGCTTTCCTTTTTAGACTGTTTGTCTTCAACTGAGCGTCAAATTTGTTTCTTTTTCTTTGGATTTTCACTTATTTTTGAAGTTGTATCTGTAGTCATCCATCTTTTCTTTGCAAGTGTTGCAAATAAACAGTAATCTACTATGGCTGAACAAACGGCCTGGAAAAAACGCTGCTTTACGGTGCCTCAGCTCCGCCCACCCTCTCTAGCACACCAACCAGTGCTGGGTGATGGAAAACACGTCACTAACTGTCCATAATTCTGCAAATGCAAAGGCTTTCATCAGTGGGCCAGAGGCTCAATCACCATTGTGTTACCTCATTCGGAGATAGACAGGGACTTAACAGACATTTATTTAAATGAAAATCTTCGAGATTATCACTTTAAATGTTGCTGTTACAATAAAACATTGCTATTAAGTAAAACACAAAGTTGAAAATAGACTCAGAGTAACCAACATCTAACTTAAAATAAGAGATATCTTTTGGATTTAAATCCACTTCTCTTTGCGCAAAAGCATGACAGAGAAACATTGGGTCAACATTGTCATTTTTTTATCCTCAGTAATCAACATTTATATATTAACAAGGGAACAAGTTAATTTATGCAATGTGGAAATGTCACTTGAAATACAGCTCACTTGAAATGTCAGCAAATTAAAAAATTGGTCAACGTGTTCCAAGGATGGAGTGAGGATTCAATATAAGATGCTGCATCACATTTTGTGTACTTTTATATTAGAATAGCTGCAGACAGATAGTTAAGATGTTCCTATACCGATACCAGTATCAGTATCGACCTCTGATACTGTATGAAATGTGGTATTGGTTATTGCCGAGTATGGCAGTCAATGCACTGTTCGGATACCATAACTATTTATTTATTTATTTATGTCTTTATTGATCCTGAGAGGACAGTGGATAGTGTCAGAAACAGGGGAAGAGAAGAGAATGGGGGACAACCCTAACCCTGACAATATTACCCTCAGTTTCCATGGTGGCCACAAATGGCTTGATGTAGGGCCTTTGATGGGGTCTACATACTTGGTGCAAATGGGTAGAATTCAACCCACTTGGGACCAACCTGGTGCCCATGTTTGCCGTTTAATGTTATACACGTTTGTAGCCAATTTATATGCCTTTGTGGACCCCTTATCCAACCAACCTAAAAGCCCACTCTGTGCACATGCCCACTTCAAGCCCAGCTTTTCAGGTAATGCCCAACTTCCACTTTAGCAGTATGCTTCTAATGAGCATCAAGCATTGTTCCCCTATTATTGGACTAGTGCGTTGTTGCTGTCTGACGTGTGGTTACATTTATGAGGCGGTGCACAAAAGACTGCGCAGGCTAATGCATAGTTTGCATACCTAAAGTGTCCTTATAGTGTAGATAAAACACTTAAGTATTAATACCACATCCAAGCACTTAAGGGATTTTGGATTGAAGTGTTCTACAAATTTCTCTCCCTCTATCCTCCAAACACAAAACGAGGGCATATCTTCAGCTCCAGCTCTTCTGGAGGCTCAGACTTAAACAACACATTACTGACACACTAATGTTGGGTTTCATTCTCATTTGTCCTCCATCTGTTTATTAAGATGGAATAAATGTTCTGGAAATTCGATTGAGAAACAGTTTATAGATTAAATGCCCGGATAGGAATGTCTGGTAATGTTTTATTTAAACATTAAGCTGTTATTTTTAGAACATCTCTTCCCCGCTAAGTGAGACACCGAACATCCTCTCTGTTGGTCCAAATTGAATTTTGCCATCAGTTTGCTCTCTGGTGGGAAATCTACTCCAAACCCAAGAGTCAGGTCTTGTGCAGGACTTTTGGACCTCTTCACCACCTCCACACTCACAACTTCAGAGGGAATTTGATCTGCTGATGTCGAACAGTTTGTGGATAAAACAACCTTGACAGATTCAGAAAGTCGTGGCTGGGCAGCTGCCTGTCTGTCTGCCTGTCTGTCTGCTGTTATTTAATCATCAGGACAATGGTAGTGGGCAGACATCCAGGGCTAAATATAGACTCCTTATGGACTACTGTTGTCAAGTCACTGGGAACCACAACACCAGCAGGGTTGACTGCTGGGAAAACAGACGTACTAGTGACTGCAGGTCAGAGTATTGGGGAGATATCCAATAGGTGTCAGACAGTGAGAAGCAGGATGACGGTAGGATGAAGTTTAAGGAATAATTTGATAATTAAAAATGTATGTTTTTAGATGTCCGCATCTGTTGTACTTTTCCTAATAACTGAGTAGTCGTTGAGCCTATAAAATGTCAACATAAGTAATTTAAAATGGCATTTTTCTTCTACTAATTCCTTTAAAATTAAGTGATTTGATTTACAGGAAACGGGCTCACCGTGACAATGACAGCATGCTAATGTAAAGCAGGTGTAACGTTAACTTGTACACCCTAATTCAATATGATATACTTGTTTTCTGTTCTGTTTTCAGAGAGTGCAATTAAGTCCCACCCACACCGGAGGAGAAACGATTCATTGCTCTCAGTTGCCTTGTATTGCATGATGGTGCCTGTTCATCACATTCGTCTGCCAGCAACAACAGAAAAATGTCTAAAAGCTGCTTTGTTTTGACATGCTTTATCAGCAGCAACTTCATTTTTGTAAGAACGGAACAGAAAACCCTGACTCTCAGCGTAATTATTCAGGGCAGACTGTAGAGGTTAAAGTAAAGCTGTGTAAGGCCTGGGTTTGATTTTTGACAGCTTGAATGATGACCTTTGAATAAAATAAAAGCAAATATCAAAGTATTTTACTTCTGGCTGTTCAGTGAGATCATTTCTCACAGAGGAAGACAAACAAAAGGGAAGAGGACCCCGAGACAGACCCACAATAGTTTGTCCTTAGGTTATACCTTTATTTTATCAGGGGTCTGGCTGCAGACCTCTCAGGTCGTTTCCGTTGCAGCCTCCGCTGTCAGGCTCGGAAATGGACAAGAAATTACAAAATAAAATTGGGTAGATACTTTAATGTTATAATCATTTATATATTTCAAATTAAAATGTAAATTAAGTAAATTATTGGCCTTTATTTCCTCTAAAGGTCTTCAGTACAGTACGAGTAGACATATTAGGTTCTTGTGTCCAACAAAATACTGACAAAGGTCTGTTTTTATATCAAATTGAGCGCTGAACTATGTTATTTTTCAAAGGGTAATTCTGAATGAGAAGTGTGTTTTGTTTTTTAGAAAGAGAAGAGAACCGAAGGCTCCAACTGCAGACTAAACAAGCTTTATTTTATGTATACATTTACATCATTCTCTCACGTTTATCTCCGGTTTTTACAGAATACATTCATAGCGAGTGTAAATAAGACGCGTAATAGTAGAACAATTGAAATATATAATTGACAGAAATGCTAAAACCGGACGTATCTACACGATTTTATTTTATAATATAATGCGTCCATTTCCAGGCCTGACAGTGGAGGAGGCCTGACAGTGGAGGCTGCAATGGAACCGACCTGAGAGCGCAGGTCTGCAGCTAGACTGTCTTGCTTTTTTCTCTGCACTAAAATGATCCTTTGACGTGCTGCAATCTGATGTTTTAAGCTAGCTACAGGCATGTTGTTAGCATTTCTGCCCTTGTTTTCATATCTCTGCACCGATCAGATGGGTGTGGCTTCACATTTAGTTTTTATTTATGTACCTACTCTTCTACGTTAGCTTAGCATTTTGTGATTTTTTGGTTATCTTAATAAAATATCTATAAAAATATTGTATGTCATCAACTACTTGATGTCATAGCAGAAATGACTGAAAAACGGGGCGCTGGTTTAGCTCAGTCCGTAGAGCAGGCTCCCCATATACAGACGCTACAGTCCTCAAGGCAGCGGCCGCAGATTCAACTCCCACCCTCAGCCCTTTTCTCCCCATATTTCCTGTCCCTCTTGAGCTGTCCTATAAATAAAGGCAGAGGCTGTTCTGCTGCCAATATTGATGACTTGCTCAATCTTTAAACTTCACTTTGCTTCAGAAGAAATAGAATGACATTTGTCATGATGGTGGGGATTTCCCAAGAGGTCAAGAGCTGAGGGTAAGTTCACATGGCAGGGTGAACGACTATTGAAACTCAGCTCTTGAATGCACAAGGGCAAAGTTTTGAACTGGGACACAGCTGGTGTCTCATAGGGAAACATTTCTTATAGGAGACATCCGACAGCAAACAGAGATGAAAGTAATCTATCAATATAATTAATGCATTGAAGTGTTTCTGAGTCAGGACCCTGTTTTTTGTTTGTTGGCTCATTGTTGTGACTTAGGCCACGTCTACACGTACACGGGTATTTTTCAAAACAGAGTTTTTCCCTCCTTCGTTTAAAAAAAAAACCCCCAGTCAACACAAGCACGGCTATAAAAAAACCACCCTGTCCAAACGCATACGCAAGCGCTGTCATAAGAATGCCACACCAACAAGTGCCGATATAACCCGGTCATGCAAAGAAGAAAAAGAAAATCGTGGCCAATCAAATGTCTGAGAAAATCTATTACCTGGCGGGCTGCTCAATATAATGGACGAGTAACTGCACATATATGTGTAAACATGTAAAAAGTCCTGTTAGCAAGGTTAGAAGCATCATCTTTTTTGTCACATCCGTCATTTTGCAAGGAATGTCGCCTCATGTGTGACGCTTCACAAAGGAGATACCGGCGCACAGCCTGACGTCACGAGCCAAAAACACTGTTCACCCCGTCTACACGTCTCAGAGAAAAAAAACAAACCTGTGTACATGTAGACATAGCCTAAGAAGCAAACCTAAATGAAACAGAGCCATAATTAATGTCACTTCATATATCACTTCAAAATATCATACCCCTCCTTCCTCCATCCACACCTCGACTTTCGTCATTCCCACCTCTCTTACATAATCTGCTAGAATGAAAAATAGGTCACACACATGCAGGAGAGGATGAGATGTGTGTGTGTGTGAACGCTGGCTGTCAAAGTGTGTTTAGGTCTGTTACTACAGCAAGAGCAAGTGGATGCGGCTACAGCATGTGTCTGCTGATGAAGAGCAGAGCAGCAAGACCACTGCCAGTAAACATCCGCACTAGCGTTCCTCTCCTCTGTCTGCCTGTCTGCCTGTCTGTCTGCCTCTCCATCCGCCATCGAACCAGGAGGAGGAAAATTATTTAGAGCACCGGCGGAGAGAGAGGGGGGAGGGGGATTGAGCTCACTTCACAAAAAACTGATTAATAATGAAATATTGCATTGTAACATCTCTGTATCAAAAAGGACTGAGATACAGAAAAGGTGTCTGTTGACCCAATTCAGTTGAGCATAAGGTAAAATGCTGCACACCTTCTTGTTTTCACTTGGTTTCAAATTGTTCCATCAATGAATCAAATGGGGAAAAAAACATCAAGTAAAGACCCAATATCCTGCGAGAGTGCTATTTTTAAAAGCATTTGAGCTCTTTGAACGAGTCTTTATCTTCTGTTAATAACATAATAAATGCAGCCCTAGCAGAAAGTGTTCTTATGTATCTTAACTGTGAGGTGGCTTCATATTGTATTGTGTACCAACCTGTATGTTAAAGTATTGTGTGTGTCTGGTATGAGATTAGATGGATTTATCTAAAGTAAGCTCATCTGTAATCTTGTGTTGTGGCTGAGGAGAATCACAGGAAGACAGTACAATTAAGAGCGTCTGATCAGTGTCACTAGATTTCTTGTGTAATGAAGGATTTCTGCAACAAACTTGACAGCCTTTTATGCCTTGAATGCGAGAGAGGACAGTGTTACAGGGAAGAGAGAGTGGGGACGACATGTGGCAAAGGGCAGAGGATGGGAGTCGAACCCTGGGCCGCCACATAAAGGACTGAGCCTTCCCGTCACTTTATACTATGATACGTTAAGAATTAACTTGAGTCTAGCTGAAACGAGCTAAAACAACAACCGGTTGGCGTGTGGTAATGATGGCGGAGATTTTAAATCCCAGCCCGGCCGGAAAGAGAGAGATTCTCACCCCCAAGCGTAACAGACAGGTACATAAAAGACATGACAATAAATACACCTGTCACAGCACAGCTCATTCGGAGCACTGAATGCCCGTTCTACCGTAACCTAATTATTTTATTTGTTTAGTTTTCAAGGTGTAGGAAGCGTATGTTGATCTTTTAAAAAGGTGTTTATGTTAAAATAAATGTATCTTTGCAAGTAAGTTTGTCTCTCGTTGTATCTTTGCCCTCTTGTAGACATATTGCACAAAAATAGATATTCGAATAGTTCATACCTCTGTGTTTTTTTAGAAGGAATAATCAAACGAGCTACTACAGATAACCTTGTAATAACGGTGTTGTAACAAGGTTTGGTTTGAAGGCTGAAAGCATCAGTGTCTATCCCAGGATCAATATGTCTCATTTGTGCAGCTACATGTCCATCTTACACTGTTTTCCCTGCTGTGAAACACTCTGGAACGATTCCATGAAGGGAAGGGAATCCACCAACAGGCTGCACTCAGATTGTGACTGACCTTTATACTCCGGAGTGAACTCCTTCATTTCTGGAGGCAGAGACTCGTAGAAGCGCTGCTCTCTGCTGATCAGAGGCTTACACACTGTGTGGTCATCGTAACGCATCATACTGGTGTGACCCCCCACCTACAAAAAACACACACACACACACACCTATGAAAACATGCACTTAAAGGATACATTCAATATTAATATCATCCACTTTTTTATCAAACACATGGCAAACATATGAACCTGGTGTATGAAGGGCTCCAGTGGAACGCCTCCAGCTCGTGGTCGAAGTGAAGCCCCTCCCCCCGGCCCCGCCCCCTGTAACTTGCTGTCCATGTTGTTTGTGTGGGGGAGGCACATGGCTCCTGGCGGACGCACCGCGCCTCCTCCTGCAGAGAAGAAAAGGATTTATCATTCAATTAATACAAGCAAGTTTTATTTTTTATGTCTAAACAAAAGACGCCTCACAAGGAAACTAAAAGTTGAAGATTTATGATTTCAATAAGAAGCTCTCTGGGAAATCTGACAAGCGATTTTAATATCAGCTTTCAGTGCTCAGTGGACAAGATAAAGTCGATGCTCCTAAATGCCACAGACGCACTCACTGACTGTAATGTAAAGGTTAAGACCGACAAGTTCAGGCAAAGATGAAACAACATAAATAACAGCAGGGTGCAACAACATGTAACATATGCTACATGTTGCTGCTAACATCCTACTTTAATGTCTTAATGTAGCCTAAGTCAATTAGTCAGAGCTTTAAATATAAAGAATGTTTGGAAATATGTAGCTTTAGTTAATATCATTAAAGCTGGGGTAAGCAACTATGTAGAACGTTAGTGTAAATTAAGCTGTGTTGAACTTTCTCTTCTGCTTTGTTTCTGTGGTAGACATTGTGATACGGTGAGCCACAGCGGACATTTAAAGGAAGTTCAGTCAAGCGTCATGACATCTTGAGAAAAAGGAAGTGACTTATGACTCATAATTTTCTGCTGTGGTCTAGAGAAAGAAACCATACTACGTGTTAAATCCCCGTGTGCTCCCCTCTGAAATGCATCAGAGTTGGTCCTGGTCTCTCTCACCTTGGGCATGGGCTCTGTTGTGCAGTGACGGGGAGGGGGGGGCACAGGGCACCACGGGCTGCTGGGAGCGCACGCCGGCCCCGGGGGGAGGCGGCGCCAGACCGAAAAACCACCTCGCAAATCCTCCAATCAGAGTGCTCCAATCCACCGCCGGCAGCACGGAGACCCGGTCAGGATAGGGGGTGGGGGGGCGGAGTAGGGTGGAGGGCAGGAGAAGCAGGGTGTCAGTTCGCCAGGGTCACCACTTCCTGTAAAGAAAGAGGAAACACAATGTTAGATTTAAGTGTTTAATGTCTTTAAAACTGCGTTAATTAATCTTTAGTCCACTGTGTGCTGAAAAAAACCAAAACTATGAGCTGAAGGAGGGTAAAACAGAGGGTTCAATATCAATGACAAAGAAATACTCTGTGGCCGCAGAGTTTTTAATGATCAGCTGACCAGGAGTCAAACCTGCGATCAGTGCGATGAGGACTGTAGCCTCTGTATATGGGAAGCCTGCTCTATCAACTAAACTAAACCAGTGCCCCTGGCCGCAGAGTTTTATCACCATACTTCGAGCCTATGCAATGTTACATGTCCACAAACATGACGATTCTTACGTGCTAGCATTAGCAAAGGCTAATGCTATACCTCTGTAATTGCTACATCGACAAAAGAGCGCACACACAGGTGTTAATATCAAAGTTTTTGTTGGGCTTTTAGAATTAAAAGCCAAATTTCTTCTCTGAACCACTGATGTGCTCCTGCTAGCTCTAAAGCTAACCCCTACAGTCATGTAATTATTTTACGTCACAGTTTAGCTAGGCTGCGTTAAATAAAACTTTACATTGGGCCACCAAAAATCTACTCTGGCCACCATGTTTAGAGTCTTTGTTGGGCCTTGAATTAAAATGTATTATCCCTGAAACGCTTCCTAGAGCTTGTGTCCCATCTCATATTGCTCTTAGCCATTTGACCCAGTGCTGAAATAAAACTATGATGAGCGCATTTCAAGTTATCTTTGTAAATTAAAACGGTAAGACACAAATTTCTGGATTGCTGAGATTTTAACTGTTGGAGCTTGCTGACAGCAACATCTGCATGTGGAGATATTTGGGTCCCTGAGTTAAACTGTGTTCCTCTTTAGCACTAAACAACTTTCTGATTAACAATAGTCTGAGTCTGAACCAGGCGGTGTGTAAAAATAACCCACACAGTTTTCTGGGCATGACCACACGTTTTCACACTCACACAAACAACGAGCACACACAAACTCTACATAGTTCAATGAGTAAAGCAATGCAGCAGCAGCAGTCAGGGTCAGCCGTCCCTCTGCACACAGTTTTTTGGCTTCTACCGAGGATTCAAAAGCATCCTTTCAACTTTAACTGAGCTTTGTGTCCACCTGCATCAATCTTTCAACTGACTGGAGCACACTTTACGCAAAAACAAATCAGTAGATTGTTATCGTGTGCAGAGATGTCCTCCCAGCTCTCTCCTCAACTGTTTTGAATTTGAAAACATCCCCAGTAATCTGAGAGGATTTCTCTTTTTTGGTGATTCAGGATTTATTCTCAAACAAAAAGCATTCAGCAGCACGCAGAACGAAATCAAAGCGCAGCTGTTAATGAGCAACATCTAAAATAAAAACCTTTTATGAATATTTAACATTTGAAACAATAAAACAGGAGATAAAAACAATGGATATCAACACCTGATTTATTTCCTATTAGCACATCAAACAGCTAAAAACGACAGCACACAAATGTAATAAAGCTTTTCTAAAAACAAATTGAATTTATTAAAGAGAATATGTTAAGTTGTAAATGAGGTTTGTTATCACTGTACGCAACAGATGACGCTGTTAAGAAATAAACTTTAAAGACTTCTCCACTTCTCAAACTGATCTTAAAGGTGTAATAAGTAGGATTTTTCCTTGCATTTTGTCAACAACACATTCAAACTGGGCTCCTCCACCTGGGCTCTCCGTCACCAGAAGCTCACTCTCAGTCTCTCGTGTGAGAACACGCCCACTCCACCGAGCTAACACCAACAGTATCACAGTTACCTTTGCGCTAGCATGCTTACCGCCGGTTAGCTTGTCCTACTCAGTTTGAGGCACCGATCTGTCCAACAGAAAGAAGGCCAACTCTGCATCGCTCTCTCGCCATGTTTGCCGGTCTGAATGGGGCCCAGCTGCTAATTTGAACCACTGCCATACTCACCTGTACGCAGTGATTGGCTCAGAGAACAACAACAGCGCCCCTCCTGAAAACGTCCCGTGCAAAGCAAAACAGAACAGATGTAGAGGGAAGGGTCTCACAAGGGTCTGCACACACACTCACCAACACACATGTATAGAGGCCCATAAGTGATGATTTATATTATATTATATTTGTAAAAGTCTATATCTTATTTTTCTGGGAAAATCCTACTTATTATACCTTTAACAATTCACATTCCAGTAAAAAACATACACAAAAAAGGACTAGACTAATACAGCCAGGCTGTGACGCGAGGACACTTCAGTCCAGATGCTTCAGTGCACTTCAGGTCTGGGTCTGTTTTTCCAGAGTTAGTCTTCTACTTCAACAAAAGATAAATCTTAACGCTCCAGTAAACACAGATATTTTAGACAAAAATGTTCTAGTGAAGTCTTTTCCTGTTTCAACTTGAAAGTGACCGAGGCAGGAAGACAAAAAGAAAAGGTGCGGAAGAACTTGGCTGGCCTGCACAGAGCTCATGGAACACCTTCAGGATGAACTGTAACCCCGACTGTGAGACAGACATGAATCATGATCAAACAGTATCAGTGTACGACCTGATTGATGCTCTACAGTCTGAATGGCATTAAATCCCTGCAGACAGGTTACAACATCTTCTATGGATCCTTCTCAGAACACTGGAGGCTGTTATTAGAGCAGATAAATATCCTTGGTTTAAGAATATGTTTAACTCTCACATACGAGTGCAACGATCAGATGTTCACTTTAATTTTTCCAATCCCCTGCATGCCACTTCTAAAACCCCCTTCTACTACCTCCTGTTAAATCCTCATATCCCATCATGCACCTCAAATTTCCGCCCAAAAATGAGTCATCATCGTCCGCCTGAAGACATGAGAATAAAGCAGAAGAGGAGAGAGGAAGACTGGAAGGAATAAAGAGGAAGAGAGGATGATGTCATTGCCCACTTGTGTGCGTTTCTGAATGCATCGTCTGCTCAGTGTCAAGGCTGAAGAGAGGCATGACGCTCACTGATGATATCACAATGAGGGCCCAAAATAATGACAGCAAATACGGCCTCCACACACAACGGTTCACACACACGCTGAGGCATTTTTCAAACACCTGAGTCTTTCTTTTCTCACAAGACACAGAAACGCTATCTTTAAAATCAAACATTTTATATAGGGCTGTACGATTATAGCCAAAATTATCATCACGACGCATTGGTGTATTGATGAGAATTTCAGTGTGCCTTTAGGAGTTGGGTGGATAAGGTGTTGTGCTGTACAGCGTCTCTGTTCTGGGTGTCTGACTTGGTGCTGGATGAGGACGGGGAGCAGCGACGTTCTCACTCTTGGCCTTCGTACACTCATCATGCTGCACTTTGCGCTGTTTCTCAGCTGCTTGAACAAGTTAGTTGTGTTGCTTTGTGGCACAGACACAAGTTTCATGCACTCTTTGCTGATTATTTTTTCTTCTTCACATCACTTCCCCTAAACCTGAAATACCTCCAAACAAGTGATGACGAGACATTTCGGGGGACATTTGACTTTTGTTTCTCCGACTGTCTCTGTTGTTTACTTCTACTCTAAACTGCCGCTGCAAGGCAGGCACTCATGACATGACAGCTCCCCCAAAAGTGTAGCCTAAACCTCTCCATCGCCCCCTGGGGGAGGGGCTGTTAGCTTAGGGAGCGCTTGATTTGATGTGCAGCAGAGTTTTCTACGCGAGGAGCATTTTAAAACATCAACATCACCGTCAATCATGTTTATTTTAACGTGGGAAGCCAAAATAATGACTTATAATTGGTTAATTGTGCAGCCCTATTTTAAGTCATAAACAGGCCTTTATTATGAATTCTGCCCAGCTGAGAAAAAAATCACGTGCTCATAAAATATGTGGTCCATGCGAAAATATAACCCCTTAAATGTCAGTCCCACTTGGCGTTGCCTGTTCCTAATGTTGGTTACAGCAAATGTGTTCTTTATTATCCGGTTCCCAGGGTTGTACTGGAAATGCCATGTTTCCCTAAAGAATCAGTATCAAGTGCAGCTGGTCATCACAAACTTCAAATAAATACAACACACAGCAGACTCTGCTGAGAGAAGAGTGGATATTCTCAAGCTTCTGTTTGATGTTTGATCTGCAGTGCAAAAACATTTTCCCCCCTTAAACATCCCAACCTGATTGTGACTGATAAATAACGTTTGTTTCCACTTTTTATGAGTGGTAAAAAGTGTCGCCATGTTCTGATTTATTACAAGGAAGTGAATAAAAGATTTAATTGGTCAGTCAGCTGCCTGCTGAGCTGAATCAGACGATGCATCTCATCTGGTTATGACTGTAGCTATTTCATAACCTTTAAACACTATGCACTCATTAAATATGCAGCCTTACTGTGTAATGTAGTTCCTCTTCTTACTGTCTCTGAAGGTTAAAAGGCTTTAGATATATTTCTTCAAGGAGCAGTTTATTTCAGGCTACACGTGACTCTAAAATACAATAAAAGACTGTTCATTACCTTAAATTGTCACACATATAACGCTGCATGCACCAGACACTTCCTGAAAACCTTGAACTTCTAACATGTCATCAAGGTAAGAGATTCCTTTAACTGCACTTTTCCTGCAACTCACGCTGAGGCAAAATCACAAGGTCTGATCAGACTGCTCACGAAACAGTGCATGAATTTCACCACGATGGAAACTCAACATCTAACCGTCTCATCTCAAGTCACCGTACAAGCTCGACCAAGCGTGAGCCCCAGATGCAGGATGGAGTGCACACACGCACACATACACACACACACACACACACGTAGAGAAACACAGAAAAAGTAAACAGTCTTCCCCTTTTTCCCATGAGCAATGATTTCTAAAGTTAGCAGCAAACAGTAAACATAAAGTCACATCTGCTCTATTCAGTGAAATCACCCCGATGAGCTGAGACTTCTAACATTTCACTGCACTGTCACACACAGATACACACATACACACGTAGTCCGAGAGGTCTGTAGTCACGCTAAATGCTCACATATAAAGAATACTAATAGACACTAAATTTCACTTTTATTTTTGTAAATAACTTTTTGTACTATTGTCGTTCTGTTCGGCACCACCGCCTTGCCTATACACTTTATATTTAACATAGACTTATATTTATACTCATACTTGTATTTTACTCTTATTTTATGCTGTCATTTTGAAGCAATCTGGCACTAGAATTTCCTTCAGGATTTATAAAGTTCTATCTTATCTTAGCATGAAAATGTATTTCTTATTTTACAAATGCAACTTAACAGAAATCAAAATAGCAGACCGTTATTTACTCGCTCTTAGACTGTATAAAAAGATGGACGACAAGACAGCTTGCCAAAAGTGAAGCCAAACCCTCTCTATCGCCCCCTGCTGACTGGCTGCAGTATAGGTCATAAAGCCCGCCTCCTCCATGTTAACAGATGGGACAAGAGTCAAACTATAAAATCAAAATACACGTCAAACATGGTTTCTGTCATTATAGTTAGTTCTTATCATGCTGATTTACATCCAAGTGTTCATTTTTCTGACAGGTTTACTTTTAATTAGTTATTTGATGCTATAAAAAGGGGGTGTGCCCTCATGATTGACAGCTCTGCTGACAAATGGGGCTCCTGCAGCATTCTGTTCCCGAGTAGCAGAGTAGAGGATGAACGGCGAGAGGAGACGTAACTAACACTAACAATACAGTCAGTGAACTTTCCATAAGCGTGAATATCTGCTTCAGACCAACACAAGAAGCTGTTCTGCTGCAGACCGAGCCCACCTGAGGGCTCCAACACATCAAGGCGACAAGGTCAATGTGTGTTTTGGGTAGAGGAAGGGGCGGGACGTCAATGCTGCAGCTGCATCTACATCTACATGTTCATGTTGCCCCGACCACATTTCCTGCTGACTTAGATGATCAAATAACTTTGCAGTCAACCACTCTGAGGTTGATGTCTTTGGCCTTCTTTGGGCGACATCACACTACCATTATCCAGTTAACCATCAGGAATTTATAGACGATATGGAGGCCGGGAACATCTGATGTCATGCTGCGACAATACAAACAGTTAATATTAAACCTTCATATGGTATACTGTCATACTTCTCATCCCTATAGACAGCCTTTTTAAAGACACAGACTGATTCCTCGATAAAGAACAATACTTGAGTTTAATCCCTGGTTTAGACCTCTCTATTGAGGTATTCAGTGAGCAGCTGGGGTTTGGTAGCCCCTCTGTATGGTGGTCCTGTCTCCGTTAGAGGGTCTATATGTGTCTGCAGTGCATTCCTGGCACACAGACAACAGGTGTGTGTTTCCAGCAGGCAGCGTTCTGTGTGCAGTGTGATGCAGAGAAAAGGCTGGTGGAGGTCAAAGTCAAGGACGTCTCGCCTCCCCCCTGCTCTCCCCTATACACACACTCTCCTCCTCCTGTTTGTCTCAGCCCTCTCCCAAATCCCCTCACCCCATCCCCTCTGTTTATCTCCTCTTTCAATCCCTCTGAAGAAGACGATGAAAAAGAAGCAGCTATCAGCTACCCTCAGATTGACTGGTGTCAATTTAGAGGTGTAAACTAAATTAATTTTGGAACTTGTTGGATTTATTTTGGATTCAGGAGGGACATGTTGCAAACACAGTTATTGTGCAAAACATGCAGAACAGCAGAGAGACTAATACCCCTTTCCCACCGAAATTAGCACGTTGACGAGGGTTTTTCAGACCCGGGAGACCCGCTAATAAATGCTGATGTGGGCGGAATTTTGCAGCTGAGATGACAAGGAGTCGCAGAAGTTACCGAGGGAGCATAGCATCGCGCCGGAAAGGGGGCGGAGATTAGCGTGTCGACTTGGGTTTTGTGTTCCCATCAATGCCGATCGGAACCGAGGCATTGACCCGGGTCTGAATGCCGATTGTAGCATTTTCTATTAAGCAAAAAAGTTTTTTTTTTTTGACCAGTGGGAAAGCGGCTTTAGAAACTATGGATTGTAAGATATTGGAAAAAACTAACATTGCGATAAATGCAGTGTGTATTCTCTTCTAATCAAAAAAACAACTCCGCCACACTTTTATCACACTTGGTTCAGACTCTACAAACAGGCTTGTGTGCTGCAGTTGCGTTACTTTTACGGCATACCATCTACCATTTCCAACAGTGTTGAAATGTATGTTTATCTGCGTGAAGAGGTCAGTGGCGGTTAGTTTTCTAAACGAAAGCTCACCATCTCCTACTTCCTGCTGGCACACACAACATCTCGCTGTGCGTGTCCTCTGCGTAAACGGTGAAAACAAGAAACTGGCGAGTAGCAAGCAACAATACAGTAGCAGCCGAGTTTTCTCATATCGTGCAAGCCTAATATTTACATACAGGAAAACCTTCAGTACCTTTGATTAGGGATGCGCCTTTATCGTATTTACATGCTATGAATATTGTGGGCAAAAAGATCGCCAGAAAAGGAAGTGGGAAAGGATACCAAAGTCGTGCCAGTTCATGATATGTTCCCAACAAATTTGCAGAGATGATGTCTGTTTAGAACAGACTCTCCTGCACACTTTCCCCTTTCCTCCACAATCTGTCAAAGCTGCCTAAATCTGTCTATCGGATGTGACGTCTGCCCGATGGAACCTGAAGTGCAGGAACTCACCGTCCAAAAAACAACCAGACAAACAAACAACCCATCTCTAATCAGCCCCCTGTGTTCTGCCAGGTGTGGTGAATGACCTGAGCAGCCAGCCAATCAGCTAAGAGGATCTGTGTGGGCATAGCTTACATCATTGGCCATCAGTGGGACAAAGCTGTGGGATCACAACAGCTCTACAACATCTTCAGACTGATTAAGCTGCTATTTCTGAACGAAGGACTGTGTGTGTGTGTGTGTGTGTGTGTGTGTGGGAATCCTTCTGTCCTTCAGTAAGTCAGAGATAGAGCCAATTAAGCACAGCCAGGAATATCTGAGAGTGGAAGTTCGGACTGTTGTTGGTAGTGAGAAGCATCTGTGCTGAATGGTAAGAGTTACTGAGGACTTGCAGCACACTGATCTTTTCAGCCTGGTAGAGGTGTTTAAAAGAAAGATGGCGTCATTTCATTTCAGTCTCATATAACTTTCTGATTTGTAACAAAACTTTGAGAACTCTCTTCAAAACTGTTTCCATTCAAAGTTCAAAGCCAGGCTTTATATTTGTCAAACCAGCCGTCAGAAAGCTTGCATTAACCTGTTGAGTTGTTCAGTCTGCACTTGGATGATGTTTCACTGTCAACAGTCTCTTTGTAAGCTAATAAGCGTTTCCTGTACTCTTTTTTTTCCCCTTTTAACATATTTATACATCCTGTTTTATTTTGTTGTTTCCTTTTGAGTGCTCAGGTGAATCCCCTGATAGGCAGGATCTTTGTTCATCTCTCTCTCTCTCCATCCTGCTGCAGACACATCTTTGTGGTATTTGGTATTAGGTTTAGAGTGATATAATTTTTTTCTAATAAACTCAAATGCAATAACCAACTCTGTTGGTGTTGTGTACCAAACATGTTCGGTGTTTGAGCCAGCCGTAACAGTATCAAATGAATAATGTTATTTCTTTAATAAGAACAGAAAATGAGTTCAAAAAAGCGAAATTATTTAGTTTTTATGGTGCCTCTGCAGCCTTGTTTATTCATGTGATGAACACAACCTCACAGTTTTACCTATGAAGAAAAAAGTTGTACTTTTCTGAAAACTATATCACAACATGCCTAATAAAGTTCAGACTTTTAGATATGTGCTTATTTGTTAAGCTATGTGTGTCAATGATATTTTACTTATACTTTATAAAGTTTTAAGTCATGTTAGACGACAGCTCAATCTGGCCCACACTGTCAACCACAGTGGTAAACATTTTAGCTGCAGTAACAGTATAATACATTTATATTAGAACATTTGAATATTTTAGAAAACCTTACAAGGGCAACAGTCTAGAAATGCAAATATTTTTCTATACTTTTTTTTTTATTGCACGATTAGCCAGACCTGGAAACTACTTTCATTTTATCAAATCCCATATTTTGACCTACTCCTAAGGAACCCTGTAAAAACGTTAATCAGAGTTCGACTTTTCGAAGGATAATAACATTACTTTACTGCCTTTTCCTTCCACACAGCTTGCATAAGGAAGAAGGCATGACAACATGTGTATTATCTGTTTCTTTAACCAGCTATTTTGTTTTTAAACAGAGCGAGACAACATTTTGCATTTTGTACTTCATTGCATCCAATAGACATGATTTGAATTTCACCAACTCTGCTTTTTATCATCCCTACCCGTCTACTTTGACTTGATAAATATTGGTGAATACTTTGCAATATTCAAAAGATGTGAGGCTGTCTACACCTGAGGAGCTGCTACCTGAATGCTTTGCACACTGCCACTTAAGACAATTAGCGTCGTAGCTAAGTGAACGTGAACACTTTCCAACCTCAGTGTCTGAGCTCAGAGTCACTCAGATTAACATAAATAGCTTTTCATTCACACACAGAGTGAAGTCAGACTGGGGGGAGGAGACAGTACAGGATCAGATTTAACCTGATACCTATCCTTTATGATCGGCTAATTATCACTACCGCAGCCACACAAGATAGAACTACTAAAACTGTAACCATCAATAATACTTTTATTCTTACTGCTTATTGTTTTCTCTCCTTTTACAACATGTTTAAACAGTGAGGTGGTCAGGTAAAGCACCGGAGGTGTTTACCTAGCTTTGAAAAAACATCAAACAGAATCATAGTGATGAATGTCTGATGACTGTTTTTTCATAGAGATATTCTCAGACTATACAGGACTATAAAGCTGCGGTCAGAGCTCAAAATTGGCAAAGACAGCACAGATACCAGTCCTGTAATCAGCCTCAAATACAGCCTAAGATACAATATCAGGTTTCGACTGCTTTCAGATAAAGTCCAGATAGAAAATAATAACTGTGCAGTGTCTAATGTAATTAAAAGATAGCAAAATGTCAGTAATCAGTGTTTTTTATCAATAGTACTAATATTTTAGTTTCAGAGGCGTACTCTATATCGGCCAGTACTCAAGTCCAGGTATTGGAATCGGTATCAGAAGTGAAAAGTTGGCAACAAGCATGGACTGACTTTTTCCGTCTCTGTAACAGTTCCCTTCACATGTCTACCACCCTTTTTGTCTGACACTTTAAAAAGTAAACTTTAGGTCTGTAAACACTGAAAGGTATACAATATATATATCATAACCTAAATCCCTGACTATTCTTGACTAGGGGTGCAACGATCAATCCACAATATCGGCAAAAATCAATGACAAAATTCTTTGCCAATGTAATTAATTGTCGGTTACGTAATCCTTCATGTTTTTCATGCTGTGCGCGGACATAACATTGTTTTCCGGAGCCGAGTTGCTGAGGGGTGAGACATCTCACATCCTCACCACCTCTGCTGAGAGTTGTGCGTGCTAAACACAGACCGGGAAGCAACAGGTAAACAAAACATAGCAAAATGTTGGCAGCTGATGCAACACCATCGCTTCCTTAAACTTGTAAAGTCTGGGAGCATTTCACCCTCAACGCTGCAAAGAAAAGGATCGCCTGTGAGATTTGTAAAGCGGACCTTGCTTATCACGGGAGTTCGGTAATGAGCGAGCATTAAAGAGAAGGTACGATGGACTTGTGTTCTTGAGGTTTTTTTTTTACATCAGCACTTTTCTGTCCTGGTTTCAATGGACCATTACTGTACAAAACCTGAAGACGTGGCGACTGCAACAATCACATGAGGAAAACTTTAATGGTAAATTGGACGCACTTGTTCATGCCAGAACTACTGCAAGAAACAACAATTAAACCTGTTTTTTAAAATACTTTATAGATATAATAATCCTACTTAAAAACTGTAATGTCATGCATTTCAGTCACAGATTCACTGTGCAAGATAAATCCCAGAATCCACACACACACTGGGGAAAGAGCCAAGACATCGCCATCATCATCAGCAACATCATTATCATCATCTTCATCGTGTCTTAAGTCAGCAGCTTGTGTGTATTATTGCTGAGTGTTTGCATTAGTGAAGTACAGCATAACCTGGATAGATGATAATAAATAAGGGCTGGAGGTAGCTACTGCTGACACACACACACACTACACACTACTCCTGTGATACTCACAAAGACAGAGGAAAGAAGGGAAGAAATTACAGATCTGGGTTCAAGTGTAATAATTATTACTATTACTATTATTATTATTACTATTTTGTTCTGAAGGAAAAGGAAGAGAAAGTGGTGAAGGGATGAGGAATAAGAGATGGAAGAAAAGAGAAGAAGGTAGCAGCAAGAATGGTTGAGACAAGGAGGAAGTAATAAACAGCAGGAGAAAAGAGGAAAGAAAGAGGAAGAGAAGTATAAGAAATAGATATAAAAGAAATTAGAACTTATTGAAGAAAGGAAGAAATAAAACAAAGTGTAAGATAATGGTATATAGGGCTTCAATTAAAGATGATTTTTCCACAAGCTGTCGATTTTCTTAATTAATTAAATGTCAATCACTGTTTCCCAAAGCCCAAGATGGCGTCCAAAAATATCTGTTTTGTCCACAACCCAAACAAATTCTGTTTTGATGAGTGAAGAAACAAGAAAAAAATCACATCTGATGAGCTGAAATCAGAGAATTTGGACATTTTGTTCGTATAAATTACCCAAAAGTATTTATCAGCAATCAAAATAGCAGGCAATTACTTTAAAAGTGGACATCTGATTGACTGATTAATGGGGTTGTAGCTGCAGCTCTAATGATAGATGTGAAAAGGAAAGGAAGGAGCGGAGGGAGAGAAAGAGATCTCTGTCTGTATCATGCAGCCCTGCGGGAGAGAAACGCCAAACACATCTGTCGCTCTCAAAATTCACAAACTACGAGAGGGAAAAACACAAAAACACACACACAGCTGCTGCCCAAGTCCCCTGACAGAACTCAACAGCTGCTGACACACACACACACACACAAACAGAATAAGGAGAACAATCCGTCCCAACAGCTCAGATCAGACAAAACAACCACCATGACCACACGTGTCGAACATCACAGCTCCTTTCTCACCATAACCCAAACCACACCAGAACGGGGCGATCAAAACTCACGACATGTCAGTCAGCTGATGAGACGCTGAGGCACGCACACTCAAATCAAGTTTGGTGCAAAGCTGCAACATGATTAGTGGATTCGAAGAAATTTAAATGCAACAATTTTGATATTTTATTATTGTTGTCATTTGTCAAGCAAAAACATCATCTGGTTCCAGATTCGTAAATATGAGGATTTGCTGCTTTTCTTTGACATTTATGAAATTAAATGAAGAGTCCTTATTTTTATATATGTATGTCGCAATGTGATGAGCTATTTTCTTTTTACATTTTTGGGGCATTTAATAGACAAGACAATCAATAACTAATTTTTGTTGCAGCCCTGGTTTGGAGTTTTTGGCCAAACCATGACATTCACGCAACTTCTAAAATGCCTTGTTTATTGGCAAAACATTATGAACTACTCTCAGTATAAAGCAGTCTACTCAACTCCACTGCATACTGCAACACCAGTAATAAACTTGGTGTTGAATTAATACCACTACAAAATTATTGTCTTTGTAAAGGCAGAACTTAGGGAGGAGAGAAGCAGCCAAAATCTAAAATAAATTGAGCAGATAAAAAATAAAGGGGAGTAAATACACCCGGTAACTAAGACAAAGATATATAGCATACAGTATATAAAACAAAATGTAATTGTATTTACTATTTTATTAACTTTTTCTATTCTAATTTATCTTTTACTTTGGCAGCTTCTGTCCTCCATAAAGGCTGAGTGTAGTGTTGCACTGCATTACATTTGACAGGTGTATCTAATAAAGCATATAAACAGCAGACATGCTAACATGTAAAGAAACCAGAGCAGCTTTGGAAGAACATTGAGTACTAGAAGGAGCAGACTTTCTCTGCAGCAAGGTTTGTGTGACTGAAGTGTGTGAATCTATGAAGGACCGGCTTTCAACATGCAGATTTTTATTTTAATTAAATTACTGCCATTACTGTCATCACTTCACAGAGTGTAGAGTTGTAATTTATGTGAAACCATAATGTGATTTCTTAAAAGACTTTCTCTTCATCAAGTCAACTCATGTTTATGCACATGACTGCAATGAGATTCCATTTCAAACATTTCCAGCTGATTTTACATGCAACAGGAAGTTCTATTAATACTGCTACAGTGACAAAAAATATAAAGCATGGTTTTATAACCAGCAGCTCTATTACAATCCTTTACTTTAAAAATGTTCAAGTCATCTTTTGGACCTTGTTGTCGTTTATCAGACCAGACTGACACGTAAAGTTAACCAGCTAACCTCCTTGACCTTCTTCATGGAGAACCATTCAAACCAAAGGCCCTGTCCTGGGTCCTTAATTTAGAGTGAATGGTGTTCTTGATGTTTTGACTAGAAGGGCCCCAGACGTTGGCTGCTTGCCTGGAAAACTCTAAATTATCAAATTATAGACTTACATCTAAATTATAGTCCAGCAAGCCGACAGAATTTCGTCACACGAGATTCTATATTTATAGTTCGGTGACCGTTAACGCTCATCTTACAGGAACGCCGAGCCGGGCAGGGGTTCGTTTACATTCTGTAGAAAAAAACAGAGCGTCGTACAACAGCAGACAAAGTTTGGAGAAGGAAATTATTTCACCATGTCTACTTTGTTGAGATGATAAAGTAGAAAATGGAGAAACATTGGTCCATTGTAACAATTTACTTTAATTTGTAACAACCTGTCCTACAACACCTCCACTGGCTTCCCATCAAATTTCGTATACAATTCAAAATCCTACTAATCACCTACAAGGCCCTACACAACCTTGCCCCCTCCTACCTCACTGACCTCCTTCTCAAATACACCCCTACCCGCAACCTAAGATCGACCGATGCCAACCTCCTCACCTCTCAAACCCGAACCAAATACAGGACCTGGGGGGACAGAGCCTTTTCCATTGCTGCTACACCTCAGAACCTCTCCCTCTCTTCCTTCCTTTAAAACTGCACTCAAACCCCACCTATTTAAATCTGCTCATAATCAATGACCTGTTATTATTTCTTGCATTGTATGTGTTCTTAATGTATTTGCTATTGTTGCTTCTGTTCTTTCTTTTTTGTAAAGTGCCTTTGAGTAACTTTTAAAGCGCTATATAAATAAAATGTATTATTATTAATTTAATACACAATCAATATTGGCTCAAATACTGACCTTAAAAAATGCTGGATGTTAAATTTGTAAGCTAAGTTTTTAGGCTAGAATAGGATTTAGGGGTTGCTAGCCAAGCTGTCCCTAACATTAGCTCAGCTCGTTTCTCTGAGAACTTCAAGTCATTTGAAGATTAAAATTACTCGGGTTAAATTATATAGTTTAAAACAACCAAAACGTTAAAAATGTGGTTGATTTTATTTTGAACGTGTATCAAGATGGTTTAATTGCCCTTTTTTAAACTAAAAAATGCTTTTTTAGTGATATTGCAAATGGAGCTCCTCTAGTCTAAGCATCCATCATGTGACTAAAATGCTGTTATTTTTAAATCCCTATTATCAATAAAATATTTACACTGCATCATAACTAAATTATGTCCAGCGCTCTACAAGTGTATTAATGTATTAAATCCTTTTGAGCCGTATCTGTAGAGAAATGATCCCAATCAGTACAATGAGATGAGGTATACAGATTTTAAATTGAAAAAGAAAAGAGCAGTGCCCAAACAATGTGACAGATTTATCTTCTGAACAATCACTATCAAAGGCAACAGTAACCGCAAATATAACAAGACAATGAAATCTACACAAACAAGAATTCTTCAAAGATTAATTATTTTAAAAAAGTGCCACAATAGTGTGATAAAGCAGCTCATAAAGCCTTAATGCCATAATTATCATGTATTCATTTTATTGCTACCATACCGTTTACTGTTATTATGCAAGCTACATTTCCAAAAAAATTCCTAATAAACAAATCACACACTTTCAGAGCATGGAGATCTGGATACGTGCCCTTGACATCCTCTGATGGTGAGAGAAACCATACAGAAAGAGAGGAAGTAACATTTTTTTCTCTCCATTCTAATGTTTATAATACAGTTATACAGACATTATTAATCACAAGTGAAACCAGCTGACTGTTATGGGAGACAGACCGCGATAATGCTCAGCAGGATATTACACATTGCATAGAGGCCAGAGAACATCACATCCTCCATAAAGACACCAGTCTGTGACAGTTATGAATCTGCAAAACCTGAGATGCACATAGCTGATGTATGACAGACTTGTATTATGGTATTTATTATAGCAGCATGATAATGCAGTACTGCAGCATCTGTATGACAACAAATAAACGTGCAGCATGGTCATCATCACACCCTGTGCTGTTTAAGCTACCTGAAGCTAATAAACCATATTACAGACACCAAACCTGCACTATCAGTTTGTCCTGCAGCAATAACAATATAGTTATTACTGATTATCTGTCACAGTGCAATACCCCATGCAGTCCATCTGAATCCAAGTAACACAACCTGTATTAGGACCTTAATTATATTTATACCGAGCTAGCTGCAGGCTATAGAAACTTTTAGGCACCTACCTCTTCATGTTGAGAAAGATACCAGCTCATTTTTCAATGTTAACATGATCATAACGTTAGCCAGTGTTGCTGTTAACTGGTAGCAGTATGGCTGGCTGCCACATAACACGTTTATAGACTCTGGTACCATATTAGTTAGCGTTAGCTGTCAGACTGGCCAGCTTCTTGACCTTAGCCTGACAACACGCTAGCAAGCTAAGTCAGCTACGCTTATACTAAATTAACTTAAATGGAAGTAAAACTTCACACGCCTTCGTGTCATTATGGTTTATAACACCCTTTAACTGCTGCTCAGTGTTCCGGACAGTGTTGGAACACGCTGACGTTTGTTCGACACTAACTGCCGTTTAAGTAGCCTGGCATGCTAACGCTAGCTAAATAGCTAACATCACGGTTTGACGTTACGCAGTCTCTCCGGTTAGAGGCACAGAGCTGTCACAATAACAACATACCGTTAGGATCGCCGGGATGACACTGAGCTGACTGCGCGGAGGTCACAGTGGTTGTTCTTCAGAGGGCGGAGAGGTACATGGATGTCGGTCCCCGGTATCCAAACTCAATTAACGGCGGAAAAAACATCCAGGGGGCTAACGTCATTACAGTGAAGCTAACGCAGCCTGTTTGGCTTTTACAGTTCATTTGCATGACTACGACGCTATGGCGCCACCTACAGCAGACTGCTGGGACTACCGTCCCTGTTTACCTCCTCCTCCGTATCTTACCCCGCGAGCTCTATTGGGCGAGCTGGGGGAATTTGTTATCCAAATTTCAGGCTTGGATGCTTCTCTCCCTCAACAATGATGGCCTGAAATCTCAAAGCGTAGAGAAGCGCCGATGTAAATTCTTGGTTATGTTCAGGTAAAGAGACGTTTAGGTGAAGCTTGAAAATATTGCTGAATTTTTGTGGTACAAGGATGACCTCATTCATGTTCAATTAAATTCAAGCCAATACAATTCAACAACCCAAATAAAGTATCAATACCGCATTCAATTAATAGAAAAACTTGCATTTGAAAGTTACATTTGAAGTGATAGCAAGGAGAAACGTTAGCTGCCTTATCGTTATATTTTGGCTCGTTGGTCTCATGTTTTTGAATAAATTCCCAGTCACCCTAAATGCAACATTGCCAAACGCAAACGTCCAAATGAAGACGCGTGATTGGCTGTTAATTTTACAGCGAAAAGAATGAGCCAATCAGTGAAGTCGTTCTTGGTCGTTGTCAGCAACCAACGTACACAATTTAACAACCAGGAACTGGCGTGTGACTGCCAGTGCGGTCAGTCCAGAGGTGGACAGTAGCGCTTTAATTAATCGATAAATTATTTATTAACAGCCGTTTTCTGCTTTTAAAAGGTTTTCGGTAGAAGTCTTTATATTTCGGTAAAACTTTTCTGTCAGCATGAATCTGGGGTGAGTCTGTTTTTTAAAACACCAGGAGCTAGCTAGGCTAACATTTTCACCGATAATGTCGCAGTAAAATGCATTGGGATTGTTTTATACCTTGCTAGCAAGATGTGATGTAACAGTAAACATTTTTCATAAAACGCGCATCATTACAGATCAAACTGTACTGTACAGATACAAAATGAACGCGTTGTCGATGTTCAGCTTTTAACCTACAGACAGCCTTGCTGTTTTTGTAATTTTGTCGACAAGAGATGACGTCAAAATCAATGAAACAAATATTAAATGAACATAATAAACCCTTTATGGTGCATTGGCATTTCTTTTGAGGTAAATAGTAAAATATAACACTTACACTTAAAAGAGATAAGGCATGTCACCAATCTATGACAGGTGTGATTTCTTTTGAGACTTTTCTTCTGCTTCACAAGAGGCTGGCCAGACCAGATGCAGAGTATTGACTGTGAATATGTAATGCTAACAGATAATGTTTCTGTTTCTTTTTCTGTTCTAGCTCAATGTACTGCACTGTCTCCTCTCACAAAAACAAAGTGTACAAACTCTCTTTTCATGCAACCAGTAATGTTAGTAATTAAACTCTGACAGAAGATTGAAGCTTGTACCCTCAGTTTAAGTTTGTCTTGCAAAAGAAACATTTTTTTTCCCCGCAAAAAAGCATTAAAACAAACGCGGAGACACAATTAATTAAGGAGAAAAGAGCTTGAACTTTACTGAGATTTTCATTTGATGACTACTTTGATATTTTTCCTTTTTGTGAACAGAGATGGCCTGCTGTTTGAACTTGAAAATGGAAAACCCAGATTGATTCTACTCAGTCATGGTGAGACCATTTAGCTTTTCTAATCTTTAATTGTCCATGGAAAATTGACACGCATGATTCCTTTTCTTGATAATATGAAGAATTATGTATCAAATTAATTTGTTTTGAAACGATAAGATAAAAGATCACTTCTGGTGGTCCACTTGTATGGGATTAATAAATAGTGCCAATAGTGTCAATAGTGCCTTTAGTGCAGTGTTGTTTATGGTGTTGGCTTTTGGGTAAAAACTGCCCATGAGTCTATTGGTGCGTGCTTTGATTGATCTTTAGTACTTTTCTGAGTGCAGGGGGTCAACCAGGTGATGGGCAGAGTGAGATGGGTCTTTCAGGATGCAGGATGTCTTTCAAGACAACAAGAGGTGTAGATGGGGAGGTGTGGAACCTGTGTGTGTGTGGTGTTATATTTACGGCTGCTCACTGTCGCATCTTTCTTCCACTGCAGGCGTTCAGAAAAATCCAGTAAAGGTAGGAGTTATGCTTATATCTTGGGTATCACATTCCTACAAATAAAAGCACCTGGGTGTCTACAAACCCTCACCCACACATTGTAGTGTGTAGCACAGGTTTAAGTTTGCTTAGTGGAAAGAATATGACTACCCTGCTGTTTATAGTTTAATAATTTTTTCTGATTTGATATTATTAAATATATTCCAGCAGCTGTCTTGCCGGCCTAGAGAGGCTAACATCCTGAGCTCCAGGCAGCCGTCCTGTGTGGAGGAGGTGCAGGGAGAGGAGCGTCCAGCTCGGCAGCTTGCAGGGAAGCACAGAGAAACCAAGAGCAAGAGCAAAGCAGGAGGAGCAGCCGCCTTCTTTACCTCCAACACTGTCGCAACTGGGGGGAAGTGCATCATAGCCGGCAGCTCTAAAGTTGTCCCCAAGGTAAGAGTCAAACTGTGTCCCATTTCCTTGCTTCACCTTTGACCCTTCATCTTCTGACAGGACATTTATCTGCCCCTCTCTATGTAGATAAAGTCAGACAGACACAAAAACAGCACCCCTGCTGGCTCCCTGAGGGCCGATGGGAAAACAGGACAGTCTCAGGGCGGTGGGACACGAGTCAGCGGAAAGAGAGGACCAAAGGACACTTTGGCCAGTGGGGACGCAGGACTGAAGGACGGCTTGGTGTGTCTGACAAATGAGCAGCTTCAGCAGATCCTCAACACAGTCCAGATCTCTAGCAATGGCGGACACCCAGCAGAGGAGCACAGGACCCAGGGTAGGCTTACTGATGGTTGTATTAATCGTGAGAGGCCCAAGTAAAGTAAGATAATGGTGCTGGACAGCAGACTTTCCCTCCTTTTCAATATAATGTACAAAGTCATTTTTGATTTTTCATGTTAGGAAAACAAACAGGAACAAAGTCTGACTCCTCAACGAAGGAAGGAGGAGAAAGAGAGATGAAGGAGGAAGATAGAGGAGGAGGGGAAGAAATAAAGACAGGAGGAGCAGGAGGATCTGATCCAAGCTCACAGGATAAAGACAGGTGAGTTCGCATCAGCATTAATTTGTATAAATAAAAAGGTTTCTTCCTGATAATGTTCCATAAGGACATTCAAATATTTATTCAGCAAATACTCATTAATGAAGTAAAAGGTTGATTTCTTAGAAGATCATAGATTTAGGGTCAGATGTCATGGACAATACTGTACCGTTCCTTTAGCCAAGAAAAGCACCAGATCTTATACAGTATGTGTCTTCACTGTATTATAAACACTGAAAAAGATGTTCATTAGCTGCTTCTTTTGTTCAGGTTGTCTGGATGTCTGTTCAGCTGGATGGAGGAGCAACAGTCAGAGTGCAGAGCAGCTGTCGATGCCAAGAAGGCTCAGTGGAGGAGAGAACTAGGTACTACTTGCAGAGAACATCAAGTCTCCCCTGTAGTGGAACTGATATCATGTCTACTCTTATTGTAGTGGCCCACTGGCAGATGTAATAATAACATAATACGGTGCTTTTTAAAATGTACACATTCACTGGGCAATAAGAAAAATACCTAAACCTAGGTTATGTACAAAATGCCATATTTATTTGTTTGTAACATTTTCTTTCAGATAAAACTGTAATATTCATACAACTTAGACAGGCTTGGATGATGCTCTCCCTGAACACAATCCTGACAATAGCCACAACTAGGGTTAATTTGACCTATTTTAACAGAACGTAAAAACATAAAATGAAATCAACCTTGCTGTCTGTTTGGGAAGCTTTGAAAAACGTCGTACATCGACATCGGACATCTTGCACCGTTCTTCACGCTTGACAGAAGAGGCGTGGTGCAGGCAGTGCGCGCTCACACTCGCGCTGAGTTATTGTCGTGGCATTACTTCAAGCTTTTTTGGGGACTCATCGAGCATTAAGACATAATTAAAGCATTGTTTTATCGGCGGAAAATACGGCAGAAAAATGACATATCTGCTGATGCTGATATGTTATTTTCTAGCCATAATCTGCAGATACCGATAACGTGCCTATAATATTGTGCATCCCTAGAAATTACTAATCATTTAATGTCGCGTTGTCTCAAGCTCTCGATTAACATCTTAAAGGACCTAAAGCTCATCCATACCCAACGTCAACATAACCATTATTTTCAGTATATAATCTCCGCTCTCTGCAGTTAATTTTACAAACCTAAATCATTCATTATTGACTATATTTTTATTGATATTATATTATTAATATATTATACAATAAGATTTATGTTTTAAAATAATGGTTGTCCGTGTTTTAAAAACGTACTTCTGACTTATGAATGTGTGTGTTTGTGTGTTAGATGAGCAAGTGGCACTGAAGCAGCAGAAGCAGCGTTCAGCCCCCAGCAGACTCCAGGTACGGCACATCATTCACCTCTGAGCTTCACTTTGTTGAAATGTTCTGTCGTAACTTTCAGCTCCAGATCAGCTGTAACCTTACACCCAGGTGTGCGCCCAGCTGGTGCACTCAGCTCCACAGTGATACACTTAAATATGAGCAGAGTGTGGTTCATGAAACCTGTATCACAAGTCAAGTGGAGAAGACCAGATCAGATGTGCTCCAAAATTCATTTACAGATTGGAAACATATGTTCTTTGTGTGTTTCAGGCCGAGGAGGACACAGACAGTTTGTTATCAGTCCAGAGCTCCATCAGCCACAGAGATCAGCATGCTGCCATCAGATCCAGCCTCAGACTCGGGGTAAAAGTTAAAGTTATTTCACGCTAAGCAGCTTTACACTGTCCTTCATCGCCATAGAGCTCTGTTATAAAAACAGATCAATGCTCCCTTCAATATGTATTATAAACATGAACAAACATGATGAGATTAAGAAACCCTGACCTGTGTCGTCTCTGTAGGAGGTGACTCCGATGGAGGAGCTGCTGAGTGTTGAGAGGAGAGAGGAGCAGAGGAGACGCTGGCTTGATGAGCTGGACCGTCAGAGAGAGGAGACGACTGAACGCAGGAGACGAGAGAAACTGCTGCAGAGCCAGGTACAGTACAGACAAGGACCAGGTACAGTACAGACAAGGACCAGGGACAGTAGAGACCACTAGCAGGTACAGGGTCAGTACAGACCAGGATTTGTAGAATAGAGTTTTTTCTGTTCATGTCTTTAGTTTGTGTTCATCTCTGCAGACCGAGGACCACGAGCTCTGGGCCACACACTTTGACTCCCTGCAGAGAAGACCTCCTGTCCTGCAGACTGCAGCTCCCTCAGCTCCTTCAGCTCCACCTCCAGCCCCGTCTAACGGCTCTGAGCGGGGGGAGTGGGAGCCATCGTCCAGCCTGTCCCTGGTCTGGGAAGCCATGAGCAGCTGTGGAGCAGAGAGTATCGGAGGAGCCAGCATGGATACAACCAGCGGTTACCCGACCAGAGCCAGGTAGGAGGGGAGAGAGGGGGGAGAGAGGAGGAGGCAGGAGGTCCAAGTGGAAGAAATAATACATGAAAAGTTCAGTTAAATATGTATAAATGTTTTTGTCCTTTGTCCAGCCACCTGAGGACAATGACCGCCCTGCTGGACCCCGCTCAGATAGAAGAGAGAGAGAGGAGGAGGCTCAAACAGCTGGAGCAGCAGGTAGGAGGAGGAGGAGGAGAAACACAGGGAGGGAGAACAATCAGTAACAGTATCTAAATGTTTTACTCTGCTGCTCCTGTGTCCTCCCCCAGCGAGACATCGAGGCTCAGGTGGAGGAGCGTCGGCGGCAAAGGGAAAATGAGGAGGCGAGGAGGAGAGAGGAAGAGGAGGAGGAAGAGAGGAGGGTGGCGCTGGAGAGAGAGAGGCTGGAGAGGCGGTTCGAGCTAGACACACAGAGGGAGAGGCAGAAGGTCAGGAGACACACACACACACACACACACACACACTGTACTATATTGATCATTTATACGTTAACTGATTATGTTGAGTTTTACTGTTGTTATATCAGTGTTTGACTTCAGAGTGTGTGTGTATATGTGTGTGTGTGTTGCAGTCAAACCATCAGGCAGAGCAGCCAGAGAAGATCCACGATGGGGGCCGACATCAGGAGACACAGGAGCCCAATGGTGAGCTGAGCTTCTGCAGAGAAATTAGTTCCAACTATTTTGATAATCCGCTGATCTCTTCAGGGTTTTTCAGGCGAATATGTTTTAATTTATTGGTTTCAGATACTTAAATGGACAAAATATGTAAATGAAAGACGTCACTTTGGACTCTGGGAAATTGTGATGAGCACTTTTTTTTAACGTATCCTGAAAATAATCAGCTGACAGCTCTTACAACTGAAAATAGACACAAAAACTGTTCTAAGTAATATGACCCTGAAACATTTTCAGGGTAGAGCGTCTGACACGGGAACAAAATAAAATAATAACTTTATTTATAGCACCTTTAAAAACAGGTGTTTACATAGTGACCTAACAGACAAAGCACAGGCAGGAACCCAGGAAGAGAACAGAACAAACATTCAACAATCAGGCCGAACAGAGAGAAGCCTAGAAAATTCAACAAAAGGCGAGAGCAAAAGGACAAGAATAAAAGGAAATAAAGGTGATAAAACAGGCAGATAAAGCAATAAAGCAGTACAGTTCACATTTTATTTATTTTTTATACTGTATTTACTGACTTGCTGTTTTTTCTTTGTACTACTGCGACACCCGAATTTCCCCCCTGGTGATCAATAAAGGATTATCTTAAGAACAAAATCAGATTTGGAAAAGGGAGACGAATAAAATATAAATAAATAAGTAAACAAGCAAAGACATCAGATGAATGGATTAAAAGCAAATATTATAAATGCATTTAAAAAGGTAACATCACATAAAAGTGAGTTTTAAGAAGTGATTTTAAAGAAGTCACTGATTCTGCAGCCTGATCTCCTCAGGCAGGTCGTACCTAAAGCTGCTTTCCCACTGGTCAAAAAACCCGCTAACACACAGCTTTTTTGCCTAATGGGAAAGGCTCTGCGGTAGACCCGGGTAATTATCACCTCGGCTCCGTTTGGCATTGATGGGAACACAGAACCCGTGTCGACACTCTAATCTCCGCCCCCTTCTGGAGCGATGCTCCGTCTGCAACTTCTGCGACTCCTTGTCATTTCAGCTACATATTCTACCCGTCTCCCTCCAAGCAACGCTCGAACATCGTTACAAATTTGTCCGCGCCGAGTTTGATCAACAGACTGAATGAGTAATAGATACAATAAAGACCTAACCACCGTAACATCCTCACTGTTTACTTACCCTGTCTCCGGCGCGTTTGTGACGTCAGACGGTGACGCAGCAGAAAAGAGACCGAAAGCAGTATACTACACTAACAATGGGAAAAGAGACAATCAGCATCTATAAGCGGGTCTTCCTGGATCTGACAAACCTTCATCAACATGCTAATTTTCTTGGGAAAAGGGTATAAGTTGAAAATGGCCATGTGTCACTGTACATTTTTAGATGGTCAAATTAACTACATTTTTAAGCAACTGCATTTATTGTAGAGATGATGAAGGATTCAGATCGAGAATTTTGAATTTTTTGTTTTCGATTCCTTGAAAGTTTTTCTCTTGTAAAGATGTATGAAGTCTGCCTTAGTTCTTATCTGTTTCACATTCACACAGATTTTCTATAAACAAACCAAAAGGCAAAAAGTAGTTAATTAGTTGTACTTGCTTACCTTACATATTCCCCATCATTTCTTTTATTTGTGTTGTCACTTTCTTTCTTGACGTCTTAAAAAGTTATTATTATCGTGACCAAATGATTACTGCTGAATTAAAGCTGTGAAATGACAAAAAAACAGAGACTAATTGTTTGTTTTCAGCAGGTACGAGACATGTCGAGTGTTTGGAGGAGAAGGAGGTCAGCAGTTCAGCCTGTCCGTACAAAGACATGGCTGTACAGACGGGTAACTCTAGTGTTACTCCTGCAGCTACTAATTCTGCTGATGTTATTGCTGCTGTTGAGGATGAAAGACAAGTGTTTAAATATTTAAAAGTTTTAAGTGGATTTACTCCTAAGTGTTCAACAATCCTCCTGACACCGCTCTCCTTCCTCTCTCTGTAGAAGAAGCTCCCCCTCTCACGCTAAGAGCCGACAGAGTTCAGACTCCCGACGCCTCCTCACAGCACCAGCCACCTCCTTCTGTGTCTGCTGCTCCTCCAAACAGCAGGAGCCGGGCGGGGAGAGCGGGCAAGGAGAACATCTGTGTGCAAGCAGCAGGAGGAGGAGGAGGAGGAGGAGACCCGTACGAGGCGTTTGCTAGGACAGAGAGGAGCAGGAGAGACAAGAGGAGGCCGGAGTGGAACACACAGAGGTATAAAACACAAACATGGATGATCACTGTGGATTCACCGGACCTGCTTTGTGTTCTGACTGATTATGGACAACTGTGGCTGCACCTGAACACAACAAACATCCACCATCTCTCAATAACAAGTCACTCAAGTCAAGCTACATTCAGAGCTAGATAAAGCTACAAGCAGCGTGCAGCCAGCCCTCACACCTCCCCGCATGTTTAGCTGCCGTTACAGGACAACTTAAAAAACAACTCTGAATCTTAACTCTGGACACGCAGGAGTTACATTTCACTTCCTGTGCCCATGTGGGGTTAGTGGACGCACACAACCAGCATTAAACCTGCATTCTGTCGCTATGAATGAATAGTCAACCATGCAGTGTACATTACATGCAAGTTAAAGAAAGAGAGACCGAGAGAGGGAGATGGAGAGAAAGAAGGAAAAAGATAAAAAGAGAGAGAGAAAAGAAAGAGATGGAAAGAAAGAGAGACATAAATGAAGAAAGGGAGAGAAAAGAGAGAGATAGAAAGACAGAAAGAGAGAGAGAGACAGACAGAGACTGAAAGAAAGACCGATATTAAGGAAGAGAGATAGAAAGACAGAGAGAGAGAGAAAAGAAAGAGAGACATAACGAAAGATTGAAAGAAAGAGAGAAATAAAAAGATTGAATGAGAGACAGAAAGAAAAACTGAAAGAAATAGAGACGGAAAGAAAAAGATAAAAAGAGAGACAGAAAGAAAAAGAGAGAGAAAGAAAGACTGAAAGAAAGAGAGACAGAAAGAAAAGATAGAAAGAGAGACAGAAAGAAAGACTGAAAGAAAGAGACACAGAAAGAAAAGATAGAAAGAGAGACAGAAAGAAAGGAAGAGATAAAAGGAGACTGAAAAAAAGACTGAAAGAAAGAACAGTGACATGCTTTATTTACTCCCCTAACTCTCGGTCAGTATAAACTCTGCTCTCTGTCCCTGCAGACCCAGCCGGCGGTTCGTTCCCGCCTCAGAGCGTTACCCGGCCTCTCTGCAGAGGAACAGGCAGGAGAGCCGACTGAAGAGGCAGGCCGAGCTCCTCGCTCTGCAGGAGAGGACCTGTCTGTCCCGGACCGACCCTCCTCCTCCTCCTCAGAACCAGGAGCACCACCTCCTCCCCAACCCCACACAGACCAGAAACAGCCCCAGCAGGAAGGTAGGCGGTTTCCTGAACCTTCATCCTGACTTCTGAATAGTTTATATACAAGTTAACTCTCTAGGTCCATAATTTAATTTACAGACTACAAAAACTGACTTCCTGAGTAGATTTTTCTCTTCCGGGTGGTTTATAATCATTTCTGTGTTTGGATGCGTGTTAACGAGTGTTTCTGTAACAGGTGGAGAGTGTTTCCAGAGGTCACAGCATCTCTGCAGCCGTCAGCACAGACAGGTGAGCAGCAGGACCAACATCATCTTACATGAGAGATAATATAAGTAATGCTTTCAACTCTTTTAATTATATAGGTTTGTTGTTTCCTTAAACTTGTTTTCAAGAAATTTTTGAGATTAAAGTCGTGAATTTGCCAGAAAAAAGGCAAATTAGTGAGAATATTCTAACTGTAGTTTTTGCATTTTTCTGTACATTTGTAAAGCTTTCGTGTTTTCTCCTTCAGAATGAGTTGTGCTGTCGGATCTTGAATAAATTAGAAATGTAATTAAAGCCCAATTGATTTAAAGTAGTTTGTATATTTTTTGTCCGTAATGCAGGTTGTTTCCTCTCAGTAGCCGTCATGAGTGTGTGATGGTAGGGGAGCATAGAAACGTGTTTTTGCAGCAGAGGGTCGCTCAGTCCTTCTCCTCTGTGAAGTCTGCTTCTTGTGTGCAGAGAAAATAGGCTAAATATGCTTGGAGCTCCGTGCCATGCACGCCTGTGTAAGCAGTGCCAACAGGGCACAGCGCTGCAGAGAAACAGGTGAATCAGGAGGAATAGGGGCCATGAACCCAAACCTGCTTTTTGGGGGGTCGTGGCTCAAAAAGGTTCCTATAAACACTATTTTACTACTTTTTGTTTCTCGCAAGTTTCTGAGTTTATTTTCTCACAAATTTGCCATTTTTTTCTGGCACATTTACGACTTTCATCTCTTCAATTTTCAAGTTTTTTCTCAACATATACGGCTTCCAGCTCCGTATTTTTTTGTGTGTGTTTTACTTACAGTCCCTGTACACAAAGTCACATTTTTATTCAGCCGTTATTATGAATAATAAACAGGCCAGTTAAATAAAGAAATGCCAAAATGTGCTCTTCTTTTGCTGTCCAAGCTTTCTCCTCTAACCGCTGATATTGTGCTTTTCGACCAAAGTTCATTTTTGAAACATAAAAACCAAGATTAAGAAAGGCTAAAAGTTCAAGGCAGTAATCTTATAACTATTAATTTGTATTTTTACAAAGCAAGAACAAAACAAGAAATCCTGAATGTTGTCAGTCAGCTGTGAAGAAACAGTTGAAGGCGAGGACATCACACGTTCAGTTATCAGACATGTTAATCAGGATGCTTAAGTTGTTTTATACTCACTTAGCTGTCTCCTGTTATCGTCTCCTCCAGGGGGCGCTCTCCTCCCGTCCCCGCTGTCAGGCACAGAGTTCAGAGTCAGCAGGTCCCATCCTCCTCCACCCCTCCTCATCCTCATCCTCCTCCGGTCCTGGAGTTCATCCCTTATGTTCGGACTGATGAAGTCTTCAACCTGGATCCTTTAGCACCTGCTGACACGCCCCCACCTCACACACACACAGGTCAGACACACACACACACACACACACAGAGGTTAGTGACGTAGACATTTCGAAAACCTTTTAGTCTATTGCTAAAAAAAAAGCAAGTTGAAGGCATCAGTGTGGACTCCAAAGTCGTCAATAATTTTTCATATTAAACATTTTATAGATGAAAAAATGTATGCAGAAAGAAGTTGTTAGTTGCGGCCCGACAGTCGCACACATCCTAATTTAAAGAATATTTTAAAACGTGTTTTAAGACTTTTAGAGGGTCTGTAAACTTTAAAGTAACAATCTCGAACTTTTTCATTTAAATAAATGTATTTTATGTCACTATCTATCGCCGAAGGAGTTAATACAATGGTGACTGTGCCTATGCCCCAGTGATGAAAGCCTTTGTATTTGCAGTAATATAGTATTATAATGGACTGGGTGTCTGTGGTGTCTGTGGTGGTTAGTGACACGTTTTCCATCACCCAGCTGTGGTTGGTCTGCCAGAGAGGGTGGGCGGAGCAAAGTGGCTGCACTTCTGGTTTCTGTAAGTGTTGCGAGTAAACAGTAATCTACTATGGCTGAACAAACAAAGAAAAGATCGATGACTACAGATACAACTTCAACAATAAGTGAAAAGCCAAAGAAAAATAAACAAATTTGACGCACAAGTCAGTCTACAAACAAAAGCGAGGAAAATCAAGAGTTAGAACCATGACAAAGGGAGCCAGCCATAGATTTCTGGTTAAATTGGGAGGAGTGCCAGTAAAGTAATCTAGTATTGCCAGTGGGAGGCAACCAAGAACACAACATTTGTAATCTTCGAGATTGTATCTTTAAAGTTTGTTATGGGTTATACAGATTTCCATCACTTCGTTTTTTTTCCACTGTCATATTGGCAAGTCACTGTTATTTTATTAGCCACAAATGTGCAGCTTTATAATTGAAATACATTTTATTTTCATACCTTTAGCTTAGATGACGTTTGCTTTGTTCACTGTGAGTAAACTTTTCTTTCACCTCTTCAGAAGCTCCTCCTCAGAGCTCAGCGTCTCCTCCTGCTCCTCCACATCGGGACACACTCCTCCACCCTGAACTGAGGCTCAACACACACACACACCGACAGCAGGAGATCCTGAGAGGCCTGGCCCAGCTGCGGCAGGTAACAAATTTAAATATTATAACCTACCTTTTGAGTCAGGCACCAGCTGAGTGTTTGTGTGTTTTCAGGGTTTATTACAGAAGCAGAGGGAGCTGGAGACAGATCTCAATCCTCTCCTGAAGCGCCCTGACAGCGAGCTCCGGCCGTCCTCTGCTACACACCGCATGTGACCCCTGACCCCTGCTGTGTGTGCGTGTGGAAACCTTTCATTGTTTTCTGAGAAGGACATGAGCTCGTTCAGTCGTCCAACACGTGAAACAGGACGTTAAATGTGCCACAACGAGGAGTTTACATCTCTGGATCGCTCACATCTCACCTGAATATCAACAAACTGACTGCAACAGATATTCATTGTTTTTTTTATCTACACAGATCCTTTGCTGGATACAATCAGGAGTTTGTGATGCACAACTGTTTCCTAAATCTTGCAATAATTTATTTTAACAGTTGAAAATATCTGGCTCTGTGTGGATCTTTCAGTGCATCCAGACAAACTTGAAGTTGAGATAAACAGTATAAATTATGTCATAGCAAAATTAACAAACGTTTGATCTGCATTTTATTTTAAAATATCTGAATTTCTTTGTTTTGAGTCTCGACAGTTTGTAGTCGAGTCCCCAAACCTCGAGTCCGAGTTGAGTCCCCATTTCCTGAGTCTGAGTCCAGGTTAGCTTGCAGCTAGCTAACAGTACCGTTATCAACAGTCCAAGTAACTTTAGCATCTAGCTTACCTTTCTGGATGCGTCCTGGACAGATATCTGTTAAAGTTTGACAGTGTCCCCGTCTTCTCCTCGCTGGTATATATCCAACATGTTGCACTGCTCTTTCTTGCATTTGCTTTAAAATTGTGAAAGCAAAATGCAAGATTTGTGGCGTTTCTTAAGACATCCTGGCAGGAACTGTTGCTGAACAAGGCGGCAAGTTCATGCAGGTGAAGACGCATGTCACCAGCCCTTACTCAAAACTGATTTATTATTTGGGCCTTCGAAAAAATCAAGTCATCCATCCATCCATCTTCTTCCTCTCATCCGGGGTCGGGTCACGGTGGCAGCAGGCTAAGCACGTTTGCCCAGACGTCCCTCTCCCCGGCAACATTATCCAGCTTCTCCTGGGGGATCCTGAAGCGGAGGCTCTGGAATTGCCCCGGGGTCTCAACGTCGAGTAATGAGTCCTAAAAATCACGACTCGAGTATGACAGCACTGCTTGACACAACTTAAACATGGGTTGCAGGTTCAACACAAGCACTTGACTGAGTTTTTTACTGTTTCACTACAAACAGCTCGATGTTTTCTTTAAAGCAACATCTAGTAAGAATTTGTATGTTTTTTTGCAGTTTAACGCCCCTGCAGTTTCAGACTGCTATGCACTCATTGCCAGTCGGATATTGACTCCTCTCCAACTTCTTTTTTGGTCAATTTCTATTTTGCTCTTCTCCATCAGTGTCCTCTTCTGTTTCTTGCCTCTGCCATGAAATCGTACTCAAAACACGACGCTAAGAACACTAAAGCGAGGCCATAAATGTACGCATCAAATTGTGTCCATTAAATGGTGCAGAAACAGGCAATCGTGGCGAGGGGAGGAGGTAAAGAGGCCGCTGTTTTCTTTACAAGTAAAATTATTTCAGTTATTTTGAGGTAAAATAGTTGCACATTGTTGCTTTAAATCTGCACGATCATTTCTACCTCGAATCAGGACATTTTAAATCACAAATTACCTTCTGACACTTTAAGACGGCTCATGTTTCCACTAATGTTTTTATTTTCCTTCACCAGTTTCATCGTAAGACAGACAAGTTTCCTGCTGCTCATTTACTGTTAATTAGACGAGCATCATTTCATGTGAAGAATGCTTATTATTCTGTTTTTATGCACTTTTTGAATGACACTGTACCAAACAGGTATTCAGTTTTTATTCTTCTGGGTTTAAGTCACTGTGGTACTTTTACTTCTTTAGATCATGGATGTAAAATGTTGTTTCTTCAGCTTCCCGCTGGCCGAGGAGCTCTGTGTTTCTGTGGTGTTATATTTCTGGTTTTACTGTAGTAGTGTATTTTTTATTTATTGCGAAGTAATAAAAATGTTAATGTGCTGGGAAATCCTTTTACTTTTCTTACAAGTGCACTTAGTGATTTATTTTATTTTAGAAACCCTCTGAATATAATTTAACTCTAAACTCAACAAAAGAAATGTCAAAAGCTTTGGCTGCCACAGTTTTTTCTTTTGACTGCAGAAAAAATAAAACTGTTTATGTCTTTGTGTTTAGTAAAATAAACTGCTGTCCCAATAGAAAAAACTTTTCAAATAAAGTAGCTTCTTCTGTTGACCAGCCCTTATAATGGCACATTAAATCTACGTAAATTCTGTTAAACCACCCAACATAAGGAGCTAGATTACGGCATATTATTTGACTAAAATATTTTTATGAAACCCCAAAAGTCCCAAAATATACCATTCGTTGATATTGCGCAAGTATTATAAAATTGTGCGAACAATTATTAAACTAAAATGTTCTTTGGCCCAAAACAACTCAAATGTATGTGAATTCATGATGCATTTCACACAGATCACACAAAGAGTCCCATGTCTAAAGCTGCGTTTCCACCACAACACTTTCCCCAGGGACTTTGGACTTTAGGAGGTAGTCAGTCCGTTTTTACTGCAAGGACCAGGGTCTAAATCATAGACGGTATAAAAAGATGTACTTATTCTGAAGCCAAAATACCCAAGGATTGGGTGCTGCCATCTTGCGCTAGTGGAACCAGTGACTGTGCAGTAGAGATCGGTTGGTGGAGCTGCAGTATTGACGTCCCACCCCTTCCTCTACCCAAAACACACATGTACCTTGTGGCCTTGACGTGTTGGAGCCCTCAGGTGGGCTCAGTCTGCAGCAGAACAGCTTCTTGTGTTGGTCTGAAGCAGATATTCAGGCTTATTGAAAGTTCAATGACTATTGTTAGTGTTAGTTACGCCTCCTCTCGCCATTCCTCCTCTACTCTGCTACTCGGGAACAGAACGCTGCAGGAGCCCCATTTGTCAGCAGAGCTGTCAATCATGAGGGCACACCCCCTTTTCATAGCATCAAATAAGTAATTTAAAGTAAACCTGTCAGAAAAATGATCACTTGGATGTAAATCATCATGATAAGATTTAACTATAATGACAGAAACCATGTTTGGCGTGTATTTTGATTTTATAGTTTGACTCATGTCCCATCTGTTAACATGGAGGAGGCGGGCTTTATGACCTATACTGCAGCCAGTCAGCAGGGGGCGATAGAGAGGGTTTGTCTTCACTTTTAGGGAGCTGTCATGTCAGCCATCTTTTTTTTACAGTTATGGTCTAAATAAAGTACCTGGCAGTATTACTACTAAAAAAAGTGCCTGCTAGGGAGAGTACTGGGATTTTTGGGGCCAGGACTTACAGCACTGAACATTTCAGATTGGGCGAATACTCACAGCGTTGTAGAGGACCCCATTACAGCAGACTAATTTGCCTCAACTTGACAGATGCATAGACATCAGTGGAAATGTAGACAACAATGCGCTTGAGGAACATTGGTAGAAATGCAGACCCTCATGCTTTGGTCAGCATTTCAGTTGATGTCAATAAAGTCTGGAGGCGAACGCTCTGATTTATACGGGCAAGTTTTAATACAAAAACCTCTGATGTAAAAAAAACATAAAAAGACCTTTAAGTTAAAATCCCTCTGTTACAGAGTCACTTCCTACTGAACAAACAACTCAACACAAACTGCTCCCAGGGCAACAAACCAAACAATCAGTACAAAAACGTTTTTACAAGACATAAAGAGTCCGCTGGAAGACGTGTAAGGCAGTCCGTCCATCTTTTTTTTTTTCATAGTCTCAGTTACCGTTTTGAGAACTCGGATGTGTCTCAGTCTCTCCAAAGACAAAATAAGCAGCTCAGATTTCCTCAGTTTAGAGAACATCCTGTATCGTTCCTTTTAATGAGGTTCTATCTTTTTCTTTTCCGAGTGAGGAAAACAGTCAGTCCAAACAGTCAGGGTGGGGGTGCATTCAAAGGGCTCTCTACAGTTGAATCAATGCTCTCACTAAGAGCAGCGTCAGGAGACAGAGCAGGTACAATAAGCTGAGGAAGAGTTTAAAAAAGCACATGTAGGGCAGAGTGAGATCAAATACACGGAAGAGAAACTCAACATTTCTTCTGTCACTGTTTTTCCTATAAAAGGAGAAATTATGGCCTTTTCCTTTTACAATTATTCTGACTTCTTCAGTACTCACAGATCGACAGGTAGTGGTTACAGTGGGTAGTAAACAGGAGCAGACCCAGCAGGCTGCCGGTTTGTATTTTAGGCAATACCAACAGCAGCAAAGTACACTGAGGTTTCTTTTTACCCACATTACATTAATGTGAAAGTGCGGAAACATCCCTAAGTCCTGATCCAGGATCTGTCAGACTACCTTTCACAGTCCTGGACCTCCTGGACATTTTCAGGAGTAAAAAAAACAATAACTGGATGTTAGAATACGCTTTTAGTGGTTTTAAAATGTGGGACATTCGGATGACAGGTGGGTGCAGAGAAATAACAATGTTTAACTACAACAAATAGATGTTTTTCTATTAAAGCTGGGGCGAATTCGGGCTGTCACCTTTTCATAAAGACGGAAAATTAAAGACGTAATGTGTTTAAGATCATTTTAACTCACACTGATTATTGTGAACTGTCCTGGATAAATCCGACTGATCTTGTGATGATAAATAAGGAGCTTTTAGAGCTGCATACAGATCGTCGTGGATCCTCTTCCAGCTTTCTTCAGTGTAACAAATCTTGACTATTGGATGTGCGTGTTTTAACCTTTTGGTTTGACTAGAACCAGACTCTGCTGACTCTGCTCACAGGTTATCGTTTCCTCTTCTGCCTCTGTGTTCAGGATTCATCAGCTGGTGTTATATAAACTGTCTCTCTACATCCCGTTAAAGCCCCCTCCTCTTTGCCCCCCTCTGTACCAGCTGCCCCCCTGACGTGCCGGGTTGTGGTACCCGCCCAGCAGTCCGGGTCCACCGAAGTCCCTCCCAGCCTGTTGAAAGCCCCAGACCAGGGTAGCACCTGCGGGGCGCAGGCCTCGATTCCAGAACGGCGTGGGCCCCAGGATACTCCTAATCCCTCCCAGAGAGCTCAGGGGGGCCAGCATGGGGCCGTGGTGGAAAGCCTGGCTAGGAGGTCGAGGCAGAGGGTGGGGGGGCTGTAGGATGCTGGCGCCCCACTCCCGGCTCTGAGCTGGTCTTTGTATAGGTACCGGACTCTGCTGAGGCTGCTGCAGGTGTTGCTGGGGATGATGTTGATGGGAACGAGCAGGATTGGAGTTGTTCTCCGGCTCCGTTACCATGGAGACACTTCCTGTTACCTCACTGCTGGTTCCCACAGGGCTGCTGACAGGTGGGGCTCCGTCTCCTCTAGCTGGAGGCTCCTGGTCGGACTGAGTTTTACTGCAGGAAGAGAAAAAAAAAAGAAGTTCAGCAGCTACATAACGACCAACTGCCGGAGATTTATGAACTTGTTAACTTACTCTTTATTCAGACTTTTTCTGACAACAGTGAGAATTTCAGACTTTGAGAAATAAAAGCCATACAGAATTTTTTGTTGCACAAAACAATACAAAGTAAATTAGAAAAAAAGTATTGTTTTGGTTTAAAAATTCAGTATTTTATGGGCTTTAGAGTTGAGCGAGAAATGGGTCTAATCTGGAGAGCTCCAGTTTGTCTGTGCAGGTACGATTTCAGCAGCAGATATACACTGAACCACATGAACATGTCAGTCAGTACACTGGTTTGTAATACCAGATATATATATATAAAAAAAGAGGAAATAAGGAGACGTAAATAACTTACGTTAATAACAAGACATGCTCATGAAAAAGCCACAATGTACATGTACATATGTTATGACAAAGCAAGTATGTAATGTTATAGCAAAATAATATTAGTTTTCACTGTTTAAAAATTGTTTCATTTCCAAGAGATTCTTGTTTTAACGTCACTATGTTGTTTGAGCAGATTATTTAGACATTGTTCAAAAGTACTTTGTGTGTACCCAAAGCTGAACAAGCTGACAGGAGGAGGAGACTGAGGAGGAGGAGGAGGTGGTGGAGGAAGAAGAGGAAGAGGAGGAAGGTTACTATACTGTTAATGTTGAGCTCTCGACCCCTGATGAGGCGGTGGTGCCATTGTAGATTGTTGTTATCATTTATTTCAAAACTTTTCACCAAAGGTTTGTCGTGCAGTGCATCCAAAGTGCCTTCATGAACCAACATAAATCATGTTTAAGAATCACACTGACACAAACGTGTTTAAATGATTCAGATTGCATCATGAACAAACAGAGCATTAATTATTCACTGTGTACTAACCTCACTCTGTCGCCCTCTATAGGACAAACTGCAGTACTGGAGGAGGCTGCTTGTTCTGCTGTCTCTCTCCTCTCATTGGTCGAGTCTGTTGGTCCCGTTACTGCTGCTGTGTTCTGATTGGACGAAGGTGTAGAAACGTCTCTATTACTGGGACCCAGGTTTTCTCCCAGTAAGCCCACCAGTCTTACTGGAGCCCCATTTCTCTGATCTACAGCATCTCTTCCTCCTCCTGTCCTCTGTCCCTCTATGAGACTCCCTGCTCCTTCCTCCCTCCTCTCCTCCTCCTCCTCCTGCTCTTGCTGTAGAGCTGAGTGGATAAACTCCAGAGTGGCTGCCACTGCTTTCTTGCCAGGAGCGACCTTGTCCGACTCAGTGGGAGCTAGATCAGTGCTGGAGTGACAGCTTCCTGTCGGAGCAGGGTTTGGCTGAAATCTTTGGAGTGGTTTGGAGTCTAAACGCTGCTGCTGAAGCTGCTGAAGCTGCTGCAGCTGAGCCTTACGCTCCGCCCGTAGCTGGGAGATGGCCTGTCGGAGAACCTCAAAATCCGGGCCGGACTGCAGCGGCACGCCGTCCTTACAGGAGGCGTCTGGGACGAGCTGGTCAGAGAGGTGGGAGAGAGGAGGGAGGCCGGAGCCGGACTGATGGAGGGGATTATGGGGCTGATCGTGGGAGGAGACAGGATGGATGAGATCTGAGAAGACACAAGACGGTAAGTCGGCAACTGAGCCAACTGTGATGGTGCATTCAAAGACGTAATGTGGTGGGGAAAACAAAATGTCTCCAGACAAATGCAAATGTTTAACGGAAATCACTGCACATGGATGAAAGTTAACCCCAGTAAATCGAAATTCAAAAAGGAAAGGTTGATGTCTGTGGCTGTCAAATCCACAGCGATGGGATTTGCTAGCTTAACATCCATCACAGGCAGGCTTGACACTTTTGCTGCTTATACAACAGCCATGCAACACAATACGAGCCATTTATTTTGAAAAGGATTTTTATATTACATTTTAAAAATGTACTAACCTTTGGGAGCCAGAACGTCATCTACGATTGGCTGCTTTTCGCCATTATCATGGTCCCCGACCAGTCTGGGGAAGTCCTTTAGAATTTCATCAATGCTCGCCACGATGATACCAGCATCCAGGTACGCAGGGAACTTCTCCGATTGACGCTCTGAGTGAAACAAAAACAAACCTACCATCAGTTCTACAGCTCAGGTGGTTCTTACTGAGAGCTCCTGACGTTTACGTACCAGTGAGGAAGACTGTGTGTCGGAACTGTGTGTATCGGGCCTGCAGCTCCAGAAGACAAGGCAGGTCGGGTGACTGATGGTTCATCATGTCGCAGTGATGATACGGGAGGAACTCGACGATCTGCCGCTTCTGATAGGCTGAGAGAACATCCAGCAGAGTGGCTGCGTCTCTCCTGAACCTGACAACAAAACACACATTGACATACAATGAAGGAGCACAGTCAGGACAGTCTGCACTCTCAGCAGTTACACAAATGTATTTCCTCCACTCTGTCTCTGTAACTAAAGGGGGAGCCTGTAATGGTAAACTGCTGTGGGTGTCTTCAGCTTTACCTTTGATGCCAGCAGTGAGTGAGTGTGTGTGTGTGTGTGTGTGTGTGTGTGAGCGTGTTAGTAGTTGACAAGAATTAGGGCGGCCCTGGCGAGCACAAACTGTGTTCATCTGAAATGGTAATAAGAGAAAGTAAAGAATAATGCAGACACAGAACGAGTACCTTGCTTGTTCTTTTAGTTTCCTGTGTGTTTTGTAGTGAACCTTCCACCTCCACACGCACTCTAGTGAACTGTGCTGCTCCAGGAACAACAGCAGTGCAGCCAGACGATCTACAGAACATCACATTTATCAACATGTCGACTGAGTTAAAATGAACTACGATAAAAAGGACTGATGCAAATATTTCACAAAACATTTATAGCACAATAAGTCTTTTAATTTCACAATGAATAAAGCATGTTTTTCTAAAAAGTTTGGATTGTAACCCCTGACCTACCGTGAGTGATGTAGTCTGGATTGAGCACCAACTCGTCCGAGACGATGCAGCCTCCAGAAATAAAGAGCTCGTTGAAGCTGTTGTTCCTGACGTCGTCCGGTGTATCGATTCCCATAAACACCACAGACGAGTGTCGCTTCAGAGACACCAGTTCTGGGATCTGATGTAGATGTAGATAGAATCTTTTAGTATTTATAATAGAGTAAATAAGAGAGTTCATGTGTCCAGAATGAAAAATAGACAGTAACTACGACTGATGGTAAATTCCTCACAGTGGGCAGAACACAGAGGGGATGTGTCTCCTCAAAGATAGAGCCCTTACAGAACAAACTCATTTAAATGAGAACATCTACCTAAAACTATGCACAGACCATGTGAGAATTTCATGTCGGGATTATCCAGTCAAAAAATTACGGTTATACACGACATCATCACCTGTATAATCCCATAATAATCATGGAAATATACTTAAAATTCCTGAAATGGCGCCAAAACATACTGGAAACACTTAAACCTACATTTTGTTAAGACGCAAATATTGTTGTTGCATCACAGCAAACAATAAAAAGGTCTACATTCATAAAAGGCACCTTGATCTGTGATAAGGTAATAAGAAATTATAAGGCCCCCCTGCAGAATGAAATCAAAAATAAGCCAGCTCCACCGCTTTAACGAATCACTCATGAGGATTAATCCTAAAAGTATAAATTCAGAAACAACAAACTTAAATCTAAAATTTTAATCAAGACACAAAATAAAATCCTCGGGACTCTGGATCACTCCTTTGGCTTTCAGTTCCAACATCTTTACAGACGTTAAATATCTTTACTGTCACTAGCAGCATGGCAGACAGAAACAGGAGTAGTGGTTGAACTGTTTGTTCAGACGTACCTTGTGCACGTGTCCAGATATGTCTTTGTTCTTAATGATGACCAGCAGTCTGTTGTCAGAGTTGTCTTGGTTTAAGAAGGCCACAGGACTCTGCTGCACGTTACCCTGCTTCAACAGTTGTTCCTACAACATAAGAGTACAAAATCATACAAGACATACATCAATAAAGAGCCGATCTTTACATCTTATTTTTCCAACAGCTAGTTTAAAAGTGAATCCAACGTGGACGTTCCTTAAACCTGCATTATTTCTAATGACCAGGAGGGGGCGACTCCATTGGCTGCAGTAATTACATACAGTTTATGGGATAATTGCAAAACTGACTGATCGCCTAAGCCCTCCATGGACACATCAATGGCTGCAGTAGAAGTCATCCATTTACAACGTTTATTAATGAAGGATTGATAAAAGACTGAAGTAATATAAACTTAAACGATGTTTGTTTGAATGTCTTCCATTTAAAAGAACTGTGCACTAAGCTGCCCCCCCTCACCTTGACGCCTTCATGGACCGGGTCCCCTGGCTCGCTGCTGTGGAGGTAGAACTGCAGGGAGTTTCTCTTGACGTCCTTGATGATCTCCACCAGGCTTTTGAACACCTCAGGCTGCAGCTGGCTGATCAGGGAGCTCAGGGCCGTGGCCGGGGGGCTTGTGGTCGGCCCGGAGACTGACTCAGAAGCCGGACTAGAGACCGGCTCAGAGGAGTTAGGCGGTTCTGTCAACGACTTAGAGGGTCCGCTGAGATCCAGCACCTCGTAGTTTGTACCTTCTACACTAGAGGTACAATGTACAGTCGTGGTAGTGCTGTTGTCCTGTGTTTCTCTGAGGTCATTAGCGACTGTTCGAGTGATCTCTGATATGTCACTGGGCTGTGGAGGAGGGTGGAGGACGGTGGTGCTGGTAGGCTTAACGCCAGAACCAGACGCAGAGGTAGAATCAGATAAAGTGACATGAATCGTTGGGGAGTTCCTGTTGTTTTCTTCATCAGGAAACTGTTTGGTGATCATCAGTGGTTGCCACACTTCACTTCCAGAGTCAGCAGCTGCCAGTTCATCATCATCTCTGTCTGTGCTAGCATTAGCTGCTCGGATGCTGGACACAAAAGCACTAACTGTGCTCGCCAGCGCCACATCAGCATTAGTCCGGCTGGTGGCCGGCTTGTGTTTTGGCCAGCTTTCATCAAACTCTGTCAGCATGCTGTCCATACTGTCCTGCAGCGAGCTGATGTAGTCGTGCACCGGGGGGCAGGGGTTGTAGAAGGACACGTACTGTGAGAACTGAGATATGGGGGCGTATGGGAGTGCTGTGGTTTCTGTGTTTGAGGTGGAGTGTGGGGACTGTGGGCAGCTGTAATTAATGCTCTCCTCCTGCAGGAGGAGCTGGATCTCAGAGGAGAAGTCGCCCAGATTTTTGTCTACGATGTTGTCGATACCTTTGAGAGGACCAGGAGGAGGTGAGGAGATGCACAGCGAAAACAAAGAGCGACCTGTCAGTTCCTTTACTTCTCCTTTTTGCTCTTTGTCACTTGTTTCCACTTGCATCATTTCCACCTCCTCCTCATCCTTTTCCTCATCTTGCTTTCCTTCCTCTCGCTTTTGCACTGACTCACCTGGAGTTTCTCTTTCCTCCATTAAAAGTTCTACCTGCTTAATCTCCAATGTTTCTGCCTCTGCCTTGTCCTTCTCTCGCCCTGCAGGGGGAGGTGACAGACTTCTCCTCCTCTGCGGAATTGGAGTGATAGATGGATGTATGGATGAAGAAATGTAGTGCTCCAGAGTCTTCTCTTCTTTCCCCTGAGGCTTCTCTTCTCTGGCTGTGGACACTCCTGAAGGAAGAAGACTTTGTTAGACTGAAAACAGATCAAAAAATGAGGGAAGATCTTTTTTTAAAAATTATCAACAGATCTGCAGACTTTGGCAACTGAAGATGTTCTGGACTCTAATCTCACATATTTAATTGGCCTAGACTCTCCAAATTTCTTGAATCTAGAAACACTTGTATTTTCTGTATAACTTGTTACCTATAATAAATATTTATGTTTACAGCTGAAAATAAAACTGGAACTATTTGACGTTAAGTCAAAACTGTTGGTTGTGTTTCAGTCTAAGCATTGATGCAACAAGTGCCTCCTGGGGCTGACTCTGCAAGGGGGAGGTCACCTGTAGACTCCCTGGAGGCTGTCTGGTCTATCAGCTCCTCGTTAGCACCACTGTGATCCTTGTTAAACAAGCTGAGCTCATTAGGCTCCGGGGGCTGGAACCAGGCGTGAGGGGGGGGGTGGTGTAGTTGAGGGGATGTGGAATGTGAAGGAGAGGGGGGAGGGCTGGGCTCTGGGGACGGGCACTGAGACGGAGAAGCGGGAGGACTGGGCTCTGGAGACGGGCATTGGGAGGGTGAAGGGGGAGGGCTGGGGTCAGGTGACGGGCACAGCGAGGGGGAGGGAGGGGGGCTGGACACAGGGGACGGGGTGGTGCTCTTCCTGGGAGGTTTGGTTGTTGTGGGGATGTTTGTTGCTGTGATGAGGTGCTGGAAGCGAGGGTCCTGGGGGATGTTTCTGTCTCTCTGGGTGTACCTCTCTGAACACAGACCTGCAGACAGAGTTCAAACTTCACTTCAACTTTCAGTTTCTATTTTCTGCAGTCAGAAGCTGCGCCTTCAAAACCAACAAGGACACGACCAGCACAAAAACATGTTCTTGTTTTACTCTTAATTTAATATCAGGATGAACAAAACAACATAACAGAGAGGATAAAATGTTAGATGGATGTGTCAGATTATTTCTCAAAAAAAGAGACACAATTTGCATTCTATATTATTAGTATATTCATTCATGTGTTTTCTTGCTGGGCATGCAGACAGACCTGTAATGGGGATGAGAATCCACGGGATTTCCCACTGTTCCTCCACCTCTTCGTATCCTCCTCCTCTCCTCTCCAGCTCTCCTCCTCCCACTCCCCCCCCTCCTCCTCCTCCTCTACCTGCTGCTCCGTGGTGATTCATTTCCCCGCTGTGGGAGCCGGGACTGAATCCCTCCAAACTACTGACGCTGCCCGCCGTCTGCTCCTACACACACACACAAAACCACAAACTTTGTTAACCCCTCCGGCCCCATTTTAAGTATACCTGTTGGAGATTTTTGACCTGCAGGAGTTTTATTAAAGAGGGTCTAGAAAAGTGAAAAAAATGAACTTCTGCTCAGTCAAGTAAGAATGTAAATTACCGTATTTAGAGAGTTACTACTACTCAGACCTGCTGCAGCCTCATATAAGCTTGAGACAAACTTTAGCATTAACTCCATCTCTTACAGTGCAGTCATTTTATGAAGGTACAACCTGGTGTGATACATACACCATTGGTTACATACTAGGACGTAGTCGATGCTTTTCAGCGTATCTACCTATAAAAGGATTTGTGGAACAGCAAAAAGCGAAAATATTTGAACTTCTCAGTTACCTCCAGCTCGTCCTGCCTCCTCAGGTCGATGTCACAGTTGGTGGGCAGACCCAGCTTGGTAGCCAACCTATCAAACGGATAGGATTCCCTCTGTCCCGCCTCTTGCACTTCACCTGGGCTCTGACTGGCCATTCCCCTGGCAGCCTGGTCGAGGCCTGACAGTGGTCACAGAAACATAATCATTAACTTCATGATACACTTCAGTCCGTTTCTAGTATTTGTTTTAATGCGACATGATCAAATAGAATAAGATGTAAATGAAAGAAACTGATTATTTGCTGCGACAAAGAAATCAGTTGGTGGCTGAACAAATAAGAAAGGAAAAAGAAAAAGGAAAAAGCTGAAGACTCTACAGGTAGCAGTTAGTCTCAGGATGAAGCTACCTGTCAGCAAGCTGAGAAGTTTTGTAGCAAGCTCAGATCCATCTTCACTCAGATCAACATCCTTTAAACCCACTGAGCCAATCACAGACGCCAGAGAGCCAGGGGAGGCAGGGACCCTGTTTCCCTCGACTAAAAGCATGAAGAAATCATCTCAGTTAAACCACACAAAACATCCATTGATTGAAAGATGAACAGTAAGACAAGCTTAGGATTTCTGAAGATGTAATTGGACTAAAAGCAAATACAAAAACAAGCTGTAGAGGAAAAGCAAAGGGATGATAAGTTGACTACTTCACTGGTAAAAAAAAAGGAGGAAGCAGTTAAAAGTGTCTCTTAAAATGCAGTGACAACACAAGCTTGAAGCCTTCAGAGAAGCTTGCTGTTGATGGTGTTACTCTGCTTCTTTCGCCTCACCTGGTATCCTGCTGTGTCTTCCTGGTTCCTGTGATGCTTTCAGGAATTTAAGTGCCCTCTCTGCCGTCTGCTGCTCCATTCTCCTCTTCCTCCCTGGTGCCTTCACCCCTCCTGCTTCCTCCCTCTTCACCTCATTCTCCGCATTCCTCTTACACGTCATAACCAGGTCAATCAGCTGCTGCATCTGAGGTAAAAAAAACACACACACATGAGCTCTATGAGGACTAAAGTGGCACATAATCAAAATACAGAAACCATAAGAGAATTTAGTGTCATTAAATAGTCTTATCCACACTAAAGTGACACCATATTGGAAATCAAACTGTCTGATATGGTTAGCAGAGTTCGTCACGTTGGCCAAATGTCTGTTTTCACCTTCTCAGAGTTGGTCTTTCCTTCTCTAGTGTTGCTGGACGCCTCCTTCCCTGCCGTCTCCCTCTGGCCCGGCTTCCTGAGCCTCACCTCCGAGGGCTCGTCGGGGCCGCAGTGCGCCTCTACCATCTGCCGGGCTCGGGCCACAGACAGCAGGTAGAGGGCGGGGCTGTAAAGGTAGGAGAGCAGGTAGCTGTCCATGTTTACCCGGTGGTGTTTAGGAGCAGGCTTCCCTTCCTCTTCCAGTTTGGAATCATACTCGCCCATCGGATAGTGTCGGGCCTGGAGAGCAAAGAAACAAAGAGGTGCTTTGAGGTTAGAGGTGGGGGAATTGATACAGCATAGTATCAAGATAGGATTAACAGGATATTGATACATAAACTCCATGAATCAATCTTCTATTATAAAGTTATTGAAATACAAATTGAACTTTTTGTTACTAGAATGATAAAAACTCTCTTACTCGGACCGATAAATAATGAGTTTTACTCTGAAGGTGTCAGCAGAGACATCATTAGTTCATTTTCATTAGCAGTTAATAACTGTTTAATCTCAGAACCCATCGGCTATTGTCTGATAGCACATGACTTTGAAACCTTGTTAGCACAACAAAGTCGGAAAAATGACCTCCCAATATCCATCAGAAATTCTGAGTTACGTTTTAAATATATAGTTGGTAGTACCTTGCCATCTTTCAGGCCGGCGAGGTATTCCCTCGCCTGGCGCTCCACACCTGCAGACAGCTCGGGAGGTGGGTTGGCGCGGGCCTTGACCAGAGCATGGTGCAACGCTGGGATGAACTTGCTCAGCCGCGGCATCACCTGTCCACCAGACATCGATGGCTCAGAGGCATCTTGGGAAGTGGAGGCAGGCCTTGATGCTACAGGAAGAAGAAAGAAAACATCAATATTTACATAATGATGATCTCAAAGTCAAAACCTCACTTTGTATTCACTGAAGGCGTTTTGCTTCTACAGGTGATTCCTTCGTATATATATATATATAATCTTAATCAGCAGTGGAAGTGAAAGCTTCTTCATGTACTGACAGACCGAAATAAATGCTTCTAACACCGCAGCTCTGCTCAGCTCTATAAAGCCTTTAAGGCTCTTCAAGCACATCAATTATAATTTGTTAGTAAGGCTACTTGAATGGATCAATACAGGCTTAAATAAACACGTTTAAAATCTTTATCACTCTGACTTCCTGTGTCTCACTCTACTAGTGTTTTGGTGCATGTCTGTTTTACTACAGCCGGGCTCTACAGTGTGAAAATGTAGTGAAAATGAGATTGTGTGGCTGTTACTTTCAGTGGTTAAAATGGTAAACGTTGCTGGCTGCAGGTGGACGCTACAGCAGTGAATGTAATGTTTCAGATACAAATTTAAATGAATGTTTGAGTAAATATAAGTTTCAGATGGAAGTTTTAACGGATCAAAAAGGGATAGGCCTTACAACAACCTTCACCAGGGAAACAGGACTGTAAAAATATACAGTTTTGATGAATGAATCACGCAGCAGTTTCTGCGTTACTCACTGGATTTGGTCACATCTCTGCTCTCTGGGAAGATAAACAAGGCCTGAAGGCACCTCTTCCAGCTCTCTTCTCTCTCTGAAAACACATAACACAACTCAGAACCTGATGTTGTAAAATGACACTTATTCCACATTAAAATAAAAACATTAGATCAATAGTTCTATTTTATTGCTTTTTATACTTACTACGTTCTATGGCTGTTCTAACAATGTAAAAACTCACTCTATTTGATGCACTAAGACACTTAAAAAAGGACTCTGAGGTTAATTGGCTTCACTAATGAGCCTTGGTTTTCAATAACTACATGAAATTGTCCTCTACATAATTTATAGTTACAAGTCATGTGTCTGATGTCATACCAGGGGGCGTGGCCATCTGAACGCTGGAAATAATGAAGAGAAAGCCTTTCTCTGTCAGTGGAGTCACTAGAACCTGTAGAGTAAAACAAATGACCGTCATTCAAAAATGTTCTGTCTTCTTTTCTCTTCCTTTTCCTCCTTTCTTTGTTTTTTCTTTTTCTTAAGGTCTTTTATTTAGACCTTACTGTTTTTGTCCTCCTGCTTCTGCTGTTCCAGCTGAGCAAGCTTTAACTTTTAGCTTTGTTCAATCACATCATATTCTCCAGAAAACACACTTTTCTACAATCTCTGATTTTGCAGAACCTCTCTGTTGGGAGGAGTCATCACCAGTAGGAGATTTTTACAATATAAAATATGGCTAACACAGAAAGACTATGATGAATTCTAATCAAATGACCCAGTAAAAACAGTCTCTTGTTGACATCCAGGTAAAAGACATGGTGGTGTTAATAACACCAATACTGTTTATGGTCCTTTGCAATGTTGAGCTACTCTTTTTGCAGTGAAGGGAGAGACTACGCCCACTGAGCAGCCGGAATGCTTTCAATATAAAATACCCGTGCAGGAAGAGTTTAGTTTCATTGACATTTGGCTTATCAGTGATCTAACAAATGCTTAAGTAGAAGCAGCTGGCAATATTAAGTGAATGAAAACATTACTTAAGGAATAAAGACCCAGCATTAAACTTAAGTCTGTTTAAAATAAAGGCATGGTTGTCTCTACCATTAAGGAAAAATTAAGGACCCAGCTGCTATTTTAAAAAGTACAATATGTTTACAATTGTCATATTATATATAAAATATATTTTTTGTACAGCACATGTGATCCTCTTTCGTATCTGAACACTAAATAAACTGATTGACTCACCACTCTGTTTTTCTCCAGTTCCAGCAGCAGCTTCGTCACGCTGGTCGTCGACCGACTTCTATCAGTCACCTCCAGAAGGCTGCAGCAATGGCTGCTCTTCACAACTACACACACAGAAAAGCACAATATCCTGTTTAATTATAGTTTGATGTCACCGTTATAAACCCAATACAGCAGTGATAATAGAATACACAACTTCAAAGAAGCACATATTTTTCTTCATTGTACCGTAATGTAACATCACAGTGAAGGTTAATTAGACCTCACCTTCCTGGCTGCTGCTGTAGAGGTTGTAGGAGAACAGCTCTGAAGGGAGGAGCTTGGTCACCTTGTCGAGCCTCATCACACAACCGATTTCCAACTTCTCTGGTCTGAAGGAGACAAATTGTGAGATGCACACTGTTAGAGAAAAACTTTGCACATCGGTTTCACAGGCGTTGGAGAGGGGGAAAAAAAACAGTCAAAATTGCAAGTGCCCGGAAACGTTGCAAGCAAATACATGTGTTTTCTGCAATTTGGACAGTGTGTGGGAGTTTACTTTCAAGACACACACTGAGCAAATCATTTTGAAATGTTAGGATGCACTTTATTAACAGTTACGTGAGTAGAAGTGACAGTAAAGTAAGAACTAACTCTCAGTTAGTTTAGCTCTCTTCCACAAAGAAATCAAGGGAGGGATTACTAATCTTCCTTCTTCTTCCAAACATTGTGCACTATTGTGAAAAAAATACCTGAACCAAATATGCATTTTCCTAACGTGTTCTGCTAAACTCTGGTTTAGGTTCATTTTCTGACCTGTGTTGACATTTCTGGTAGTATTTGGGGAACTCTAAAACAGAATACAAGTTCCTCTCCACAACGTTCATGCGTCACTTCTTATTATCTCATTGCTTCCACTTTGAAAGGTAAGCCGCAACAAAGGTTAAACATAAAATATTAAAAATTTTAACACAGCACTTGTTGGCAATTTAGCAGTCTAGTCTGGCAGCATCGCTCTCCTTACAGGATTGATCTGATCCTGTCATCCAGCTCTACGTAAGTCACAAAACAGGCAGGTTTTAGGTGTGTTGGAAATTTCCTTTGACAACCAGAAAAGTAAGTTTGATACTCACAGTCTGTGGGGAAGGAAGGGAGGAGAGAAAGAGCGAAGAGAGATCTGGTAGAGAACCCGGTCACCTTTCACCAGATCTCCGGTCCACACTGTGAACTGAGCGCGCTCTGAAAAAAACACAAGAGACAGGAGTGTGAGAAAGAGGACTAAGAGGTCTTCCTGAAAGGTATTTTTAAGATGGATATGTCAACTTTTATTAAAAGGTCTGTTGGGATTATATAGAAAACAGGAACTAGTGCTCACCTTTACTCCCGTCTGCTGATTGGCTGTTCAACCTGTCCATCAAACACAATAAACAAGAAGCACATCAGATTCAGATATGTGGTGCTGAGATCAAAACTGTAGCTCACGTAGCATTCGTGTAGATGAATCTGTAAGTTTGAGCTCATTTGCAACACGTCAGTGTAAATGACATTACAGCGACATTATTATTGGATGTTTATGAGGGTAAAAAGTTTGCACTGCTACAAAACAATAACTCTACATCTGTTGTGATTAATGACCCAAACACTGAAGTCTTTCCATACAAAATTATCTCCATATCTCCAGATACCTGATGGGGGCCAGAGGTTTGCTGGGTAGTGGAGCGTCTTTTCCGTTGAACTGGAAGGAGACGACAGCGTACGGACAGACCTGGCGAGGCCTCTGACGCAGCTCGTCGAATGAATACTCGTAGAAGTATTGCTGAAACAAACAACAGAACAGAAGCTTTAATACCTGCTGTCTTAGTTTTAATTATTTTAACACAACATTAAAGCCTTCACTGTAATGTAAATGTGCCATTGACGTATGAATGTACTGTTGTGTTTTTTACTGCATCTGAGCACTGTGAAGTCGAAGGCAAGTTTCCCAGTGGGACAATAAAACTCTATCTCATCTTATTATTTCAGTCTTTTTTCAGGAAAAAAAATGTAAGGTTGTTTTTTTTTGTCCCTTATTGTATTTAAGGAAGAGTTTAGAGTTTGGACTGTTGGTTGGACAAAAAACATCATTTGAAGACGTCACTTTGACTCTCATTCCATATTTTTTCTTTGACATTAAATGAATTACCAGACTGATTATTGTGAAAATAATCACTAGCGGCAGCCCCAGTTCTGAGGCTGCATTTGTACAGATGTTTTTCCTGTGTCTGTGTGTATACCTGTGTGAGTTCGAAGGCGCGGTACGAGTTGACGGAGGTGACTTTGCTGGCGTTTTTGGAGATGTGGCTGTCGAAGCGAGGCGTTGGATCGAGCAGGTTCTTCATGTTTTCGTAAATGCTCTTTACTTTACCCTGAAAATAAAATTGATACAAAACCAATTTAAAAACGTGATTATAACAATTTGTATCACTACATACTTAATAGAGAAAAATACTGAAGATCATTAATACAAAACACTCTGATTAGTCTGCTCTATAACAGAGCTGCATAAAGTCCACTAGTGTGTTAGATACTTTGTAGTGTTCAGGTGTTTACAGAAGTATTATACTGATGTGTCTTGTATTCTTCAAATGCTCAATAAAAAAGGAGGCAGACCCAGGTCTTTCAAAGCTTTTATGGTTGACATGTTAACAAACGTCTAGCTCAGCAGTCAAATGCCAAGATTGATGTGATATTTTTATTTGTTTCTCATTATAGATTGCCTTTCTTGACTTATGAAGATGGAATACAGACTGTTATCCACGGCTGTAGATAACTTATTCAAGTTAGCATCTACAGACTACAGTATGCTTTGTAAAATATAGCGCAACCACCAGCTTTATTACTGAGATATACAAAACATTACGAGACATATATTACACTACCATGACTAAGTAATGAGCCGAAACCACCTGATTAACCCTGCAGCTCAAAAAGGAGAAGGAAGTGGAGTAGAAATATATGTAAATCAAAATAAGAGGAAGGATACCAGACGCTCTGTTCTCTCAGTCACTGCTTTAGTGTCTAGTCAACGTTTCCTGCCTCTGACAGGTGAGCGGACAGAAACTGAAATGATAATAAAGACCTTTGGCAGATGACTTACCTTCATTACTTTAAAGATGATGATCTCCCCCGTGACCCCCGGGGTTATGGGATTAATCTGGAGCAGGTCTGAGTACCGCGACAGATACACTCCTAAAGAAACACACACCAACAAAGAAGAACTAATTAAAGATCACAGCTCCACCTCACTTGAAATTACACATTGAGCAACCTGTGATCTCTCCTGTCATCATGCAGAAAAAAGAAAACATTAAATGGATGCTAAAAGGTCAAAGCGTGTGTTATCTTCTATGCAAGTATCAGCTCATGTCTGAATTCTTACCTTTAAGGGGGTTTCCCAGCACAGTGACCCGACTATGACCCACCAACAGCCCCTTCTCACACAGCCAGGGCAGCTGAAACAGACACATTATGAAGAAATATGAGGACTTAGATCACAATTTGAGACTTGTTTGTTATTATAAATTAGTTAAGGGATTATGTTCCCAGCCAAAACTGGTCCATTACAATAGCAGTAATCTATCAATTTCCAGCAAAAATCCAGTGGCCATGTTGCATTGTGCTCCACACCCTCTTAGCACAAAGAAACCTCACAGTCTGTCCCGTCTTAAGCCCCTTTCACACATGCACTCCTGGCAATTAGTACCCCGCAGAAGTCCCGGCAACTGGCGAACAATCTAGCGCTGACCCTCACAGCCAGAAGCTCCTGAATCTCCTCATCTCTTCAGTCTGCAGACATCTTTGCTGTCGTCTTGTAAATGATTCTTCTTTTTCAACCTCAGATTTTTTATCATCCTGTTATGTCGCTCTTCTGGTTTCACATGATATAAACGCCTTCACCCTATCTTCTCGCTCGCAGTAAAGGTTCCTGACTATTACCTGTTGCGTTCACATATCAGCTCACCCCGACTTCTTGCAGACATTTTACCAGGAGGCTGGCGGGAAAAAGTCAGCATAAAGTCGGGGTGAAAACTTTTGGCCGTTTGTGTTCACACATGCAGCCCACTCGGACAATGTTGGGAAATTTTCAGGAGTGCAGTGCATGTGTGAAAGGCGCTCATGCCACACACCCCCACTAAGACATAAACTCTGCTGTTTGGTTACTTTTAAGTGCATTCAAACCACTTTTTCAAATCAGGGAAATTAGTACTTCACTTAAATAGACTGACAAGATAAATGCCAAAGCGAAAAAAGAAATAGTACTCTACAGTTACTGCCTGTTTAAAGTGTCGCAGAAGAAGTCCTAATACTTGGCAATGAGTTGGAAAGACTAAAGAGCTAAATGTTAATCTCACCTTCACAGTTTCAGCCAACAGGAAACAGTAGCTCTCCTCCAGCTCCTTGTCTGTCCTCCCGTCTGCCTTCATCTCCTTTCTCTTCTCCACAAACTGAAACATACACACAATAAATAACAATATAGGAAGCTGCTCACCAAAGATGTCTCCTTCGGGTAAAGATATGAATTCTGAGTTATCATACAAAATGTTATAGCATAGCAACAGGTCATATCTAAACTTCATTAACCCTCCACCCGTCTCGCACCTCTTTCTCCAGCAGCTCGCTGTGGACGAGCCGCGGGGTGCTGTAGGTGAAGCAGCCGGCAGAGCTGGTGTCGATGTAACTGGAGTTCAGGATGGTCATCATGTCTTCATACTCTCTGGACTCAGTGGAGACAGACTGAAGCTGAGCTGAAAGACAGACAGGTAGTGATATACACACACAGGTCATTATGTGTATACACTCCCCGGACTGAATGTCTTTGTCAGCCTTTTATACCTGTAACTAATTAACAGCTATAAGGTTAGTCGTCCTTAGTGTAAAGTGCTCTACTCAAGCTGCAACAATCTATCTTTTTCCACTGAGCTCTCAGCAGGTGTATTTGAACCAACTGTTAACACTGTGCTGGTTGCATATTAAAAAAGGTTTCCTGGCACACAGGTTATGTTCCATCAGCTATCAGGGAAGCGTTGTTGAGTCAGGGCCTGAGACCTCTCCAGTGTTGAAACACCCTCCAGACTTCTTGGTTTTGGCTGATGCAACTGTAGCCTAGAAACTACACTTCAAACACTTTAAATTAGGTCAAAAGTTTTACAATGGCTCCTCAGTTGTTGGAAGCATCAACAAAGACAACAGGAAGGAGTACAGATGGCTGAGAGAGAGCTTGCAACAACAATAAACTTAAGCTCAATATAAGAAAGACTACAGAGCTGGTGGACGACTGCTAGAGAAACATCCAAGGAGCTGAAACAGAGAGGGTCAACTCATACCAGTACTTCCAAATTACCAATAATTTCTTTGACACTGGAACGGACTGTTACGCCTTTAATCTTGTTCGCGGTGCTGTATAAAAGTATGATGAAAGAATTGGGGGGCTGAAGCTGTTCCGCCATTAAGTCTGCAGCAGAGATAGTCATAGAGCTGAATCGACATCTCTGGGAGACGGCAGGACAGGCCAGCGATGTGCATTTCTGTGTGTTTTTTACCTGTCTCACATTTCTTGCCCCCATAATGTTGGCATGCTGGTAAAACATAACAGAGGAGCTTCCATGGTTCTGTTGCTGTATCTCTGTATAAAGAGAGCTACTGGATGGCCTCTTTCAAAGGGACAGACCCTTCATTGTGTGCAACAGGCTCCTGCAAACCTCCTACCAGTCTGTAGTAACCAGTGATCTGTTTTTTTTTGTTTTGTGTGTGTGTGGTGGTGGCAGTAAGGAATGCCAGCTCTGTGGTCAGGCTGGGGGAAGTGGCAAATGGTAAAATCATGCTAGCTAGTCATCCTATAAAACCCCTCTCGCCACAGGCTCTGGCAGCTGGGCTGCTCATTCTTCACACATGCAAAACGGTGTTCTTCAGGTACTAATTTGTGCCTACACGCTATCAGAATGTGAAGACCAATGAAGACCACAGACTATAACATCACTCAGCCTACCCAGCTTTGCCTTTTGAAGTCTATCTAATCTTTCCTGCTATCAACAAAGAACAAAGCCTGATACCAGAGAATGAGTGGGAATCTTGACACTGCAGTCATATGTTAATGTGACTATTGGGCTTTAATCTGCTGCTATAACAGCTTCAACTGTTCTGGGAAGATTTCTGAGATTTCCGATTTTTCCATTTTCCATTTTTTTTCCATTTTGGACCCCGGCTGCAGAGATTTTCTCATGTAGAGACACTTAAGCAATAGTTAGGTGCAATAATGTTGGATGGTTTGATGTGAATCTTGGGTGGGGTTGAGGTCAGAGCTTGGTGCAGGTCAGTCAAGTTCCTCCACACAAAACCTTTAAAACCATGTGTTTAAGGCGTAGTTTTGTACAAAAGGGTATGATGGGCAGGGAATTCACTTCTCCAAACTTCTGACACAATATTAGAATAAAACATGATTGTATGCTGTAGCTTTAATATGTTCCTTCATTGCAACAAAAAAAAAAAAGCAGCTGACAAAAGTTCACCAGATGAAATATACAGTAACACGCTACAGTCCATAATTATCCACATTGGCTTCCAGACAACCAAAAAACACTAACCTGAGCTCATTAACAAACTTTGATTTAAAACGTATCCAAAATAAATCTGTAATAAATGTCCCAATGCTGACAGCATTCATGCAGCTCCTATTTGAGCCTCACCTAAAAACCAAACAGAAGGTTTGGCCATCTGGGGAATCCCAGATCCCAAATAGCCGTTAGCCCACCCCAATTACACCAGAAGCCTTGAATTCTCAGTAGACTGAGGAACCTGGAGCATCTGCCTCCCTCAGTGTGCAGGAGAGAATTCAGTGTATCACCTGAGAGAAGCGCTGTCGACGTGACACATCCACTCATGACGTGAATTTAAAAGATTACTACCTATGATGGTAAAACTTCCATAGAAAATATTGAGCATCTCAAGTTTTGCATTTCAGAACACTAACAACAACAGGCTGGTCGGTTGCACCTCATAAGGATCAGTCATTTGTTATCCTTGTGTGAGAGAAATTGATGTGATCAACATGACTTTTCATCTATGACCATGTGTTTGTCAATATGATCATGCCTTTGCTAAGAATTGCTTCTTAACTATTGAAGAAACGTGTCTCATGAGTTCACCATTGTATTACTTTGTTCATGTTGTAAGTTAATGATAAATAAGACCGCTCAATGTAAGTTTAGTCTGGATGGGAGTGTGAAACCCCTTCCTGTGTGTGTGTGTGTGTGTGTGTGTGTGTGTGTGTGTGTGTGTGTGTGAGTAAAAGAGATGTGAGTAAAAGAAGATTGGGCATGATAGGCATGTGACATTCTCAGGATGATGAAGACAGAACAACGTGTGATATAGTTAAAGTATTAGTTAATGAACTCAAATGACATCCTGAGTGTAATCATGTGTATCCTGTTGTTTCGTCAAGGCCTAAAGTCCACTGTCTCAAATGCTATAAGAAGGGGAGGAAACTGTTATTCTTCAGTCATTACAGAATGGCTCTTGCTTGCAAGCAATAAAGGTCGACTTAGAAACTGGAATTTTGTGCTGGGTGATATTTTGTTACCCTCTCTCACTAATCCTAGACAAAGACTGATTTTTCAGTTGCCACAACACTTGTCATCTTATTTTATTGAATATTAGATGGAGCAGATAATTACAGCAGAGTCCAGGTAGATGGAAACCAAACTGGACAGTAATTTAGTCAATATAAGCCCCTTTCACACATGCACTGCACTCCTGAACATTTCCTGACACTGTCCGGGTGGGCTGCATGTGTTAACGCAAATGGCCAATTTTTTTACCCCAACTTTCTCCAGCAGCCTCCAGTGAGTTAATCGATCGAGGATGACGATCTTTTTGACAGATTAAAAGAAACATGATAGAATTAGGCCTAGTCGTCAAACATAATCAAAAAATGAGTGTGCCTCTCTTTCATCAAAGCCGTCTACCTCTTACAATACTTCTCCCCTCCTCTTCAGATATTGTTTCATGTATTGTTGTCATCTGTGATTGAGGTTTAAGGCCTAATTTAGGTCATAGAGATCGTTATGGTCAAGGTGTGCTGGGGTAAAGCTTGGCAGAAATGGCCAGGTGAGCATAGGGATAAGTTAAGACTGTGGCCTTTTCAAGAGAAACACAAATCCATAGGGGAAACACTTCAACTCAACATCCTTTAAACCTGACACTTAATCTATACAGTCCTTAATTATGGTCACAGCTAAATTTAGGCAAGCCTGGGCATCAGACCAAACCTAACCTGAACCCAAACACTGAAGTATCCCAAACTGAACTGACTTCATAAGTTAAAATGTAGTGTTATCTTTAATGTCTCTACACGCCTGCCCAAAAAGGGATTGTACATACGCCGACACATGCACCACAAAAACATAAACAAATCGAGGAGACAGTTACCTCATGCTAAATAATGTAAGCTAACGTCAACATAAAAGTGAAATCAAGCTTTAAACGTAGAGCTGAATCCATTGACATTTACAGTCACTCGCAACACAACAAGCTCTTAAAGAAAACCAGACGCTAAGAGCTAACGTATAAAAACGTCAGCTGGCTAACTGCTAGCTAGCATCCTTGGTATGCTTTCGCTGCTATCCAAAACACACAGCAGCTTGTCGAGTACGTTTATAGTATCTTTAGTATATTATTATAATGAATATACGTCAACATAGATTAATACATGATAGAATTCTAAACGTTGGTGTAACTTGTAATGATGTAACCCCGTCACTTAGCTAACACAGCAAAACAAGCCTAAAATTAACTAACTTAGATGTGATTAAACGAACTCTCCGTTAGCCGTTGACGTTAAAGGGACGGTTGACCTCAAGCCAACGGTTAGGATGTCATTAAATTAGCTTAAGTACTCTGAATTAAGAAAAAGATAATATTCAGCTTTTGGTGAATGTATTAAAATTTCACTGTGTTGCACGAAGGATGCGGACCAGCCCACCTCTCTTTTCCTTGGTTTTCCTCGGTATGTGGAACTTGAGGGGGTCTATTGGCATATGTCTCTGGTGGATGTTTTGCTGTAACGAGTTCCTCCTCTCCATCCTTCCGCCAGAAGCACCCAGTCTGTCCGAACCTGGATGAGTTTCCCTGGATGGGTGTACCTCCATTCCCTCGCCATCTTGCAGGCTAACGTTAGCTCCAAGCTCAGCGGCAACAGACATCCTCCTCGGACGGGCTGCCTCCCTCCGAGCGAGGTTGTCGTCCATTGTCGTATTTTGACCTTCCTAACCGTCACTCTGTCACTGTTTGTCGGCGAGAGCCCCGCGATGTCACCGCCGTTACCTCCTGATCCCGCAGCGCAGGGAGTCAAACCAATACACAACCCGCGCCATGCTTCCTGTGAGCTCAGATCTTCTTCACTGAGCTTTAACTGCAGCTCATTTACTTAATGTGTGTTTACTGCCATCTTCTGGAAATGACTGGAGTGGCAGGGGTACGGGTAGTGTTTCCAAATTACGGAGCTTGCTTTGTTAATTTGTATAGCTAATTGTCTGGCAGTTAACAAGTTAATGTAATTTCAGTTCGCTTAGGCTAACAAGATAATTCTAACAAGCTAATGGCTACAGAGTAATACATTCTGCTCTGTATCCTTACATTATTGCCACCCACTTTGTAATGGCATTGCAAAAATGTTAGTCCTTCATGCAATGCAAAGGGAAGGTTGCTTCTCACATTATTGTTTTGAATCACTGGCATTTCATTTCTATGGAAGCCCTCAGCAGACATGCATCTATACATTTTATGTACTCTATTTCGGATTTGGGTATGCATTATTTCTGCCAAGGAATTTGATAACATCAATACATTCTTTATTGACCTATATTTTTTTGAGGAACTCTATCTCTGACAGATGTGCACTCTAGTGTTTTTGATAATAGGGGTGTTCCTCAGGGTTCAATCTTAGGTCTTCAGTTTTTCACAATCTACATTGTTATCCTATGACTTTATGTTTATGACTCTCAGTTTAACTTGTGTTTGCTTGTTTTTAAAGGCAAAAACATTTTTTAATTCCAAAAATTAAACATTTACTTTACAACAAAAAGTTACCATTCACTCAGTAAAATGCTCTGTTTAAAACAATTTATTGATGCTTTGGTCTTATGACAGTCCACACATTAAACAACAATGGCAATTTGTACAAGTATTGTCTGAGACATGTCCTCTGAAGTCTTTGGGGTGTGCAAATAACCAGTCTTCAAGAATAACTGGTGGTATTAACACTGTAGTAGCCTTCATCCATTTTAAGCATCATTATCATAATCATCGTAAGCAACTTCACCGTCAAAACTATCCTGACAATGGTAAAATCAAAGAGATTGTCTTGACATGTTTGGCTTTGTTCCTACATTCATATACAGATAGAGTTAATATACATTCTTTACATACATACAGTACATACACAATAGGCTCTTCCTTCATGACTTTTCAGGTTTCGTTACTAAAACAATGCATATTTCACTTGGCAGCAGATTTTAGTAACACCTTCAGTTGTTTCCGTTTTACATGATATTGTAGCAAATAGGTTTTACAAGTGTTGTTTTTGGAATGCTTTAAGTAAATTACATGCTAAAATTACAATACTGTATTTATAGCTATTTTTCACATGAATTCCATTCATACACAACAATTTGGGATTAGCAAAGTATGTTGTGAGGGAAAGGTCGAACTACAAAGATAGGTTAGATTTACTTCATATGGGAAATGCCTGTGAACTGTTCATTGCAATCAAACTCCCGTATAAATGCCAACAATTTGAAACATTTAAAAGTCGCTATCAGTAATGTGTAAGCAACATTTTTATCCTAAAGAAGATGTGTTTGTTTCCACCTGTTGAAGTCTGGTTCCCTGACAGGTATGCGACATGTGAGATAAAACCAAAACCAGGACCAAAATGAGTCAAAATCTTATTTATCATTAATTATTAAGTAGTGCAGGTTTAAGATATGGGCTATTTAGGCTCTTTCACAGAAAAACATGGTTATGGTTTAAAAAAACTGGTTACCTTTGGCTACCAATATGTAGGACATTCTTATGTGTCAAGGGCAATAGCCTCTACATCCCCACCTCCACAACCTTATCTCAGTCCAATGTATGAACATCACTCTCGCCTGGATTTAAATTCAAAGAGCATTGCCACATGCTGTATTGATTGCAAATTGGACCTGCATTAATTTTCATGAAAATGTACTTTCTTATGTAGATTTACTGCAACGTTGTTTGCAGGAGGTTGGGTTTGTGAACAGCTCTTTTTTTTCTCCAGTGTTTTTGGACTTTACAACTCATTTGAATACATTGTTAAATGTATTAGAAACAAAACAAGTTATAAGAATTGCTGAGGAGCAAAGAATCCTTCAAGTGATTTGAAATTGAAAATGTGCAAAACTGTAGACAGAAACAAGTTTGAGGCCATAGTTTATAAAATGAGCGTTGTGTTGTATTAAAGGAGACTTCAAACCAGGAAACTAGGAAAATCTTTACTGAGGTAAAAAGTCGGCTAATTCATTAAAAAACGTTCATGCTATTTGACTTATTTTTGCAACCATCAGTCTCCCTTTCCCATAGGAAAGAACGCAGGTTTGTGGCACTTCTGCACTGGCTTCCACTTCTTTTATATAATCTATGGTCAAACCCCCAAGAGGCTGTGAGGCAAGTTATAAACTATTGGCAGAAATTGGAACTGCAAGTCACATAACAACCTCTGGCAGAAGGCAGTAAATGGTTAAAATCATTTTTTTCTGGGCATCACAAACAGTCCAACTTATGTACTTTATAAAAATTACAATCTCATAGCCATAGCCATAAATAATTGTGCTATTCATGTGCTAGTTGAGTCTGTGGAAAGTTGCTGAATTGGCAAAAAGTTGGTCTAAAAGGAAGCTTGAATAACGTTTTTCCTGTGTATGCCTATTGGGCAACTATCACTGGAAAAAATAGGGCAGCATCTTTGGAAGTAGTATCCTTTTCTCATTATTCATCCATGTAATCAGTACAGTTACACAGGGCCAGTGTTCCAGGGTGTGGAGGTGATTGTTGTTGTAACATTCTAGAATGAAAGGGTTGCCATGGTTACAGCAGTTACAGTGTTCCGGAACACATCGGTTAACGTTCATCGGCAAGTTTTTTTTTCTCGATCATTGATATTCCTTTGACTTTGTCTGTCAGTGACATCATCATCATGTCCTTGATTTGATTGGCTGCAGTGGCAGTCCGTCAGTGTTTCATGCTCTTTTTGGGCCAATCATCAGCACCTGACACTCAGGTGCTCGCACTGCTCCTCGTAGGTTTCCATGCCGACCTCCTCCACCACCTCCACAGCACCACTCTGTTCCTCCTCCATCACCTCCTTTTCCTCTTCCTCTTGGCAGGGGGAAGCAGAGGAGACAACAAAGGTGGGAACATCACCACTGGGAACCTCTTCTCCTCCGTCTTCCTTCAAGTTTTCTTCGGCTTCTTGCTCTGCACCTGTCTCACCTCCGACATCCTGCCCTGTCTCCATCTCCACACCTGCATCTGTCTTACTAATCGGCAGCCCTGTCTCACTGTCAACCCCTGTTTCTCCATTTAAGTCCAAACGTTTCTCCCCATCCAAACCAAAACCTGTCTCCATCTCCCTACCTGTCCCTGTCTCTTGTAAGTCCACCCTGACCTCTTCACCCAAACTCAGATCTTTCTCTCCACTTAGACCTTCCTCTTCTTCCTCCCCCAGCCCTGTCTCCATCTCTCCCCAACTTGCTTTTTCATCCGCAAGCCCTGACTCATCAGACAAACTCAGTCCTGTCTCACCCAGCGGCCCTATCTGTCCACCCAGCCCTGTCTCCAGACACTGTCCTGTCTGCACCGGCTGGTCTTCGGTCAGTGCTGCGGCTTCCTTTGCTTGTCTGATGCAGTTGATCCATTGCTGTTTGTTGAAAGCGTCACTGGCCTGGAAGCAGTGACTCTGCAGCTGACCTCCAGAACGGAGGGAGACCCGGAAGAAGTTCTTAGCTGTGAAGAGGAGAGAGAGACGTTATTAAGGCCAAACATCCTTCAAGATAAGTTTAAAAACTGACCAAACACATCCTGATTTCCTCTTTTGGGACAACCAATAACCAGTAATATCTGCCGTATTTAAGATGTACTTACTCCGCTCATTGTTGCTGAAGGCTCCTCTGATGGACCCGCCCACTCTCATCTCTCCGTCTGATAGGTCCTCCAGGTCCAGCTGCCGGATGGGGATTGGCTGGCGGCAGAGCTGGTAGCTGACTGGCTGGTCGTTCAGAGAGACTGACCTGGTGATGACAAGGACGTCCTGGAACAGGAACACGTGGAGCTTCTACAAAAGGAGAGAGATGTTTTAGTTTACATTTTTACCCACATATGACAAATTAAGTACTAAATGGATGGGGTTTTTGGGGTTATAAAAGTGCAGAAGTCTACTAACAAGTCCTCTGTTGTTCTTCAGCTCTCCGCGGCAGCTGAGTGTCCTCGACTTGTCGATGAGTTGGTCCCTGTGTGCATACTCCGAGTACATCAGACGGTCCTTGTAGTATTGACACTCCGACTCCCCCGTCCGCCTGTTGATATCCGCCACAACGCTCTGAACCATCAGCATCTGAAGGGAAAATACAAAACAAATGACCAAACCTGATGCATTTTATCTTTTTTTGGTCATTGTCACATCAGTTTAAGATTTGGCTGAACTAGACCTGCAGGACAAAGCTGTACAGTATCTAAACTCTGGTTTTCCTCACCGCCTCGTCCAGGTGCTGCCGGTCAGGGTGGTCGTTCGGCGTGTGCTTTACGATCTCTCTGAGCAGAAGCGGGTATTTCACCAATCGGCTGCGGGGGATGTCCAGGAAGTTCCACAGGTCCAACTTCCTGCTGAAGGGCGACTGGATACAGCGCTGCAAGAAGTCTTGGACCCGCCGGTCCTGCTTCTTCTGGTCCAACAAAGCCTTAGCCTTCACCTGGTTACTGCAGTACGGAGTGTAGGAGGAGAGACAGGGCAGCTGCAGGGACACACAAACGGAAACTGGTTACTATAAAGTGAAAAGGGCAGAGCTGTGATTATTTTCAGTGTGATAGGTTAAAACCAACACTCACTCACCCAGTCAGTCAGGATGTGTCCCACATGTTCTGTGGACCCGTCAGGTTTTCTTGCGTCTTGGAGGCGACTCAGCAGGTCTGAAGAGGAGATATTTGTTAAGTTATGTAACGATTAAAAGAGGTCAGAGAGAGCAGCATGGGAACAGTGAAGAAGACATAAAAGCAGCTATAAAGTTTATTAGTGGCAAACAGAAGCTGAATACTGATACAGAATACTAAAGCAGCTACAACAGCTGCACTGCAGTCTGAGGTTAAAGTCCAAAGTCAATCCCTGCCACCAAGAGGAGAGATAAGATACCATATAACAATTACACACTCATAACAAAACAAAAATATTCTGTCAAATATATTCATTTTTCTACAAAACCCTTTCTTTAAATTAAAAAAAGATGCCCCTACATCTTAATTGTTCTCTAAATGTTTTGATCAGAAACGTACGTGTCCGAACAGACATTGATGTGACCTGATTTTTTTTTTTTTTAACTAACCAAGGGACAGATTTTGCATACATTTCACTCTTTTAAAGGTTCATTATGCAGCTGTAATCACAGAACAAAGTCCAATTCCAAGCTGGCAGCTCAAATGTCTAACCCAACCAAACCCGCTCCTACAAATTGGACACAATTGGACATACAAAGGTCATTGCAGTCCTTTTACCATTTTAGTATCTTATTTGCTAGGACATATGAATAAACTTTGTTTAGCCTGTTGCTGGTTGCCTGAATGGTCAGGAACAATTTTAAAAAGTAATAACCTGAAAAAGGAGATTTTTTTGGAATAACTCTGGAAGTAGGGGTAGTCCTTTATGTCGTCTTTTTCAAATACAAATGAAAAGAGGAACAATTCCGGTTAAAATCGACTCCATCGATTCCAATTGAGGTAGCTTAACAAGGTCCTCTGCTTCAGTGAGTAATACTAATAACAATGGAAACACATATCAGATGTGATGAAATGCCTCTGGATGACATATATTGTATTTACATGGATGTTTGTTTTAATGCTGCATCACTAACCTTTAAGGAGTTTGCAATATTCACAGTCTCCCTCTAGGCCCAATCTTTCTCTGGTTAAAGTTCAGTTAGTGTAAATTCATTCAGCCTCCTCGGCTGATGCACCTCTGCAGTGTTTCTTTTATATGTGCAGGGTGATGTTGGGGGCTTCTAAATCAGCTGTTCACTGTCACCCTCTAGTGGCAGTGAGATGAACTGCAGCTTTTAGACCTTTTTCAGACAAGGAACATGCTGGCTTTGTCTACCTGTCAAAGCAGTGAAGGACGCTGCATGTTTTTCTATGAGATGCTCTCTCTTACCTTCATGCAGCGGTATCAGTGAGTCCAGGGTGCCAAAGATCTGGTTCAGTTCCTGCCCAGTCATGATTGACAGCTTCAGCATCGGGTCATGGTAGGCCTGAGGTACACACAAACACACAAACACATACACATGAGCATGTGTATATGCAGAAAAACACCAGTGCAGTGTACATGAGTACAGAGTACATGTCAGAAAAACAAGTGGATTTTGTTTACCTTCTTTGCCAACTTTAGATCCTCAACCAAGTCCTGCTCGCCCTGAGCTAACTCAAATATAGCCTGAAGGGAGAGAGACAGAGAGAGAAAGAGAGAGAGGGGGTAAGACATTTTTTTTAATCTAAAATGTTGTTTGATGTAAAGTTTTTTTACGCAGCAGCAATCCTTCACCTCTTGTCGTTTGATCTCCTTCGGGCTCAGAGGTTGCGTCGCTCCCAGATGGACGTCGAACGTCTCACTCCAGAGCTTGCTGTCCCGGCGCTTGGAGGACAGAGCTGTTGCCGTGGAAACCCGTGTTGTAGTCATAGAAGAGCAAGAGTTGGAGACTGTCGCTGGGAAAGTGCGTGACTTCAGTGCCGACGAGGAGGGAGGAAGATGAGCTGTTCTCTCCGTCTGAGTCTCATTACGAAAGCTGATTGAGCGCTGCAGAGAACGGGATGGCACAACAAGATTAAAATACAGAACTGTCTGTAAGAGAATAACAATATTTATTTTCTACTGCTGTTTTTTATTTACAGCATTGGTTGCATAGAAGAGGTAAGAGCTGGTTTGGGCGTTAACATCCCAGTTATTTTTTCCATTGACTCATGGGCACAAGAGTCTCTAGAGCGGTCTACCGTGGAAGATGCAAAGTTGATACTGATTCAACTGGATTGACTGGTGGAGACATCTGATTGGTTGTTTACCTGTAGTGTCTGACCAATCCTCTTCAGCGGCACGGTCTTGACGGGAGGCAGCAGGTTGGCCAGAGACGTCACCCTGGATACAAGTTTACTGCGCTTGGTGCTCGGCTCCTGGGGGAGAGAAGAGTCACATTGCAGTTCAGTTATGACACAAGAGTTCATGGCATTACACAACACAACAATTGAGTCCACAACCTGCTTAACTAAGTCTAAGCTACAGATAATGAGGAGATTGTGTGGGTTCAAACAGTTGGTTTGTTTGTCGGTCATCTCCATTTGCAAAACAAACTGTAGCCTGCAGGGAGATCCTACAAAGGTCAGTAGTCTTAAAATGACTTTTTGAGTAATGTCTTTGCTTTTACCGGAGGGCTTTACAAAACAACACAAGAACATTTACTGAGAATAGCCATGAAAAAACATAAACATCAAACAAACAACATCATTTTATAGGACATGGGCATTAATAAAACAAAAGAAGACCTCACAGAGAGACACCAGATGCAACTTTTAAGTTACTGAAAGAGGCATAAAGACTTATCTGTATTCCATATTCTTATTCAGTATCAATGACTTGCTGTACACGTGTATAAAGGACCTTATTTGTCTTAAGTGGCTCTTTGAAAGATGAAGATTAGAGTCAGTGTGAAAAGGGTGGAAGGATTACTAGTGAATACCTACTTCTGGTAGTGAAAAGCCAAACTAACATCATGCATGTTAATATGTTTATAATGTCATTGTATGTTTTGATTAGTATGTACAAAGTTTGCAAAAGTACCATCAAAGTTTAGCTTGTTAGCATGCTGAAACATGCTAATTAGCAGCAAAAACAAAGTACAACTGAGGATGATGGTGTGAAGATATTTGGTCAAAAATAAAATATTGAACGATTTGTAAAAATGTAACCAGATTAACGTGCAAGATGAAAGTCTAACTAAGAGTACAGCGACAAACAGGAAATGCAGAGAGCAGGTTGACATGCAACAAAGTCTCCTGGTTGGGATCTCCTTTATAGGACTTCACACTGTTTAATAGTTGTAAAGTTATTTCAGCCCGGGCCAAAGAAGTGGAACAACCAACCAACCAACTGAACCAAAGACCAAACCAAAGACTGACATTGCCATCCTCAGAGCTCGGCCTACACATAATTTCCAAAATGTGCTAACCACTCAGAAATCACTTTACTTCCTGTGGAGATACAATCTCTGCCTGTCTCTGTGAAGTCGAGGTACTGTAGCTGACAAAAGTGGCTACTAAATATTCAGTTTACAAAGAAACTAACAGAAATTGTCACATTACAGAAGCTGCAACCAGAAAAAGATATTATCAAAACTGTTGATGCATGTGCACAGGCACAGGCACAACACTTTCTGGTAAGAGGCTCTTACAGCAGTCTGAGTGTGGATTGTTTTAGTAGTGTGCGGGAAAGTTTGACTTAAGTTGAACAATAGTGTGACTCAAAGTGTTTCCCTTGCTGCCAGACACCCTCACACACCCACACAGATATCAGGCCTCCGTATCGTCAGGGTCTGTCTCTGTGTGTGAAAATCCCACCAGGCTGTTTGTCCTGGATACTCACTTACAGTAAATCAATGTGTGTGCATGTGTGTGTGTGTATGAGCCGGCAGTCAGCTAACCTACTGGAACACAGGAACCATCAAACTTTGTTTCCATCAGCGCTCACAGTCAGGAACCAGTCGACCAGAAATACATCGGCCTTTGGCAGACGGTTATTGTTGTGAGTCCTCGATCACTCAGGAGTCAGAAAGATTTTAAACCTCAAGTTCAAGCCTCAAATCCGACATCAGATTCAGTTTACTGTGACCTTTTTAACATCTGAAATTGCTGTTGAAGGTCCATTTTTAAAAATGTAAACACCAGAAAAACTATGCTATTAAAGTCACTGTGTTTTCTCTCAGTTTGCAGATGACACTGTCGTATTTATCACAATTTCTTCTGTGTTTCAGAAGATTTGGGGTTCAAGGGAGGATAATAAAGAGTTCGATTATTTGCTGAACATTGTAAAAGTTTCCATTGGACATGTTGAAATGGGTTTCTGTGTGTCCTGGTACTACAGTCGATTGAATCTGGCAAAGATCAATCAGTGCAGTTGGTCAGCGATACGGTGGTGTATCTAATTAGAGCAGGTTTACTGACTGACAAACTCCTGGGTCAAGAGCATTCATGTTGTATTTTTGTAGTGGCATCTAACATGATCAACATCTGTGTTAATTAGAGTGGGGCAGGTCAGTATCTTTGGGCAATATTTGTAGGTAAGACATTCATAAATCCATTTAAGCCAATTGAGGTGGTTTGGGCATCTGATTAGGATGCCTCCTGGGCGCCTTCCTTTGAAGGTTTTCCTGGCATATCCAACTGGGAGGAGACACTGGGGTAGACCCAGAGCTTGCTGGAGGGATTATATATCCCGTCTGGCCTGGGAAAGACGCAGGATCCCCCAGGAGGATCTGTAAAACATAGCTGGGGAGAGGGTCGCCTGGGTCGTCTTGCTTAGCTTACTGCCACCGCGACCTGACCCCATATATGTGGAAGAAAATAAATGAATAGATGGATGGATGGATAATTCCTCTATCTGGAGACGGGTCAGTCTGAAAGCAGGCTAAACAAGTAAGTCCAGCTCCTCCAAGGTGATCCTGAGGCGTTCCCAGGCCAGGTGGATATAATCCCTCCAGTGCGTGCTGGGTCTACACCAGGAATTGAAAGTTTTTCCTTACAGCTTAGGGTCTTCTGAGGCGACTAAGAGCGAATCCCAGTCCCTTGATCTCCTCCAAGAAGCAACGCATTAACGACCAAGGCTAATTGGTCCCAGAGCTGAACCTGGGAGTGAAGCTTGCCGCAGAGCGCCTGTTGGCTGGGCCTTGACCCCTGGGGTTCTCCCTGGCACTGCCCAAAAGAATTACATGAAGCTGCCACCTTGTGGGCCCACCAGCTGCAGGGATATGCATTAGGGTCTGCTGTATTGCATAGAGGGCCTCAGATATAGGGGAGACATAACAATACCGGGTGTTAACCAAAAGGACAAAGTATCAAACAAAAGCCAAAACCATTGACCTGACCCCTTTCATAAACAACACTTTTGAGAATTGAACCTAAAAGTATCTGAGACTTGGAAAGGACAATTTGTTGAAAAATGGATTGCTCAACAGGAAATTACTTTGCTGCAATTTTGACTGTAAATGCAGCGTTTAAGTTTAAGAGTTTCATTATGCAGTCTAACATTGTGTTCATGGTACCAGTTTGGGAGCAGGGTTATTGAGTGCAAATCAATCAGACCTTTCCCTGTGACTCCATTTTCAGTTGGCAAAGAAACTGTGGTAATGGTTGTCAGCTACAGAAGTAGGACAGAAGTGGACATGCATCCATACTTTTTATTTGCTCGGTTTTCCCTTGTTAACGAGTAATTTCAGGTTGTTTTCTAAAGATCTCCACTTCTTGGACGCATGTCCACTCAGGGCTTCCGCAGTCAGAAGAACATTAGACATGTTGATAGAAGAAATCTCAATATCTGCAGACATCTCTTTATTGCTTGCTGCCGTCTCTGGCATGGTTCGATGACGCCAATGTCCTAACCTACTGAGCTGACTGGCACAATGGTTTTTCCAACAAGAGAACTAGCTGTCATTGAACATAACACCAAGTAAACAAGGATCTGTGTACTTCCAGTGAAGACATTTCCTCCATCTTACCTCCACCTGTTTCCCCATGTTGTTGCTTCCTTTGATTGACTCCACAGAGCATCCAGACTTGAACTGGTGTACCAGCAGGCAGCAGGGGCTCTGCCCTACCACCATACTGCTGGACCCAAAGCCCAGAGCACGATCTGTCCCTTTCTCAGTAGAGAATGTTAAGAGATGGCGTTTTAATGCTGGAAGAGTATCCAGGCGTGATTCTGATAAGGAGTCTGGATACAGCAGAGGATAATAAAAATTGTGAAGCACTTTCAGAAAGTTTGGTAACATAAAGTCTTTTGTGCTTTAAGTGTCCAAATGGGGCTTGAAACCAGTAGAGAGCCCAATAAGAAGTAGTGCCAGAGGAGAAGAATTCAATCTGTTTCGGGAAGAATGTCCAGAAAGAGTTGAGTACCAGAAGGTTCCTCTTGTCAAGATTTCTCCGGTTCTGTCCTGAAAAAGGGTTTGGTTGGATTCAGGTCAGTCCCAGCAGAGGGTCCAGAAAGAGACGGACCAATAGCAGAGACAGCACACAGTTCAGCTGGATCCTCAGGTCGCCGTCACAGCCCAAATAAAAGAGTCCAGGAAAGGTTTGTTTCTATAAGAGTCCAGACCAGTCCAGGGTTTAAACAATCGGGATCTTTTATTCCAGGTTTTTGTCCGGCTTCTTCGTTAAGTAGCTTTTAAAGCTTCCCGACTTTCGGTGATGATTGCTCGCTCGTCCCCCTTCCAACTCTGTCTGTCTGAAAACACAACAGTTGCTAATGCCCTCTCTCTCTCTCTCTCCCTCTCTCTCTGACTCACTCACCCACTCTACTTCCTTCCTTCCTTTCTCTTTTTCTGCACCCTTCAATTTATTTGGTCCCTTTTGCCTTTACGAGTGATGAAAGAAATATTCAGAGCTTTAACCTAAAAATTAAACCTTTAGTATATTTTATATTGTTTACAAATCCTCGTGAAAAAAACCCAAATCAACAATGAGTACATCCATTAACAAACATTGTCTGTATGTCCAAAGCCTGACTCCTTTGTGACTGAGAGCTCTATTGTTGTCCAAAACGATTCATTAATGAGTCACTGTAGTTTATTTTAACTCAGCGTTCTGCTGTTGGAAATACCCACTAGAGCGACCAAATGTGTATTGATCCACCACTGAAAATAGTCCCCCACAAATCCTCTATTTCCTCCTGATTGAGTGACAAAAAATCCAAGTGTTTGTTTAGAAATCGAACTTTATATTTGTTTTTAAAAGGTTTTATCAGAGGGTTTTGGGGATGGGAGCCACGGACAGAGCAGGGAATTTAAGCAATCATCTTTTCCTGGGATTTGTTAACAATGAATGAAGGGATATGAGTTTGTAAAGCGGTATGAAAAGCAACAAAAAAAAGGATACTGAGTACCTCACGATTTACCTGCAGTTAATTTTAGTAGACAGTTTATTATCACCTGAATATAGACACGCTTCCATGGCGCTAACTGCTACTGAAGATGAAACAGCCGCTGCTGATGGAGCAGAGACTGTTCAGTTCAATCAGTTCAGCATCGATGTTAATCTGAAGTGTAATTACTGAAGAGAGAAACAAGCCTGCAGGCAGCCACAGCTCTGCCCTGCTTCTGCAGCAGTTTACCACTCAATAACTCTGTGTGTATAAAACCCCTCACACATGCACTCCTGACAATATTCAGAAAAAAGGTGGACATTTTTCAGAGTTGCCCTTTCACACATGACCCTCCCATGTGCCCTCTCCAGTCTGCAGACATCTTTGCTGTCATCTTGTGAACGATCCTTCTTCTTTAGCCTCGGATGTTTTTAATCATCCTGTTATGTGCCGCGCTTCTGGTTTCACACCGGTCACATGGTATGAACGTCATCACCCCGCCCACTCACTCATGGTGAATGTTCCCGCCAAATGCACCCAGACTTCTTGTGGACCTTTTTACGAGGAGGCTGGCAGGGAAAAGTCTGCATAAAGTCGGGGTGAAAAATTTGCGTTCACAAATGCAGCCCGCCCGGACACTGAATTTACGATGTGGTAACTATTTGTTTTTGTCTCCCATTTTTTCCCTTATTTTTCATGAGCAACCAACACTTTTTTTATCTACTTTTGACATAGAGGAAAACAGGCATGTGTATTTCCCTAATCAGGAAAATAATGGGCAGGTTAATCGATGTCCACTTGAATTAAATAAAAAAGACAGCAGTCTTCCTGTAGCCGTGCACATGAAAATAAAGATTAACTTCAAACGCGCACACACACACATACACACACACAGACCCTGGATCAGCTGAAGGTAACGAAGCATCATTGAGACAGTTTTAGAATTGATTCAGTGGTTTCTTTGGAAAGCTGTGACAGCTATCAGAATCATTTATGACCTTTAACACGTCCTGAAACACACCTAGCTAAAGCCGCCCCTCGGACTCACGCCCATTGTCTGTTAATGGGGCTGTTGGGTCATGGACGCTGTACGTCAAACCCCACTGGTCCACTTTGAGTTTCTCTACGGGCTCAAACAAACCCGCATCATTCATCTGAACTGTGACACATCGCTGGACAATAAAGAAAAAATCATAACGTGGAGGAATGTAAAAAGTATGTCGTAGTTTTCACTCGTTATTATCCCCTCATGTGCGATTAACAACTTATGTGAACGTTACCTGAAGAGGAAATTCAAGGAAACAATGAATAAAACGTAATAATGATTATATAATATGTCACTTTGCCTTACAGGGTGTTGCTCAGTTCATGAACTACACTAGATGTGGGTGCTCTGTGTGTAGTCTGGGTTAAATGTTTTATATTTTGTTTTAAATACTTCTACTGTATCTATTTAATTCAATTTATATTTCATCAATTAATCTGTAGATACTTTTTTAATCCTTAACAGGAAATTACACTGTCGCAGCAGCTACAATCACAGTCAAGACGCCGCATCTATAACACTGAACATAAAAACATTTAGGTAGATAAAAACTACAGCTGAAAACACTAAAATAAGTTTCTTACAAATGAGACAGTAAAAGATTGTTATAAATAAATGTGTTCATGAATGTAAATGTTGTGTCATTGTTTTTAACTGTATAAATGTTGTTTAGTTTTTACTTGCATTGCTGCAGGAACCCCTGGAACAGAGACCTTGATCTCAGAGGGTCCTCCCTGCTATAATAAAGGATAAAAAAATAAAAAAGAAGCAGTTAAGTTTACACTACAGAGCTAGTTTGGTGAGCGAGCTTTCTACCACAGAAATGGATCAACCGAAAGTTTCTCCAGTAACTAATCTGGACCTCTTAGACTCCTTAACTGTACTTGTAAGGCTTTAAGGCTTGCTATATTTGCAGTGATATATTTTACATTTGAGGTGACGAGTGAGTCAGAACAACACAAAGGCAGACAAAACACGGCTCTGAATGATTGTTAGAATAAAAATAGTTATTAAAACCTGCAAACACAAGACGCTCCATAATGACTATTTCAACTACTTAAATCCGCCTACCTTTAACTTCTGTAATAACACATTTTTTTGTCTACCTGCACCCGGGTGAAAATAGTCTCACAGCAGCTATTTGGCTATTTACACCTGGCCCTCTCAACCCCTCCCCCCGGCTCCACAAAAAAATGTATATAGTGCTCCTTTGCCAAGTTCATGCGAACTGACTGACTTATAATAGGTAGAACGAATAGTAGTATAGTATTCTATGTGTTTTTAGTATGAGTGGCACAAATACATACAGAGGCTGTAGCAATAAACCTGAAACTTATAGATGAATGAAGTCATTACTTTGCCCAAATCAAAGCGTGTTCATCATGTGATAAGTCAAAGTAAATGTAGATGGTTGCCAATAGGATCGGGGTGTGATTAGCTTAAGTTCCTATTTACACTCTGATACAAATATGCACTTCAGTTCAGGCACTTTATTATAGGCTACACTATATAGGCTACATACAGGACACGCATACAGTATCTAATGTGTGCCTGGGTGCAAATAGCATTGTTTTCCTAATTTAAAACAGGAAGCTTTCATTCATCAAAATCACTTTGTCTTCATAGTTTACTCAGAAAATTTGGCATAATTTGGATGGGATAGCTGATGGAGCAAGACGGACATTAAGGACCCTGAAATGCAGAGAGAGCAGGAGATGATAAACCGGAAAAGTGACTTCAGCGTGGTCTAAAAAACTTTTCACTTGAAGACTATCTGACAAAACAAAATGTCCTGCTTTTATTCTGAAGGCCACATGCAAACACATGTTGGTGGTATCACGCTTTACTAACCCCTGCACTCTGTTTACAAGACCTCGTCAATATCTGTTCGTCCACCCAGTGACCCCGAGGCGCTCTGCAGAAATTAATTAACCAGTGAAAACGTCTAAAACTGCTCGAGCGCCGAACACAAACCTCCACAGGAAGTTAAGTCCAACTCTGAATAACAGCAAGGATCATTTTGAGTGTTTAACTGCTATATTTTTTATTTGCATTGTTTATTTTTCATGATACTAAACTCTTACCGCTGAACGAAAACAGCTAAAAATTAAGTATTTTCCAGAAATCCATCCATCCATCATCTATGGCTCTTATCCTGTTCAGGGTCGTGGGGGGGGGTGGAGCCTATCCCTGCTGTCATTGGGCGAGAGGCGGGGTCAATCACAGGGCCGACACATAAAGACAGACAACCTTTCACGCTCATGTTCAGACCTATGGGCAATCACAGATGAGCATGTCTTTGGACTGTGTGAGGAAGCCGGAGTACCTGGAGGGAACCCACGCATGCACGCGGAGAACTTGCAAACTCCACACGCAAAAGGCCCACTACATCCAAACCGGGATTCAAACCAGGGAACATCTAGCTGTAAGGCGACAGCGCTGTCTTCTGAACCCTTGTGCAGCCTTTCCAGAAAACTACTCATGAAATTACCAGTAATTATAACAATACTTAGAACATCCCTTGAAGTTTGATGTGATTCATCTCTAGTGCAGACAAAGATGGAGCCACTCAGAAGTGATACACTGATGTTAAATCTAAACCCTTGTCATGGCCTTTGACCTTTAAATCAGTTAAAATAGCCGCAGGACCTTGAGTTTTCAGTCAGAGCACAATATGCCCGTGTGTGACTCACTGAGCTGCAGGGAGTGACAGCAGAGAAACAATAGAGCCTCATTTATTCCAGGTTCAGTCTGCAGCCATCGGTCTGCGGCCGAAGGAGACTGATGGTGTGTTTGGGTTTATTTGTCACAGTGGGGTGTATCGCGCTGGGTGGACATCCTGTGTTAGACTGAGCGCGGAGGGAAACGCCCGGGAAGGAGCGGGCCGCTGGCAGAGGGCTAAAAATACAGACGGGTTCACTTGGAGGGGCCCAACATGAGGTCCGAGGGCCCTCTGGGGTCAGAATATACAATAGATCCAAGTACAGAGTCAAATTACCAAATGATCTGCCTGTTATCTCGTTCTCTTATCTTATTTAACTGTTTAAAATACAACATTGTCTTCTCATGCCAGACATTTGAAAAAGTTGTAATAATGATAATAGAGAAAATTTACTTTACCATCAGAGGAAAACCAGCTTATTCTTAGATGAATATGAACAACTTCCTGATCCTATTTCTCTGTGGTCATTGGAGCTAAACTGCATGTGACTGCTGTCTATCTATTTGCTGTTGTCCTGTGTTTAAGTTGTGTGTAACTAATTATATTTATTGAGTTATTTCCTTTTTTTAAAAATAGTGTTATTCCTTCTGGTTTTATATTTTTTATTTAAAGGGATAGTTGTGTTTTTTGAAGTGGGGTTGTATGAGGTAGGTAGAGTAGATAACAGTCAGCACGGCCCCTGTTAGGAGAAGCCGGATGGAGTTCCTACACGGAAACTAAGCACCGCTGCAGACTGGGTCAAGAGCACAACGTACTTTAGCCACTTAAAAGAGTCCTACATATAAACAAACATTTAGTCGTTTCCATAATGTTATCTTTTCTTTTATTTGTCGTCTCTTCTACAAACCGCTGACCCAAACAGCTGATCCGATACTGTGCGCTGCATGCGTAGGTATACAGGGCCTTTGTGTGGAGTGACTAACATAGTGCTGAGGGAAAGGGCTGTCTGACGTCAGTGTGAAGCGGTGAGTAATATACAGTGTACACTGTCCCTTTAAATGTGTTGTTGTTACCTGTTTGAGCGAACATATGTTTCAGAGGATGGAAATATTCAAGTACTACTTTTTCCCTGTGTTTGTGTTTGTGTACGTGGAGAAACAAACAAATTAGTTTTACAGGTGAAGTTACTCTTATTATATAATTATGTTTATAATTAAGTTATTTTTTACATATTTACATGAATATTTTCTGCAGCATCTTTGAACTGTAGAAATAATATGCTGAATCTTTCCTTACATTAACCCTGAGCTAACTCATCCTAGCCTCTGATTGGTTAGTTTAGTGACATGTGATGAGTAAGAAGGAAGTGTTGCTCTTCCAACCTCCATACATCGAACCCTCAAGTTGCAGTCATATTAGGGCTGCCAACGAATATTCTAAATTCGAATATATAACCTAATTGTAATTGTACTAAAAAACGGATAATCGGATATTAAAATGATTGTTGTTGTGACAAAAAAATCAGCACTACAGCGGCTTTTTGCGAGCTCGCAAGTTCTCGTATCTCGTCACGCGCACTCTTGGCCTGCACGCTTGGAACGCTGAATGTCCGTTTTACCGTAACCTATTTATTTAATTTGATTATTTTGCAAGGTGTAGGATCTTTTAAAAGGCACGTTTCTGTTTAAATCAATATATCTTTGCAAGTAAGTGTATCTCTCGTTGTGTTGGTATGTCCTCTTGTGGACAAATTGTGCAAAAATAGATATTCGAATAGTTCGAACATTTGTGGGGTTTTTTGATCAAACTTCATTTTTGGTCAATTTTGACAGCACTAACTCATATTGCATATAACTAATAAACTTAAATAAGGAAAGTTAGGATATTATAAGTTAAGTTATCTATTAAAATGTACACCTACAGCTATATAACACCTTTATATAACTAGATAAAGAAACAAAACGAACCCTGTAGCTCAGAATTAAACAACCTTCTTGTTAAAAATAATGAGTCTTCTTTAGTTTAGTTATTGACACACATTTAAATGTTTGTTACCAATCCAAAAAACCTTTTGATGCACACATTTCAAATACCATCACTTAAATAACTAAGTTAACTTAGATAAAAATTAAATCACATTAGGCTCCTTCAGAAACACGTAAGCCTGTAATGGTTCACACTGATCAGCAGGTGGCAGTATTGCACCCAGAAAGGTCCAAATGCACCAGCAAATTGAGCTTAGGAGAAGAAAACAAGCCAGTACACATGGACGTAAACAAAGCTGGTGTCACACATTCCACCCCTTGAGGGAAATCTTTAAGCTACGAAAGAGAACAAGCAAATTTATACGAGATGAACTCACATTGATGTCCAGACTGCAGAGACTGAGGGAGTCTGCATCTCTGCTCGCCTGCTTCCTCTTCTTCTGCAACACAAACACACAAATTATACGTTAGACGGAGAGCAAATGAAACATGCTGTGATTCGTCTGCTCCAGGTACTTTCTTTTACAACTGAGTCAAATCATTTAAATATTCAACACCAAATCTGCAGCTTATTTCTCTTTGCTCTGGTAACAGATCGGACAGCTTGCAGAGCTCATCAGTTGTAAACGATACTCAGTTATCTAAAGTAAAACCAGTTATTTTGCCTCCTGGTTAAAAAAAATCCTTTTTCTCAGAGTTTCATATTTCCAGATTACGTGATGAAAAATAAGAGGAAGTAATTTGTAAAAGAAATAATAGAATTATTCATCACACTGATGCAAGGCTGATTTTAAGGGTTGACATCCTGGGATGACAACAAGGATATTTTCTGATCTTATCTCATGTTCAGCAACTGCAGCCATCAGGTTAATAGAAAAGAGTGAAAATAGAAAGAAGTAAAGAAAATAAATAAGTAGGACCTCAAAGCTGTTCATTCAATTTAATTAATTTATGTCTTTAACTTTTAGCTTGCTTGTTGGAGGGAACCAAAAACTGCTTCACTCATTTCATTTAGCAGACGCTTTTGTCCAAAGCGACGTACATTTGAGAGTTAATACAACGCAAGCAGCGATCAACACAGGTGGGAACAAAGTGCCAACAAACAGCTTTCAAGTGTGATCGGACACAGGTCTCGACAGGTCTCCGATAGGAGTTTGGTAACTCATTCCACCGCCTGGGGACTACAGAGGAGAAGAGTCTAGTTAGCGACTTAGGGCCCTGTTGTGATGGGAGTACCAGGCGCCTTTCATTCGCAGAGCGTAGTGCGCGGGAGGGAGTGTAGACATGGATGAGGGCGTTCAAGTAGGCAGGAGCCGCTTTTGAATGGCAACAGGGTTTTGATTTGATGTGAGCGACAACTGGGAGTCAGTGTAGGGATATGAAGAGTGGAGTGACATGTGCCGTTTTGGGTTGATTGAAGACCAGTCACGCTGCTGCGTTCTGGATCATCTGCAGAGGTTTGAATGTGCATGCAGGAATGCCTGCCAGTAGGGAGTTGCAGTAGTCAATGCTTTGTCATTATCATGGTCCAGACCCGTTTGCAAGCTAAGTTTCTTAACAATAAATCTGATTCTGACAGTTTCAGCCTTAAATGTCTCCTGTTCATGAGGAGGAGCGATGTGGTATTACTTTGAACCATTGATCCGGTGCTCAGGTGCAGCTAGATGTAAGACTGAGCCAAACACTTCCTGTATGCTGCCATGACGACAAAAACAGGAAGAAAACACACCTGATGACTCGGGTCACTGAGGGCAAACAGCTGAATGTGTGAGAAAGGAGGAGGAGGAGGAAGGGGAGGATATATAAGAAAAGGATGGAGAATGATGGCGAGAGGGGAAGGAGGGGAAACGCATGATGAGAGAGGAGAGAAAGAAAAGGAGATAAGGAGAAAAGAAGGGATGAGACAAGGAAAGGACATAGGAGGGATGACATTGCGATAAGGTGTGGAAATGAATAAGGAGGGAAGGGAAGGGAAAAGGACAGGAGGAGGAAATGGAAGATGGAGGAGAAAACAGGAAGGAACAAGAGAGAGGAGGAGAGGAGAAAAGGAAGCAGGGGCACAGAGAAGAGAAGGAGGAGGTGTAAGGAGACCAAGGGAGAAAATAGGGAAGGCTTATGAGGAAAGAAGGAGGGTAAAGAGGGGATGGATTGGACATGAAAAGAGGAGTAAACAAAAAGGAAGGGAGGATGGGAGAGGAGTGAGAAGAAGAGGAAAAGAGGAAGAGGTATGAAAGAAAAGGGGGAGAACAGTAAACAAGAGTAAAGGAGAAACGGTAAGAAGAAAAAGGAGGAGGGGAGGACAAAGAGAACGACTGGGAGGAAAGGGAAGGAGATATAATGAGTGTTGGGGGGAGAGGAGAAAAGGAAGAAGTCAGAGGGTCAAATAGATGTAAGGAGGAGGAGGAGGAGGAGGATGTTGTGAGCGGTGCAGCAATGTGTAACAATAGCAGGAAGTCTGCTGTTTGTTCAGCATTGTGTTGAGACTTTGTTGTTGGCCGGACATTATATAACCTGGCAGACTTTACCTTTAACTCACTATCGCTATGGAAACAAAGGAGGAGGAGGGGGGCGGAGTCTGGTTCTTCTGACCATATAAGGTCTGTTATCTATACACCTCAGTGACCCTGTAAGACAGCTTGAATATTACGATGCATGAAGATGAGAACATACAGCTCTCATGTATCTGCTGTGTGCTAACATGAAGCTACAGCTGCACAGCTTTAACAGTGACACAATCTGACTGTGTATTTAGTTTATTTAATCTGTATCCAAACTTAAGTGTAAACAAAACCCATAAACAAATAATTTGATGTTTTATAGGAGGAATTCATGATGCTGAAACAAACTTTAATGTCAATGTGATGTAACAACCTGAGCTTATAGGAATGTCACACTGACACCATCTCTGCAGGATGGGAGCAATGATTGAAACATCATCATTAACCAGCCCTGTTGTGGGTTTTAATTAAACATTTTGTGTATTTAACAGTTAGAGACTCGGTGAGTGAAAAAGGACAATGCACCAGCACGCTGAGGTTTTGATGTTTGAATGACACTCACTGACAGTTATTCCTGCACTCTCACTGTGTGAATTTCATAAAGCTGAAGTTAACGACATCCATGGTGGGTTTGTTTCGTTGTTTTTTGTTGTGGACATTAACTTTAATAAATATTTTAAAGGTTGTTTGCATTATGTTTTATAAAATCCTATTGGCTCTTGTGCTAAGGTCATTAGCACATCTGAGTCCAGGCACAGAGAAGTTCATCTTACTGACTTTTTACACTTATAATATACTTTCATTTTTCACCACTGACTGCAGTTTGCATATTTATTTTATTTATATGCATTTGCTTGAAAGAACACACTTTTTTAACTTTATGCAGGGACTCGACACTCAAAATTGCACTGTTTTCGTGACACTCTCTGTCTGTCTGATTAAGTACTCCACATCACGCTGAACAATAAAACCCTGCTCTCTGCACAATATGTACACTACAGTGTTCAAGTGTAACTTAATAGCTAAAGTACAGAAGTTACACAACATCTGAACTTTAAATGTGTGAGTTCACATATTCAAACAGGAGCTTGTGGATGCAGGAGTTGGAAGGAGAACCTAAAAACACACCCTGACATTAGTGCACATGAAACAGTTTGATCTGAGTGTGACAGTGATAAAAATGTAGGAAACTGCTGGTCCAACTCGTTTAAAAAGTTTAATATGAATCACTTTGGTGCAGATTTTAAAATCTCATCTTTTGCTACCAAGGGTCAGCTGATCCATTTTACTTAAATGCTGTTTTTTTCAGTAAAACATCGGAATAGAAAACACATTTTCAGGACTACCAAATGTAGATTACATATATATATATATATATATGTATGTTATATAAATCAGACTTTATATACAGAACATAAGGTAGAAAAGCGAGTGTGGAGTGACTTGAGGGGACTGAAGCAGGACAATAAAGCCATACAAACATGACCTTCCATTTTTGCTGTCTTCTAAACAAACAGAGCCTCAGTCTGACACTCGACAAATACATATAAACAAACAAATGTATATTTAACTATGATAAACAGACCCAAGACTCGCCACAACAGAAAAGGACTCAATCTACCATCATAAATATGGAGCTGCACACGTCCCCAGCTCGGGGTCAGGTCTTTGACTTCTTACAAACAGCTGAGGATGTTTTATAGACACAAAACACACAGCAACAAACACAAGAAGAAGACAGAGCGCTGCACTGTCTGTCTCCTCTGTGCATCACATGTCATCGCTCACACACACACACACACACACGCAGAGACTCACCCGATAGTAAACAAACAGACAGCAGCCCATCATCAGAGTCCAATCTGCTCCTCACACACACACTGCAGGTGTCAGTTATCTCTCTGCAAGCAGTCATCTGCTCCTCCTCCTCTTCCTCCTCCTCTTCTTTCTCCTCCAGGTAACTTTGTTTTACTCCAAGCTCTCCTTTTTCTTCTCTTCTTGCCTGTTTTCCCTCTCCCCTTTCAATCACCTCCTTCAGTCACATTGCCACTCTCTCCTTCCTCCTTTCTTCCCTTAACTTCACACTCTGCTATGCTCCTCTTCTTCTCCTCCTCAGTCAGACTTTTGCTCCCCTCTTCTCTCCTCCAGATTTCTACCTCCGTCTGTCTCCGCTGTCCTCCTCTTTTGTCCACCTCCTCAGCCACCTCAGCTTCACCTCCTCTCTGAGTGGATCTACAGACCCTCAGGAAGAGGAACCGTTCACAATGTGTGTGTGTGTCCACTCAGTTCCCATTGGACAAACAGGAAGTGACGGTCGTCAGGGGAAACAGGCCGTCTATAATTAGGAGCTACAGGAGACTCGGAGACACCAGCACTAAAGACACACAGAGACGTAAACTCTGGTTTGTTAAGTCTATTTGTGCCAGCTCACAGTGAATCACCTTTCCAGGAATAATTTGTACAAGCAGCGACTTATTTCATCATTTTGGCAATAATATTTATTGGTCTTAGCTTCTGCAGCAGCCTGTTGGAGCGCCAGTGGTGGTCTGTCAGTTCACCTCTGTCCAGAAATATCCACAGTGTTTATGTTACCACGATTTACCTGCTTTCTCATCTGTTTAGCTCTTCATCAAACTCTTAACCCATTGTCTACAGTATGTAAGGGATCATGTACAGTATGGTGAGCACAGTTAGAGTTGTGTCCATAGCAACGGTTAACTCTGAAGCCTTCTCAAAATGAGCTCAGCTAGCTGTTATTACTCACATTAAATGGAAACATTTCCACTGATGGTGAAGTCAGACACGGTGAACGGGGCCGCAGGAATCAGCGCAGCACCTGATGGAGGTTTTCTGTCTCGTCACAGTCGGAGTATGTCGACATTTTCTCTTCCATTCACTACCTTTAAACTCCGCTGTGTCCCGTACTGTGTTCCGTTTATTGTTTACTTCATGTGCCGTCTTCAGTTTTGTAGATCTCTCTGTCGCAGCCTTCAGTTTTTGCATCGTTTAACCTTTATTGCTTTCTCTCCGCTGCTTTGTCTCTTTTCTTTCTCAACGTCAAATTTACTGGACTTCTTTCAGCGGACTGATATGATTACAGTTAGTCCTCCGGAATGTGCGATTAGAGCTGCATCCCTAGCAACGGTCTGTTCTTCATAGCAATGGTCTGTTATCGAGAAATAACACACCTTGGAATGCTGTAATTAACCAAACAGAATCAAGTGTTTAACAGTGTGTAATAACGTCTGTTGACGATATAGCCTCTGGGAACAATGACCAACTTCTCTGTATTTCCCATGTAGCCATACCACAGCAAAATCATCAGTGTTAATTCAACTCCCAAAGTGTTAAACTTATTACTATCCAAGTGTTTATATAACTCTTATAGGTTCCAAGTTAAATTCACACTTTCGATAGTGTTCATTTTTTAACTCTCTTATAGTGTTGAATATCTGACACTCACAGGGTTTTTTCCTGACACATTAAAGTGGATTTTTAACGCCAAATTGTGTTATTCCCTTTCACTGGGAGTGTTCATTTCCAACATTACAGTGTAATTTTCTGATATTTCATTTTTTTGAAAAGTTTACCCCCATATTATAAGCTCTGAATATGCTTCTAGAGTGACCTGCAAGGCTACAGGAGAGTAGTATGAACACTATCATGCTGTAAATCTCTCTATTATCTTTGTGTACGTACGTAAAAAACAAAATGAAACAAATAACCTTTTTATATTTTCTTTTAATAAAGACTTTTCCTAAATGAAGCAGACACTTTTGCCCCATTTTACCTGCATAGTCTGGTGGGCGAACCAGTTCTATATCTCACAGGTGAAACTAATAAAAAATTATGATTTGAAAATCAGATTATGCTCCACTTTTCTCTCCTCTGTTGTTTGCTATTAGAGCCAAAATGAACCCTTCACTTCTACCTCATCCTTTATTATTTACAATAGAGTCACCTTGTCATACATGAAGTCTTAATAAGGAGATAATAATAGTGCAAATGTTATGAATCATTGTTCTTACTCCTCTGAGGGACCAGCCGTCAGGAGAGAGAAGAGGGAAGGAGGACGTCTTCTTCTCCAGCTTCCACCTGGAGGAAGGAAAGAGGAGAAGGAAGGGAAGAGGATTCATTCATTAGTGTTCACTCTTCCTTTACCCTTCAAAGCAACCTAATTGGCATGTGAATATTCTATTAAAGTAAACTGGATAAGATGCTGCTCTGCTGTAAAGTTCATGTTCTTCAGTGTCTGCAGGGAGAAAATGAGACACCTGTATACTGTATAAAGGCAGTGTGTTGTAGGTTTGACCACAGCTCCCCCTGCTGGTGTCTGCTGGTCAGTACATGTCAACTGTAAACAAATTAAAAGGTGTCGAAAAGGTTTTACCTCAAAGTTTTTGAACATCACAACGATACCCCAGAGCACCGGCATCATTCAGCCCCAAACACATAACATCATCAATCACGCCCCGTTCTGAGCGTGTGTTTATTTATGAATGAAAGAGAGAGAGAGAGAACAGGGAGGGAGTGAACAGATGGTTGAGAAAGATTTACAGTTAGGCGTATTATAAAATAAGAGCACACTGATAATGAATGTGTATGAATCTGTCTTATAGTATAATTTGATGTAACGTGAAAATATCTAATTGCATGTGAGAAAATGTAAATGTAAAGATGGAAATTTCACATGACTTCATGGGCCACTTTTTTTTTTAGACATGAGGAAGTTCTGATCCACGTCTGATAAAAAGCCAAAAACTTATGAAAATGTAAAGTTCTCATGTGACAATATTTTCTTTGTTATATATTCAAATTTTATTTTGAACATGAAAATATTAAATTCATAGGAAATTGTGCTTTTACCTGTGAAAATATAAATTTCACATGTAAAAATATGGTACAGTAGCTAATGGGATCTAAAACTACAAAGGCACTTTATAAAAAACTTTGTTTTGCTACTTTATAGTTCTTTAAGGGTACTTTTATGTCTATTACATATGTGACATTTATCTGACAGCTTAAATTAAATGTATAGCTCTGCACACCCTCACAGGTATTTTTATTGACTCTGTTTAATTGAACATGTGGTGCGTTCACTGTCTCTGTGCAATAAATTACATAATGTTCCAGAATCCTTTGTACTAAGAAGAAAGCTGACAGGTTGTTCTGCCAGAGCAGGTGCAATAAAACAAACAGGAGGGTGAGACAGTTTATACATGACTGCACTGAGAACATATCTGACTGGGTGTGTCGACTTTAGATGTTTTACATACATAAAATATATTAAATTACAATAAAACAAACTACAAACACAAAGATGAATCAGTAATAACAAATAAAAGTATAAAGTAGAACAAATATTTAGCCAAGTAATATTTTAAATAAAAAACTATTGCTTGAAAAATGCAGTTTTGCTACTTTTATTTCAGTAGGCTAAAGCATCTTAACACTATACAAGAGATTATATTGGTGTTAAAAATATCGTACCTGACACTTCCTGTCTAATAATGAAGTAAACTAACAGGACTTTATCACATTTCACAAAAGCTAGCTAACTTAGCTAAATTGGATCCTTGTAGTTCTACATAAATACATAAATAAATAAAGCAAAAGTAAGCCAACACTTACATAAGTATTGTCAGTTAAGTTGAATACATCATTGGGACATCTGAAATGTTTTTGAAGGTTTTATTAGCCTATAATTTATTAGCCTCAAGCTGCGGCAGCTACTTCCTGTTTACACAGTTGATAGCTTTTGATTGGACAGCACAGATGTAACCAATTTACACATAACGTTTTTACTGTCTAGAATATTGGTTAAGTGTTTATTTATTTATTCCTTAACTATTTAATTTAAACTGTGCATGTATTTTTTCTAGTTTGCAACTTGCAAGGAAAAACTAAGAACCTATTTAGTGAAGGATTTATGAAGCTGCTGAAACCCAGACGTGTTCTGTTTCCTGACCTCGCTCACCTTATAGGAAACACACACACACACACACACACACTTCACAACCTCTCGAGAGTTCAATATTTCTGCTTTGTAAGGTACTTTCAGGCCACTCACTCTGCAATACATAAAAATAATGTAAAATAAACTACTGAGTATTGAGGTTCCAGATGCTAACACGTGCTAACATGCTAACACATGCATTTATCAACAAAAATGAAACCAAACAGACACTTTTGTTTCTCTTGAGAGCTTTTGTAGTCTCTCTCTTTGTGTGTGTGTGTGTGTGTGTGTGTGTGTGTGTGCGCGCGCGTTACATTACAAGTGTTTAAATATGTGTGTGTTTGTGTGTGACTCATTCGTTCCTGGGAGTTGCAGGGCTTTTTCCAATAGCAAAAAGGATCCCACCCTGCATGATGCACACCCACCCACCCACAATCACACACACTCCCACGCACAGAAACACACTCACACACACACTCCCACGCACAAAAACACACACACAGAGATACACACAGTTATAATGCGCGTCAGAGGTGTGTTTGGCTGCAGGCTCCTCTCTCTCTTTCCTCTTGTTGGATCTTTTACCCCCCATCTGTTTCTAATCTTTGCCTCTCTCAGTAAACTGTTTTCAGACTTAGTTTTCGGTGCTCAAAATGAGGGAGAGGTTCTTATAAGGACACTAACTTCACTAAATCTATCAAATTGTTGCACAAACTCTCACTCTGGAAGACAGCAGATTATACTTTTAATATGTCGGTCTATATATGTCTGCATATGCTGTCAACAAACACAAGAAGACCAAAACCAACAATAAACCTGTATAGTTGTCAGAAAACTCTTTACACAAACGAGGCACACAGTTGCAATGTGTGACATCTTCCTTCATTACCATTATAACACACTGTAAGTGTCCCACAAACACCTTCCTTGCTGAATGTGGATTAATCTGCAGCTGAAAATAACCCCCAACAACTGCATTATCCGTTTTATATCCTTTATGTTAAGTATGGGAGATTGCCCACTAATTAATTGTGAAAGGCGATGTTTTCCAGGACTGATACAACAAAACAGATGTAATAAAATTCCAGCCAAATTTAATCATTTCAGTGTTGCGTCCAAGTGTACATTTGAGCCTAATTTGAAGGTATTGCTTCCAGGTGTTCCTGAGATATCAAATTCAAAAGGATGGAATGAGAGTTATGACTAGAATTTCATCATGAAGTTGACCTTTGACCTTTGAGGTAAAAAAATACCATCACTCCATAATTTTATCCAGTGAAAAATGTATATGAAATCGTGACATAACTAGTGTGTGGATTCTTAATGACTTTGACCTATGACCTTTAACCACTAAATTCAAAGCATTCTATCCCCGAGTCAAGGTGGACGTTTGTTGTAAATTTGAAGACATTTTCTCTGAGGGTGCCACTACATCCACTATATTCCATTATTAGTGAGCAAACTTGGACTGTTATGTGACCAAATACTAAAAGCTTCTCTGATTTCTGTGTTTGAGATGAAAAAACAGCAACATACTGCTAAATCAATATGATCAATAAATCAATAAATAAAGTGGCTTTGAGAGCGGGCTACATGTTAGCATGGGTCAGTGTTATCTTCAGGCAGGTGGGATGGCGACGTATCCTGCTGTGGAAAAAGCTGAACATGATGTGAGAACATCGTTCAGGAAACAGACGAGGAAACGCTGCCCTGATTCTACACTCAGAGGTCAGCTGATCCCAGGTCAGACCTCGAATATTCAAACCTTTAAACCCTCAAAACTCAGAACTGAAAAAGTGAGATATTTTTCAGAACCAAAGCCTTCAAATATTAAGGACCTAAATGATTCAAGTGGTTGAATAACCACAAAGACATCTGATGGAAAATAAATCTACAACCATTTAAAGACATATTTCTCATTTAAGTCATTATTGAGCAAAACTGCCAAATATTTGCTCTTTATAGTAATTTTTTTTAGATTTTCAAAGTTTTTAATTAACAATAAAGGAAATTACTTTCTTTATTTTTATTCATTTATCATTTTTGTTCTTTAAAACTGGGTTGATTTTGATAATTGATATTTATATAAGGTTTTCCTTTAACACCTAACTGTAACTCTCTGAACTGCTGCTGACATTTGAATTAATCACACACACACACACACACACACACACCTCCTGGAACCAGCAGGGCAGCATACTGTAGATACAAACGTGATGATTAGCTTGAGAACAAACGACAGCAGAACAACGTCGTCATTGTCCTTCAACAGCAGCAGAACAACATTCCTCCAAACAACAACACGACTACTACACGTCTCCTCGTCTGTTATTATAACCTGCACTCACGCGGACAACACACTGCTTCAGAACACAATCAATACTTTTCATTCATTTTATAATAAATCTAAGGACTGTTTATGTTTTTATTTAATTAGTTTTAATTACCATGCACGTGCTAGCAGAGTGATATGTGATTCTGCATATTAACGTTTTTCCTTTAAAAACAGGAAGCTAGAGCGGGAAATCATAGATATTGATTTGCGTTTACAGCTGCCAATAGAGCTGAATGTGAGAAAATTCAAACCCAAACATTGGATGAAAATTTAGTAACCTTCCTGAGTGCATTTTACAACATTTTTTTTTATGTTTTTGAGAAACTTATGAACTCTAAATTATCTTTAACTGTGCGTTCACACCAAACGCGAATAGATGCGAATCTGCGGCGAGATTCCATACAAAGTCAATGCAATGACGCGAGCAGACGCAAATTCACGTGAATTGAAAAAAATTAACTTCCTCGGCGAATTCGCGTCACGTGGTGTAGCGAAAACCTATCAACATCGAGATTCTCCTGACGCCGTTAGTAACCATAAGAGATATTTATAAAGTAAGAGGACTTGTTAAACGTCCCATAATTTGGCATGTAAACAAACATGTGCAACCAGAAAACATGGAAAACAAGGAAACTTGGAAAAAAATATTATCATATGAAGCTTAAATCAGGTCATAACAGCCAAGTTCTGGTGGATGTTCATGGTCTTCCTCCCAGGCTTCAGACAGACTTTGGTAGAGATTTTTAAGCCCCTTCGATTCCACAGGATCTGTTGGCGCGTTCCGTGTGCGCCGCGATCTCTGGAGTCGATCGCGCCCATTCAAGTCAATGATAGTGATTCCACAGCACGTGCCGCGGTCCGTCTCCGGTACGGACTCCCATTTTTTCTCGTTTATTTTAAGATCAACACACTGACTTTTCGAAAAAAGAACACTTTTAATTAAGTATGATTTCCAAATGATTTCCAAATGAGCAGATAATCAACCTCGGATGTGCAAACTGAACTGTAGTTTGTGTGTTGCTCTGCTAACATTGATGTTATCGCGTAGTTTCTCAATTCTTGCACAATTATGTAGTTCTCCCGCTATCTTGTGATCTCGTAAATCCAGCTGCTTGGAAAAGAGAAACGCGGTACAGACGGAACACGCCAGGGACGGATCCTGTGGGATCGAGGTTTTTCTGCACATTCTGTCAAACCAGTTCTGATAAACCAACACTTTACACAGCCTACTGAGTACCAAACAACTCATAGGCAAAGTGAGCAACTAAGTAGTGTCCATAGCTGAACATTTAGAAGCAAAAGAACCAGATATTTTTCGCAGGAGTTGGTGGAGACCAAATCAGAGGTAAAAGAAGAGAGACTACTGAACTGAAATTAATACGTTGGACAAAAAAAAGACTCCATTAGATAATTATTTTACTCTGTGTCTGCAGGTTGTGGATGCTAACCACAACAACAACTGATAAGGTGTGTCAGGGCGGTGTATCGCTGAGTTCTGTGCCCGCTTATTATTCAAAACAATTAAATGAACTCAAACTGAAACAATTAGTCAATAAAATAAAATCAATCTGCAATTTTTGCTAAGCAATTGTTTATTTATTTCAGACAAAAATGACAATATGTGAGGATTTAATGTGATTTTTGGTCGAACATGATCGTAAACTGAATATCTGAGTTTAAGACTGCTTGTTTAGTCTAAATCACTTTAATGTAGAAGCAGCTGAATATGCTGGATGATCATTTATCTTATTAAAAATTCAATAAAACCAAGAGGCTCGCTATAATTGAATGATCGATATTAAATAATTTATTGTGATTATTTTACTCCTTTATTTTAATCATTTGCTTTTATTGGTATTTATGCAAATCCCACCCTTTCCCCCTACATTTCACCGCCATATAAATGTTAACTATATAAAGTAAGTAAAAAGCACTACATCTGCTACTCTGCATTGTTTCTGATTTTTTAAAAATAGCTTTAGCCTGAGTAATTTGTGGTTCTAACTTCCTAAATGTAAGGATTTAAAGCATTTCTTTATTGTACATGATAATGAACAGAATATCTTAACAGCTGGAAATACAGCTGCAAAGTCTATCCTATAATAATATATATATATATTTTCAAGTTTGCTTATATTTTGTGTTTAGAATCTGAAAAGTAGATTATTAGCTCATAAGTGCTGCCAAAATGGACATTCCAATTTAAATAACACTTTTATCATATTTTTACTTTAGTACAGAAAACGAAAAGATGGACTTTGCTTTCCAACACAGCTGACATGTAATCAGTGATGATAACGATTATATAACCAGTTACTGTTGTGGTGACTCTGTGTATGTGAGAGAGCATTTTTTGTTTCTTCTCGTGGATTTATTTCTACTGGTTTTGTTGAAGTTGAAAACTGTTTGCATGATGCTTGTTTGTTTTGTCTCTTTTGTTTTGTTTATACAGAAAAGATGCCTTTCTGCTTTATGGCACTTTAACCCTTTTCTCTACATTTGACTTCCCTACTTTTATTTGAGGGTCTGAGTTCTTCTTCCAACACTGCTGGAAGTATAAGAGGGACACAACAAATACACATTTTCACACCAAACTGCCATGAAGGCAAACTGTTTACAAAGAGCTGTGTGTGTGTGTGTGTGTGTGTGTGTGTGTGTGTGTGTGTGTGTGTGTGTTTGCGGACTATAAGTTACTCTCAGGCAAACTTGTGACTCACAGGCAGCAATAAAAACCTCTTTTCTTTGTTTTCTGCCCCTCTCACTCTCACCCTCTCTCTGTAGAAGACTGTGTTTTTAAGGGTCTCTCAACCACTGACCATTCACAGTGACTTTAAAGATTTCCACACAGTTTTTATGATGTAACAGACAGACAGGCAGGCAGACAGACAGGCGGTGGAGGAGTTAACTCCCTGTCTGTCCTCCTCACATTCTTCTTCTCTTCCACTCATAGAAAACGCCCATTATTCTCTTATTTCTGTACTTTTCTTAAATAAAAACGTAATTTCACTGACTTTCCCCAGTGTAGCTTCTCACCTTGAATCCCGTTGACATCCATCACCTGCCTGCATCTGGCTGCAGCTCCTCCCAACGATCCAAATCAGATCCACAATCAACCGATTTTTTAAAAAGATTAACACTGCAACGAGCCGTTTCCGGTTGCCGTTTCTCTTCCGGTTAAGAAGAAAACAACAAATTTTCTTCTTCTTTTAAACTTCTTTCCAAAGATTCAGCTGCAAAGCAAGCTGTGAGTCGCTGTGATTGTAATGAAAATCCTCCTTCACCGTCAAGCGTGAACAGAAGCCAGATTTCTTTCTTCCGGTGGCGCCTTCAGAATAAGAGCCAGTCAATTAATTGGACTACGGCGTACAATTTAAGGAGAGCAAATCTGGTCTTCCCCCACTTACTTGAATACATTATTTTAAACAATGCTCAGAAAACATAATCTCAGCTTTTCAATTTTTGTAACGTTCCTTTATGAATTTCTATATACAAATAATTTAATGCTATTAAACAAAACATCTCCTTGCGATTGTGAAGCTTTAAAAAATAATTGCTCTTTTTAAAAATAAATCCTTGAGACATATCAATAATAGGATATAAAAAAACATAAGACACCTATAATTGTATTTTAAGTTATTCTACCCTGCATGTTCGAAGAGACACATTATCCTTTTTTAATCAAATAATTTCATTATTTTAAGCCCTGGTTACCATTTTTTTTGCTTATATCACTATAGCGGCGATATAGGCAAAACAAACAAACAAACAAAAAAAACCTAAACATATATTTGCCTCACATTTCACTGCATTATAATTTCCAGGTGGAGATATAAAACTGGATTGGTATAAAATGGCTGCTAATAGACCTTTCATTAAAATGATTAGTGGTAAAAAAAAATAATTTGATTTTTTCTTCAGTAAAAATGGTAACACCACACTGTAAAATACTCAGTTGCAGGTGAAAATCTTGCATCCCTAATTTTACTTGATAAAAGTACTAAAAAGGCAGAGTTGCAGCCCAACTCCTAATAGTTTCAAGACCTATTCCTTCAATTTCCTTATTTTTATTCTAGTTCTGTGTTAATTGTTCTGCACCAAAATCACCAAAACAAATTCCTTGTATGTGCAAACCTACTTGGCAAATAAACCCCGATTCTGACCTGTGCTTTTATTTTGAAGGTACACCGGTTTGCTTAATGTCTGCCTTTGAGCCCAGCTGTCTGTTAGTTTAAGAGGCTCTTGTTGTTTCAAACATTGATGCTTCGCTGCTCACACACTACAGAGCTGTCTGCTGCTTTTCACGTCAGTGAAGTGTGCTGAGCTGTAAGAATCAGAGAGCTTCAAGCTAATGAGACATGTCTCCTTTTAATTAAATACCTTCCTCTGTGCTCTCATGACTTTGTGTTGGTCTTCAGTACATTTTGTGACTGCTTTGCAACTCACTAAAAAAAGTCATGCAGGAGTTCATTTTGCACATATTGTGATTGTTTTTTATTCGACACATCTGATGTTTGTAACTGCAAAAACTTATAATCACAAAACCTAAGCAGTAAGAGATTGAACGACGAAGATACAAAGATAAAGGTTTTATTAGATGGATTTTTCTATTTCCTACTGAAGTACTATAAAACAGTACATTTCTAGAAAATGTAGAAAAAATAGTCAACAAGAATCTAACTTTACAAAACTGAAGCAAAACAGACATTTCCAGGAAGAGAATAAAAATAAGAATACTATTTACAAGTCGGAAAAGCTGAATCTTCCCTTCAAACAAACTCAAGCCGGCAGCTGAAACAGACAGAGAAAATATGAGACGTGTATGAAATATACCAGAAGAACAGCTCATGAAAGACATCAATGACTGACAGTAATAGCTTCCTCTTACATGTGACTGGTATAAATATGTTCTTGGGATCGTTTGCAGATGAGTGTATGGAAGCCCAGATGCACCAAGTTTGTTACCAAGTTATTTATGAGATAATAAAGCCAGTCAAACATTTCTTTCTAAATCAAAATTATTCTGAATATCAACTTCCTTTTGGGGGATGGACTTATTTTATCATTCTGAATTTAAATCTCATTATTTTGAGTTCATAGTCATGTAATTTCCATATTTCTTTCTCATTCTTGCAGGAACGAGCCTCCACAGGTGCATCTCCAAATCGGTTTGATAATTTTACAAAAAAAAGTGTCACTTTTTATTCACTTTTCATAATGCCCTCATCATCGCTGCTCCCCGCAACAATGTTACAAAAGATAACAAAGCATTAAAAGATACATAACTATAAATGTAACATTGATATTTAATACTTTAAAATATGTAACAACAATGTAACCACAGTATTCAACACCTTGTGTTGTAGGAGAAGAACCACCAGTTAAATGAAGTGTATGTTAAGAATTTGGCAATTAAAAAGTAGAGAGTTAAAAAACTACATTTCAATTTAACACAAGCTTCACACAACTCTCCAACCAGATGATATCACATTAGCAGGTTTCTGACAGTTTAATGATTCATGAGTGGTCATCAGATTACTGCCTGCTCCAAACACAAACATTTAGATGACAATTCTTTGTTGGAAAAACCTTCAAAATAAAAGCATGCTGTTAAAACATACGACTGTTCAATCATTCAAATCCAATGTATAGTGATAAAATGTGTCAACACCAGCTGTTAACATAGAATTCCCCTTTCTAACGAAACATGTTCCTAAATGAAAAGACGGATTTAATGAAAATGGTAACTGTTAAATGACATCATTCTTTCCCCAGAATATGTAGTGTTAACTTAACTTCTAAAATTATCTCTGAATTGGTATTTTTTTATACATTCAGCAGCCTTAGGCAAAAAGGGTTTGAAGGTAATGAGCCTCAGAAGCTCTGATTCTGTTGGATGTTCTTGATAGGGATCAACCTGTCGTCTCTGTGGTGTTGTCTCCTCCTGGGTTACTGCATCAGAAAGTGCCCGAAAAGTTCGTCTTGCTATTAAACCTAAATTCATACGAGTCAGCTGTGTATCAATGAAGGTGTTGTGCTGAGGCAGTCTTTGGTTTCGAACCGGTTTGCTCTGTCAGCATCTCAAGAGAGAGTCCTTCAAAAATCATCCAGGCAGGGCGACCAGCGAGACGAACTAAGTACCTTAGTTACAAGCAACTAGTGTTCTACACACAGTGGTTACCAGGGAGTGGTGTTCTAGAACTCAGTGGTTACAACAGTCACCGGGGAACAGTGTTCTAAATGCAGTGGTTACCATAGTTACCAGTTAGTAGAGTTCTACAACTCAGTGGTTACAACTGTTACCAGAAAGTAGTGTTCAAGAACTTTGTGTTTACAACAGTAACTGGGAAGTTGTGTTCTAGAACTCAGTGGTTACAATGTTACCAGTGAGCAGTGCTCGAGAACTCAGTCATTTCCACAGCTGAACCACAGCAGTGCCTCATATTAAGTTCCAGTTTCCACTTCAATGGAAGGACAGCACTTGAGTTCAGGTTCAAGGTCAATACATTTCTGTCCCTGTGGTCACAGCAGGAAGTGTCTCCTACGACAACACAACAGGTGCGAGTCCGTCGCCGTGCTCCAGGTGGTCGTGGTGGTGCAGCTCAGCTTTACAGACTGTGGCAGCGCTGCAGCGGAGCGACGTGACAGCAGGCGGCTCCTCGTCTCCTGAAAGACACAGCCATAATTGAACAATTACAATTACAATTCACTTTAAATATGCTAACAGAGTATTTTATGGGATGATATGTAAATTGCCATCCTTACCCAGCCCAGACGAAGATGATTCGCTTTCAGCCAGAGAGGAGGAGTCCGCCTGGTCATGTGACAGTCCCTCCATGAGGGGAATGGAAAGCTCCGAGGAGGGCACAGACGAATCATAGATGCCTGAATCACGAGGAGGCGGGACTTCTGGTGGAGAAGGACAGCCTTCTTCTGACTGGGCGAGGATGGGGCACACGTCCTCCTGAAGGATGGAGGGAGCAGACAAGGAGGAGGAGGATTCTTCAGGTAACAGTCCGGATATTCCAGAAGTGGACCTGAAGGAGCAGAGAAGCAGACAGGTTGATGAGTGATCTCATTATCTGCTATGGAGCCCAAACTACCTCCAAACTACTGTGGAAGCTACAACATTATTTTATAATATTACAATTTCCTTTACCTTGAAGTGGATCCCAGCATGGACAGAGAACAATGTGGCAGACCTGGACTGGGACAGACACCAGGGCTAGGACAAGGACCAGGACTTGGACTGGGACTGTGGCTGCAGCCTATGTTAAGGCTGGGACTGGAGCCAGGAGCCAGCAGGAGCATGTTCCTCCTCGGTGCTTCCTTCCCGCCCTCCAGCGTCGGCATCTTCACCACCACCTCGTTCAGCACCAGGCCGGAGTCAAACCTCTGCTCGGGTTGAGACGAGCAGGAGGAGCAGTGAGGCTTCGGAGGAGGTGTTGGAGCCGGATCAGCAGGTAGAGGAGGATGTTTGGAGGAGGCTGAGGATCCTCCTGAGGGAGTCAGCTGCTTCTCGAACCAGTCGGGGTTCTGGCTGATGTGCTGGTGCATGTTGCAGATGGAGACGTAGAGCGAGCGTCCGGACTTGCTCCTGAAGTAGTTCCTCCTGGAGACGTTGAGAGGCTGCGACTCGCGATCAGACAAACTGGACTGACCGGAGTGGAGACGGCTGAAGAGCTGAGGCAGCTGGTCCATCAGCTTAAACCTAAACACAGGAAATTATTTTTGAACTTCAACACCAGAAAATAAGACAGAACTGTATTAATCCTGAAGGAAATTGTAGCACTAGTATCCAAAGGTGTTTCTGTTGTTTTGCCCTTAGTATTCTTTTTACCTGGGAGCCAGACTCAGAATGGTCGGGATGTCGTTTTCTGTCGAGTAGTCGAAGTAAACGGTCATGAAGCGGTTCAGCTCCTGACCACCGCCCCCCTCGCTCTGCTTCGCCAACCGCAGCTTCTCAGCGATCATGGCCACGCCCACAATGAACAGATCGCTGCTTGATCCACCAATAGGAGAACTGCTGCTGCTGCTGTTACTACGGCGACTGACTGGTGTCTTCCCTCTGCGGCTCTTCTTCTCCATGTAGTATCTGCAGAAGGACAAGTTAGCTTTTAGATAATAAGGAAATAAAATACAATATACACTTTTTATATGTATTATTATTGATATTGTTTGATTATGTTTAAGGGTTTTTTGTTGTTTTCTTTTTGCTTGACTTGTTAAAAAGGAATATGTATGGGAATACAAATAATTAGTTGAAGGCAGGATGGAAGAGCAATAAAAAGAAGAGAAGAAAGATAGAAAACGAAGGAGAAATCAAAGAAAAAAGGGGAATATAATTTATATAGTACTTCTCCACAAAATCTACATGGTGCTTTGCAGGCATGAAAGAGCGCAGAGCAGGAAGAACATGGGGGAAAAAAGATAAAGGAGGAGGAGTAAGGAAATAATTATGAAAGAATCAAGCAAAGGGAGGTGAAGAACAAAGAACACAAAATGAAGGACAGCTGGGATCAGAGCGAAGAAGCAGAGCTGAGGAGGAACAGGTGGAAGGGACAGCGCTGACCAAGGCGAGTGTTTTGGGTGTTATAGGTTGAGACAACTGTCAATCAAACATGAAAGCCTCCTAACCATGCTGCTGTTTAAATTTATTTTAATGATATAATATCTACCAAAGCACAGAATAAAAAAAAATTGCCAAACTTCTTTAGGTAATAAAAGGATTTCTTTTGTTCCTTTGGAGGACTGTCTTAAAAAAGGGTGTGTTGGCAGCATCTAGTGGCCACTGGAGGAACTGCAGCTGAAACACTTAGTTTTGACAGAGAGGAATAGAGTAGAGTAGAGTACCGTAGGCCTTTGGAGCAGATGGTGATGATGAAGTTGGCTTCGTCCAGCTGCCTGCTGAGCCACGACATCTGACCCTCTTTGCACATCTCCAGGTGTTCCCACAGGTCCAACACCACCTGAGCAGGAGCGAACAGAGACTTTAGAACCATCCCAAACTTTACCTCCTCACCATTCAGCCATTATCTGTTTATTCTGTCTCACCTCACAGCTGCAGAAGTCCTGCAGGAAGTAGGCGAAGCTCTGGATGACGCTGGTGTGTTTGGGACAGTCTCTGTTGGAGTAACAGATAAAGACTTTGGGGCGGGGCCACGGCCGATCCGTGTTCAATGCTGCGCTGTGATTGGACGACTCGCTGCTCTCCTCGTCCAGCTGGCTGTAGATGTTTTCTAAGAGGAGAGGAGACAAGGGGACCAAATTGGTTAATATTTTAAAATAATGTAACATATGTCTACTTAAATAATGCATCACTGAATGCATCAACAGTTTTACATTGCACAGTCCTAACTCACAACTGCATCAAAAACTTTATTATGAGGTCTCCTTGAACCTTGCTAAGTGTTATAAAGACTATAAACCTGGTGAGGTGGGAAAGTTAAATCAAATTCAAGTGTGCAATAATAGCTGGTAAACTATAACAGGGAACATCAGCACAAATGAGCGCTCTCACCTTGTTGTTTCTTGCGGCACATGACAGTGAACAGAGTGGCGAAGGCGGACATGATGACCAGAGGGACTGTGATGGCCATGGCCCGGATCGGCCCGGCCCAGGGGGAGTGGACTGCAGAGGAAACAAACACACCCAGCATGAGACAAAAAAAAGCTTGCTATATTATAACTAGTCATTAAGTGAAATTGCTATTTAGTGTCTATTTAAAATCAGTGTATATCCTTAATTTGCTAATATAAGCTTTCTATAAGCTCTTTTGCTCCTTGTCATTACAGACTAACATTCCCCGCAGCTGCAACGTTTTGGGTGGGAAATTATGGCGGGAAACTTTTCACATTTTTGATATAAATAGATGAAGCAATAACTTCATTAATCTTATCTCAGGTTAACAGATAATGAGAATCATCCTCAGTTGCAGCTCTAGAGGGATAAAGTTGATTATTGTGTGTCTGTGCAGCTCACCCTGGCTGACGTGGTACTGAGTCTGCCTCCTGGTCGTGTTGCTGTCGTCTCTCAACTGAAAAGGAGGGATAGTGAAAGAAAGGGAGGCAACAGAGGAGAGAAAAACACTTTATTAGAGTAGAAACAGACAGAAATTGATCATTAAATGCTTTAAAACTTTTAAGTTTTTAAATCCATGTATAAACTGAGGTGGTCATGTGGTGTGTTTAAGTACCTCTATAGTGTAGGTCCCTGGAGTGACGTCCTGGAGGATACACGTAGTTCTGGGCTGGTTCAGGTCCTGCACATAGTAAACTCATTAAAACCACCATTTTAACCTAAGCCAGGACTTTAAACAGCATCATATCATATTTTACAGATCATAAGGGCAACAAAATAAGAGCATCTTTTTAATTTTTTAAAAGTTAGGTTTGACTTTCTTTCTGACGGCAGAATCAGAGACAGTGTTGTGACTTTTGAAACATGATAATACTCACAGGTTTGCAGCGCTGCAGCCTGAAGGGCCCGTCCTGTCTCAGTTTGTAGTACAGGAAGTAGAGGTGGAAGCCGAAGGAAGACGGAGCCTGGTCGAACGCCACGTGGAGGTTCGACCCCAGCTGAGACACGTTCAGGGTCTTTGGCTTCCAGACTGCACAGAAAGAAACGGCACTTAACCTCCACTCTGTTGGACATGCACTGTGTGCACTTAAACTTTGATTTGATTCTGTTTTTAATTCTAACAATGTTTTCAATAACTTTTCATGCATTTCAATCTTTGTTAAACATTTCCTGCAAAGACTTCCAAACATAACCGTCTCTTCTTTGGTCGGCTTTTAATTTGAAACATCTGCACCAGCCTTTTTTCATCTGGTGGGTGTAAAATTAAGAATATACAACTTTATATCTTGAATAAAAAGAAGGTTATGATTGAATTAAAACCTTTTTCCCTTCACAGAAAGACGCTGTGTTAAGACTCAAAGGGAGTTTGTGGAAATGTTTTATTTATTTTAACTACTTTGAGAAGAAGACAATCAAACCCTGAACAAACGCTGTCTACACATGGCTCTTATTATGACGACGACACTGAGGAACTTACATGGTTTGCAAACCAGGTTGTCTGATCCCAGGAGGACTTCACACGCTGGAAGATGAACACACACAGAAATGGTTAGAGAGATTGTTCCTGTCTGTACTTTATGGGGACTCTATTAATCTCTGTCTTAGATGGACACTATTTTCATCTCAGCGAGTCCAGTACAGGGATTTTTACAGGATGTGTTTAGCCTGAAGCCTTTATCATACTCGTGTATAGATGACAGCTGCAGAAGTGTACTTTACTACAAGCACTTCAATCTGCGGTTTGGCATATGCACACTAGAAAACAAGATGGAGATCCTTAATAAAGATCCTTTGTTTGTTGTATTTGGCTGAGATTAGGACAGAGCAAAGGGAACACAGTAAATACACACAGTAGAACAAACCCGCATCCTTGCAGGCTTGTTGTCAGACCTTTTCAGACTTGGGAGTGGAAAGTGGAAAAAATATGAACCTTCCAACAAAACTCGACATGTTTTATCTTGTCTTTGGTGGCGACAAAACAATAATAAAAAGCTCAAACCTGACAACACGACTATGAGTCTTACACAAAGAATTTTAAGTTGCTGCAATTCATTAAACTTATTTGAACAAGATGCTTTTGGGTTTGTCGGCATGGAAGGCGGGGCTGCTCGATTAATCGAAAATTGATCCCGATTTTGTCTTCCAACGATTAAATAAACATAATTGGCGGCAATATTGACATTTAAAACGCTCCTCAAGTAGAAAACTCTGCTGCATACCAAATCAAGCGCTCCCTAAACTAACAGCAACTCCCCCAGGGGGCGATGGGGAGATGTTGGTTTCACTTTTGAGGGAGCTGGCTTGTCATGTGTTGAGCGCCTACCTTGCAGCAGCAGTTTAGAGTGGAAGAGTAAACAACAGAGGCCGGTGTTTCGATTCAATGAGTGACCATGTTAACTGGTTTCAGCTTAATCTGTGGTTGTCGTAGTTACAGCACCGCAAACAGGAAGAGAACACGTAGCTGTCCTTGTGAATGCCTCTTTGATGCTTTTCATCATGAGCTCAAAATATACTTCTCTGTTACGTCTTTGAAATGTTGTTTGTGCAGACGTGTCTTGTAGGCTACTGACGCTCAGTGTTGTTTTGAACGCTGCTTGTTGTGACGCTAAAACAGGAAAAGAGCGAGTCACTCATTAAACCAAAACTTCGGTCCCCCGAAACGGCTCGTCATGGCTTGTTTGGAGGTATTTCAGGTTGAGGGAAAGTTAAGATGAAAAAAGAATCAGCAAAAAGTGCATGAAACTTGTGTCTGCGCCGCAAAGCAACACAACTAACTTGTTCAAACAGCTGAAAAACAGCAAAAACGTGCAGCATGATGTGTGTATGAAGGCCAAGAGGGAGAACGCCGCTACTCCCCGTCCTTGTTCAGCGTCAAGTCAGACATCCAGAACAGAGGCGCTGTACAGCACAACACCTTATCCACCCAACTCCCAAAGACAGAAGACATGCCACTCACGCAATTATTCTCCAAAGTGGCATTACCTGCACTGTATGCAAATTGTCGAGGAGGAATAGAGGGAGAAGATGCACCACATTCAGGTAAAGAACCTGATTTTAAGTCTTAGTTTGATACATAATCATGCAGCCCTAATGGAAGGCACCATTTCCTGTTTTTGCAGGCTAGCACTTTCCTCCTGCTTCCGATAGTTAGGCTAAGCTAAGCTAAACAAATGCAAGATAAGATACATATAATTATTTTGTCAATTAATGTGTGATCTTGTCTGGATGAGGAGTTTGCTGCACTCACAGTTGGTCCTAAGGAATGACGGAGGGAAGAAGCTCTCGTTCATCAGCGTGGGGAAAGGAACAACACGAACCATGTAGTCGGTGTCAAAGGTCAAACCGCTGAACGGCTGACTGCTCAGCTTCTGTGAAAAAAAAAAAATTAATTAACAATAAATAACACAAAGAGCAAAATGGAGACACGAACAGGTAACATAGTGCAACTGTGATGAATTTTGGTCGTACCGTGATCCTGTAGGAGAAGTTGAGCTGTCGGGGGTCTTTGAGGATCAGATGTTGACACTGTTTCCCTTCAGGATTCTTGTCTTCCAGATAAACTCTGAAACCTTTAATGTGTTCGATTCCTGCAGAGACACGAGAGGAACAAGTTCAGCTTCAACAATGATCAGCTTCCATCCTTCTCTCCTTGTTTCTTTTCCTTTTCTCCTCCTCTGTCATCACCTCACTCTGCCATCTGTCAAACGATTCTTTGTTTCCTCAAGTTTCTCCCTCCTAGCCTCTCCCCTGCTATGTTTCCTTCTCATGCCCTCTTTCCTCTCCTTGTTTCCTTTGTTCCCTTACTCTCCTTGTTCTCTTTGCCACCCTGTTATCCTCCTTGTTTCCTTCGGCTCATTCCCTTCCCTTAACACATCCATTTTCTTGTCCTCCTTTCTCCTTTGTTTACTGTACTCACCTCAATAACTTTCCTCTCTCTCCTCTTTGTTTTCTTGCTCCCTATCCTCCTTAAATTAGTCTCCTCATCTCCTCTCCTTTTTTTTACTTTCTTCTCCTCTATCTTTTTCTTTCCTTACTCACCTCTTTCTCTTATCATCTCCACTTTCCTTGTTTCTTTCCCTTTCTCCCCCCTCCTTATTTTCCCTTACCTCATCTCCATGTTGCCCTTCCCGTCCTGCACTCTTTGTTTCCTTTCCTTCCTCTCCTCTTTTTGTTTTCTTTTCCTTGTTTTCTTTAATCCCTCACATCCTCTCCCCTCTCTTGTTTCCTTTTATCTCCTCCCCTCCTCCCTCCTTGTCACACCCCTTCCTCCTCCTCTCGCCTCCTTGTTTCCTCCCCTCCTCCTCCTCCTCCTCCTCCTCCTCCTCTTTGCTCTTTGAAAACTCGTCTGTCTTGTAATTACACCTTTACATCCACAGGACATGTTTTTCTTATTAGCTCTGTGGGGATAGAGAGAGAGAGTGAGAGAGAGAGAGAGTGAGAGAGAGAGAGAGAGAGAGAGTGAGAGTGAGAGAGAGAGAGAGAGAGTGAGAGAGAGAGAGAGAGAGAGAGAGAGAGAGAGAGAGAGAGAGAGAGACCAAAACAGAGGAGGACGGAAAAAGAGAGAGACAGAGGTAGAAAAGAGAGAAAGTGGTGGGAAAAGAGAGAGTGACAGAAAGAGCAAGACTGAGGGAGAAAGAGAAAAAGATAGCAAGACGGAGAGAGAGAGAAAATGGAGGGAGGAGAGAGAGAAAAGAGCAAAAGAAAACAGGGAGACAGAGTGAGAGAGAGAGAGAGAGAGAGAGAGAAAAGAGAGTGAGCGAGCAGCAGAACAGGTTTTTCTGTCTCCGGGCAGATTCCTGAACACCTCTCTGAGTCTCTCCTGCAGAGTCGACGACAGACGAGGATTTTTTCTGCATTTTAACGACAGCTGCAGCGTGACTGCAGGATCACGTTTAGTTTAGTTTCTCCTTTCATATCTATTTTTTCTACATGTTTTAAACTTTACCTATTTTTTATTATCCAACCTCACCTGGATGCGTCTATGCTTTAATCCAGACAAAAAAATCTTTCGGCACATTGAACTTTCCCTGAAGGTTGATGTTGCTGTCAAATCCCTTCACATCGTTTTTAACTGTTAACCAGATGAGGGTTTAAGTTATCAGAGAAGCAAGCGTTGTCCCCCTGAAAAATACCCCTTTCCAACCGAAATTATCGTGCAGGTTTTTCAGACCCGGGAAGACCCACTTATAAATGCCGATTGTCTCTTTTCCCATTGCCAGTGGAGTATACTCCTGTTGGTCTCTTTTCTGCGGCGTCACCGTCTGACGTCACAAACACACCCGAAACAGGGTTAGTACAGTGAAGAGGTTACAATGGTTAGGCCTCTATTGTATATTTTACTCATTCAGTCTGTGTATAAAACTCGGCGCCGACAAATCTGGAACGATGTTCAAGCGCTGCTCGGAGACTAGAGTCGACACGGGTTTTGTGTTCCCATCAATGCCATGGCGATAATTACCCGGGTCTACTGATCTTTTTGACCAGTGGGAAAGTGGCTTTAGGAACGACCTACCTGTTTAGGGTCTGTGTCCACTGGCAGCACCCACGACCTAAATTTCAGAGCGCTTCTGACCGGCGCTTACTTACTCGCTAGGTTACAAAAGTTGTCTGGCGGCCCTTCCGCTTCCCTCGGTTGTGATCGTTAAGTCTGTTTTGAATCTCTCTGTATGCTTAATATTTGCTTTTATTCAAGTAAATTTAACAAAGAAAACATAAAAACGATGGAAAGGAATCGTGTCCCGACATCAGCAGCAGCTCTACACCTGGATATTGTACCCTCGAAGAAACGAAAGGATTAGCTTCTCCTCCGCCACTGTTGACACTGAACTGCGTTTGGTTTTGTACAGACATGGAACATTTCTGTGTCTCTGTGAGAAAACAACAGGATGTATTGTCAAAGAGAGAGAGAGAGAGGGGGAGAGAGGGAGAGAGAGAGAGAGAGAGAGAGAGAGAGAGAGAGAGAGAGAGGGGTTCACCTTACACTGAGCGACACACACACACACACACATTCCTTCACGGTCAAATAGTGGTATTGTAGTGCGAGATGTGATCCTCTTTCTTATTCTCCGGGCCTGATCAAAGGGACACACACTCTTTAACACACACTCTTTTACACACACTCTCACACACACACACACACACAGCGGGGTAATCTTACGGATCTGAGCACTTTGAAGGTTTCACTTTCCTGTCCCTCTTCCCCCTCCCTCTAACAGACAAGACAGACAGACACATAAACAGGTAAACAGACAGACAGGTACCTAGTGGACTGGCTGACCAGTGGACGACCACAGCGGCCTGATCCTCACAGGCGAGGTGACTGAAGGAGACGTTGGTGACCTCATGGATCACATGTTTCCCCAACGGGTAGTTTAATGAGCAGTCTGCAGGGCGAGAGAGAGAGAGAGAGAGAGAGAATGATCAACAGCAGCACACACACACAAGTACTCAAATCCTTTACAAGTGTATTTGTTGAAAGGAAAACAAAGATATCTTTGATGAAACAAACTGATGGTGTCTGAATTTCTGTTTTTATAATCTCTGATCATTTTCTCTAACAATTTGCGAGCTACTTCTGCTAAATCTCAGGCAGTATTCGGGTATTTTTTCTTGTTCTTGTGATTTAACCACTTTAAAGGGATAGTTCGGTTTGTTTGTAGTGGGGTTCTATGAGATACTTATCATTAGTAAGTGAACAGCACTTTGTCGTTTCCATATTTTCTCCTGTTTGTTGTCTCTTCTACAAACCGCTGACACAAACAGCTGATCCGACACCGTACGCTGCAGGCGTAGTAACACGTATGTGTTGCGGCCCACACAAAGTAGTGCCAAATAAAGAGTTCTTACTGAAAAGTGAAATGCAGTGAATTATTTAAATTTAGCGTACAACTGAAACCATTATTTATTTTTAGGTGGGACGTCCTTATAAGTGGACAAATTACGTGCAAAATTGACCCTATCTGCAGCAGCACATAGCCTAGCATCTGTGTCGGCACTCCACCAGGGCCGTGCTGACCGGCATCTACTGTATGAAGTACACTTACTATTGATATGTATCTCATTCAACCCCAATTCAAACAAACCAAACTATCCCTTTAATTTCAGAAAATGTCAATTTTGCCAAATTCACATTCAAATTGTGCATTAAGAGCCATTTAAAGACAAAAGTGTGCGTCTTTTACAGGCATTTCATTGTAATGTTTTGTATATACAGCTCAGGTGGGATCTCATGAGGCAGGACATAATGTAAAAAGTACACTTTGGTCCCCACAACAGGTTAGCAATGTCAGCGTCGGCCCTCACAGCCAGAAGCTCCTGAATCTCTTCATCTCTCCAGTCTGCAGACATCTTTGTGTTCGTCTTGTAAACGATCCTTCTTCTTCAACCTCAGATGTTTTTAATCATCCTGTTATGTGTCGCTCTTCTGGTTTCACCCCGGTCACATGATATAAACATCACCACCCCGCCCACTCGCTCGCGGTGAATGTTCCTGACTGTTACCTGCTGCGTTTACACATCGGCTCATCCCGACTTCTTGCGGACATTTTACCAGGAGGCTGGCGGGAAAAAAGTCTGCATGAAGTCGGGGAGAAAAATTCGGCTGTTTGCGTTCACACATGCAGCCCACCCGGACCGTAAAAGCACAAATAACGTTAGCAGTAGGATTCTTTAAGAATCATTTCTCCTGATTCTTCAGGTGTCCAAGCTACTTCAGCTTCGACCTGTCAATCATAAGTCTTATAAATCACTTTTTTTATCTTATGAGGAAAACGGAGGGACATAGGAGGAGGAGGAGGAAGAGGAGGAGGAGAAGCAGCCAGCCATGAACTGAGAGGGATCGGAGGAGAAAAGCTGGACTTAGGATGCAGAAAGAAAAGGGGGCGTGAGCTCAGACACGACTCACTGCTCCTCTTTCCTCCTGTCTGCCTCCTTTTGACGGAGAGGATCGCGCTGAGGAAGAGGAGGAGGAGGAGGAGGAAGAGGGGACAGGCGAGAGGAGCTTTAGAAGGATGGGGAAGACTGGGAGGAGGTTCAAGAGAGCATGGGATACGACACGAGTCACTGCTCCTCTTCCTCTCGCCTCCTCAAAAGCGGGGTCATGTTCAGGGCTAAAGAGTAAGGTCACGGCTGGACGCTCATCTTCTTCCTCCTCTTCCTCTATCGTTAAAGCCTTTCTATCGGTTATAGGAAGGAGGGGATGGCTGCAGATTGTGCCTCCTCTTCCTTCTTTCCTTCTCTTTGTATTTAAAGTTTCTTTAAAAGACAAAGGAGAGGAGGAAGAGGAGGATGAAAGAAGGCCAAAGTAGACTTGAGAAATAGTAAAACCTTCATCTTTCACTTCTTTCTGCTCCTCTTCCTTCTTTTCTAGTTGCTGTTGAAGGAGCAAAAAGGAGAAGATGGAGGTGTTCATCTTCTCCCCCAACAGATAAATTAGGAACAAAAGAGAAAGTCACAGCTGCTTGCTCCTCTTCATCCTCCTCTACCATATATTTATCTTATGGGACCCATATTATAGTTTGTTTCAAAGATACTGGCTTTTATTAATGACTACCTCTTAATACTACATTACCCATGAGTCTTAGATGCTGCGGATGGAGAGAAGCAGCAAGTTTGGGCTAAAATTCAAAGCTAATACAACATCGGTAATTTCCCTACAAAAAAGCTGGTCTTTGTAGTTTTTTATCAAACAGGAAGAAACAGCACATTTGTTGGGGACTATTTTCAGTGGCGGATGAATCCACATTTGGTCTAGTGAGTATTTCAAGCAGCAGGATGGTGTATGGGGGATGTAGTCAAAATAAACTACAGTGTGTGTTTGACGCAATTTAAGTGCATGTTTCCTATTTTTGGAGGATTTTTGGACATTAATAAAAATATAAAATGTCATCAGACTTATACGTTAAGGTTTGCAGATCAAATCACCTTCTGTTAGTGATGTAACAGAGGTCAAAGGTGGAAGAGGAAGCCTCTCCGCCATCCTTCATCCTGCAAAAGAAGGAGGTTCAGAAGAAAGGAAGCAGCGAGGTGTGTCGCCCCCTTCCACACACACACACACACACACACACACACAAAGTCTGATTGTCATGCTAAAACACCTCCGTGCTTTACTTTGGCTTTAAACGTGTGGGTTTTAACACTTTTCACTTCTTCCGTTCTTAACAGGATGCGTCATCATTTTTAAGTCACATGACCTATGACCTTTGACCTGGTGACATAATATGTATTTAGGTTAGGTTAAAAGAAAATGTCAAGTCACCCTCAGAAAGATAAACCCTTATTTTTGCTTATTTGCAGAGACTTTAATAACGAGCTTTATACCACTTTAATATCTGTATTGGTAAATTTGAAGCTAAAGCCAAAATAAAGTTAGCTTAGCTTAGCAGAAAGACCTGTAATATAGAGGGAAACAGCTAGCCTGCATCAGTCTAAAGAGATGGGAGGGATTATGTGGGATTTTCCGGATGGAGTTTGATTGTAATTCTTGGTGCAATGTTTTGATTCAATATCTGCCTTAAGATCAGCTCAGCATCATAGAAGACAAGAACTGCAATAAGGTCTGAAACGATAAGTCAATTAAACCAATGCCAACAAATATTGGATTAAAATATTCAATAGAAATATGTATCAAAAGTTTGAGTAGCAGAAGGCAAAAAGTGTTGTAAAAAATGTAACATATTGTAACATATGTGATGGGCATTTTTGTTGTAAAATAAATAATGCCTTTAATAGCAGACTTAATCTTTAAAAATCAGTCTCAAATGTGTTTCCCAGAAAAGAGACCTATTAATCATTAAAGCAGTTTTCACATTTTATTTTGTTCTGATTTTAGAAAGAAAAGTTATTTTTCATTTTAACGCAGGGATTTCTTGAAAAACTGCAAACAGACACACGGACAGTCCCTACAAACACACACACACACACACACACACACACACACACAAAGGGCACTCTGAATGTGCTCCTCGCTCATGGTCACGGACAAAGGCAGGAGGCAGGGATCGGCTACGGCTCAGGAACTTGACTTTTAGGGAGAAAAGAACAAAAGAGGAAGGAGGAGGAAGAGGAGGACGAAGGGGTGGAGATGTGGGGGGGTGAGGATTCTCTTGCTGGGTAAGAATTGACCCCCAGAGGAATATGAACGTTCACAAAAATGATTTAAAACTGCAACCTAGTTCTGTTGAGCAGTCAGGGACATAAATGTTGGAATCAAAAGTTTTATTTCCAACGAAACTGGAAGTAAAGTTTGTTTTACTGGAAGGTGTCAACATCTGGGCTATGACCTGAAGAAAACGGGGTTCAAACACCTGAAAAAAAAATCAATCAGTTTCTAGAATATTAGAGGAACTCACTGTCTGCTCTGAGGGTGACGGCCAACCTGCGACCCCCATCTGCACCAGACTGCACCTGAGAGAGAGAGAGAGAGACACACACATTAAACATCACCATACTACAGATCTCTTGTTAGTCGTGTACTCTTTGGTTGTTAGATTCATTTGGGCTACCATTCCAATTCAGAATAAGAATGTTGAATATTTGATGTGGCTTCTTAAAAAATGAAGATGTTGCCTTGTTAATACAACAGAATAAATGCTGCAATCAGCATTAAATAAGCAGAAGAAGCAGCTGTTAGTGGACTAACAGAACTAACAACTGAAATTAGTCTTGACTTTGATCAGAGTTTCATTAACTACAACAAGCAACTACTGCCACGGAAAATCGGAAGATCAAAGGACAGATACATTAATCACCTGATCGGTTTGAGCAAAATGATCTTTTCTAACAAACAAAACATGGCAGAAATAAGAACATGATATCAGACTGAAAACTTAAAGGAAGTCGATTCTCAGTCTGATAGTCAGACCACATCCTCCTGAAGTCTCAGGGTAAAAAAACATTAACTGTGACGTGAAGTGAAAATAGAAAAATGCTCTCATTTATTGCACTGTGTTGCAAATCACACTTTTGACGACATTTTTTTTTCATCATTTGGACGCTTTGTGTTTATCTGCACTATTTTCGCACCAGCGTTAGGGGCAACTCGTTTCAAAGCAATCCATTAGAGTACTCTGATTACTTTTTCATTGTAGTGAGTAACGTAACGCGTTAGTTCTGCAATTCAACTAATCTGTTATTTAGCTACTTTTCCGTAAAAAATAATGTTACTGGAAAATAAATTGCCGTATTTCTCTCTTCCTTTTGTCGCCACAAAAACAAAAAATCCCTGAAGCCCTGTTTCTGTTTCCCTCCTCCTTCTTGGCAGGTAGCTGGGAACCAGCAGAAGGTAAACACAGCTGTGTCAGCGCACATGTGTAGCTAGCTAATTCAGCTAGCGAGATGGCAGATAGGACAGCGTTTCCTTTGTGGAAATATTCACATTATTTTGAATGGAGAAGTGCTCGACAGCTGTGAAGAGCTCGACTTCAAATGTGAAGAAGCAGCTCAACACAGCTCCACAACACTGGTGTGACTAAGAGCCTGTGTTGTTATTAACGTGTTACTTTTCTCAGTATGTAACAGTAATGCAACGAGTTACTGTCTTACCTACTTACTTTTAAAAGAAACGTTTCCCAGCACTGTTTGGCACTAAAGGTTATGCAGGATAATAATGTCAAAATGTATCACAGTCCCAACAACAGACAACACTGAATTTACAGTGTTTGTGTAAAGTATGTCAATAATAGCACAACTTTTTGTTTCACATTTAAACAACAAACATTTTTTCCCCTTATCTCTGTTTAAAATAAAAATAAATTAAAACCTGCATAAAATCCAAGCAGCGCTTTCAGGTTAGTCTGAAAATGGCTGCTGTTTATTTTGGACTATATTATGCAGAGTAGGGAAAAACTGTTTGCCCTAATGAAGGTCGAGCACCAAGACGTTACGAGCAAATAAATGTATTTTCTGCAAGTTGGACAGTGTGCAGGCGTTTACTTGCAATGTGGACTGCATTACGCAGCTAACTGTTAGCAGCCAGAGCTAACTTTTGCTAAAACTTTATCCGACAAAACAAAAGAAGAGAAGTAATAAATGTAATAAGCTAACGGGAAATAATTAAATCAGTGTTTGTGAGTACTTCCTATTAAAACGTTAATTCCCTTAATCCCTGCTGCTACAGTAACTTGACTGTAATGAGACACCTGGTAGACTGTGTGGCATGATGTCAGAGGTGGAAATTTTCCAGAAAAATCAACTGCATTTAGTTTTTCTGCAGTAAAAAGAGGCTGTAGGAGGAAATTGAAGGACCTGGACATCTTTCAAAGCTCCACCCAGCAGCTCTTTTCAACACAAAGGACGCAGGTAGAGTTACACATGAAGAAGAGAGAGAGGATCTGACTCTTTCTTTGGAGCTACAGTTACCCAGAATCCCTTCCTCTGAGTCCCAACACAAAGACGTGGACTCTCATGAGGTGTGTGAGAGCAGCTTTACAGCTTTGACCTTGTTGTCACACACGCACACACGCACACACACGCTCCACCTTCAGGCTTGTTACAGAGGTGTCAGGCTTTGGTCACACACAACAAGCACACACACACACACCTGACTCTAATCACACAGACCCCCTACTGTGACAGTGTGTGTGTGTGTGTGTGTGTGTGTGTGTGTGTGTGTGTGTGTGTGTGTGTGTTAAAGAAAGTGTGCCATGCTTATTAGCAGTGACTGTAACTCTCTCTCTCTCTTTCTGTCTCACACATTCTCACACACACACACACACACACACACACACACACACACACACACACACACACACACACACACACACACACACACACACACGTTTGTAATTATATAGTTGTGAAGACCCTCATTGCCAGAACACATTCCCCAGACCCTAAAACACTCACAAACAAGGACCCTGAAACCATCAGCCGCCTTTTGAAGTGAAGATCAGACAAAATGTTTGCAAATTAATTTGTGAAAAAGTCCCGAAAATTGTCCTCAGAAAGACAGAAAAACACTCACACGGAGCTCAATCCTATGATTTCTTTGTAATCATACATTTTTCTTCAGTTTGCCTCCACTTCTGACCTTTGACCTTTGGAGGTTTACATGCTGCTGTGTGCACACATGTCCCGCTGGCAGCATGAAATGGGAGGCTAATTAAAATCAAGGGAAGGCTCAGAACAGCAGACTTCCTGATTGGATGGACTGCAACACAAAACCCCCACACCAAGAGAAAAGTGGGTTCTTTTTCAGCTTGTGTGTGACTTAAAGAAAGACTGAATGCATGTTTTTTGGAGTTTGGGAGAAACCCAGAGCAGCAAAAGAAGTCCACAGGTAGGGCTGAACAGCTAATCAAAATAGTAAAGAAAATGCAATAAAAGTGCAACATCCAGATTTGGTCCTGCAGACATGGCCTGGCCTACAAATCCAGTTCTCCATTTCCATAAAACACATACAGAACATGCAAACATTATGCATAAAATCTGACATTTAAACCCAGGACCATCGTGCTCAAAAAAAATGCAAAGGGGTTTGAAATTTGTTGAATGCATGGCTGTTGTCTGTTAAACATGGCCTCAGGGAGTTAGTAGACTCCCAACAGAGGAACTGTCCCCCAACAACTAGGCCTGAACGATAAGTCGTGTTACCACTGCAATTGCACATGGTGCACATGTGCAATGGTAACATCGCAGGACGTACGATTGTGAAGCAAATTGTCCGCAACTCGTCAAGCTGCTACTTTATTGTTAATTTGTGCAAAAAGAAAACTCACAATTTTCAGGTTTTCCATCACAAATCTACAAAAAAAAGTCTCTGTTATCACATCAGGGCAGCTCTTTCCGGCGCGATGCAATGCTCCGTCGGTAACTTCTGCTACTCCTTGTCATCTCAGCTAAAAATTCCACCTGTCTCTGTCCGAGCAGCGCTGAAACATCGTTCCAAATTTGTTGCGCCAAGTTTCATAAATAGACTGAATGAGTAATAGATACAAGACCTAACCAACTAACATCTGCACTGTTAACTAACCCTGTTTGGGCCCGTTTGTGACGTCAGACAGTGACGCAGCAGAAAAGAGACCAAAAGGAGTATACTTCACTGGCACCGAGAAAGAGACAATCAGCATCTATAAGCGGGTCTTCCCGGGTCGAAAATCCTGCGTTAACACGCTAAATTTAGGTTGGAAAGGGGTATACTTCTTCATAAGGGTGTCAGAGTTTCTGAACTGGCAGCAGCATGTAGGTAGGACCTTATACTTACTGTAATGAGAGAATCATGGATCAAATGTCCAAACAGAGGATTTAAAAAGCGATAAACAGATTCAGTCAGGAAGTATCTGTGTTACTGACTGGCTAACACTTCATGCTCATCTTTCCATCTCAAAACAACTCTTTTTTTTTTACGTACACACTTAGGTCATTGAAGTATTTAAGCTCCTTTTCTCCCTCCGTACTCCAGCGGTGACCCTGCCCATCGCCACGAGCCAAACCTCCATTCTTTACAAGTGATCATTTTTCAAACAGACAGGCAAAGGAGACACTTTTCTTCCTTCCTGCTGCCAGGTGTTTCTCACTAGTAATAATCATTATCCACCCTACACACACACACACACACAAACACACAGACACACACACACACACCCTCGGGGCTGGACAGACTGAGTCACATCAGTAAACAAGTGAAGAAAAGACGATAAAAAGGGAAGAAAGAAGAGATTAAAGAAGAGAAAAGAGAGGTTTATTACTGGAAACAAATAAAGACTGAACAGCAGACGTTTGATTACAAGAACTCGCTGATCGTTTCAGGAAAGTCGCTGGTTTGATTCCAGGACTTTTTAAAGTGACAACGAAGAAAAGAAGTGCATTTAAAAACGTGCAAACACAAAATCTTCAACTATGAAGAGAGCAGAGTTTCCCCTCGGGAATCCCCAAACACACACACACACAGAATGTTTGTGTGGTAATCAGACGGCTAATTACAGTGTCTGTTAGCTGAACATCAACAGCAATTCATCACAGCGCTGCGGGGAAGGAAAAAAGGAGGGAGGAAAGGAGGCAAGGAGGAAAGAGAGGAGGCTGCTCAGGTTCAGAGTCGTACGGGGGGGGGAGTGAGGGATGATGGGAGATGTAATCACCGAGCCTGCAGAAAGGGAAGGAAGTGAGGAAGAGGAGGAATCTGATTAAACAGGAACTCCTTCAATTACAGCTTTCAGGGTTCACGTAGCAGCCTTCTCCTCTGACTCGTCATGTTTGAGGGGCGAGCGGATCAATTCCAGATGTGGGACGGACGGAGAACGTGGGACACACTCACAGCTGACCTTCTAATCAACACGCTGATCAGGAGTGGAGGCACAGGCAGCGAAAGGGGTTCAGTGTGGGGAACCAGGATCAGAGCTGGGATCGAGCGTTTTTGGGACATAGGTCAAGGCCCCTCAAAAAGAAATCATGATTCTGTTCACTCACTACAGCTTTCTTTTCTTAGTCAGTACACAACTACTAGTGCAATTTCTGATGCAAAAAACATGGACTGCCTGTTTGTCAATGCCAAGAGACAGTGAGAGACCGTGTGCAGTTTATTGTAGTTTAAGATCATCTTCTCTAAGGCCACTCCAGCCGAGGTGACCTGGGTCTGATGCCCAAGAAAGCCGGGTTTTAGCTATTTTTTTGACCAGTAGGAAAGCGGCCTCATCATAAAGACAATAGCAATCCAGCATCCAGCCTTTTGTTCGCAGCGTTAAAGGTTAAATGCTCCCAGACTTTAGAAGTTTTAGGACGCGATGGCGTTGCAGCGGCCGCTGACATTTTTTGTTTACTTGTCGTTTCCCGGTCGCTGTTTTGCATGAGCAACTCTCAGCAGAGATGGTGAGGATGTGAGATCTCCAGGAAACGATGTTATGTCCACGCACAGCATGAAAAACATGCATGATGACGTAACCGACTAATTATCGACAATTAAATTGGTTGCCAACTACTTTTGTCATCGATGTTGACAACTTATGGTTGCACCCCTAATTCCTTCATGAGAGGGTCGTGTGAAAGAGGGGTGATGAATCAGGAAAACACACATCATGACTGATAAGCAGGCGAATGTCCATGTCTGTGCCAGCGTTATAAAAACTCTCTGTCTGGAAACACTATAGAAAAACCCACTGAGTTTTCAGGTCAGCAGCATTTCCAAATGTCTGTTTAGGGGCTCTAAAGTGCCAGAGTAGCGTGGATGCTAACTGTAAAAGCAGCAGATCTGTTTATAAACTCGACGGATTAAATCGGATTCAGCTTTTCACTTCAACTTACATGGCTGCCTTTGTGAAAGGACATAAACACTTTGATCGCTGACACAGCCAATGTGTCCAGAGGATTTGATTTTGTGAAGTCGTATAAATTTACGACCCTCTAAAGGAGGACAAACAAACACCTGCTTAACAAAGTGGCCAACAGGTCTTAAACGTATTCGCTTAAAAGCATAAAAAAGTAGGTTAAAAGTCACAAAGAACTGAGCTCTTCTACTCTGTGTGTGTGTGCGTGTGTGCGTGTTTGTGTGTTGATGAGGGTCTCGTTCTTGCAAAGGCCTCCGGGCTAAATTCTCAGCCCTGTTCCTCTTAATGTCTTCCTGTCTCTTACACACACACAAACACACAAACACACGGCTTCAAACGTTACCATATGTGACGACACGGCTGCTCTGATTATCTGAGGGGTCGGAGGGGGATGGGGGGGGCCAGGCCGGTACAACATTAATTACATGAGGTCCAGTTGGCTGGTAGTGACCATAAGCTCTGGTGAGAGTTACATTCAGTCTCCTCTGGTCTGGAGGAGTTTTGTTGAGAGGCTGAAGGTCTTTATGCATCGATATGTGGATCTACACTGACCCTGTCGTGTTGTATCATCACCATAACAACAAAAAGGGCTTCAGGTGACCAGATTTAGTTTCTCTGCTTGTATTTGATCTTCTGACAAACAAACAAAATTAAATTAAATCCCATGTGACTTCAGCTCTGCAGCCTCAGAGGAGGAAAAAGTGCAGAGAGCTGGAAAAAGCTGGAGACAAAACTGAGGTGCAACAATACAAACTCTGAGAGGAACTCTGTGTGTGTGTTCGGGAGCAGCCAACCAGAGATTTCCCACCACAGGAACAAAACCTGCAGCTTCCTCCTCCTGCATGACTGCTCCTCAATGACCCCCCACCCCTCTTCTTCATCAGGACTCCTCCTCACCCAGGAGGAGCTACTCCTCTCCCGCTGTGACGGTTTGTCCTCTAAAAGGCTTTTTCTCGTTACAGAGAGAGGACCGGGACAAACCAACGTCGACCACCAGCAGCTTTAATGTGCAGGAAAGTCCATGTTAACAAATCCAATGCAAGAAAACAGAGCAGGAAGTCATGTGACCTCGACCTGCAGTCACCAGCTGAGAGAGGACGGAGCCGTGGAAACCTTTTCTTAAGATATAAACTGATGTGATGTCTGCAAACAGCTGATGATCGATCTGTCTGCTTGAAAAAGAGGAAAAGAGGTGGAGAAGTTAAAGTGCCTAACAGCTTTAAGTTCTGAGAGGAAAATGTAAATAAAACTAATAGTGACTTTAATTAGGAGCTGTGCAGAGAACGAATTAAAATAAAACAGGCAGCAAGCATTGCACTGGAATCCCACCTGACTGATCCACATTTGTTTTCTACCTCATCTGCCAAGAAATAAAATATAAGAAAGCTGATTTTCAACGAACAAAAACAGGCTACCTCAACATCATCTGGCAGATACACTACGTCATCCTGCATTCTTTCTAATGGCCAGAAGGGGGCGGCTCTCGTAGCAAAAGGTACTTCCATTTAGGGCTGGGTTTAAAAAAAAAGAAGATTTTTCGGATTTGAATGGATTCTCATTTGAATGACTCAATATCGATTAATAAATCCAGAGATCGAGCTTTAAAAATATGTGTAAAAACGTGTCTGATCAGTCACGTGTCTGAGCGCTCCTGAACGCAGCACGACTCAGCACCCCCGAAACACGGCAGTGAGGGAGACATGCCCGGACTCGTTTACTGCACCAACTACGGAGACATCAGTGATCACTTATCGTGTGTGCTTCCAAGAATATGCAAGTTAGTTTTGCACTGAAGTTTATGTTACTCTCTGTAACAAGCATTGGCTTTTTCTCCGTGAATGTGAATTTTCGGCATGTTGTTATACAGTATGCCTTTCCCCAAAATCTCGTGGCCAAATCTCACACAAGTTGTAGCATGAGCCAGATGTACAGACTAGAAATCTGAAACTATTTCTATAGCGCTGAATCACACACTTAAGAGAAGCGCAGGTCTAGACCACCACCTCATTGATGACAAATCTCGACCCAAATTCCTGAAACTTTTCAACCACTCTAATTTTTTTAATGAAAAATGGTGCAGTTTGGACCTGAGATGTAACGAAACATCACATGTCAATCGTATGTCAACATCACAAAACACAACAGTATAAAATTCAAGCAAAGTGACCAGCAGGTGGCCGTGCATAAGAGGAAAATAAACTAGTGTAAATAAACTACACAACTACTGCACACTAGTCAAAGGAAACCCATGTCCTTCAAAATAAAAGTGCAGCACAGACTTTTTGCCACAACACTGATGTGTCCTTTTTTTTTCCGAGCACATGTGACCCACTGAAAACAGTTTCGCGACCCACTTTAGGGTCCCGACCCACCAGTTGAGAACCACAGGTCTAGACCGTACTCTTTAGCCCTTTTCACACATGCACTCCTCACAAGTTACAAGACAGTCTGCTCATTAAATTTTCCAGAGTCGCCCTCGGGGTGAGGGCAGATATCTTTGCTGTCGTCTCGTAAACGATCCGTCTTCTTCAGCCTCGGATGTTTTTAATCATCCTGGTATGTGTCGCTCTTCTGGTTTCACACTGGTAGCATGATATAAATGTCATCACCCCGCCCACGTTAATTGTAACTTGCGATTGAAAAGTCACTACCACAGCAGCTATATAATGTCTTGTTCTGTATTCAGTTGTACTTTAACCAGGACCAACAGAAGCACCCTTTTAACCAAGCTAGCACCAGCATTAGATTGCCAACCTCTTGTCCCTTTCCAACACTGCATCCGAATAAGGTGACTACTGGCTCCAAAAAACAAGACAAAGACGCCACAAAAGACTCAAACTCAAAGTCCACAAACCAGTTGGTGACGTCAAGGTGGCTACATCAACTTTTTATATACAGTCTGTGTTCCAAACACACATTTTTAATCCGTCCAGCACCAAAATAACCAAAACATCTGTCATCTCTTCAGTCGGATCTGAAATCTGTTTCCTTACTTTTGTTGGTAAAGGCAACTAAAAGTTTCCAGAGTTTCCTTGAGAATAAAACCAAACTCAGGATGTTGTTTGGGATATCATCTTTGGACGACAGCGATGAATAAATATTTCCCTGACATGTTTTATGTAAGAGGTGAAGTTCCAGCATCGATACTTCACCTTCTGCCTGATTCACTCGCCAAAAAAACAGCCAACACACGTGTTTCACATCCGACACCCACCCAGCCGTGACGCCCTCTGAGGCCCTCTGATGCCAAAAACACACCGACGCTGAGGAGGTGGAGGATGATGGGATACGTGAGGAATGGAAACCTGCTTTATGATGATGGAAAGGGTAGAGAGAGCAAGAAAGAAGGATGAGGAATCCAGAGAGGAGGAAGTTGGATGGTTTCCTGGTGTGTCTTCCTCCTCTGAGACGGACGTGATGGCTTCAGCAGATGTGTTCAACCGGAGAGACTTTACATGGAGCTAAATCATCGCTCATTCTGCAGCAACATGATTTCAAAGCCGTTTCCTTCATCAGGTTTAAATGACTCCTGTGTTTTTCTTTTGGAGGTCAGCTGATTATTTGTCCACATAGACGAACACATCAAAGTCTTGGGGAATCGTTTGAAGCCTTTTGTGTCTCCTGACGGGGCTACACGACGTCTGATAAAGTGATCGAGTGACTTCAGTCATCATTGGTCGGGGCGGGAGACGGAAAAAAATCTGGAGGTGTTGAACAAAGAAGTAAGCTTACCAGACCTCTGCAGCCTGCTCCTCATCTTTGTATAGTGGCTTTCCGACTGGCCAAAAAACCCATTAACACCCTGCTTTTTCGCTTAATGGGAAAGGCTACCATCAGCATTCAGACAAATGACTCTGCTTGGACCCGGGTAGTTATCGCCTCGGCTCCAATCTGACGGGAACACAAAACCTGTGTCGAAGCGCTAATCTCCGCCCCCTTTTCAACGCGATGCTATGCTCCGTCAGCGCCGAATTTGATACACAGACTGAATGAGTTACAGGTACAGTAAAGACCTAACCACTGTAACATATTCACTGTTTATTTACCCTGTCTCTGGCGCATTTGTTATGTCAGATAGAAACACAGAAGAAAAGAGCCCAACAGGAGTATACTTCACTGGCAATGGGAACAGAGAAAATCGGCATTTACAAGTGTGTCTTCCCCGGTCTGAAAAACCGGCGTCAACACATTAAATTTAGGTGGGAAAGGGGTATATGAGGCTAGCAGCTTGGCGCTACATTAGCCGCAACTAGCATCACACCTATATGTCCTACCAAACCACCATCAGACAACTTTAACTGTGGTTAATGACTGTGGGCACCACGCCTTGGTGAGGAAGACGATTGCATAGAACAAAAACAATGACTCTTAACCCAACTGGTCAAGGCAGATGGCTGTCCACCTCGAGCTGAACCAGCTGTTCCCAAGTGTGTACTCAAGGTTGGCTTTACGGTTTTCTGTAAATAACATTACAAAGAGCATGGTTGAGCCCTGTTCTATAAAGTGGCATGAGAACTTTTGTTGTGATTGGCACCGTTTTTATAAGATGATTTTTTTTGCCATTTTGCCTTTATTCTGACGGGACAGCTGAAGAGAGTCAAGAAATATTAAGAGGAGAGAGAAGGGATAACATGGAGCAAAGAGCGTGAACTATAGCCTCTGCACATGCTCTACCAACTGAGCTAAACTGCCGTCATTTGGAACTATATAAAAAAAAATCATGGATGGAATAATCTCTGGTTCTGATGCATCAATTTTGATCATTTTAAGCATCTATGGTGGTGTCCGGCAATGTCCAGAGCGAAATATCGCAGTGGAAGATGAAGGTTGAGGTCGGCTGATCCTTGACAATGGACAGAAACATCATCAATCTGCTCAACCCTACTCCACAAAGAGTCCAAATGTTATAACTCAGTTATCACTCTGTTTTAGGGGAAAACAAAAAAGTCTCTACTCTAGGGTTTGGCCCATTGATGATGCCATTGCCCACCGCTGATGGCTGACATCATCTACCACTAAGACCTCTGCCGTAATAACATGTAATTCTAAAGCCTTTGTTTGCTAAAAACCCAACAACAGTTCCCACCAAAACAACAGAATCAACGTCCATCGAGAGGTTTCACTCCTGACATTGTCGTATGCCAATTAAGCAGACAACAATCAGAGTATCTAATACTTAACACATGAGAACATATGGAATAAAGGCTGGAAACTTAAAATTTAGAGAGGAAGAATGACTCCAAATTGATGTTACAAAACATTATAACAATACCACAGAGACAGTCCGGCTGTAAGAATCACACTCGGTTCTTCTTAAGACCCCGGATCAAAAGCAGAAAGTTGGCTGTGTTCGAAGCTCTGGAGAGACCTGGAAGCAAACTAGAGCCATGTGAGTTACACTAAACTAAAACCTTCCTGGGGATAATAAAATCTAAGAGACACAGTTCGATGTGCTGGTCCAAAGAACTCTCCAGTGATGTGGATCGGGAATACCAGGAAGAGAAGATAATCTGGGAAAACATGTAGTGGCAAAATACACAGTATAGATGTTCTTGAGAAAGAAGAGGAAAAAAAGATGCTGAATGGGTCCCTTAGCTGTTTAAAAAGTGATGTATAAAACAGCGAACAAGTGCAATGACAGAAAAAAGAACAATGACAGTGAAAGTACCATCCAACAGCCCATTGTCACAGAATCCTGCATATTAATGACACGACATCCCCACTGTGCCGACACACTATTCTCATTGTAATTAATGAGGAAGCGGCACTTTTTAAATCAGGCCATGCTACCGACGGTCTGAACCTGACCTGAATTTATCCTGCGACTGAAACTGAGACTAAAAGTTGCTAGATTGACAGTTTAATCTCTTAAAAATGTTTAATAACACTTAAATGTGAGAAAAATTGAGGCCTGTGAGTGATGGACAAAAAGAAACAAATGACCCAGTTATGTCCCTGTTTAAATGTCCCTTATGTCCCTCGCTTAAAGCCCTTTTCACACATGCACTCCTGAAAATTTCCAGAACATTCCAAGACAGTCTGCCCCTGAAATTTTCCAGAGTTGCCCTTTCACACATGTCCCTCAAAGCGGGAGATTTTCCCTGTCTTATAGGGGTTCTCGTGAAGCAGGACATGACGCTGCAGTCCCCACAACTGGCGAACAATTTCATCGTCGGCCCTCACAGCCAGAAGCTCCTGAATCTCTTCATCTCTCCAGTCTGTAGACATCTTTGTTGCCGTCTTGTAAACGATCCTTCTTCTTCAACCTCGGATGTTTTTAATCATCCTGTTATGTGCCGCTCTTCTGGTTTCACACCGGTCACATGATATAAACACCATCACCCCAAGTCTGCATAAAGTCGGGGTGAAAAATGTGGTTGTTTGTGTTCAATGGGGGGTAAGTTCCACGGAGGGCAGTGCATGTGTGAAGGAGAAGTACTTAAAGTTTACATGTGTAATATTATAACAAAAAATGTCTCAATTAAGGGTCCAACTGATGACTTATCATAATCGTTTTGTTTAAGACCAGTCTAATGCCTTCATTTATCTTATTTTGTACGCCTGTCAGCCTAAAATGGAAAATTGTATAATATACGTCACATTAGACAAAGAAAAGCAGAAAAACAACTTTTAGAAACTCAGAATGAAAGAAAATGTTTGTGTTTTTTACCTAAAATAGCCCCTGAAGCAATTAATCAATGACCAAAACAGTTGCTGACTCTTATATTGTTGAATAATCCATTAATAGAGTAATTATTTCAGCGCTGTCCAAAGATTCGCAGCTTTTTTAAACCTTTTTAAATACAAAGGTGACATGTGAAACTAGCAGCACTTTAACATGTCACACACACTCACACACACACAAGCAGCTCTAATAACCTCACACCTGTAGAATAGCAGGTCCTCACACCCCCATCCTGCAGCCTTTGATGTGTGTGTTTCTGAAAAGGAGACGGGGAAGCAAAGAGGGAGGGGTGTGTGTGTGTGTGTGTGTGTGTGTGTGTGTGTGTTTGGGGGGGGTTGCAGGAAGGAATGTTTCAGCAGAGTAAACAGTGTGAAGCTTCCTGTAGAAAACACTTCAAAGCCAGAAAGAGGAAACCAGGAATACACACACACACACACGCGCACACACACACACAGCATCAAAGGCAGGTAGGAGTCATCTATCAACACAGGAAAATTAAAACCTGTACAGCTCGTGCACAGAGACACACACACACAGACGATCAGATAAGTTTGCATCCACGACAAAAGAGCCCTTTTCAACACAAATCTTCACACAGTGAAACTGAAAAGGTTCGCTCATTAATCCATCCGTTGATCTTCAGGATATTAACTTTTTTTGATTAGTAATAAATAATTTAAAGATTGCATCAAACTACTGGCTACAGCTGATTATGCATATAAAAACAGGAGGCGAGGGAGGGACTTGTAGCAGATACGGATTAGCATTTCCAGTAGCCATTAGCGCTAAATGTGAGAACATTAAAACACAACAGCGTGCAACTTTGTAGATCCTGTTTGTCCTGGAGTATAAATATTAGAGAAAGTGATTCAAATGGACACGAAATAAGTAAATGAGTAAATGCCATTAATGGCAGGATGAGTCATCAAATATTTCCTACATAAAGGCATCAACCATTGCATAACGTAATCATCTTGATTTCATAAAACTTAAACACAAAGCATTAAATCATTTAAAGACAAAGCTTTGGGCTCTCTGAACCTATAGTATTAGTCTATATTCAATTCTAAAAAATCAATTAAGATAGTATAAACAGATTAACAACAATAGCTGTAAATTGAAGCCCTTTTTAACTGTGTGAACGTTATGCACACAGAGCTCAACGCCTGTCTGCTCCGTGTCTGCACACAAAAGGGTAAAAGGTTGTTCCTCATAGTAAAAACCCTTCAAACAGAGAAGAATCTGGGGTCTGGTTACAGTCTGTGTTTTAGCTGTGAGTGATGTGGATCCCGGTCTGTGGGTGAATGGGATTAACAAGGGATTAAACTGTGACAGGAGTCCGATACGTCCCATCACTGACTGTGTGAGAAACTTCCTAATCCAACATTAAAGTCTGGGACAAGTAGGCATTTTGGAGATTCAAGACAAAGCCTGTGCATGCGCATGCATCTGTAAATATAGATTGTTTGCATAATAGCATGGCTTCATGTTAAAGTTTAGACGGATATCAAGAACTTTTGCACCCAATAAAGTTGTTTTTCAGGCTTTGATTCATTCGTGGCTTCTATTCCTCTGCTAAAGTGCACACATTTTAAACTGAATGAAGGATACAGTCTTTATAGTTGTTCATTCATGTCCAGAATCAAAGCTGCTGTGAAGTGCAAAAGCAGAACGGCAGTGCGGAGGCGGTGTATTCCTTTTTTTTCCACATCAAATGTTTTTAACAGAACACACAAAAGGCAGGAAATCACTTTACTACCTGCAATTCCCCTGGACCTCAAAAGTCAGATGGAAAGATGAGAAAGTGTTTCATCCTCATGGAATCAAGTCATTCATCACCGAGCGGAGGCTTTTTCATCATTTCTGCTTTTAACATTAATTCTCTGGTTTTCTTTGGGGGATTAAAAAACAACTTTGGCTGTTGGAGTTTGTTTGGTTTCATTTCTCTTTGGTAGATTTTATGTATGCCGAATGTAAGCACAGATATGCCAGATAAAGAAAAACAGCCATAAAGATTTGAGAGTTTACTTTAAAGCGAGGGATCTTGTAAATACAGTTTTCTTTAAAGGAGTTTGTTTTACAGCAAATAATGGGACCTCCTCCTCTCTGCACAGGACAGGTAGGAAAGGATTTAAGAGACTTTGGGGAGATTTTTACAACTTTAATTTCTTAATGGGGTGATTAAAGAGTCTCTTATCTTTATACATTTTAAAGAAGTTTCTATCTGAAAAGACATGCTCCCATAGCCAACAATTCACATAAACAAGAGCTTTGGGAGTCAGGCTAAGACTCCCAAGATTCATCGTTGGATGTCTGGATCTCAGCAAAGATCCAGTAATCAATATGCAGAATCCACGGTTATATCAAACGTGATTTAAGTTTACCGCACTCACATGTGGTTTTTCAACATGTTTTTAGGAGACAGCGTAAACAACTAAGCTGTAAAATTGAGATTTCTTTACTAGATTACATCTGTGCCGAATTTGAAAGGACACCTGACTTATTCATAAGTGTATAAATTATATATTCTAAGAATTCTGTAGTAACAGTACAGCGAATAATCTTTAAATAAGCACTGTTTAAATTACAGTTCATTAGCTTCTATAAGCTTTAACCCCTCTATGGTAGATAACATCTGTGCCGAATATCAAAAGACACCTGACTTATTAATGAGATGTAGATAATATATATTTTAGGATCTGTATATTAACAGTCCAGCGAATAATCTTTAAATAAGCACTTTTTAAATTAGAGTTTGGCTTATAACGTTACGTAAAACCAGAGTGGCTACATCTCCGAACGACAGGTAAGAAAGGTAGCGTGACTGACGCAACCTGGCTTTGAAAACACTGCGAGTGTTTGAACTAAACTTCTTCTGATTCTATCTAATTTTACCTGCTATTAACTTAGTCAGACAAACTGGAAAGATGTCACAGAACACAGAAACAGTCTCCGAAAAAGTTCTGTTTTCGGAGACTTGAGACGACGCAGCAGCAGCAGCAGCAGCTTCAACCAGCAAAAACAACGCGTTAACAAAGTGAGACTTTGTGTTTTACCTTGAATCCGCATCGCTCCAGGTTTGATCTTTTGTTTCCTGACGTCGTAGATCCACAAGATAAATATAAAACCAGCAACAAACCGGAGAGAGAGATGAAGAAACTCCGAGGGGCCGCCATTCCTCCCTCAAGTCTGAACAACTCTGAGAGGGAGAGAGGAGGAGAGCAGTGAGAAGGAGGTGTGTGTGTGTGTTAGCGTGTGTGTGTCTGTTTGGGGACTATGAAGGTGAGAACATCCGGTCCGGTCCCCACTTCTTCAAAGTACTCTTAAGAGGGTAAAAAGACCTGCATGGAAGCCCACATCCGCCCGGTGGAGAAAAAGCAAACAAACACAAAAATAAAAGTATTTTCTTTTTTTCAATATTCTGATATAAAAAGTTAAAAACTCACTTACAAAGTATGTGGTTTTATCTAAAATAAAATAACTATTTTGATTCGTGTGAGCCCTTTTCAAGAAGAAGGGTCAAACATTTGGTGGTTACAGCTTCTTAAATTCAAGAGTCTTTGGGTTTTTGACTGTTGGTTGGACTAAAGTAGCAATTAAAAGATGTCCCTTTGGTTGCTTGAAAATTATCATAGGCCTTTTTTCACAATTTTTTGACATTCAGAAGGCTTAAAGATTATTCGATTAGTGGAAATTGGTGGAAATTTAGCAAATAAATCGATGATGAAAATAATTGTTAGGTGCAGCCTTATAGATTGCAATTTTATGTAAATAATATATCTTATAATAAAAAATAATAATAATAATATATTGTATACTATTGTATTATATCTTGTATATCATATTATAACATAAATATAAATGTTACTAATAGTATTAGTTGTGCATTTTAGCCACTTTACAGAGTTTAAGGATGAGTACTAACTGAATATTCCTGACAGGACATCAAACCTGACACTTTACACCCTCTTGTGGCAAAAGTTAGAAACATTGATTCTCCAACTCCCTTCTCCAAGAGGTACTCACGTTTTGTTCTTAAGTACACATAGCAACAGGAAAACTGTAAAATATTCTATAACAAGTATTAGTCTTTCATTAAAAATACAGTACAGTAAAAAAGTATAACTTTAAAATTTACTAAGTAGGGGGGGGCTGTGGCTCAGTGGTGGAGTTGGTCGTTTGCAATTGGAAGGTCGGAGGTTTGATCCCCAGCTCCCTCAGGCTACATGCCGAAGTGTCCTTAGGCAAGACACAAAACCCTAAATTGCTCCCGGTGGCATAGCCAATGGGTATGAATGTGATAACTGATTGACAGTTGGGCACTTTACATAGCAGCCTCTGCCATCAGTGTATGTGAATGGGTGAATGTGGTATGTAGTGTAAAAGCAGCTTTGAGAGGTCGCGAAGACTAGAAAAGCACTATATAAGTACAGTCCATTTACCATTTTCCATTTAAGTACCAAAAAAAAAAGTACTCATTATGCAGACTTGTCTATTTTAGTTAAAGCACCTGTGAGGAGTTTTTCTCCGGTTATGAAACAGACTGAAATTAATTCTCATTACTCTATATGACTAAAACAAGCAAACCAGACCATCAACAACAAGATAATTATTAGGATGAGATTATAACATAACTTAAGCATGTACAGGACAAAATCAGCAAAGAGATAAGAGGTACAGCTTTGTCCACAAGGGGGCGTTCCTCACAGGAGCTTTAATGTCATTTAATGAAGCTACATTATATTACTGGATTATAATTATTAAGTCATAATGACACCTTAATGCAGCAGGTGGTAAAATTGGAGCTAAATTTATCTTGTATACTTTTGGGTAACTTGTGAATTTCCTGCAGGACCCCGATTTGTCGACGGAGCTGTCAATCATGAGGTCACACCCCCTTTTTAGAGCATCAAATAACTAATTAAAAGTAAAAATTAACACTTGGACATAAATCAGCATGATAAGAACGAACTATAATGACAGAAACCATGTTTGAGAAACATTTATTTAGATTTTATAGTTTGACTCATGTCCCATCTGTTAACATGGAGGAGGCGGGCTTTATGACCTATACTCATTTGGCTTCACTTTTGGGGAGCTGTCATGTCGGCCATCTTTTTATACACTCTATAATATGTACGTATGAAGTTGTATTGTTCAAATGAGTTCTATTTGTGTCACAGTTCCTTCAGTTCCAGAATCTGTGAAGTCACAATGAGACATTCCAGATTCTGGTCTTAAGGTCTGAACAAGATCAGAATTCAGTCACTTGACAATTGTCTGGAGCCAAAACCACACAGCTAACAAAACCTCTAAAGACCCACAGAGAAAAACCAAAAAAAAATGAGTGGACAAGGAGCAGTTGCCGACTTATTAAACTCTGAGCGAGTTGAAAAGGAGAAAACAATAAGTGACATGACGTCTGCAGCCTTAACTGAACTCCGTGCAAATGGAAACCTGTGTGATGTTGTGATCAAGGTGGGTGACGTTAACTTTTACGCCCACAAGATCGTCCTCTGCGGCTGCAGCTTGTACTTTCGGTGAGTAAATTATCTCTGCAGAGCAACGACTGAGACACCAAACTCTTTAAACAAGCCTGTAAACAGATGTAGCTTCACAAAACGATCACAGTGTATAAACTGTAAAAACTAGGCTAGTCTTAGTAATCTACGTACTCAAAGAGTTTTATATAAGATGTTGTGACAGTTTTAGGGAGGATATAGTTGATCTCTAAAACCCTGATGTCTTCTTGATCCCACAGCACTCTCTTCACCGGTGCCTGGTCGACCCAAGACAGGCTGATGTACACTATCACTGGTGTGTCACCTGAGGCGATGAACCTCATCATCAGTTATGCCTACACCCGCTCTGTTCCTCTGACGGACAAAAACGTGGTGGAAGCTTTGGCAGCCGCCGACCAGTTCTTGATCCCGGGGATGGTTCAGCAATGCGGCTTCTTCTTTGAAGACCAGCTGTGCCTGAAGAACTGTATCAGCACCTGGAAGCTGGTGGACTTCTACCACTGCCCTGAGCTGAGGAACAAGGTCTTCCACTACATCATGCAGCACTTTGAGGAGGTAGCTTTGGTATCACAGGAGCTGTGGGAGCTTTCTGTGCAGCAGCTGACAGTTATCATTGAGAACGATCACCTCAATGTGAAACAGGAAGAAACGGTGTTTGAGGCCGTCCTCTCCTGGATTAACCACCTGCCCCAGCAAAGACGGAGTTACATCTCGGTGCTGTTGCCCAAGGTAACTAAACATAGGTTGACTGTAGTAGGACTCAAGTTGATATCTGTTAAAACTCTCTTCTAACTACTGTCTATATTTATCCAGGTGCGGCTCGGCTTGATTGCCACTGATTACCTCCAGAACCGCGTGATTGAAAACGCTCTGGTAAAGGAAAGCATCGGATGTATTCCCATCATCAATGATGCAGTCACAGCATTCATGAAGCTAAGGTTCCAAAGACGCTCAGAGTTTATCTTCCGTAACCTGCTGAGCCGCCCACGCCTGCCTCCTTCCATTTTATTGGTCACAGGAGGCAAAGATGGCATCATCCCAGCGAGCAGCGTTGAGGTGTACGATTGTCGCGCCGACTGCTGGGTCACTGTGAACACTGATGGGATTTGCCGCGCTCACCACGGCACTGCTGTCCTTCACAACTTTGTGTACTTAATCGGTGGCTGCGACCAGGACACTCACCTGAACACCGTGATCAAGCTTGACCTCCTCAGCTACACGTGGCACCATGTGGCATCCATGAAATCCCCCCGCTGCTACGTCAGCGTCGCTGTGTTGGATGGATGCATTTATGCCATGGGAGGCTGCAATGGACAAGTTTACTATAACACTGTTGAGTGCTACAGGCCGGAGACTGACCAGTGGACCGGGCTGGCAGCTATGCGTAAAAAGAGGAGTGGGGCCAGTGCTACAACTCTGAATGGCAAGGTAGGTGAAGCAGGAATGATGGTTCAACTTCCTGATAACTCGATGATCAATCAGATTAAACTGACACTTTGTTATTCAGTCTGATATCATGTCTGTTAGCCAGTTCATTCTCTTACGAGTCACTAACCTGTTATGTATGATCAAGTCATTTTCCTGTGACATGAAGGTTCAGGTAGTAGCTGGATATACAAACATTCAAAGAGCCATATTTTGTGATTTTCCACCTTGATAGTTAAGGTTTATTGAAGCCCATTTCTAACAGTAATAGAAAAAAAAATAATAAACTTTAGTCACTTGCATAGGTGTGTAGGAAGGTCTTGACACATATCCAATAAGAACTGAAAACATCTTTGGCTGATGTTCATTGAAGAATGATGATTCAGAAACCGATAACGACTTGATGAGATGAATGATGATGAATCCAATACCGGGAGACACGAGTCCACTAACTTGTTCACTGACTCACCCCTCATGGCAAGACCATCGTATAAACCGGGCCCTGTGAGATAAACAACCACTTCGGCGTGCCAGGAGCTCGCCTTGTTGTTTAAGCTGTTGTGACTTGTGAGTTAGTGACTCACTGGATAATTTGATACTCAGCTGTCAACTCAAGTTGGCAGCTCTGAAACCGGTTCAGTGCTTCAAGCCCACCGGGAAACAGTGCCAAGCTTTAGACAAAATTACATAGTAGTCAAACCGCGTAATCACAACTTCCTGGTCCAACAGGGCTTCCTCCGCACACAATCATGGGGAAACAAGCGTCACAAACCTGTGCAGTGACTCGCTTTACTATCAGAAATTGATCAATTAGGCCCAGAAACAATCAGGAGGTCTAGAAGAGCTGCATGATTAAATTTAATCTCCACTATTGTTAGCTGAGTGCTTAACCGGAAGTTAGACTCTAGACTCTAGAAGTCTCTAGTGCGCATGCTCTATGGGCGCTTGGGCCGGTGGGGGTATCACGCTCTGGGTAACCGACCCAAGTGACTCGAGTGACTCGAAAACTTCATCTTTATTATACAAGAGTAAGTAAAGGGATGTTATTCTTTATTCAGTTTGTCGCCGTCTTTGTAGCTGTTTTTCTGTTTCCTGGCTCTGGCATGGAAACATTTTTCAACCAGCCTCCAAAGATAGGTTGTTACTTCAACTGGGTGTTAGTCATCAATACAGTAGTACAACAAGTACAACAAGCGCTGAACAAATCAAAGATTTCGGCAGCAATCCAAACATCTTAAAACAGGCTACAACCAAACTATAGTGACATTTAGGCACTTAATCCCATATTCTGTTGGTAGAACTGTAGTCGTTTGCAGTTTACCAGAATGTGAAATAATGTATTTGAGGCAAAGGGTCGAACTAGAAGGTGATTCAAAATGAAATGTAATCTATGTAGCAGTATATATTGTGTACTATGTGTACAGTTTGATGATGTCCCTAACCTGTCTGTAGGTGTACATTTGTGGTGGATTTAACGGGCGTCGCAACGATAACTCAGCTGAATTCTACAACCCCGACACCGACACATGGACCTTGATTCGCGCCATGAGGAATTGTCGCATTGGTCTGGGAGTCGCTGCATACAAGGGCCACATCTATGCGGTAAGTGTGTGTGTGTGTGTGGACCATATTTTTCTCCAATCTTTGGTCTTCATTAAGAAGATTTAGCTTCTTTACTCTTTAACTTTGAACTAATTCTTTGAGACTTGGTCGCCCTCCCAACTCAGTCTTTGTTTCCTTACTCTGCTGAAACACTGGACTCACATTTCCCCCTCTCTGTCTTAGGTTGGTGGCGCCTCAGTTGATTCTACCTACCTGTGCAATGTTGAGGCCTACAACCCTCAAACCAACAGGTGGCGCCAAGTGCCATCCATGTGCAACCCTCGCAGCTACTGTGGCATTGAGGTGGTTGATGACCAGCTCTTTGTGGTCGGAGGATACAACGGCTCAAACTCTATGCTAACTGCGGAGCGCTACAACGAGGAAGCAGGCATGTGGTTCAGTGCCGCTCATATGGAGACATCCCGCAGCGGTCTGAGCTGCTGTGTGCTACATGGACTCCACAGCTTGGCAGAGAACCTGTTCGCTCGTGGTCCACTGATGCCCCCCAAAGTGGAGGAAGCTGCAGTAGGAACCATCTGAGCCTCCGCCCACCTTGGCATGACAACTGTTGTCAAGCGTCATTTAAAAATAAATACAAATATTTGAACTGCAGATTGATTATATCTTTGATTTTATGTACAGTGCATATATTATTAATACTTATTCAACCATTTATATTGTGAAAATATAAAATGAAAGGAGGCTCCGGCCGATTGTCGAACCTCGGATACAGGAGGAACAATGCGGATTCCGACCTGGCTGTGGAACAGTGGACCAGCTCTTTACCCTGGCAGGGCTACTTAGGATGGCATGGGAGTTTGCTCATCCAGTCTACATGTGCTTTGTGGACTTGGAGAAGGCTTATGATCGTGTCCTGTGGGGGGTATTGCGGGAGTATGGGGTACCGGGGCCGTTGACACAAGCCATCCGGTTGCTGTATAACCAAGGTGAGAGCTGTGTCCGCATCCTCAGCACAAAGTCAAACACTTTCCCGGTGCGTGTTGGCCTCCGCCAGGGTTGTCCCTTGTCACTGATGCTGTTTGTGATTTTCATGGACAGGATCTCAAGGCGCAGCCAGGGGGAGGAGGGTTTCCAGTTTGGGGACCTCAGGATTTCGTCTCTGCTTTTTTGCAGATGATGTTGTCCTGTTGGCCTCATCAAGCTGGGACCCCCAGCAGGCATTGGGGTGGTTTGCAGCTGCTTGTGACGCGGTTGGGATGAGAGTCAGCACCTCCGAAAGAATGAGATTGTGGATACAAGCTGGAAAATGTTGCTGGGGAGAGGGACGCTTGGGTCACCTTACTGAGTAGGCTGCCACCGCGACCCGGCCCCGGATAAGCGGAAGATAATGGATGGATGGATGGAAAATATAAAATGTAGGAGTAACCTGTCAGACTAAACTACTAACAACAGGTTGATGCTCTACTTCATGGATTTAGGAGTTACACTTTTGGATTGGATGGCTCTATTTCCGCACATATGTATTCACATAAATATTTACAAAGTTCCCTTTTGAAGAGAAAGGTTTTATACAAATGTTTATATGTTTTGATTGTAATTTTTAATCTGTTCTTGTTTTATGTTATTTGTTTTTCTACCTCTTGTGCTGCTCTGTGAGTTTACTGACTGGATATATGAGTGAATGGATGAATATGAATACAAACACAAAAATGAATATATATATCAATAAATGTAAATGTAATCTGTCAAACATTCCCTTGTTCCAGCCTCTCTCCTGAGTGAGGACTTGCTTTTCAAAGTTTCATTGATGAGGAATGTCAATGAATGAAATAATAATAATAATAATAATAATAATAATAATAATAATTATAATTATAATAATAATAATTACAAAACCACATTTATAAAACATTTGATCGTTACAGATTTAGCTAGATGATTTTAAAAATATTTCTGTAATATAGTTTTAGAGCTCAGTGCGTTAACTAACTTATTATAACACACATAATACCATTAGCGGGAAATCCCGCTTTTTTATATAACTGTAGTAATCTTATAAACCAGGTGGCTTTATCAATTGTATTAATAAATACACTCACCTGCAAACTTTGCAGATCGGAAGCCATTATGGCTCTGATTTGTACACGAGTGCAGGCAATGGGCGATCCTTGTCAGAGCCAAAATGACGCTTTTCCCCCTTTAAACAATGAACCAATCGAATTCATGGAAGTTGTATCTATCCAATCAAAATACACTGGGGGGCGGGACCTGCGGGACCAGGCGGAGCTGTTTTGGGGTGTTGTGAATTCGTGTAGCTAAGAAATCTTGAGTGGGAGTTGTCTGACCGATTTGTTGTGCGATTTGTCGCTGGATTCGCACTGATCAGCAACGCGCGAGCCGCAGCCATGCCCGGGATAGAGAAGCTGCCCATAGAGGAGACGCTGGAGGACAGTCCGCAGGTAACCGCTGTCTTTCCTGGACGCATCAGCTAGCATGCTAACGTTAGCATCTTGTACAGCTATGCTAACTGTCTTTGTAGGCTCAGTGCCCAACAACCAGCGAAGAGATACCAAGTTCAAGCAGTTTGCTAACCGCTATCGGCCCTGCTAACCAAAGCTGTCAAGCGGACAGCTCAGACTGGATCCACCAGCTGCGCTTTGGCATCAAAATGTGACGGTTGAGTCAAACATCTGGTGGGAGTTTCTGTCAAGATGTCAGGGCACAATGTCCAACATTCAGAGTTGGTTTGCCCAGTTATTAACTGGTTTAATGAATAGTTAGCCGGTTACTTCCTTAGCAACTGGGCTGTACTTCCTCCCCCTCCTAACAGTGATATCTGGTAATCTTTTGGCCAAGCAGCGGTGTCACCCTCCTGCTTTATGCCATTGTTAGATGTGAAAGTCACACAGAGCAGAGAGCTGCAGCTGCACTGCTTCAGATTAGCTGAAACACCCCCAATCACTGATGTATTCCACAGCAGATCCAGGGCAAAACACCTGCTGTGACATCACTGATTGGGGTGTGGCCAGAGTATAATAACCCTAAAAGGTTCCTTCTGTAGAAATATTTGTAATTATTGTTTGGATATTTTAGTTAAGTTTATTTGTTGACAGTTTTTTAACCAATAAAATCCTAGTTGCCTGGCTTTACTGATCTCATGTCAGTCACAAGGAACGTTATGAACAGGCTCTTCATGGTTTTCAGCTGTTAGCTATGACATACTGGCATGCTTTGAAAATACAACTTCATCACGTCTCAGTGGGCTGGAGCAGACAAATATTTAACATAAGAGCCTGAGTGATATGGGATTTTTTTACACTGATAGAGACTTTAGATGGGAAACATTCACTTATTACTGATATTGCGGCCGATAAGGGACATTTGGAGCTTGAATGAATTTAAACATTTTCTATGTAGATAGAGCCCTGATATGACTATGCAGAGTAATATCATTAGACAGCTGTTGTAAACAAAAAACTTAAAGAAACAATACTTGAAGTTATGACACATTTTCGACTGGTGCCTGACTGATATATCGATTAACTGATATTATTAGGTCAATATAGATCTATTACAGAAATATTGGAAGCAGGAAACAATGCTTAGGATGATTTAGAAATGGTGTCTCCTGGTGGTTTGTCCAGTAGAAGCGCTCCAACACATTAGCTTATTATAATCTCATCACTGCCTGCAGTACATGCAGCAGAGCGTCGCAGCTGAGCAGACGGTGCTCTGCAGTAGGATTGTTCAGCAATGTATTATAATGATAAATATTCTCCAATAATGTAATTAGCTTAAGAAAGCGGCCTACTGAGTAACTTACGCATATTAGCTTTTAGTTAAGCATTTTTATCTTTTTGAAACTGTTAAAGAGAGCTACGCCATCTGCAGCAATAATTAGAGAACTTCCTCCCCTCTCTCTTTCTTCACTTTGTGTACCTGTTGTGAGGCGGGACTTTACGCATGCTATGCAGAGAAACACAAATGAGAGAGATAGGCGACCTCCTGTGCGCCCCTCCTGTAGATGCATTGTTTGTAAATTCTGTAATACAAATTTTAATTTCAGGCATTTCAGAAAAACATTTATAACAGTATATATATGTCTGTAATAGGCCCACATTGGACCCATATCCACCTGTATATCTGCCACATATATGCCAATATATATACACCGGTGCCAGCTGTTCTTTTAGATATTGGGGAGGATTAGACCAACCACCCACCATCCAGGAATACACCAAACTTTAACTCTCAAAAATGACTCATGAGCTTGCTGGCTAGCTAAAGGCAAAAATATGTGCACAGGTAGCAGGTTGTGGATTTGCATAGATACGTGTGGGTTTGGTTTTTGGCAGTTACACATGGGATCATTTGTGGCCATGATCTGCTGAGGGTTTATGTGCTGGTCAAAAACTTCATATTCACTAGTTTTATTTCCTGTTTTGTTTTTTTGCAGACACGCTCTCTTCTGGGAGTGTTTGAGGAGGACACTGCAGCCATCTCCAACTACTGCACACAGCTCTATCAGGCCATGCACAGGATTTATGATGCACAGGTGTGACAGGTGTACTGCCCCTGGCTTTGCATGTTTAGGCAGAACATTCATGAACGTTACTTTGCTGCTGCCGATACGAAAGTTTTCAGCTACTCAGTACTGACTTCCTTTTACTCTCTCAGAATGAGCTGAGTGCTGCGACACACCTGACCTCCAGACTGCTGAAAGAGTACGACAAACAGGTAGGCAAAAGCACACCAGCCAACCAGCTTTGGGACACTAGCCACCAAGCTAGTACATTAGACAGTATGACCCACTGACCATTCAACGCAGGCCACTAACCTTTAATTACCAGCCATCAGCTTTGCAACAGAAGCCACTAGTGATCAGTCTGATGACTTAAATCATTAGCGTTAGCCACAGCCTCATCACACTAGACCCCACCTTAAACATACTGTATATTAGAAGCCCCTTATGCTTCAACACAAGCGTTAGTCTTATGACCCGACTTATAAGCTTAAAGTCTTAGCCAAAGCATTATTACAATAGCTGTCAACATTTAAATACTAGCTGTAGCCTTGTAAGATAAGCACTTAGCATTATGACACTAGCCCCAAACCTTAATTTTAGCCCCAATTTAGCCCCATTTCAAACTAGCAACAAGTCATATAACATTAACAGACAGTTTTAGCAGACTAGCAATCAACTTTATAACAGTAGCCATTGTCTTATAGCCCTAGCCACTTGCCATGTAACAACAGCGAACAGCATTATCACACCCGCTATGAGCCGTATGGTGCTAAATATCACCCTTAGATCATTAGCTAAGTGCCACAAAATAACACAGTAGCCATACATTTCTTTAACTAGCCATAGCAATATAAATCTAGCTACTGGCCATTTAACTACTAGCCACCAGTATTACTCTTGCCAGGAACATTAAGATACCAGATAGGCCTCTCTTTACACTATCCTCTAGCCGTTAGCTGTAAGAAGCTAGCACTAGGCTAATAACAGTAGCCACTAGCCTTATCTCTTCCGTGATATACCCCTTTGGTTATATGCTTCACTTGTTATTTTAGGTTTTAAATATTGGCACATGTATCTGTCCAACACTTTGTCCAAAACATGAATTTAACAGCTTTGTTATTTTTTAGCTGACCCTTGACCTTGTCCCTCGAGACACCTTCGGGTCAACACATAACCAATGTTTGTTTTAGGACCAGTAATCTTGAAAAGTGTCAGGGTCTAACAGGTTTCCTCTGCCGTGCGCTGAATGCTTTTATCTTCAGCAACGACCCTTTTTTCTTCACAGGATTCAATTTAATGTTTTCCCTTATTCTCCTGTTGTCTGCAGCGTTTTCCTCTAGGGGGCGATGATGAGGTGATGAGCTCAACCCTGCAGCAGTTTGCAAAAGTCATTGATGAGGTGAGAGAGATTACAAACACACCAGTCTGTTAGTTTAGTTCAGTGTATATGTATGTAGATGTCATACACAGGCTGATTTTACCTGACATGGAATACCATTACATTTGATTTGTCATTGTGAAGGAGATTATGAAACTCTGTGTTCACCCTCTAAAGTTCAGCAGACTCCTGATTAGGATTTGTTTTAACTTCCTGTCTCTCTCCCTCTTTCTAGTTGAGTTCCTGTCATGCTGTCTTGTCCACCCAGCTTGCAGATGCTATGATGTTTCCCATCACTCAGTTTAAAGAGAGAGACCTGAAGGGTAGGAGACACACACATGCAGAACACTTATATACTTATAATCTGACACTGCCATACCTCTAAGTTCAAAGACTACTCCTCTCATATTTGTCAGATTAGTTACTGACAAGCGTTTTTAACAAATCAGATACACCCCAAAAGTAGCAATCGTTGAGGTCGCTCACTAGTCTTGTGATAAAGTCATTTTTTATGGACCCGGCTTTGCACGGGGGCTTGTTCTCATGTTAAAAAAACAGGAGAGAGTCCTTCTCAAACTGACTGTTCCTAGAAAATTGGAGTAACACTGTTGGCAAATAAGATTTCCCTTCAGTAAAACTAAGGCGCTAAGGAAACGAAGGAAATGCACATTTGTACATATAGAAGAAATGTGACAGATCAAATAAAGGGGTGCTTATGTGAAGGAGTTTTCCAACCAGTTAATAAACTTGTAACAACTGTCGAGCTGAAACGTCATTTCGAGAGTATCTAGCTTCCGTATCGTGACGTATTTCCGAGTGAAACAGGACGTGCAGGTGGGACATATCATTAGAGGGATTTGATTTGGTCGTGGAGAAGTGGGCGTAGACAGACGTTCTCCACAGCGCAGTAGCTAGCTAACTGACCGAGCATTCTTGGTACTCTGCGGCTAAATGTTGCAGATTGATTGGTTGAAATTGTTTGGTGCTATCTAGACTTGATTTCATTTTAGTGGACAGGAGAGCAGGAAGGCAACTTTAGGTGAGGCTAGCAGAGAATTCCTGCAATGCTAACTGTACTACCGTCCAGATTAAAAGAAACAAAACAAAAAAAACAGGCCTTATAGAAAACAAGAAGCTAATTATTTTGCCTTCCTGTTTTTGAGTAAGACTTTTTGTTTGTTCATCTGAAAGTTTTGTCCGTCTGCCGCCGATCTTTTGCCTGAATTCAATGTCAAAGCAGCGATCTTTAACCATTGACTTGTCCTTCATTGTACACACCTACATGCACAGAGACAATTGAAAATTACCACTTTTACTAACTTGCTGTTATTTTTGTCTCTCCAGAGATCCTCACTCTGAAAGAAGTCTTCCAAATATCCAGCGATGGTGAGTCAGATCTGCTTCTTAAAGTAGCAACTATCTGTTTACATTAATTTATTGTTTTTCAGAAGGAATAATGTCCATAAGTTGAGAGCTCCAGTCTTCCAACTGACTGATCCTAAGGCCCACTCATCCTTAACTACTGCTGCTGTTGCTTAGTGTTTGAATAATGTAAATAACAAAATGTGCAGATTTCTGTGTCAGTATATCTTTGTTAAATTTTTGTGCAAAGTGAATAATGCCAGAATTAGTCAAAAAGATGTTTATCATCTGTAGTCCTTCACAAAAGTGTTCCAAAAACACAGCTAATAAAGAAAGGCAAAAACATGGAGAGCAGTTTAAAGAGACACACAGTTGATAAAATCACTTTTCTCCAACAAGACCCTGATTTGTTGAGGTTGAGCTTACTTACAGGAACATTTTATCGTGCACTTCACAGTTACTGGTGAAGTATGTTGTTATCTGAGTTTGTGCTTTGTTTTCGTTTCACCAAGAAATGAGAAAGACAAAACATGTGTGGCTGTTTCTGTTTGCAGATCATGACACAGCCATCAACAGATACAGCCGCCTCTCCAAGAGGAGAGACAACGACAAGGTAATCCTCCAGTGACATAAATACACCTTATAATAGCTTTATACTTCTGTACTTCAATACATCCATACTGAAAAGAATGCTAACTGTCTTTAGAACGGTGTCATTTGTCTGTAAATCTTTGAAACTTTCATACGAGTTTGTAAAGTTTCAGATGCTGAATAACTTCTGGAAATTTCTGCACAATTGATAAGAAATGTTTGTCTATCTAAAATAAGATAGACAATCATTACCAACTCGTCGTCCAGTCTGATTTAGCGGATTTAAGTTCTCATTTTGATGTAATAATTTTAACATATTTCTCTTTACTTTATTTTTCAACTGCTTCTATGGCACACTTCAGTTTGTAGATTAATAAGATTGATTTCCTTTCAGGCAGCCGTGAAATCAAATCGCACTGCCCTGATGCATTTTACAGTTTCAGTCAAAGTTTATTTTTTCATCTCTCATAAATATCATATCATCCACAGCACAAGTTATGTGCCAGAATGATCCCTCCACAATGTGATTACCTTCACAGAATGATATTTTCTGAGTAACTTGATCCTGAAATAAGAGGAGAGTTTTGTTTCAGCTGCGGGCGGAGGCTGTGGAGGACGTCTACACCTCCCGAAAGAAACAGCACCAGACCATGATGCACTACTTCTGCTCGCTCAACACACTTCAGTACAAGAAGAAGACGGCTCTGCTGGAGCCGCTGCTGGGCTACATGCAGGCCCAGGTACACACACAAACACACACACACATTTATTAGATCCATCTCCAACAATGTGACATGCAATAAAACATTTTACTAACTGTTTAAGAGCTGTTAGCAAACTCGCTGATGTGTCTTTATCTTTGTTTGCTCCCTGCAGATCAGTTTCTTTAAGCTGGGCTCAGAAAATCTCACCCAGCAGTGGGAGGAATTTCTGGGAACCATTGGAACCAGTGTCCAGAAGTAAGAGTCCTCCCCAACCAGAGGGGTCTTTATATATTTAGATCTTTTATGTCTTCTACTTTCAAGGTCCTAAATGCTGTGTGCTTAGATTACTTTCAAATTCGATGGAAGCATGATAGCAATATGTCTGCAGTGAGTGAGCATGTGAGTTAAGTGTGTGTGTGTGTGTGTGTGTGTGTTTGCAGTGTGCGTAGAGAGATGGAGGAGGAGGTTGGGCAGATGCAGCAGACCATCCAGGATATGGAGAGATCATGTGACCCGCTGTATGCACCATGTGACCCTGACCCCGCCCACTCGCCTGTCTGTCGCAACCTGACCAGGAAACAGGGCTACCTGCACATCCGCAAGTAGGACACACATACTTCTATCGTCGTACCTTTATTTAACGCGTCGCTGCCTTAAACCTGCATTCTTTTTAACGGCCAGCAGGGGGCGACTTAACGGGAGTGAATAAGAAAATGAACTTTTCACTTGTTTTATTACCTCACTGAACAATTTCCTAATGAGTTTATGGTCTCAATCTCTAGTTTCAAGTCTTTTTCAATCCAGCATGATGTTCAATTTATAAATCATGCTCCCATTTGGACCATAAAGACGATAAAGCAGGGTATTTTTTATTATGGCTACCGATCCCCAGCCCCCAAAAAACAAGAAAGACCCAAAATGCCAAGCTTGTTGTTTGTGTCATCTTCTGAGGAGTTAAAGTAGCTCTTCTGTCCCTCCCTCAGTAAGACGGGGCTCGTGTCGACCTCCTGGGAGCGTCAGTACTTCTTCACGCAGGGTGGTAACCTGATGCAGCAGGGCCGCGGCGAGGTGGCGGGCGGGCTGGTCACAGACCTCGACAACTCTTCCGTCATGGCGGTCGACAGTGATGACCGTCGCTTCTGCTTCCAGGTCACCTCCTTCGATGGCAAGAAGTAAGACAGCTTTTTAATATGTGTTTTTCAGAGTTGAAGTAGAGTCTAATTGTCACTTTTTGTGTGTACTGAGATTAATCTTTTTCCTCACGTTGTGATCTGTCAGAGTTGTGACGCTGCAGGCGGAGAGCAGGAAGGACTGCGAGGAGGTAAGGTGTTTTTCCGTCACACGACCTGCTCTGTTTTGAATCATCAGTCTGCTCACGCCGTCTCTCTGCTGCTTCCTCCTCCAGTGGATCTCCACCATCAACAACATCTCCAAAAGGATCTACCTGAGTGAGAACGCTGAGGTCTGTGTCCGACTTCTCTCATTCGCCTTTATTCACCCGCTCTCACAGGTCTTAGTGAGGCTATCTTTCAGTTTCAAGAGTCTCGCTGATGACTGTAATGGCCATGTTAGCAGCTTTTCTAACGTTTGTTTGTATTAGAGAGCGGACAGTAGAAAGATTATGGGAAATGAGAGGAGAAGGAGAACGGGTGCAACAAAGGGCTTTCTTAGGCCTGAAGAAACAAGACGGTTCACTAGTAAAACTTTCAAATATAGTTTATTAACATGCGGGAAAGTTGTCTGTCACATTTTAAGGCTGTATTCTTTCTTTTTTTTAGTAAAGGTAATTTTAACCAGTAAAAACACTAAATAAAGCAGTTTCCCCTAAAATATCAAAACATTAGCTCATGAGATTAGCTTAGTTTGTGTCTCTCTTAACTGGCTCCCTTTGTCATGGTTCTACCTCAATTTTCCTCACTTTCATTCCAGACCTGCCAATCATTTGGTGTATGTCTTCCCCCACTCTCTACTCCCTGCGTTTCCTGTCTCTCTTCAGCTGTCCTATCACTTATCAAATAAAGGCAAAAGCCCCCCAAAAAATAATGAAAAAATGTTCTCAGGGGTCACAACCCGAAAGGTTTGGGTAGCACTGACCATCAGGGTTTTGTTCTTTGATGACCTGTGGTTGTAATGTTTGGTTGCTCACATACTTTTGGTCTTTTTATGTCCTCCTGATCTAATATCAAAATGTAAATACATTTGTTTATATTGAAGAAGAAAAATCAACTAAAACATACAATCTATCTATCTAATCTATTGATTGACGCTGACAGTGATGTCATCCTTTTGGCAGGAGCTGGCAGCCAGAGTGAACCAATCAGCTCTCGAGGCTGTGACGCCGTCGCCGTCCTTCCAGCAGAGACACGAGAGCATGAGACCCAGCAGGTGAGTGTGGTAACTGCACTTTACATACAGCATCTTCATCTCTACAATGTTTGATTCAAAACATCATCACCAGCTGTCCGATATTACAGCAGATTTGGTTAGTACATGTCAGACCTACAGCAGTAAGACCATCCCCTCTCTCTCTCTCTCTCTCTCCGTTCCAGTAAAGGGCGTGCGGGTCGAGCAGGCAGCATCAGCTCTGTGGGCTCTGAGCCGTCGCCCGCCCTATCTGTGCTCTCATTGGATGCTTTGGTTGCTCCAGAAACACCCATCCAGTTTGACATAATTTCCCCCGTCAGCGAGGAGAACTCAGGACAGAGCAAGACAGCAGCACAGACCGGCAGGTGTGTGTGTGTGTGTGTTTCCTCTTATTTAACATTGATTTTAAAGGTTCAGTTCAACCAACTAATAAAAATGCTGAATATCTTGTCTTCAAATAGTCCAACCATATAATGCACTATATTTACTGTCACTGCAAAAACACAGTCAATAGCATGTAGAATACTGTCTGCTGACAATCCCACAATGCAATGCCCCCAGTTTACAGATGTGAAAATACACATTGAGCAGCTATATTCAGTGATATCTGAATTTACCGCTCACTAAGGAGTAAACTGCTCCCTGTAGGGTCATTCTACCATACAAGAAGTGATTTCGGAAACTGTCCTGTCTGGATAATCCACAGAGCAAAGTGAACAACTACAAACGAATTGTCTAAAAAAAATTTCCGAGACTAATCAATATAAGCTGATTCTCACCTTATCCGTTAGTTTTCCCTCATGTGTGTTTGGGTGTGTCAGAAGGTCTGTGTTCTGTCAGGTGATCTAGCTGCTGCTGCTTAGTGTTTAATGTCTGGCGTGTTTAAATGTGTGTCATTTTGTGTCCACAGAAGGAGTAACCCATTTGGAGAGTCAGGAGACAGCACATCAGAGGACAGCGAAGGTAACACCTGTCTGTTACAGTCTTATAAAAAGTAACTGGAAACACTACTGCCCCCTTGTGGATGGAGGACAGAAAACATTGGGTTAGAAAATACTGTAGGTAGTGGGTGTTTTCCCCTCAAAAGCCTAAGTTGACACCACTTAGCAGCATGGGAATTATGGCCAAATTTTGGCACATTTAACTGTGCATCGATTGATGGTATTGATGCTAAATATTAAACACCCTGCAATAACAAGAACATGCAGACACATGTACTGTATGATCATTTCTCCCTGGTGTCTACATTCAGACTCGATCCTGCACCAGCTCTTCATCGTTCGCTTCCTCGGCTCCATGGAGGTGAAATCCACCGAGTCGGCTGACGTCATCTCTGAGACCATGAGGCAGATCCTCGCAGCCCGAGCCATCCACAACATCTTCAGGATGACCGAGTCACACCTGCTGGTCACCTGCGACTGCCTCAAGTAAGAACCACAGAGAGAGAGTGAGTGTGTGTGTTTGATTGGGAGCAAAAATCTTGACAATTAATTGTGGGTATTCAGCGCCCTCTAGAGGCTGCTGAGTTGATTACAGCCACAACTTGAACATCTTGATGATTGAGTGATTAAACGTTGTGATTTTCATGTTTTATTTTAATCCTACTTATTATACCTTTAAGAAGCTGTGTTGCAAAAGCCCTTCAGTTTAAGTTTCTCCTTTCATTGCATCAGTTAAAGTTGATCTGAACTCAATCTGAAAACTTTTGAAGAAGTTGTGTCCATCCCTTCTTGTGGACCGACCTGACAAAGCATGAATTTCTACTCCTTACAATTCCATGTATGTAGTTACTTTCAGCCTGTTTATTGCAATTAAACCTGTGCCATAAACAGATGGTCAAGCACTTCACAGCTGAAACAGATCGCACAGCCCAACCAAGCTCAGCCGATCCGGGCCTAGTCTGGCCTGGATGCTGCAAGAAAGCAGGCTGTGCAGAGAACAGAAGTCTCAAATCATCTGTTTCTGCTGCAGCCTCAATTTGCTGCCAGTAAAATAATTGCTGCTAATAATGTACAGTTGCAGTGCGTAAATGCCTGAAACTTTTTTAACTGCTTCAAATATTAACTTTGTGTTTTCTTTCCAGGCTCATTGATCCTCAGACACAAGTCACTCGGCTCAGGGTAAGATGACCTCTGTTTCTCTACCGAGATGGTTTTATTCTCCGTCATGTTCCCAATGGTTTATCCTCTCCTTCCTTCTCCTCCCTCCTCCTGCAGTTCCCACTCTCCACCGTCATTCAGTGTTCGTCCCACCAGGACAACAAGCGGCTGTTCGGTTTCGTCCTGCAGCCAGCAGGCGGGCGGGGTGACAGCCGAGCCGTCTGCTACATCTTCGAGTCCAACAACGACGGAGAAAAGGTCGTGTGTGTGTTCATCTGTTCGTCTCACTGTCCTCCACCTCTCTGTTCTGTGTGTCTGACTGTTTGTCTTCTTCATGGGTTTCAGATCTGTGACAGCGTCGGTCTGGCCAAGCAGATCGCCTTCCACTCTGAGATGGTAAGACACTATATTATAACACTGAAGCTAATGCTAACGCTTACTCACTGGTGAGTAGGTTAATTCCTCTTGCTGTCTTCTTATTCTCATGTTTGTGCAGGACCGTAAGGCGTCAGAGAAGAGGAAGGAGCAGGACAAGGCCAAAGAGAAACAGCAGGAAGAGCTCAGCAAACAGAGACAGATTGAGAAGGTGACCTTTAACCTTAAACCCACATGTTAACCATGACCTCACACTTATTATTATTTATAAAGCCCAAATTCACAATCACAATAGCCTCAGTGGGCTTTACAGTGACCCTCTTTCTCCTTATGTCTTTGCCTCATCTTGCCTCCAGGATCTTGAGGAGCAGAGCCGCTTGATTGCTGCCTCGAGTCGCCCCGCTAACTCCGCTAACCCGCCTCCCTCTGACGGACAGTTCCTCGTACTAAGCAACAGCCAATCAGAGGACAGCGATGCCGGGGGGGAGGAGGGGAAGAAGAAGGGTGAGTCTGAAGCCTAACAAAGGGTGGAGGATGCATGTTTTACCCCCCAGGCGAGTCCCAGCTGGTACTCTCAAAGCAGCAGCTCAGGATTCAGAGGAGGGGAACACCACCCGCCCGTCTGGGCTGCCTGGGACTGAAAACATGCGCTCCCTCCCTGCTGGACTCTGTCTGAAGTTTGTGGTGGAGCTTGTCACTCTGAAAACGGAGGATAAACTAAATGCACCCTCACTATACGAAGAGGAGGGGAGCAGGCGTGGAAACGTCTGGTCATGGACGCTGCTTTTTTATACCGGCTCCACAGATATACATTAACCTGTAAGTTTCTGTTTTTTATGTTTATTTTATTAAAAAAAAAAAGAGCTAACAACAATGACAGCGGATTTAAAGCAAAACAAAATGTGTAGGCAGATATACTCAAAGGTGGAGGCAGGATGTGAATGCTTCTCCCGGCCATGAAGACATCCCAGAGGTCAACAGGACTTGCTGTGTGAGCGATACATAAAGAGAGAGCATGTTTTGAAAGGTTCTTCCTTTGTGATGGATTCTTCAGCTGACCTGCGCTTAAAAGTATCCTGCAGTGAGAGAGATCTTTCATTATCTGTCCTTCCTCCCGAGAAGTTTGCAGGAATTACTCCAGTTTTATGCCAAAATATTTTAAGACAAAATGATCCACTTTTAAAATACTGACCACTGAAATTACAGCAGCGCTTTTATTGTGGTAGTCATGACCTAAACAATTGGTGCACTATGAATTCAGCGTGTCAGACAGGCTCAATTTCTGCTCCTCTGGAGTCAAAGGTCAACTTTACTTTAGCTGCTGTGGTGACGATATTTTGACCTGAACCCTCATTGGATAATTGTTCAGCCACAGCCTTTACTAACTTTATGTTTCCGCCTTCTTCTGTTTTTATGCTTTCAAGATAATAGTAGAAAAAGATAACATATCATAAGCCATGCTTTGTTGAGCATCCCAGCATTTCCAGCCATGTGTTTGCAGTGTAGGTCTGGGAGACGGCATGCAGTAAACCTTGTTGGACGTGATGTTGTTGTTTTTTGGGGCAGCAGAGCACTTTTGTTTTTTAAGCTGCAGAGAAATTCAAGAAGAACATGACAGGTTAAATACTTTACAAACCCAGTCTCAAAATCACAAAACTAACTGTGATGGAAGCAGGAAGAGTGATAGAAAACGCCAGACAGAGTGAGGCAGCTTTATTTGTCAACAGAGCTGTCAATCATGAGGTCACACCCCCTTTTTATAGCATCAAATAACTAATTAAAAGCAAACTTGTTAGAAAAATAAACACTTGGGCATAAATCAGCATGATAAGAACTAACTATAATGACAGAAACCATGTTTGAGAAAAATGTATTTGACGTGTATTTTGATTTTATAGTTTGACTCGTGCCATCTGTTAACATGGAGGAGGCAGGCTTTATGACCTGTACTGCAGCCAGCCAGCAGGGGGCGATAGAGAGGGTTTGGGCTTCACTTTAGGGAGCTGTCATGTCGGCCATCTTTTTATAGAGTCTGTGGGCAGGGGATGTGTTATAGTGGAAGAAGAATCCTTGGTCGATGTCAGTCTGCAGTTGAAGATGCAACAAACTTGGTCAGTCGGCACAACCCTACTGCAGTTTGCATTAAGGATTGAAGCCAACATGGCTGCCACAGAGAAACATGATGGTCAGGGAAAAAAAGGGGGGATGGAGGTATGAAACAATATTCATATCTAAAACACTCATTTATGCCTTTATTGACAGAGAGAGGACAGTGGATAGTGTCCAAACAGGGGAAGAGAGGGCTGGGATGATATGCGACAAGAGGCCATGTGTGAGAATAGAACCCGGGGCCGCCACACTGAGGAGCCTCTGTATATGGGATGCACTATTTAACCACTGAGCTAAAGTGCCGCCCCCCATGCAGATATTTGTTTGAATAGATTTTTAAAAAATGCTCAAAAATCAGAAGAGAGCTTAAATTGTATTCCAGTTCATGCTTTTGCCTCTTTCTCTCCACATGGACTATTTTTCTCGCTCGCTCAAATCAGATCAGTCAAAACGACTCAGACGAAAAGCAGAAACCAGAATATTTCTGACACTAAATATTGTCTCTTGCCTTCAAATTCTGCATTTATATACTGACACTAGTTTATAGAGATTATTAAAGCACTGTTCTGATGTTCAGTTAATTTATTTGAGAAGAGACAAAGCAAATTTTATAGAAACGCATGGTAAAAAAATTAGCAAAAAGGCCTCAAATGATCTCTTTTACTGTTTTGGTTAACGGTTCTCCGTTTTGAAAGCTGTAAGGACGGAGACATACTTGCTTTTTAACCTTGCATTTGCGTACGCGATCGTCTGTGTCATGATCGTACTTGTTCACATCCTCCTCTATGCACTACGCATGTTACTGGAGGATACCTCTAGAGGGCAGCTCAGGCCTTATGCAACTTTACCGTATGTGCGGGATATAAACACCAGACATGGCCACACTAGAGGAGCTTACTGTACCGTTCATTCTGAGGGACAGCTTGTGTGTGTCCGTCTGCACCGTCTCCACTCCGTTTCTCCCGCATGTTCCTCCGTGCACGGAACTTATGGAACTTATCTCCAGCTGTTTTGACAGGCATGTTTGTCTCTGTGCAGCGGCAATGACACATCGTATAGATGTGGATAATCGTGGACTTGGTCTATCAGCTTGTCTTCAGAACTTTCTGCCATTGTTGCCCCTGCTGCTGTGTTGCCCTGTCACATCCCCTCTGCCTCTCCACTGCCCCCTACTGTTCATGTGTAAACTGCATCTCCCATTCGCGTAGCGTTACTTTTTGACGATGTGCACAGCAGACTCTCCAAACAGACGCAGGGCAGCCATCATGCGTACGCAAACGCTTAGTTAAAAGCAAGTATATCTCTGGCTTAAGAATAACTTTAGAACTTTTCTCTGATAATTTGGTTCGGTCCATTTAACTCATCCAGGAAACGTTGGAGATTAATACTTTTATTACCTTGATGTATGCAAGGATCATGTTGTCATAAAAACATCTTTTCTGAGCTCGAATTTCTCCTGACGTCACGATCTTTATCTGTGATGTCCAAAATGTTTGGTTTTTTTGGGGCCTTTTATGTTTTCTCACAGCTTTTATTCATTAGTCTGCCTTCATCCAGAGTGATTCACAGCAAATATCCGTAGAGAACCAACTGAAATAAGCTTCAGTTCTTACATCACAAGAAGGGATGTTAAAGGTCGAAGGCCACGTGTGGGGAGACGTTTCTAAGTAAATCAACGGTTACTGATGATGATTTAAGTTTCTGTTACTTTGGGAGGATGTTTTCTTGCTGTAACCAGGTGAAGGACTCGTGTTGACGGAGCTGCACTTTACTGACGCAGGAAAAAAAAACACAATGAGAACGATAAAGATGATGTTAAAGTGTAAATATGTTTCAGTGATAATTGTTTCATGTGTCATGAATAATAAAAAGGCTTTTCAGTGACAAATAAAGCACTAACTCCACCTGACCGAGTCAGTCTGCTGATGTGATCAAACAAACCTCAGAGAGCTAAATGTGTTTAAATATACATCATAATAACTTTATTATATAATAAACAAGAACACAATCAATAAAAATACAAAACATACATTTTCATTGAGATTTTGTCCATTAAATATAACATACTGTGACAGGACAACATAAACTATTGATCTAAATGGCAACAACAAATGTTTTCTTCCCAACAAAACCAGCGAGACATAAACTAGAAACATGTAGATAACTCATGAAAGAGGATATTTTTTATGTATTTAAAGTGCAAATCCTAAAGACAGATGAAACGTCTGTAGAAAAATAATTGAATAACAGATGAAAATATGAAACAAATCCACCTGGTTGTCTGACACAGTTGTTCCCAACACTTGTAGAATAACTTATAACAATGAACGTTATTTAAAGAGTACGTTATAAAGTGTTCCACAAAGGCAGCAAAACAAAACCAACAATTCATCAAATTATTAAAAGAAAGAAAATAAAAAATAAAGTGTAGCAAAAAAATAGGAAATCAAAAACATTTTAAGGAAATTAAACAGTTAAAATTAAACTTTAGTTACACAAATAAGGTCACTTTTTATCTGCATCTTAAAGCTTTGATTTGTACGGGAGCCCTAAGTGTACATGCATCCATACATTTCATTTACTCCATTTCCCGTGATAACGAGTAATTTCTGTCGTTTGTCGACTCTCGATTTATTTATCTTGTTATCTCGAGATAACAACGCTTGTTTTCTCGTGATAACGGGATAATTTTCTGGTCATCTTGAAAACAGAACAACAGGCTGGTCACTGTGATATTACAGAGCAGGACATGCCATGCTACCATCGCCCTCACTAATGAGGTGAGTTAAGCCGGTTTCTATGTTTGTTCTGTGTTTTTGCTGCTCTGGGGATACGAGCTACGATCATTTAATGTTATGGTGGTGCGGCTTTGTTATCTCCAGATAAATAAGTCGAGATCTCGAGAAAACAACTGGAAATGATCACGGGAAAACGGAGTAAACAAAATGTATGGATATACAGTATGTCCGCTTAGGGCTTCCGTAGATTTGACAGTGAAAAAGTCTCTTCATAACAACATTGATTGATAAATTATTGTGATGATTCTCTGATTTAAAATGTATTCTCTACAATTATCTTCTATTAACGAGGATTTTAGCGGTATATCGTACAGATATCATACAGAACATTTTCTGATCTACATGATTCAATTCTTCTGTGTTTTTATAAAACAAATCTAGTTCTACCACACTAGGACATAACATTTAGCAAAATTATAATTAAGAGTTTGTTTAATCACAAACTGTATGATCTGATACATTCCTCGAAGTCCCAGTGTAACAAATAGTTATAACTGTGTAAGAAATTATACCATGGTACTGAAGGTGTTGTAGGAGTAAAGGGTCCAAATCAAAGCGCCTCCCACCGGAATTTCTCTCCCAAAATATTTCTGGACACATTTGCATATTAAGAACATAATTTTAGGGACTATACACACGTTTTCCGGAACAGTGATGAATTGAAAATAAATAGGAAATATAACCAGACTGATAGTCTGCTGACAGGCTTTATAAAGAAGGACATATTTAGTGGCCAAACATTTGTTCACATCAAACTGATTTAACCATAAATATCACACATTACTGCCTGCCTTGTACAGAAACAATAAAGTAAGCAGCAGATGTAGGGATGATTTATATTAAACTTTATATTGAATTAATGTGGCACAAACTGTAAACCGTAAAGTGTTTTCCAGAGGAAGTTGTGAACTCCCAAGTTTTAGTGCATGCTTTGAATGCAGCAGTAAAATACCATGATCTTGCACGTGCAATATGAGTCTATGCAGGGAAACCTACTGGATCTAGTGCAATAATTACATTTATTCTAGAGAAATTTTTAATAACTATTCTAGCGCAATCATTTCATTCATACTAGTGCAAAAAATGCATTTATTCTTCTGCAAAAATTAAATCTATTCTAGGGTTTATCACATCTCTTTAAAGACAAACATTGATTTTATTACCAGTTGATGCTTCGTGTTTCTCCTGGGTTTACCGTCTTGGCTCAGTTCATAGCAGACCGCCTGATGTGAATAAAGTTTCAGCAGGAAAATAAAGCAGCCGGAGCGTCCCATCACTGTTTCATGATCTGGTCTGAGAGCCAGTCCAGACCCTCGACCAGACCTGACCCGCTGACTGCACAGGACGCCTGGATAAACCACTGCACACACACACAGAGGTACAAACACGTTAGATTAAAATACATTTTTCTGTAAAAAAAAATACTTGAGGTCACTAAACTAAACCTTCTTTTTTGATTGTTTAAACTTTTTATCGTGCCTACATATATTTTTGCTTTCTCAATAAATTTGGCTACGAAAACTTGTCATTGTTGAATAGGTAACCTAAAACCCTGAGTAGCAGTTTTGCTTTGTGAAGTTCAAATAGTGCGTGATTGACGTTTTAAACATGCCATGGACACTTACCGGCTGTGACACTGCTGATAGGCTCAGAGCCTCTGTGATGTCACTGACTGACATGGCTCTCGGCAAATCCTGTTTGTTAGCAAACACCACTAAGGCCACGCCCCTCAGCTCCTCCTCCTCCAACTGAAACACAATTGCATTATTAAAAAAATACAAATCACATTGTACACACTTGCCCAATAGAGCTGAATCTGGTTTGGATTTGCTGTTTTAGTGACGTTTCTCTGTAGTTTTCTTTGTACTAATTAATTAAGACCAAATTGAGTGCGTGTGTGTGTGTGTGTGTGTGTGTTTATTTATGTGTACCATCCTGTGCAGTTCATCAGCAGCTTCTTTAACCCTCTCAGGGTCGTTGCTGTCGACCACAAATATCAGACCCTGAAGACAAACAGAAAAAACATTATTGCATATGTCTTCCAACTGCTCCATAAAAACAACCTTTAATAAGTTGTAGTTGTAGTAGTAGTAGTAGTAGTAGTGGTGGTAGAAGTAGTAGTAACAGCAGTACCTGTGTGTTTGTGAAGTAATGTCTCCACAGAGGTCTGATGAAAGTCTGACCACCGACATCCCAAACTGTAAAACTGATGTTTTTATACTCCACCGTCTCCACATTAAAACCTGCACACACACACACACACACACACACACACACACACACACACACACACACACACACAGGTAAACTTTATGATCTTAAATTATTTTATATTTCCATTCATTTTGTGCATTAATATAAACAAATCAAATTGATCTCTTACCAATGGTTGGGATGGTGGTGACGACCTCGGCCAGCTTCAGTTTGTAAAGCAGAGTGGTTTTACCTGCTCCATCCAGACCCACTGCACACACACACACACACACACACATTACAGGACAGTTACCGTTAATTACTGCTAATAGTGTTAATAGCTGCTATTGTTGTTGTTTTTAGTTTACAACACTAGCACAGGACGTAATAATCTCTCGAGTATAAATAAAGGTTGATTTAGACCGTTTGTATAACTAAAAATAGAATGTAAGATTAAAATACAACGTAACAAAAAGGTAAAAAATGTCACTTTAGTTAAATGATGTTAGTGTTGTCAGCCAAAATGTTCACTCTTGTAAGAGAAAGAAATAACTTATTTAAACTATTGGTTTTAATATAATAATAGTCTAAATGTTATAATCTATGACATGACAATGTTAATCTATAACAAAACATAGGCTACGTCATATTTCAAGCTGTATATATATTTTTGTTAGAATTTTTTAATTACCAATCACTTCCGGGACTAAATGTTGACAAAATTGGCAATTATTTGTCGATTAACCAATAAACCAAACAATTAATTGTTTAAAGACGAGTTACTACTCTTATTGTCGTAACAGGTAGTATTACGAAACTTTAAAACTTTTGAAACACAGAAAGCAGGTAAAAAAAACTAATAAATTATACATCTATAATAGTAACAATATGATATAATTAAATTACTGACCCATTAAAATCCGGACCGGTCTCTTTGAAGTGAACCTGGAGAAGATGTGTGAGATGATGACGCCCATGTTTGTAGTAGAAAGCTCCCCCTCTCAGTAAACGGCTCGCGCTGTCTCTGTCGGTGTGTGTGTGTAGGTGTGTGTGAGTGTCTGTGGTTTTATAGAGGAGTAACAGCACCGGGAGTGTGTGTGTGTTATCCATGTTGTCACTCCGGTTGTTGTCAGCTCGGTACACGGTGGCAGTGAAAGCGTTGGCAGAAGCAACTACACCGTTGTCAACAACGCACACCGGAAAACACTACTTCCGCTAACGCTGCCTTCAAAATAATGGTATGTCTTTCTTTTTTCAAACTCAAATTACTACTACAGTTATTCGATTATTAAGGAAATGACTGAGTTATTTAAAAGAGAATAACATAGAACACTGTGCTTTACACAATATATGGTACTAAATTACTGAATAAAAAGAAGGATTAGGTGCTGATATCACCTAAAAAAACCTTAAAGTACAGCAAAATATTACATTTTCACGTGTCCAAAGTTTGTGTATGCTTGCTTACTACAGATTTTGCACTTTAATTTCCCCCATTTTTATCATATCCATTTTTGTATATCACGTTATTTTGACTGTTTTATAAAAAAGAAATAAGAAAAATAATTATTTTATTGAATTTAATTTTTAAATGAATAAATAAAAGAATATCACTTTAAGAGCACCTGACATTCACCTGGGGTTGTACCACCTTACCGTGAGCACCATTCTAAATTTTGAATTAAGTTTTGTTCTGTGCTGAACTGTTTGACTTTTATTTTGGTAGTCAGACTTTGGTTCCTGTGTCGCCCTCAGGGGTTGGATCAGGAAGTGTTTCTCGGTCTCCGTCTTTTGTTGTTGTTGGCAGAACTGACTTGTTTCCCGTCGCGTTGTCAGGTTTGTGTTCACTCAGTCTGAGTTTAGTTGAAAGTTTATTGCAAATTTTTTATGTGCAGTTATAATAAAGGGGTTACAACACAATAACATTTCTTGTCAGTGAATATAAAGACTTTATAAGTCTTAATTAATGTTTCTGCTCCTTTTAATATTAGAGATCTTTCTTTATGTTCCAGCACTGAGGTCCTCCATTCTTTTTTCTTTTAATGTTCCTTATGTGAAATATAAAAGTACCAATGAATTAGCCCTCTGTTTTTTTGTTTGTTTTTATTGTTGACAAATTCATCGGGTTTTTTCATTGCTTTTATCCCTGGTGTTACTTTTATTTAGAAATGTGCTTTATAAATAAGTTGAGTTGGACATTACATATAAAATCTATTTAATGTTATACATTTTTACATCATATCAATAACCCACAGATGAAGACAAAAGTCATAACAAAAGAGAGATCTCAGCAGACCACCCCTGTCTCTCTCACCTTCACATTTACATCATTTCACTTTATCGTCTGTTTGACTCTGAATAGAACCATAACTGACGTAATGAACATCATGCTGTATTGAAGAAGACTTAAAGCTAAAGATTGAGACCATAAACTCATTAGGAAAATGTTTAATAAATAGGTAATACATTAACTGAGAAGTAGGCTCATTTTCTCATTAGCTTCTTGATTTTAGTGGTGGAGTGGAGTCACCCCCTGCTGGACATTAGAAAGAATGCAGGTTTGAGGCACTTCTGCATTGGCTTCACTTTCGACAACAGGAGGCCACCACTTCCACTGCTTATAATCTTTATTGCAAACTCTTGAAACCTGAAGGAACATACAGGAAAACAGCTGAAGCATCAGAACAAACCCATATATTTAATACATCTTTAAAGGGAAGTTGCTAAGAGGTTTTTGTGGACATTAAACATCATCAGTCCCTCCAGGATTTTGCCTTGAGGCTCTGTGTAGCACATTACACATCCACTGTGCGTGACTCACATTAAAGCCATCTATTGGCTGAGCGAGCTGTTTGTGTTCTGCCTGGTCGATTTCCATGCCAAGAAGCCAAATAACATGTGTACAAACTGAATGACACTGTTGCAGCCAATTTAGACTTGTGTATGTTTGTGTGCGTGAATGTGGGTGTGTGTTAATGATAGGCACTATGCTTGCTATTGGTTACCTGCACCGCTGTGGGCATAGGTGGTGATTAGTCACATGGAGGCTAGATAGGGGAGACACGGGTGATCAGTGATTAGGGAAATGAGAATCAGGGGAAGCCACACAGTTTTTCAACCGTGTCTGTGTGTGTGTCGAGAAAATGAGTTTTTGGTACAGTCGTTTTACACCCGTCTTTTTGTAGGTGTTATTAATGTTTTGATCTAATAAAGTGTTAAACGCATACGATGGAGGACCTCATTTTTTACACACCAGCATGAGTTGGAAAGGCTTCAAGTTCCCTCAAGCGGCATTTTTTGTGGATCGATTGCCGCTACAGACACTAAAGTAAATATCCATTATTTCGCACTGCGCCTGCACATTCACTGCCAAACCTGTGTGCATAGCAGAATAATAAAAGATACACTTTTATTGATCCCAAAACGAGGACAGCAAAGAAACGGCAGAAAGCACACGGCGCACAATATATTCAAACAACTAGAGTAGAGTAGTAGTGCACACAGTACACAGAGGCAGACGAATACAGCGCACAGAAAGTGAACATGATATTGTACATACAATGTTTACTATTTTCAGTTAGGATGTGTGCGTCTATGTGTTATGTTTTACTGGGACCAGGCTTGGTTGAAGAGCCTGGCGGCAGCAGTGCAGAGGGATTTGGGACACGTGCTGTAACCGTCTCATGCAGGGGGTGGGAAGTGTTCTCCATGAGACATGACAGCCTTATAGGGTATCATCGTCCTGTCTCCCACCACCTCCACAGGGTCGAGGGGGTATCCCAGAACAGAGCTGGCCTTCTTTACCAGTTTGTTAGGCTGTGATGCTGCTGCTCCAGCAGACCCCTCCATAAAGGGGATAATACCACCACAGAGTCATAGAAGGTCCTCAGGAGGGATCCCTGCACTCCCTTTTTGTATAGTGCATTGATGTCTACATGTTATCTACATGTTATTTATCACATTTAAGGTGTTCTACTGGATATTTAGAAAATGTTGACTCGTCAAATTTGAGGAAGGTCAAGAAAAAGTTGCATCAATTTGTGTGAATTTGCAGTAACACAATATCACAACTTCCCGGAGGGACTGGAAGATGGACCAGTTGGCAGCCTATTGGTGGTTGACCATAGTTTATTCTTTTGTTAAAGTTCAACTTCATCTTTGTTATGGGTTGTGTTTTGTGTTGTCGCCCCTCCCCGCTCTGTTTCCTGCTACAGGTTGGTGTTTGTAATCAGTGGAGAAGTGTTTCCACGTGTGTCAATCAGGCTGCAGGCAGCAGAGATGAAAAGGGCGCTGTGGGTAGTGTGAGGTGTCTCGTGCTCGTGTGCGGCGGTCCAGGCTGACGCTCCCTTCAATTTCATTCATTTTTGTGGCTATTTCTGTGACAAGATCTAGTGGGTTTGTTTTGCGTGTGCGGTTAAATAAAAACCCTATTTATTTCGCTAAACTTCTTCCTGGTCTTCCTCTTCATTCCGGGCATTATAATTTTGTTGTTCCCCACATCCCCTAGTAGTACGGGGAACGTAACAATCTTTCACCTTGTGATTATTTTAACAAAGCATATTAGTCCACAGCCCTTTCAGAACATGTCTTTGATCAAATTACCAAAAACATGGCGGCCTCCTCCTCCTCCTCCTCCTCCTCCACCACCACCAGAGCAGCCAGGTTTGAGGAAGTGAAAGATGAGACTTGTTGACACAGCAACAAGATGTTATTATAAAGTTAATTTCAGTTCTTGTTTCAGACTGTGTTATGTCTCTGTGGATGTGTGTGAAAGGAGAAGTTCACACACAGGACAGAACCATCCCAAACCCTCATTATGAACTCTCCACATATTTGAGGGTAGGTTTAGGTAGCATAGGTTTGCAGTATTTATACGACAAATCATATTGGAAATAGAGGACATGATTCCTGAGGTAACCATTCTTGCCACCATTCTTCTTGTTTGTATATAGACGTATATATGCACACTTACAGTCCCTGTCCTGTTCCTACAAGAGCACACACACAGGACTACAGCAGAAACACACAAGGGCACTTCAAAAGAAATAAAAGAAATACAAAAAAATAAAAGACATACAAAGAAATAAAAGCATTAAAAAGCAATAAGAAGAATACAAAAATTAATAAAATAAAAAGTTTTAAGATATCATAAGAAAAGCTGGTTAAAGGCTGCAATTAAGATTTCTGTACCACATTAACAAAATGTTTTAGTTGAATGGCCCCAGACTCTTGAAAACTGATGGACAAATGTACCACTATCATTGCGGGGGAGGGCAGAAGTACTGAATATGAAAATACTAACTAGATTAACCTTCATTTTTTCAACAATACCATTAAAATTCCTCAGAAATGGTTTCAAGACATTCGTTAACTATTTTCAGGGTTCCTATTGAAAGAAAACAAAAACAAAATTAGCCTTAAAAAGTTAAAAGTCCCTCGGGACAAAGGTGTATATGTCACAAGTCAGAACCAAAAACAAACCCAAATGCATGACTCAGAGACCGGAGTTCACAAAAAATAGTTTCTTTACTGAAACAACAGAGTTTACAAGGAAAAATATCCAGGCAGGCAAACCAAGTGCAAGGGATCAGGCTGAGGCAGAGTCGGGAAACAGGCAGGGTCGAAAACAGGATCAAAAACAGATAATCAGGCAGGATACAAAACGCTGGAAGGTATAGGTACGAGACACTATGACAATCTGGCAGAGGGCGAGTGGGGAAGCACATGTGAAATAGTGTGGGGAGTGATTAGGGAATGAGGAGCAGGTGAGGTGAGACTACAGGTGCAGGGACTTGTCTAGATGAGGTGGGAGCGGTTTGGAGGTGGAACTGGAGAGGAGGAGGGGTGAGTGAACTATGGGTGAGGGGAGCTGAGAGATGAGGATGACCGGGTCTGAAATGACTGAGGAGAATTAGTAAACAGAATATTGCAGGCAACCAGAATGAATATTGCAGGTGTATAACTAAAACCATGACAGTATATCCATTATCCTGGGCCTACAAGTCAAACCATGCAGACGCAGGTAGCTGGAGATGCAAAGGATTGTCTCAGAAAAGAGAGTCGCTTAGTAAAGGATGGAGAAATATTGCATTTTCATGAACTTAAGAAAAATGTTGGTCTAACAAATTTCAAACCTCTTTCAGTATTTGCAGTTCAAATCTATTCTGCGCAGATTACACACTCAAAAAGATCACTCTGGGTAATAATAAAATGAGTGATATTCAACTACGAGATGAGGAACTGTGTCCAAACTGTACAAATTACTGTGTCATCATTTTTGTGATTGTAGTGCATCTACACTTGCACAATGGGAGAATGACCTGGGAGTACGTCTCGCAACAGAGCAGTGGAAAGCAATATTGAGTAGATCAAACTACCTTTCAAAGTGTGCGAGGTACAAAGTAAATCAAATGAAGCTCTTGTGGAGGTCATGTGTCACCCCACAGAAACTAAACAAAATGAACCATAGTGTTTCAGATGTAAAAGATTTGTTGAGTAAAATATTGAATGTAACTTTACCAGTATGTCCCACAGTGGGTCTACTGGGAAGTCAGGCAGCTGGAGTAATGTCAAAAGAACTACAACACCTGATTGGATTAGCTTTTCTATCCGTGATACTCATAAACTGGAAGGAGAGGAAACCAAATTGTTTTAATATACAAAGCTGGATTAAGGATTATTTGGAATTGATATCTATCGAGCAAGCAGCATCACTCCTTGAGGGTCTTGGCAGCAGATGTTTTCTGAGCCTTGTTACATCAGCTTTGAATAAAAGGCCTTGATTGAGTTATACGGGAAAATGTGTAATGTTTAACATCCTGAACAGAGACAATTCTTGTGCGTATATGTGTGTATGCACATATGTATATGTATAATCATTTTGATTGTATCTTAGTAACACCCTCAACCCCCTGTTCCAAGTCTTGTCCTGTTGAAGGCTAGCTGTGTTTCTGACCTGAAGCGCAAGCAGTCAGACCCTCAGTGCCTGCCTCACAGAATCTGGCTTTCACAATTGCACATTTGTTTTTGTTTTGTTTGTGGTTGTCTTTTGTGTGTTGTATCGTCTTTTTTGGTTTTGTTGTATTATAATTTTGTAAAATTAAAAATAAAATATAACATAAAAAAATAAAAAAACTTAAAGTATCTGCTGACGTCTGGAACAGGAAATGAAACTACACACAAGCAGAAGTACAGCCTGTTAAGAGGGACACACACAGATACACACAGAGAGGACACACACAGATGATCTGATATGGCGAGGATGAAGCTGCTCTATGCTCCCATGATGATGGTGCTGCTCATCATAAATCCTGGGCTCACATCAACTTCTCCACCGGCGAAAAAATCAGGTACACAGAGAGAGAGAGAGAGAGAGAGAGACCAGAATATTCAAGACACTTTTGAATACTTAAATCTGTCTCTCCCTGTCTCCCTCCCTCTCTCCCTCCCTCTCTCCCTGTCTCTCTGCCTGTGGCCCGTTCTCCCTCCCTCTCTCCCTGTCTCCCTCCCTGTCTTTCTGTCTTTCTTCCTGTCTCTCCCTGTGGCCCGTTCTCCCTCCCTCTCTCCCTGTCTCCCTCCCTGTCTTTCTGTCTTTCTTCCTGTCTCTCCCTGTGGCCCGTTCTCCCTCCCTCTCTCCCTGTCTCTCTGCCTGTGGCCCGTTCTCCCTCCCTCTCTCCCTGTCTCCCTCCCTGTCTTTCTGTCTTTCTCCCTGTCTCTCCCTGTGGCCCGTTCTCCCTCCCTCTCTCCCTGTCTCTCTGCCTGTGGCCCGTTCTCCCTCCCTCTCTCCCTCCCTCCCTCCCTCCCTGTCTCTCTGTCTGCAGCCCGTTCTCCCTCCCTCCCTCCCTGTCTCTCTGCCTGCGGCCCGTTCTCCCTCCCTCTCTCCCTCCCTCCCTGTCTCTCTGCCTGTGGACCGTTCTCCCTCCCTCTCTCCCTCGCTCCCACCCTCCCCGTCTCTCTGCCTGCGGCCCGTTCTCCCTCCCTCTCTCCCTCCCTCCCTCCCTCCCTGTCTCTCTGTCTGCAGCCCGTTCTCCCTCCCTCCCTCCCTGTCTCTCTGCCTGCGGCCCGTTCTCCCTCCCTCTCTCCCTCCCTCCCTGTCTCTCTGCCTGCGGCCCGTTCTCCCTCCCTCTCTCCCTCCCTCCCTGTCTCTCTGCCTGTGGACCGTTCTCCCTCCCTCTCTCCCTCGCTCCCTCCCTCCCCGTCTCTCTGCCTGCGGCCCGTTCTCCCTTCCTCTCTCCCTGTCTCCCTCCCTGTTTCTGTGTCTGTCGCCCGTTCTTCCTCCCTCTCTCCCCCCATCTGTTTCCCACCCTGTCTCCCTCCTTGTCTCTTTCTCGCCCTGTCTCCATCCTTCCCTCCCTGCCAGCCCCCCCCCCGTCTCCCTCCCATCCTCCCTCCCATCCTCCCTCTCTCTCTGTCTCCTTCCCTGTCTGTCTGTCTCTCTCCAACCCTCCCTCCCTCTTCTCCCTCTCCCCGTCTCCCTCTTTCTGCGTCTCTGTCTCCCCCATCCCTCTCTCCCTCCCTCCCTGCCTGTCTCCTTTCCCCTCTCCATCTCCTTCCTTGTCTCCCTCCCTGTCTGACTCTGCCCCTCCCTCTCTGTTTCTCTCCCCATGTCTCCCTCCCTCTGTGTCTCTCTCACCCCCTGTCTCCTGGTCAGTCACTCTCCCCTTGCCCCCTTCCTGTCTCCCTGTCTTTTTCCTTCCCTCTCTCCCTCCCTCTGTCTCTCTCCGCCCCTCCCCACTCTCTCCCCCTGCCTCCCTCTCTCCCTGTCTGTCTAGTTAAAAATGTCTGAATTATACATCAAAAAAGAAAAAGATGTTAATGTTTGGTGTGAAATCTCGCCCTCTCTGTCTTCAGGAAAAGATTTAAATGGGAAGATGTTCACTTTGACTCCCGTTAAAGGAGGAGTATCCTTCTATGATCCCTCCTTTCCTCCTGCCCCTACTTCCTGGCCTGTCCCTACTCCCTTCAGAACCAGCAGATACAACACCAGCCGACCCACCATCTCCTCCCCTACACCTACAACCGGAGGTGAGGAAAATAATCCAAAGTGTTCTACTATCTCGAACAACCTTCATTTACAACCATATATTTTTCACTGATTTATGTCTCACTTTATATTGTGTTTGTGTATTTTAGGCTTTTCCTTTTTACTTAATGAGCAACATCTGTTCATGTGCCTGTTTTTTCTTTACTTTCTCTCCTCTGTGATCCTGCAGGTGTCTCTGTGTGTCTGCGTTTCCTCCTTGAGAAAAACTCACAGCCGACTCTCTTCACCCTCAGTCCATCCACGAGTCCTCTGACTCTGCGAGTCTATAGCCCTGGTCGCTATGCACTTATCTTTAGCTCTCGCAGTGGCAACCTTTACCTGCAACCTGACATAGGGCTATGGGCAAACATACATCCGGAGATCTGGAACAGAGTCTGTGTAACTGTGGACACCATGAACAATGTGGTCCAGATGTTCAACAACAACTACATGAGCGTCAGGAAGATGCTTTCTGCTCAGGTGAGGACAGAGTGGCCTGCTTTTTTTTTAGCCTGGTAATCTGACTGAATTTCAGTCAACAGCTGAAAGATAATCAGAGATGTGGGCTTCAGTTCTGAGGTCTGAAAGCAGGAAAAGGTCTCAATCAGGTCACCAGCAATCTCGGATCCCATCGGCTACAGTCTGACGATTAACGTAACCGATAATCGACTTCCCGTCAAGACTTCCTTCTCCGCGTGCTGCATTGTTAGAGAAAGAGAAACCTTTTTCTTGTGGTTTACTTGTTTTTAACGGGTCTTACCTTTGCCGAAATTTCAACATCATGATGACGATTTGTAAGAAGTAAAAATTCAAGCTTTGTCAGGTCTGTCCTCAGGGGGAGAAGACCACTTTTAAAATGCTCGTTTGTTGAACGGAGGTCGGATCGATCTGATGCATTTGAGGAAGACGGGAAATCTCAACGCTGAACGGCTTTCATGACACAGCGTCAAGGGAATTCTTCTCAAGTTCAATTTTAGATCTAGAACAGATTGTAAACTGAATTTAGATTCAGACGTCTGTTTATAGAGATTAATAAGAAGCTAAATCGTTGTCAGATCGCGCTGATGGGAGCCGGGATGGCATTACGGTGGATTACGTCTTTTGCTCTCCTCACGGACTGTTTTTCTTGCATACGCCACAGCCTGCTGATACATGATTAGTCAATATTACTCGGACCACAAGCATAGTTCAAACTGAAACAAGAACACTTGCCTTCCTAGAAATCCACGTCCCTGCGTACAGATTCTACTACGTAGACTATTCTAAAATGTAGAATCTGTAAATAGAGATTAGGTCAACTGTAACCCTGATCGAAAAATACACACATTCACAAATTCCAGGAAAACTATCTTTAACATGAACACTGTAATGATTTACCTCATCATTCTCACAATGAGATTTAAAATGGGTCTCTTTCAAGTTAAGTATGACCACAGAGAGAGTGATCTCTTTTTACAGAGTCTACATAAAAATGTAGACTCTGTTGGCACGAGACTGGATTTTATTACGGACTGGTTTCTGTTTGTAGGACGTTTGTTGTCCAATCACGTATCAGCAGGCTTCTGTGTTTGCAGGAAAAACAGTCCGTGTGGAACGATTCATTAATCTCTATAAACAGACATCTACATTAAAGTTCAGCTAACAATCTGCTTTAGATGAAACATTTCAACTTGACAAATTCCCTTGAAGCTGTGTCTCAAAAGCGGATGAGCGTTCAGATTTCCTGACTTCCTTGAATGCATCAGAAATGACAAACAAACTTCTCATTTTAAAGTAGTTTTCTTCCCCTCTTGAGGACAGACCGGACAAAGTCTGGAGGGGAGAATTTCACTTCACTTTTGATCTGAACACAGTTGTTTCCCAAGCTGCTGTAAACAATGCAGGTGCTGAAAGGTTGTTTATCGCTAACCGCTTGCTAAACCGGACACGCCTGGAAAAGTTTGGCGTCACTCCCAGAGGCTATTCTGTCTTTTTCTGTATCCCGCCATGTTTGAATGAAGTTGAAAAGAGCATTAATCATTAATATCTGACCTTAACAGACACCTGAAATATTTTGTGTTTCATGTCTAAAAAGGAATTTAAATGATTCTGATTAATAGTGTGATTATTTGTCTCTAATCAGCCTGCTGTGTGTGTCCATGTCTGTGTGTGTTTAGTATGTGTGGTCAGGTGAGGCTGTGATTGACGTTCCAGGTTTCCAAGGTCAGGTGACAAGCGTCCAGGTGTGGGATTATCCTCTCCTCTACAAAGAAGTCTTCCACTACATGAACAGTGGACGGTACATTATGTGTGTGTGCGTGTATGTGTGTGTGTGTGTGTGTGTGTGTTCAGTTCTTTTAGTAGATACATGTCAGGTTGCACTGCTGAGGTTTGAATCTTCTCAAAAAACTATTAAAGCTGTTTCAAACCACTGACTCTAAGTAAATATGGACGACATGTCGCCACCTCCTCTCGTTGTACAAAAATGAAGCTAAAATACTCCACAAGAGATCGGCTGGTGGAGCTGCAGTATTGACGTCCCGCCCCTTCCTCTACCCAAAACACACATTGACCTTGTGGCCTTGACATGTTGGAGCCCTCAGGTGGGCTCAGTCTGCAGCAGAACAGCTTCTTGTGTTGGTCTGAAGCAGATATTCACGCTTATGAAAAGTTCAATGACTGTAGTGTTAGTGTTAGTTACGTCTCCTCTCGCCGTTCCTCCTCTACTCTGCTGCTGGGGAACAGAACGCTGCAGGAGCCTGATTTGTCAACAGAGCTGTCAATCATGAGGTCACACCCCCTTTTTATAGCATCAAATAACTAAAAGTAAACTTGTCAGAAAAATGAACACTGTACTCGCTGGAGGGATTATATATCCCGTCTGTCCTGGGAACGCCTCGGAATCCCCCAGGAGGATCTGGATAACGTTGCTGGGAAGAGGGACGCCTGGGTCACCTGGCTTAGCCAGCTGCCACTGCGACCCAGCTCCAAATAAGCGGAAGATGGATGGAGGTTGACTCATCTGTTAACATGGAGGAGGTGGGCTTTATGACCTGTACTGCAGCCAGTCAGCAGGGGTATAGACAGTTTTTGGCTTCACTTAAGCTCTAGCTTAAATCTTAATGATTATATCAGGGTGTTGCTACCATCCCCACACCCATTAAAAGAGGAAAAGTCATATATTATATAACTTTTTGGACTTGTGTTGAAACCATTACTTAAAAAATGTCACTGATTTTTTAGGTCGAGCCCCGGCAACGTCCTTGCCTGGTCCTCCATCTGCTACAGTCTCAGAGGAAACACACTATTGGAGAACGTCTATGAGCAGTTAATGCTGCAGAGGAAGTCGGCAACGCCCAGAAGGAATGCTGGAAAAAAAAGTCTGTCACAGGTGGGGAAGGGATAACAAAAAGAAATGAAAGGGGCATGTGAAAAGCTTCTGTTTTTCATTAAATAAACAAAAATCCTCAAGAAATTAACAATAAAAGATTCACAATAAATATGTGATCATATAAAGAAAACAAGATGAAACACTAATCTTAGTATCAGAATGAAATTTGTACTAACATGTTTGACTTTAAATCCTTTCTTTTACTCATTATATGAATAAAAACAATTAAAAATTGCTGAAGGAATATTGTCAGACCCTGTTGTGCCTTAAAGAATTACTTCAACAATTTGGGAAATATGCTCACTTGTATTCTTTCTAACGCTTCACTCCCCCACATTCGCTGTTTTGGCAGCTGTTTTCCAAGAAGTAACCTCCCGGCCTGAAAATTATAGCAAATAATTTAAGGGTCAAAACCTGCAGTTCCTAGAATGACCACTTGAGGCTGACTCCAAAGATGAGTCACTCCCCATAGAGCCCCATGTTAAAATGCTCAAATTTAAAGCTGATACAAAGGTGTTTAAAAAAAAAAAAAAGGGTATGGTCTCTATGGCTCATTTCTCCATTCACGACAACTGTACGAGGGGTCTGGTGGCATTAATGAAGACGGTATAAATAACGGACGTAGCCACTGTGACGTCACCCTTTGGTTTGTCGTCTTAATTTTTAAAGCCTTAAGTTTGGCATTTTAGCCGCTGTCACGTTTGTCTTTAAGAGCCAGAATTGATCATATTTAGACGAGAGGAGTTTTGTGGATGGACTGCCAGATAAACATAACGCTGACAATTAATCTATACAAAGTGTCACAACTACTAAAACAAAGACAATGCCACTTGCATGGTGATAATAAAAACCAGGAAGTTTTGACCTTTTTGGCTTTCCATAGTTTCTGTATATAATGGGACAGTCAGAGTTTTTTTCTTATGTTGATTATTATTTGTTACAATTTACTCTTCATGAGTTAAATATAATTTCAGGTCCTTTAAACCTGGGTGTGGTTTCACATTATTTAACTGATAAATTGAGAGGTGGGATTTAGACAAAGAGGGAGTGGAGCTCCGATATTTTCTGCTGACTGTCACGTTTTGCTTTTTTGTATTGAGATCTGTTGTTAGTTTTAGTTGATAAACAGTTAAAGCTCATCCTGACTACAATATGCTTCACACGTTAAAAGCCCACCAAGTCTGTTTTTTCAAATATAATCACTACAAAATAATATGAGCTCAAATGCAGCCTAGACAGATAAAAACATAAATGTCAGGAATGGGGACGAATTGTGACACTTCTGGTGTTCCATAGTTTCTGTAGCCTACATAGGTGCTACAGTCGCGGGCTGTTTACGTCTAAACCAGGAATAGAAAGTATATGAGCCTTAATGCAGCCTGTTCTGATTGTCTTCAGAAAAACATTACACTGTGCCATATCATATTGTTCAGATTATACCGGTATCATTTTTTTATGTGATAAGAAAATGTCATAGATATTAAAGATGTAGTGCGCAATGACGTGTTGGCGTATTTGCATACCCAAGCATGCAGCCTACAGCGTTCATGTGACCACAACATCACAAGCATAAGCATGGCTGAAAGCCAGAGCAGCATGTTGTGTGGAAGTGGTTTGGCTACAAGAGGTTGGAAAAGTGCTGCTTTTCCTGTTCATTTTAGAAGCACTAGCCTCCGCTTTATATCAATACGAGCATGAGAGATGCACGTCTGTCCGTGTAAGCCCCCTCTCCTGCACGCTCGGAGTGTGTGAGTGTGGAGAGGCGGGGGGCGCTCAGCTGAGAGCAGAGGGTGCATTTGGCGGGGAGCAGACTTCAGTGTTTGATAGATATTAGCAAAAGAATTGAAGACAAGAAGAACAATTGCAATTTACTGCACAGAGAGCGGGCATGGTCATTATGTGCTGCTTCAGAAAACAACGGTGGCAGCAACGTGACGCCTGCACAGTAAGCATTAAAAAGTTTTCATGATATGCCACGCAGACGTTAATGGGCTTAATGAATGAACAAATCAATGAATTACCTTTATATAGCCTAAATTTCGTTTTTCTTCTTTATTTCTCTTGCAGATTACCATCTAATTGACATTTTTTTAGCCATATCTCCAGCCCTAGTAGTTGATATTATAGAGGTTTATTGGAAAAGAAGGGAAATTGTCATGGCACTTTATTTTGTTCGCCTGAATAGGTGCTGCTGCCTGAAATCACAAAAAACATTCTGTTCTCTTTTTTCATATTGTCATGAATATCGTTATCGCAAAATGTTGTGAAATATCATAATTTAGGCCATATCGCTCACTCGTTCAAGGCGTTTACAAAACGCAGGGTGATGAGATGAATTCTGACCCTTTTGGCGTTCCATAGCTTCTGTACTTCGGCGCTGCAGCCAGAAATGAAACTTTAAGTGTCTGCTGACGTCTGGACAAGGAAGTGAAAGTACACAAGTAGAAGTGCAACCTGTTCACGGGGACCTCAGACAGATAAACACTTTCACTGAGAGGACTCGCACACGTTTCACTGGAGAGGATCCGAGATGTCGACGATAAAGACGAAGCTGCTTTATGCTCCCATGGTGATGGCGCTGATGTCGGCAGCTCTGCTCATGACAAACTCTGGATTTAAATGGATATCTCAAACACAATTTAGAGTAAAAAGTAGCCCTGCTACTACTAAATGGCCTTTTGGTATGGCATGGACGACAGGTACGCGCACACACGATTTTATAAGTCTTTGAATGCACGATACACTATAGTCCACCAATGCAATGCACTGTAAAGGTTATTGTGGACAGTAAGGGCAGCGTTATTTTTAAGGCACATTTTAAACACATTGAGACGTGGGTCTGAAGGTCTTGTTTATGTATTTGTTTGGTTGGTTGGTTTTCTTGTTTGTTTTTTTTCCTGCGAAAATGATTTAAATGTTATTTATTTTTTAATAAAACTTTCTGTCCTACATGCTGTCACTCTTCCATCCTTCTAGCTACCTTTGCTTATGGTTGGAATCTGTTGGATTAAATGGGACTGGATTGAGGGAAAATACATTTGGGTTTATATTTTTTAACCTCGCCCCGTCGCTGTTTAACGCTGTGGCCACATGAACGGACCGTTCACGGAGCAGAGGTGCCTCGGAGTGTTTACTGCTGCGCACACACGGCATGAGGTTGTGCGTTTGGAGACGGGGCTGTGTTCGAAATGCCGTACTATATACTACATGCTAAATTGTTTATATGTACATGAAAACACATTAATGTGTTCCCGTACATTAACAACAGAGCAAAAAGAGCTAGAATCTTGTTTTAAGTGGAGTACCTTTTCATTTTGTTATAATACTGATATCGCCAAAAGGAAAAAAAAATATTAATAGATATAAAATTTAGGTCATATCGCCCACCCCTGCTAAAAACCTATATAAAAGACCCAGACATGACAAAAATACCGTGATATACCGTGAAACTGCCAAGATATAAAAAATACTGTGATACAGATTTTAAGTCATACCGCCCAGCACTAGAAGGAAATATTATCATTTTAATTACTGCATTAACGTTTAATGTTATTTTTGTTGCCCAATATGAGCTGGGAGCATAAATTGTATAAATGGAAGATATCTCTATCGCCCCCCGCTGACTGGCTGCAGTATAGGTCATAAAGCCCGCCTCCTCCATGTTAACAGATGGGACATGGGTCAAACTATAAAATCAATCTGTCATTATAGTTAGTTCTTATCATGCTGATATATGTCCAAGTGTTAATTCTTCTGACAAGTTCACTTTAATTAGTTAATTGATGCTATAAAAAGGGGGTGTGGCCTCGTGATTGACAGCTCTGTTGACAAATCAAGTAGAGGAGGAACAGCAAGAGGAGACGTAACTAACACCAACACTGCTGTCATTGAACTTTCCATAAGCGTGAATATCTGCTTCAGACCGACACAAGAAGCTGTTCTGCTGCAGACTGAGCCCACCTGAGGGCTCCAACACGTCAAGGCCACAAGGTCAATGTGTGTTTTGGGTAGAGGAAGGGGCGGGACGTCAGTACTGCGGCTCCACCAGCCGATCTCTACCGCACGCACTCTGGATACAAATGAGCAAGATTGCATTGCCCGCTCCCGGGTGGGATCCGGGCTTCATTACTGTACACAGGAGGAGGTGGAGACACGTCGTTCATCTTTATGTACAGTCATTGGCTGGATTGGCTTCACCTCCTAGCTAGCTTTCTAGCATGCATAAATAAAAAGCTGATTTTAAAGTATGCTGACAACGTGTTTGTGTGGTATCTCTTCCTCTTGCTTTCTCCAGGACTTCCTGGAACAAATTTGAACAGGAAGATGTTCACTCTGGCTTATAATAGAGGAGGAGTACGCTTCTACCCCCCCAATTTTTTTTTGACTAGCCCTAACCCCTGGTCTTCAACTACTTACTACAAAACCACCGAATATACCACTCAGCCCTACAGAACCACCACCCAGCCCTACAGAACCACCACTCGGCCCTACAGAACCACCATCCGGCCCTACAGAACCACCACTCGGCCCTACAGAACCACCACTCAGCCCTACAGAACCACCACCCGGCCCTACAGAACCACCACTCGGCCCTACAGAACCACCACCCGGCCCTACAGAACCACCACTCGGCGCCACAGAACCACCTACCCCTCCTGGACCACAGCACCCCCTACAAGAGGTGAGTACATTCACAAGCCACATAACCAGACAGAAACAGATATGAAATCCAAAGTTTAACATTTTAATTAGATTTTTGTTTGTCATATTTTTCTGATGTTTTATTTCCTGTTAAGTTGCGATGCTTTGAGGTTTTGATTCCTGTGTGAGAGAAAAGAAGAACAGGACCCAACACATTCTTCCCACATAGAAGAAAAAAGCTCAATTTTAGTATTAGCATTATATTCAAAACACAAATATTATGTCTTGCTTACTTGTACAATGCAATGTTAATATATCAGTTATGTAACTCAATTAGTATCTTGTTGATTTACTTAATAATTTCACATGTAAAAGGAAAGTACAGACGAGATCACTACAATAGAATACTGGACACTGGGGATGCAGCCATGAGCTGAGTATAATAGGGAAATGTAACTAACCAATATATATTTAATCAGATATTTCTCAGGTTTCGGTTTTGAACAAATAAAAGATTCACTTTAGTCCATCTCTGACAAATGGCATGAAATATTAAAAAACTCCATAACGTTATGTTATACCCCAGTGTCTGTCCGACCGAATTTCAGCTAATTAGCGATAGATGAGTGTCTGTTCTGACGTACAAACACACGATTACAAGTTATTGAAGCCGGGCATCAGCTTTATCAAGAGTTACTGTTAAAATAGCTTTACCAGTGGCGTTAGCTTATTAACAGCTTTACTGCTACGGTATACTGTGCTCCGCTGCTTTATCAGTATGCTTTATCAATATGAATTTCGTTGCCAGCTATTTTAATTGATTTAATCAATTAGTTGTTGCAGCCCTAATCTATTCAGTTTACAGGCTAAAATGATGCTCTTCAGTACATTAAAAATATGCTTACTTATGTTGTTTGCATATATTTGCATTTTTTTATCGACATCTTGCATCTCTGTTGTATTTTTGCTTTTTTTAGTAGTTCTGTTTGTTGTTGTTCTGGTTCTCTTCTGAGCAGAAAACCTCTGCGACTGTAAGTAAATACTGAACTGCCAATAACTGCAGTTCCCCAAATGACCACTAGAGGCTGGCTCCAAAAGTGAGTAAATCCCCATTAGGCCCCTTATTAAAATGCCCAACGTTACATCAGAATTAAACATGTTTACAATTGTGACCGTACATAACTTACTTACATTAGCGACACTTTGAAGGAAAAATAAAGAGATGCCTTCTACATTTTGTTTTAACATAACAAGTTTATATAAAAGGTGTATTCAACAAATGTTCAATGTCACTGCATAATGTTTATATTGATCTTATATTCTTGTTTTTTTTACTTGATTTTGTCAATGAAATTTGTCAATCACTATTCCCCCTATGTGACCCCCGCAGGTGTGTCCGTGTGTCTGCGCTACCTGACCGCCTATCAATCAAACATCAACACACTCTTTACTCTCAGCCCATCAACCAACCCTTTGACGCTAGGAGTCAATTTCCCCAATTCGTATGTACTGCCACAATATGGCTACAACTATATGGTCCTGAAACCATACATAAAGTTCTGGTCAAACATTGAACCGGAGATCTGGACCAGAGTCTGCCTCACTGTGGACACCAGGTGGAATGTGGTCCAGTTGTTCAGCGGCTCGAACATGAGCATCAGGAAGATTCTGCCTAATCGGGTGAGGACACGCATACCAGCACAACTTGGTTATTTTGCAGTTAGAGCCTGATAATCAGACTGAATTAATTTCAACAGCTGAATGTATGGGAGATTTGAGCAGCGATGTGAGCTCTCTTAAAACCCAGATCCACAACAGCCTCCAAACTTTGTAATTTAGGGTAAATGTACAAAACAGTAAGCATCTAAAAACTTCTAAATTAGCTTGAATCCAAAACCGAAATACTGTCATTAAAGTTCTGGTTTAACTTTCCCGATATGAACTTTGCTACACTCAGGAATATATCACGCACATTACGTAAATACTTCCGAGAAATAATCACCGCCAAAGTCATACACCAGCTACTCGGCTGTTTGCAACTAGCCGCAATTAGCATCGTCCTTATGTGACGTATTGGTGGCTAGAGGATTTGCGTTTTTACCGCTGGTCTTTATTTCGGCTGTTATTGATCTGTTTTAGGCTGCAGATGTTGAGTGTCCGAGGGAGGAGTTTTGCTCTTTAATGATTTAGCACTAGGGCTGTCACTTTTCACTTGAAATTCAGAAGGCGATAATACGCTGCCTGCTACAAAGCAATGGAGGAAACTAACGAGCCAAATCGTTGTTAACCTTTCCTGCTTCAGCGTCCCGACTGTGGTCAGAAAGCACAGGGGAGACTTATTACTGTTCTGGTCCGGGGCTGAAGCTGTAGCTAGCTTCGCGGCTAACTCCCGTCACTTTAATACACCTGCAGCATACAGCAAGCAAGACATGGGAGCGCGGCTTGAGTCTTGAGGAGTTTAGGCTTTATTATGCACACACAACCTAAACTGTAGCTACCGATCACTCTTTTCTCTGCTCTTCCACTGCTCCGGTCCCCGACACGTCACGTAACTCGTACACTCACACTTCCGTTTTCTCTCACTCGCTCTACCACCCCACTCACTTAGCTCTTCCCAAAGCAGAGCTCAACGATTCTAGCGTAAGGCCATGTTACAGAACAGATCATCTCAGCACCAACGCACCTCAGAAGCGCTGCATGTAGCACTACGTACCCAATATGTAGTGTACCTCTACGTACCCGAACCTTGTTTTCTAATAGTTATGATCATTTATCTCCTCTTACAATTTTGTGGATGTTTAATAAGACTCAACTTTGATATCACGTCTGATTTTTTTATATTTTAAACTACATTTCCAGAGTCTTTAACAGATGCATGGGCTACCATTTCACTTTGTGTGTGTGTGTGTGTGTGTGTGTGTGTGTGTGTGTGTGTGTGTGTGTGTGTGTGTGTGTGTGCAGTATGCGTGGTCAGGTGAGCCTGTGATCGACTTTCCAGGTTTCGATGGTCAGGTGACAGATGTCCAGGTGTGGGATTATCCTCTCCGCTACAAAGAAGTCTTCAACTACATGACCAATGGTGTCTATGCGTACGTACCAATGTGTGTTTGTGCGTGGCTTTAAAACACCAAAAGTAGAGCGTTTCATATTCCCTTTGTTGACTTCCTGTATAATATGAGGAAACCTATATGAGGAAAGAGGTTTATTAGTGGGTAGTTCAGGTGCACCAGAGATATTTCAGGTATTTAAATCAGGAACTTGGGGCCTTATTTCACTGAGGAAAGCTTTTTGTTTAAAACTGATGCTTTGAGCAGTTTGGAGACATACAGTAGTTTGGCCAACATTTTCAAAGCAAAAAGTATTTGCCTATTTGCATTTACGAATGCCTAATTAAATAATGATAAAATAGAATTATTTATATATATGTTAATTCAAACATTTTGAGGGGAGGAGTAGATATGATTTTTCTTTTAGATTTTAAAAATTTTCCTGAAAATAGTTTTAGACAGAAAACATAATATTATTTTTTATGTTGTTTTTCGGTTTCCCAGAGGGTAAGGTGTCCAATAAGATCTTTTACATATTAAGAATGTTTTATAGTTGTAAAGTTAAATATCCAGTGTAAACATGCTGGTACCTACCTACCTTTGTGTATTTTAAATGAACATTCAGGTTGCAAGGAAGTCGGTAAACTGTGAGCTAACGTGAGCTGACATTCTTTGCAGCTTCTTGATTTAAATGAATTGACATAACGTGAATAAACATGATTGAATGTAAAACTTCGGAACCTTGAAATATTGTTTCACGTATGTCTTCCTGAGTGAGAAAGATCACAAAGACTCCCATGAACCTGCGCTGCTTCACGATGTCATCAACCATATTTTGTTTCCGTTTTGATTCAGAGAGCTCCTATTCAGCATATTCACACAGCAGCCATTTTTTTCTGATGTAGTATAAACTTAGAGTATTTAACACATTGTTATAATTTCTCTGATTTTAGATCTGTCAACAACTGAGAGGACAATAAAGAAAAAGCGTTGATATTGGCCCATATTTCTAAGTAAAACAACAAATAATAACCTGTTAGCTACTGTTATTCAAACGCTAAAGTCAGAGCTTAACCACTTGCTAGTTTAACCACTTGCTAGCTCACAATACGCAAGATTATTATAGGATTTTTACAACTTTCTGGACTTGTTTTGAATCCATATTTTAACATTTTTAATTGTCTCTATAGGCCGTACCGCGGATCCGTCCTCTCCTGGTCCTCCATCAGCTACTCTCCTAGTGGAAACCCACTATTGGAGGACGTCTATGAGAGGCAGGGCAGCCAGCCAATCGGCAGCCACAGGGGGAGAGGGCGTCGGCCAAAGGGAGAGAAGGCGACCAGAGAGTTTTTCAATGTGGGGGAAAGTAAGGAGAGAAACAAAGAGCAGTTTAAATAAAACATACAGGGGTGTGTGTATAAAAAAACTGTTATTTAATCATTGATCAACACTATTAATCATTAGTTTTAAAATATGTGATTATTCTAAAGAATATTTTTTTTATTTTAGAACATGCTTGATTTTATCTTTTTCTTTCTGTGTATTTGTTTACTTAACTTTGTACATTTTTAAAATACAATAAAGAGATGGTGAAGATGGTGAGAACGATAATATTGTTATTCATTGTACATTTCATACAACATATAGCTTCAGAGGTAAACTCACAAGACTGTATAAAAAGATGGCTGACATGACAGCTCCCTAAAAGTGAAGCCAAACCCTCTCTAGTGCCCCCTGCTGACTGACTGCAGTAAAGCCCGCCTCCTCCATGTTAACAGATGTGACATGAGTCAAATTATAAAATCAAAATACAGTGTTCATTTTTCTGACAAGTTTACTTTTAGTTATTTGATGCTATAAAAAGGGGGTGTGACCTCGTGATTGACAGCTCTGTTGACAAATCAGGCTCCTGCAGCGTTCTGTTCCCAAGCAGCAGAGTAGAGGAGGAACGGCGAGAGGAGACGTAACTAACACTAACACTACAGTCATTGAACTTTTCATAACCGTGAATATCTGCTTCAGACCAACACAAGAAGCTGTTCTGCAGACTGAGCCCACCTGAGGGCTCCAACACGTCCACAAGGTCAATGCGTGTTTTGGGTGGAAGGGGCGGGACGTCAATACTGCAGCTCCACCAGCTGATCTCTAATGCACAGAGTCTAAACATGCACGATTGGAAGCGCCCACTAAGGGTGTGTCTTAGCAAATTTTTGGACAAGAGGAGGTGGAGACGAGTCGTCCATCTTTGTATACTGTCACTGGATCTACCGAACTGAAATCTGGAGTTCTTTTGAGACAGAAATTATTATATTGCGCTTGAAGCAAATGCTGAGTTATAGGTTTGTTGGCTTGGTGCATCTACAATTCACATTAATTGTGATTAAAATTGTAATTTTTTATGTTGGCTTGCAAAAAACAGGCACAAAATAAAGTATAGTTACCCAAAAATGAACAGCCAACTCCCCAGAGTGATTAAGTAAAAGGTTTCTACAACCAGCTGCTGACAGTTTTAGGTGTGGAAAATATTTAAATTAGTTTTCATGAACTGCTAAAAGTTTCCCAGAGTGTCTGTAGAAAACAAAACAAAATCAAAGTGTCAGGGTGTTTAAACATTGTATTCAGCCTCATAAAAGTAAACGAACATTATATTGAGGAATATTATTTCTCTGTATTTAGTAAGACATCTGTTTTAATAGCAAAATAACTATTGTACATCATCATATCTGGGCTACCATTTCACTTTACACCTTTATGTACAAAACTCTTCATTCTCTACAGAGTGGAACACGAGAAAAGCCCTCCATAAAAATTCAAAGTGTTAAAATAAGTTTCTTTTTTACAAATATAAAAACTAACATGGTTGCCCAACAACCAGGTGTCACAGGTTTTTCCAACCAGCACGTGATTTTGTTATTTTTTATCTTTACAATTATGTGCTTTACGAAAAGAAAAGGCAACATTTAAAGCATTTATACAACGTGTGATACACGGAAAACAAAAACAAAATCTGCAACTTCAACAACCCCAACAAGTGGTTTCTGTGTTTCTTCAAAATAATGTATGTGCAGAATTAAAGTAGTACAGAGTAAATTGATTGACCTGTTAAGCCGTTAGTGCTGTCAGTAGACATCTATATTTAGCAGGTTTTATTGTTAGATGTCCAGGAATGTTTAAAAGAATCTTTTGGTTCAAATTATTTTAATTTCAGAAACAAAACTGATGATTTTTTTATGTTTTGGCCCTTTGGAATTTAACCAGCTGCCAGAAGACAATTTTGTCCTTTTTTATTATTATTTTCTGCTTTTTATTTTTTTAATTGTTGTTTTTCTTTGCAGAATTGATCGGACAATGTAGTTAAAAGTTTACCGAGAACAATCCAGACGTGTAAAGTCCAAAGTGAATTAATGTAAACACTATTTGTAGTTCTTGGGCTGAAACATGCAGTGAAATGATGCTTGTACAGACGTAGCAGTGCTTACTTTCCCTTTCTCAGAGCGGAGTGTGTTGTATTTCTTTAGCTGTAAAGGACTCTGTGACATGTAGTTCACTTCAAAAACACTTAAAAACAGACTTTAATAATATATAAAACCCTGAGCAGGAACGTCTTCAAAGTTACATTTTTGTCAGGAGTAAATTAAATTTAGTGTATGACTGCGGCTCGTTCAGGCTTTGGTTCTGCTCTCATTCCTCGTAAACTCTGGTGTTGTCTTTACCCAAATAAAAATACTGATCCATCCTTGAAATATCAGTTAAAAAACATAACTGTAGTGTTTCTTTTTTCATTTCATTTTACAGAAATGTAAACAAACGCATATTACCTTTTATAATTATTTAAAAATGTAAGTAAAAAGTTTAAAATGTGTAATTTTTTCTCCTGGCAGTAAAGGGCTTCCATACGCAACTCTAAATTTGGGTTTGCAAAGTTTTAACACGTTCAATTTCTAAGAATACATCACCTTTAACTGCGCAGGTGTCTCATTACGATTCATAAAAACAGGTTAAAGATCATCATGTGTAACACTTGAGTTTCTCATTTTGATGACTACGGCGTCAGGCTTTGTGACATGATTATATTATATAAATCCTTCAGCTCAAATAAATACATCTGTTGTAATCTGTGAAACTGAAAGTGTTCATTCGCTTCTAAAAAGACATTAAGGCTAAATTAAACAAGACAAAAAAACGCTGTGACAGCCATTGCAACCAGAGGCCACGCCCCCAACGTACATTTGTTAACATTCAGAAAAAAAATAAAACACTATCACACATCCAGTAACAGCTGTGTGAGACACAAAATGTGTGGATTTAAATTGACTTTGCATTATAATTACATTTCTGTAGTTTAAACCAGCCGGACCATTCCACCCTTTTGAAATAAAATCGTCTTCTTAAGAACTGACGCACAGCACGAAATAAATTTCACTCTGCAAATTTAGCTTAAATATATATAAAACAAAGGACTCGCAAAACCGTAATTAATCCAATTATGTGACCTTTAAGTTGTTGACTTGTCATATTTAAACCGTCAACAAGAAAACAGAAACGTGTAGATGCTTCCTAAATGTGTTTCCTGTGTCAGTTTCCAGAGAGGGAGGAGAGCAGTATTGCACTGAGCTCAAGTTTCAAAATAAAAGCCCTTCTACAGCCAAGTAAAGAAAAAAGAAAAACAGATGGCATAATTAAAACATTCACTGTCAGTAAAAATCATTTCATACTTTGTCAAAGCTATCTGATAGTAAGTCAGTATCTGGTTGTAATGTCTGAATTCTGATTTGCTCACAATTATCAGCTGATGATTAGAAGTTTTTAACTCATATTTATTACTCACTTCCTCTAGAGCTGCAATAATTTGATTTATTTGATTAACAGATAGAAAATAACTGCCAAGTATTTAGATAACTGATGATTCGTTTCAAGCTGAAGTGTTAAAAAGCGTCTTAAATTGAAGGGTTTTCTTCTTTCTGTCATTTTGTAAATGAAGAGTCTTTGGTTTTTGGACTGTTGGTTGGACAAAGGGATTAATCATAAAAATAATCTGCAGATTAATATGTAACAAAATTAAAATTTTGCAGCCCCAACTCCGTTAAGTTTTTTAAATTAAAAACATGGTAAAAATCAGACTTTATATCTCATAAATTTGACATAATTTGAAGTTTTAAAATGGATCTCAAAATATATATATTTTTTAAAAGGAAAAAATTAAGTAGGTGCCTTACAGTATAATTTAAATTGAGTTTAAGTCATAATTTGGGATTTTAACATTTCTAACTATTCACTGATTCTTTTTTCTTATTGGCAGTTTTGGCTCTCCATAGATTTAGCTCAGACTCCGTCAGTTCAAATAAAAACTGTTGTTTTTCACGCGACAAAAGTGACAAACAAGTTCTGCATTCAGTCTGAAGAATAATACAAATAAAATTACACTCAGATTTCTGAACATTTCAGGACAAGTTTGAATATTTCCTCAGACGTTTATGATCATGTGACCTGGATGCAGGGATGTGATTGGCTCCTGAACTCGCTTCTCTACAGCACCCGAGACAGGAGCCGATAGACTGTTATTACAGGGTCGCTGGTGTTTAATGCTGTGTGTGTATGTCTATGTGTGTGTGTGTGTGTGTGTGTGTGTGTGTGTGTGTGTGTGTGTGTGTGTGTGTGTTTTACCAGTCTAGTCAAACTAAATTATAAAGCACTGCTTGGCTCTGCTCTGTTCAGTTTGTTTGCATAAGAGTGTCTGTGTGTGTGTGAAGGGCACTCTGGTCCAGTGAGCAATGAAGTGCACTTCTTTAAAAACATTTCTTGATTAAAAAAGGATGAAAAAAAAAATCCAAAGTCAGATCCGCCGGACTGCAGCGTCTCGTCTTCAAGTTAAAAAAGTTAAAATAACAAAATGTCAAGAGGCGTACGTACAAAATCCTTCTGCTCTTAGGTGACAAATCCTCTCTGCACACAGGCCAGAAAAGGCTCAGATGAAACTCCAGAGCAACGTTGTGACGAGTCAGAAATCCATCAACACTTCTGTCTTTACTTAATGCAGCCTGTGTTATTAAAAACCTCCTCATAGTCTCTAGACGCTGTTTCAGCTCCAGAAAAGGGCTCAGAGGAGTTGTTATCGTGCAGCTCCGGCCAGCTCCGGCTGGTCGTTTGAAAACCACCTGATCTCTGAGACTGTTGCGGTTTGTGGGAGGAAAAAAGTAAATATAACTGAAGTTGGATGTGATTTAAGGAAACAAAAATGTGCCTTGAGGAGGTCTTCAAACTGGGACCCAGTGTTGAGTTGACGACCCTCCACCTGGAAGCTGACTGGGAGAAGATCCACAACTCCCCCCAAACTTTAAAACAAGCTCAATCTGGGGTTAAAGTAACAGCCCATTGGAGTTAAAGGTCAGGGTGTGGAGGGTTTGTGGAGGATCCCCTGCAGGTCCTCTGGTAACGACAGGATGACAGCCTCTATGTGGGCCCTCAGTTTGGCCACGGTGCCCGGACGCACCGGGAGCTGCTCCCTCTCCGCCTGAGTCTGCAGCAGAAGGAGAAGAAATAGACTGATGAACTGTCTATTAATTTAACATCTTTATATGAAGGTGTCACGTCTAATGCTGCACTGGAGTAACATCATTAGAGCTAAGAGACTTAATATGAGTCTTAAAATGAGCTCAAACCACAAAACTAACTATGACTGAAGAGGAGGTGATAGAATAAACTTATAATTACTGCCGTCTGCGCCCGCATGGTGGGCTTGGATTCTATAACTGAACATGATGCACTTTTACTTTCTCTGATGGTGTAAACATGTTATATTTTCACATCACTGAGACAAAGAAAGCCATTAAAACATGATCTTACATGTCTGATGACTCATGTAGGGTTTAAAAAGGAGCTGCACTGAGGAAGCACGTACTGCAGCCGCTAAATTGATCCTGCTCAACTTCAGATTGATCATTTGTTTCATGAGGTTGCTGGTGTTACGTCCTTAACTTTGCATACAAGTCATCTCCTTTGCAACATTTCAAAAATCCGGCACAACGGGTCTCAAGACAATGCAGAAAAACTAGTCCATGCATTCCTTACTTCTAGGTCGGATTAGTGGTAATATTAGCAGTAGCATTAGCACTAGCAGTATTAGTATTAAAGGGCAGAACTAGCAGTATGAACAGTAGTAGTAGCAGTTATATCTGCAGAGTATATAAGCTTTGGATGAGTTTGTACTGACCAGTTTATCTTTCAGCTTCAGAACCAGATCGACCGTCTCCACCTCCGAGTGCTTCTGGATTCTCTGCTGCAGGTCCTACAGACACACAGACAGGTACACAGTTACAGACAGATGCAAAGAGACAGAGATACAGATGGACAAGGAAGAAAGATGGACAACTCGGAATAAAGAAACTTTGACTGACCTCGACAAAGTTTCAGTCTCACAGTGTTTTTACCCGTTTGAAATCAACATTAGAAACGTAGCATCTTGGGATTGCTTTAAATTTTCAGCCTTTTTACTTTGACGAAAGATTGAGAAAGTGCATCAAATCAGGTCATGAAGTCGAAAAACATATCCAGCTAATTTATTAAGGTGGGCACCAGCAACATATTAAAAACTTAAGTTGTGTAAATAGTTGTACATGTATTAGTATTTTAGAATAACAGTCACGTCTGACTGTACCTGATCTTCACCCTCCCTCCTCACCTCCTCACACAGCGCCTCCAGGTGCAGAGCCTCCAGCTTCTGCGTCATCTCTCTCCTCCTGTTGCGGAACCAGCCATCAAAGTTTGGAGACTTGAGGAAATGCCTTCAGACGCAGAGAAAGCCACACAGGAGGGTCCACATGACGCTCAGGATAATGTGCTTTTACAAAACACTGACACCATAAAATATAACTCTATTCACTTCCTCTTTACAATCAGTTAAAATAAAATCTTTACTCTGATGTTTCAAATTAAAAGCCTCAAGGAAAGGGAGGAAATTTGAGCCTATGACCGAACATTTAGTTGATTAACTGAATTATGACAAAAATATACGGCTAGCGTGATTTTATGAGCATTAAAACTGTCCTATTGTGTGTGTGTGTGTGTGTGTGTGTGTGTGTGTGTGTGTACCTGTAGAGCCCGATCCAGTCTCCTTTCAGCCTGGACGTGAGCTGAGGTCCAGCTTTCTCCAGCGTCTTCATGAAGTCCTGCTGGATGAACGGTCGCAGCTGAGGAGGAGCCTTCCAGGGACTGATGGACTTCTGGAGAGGCATCAGACTGGCCACGTACCGCTCCTGTGACACACACACACACACACACACACACGGTTTGGTTATGTTAGTCGTGTGTAACCCTCCAGCTGAGCCAGAAGAAGTTAATAATAAAGTATCAGTCCTGTCACAGTTAATCAAACATGTGACAATGAGACACAAAAACAGGTCCATGTCAGTATGAGACAATGTTGAGATCATAAATACATGATACATATAATTGGTTACCAGTGGGATGATGAAGCTCTGAGTCAGTTCTAAGAAGTAGCGCCGAAGAATTGCATTTTGGGCCGGCGAGGGTCTCTTCTGTTGAACACCCTGAAGAACAAAGAAATAAATAAACAGAATTATGAAACATTTATTAACTGCATGGCAAAATCAGGCAACTTAAATGATGTGCCCAAGTGTTTCTGTCAACTGATCTGCACGGCCCCTTGTTCAATAAACATGGAGTACAAAAGCACCGAAAAGGCCCAAAGACGAACATCCAGCCTGAGAGATTTAGCCTGGATCAAGATAATAATTAAGTCAATAAAACGAGTCAAGTAGAGGACATTAGCGCTTTTTAGACTGCCAGTTCACGGAGGGCCTGTTACACCTCGTCTTTAATGTAAAATTAGGGCTGCACGATATCGGAAAAACCCGACACTGTGATGAAAAAAATAAGGAAATTATACCAGTTAAAGGCAGTTTTCACGTCCATATAAACAATTAATAATCATACGTGTTATAATTTGGGACTTTAAAGTGTATTTTCTTGTAACAGAACAAAACTCATCTCCTACTGTTTCCACACTTGGTTATGATAAAGTAGAGAAAGTTCAGGAGGAGCGCCACATTTCTTTATAATATAAATATAAACACTTGTGGGCTGCAGTCCTTATACGGTGTGTCATCTACCGTTTCTAACAGTGTTCACATGTAAGTTTAATCAGCGTGACCAAGCTGGTGACAGTAACTTGTAAAGAAAGCTCACGTCTCCTACTTCCTGTCGGCACACACAACCTCATGCCATGCGTGTGCTTCAGATGTGGCAGCTAAAAGTAAACACTCTGCAGCACGTCCGCTCCATGAACGGTCTGTTTAGGGAGCCACAGCGTTAACGTGCACCGGGACGAGGTGCCGCTGATAACGGGGATACACTCACTTTTCAGTCACCTTGCGTGATGGAGCGTCTACCTAGGTCTACGGACTCTGCAGCTCAGCGGTCAGTTCACTCTGTGATGTAAAGAGCCGCCCTAATGTGATGTCAGACGGACTTTTGTTGTAGATGAGTGATGGAAAACGAGAAACTGGCGAGTACTGCTTTTGCACCACGACAGCTTGATGTGTTAAACTTAATGCTGCCTGCGATGTAACTATTGTACATGCGCACATCGCAATTGTGACTGTTACACGATATATCGTGCAGCCCTATGTAAAACGCACGGAGGCTGAATGGTAGGACGAAGTCATTCTGCCTCCGAGCCAGCATCGGAGGTAGTAAAAGAGGCGTAACAGCATCAGTGTAAACAGCGGAGCTGGCAGGGCAGACCGGCCCCATGTGTGTATGTGAAGCATGCGCTGTTTGTTTATACGACACACCTGGAATGCTATTTAAAGACACACTAGGGCGGCTCTAGGTGTTTTTTGATTCAATGTTAAATGTCAAAAGTGGTGTAAGTGCAGAGCCTCGTTACGGCGCTGTGGCAGAATCGCACTTTAAAAAGGGCTAATGGGCAGAGAGCTGGTCTCACCTTCTGAAGCTGCTTGATGATGTCTTCATCTTTGTTCAGATACGGCTTGTACGCAGTGTAAACACCTGTAACACACATATACACACCATAATGTGAGTGGGCTGCGTGACAGTTCTGTGAGGTCCTTTGTTAGGTCGGAAACATTTTTAAAAAATGTACCCCCTTGAGCACTGTGTTAACACATCTGTAATTATGCCCACAAAACCTACAGAATGAATTGACCTGTTGAATAATGAGATGGTCGGAATCATTAGTCCCGTGTTACCACGGATTAATACATAAGAGAGTTTAAGCCAGGTTACTCAGATGGATCATACTAAAGAGCACAAATATTCACAAAGGTTCTTAGGCCTCCGTTTAGAGTGTGAGAACCTGCTGACTGAGATTCACCAAGATAAGTTCAAGGCTGACAAGTGAAAAACAAACTCCATATAAGGAGTTTCTGTATCTCCCAGAATGTTACAGATAAGGCTGCATCCCTGCAGCACCCCAAGAGTGGGAGGCAGAGTAGGTGAGAGCAGGGAGGATTTTTATTACAGGGCGTTGACCCCGCTGATTGGATAGATCGAGTGGCTGGGGGCATGGACTTGTCCCTCCGCCAACGACGAGGGAGCGGAAGTCTAAACCGTTGCTTCCCTCCATCAGTTTTAACCAATGATTGAAGCTTAGTTGCTAAGGCTAACTTGCATCACACATAGAGTATATAATTTACAACTGTATTAGGAAAGGTGATCCTTTTTTGGGCGGCTGAGTGCAGCTAACTGCTTGCAGACTGCAGTGAGCCAAACAGAAAAGGTCCTTGTACAAGCATTAATTTTCTCAGCAATTTCAATAAATAGACGTGTTTATTATACTGAACTGTGGTAGTCCTTTCCTGAAAATTTGAACACCTGACGCCTTCCACATTAAAAAAAATATATATGAAGAATAAAAATATACAACAGATAGAGAGTCTGGAGTATTTACCAGGTTTAGAGTCCAGAGTTTTGAGGTTTTTCAGTTTCTTGACTTTCATCTGTTTGGCCATCTCTCCTGATGAACACACACGTGGAGAGATCAGACAGAGAGTGCAGGTTTTTCATGCATCTTACCTGATATCTGACTTACAAAACAGGGGTGGGCAGCAGAGATTTATATAAATAAATGACAATTCTGAGACTTCTCTCGCTGATGTATTGGACGGCATTGCATTGAAGGGTTATGATGTATGTGTCTTTTATAATTCGGGAGTAAAAATCACATCGCATCTGACTGAGGTGAAACCTTTGAAAAGACAAGCAGCAGGATCACCTACCTGCTTGCTTCATGTCTCCGATGCGGATGATGTGCGGCCAGTGCTGCAGGGTTTTAGCAAAGAAGGGATTGGTCACCCCCAGAATGACTGACGGCCTAAGAAAGACAGAACAAAGATTCAACTACTATTAATACATTTCAGCACAATTACAGGCTTGAAAAGGTAGATGCAAGCAGCAGATCTCTTATGACTATCAGTTCCTACCACCTTAAAGCTCTCAGGGGGTACAGAGTCATGGCAACTACAGAGAACAAGCAGATCTTTGTAGGGAGATAATCTCTGTAGGGGTGAAAATCTAATGTCTGATTGTAGGATCATTTGAACAAGAAAAAACTATTCTGGTTGAATCATACATAGAAAACTTAAGAAATTGAGCTGAAACAAATTAAAACTACTGTCTGTGTTCAGAATAACTGCCAGAGAGAATAAAAAGATCCAAGCTGCTACTGAGCAGGTTCATGTCCACTCACGGAGCCTGCGTCCTGGTGGTGTACTCCTTAAACTCGCTGTCGTGGATGGTGAAGTACGGCCGGAAGTCACTGCAGTAACGCAGAGGAGAGATACAGCTGCACAGAGAGACAGAGAGAGAGAGAGAGAGAGAAATGTAAATGTTTGAATAGTTTGTTTGTGGCTTCATAAGCAGAGCTGCAGCTTCACTAAATACAACTAATGATTTCAGTGACAGAAAAAAAACACATGAGATATAACCACTCTCTGTGTTGGGAATACATTTCCAAACATTTCAGAAGGAATTCACAATACTTTCAAGACTTATTAAGCCGGATTAAAGAAGTTAAATCCTACTTCAAATGAAAAACAAATAGGAAAAACTATTTAAAAAGAAGACTATTTTTATATTAATTTCCTATATTTGACAGGAAAGCTGAAGAGAGACAGGAAAGGAGACAGTAGCCCATTTTAACAACGTTTCAGACATACAACACGTAACAATTACAAACACAGGTCAGCACATTCTGCGTCACATAGCGGTAAGTCATTAGTCAAAGCATCTACGACCTGATGCATCTTCCTCCAACGCCCTAAATTAGAAAGATTTAAAAGAGATCAGCTCCCCCGACCCAAATCCTCCTGCAGCAGAGTCCAAGCTGCAGCGTGCCTGTGATCTAGTCTACGGGTGGACAGCGCAGGCCAGGCAACTCGAGCAATGATGACTTAGGGCATTTTGAAATTTAGCATCAATCAACAATAGTAAAATCGTCTATGTTCATGTATCTATCCCATTCAGATAAACACACACATTCAGAATACCAAGCTTCTGTACTTCTGCTTGCACAATGACCTGCACATAACCCTCTAAAAAACTCACCTGACACAAGCCAGCACAGTATCTGATGACTCCGCTGGCGACGGGGCCATGACCACGAGAGCCTCCCCCAGCAAAACCAACTCCCACAACATCTGGATGTGGAAGAAGACCGGGTAGAAACATCTGGAAAAAAAGAGAGAGATTAAAAAGAGGGGTTTAAAAAGGGACATGTTAACGGGACAGTTGCTCTGAGTTTGTAAAATATGCTGATCAGCTGACAGCAGACTTGTCCCTGTGTGTGATTGGTCATTTGCTCGCAGACAACACCCCTTTAACGTGCACACGCTCATAGAAACCCGGAGTTGATAACCAGCGTCATGTGGCTGCTTAAAGTGATCTCCTTTGTCAGGGTTAGTAAAGCCAGACAACCAAAATATATGTTGAACTCGCTTCACAGTAAAGGCCTCAGGTGTCAGCAGGAGTAACAATCCAATCAGAGGAAAACTGCTGCAGTACCACAATCGACCAGCAGGTGGAGGCAGACACAAGCATCAGAATCAGAGTCTGGCTTTAATGCAAAGTAGGTTTACACATACAAGGAATTTGTTTTGGTGTTTTGGTGAAGAACAATTATAACACAGCTAGAACAAAGATAAGTTAAAGACTTAAAGAGGCAGTACGAATAAAAATATAAAAAACAATACGTATAATACAAAGTATGTACAACAGGTGTAATTAAAAACTGTACAGATGTGCAGGATACTGGTGAGCGCAACAGCTTACAGTATCAAATTAAAAAACAGCGCAGTGTACAGACAACATACAACATGTGTATTGTGGAGGAAACAATGTGACCTGCAGGTCTCACCTGAAGAGGTCGACTTCATGGATGGTTGGGAGCACGATGGACACCTGGCTGTCAGTCTGAACACACACACAATCGTATTCCAGCAAACACACAATTAACAACTCTTTATTTTTAAATTTAAATTTCATCTTACTATCCATCCTACTTAAAACAATATTTCATCCCATATAGAACTTCATACAGTCTAAGGCACACTGAATATCCTTTTGTCTTCGTCCCTAGAATTCGCAAAGAAAGTGGGCGTGCTTTCAGATTTAAAGCTCCATCTGACTGGAACTATCTGCCCAGTTCAATGAGCTCTATAACCTCTGTTCATTTAAGGCATCTCTCTTCAATCATCTTCAAACAACCTGCTCTTGCTTTTAATCATAAGTGAGAAGTTTAAATGATGTATCTCGAATACGTCATCAGACATTTACAAATGTATATATGTAAATAGCTATGTATGGGTATGTGTAAAAATCATCTACTGTATGTATATTGCTATGTCTAGAGAGGTGGGGGCTGTCAGTGGTTGGGCCTAGGAGAGCTTTTTGTATGTGTGAGTGTATTTGTGTTGTCGTTCCTGATGTACGGTATCATTTGTGTTTAGAACCCCTTAAAAACGAGACGGTTCATCTCCAGGGATTTATCCTTCTAATAAACTTTAAAATGTGTGTGTTCTTATGTGTGATCACCTGGGCAGACTGGACCAGCTGTGAGGTTCCTGGTTTGTCGTAACTGGTCGGGATACGAACCTGCAGCAGCACACAGATTTCAAACAGTCACACAACACGTATAAGAAACTACTGACAGACGAGCACAGCTTCAGTTTGCTTTAATCAAACATCCGGTGATAGTGTGCACGTAATACGTGATGATTGTTTGCACAAGGAAAGAACATGAGTCACAGTATTTCCAGGTGCGCAATACCTGTTCATGCTCTAAGATATGATTTAAATGCAGCGCACAGTATGTGGTCCTATAATGTGTGGGTTTAATCGTAGAATCACTGATCAAAAACATTAAGATACACCCCTCATTTCTGGCCAAAAACTTGCTCCCTCGGGATCTACAGAGGACGTCCAAATGGTCACCTCTGGCTCCAAAAGCGTACCCAACAGTAGTCCATACACCAGCGGTTGTGTGCATGACCAATCATTAACATCATCAGTTTACCTGCTGTGACGAAATTACACGTCTATCAATCCGCATCTATTGAGTGCGTGTGCGTTTACCTTGATGACCACGCCCATTATGGGCAGCGTGAGGATTCTTCCAGGATGAGGCGTCGGCCAGCGGTCTATGTCATTACAAGCTGTCAATCAAAGACACAAACAACAGAGATCTGATCAGAATTTGAAGGGATCAATTAAAATATGTATCTACACTCAGCTGCTGTAGCTTATTATCTACACCTAGAGGTAAAGGTAACGCAGGTTAACATAACTGCCCTGAAATAAAACCTTCATTTATAGGAGGTAAGTTGTATATTTAACTGGGACCAAACAGATTCAAGGTTTGGTGAAACCATTTTTAGAAAGGTTTGGAGTGAGAAGTGTTTAAATCATTTCTCTAAACTGAAGTAGAAATAAGTAGAAAGATGGACAAGATGATTCAAACAGGTACACAAACTCTACAAACGATTAAGTTAGATAACACCAGAGGCGAGCTCTGGCTTTTTTGAGACTTTTCCTTTCAAGTGTTCAGAGCAGGGGATAACTGATTTGTCAAAGTTTCAACATTTTCCATCATAACAGGGGTGTAAGTTGTGTAATTGGCTTGTTTTAGAGAAAGACAGACAGGTAAGTAGAGACAGGTAATCAGACTGACCCGCCTCCAGACAGGGCTCCTGTTTCTCAAAGTATTCTGGAGCCATGATCTTCAGCAGCGAGTGGAAGAAGGTGACGTAGGGCAGCTTACTGATCAGCACCAGAGACTGGTAGAGAGACAGAAACACAAGGAGAGTTAATATTAAGATTTTTATACATGTACAGATTGATTTGTGACTCCTATTCTGCATTGTTCTGCACACTGACCTTCTGGAAGTATCCTCTCTTCAAGGACTTGTCTCGCACCTGACGGAAGTACACATAACCGTAGTAATGGCCCTGGTCTCTCTGCAACGCACAGAATCAGAACACAGTTTCATATCTGACAACAGGACGATTGAAATGTATACAGTCAGTGTTTGTTTAGAAATATGGGTCTGTAAGTTGTGTGTGTGTGTGTGTTTGAGTCCCAACCTTGAGACAGGGTGGTGCGTCACGGTCTGTGTTTTCCAGGAAGCAGCCAAGTGACGACTTCCTGTTTGAGCCCTGACGGAAGCGGAAGCAGAACTGGGTGTCGCCAAGGCAGCCTGGGAACACAGCAGAGCGAAGGTGGGTTTACAACGGGAAGATACTTCCTGGTTAAGGAATGTTTTGCCTCTGACATCACTTATAAAATGACATTTTTGATTTTCACACTCACACCTACGGACTATTTGAAGCCTTTTTTACACTGCGGTTCCGCCTCAGCGCCGTAATGAAACTCCGTCCTCATGTCACCTTTGTCATCTTACATTGGACCACGCCACGCTGGCGTAAAGCCACCCCAGTGTAAGTGTTTTTAAATAGCGTTCCACCGTTGTGGAAGCAAAACATGCGCGAGGTGTAAACAAACAGCATGTGTTTTAAATACACACACACGGCGCTGTTCCGCCCTGCCGGCTCTGCAGTTTACACAGACACCGTTTCGCCTCTGTTGCTACCTCAGATGCCGGCTCAGAGGCGGAACGACCTCGCCACACCATTACGCCTCCGTGCGTTCTACATAGAAGATGGAATGTAACATAGGCGTGATAATCCCGCCTTGAACTGGCAGTGTAAAAAAGGGCTTTAGACTCACCATTGAACCCAACGAGCATGTCTTCGGACTGTGGGAGGAAGCCGGAGAACATGCACGGGGAGAACAACAACTTTACACTGAAAGGCCCACTACGTCTGAACCAGGGTTTGAACTAGGAACCTTCTAGCTGTGGGGCGACAGCACTAACCACTGCACCACCGTGGAGCCCAGAAGGACATTTTTCTTTAGAGAAAACTACACGCACATGAATAGGACAGGAATACCACAGAAGAGAATTGACTGAAGAACAAAACAGATAGAACAAGGGCCATAATACCTTCTTGTCCCTTATCCTCCTAATTTATAAAATGCATCGTGAGACATGGCTGTATACAGTCCACAGTGGACTTAAACAACTGGCTTATAACATAATACTCATGATGGCCTCTCTACCAAGGTATACGTCTCTGTTGGCTTATCATGAAGACAAAACATAACAAGGAATGTGAATAACTTAGGCTACATCAACAACCAAGTTTACCCATCATCATTTGACTTTGCGGCTATGCTAAACAGCTTTTCTTCCCTTCCAAGACAAAAGCATACGCTGGCAATGTCAAGATATTTCGACATCCAGCGAACAGCCTGGTCGACCACCAAAAGCACCACAAAATGAAACCTACTCTTAGCTGCTTTAACCGTCACTACACCTTCTGCTTCTGACTCAATCAGCACCACTCTGACTTTCAGTGTGACACAAAAAAGGAGCTCAGCAGATGAATTTCAGCTTGAGAAACATCTTGTGTGAGTTTATATTTTGCTGTGATTCAGATGTGTTTTTCTGTGAGTAAAATGTGCACCGGTCAGTTTCTCTGTGTCTTCCTGGTTTCCTCAGGATTCTTGGACAAACAGGAAGAGGAAGCAGAAAAAATTAAAGAGGAAATAGGAAGTGCCCGATGAGTCAAAGACTAAACCTTAACCTTTACATGACCTCCACACGTCCTCCAGCAGGCAGGCACGCACTAAGAGTGAATGTGTGAAAGAGAGTGAGATAATGATAGGACTTTAAGATAAAACACACACACACACACACTTCAGCTCACACTCTGACTTGAAGGCATTCCACTTCAGAGGACACACACACACACACACAGATACACACACACTTCCCAGGGCTGGACTCAATGACATCATGCAGTCGTGCTGCATTCAAGACCACCCAGCATGTACCACAGCTTTCAGCCTAAAGGGCTCCGGAGTCTGCTTATCGTATGTTTGTGTTTCTGTTCATCAGAGCATGTGAGGCATTTTATCTAAACCTGCGACCCTGCACGCAGCGCAGAGGAAATACAGGTGAAGTAAAGTGAAGAAGAAATCACACACAGAAGAATTATAATAAGAGAGGGAAAGACTGGCCTTGTTTTGATAAACCATTACATGTCTGTTTGGAGTGTGCAGTAGACTGATGACTCTTCTTCTACACCTCTATGGTGGTGTCTGTCCTTACGTTTGCCATAATGTCCCGGTTTGACAACCTCTCATTAGGAGACAAGAACAGGTTGCAATGGATCATTAAAGCTGCCAGTAAGATCATCGGCATGAAATGACCTGATCTGTGTCACACCTTCTTTAATACCCCTTTCCCAGCGAAATTAGCGCGTTGCAGCAGGTTTTTCAGGCCCGAGAAGACCCGCTTATTGTATCTATTACTCATTCAGTCTGTTTATCAAACTCGGTGCGGACAAATTTGGAACGATCTTCGAGCGCTGCTTGGACGGAGACGGGCGGAATTTGTAGCTGAGATGACGAGGAGTCGCAGAAGTTACCGACGGAGCATAGCGTCGCGCCAGAAAGGGGGCAGAGACAGGTTTTGTGTTCCCATCAATGCCGATCGGAGCCGAGGCGATAAATACCCGGATCTCCTGCAGAGTCATTTCACCCGGGTCTGAATGCCGGCTGTAGCCTTTCCCACTAAGCAAAGAAGCAAGGTGTTAGTGGGTGTTTTGGCCAGTGGGAAAGGGGCTTAGGAGAGCTACATTTAAGGCTCAAGACATCTCACAGTGTCCTCATAGTCCTCTCCATGGAGAATTTAAGGAGGTTTGGATAACCAAAGGCAAAGTCCAACAGGGGGAGAAATTATTTTACCACTCAGGCTGTAAAAAATTTGGTTTTAGGGCTGCAAGGTTTTGCAATGGTTAGCTAGAAGGTTCCTGGTTTGAAGCCAGGTTCCGACGTAGTGGGCCTTTCTGTGTGGAGGTTGCATGTTCTCCCGGTGCATGCATGGGTTCCCTCCGGGTACTTCCTCCCACAGTACAAAGACACAGTTCATTGGTGACTCCAAAATTGCCAGTAGGTGTGAGGGTGAAAGGTTGTCTGTCTCTATGTGTCAGCCCTGTGATTGACGGACGACCAGTCTAGGTGTAGCTCCGCCTCTCGCCCAATGACAGCTGGGATAGGCTGTTTCATGTCTACTGGTTTGAGCCCAATTTAAAGTTCTGACAAAAAGTGTAATAATAGTGTAAATTATTCCCATTCCTACCTCCAACACAGATGCCACAGTGCCTCCCCTCTCTATCTCATGTGGATGTAAATACCCGCAGATTAGAGATTAGAATCTGCACATAGAATTCAGTCTCTTGTAGTCCTGTGTGCTGGAGTTAAAGAGACACCAAAACAAACCGTGCCACTACTCCTCTGTGGACGAACTGAACGTTAGAGAGCTGCAGATGTTCAGTGTAATGCGTCTCTCTCCTGGACACACACCTTTGGTATATATATATAGAACCTCTGTACGCATTGTGTCCTAATCCTGTCGTCATCCTGCGGGCAGCATGTTCGTCAGCTTGCCTGCTGACTCACATTTATCAAACACACACACACCTGCAGACAAACACGCAATGCCACAGAGGTGTTTGCGCTCAGGTGTTTTGCATGAAACCAATCTTTACTCCTCTTTATCTACAGTCTAGTGTTTCACATAAATGAAAATGTCTAAAAATGTTTGTTAGCTTATTTTTTCTGGGCTTTTTATTATATCTGATAATGTTAACTCATTTCAAAATGGTCCCTGAATGCAGCTTAAGGACCAAGAAGTTTGAAAGGCAGCTAGTGAAGCCAGAGCCTCCAGGTTACGTTTCAGAAACGAGTAGGGATCTATCAGCTGTTAAATTCTTAGTTGATAACACTGCCTAAGACTATTTACCAACATTCAACGGCAATAGGTTTTTCCTGCCGATATTCATTAACCATTTTGTGCCAGGAAATAAAGAACACTTAGTTGTCCAAAAACAACTGAACTGATTTTCAAGTCACTCAGTCCGTCATTAAAAAAACTTGAAATAAGCACAAACTAAATCAGACATAATTAAACAGACAGGCTTCTATTTAACCTTCTCGTCTCCCCCAATTTCTGACGTTATGGCCTACTATTTACTCCACCTTCGACTGTGGCTGTTCTGAAACCCTATGGTTATGTTTACCTCCCAACCTGGTCTGCTAACACTTTACACGAACCAGTAAAATTTGAATTTAATTTTAAGGGGCTATGGCTGTCAGTTTAGGTACCTCAGTGTATGCAGTTGTCCGCCCATGTACAGAGGCTACAGTTCTCGATGTTGCGGCCTCTGGCTCGGCTCCCGCCCTCAGCCCTTTGACGTGCGTCATCCCCACTATCTCTTTCCCTGTTTTCAGCACTACCCACTGTTCTCTCTTTATTACGTGCAAAAAAGGCCCAAAAAATAAGCCCTGTAAAGCCAGTCCCTACAGTGGTCTGTTTGTTCTGACGCTTATAGAGATATCAGACATTAAAAGGCTGAAACAAGAACTCACCCGAGTTGGAGTCAGGAAAAGAAAGGTAGCAGATGCTGGTTTTCTGAAAGAGAAGAGAATTTTGTTCATATTTGTAATTCAAACATCCAACACAAATGACAGATAGCAAACAGTTTAGGATTATGTGGTAATCCCTACAATGAGCAAACATGAAAAATATTACAAATAATATACACTCAATTTAGAAGCCATTGTTAATTAGCATTTAAGCATGAATTTTACAATAAAAATGTAACTTTAATTTAATATCTGACTCACCTCTTTCTCCGAAAGTTTGGAATGATGAGGATAAATAACCTGGAAGACAGAAGAACAGAGTTACAACACATCTAAAAACTGTGATCAGCTTCTTTGAAACAAACATCAGCACTTTTTCTTTAATACCTTCTGAAACTGCAGCTTACTTTCTGCATTTGATTAAGTCACAGTTAGCAGTCTCCATATTACAATTTAAGACATTTCTCGATAATGATCTCGAAATGTGTCCACTGATCTAAGGATCGTACATGTTGAGAAACTTCTAGTCAGATGTGTTTTGGGTGACTTGTTCTTTTATCTCATTTGGTACTGGTGAGTGGAAAGTATTCTGGAGCTGCATTGATAGCAGCTTATACAATTAATAGTAAAGCATCAGCATCAATTTAAAGACACATTAGGCTTGATATTGTATATAAAAACACAAAACTATCTGCCTGCACACACATTATTATCGAAACATGACAACACAAACATGACAAGCTGCTCTAATAGGAAAAAATGAAAGTAAGATCTGCAGTCAGTGCTCAGTTCTTTAGAGGAAGTGAAATAGAAGGCCTTGCATGAGTTTAACACAAATAAGTAAATGGATTCAATAACACATGCAGTATCTTATTGGAAAAATTTGTTATCAGCTAACTGATTTTGTATCCTAGATTCCTATTAAAACAGGTGTTTTTACTGTTAGCCTGTTCGACACCAGTGGGGTTCAAACCTTCCATGCCAGAGATGCCTTGCTCAAGTTCCCAAATTTAAAATCTGAAGTAATTCAATGTGTGTCTGTCTGAGGAACAGTTTGAGCAAAAATACCTCATGTGAACTGATGCTGTTGGAACAGACTAACATCTGGGAAGAAAGCGCACACACAAAACTCCCCATAGCTATCTGTTAAAGACTTACTTAACATACTGTAGAAAATATTCTGCTGTTTGAAGTTACATTTTTGTGTAGAAATGTCAGCGCTGTTAGATCAAAGTGAAACTAAACAAAGAAATAAACACATAGCATTATGGAGAGGTCTGTGGGTTCCTTTCCAGGAAATAGTCGAAGCCTTCGATAACTGCTAACTTAAGCATTTTCAGTCACAATGTAGAGGAGTTTACATGACCCAGCCGTCCGCGGTAGATATGTCTGCCTCACCTCCACCGCCTGTCCCAGCTCCAAGTCGAAGCCGACCACACAGATGCAGTGCAGCCAGGTGGAGAAGCGGTCCCAGGGCAGTAGGAGAGCCTCCTCCGGCTCCTCGTCACCGCCGGGCCCAGGGGGAAGAGTTATCTCCTCGGCCGGGGAGATGCTACTAGCGTCCTGGTCGTCCAGATCCTCCGGCTCTTCGACCTGCTCCCCCAGCTCCTCCGGGCCTTGCAGAGCCATGGAAACGGCCCGACACGGACAATCAGACGCTCTGGAGAATGTTAAAAGTTACCTGAAGAAGTTCACTACAATTTCTATCAGGTATCCCTCAGGCAACAACAGGGGGCAAGCAGCGGTACGATAACTAGCCACCTAGCTAGCACAGCAGCGGCAGCAAGAGCGTACGTATGACGAGGGATGAAACGTGCAACGTCATCGCGTAAGGCCGTCCCTGGCGCTGAGTTGTATTCGAGTCAAGTTAAAGCTTCGTAAACCAGACGTTGCAAAATGAAATAGGAAAAGTTAGGAGTGATAAAACTTAAAATAGTTGCAATAAGTTAAAATGGTGATTTACTAATTCAAACGTTTGATTCTCTACGTCATAATAATGAGAGTTAAACAATTATGAGACTATGTGTCACATTTTAAAGCCCAAGTCAACAATATCAAATAAGTTCGTATTTTTAAACCCAAACTATAAAATCTTAAATCAAAATTTAGTTTTGGAATTCATGGGCCATTTAGAAGAGCTGCAACAATTGGTTACTTTACTGATAGTATGAAAAATGTATATTCCAATAATACATTATGTTTATGTGCGTATGTGTGTATGATGTATGAACTATGTGGCTGCAAGCCAGGGAAAATGTCAGATTGAGCTGCTTATTTTCACAAAAATTAGATCAGAAGTAGATTAGAATAGAAAAAACCTTGAGAAACCTTTATTGACAGATATGCTGCACATTATGAGTGATGTTATGATTATGAAACCTGTATTTATTCTAAAGAACCTTGTATTTCCATGGTCTTATTCAAAGACTCTCAATACTTGCAGCTGTTCTGCAGGATCTGCATTGTTCCCCTTCACATCATCAACTCACATTTTGAATTAATTACTTCTTAAATTACAGCCGGATGCTGAGCCTGAGTCACAAACAAGGCATTAAATCAGCTTTATCTCAATCCTTTAATAGTTCAGTCACTCAGAGCCAGCAGATGGATGAAGCAGAGTGGGGGTGCTCACAGGGGGAGGGGGTTCAACCTCTGATGACCAAAGTTGTGACACAACAGAAACATAGGTGAGAAGATAAAAGAAAAAAACAAAACAATGCTTCCATTGTCTGAGCATGCCAAACAATTAGATTTGTTCACAAAATTGTATAACAATTTAATGCTTAATGTCTAATATTATATATGTTTATCTTTATTATATAAGTTAATCAATATTTAATTCATGGTTGAAATGTATATTACACAAATAAGGAAGAAAACTTTATGTATAGTTATACTAAATTATTCAAAAAATGCCTATATATCTTTTGACCCTTTCGTGTGATCTTTTTCAATTGGAATTTGCCAGTTGTATGAAAATTGTAAAACATTTTCTGAGCAGTTTAATGACTTCTCACTGAATCAATTAGTTTTTGTAAAACCCTTTCTTCAAGATAGTTAAATGAATATTAAATGAAATGCAATATTCATTTTAAAACAACTGCACATTGCATGATTAGAACTTTAAAACGGCTGGGCTAATAAAAGAAGTAATAAGCAAAAGCAATGTTACAAATTGTTTCACAGGAAGCAGAAGTAGATAATAAAATTACAAGAGTTGCAGAAAGAGCATCATAAAACAAACCTCAGCACTGATAAACATGCAGTTTAATAGCTGGAGTTTATCTCTCAGTGTTGTGTTTGTTACTAACACACAGCCTCTGTATAACAGGACGCTGTGATGTCAAACTGCGCTAAGAAGCTAAACACAGTAAGATGCTGTTAAATCTTAAATAATAGTCAGACTGTTAGCGCTGTGACAGCTGGTCCCCTGCTCGCTCTGCTCTGTGGGAGGGCCCGGCACGGCTGCAGGGACAGGGACCCGGATCTATATCATTTATCATAGATATCATAGATATCATGACCAGGTTACTGTAAACCTGCAGGAAGTGTGATTCTGACACACAACAAGAAGCAAAAAACTCTCTGAGGCTGTTGCTGTAGTTTGTTTACACCTCTGGTTGATCTTTAGAGTGTGTGTTAGAGGCTCAGTCCTTGTCTCGTCCTTCACTCGGGTATATTTGGAACAGACTGATAATCGGTCTGATCCTGAAGTGATCCTGCAACAATCCTCAGACCTGCCAAGACCCCCAGCAGGACCACGTCATTGTCTGTTTCTTATTATGCTCTGTTTAATGTTGTGATTTAACTTCTTGATTTGTTTATTTGTTTTGAGTTCCTGTGTTTGTGAAGCACTTTGTAACCATGCCACATGAATAAAGCTTTTGTTACTTAACTTACACGCTCATATATACTTAAGATGTTGTATTGAAGGAACTTGTTGCATTAAAATGTGATTATATTGCATAAAACATTAGCAACGCAGGGTTTACTTTGGTGCACAATAACAAATAAAGGGAAGCAACCATGTGACTCTTCAAACTGCATTTTCTTAGTGTCTTACATGCATACATGCATACATGCCTCTAGCTTTGATTTTATATTGACTGTACCTTAATATCATTATGCTTTGTTGGGGTTTTAAAGGTACTAAATAAATAAAGTCATTTTTATTAGGTAAACGACAACACAGCCAACAAATACATAACAATTACAGTTAACTGCCTGCCCGAATGGCAACACAAATCACATTATAATAGGTCGAAATAGATCAATTATGAGGGGGAAATTAATATATAAACATACACACAAATATACAGACTTAGACATTATATCAATACAATAATGCACATAGACATATGCATTTACATTAGAAGGATGTTGGAATGCAAAGTTGTGTGGTATTATTTGCATAACAATAATCGTGAGGTTCTACGACCTTGTGCACAAAAGATCCTCCTCTTTGTCAGTAACAATAGTTCAGGCTCTGATTTTTCCATGCATTCTTTACTCTTTATACTTTCAGCAGAATGTCTCTCTTACAAGGGAAACTGCCTTTATGAGCTTTGGTGCAGGACTTAACACGCAGCCTGATGAAGAAATGTTGAGCACACATTACATGGCCGTAATTTGAAACATTAACAATAAATTATGCATGTTTTTTGATAAATGCAGACAGAAATAAACCAAAATGAGCAGCAGTGATGTATCATGATGTTTTATCCTCCCTGTTCTGTCTCATCCAGCATTGATTTGGTCTCAGCTGTCGATTCAACAGAACACAGCAGGGACATTTCTGAAGGCTTAAGCAGAATTTGATCTCCTCCCAGCCCACCCTGCTGTCCCAGTCTGTAAATCAAATCACCTGGACAAAACCTCATAATGTTACTGTAATATATTGTTTTTTTGATGTTCTTATTAGCATACTGTTTGTGATACTGGAACGTTACATTAGTGGTTTTATATTACAGTTTACTGAAAAGTAAAGTATGATGATGACACTTCCAAAATTGGCATCCATACTATCCGTTTAAGCTTCTAGTCTAAATGCATATATGTTTAATAGGTCTTCATTATATCTTAATGTCTAGAAACTTTGATTTAGTAAATCATAATGATGGCACCAAATAATCTGCAGTTTCTTATTCATGTTGTTTTTTTTTAATAATATAATTTCCAATCTTCCAGTCGTTATTTGTTTTTTTCTGCAAAAATTGGCCTCTACAGTTCTAAATCTCCAAATTAATTGCAAAAATCATAATCTCAAATTAAGATGAGGTTTTTGCCAGTCAATTCATTTAATGAGCTCAGCGGTGAGTGGAGAGTTGATGTGACTCGGTCAGTGAACGCACCACGCCTGTCTGCTCTCTAGTTACAGTATGGCGGCTGGGACTTGCGGAGGAGGACAACTTCTTCTGGATTCCTTCCACAAAACTGTGGGAAGGCGACGGCTATAACTCATAACCGTCACGGCAAACACGACCTGGACTGAGATAGACGACGACTGCGCAACTTGTGGCTTTTACCGATATTTTTCCTGTGAGATAACCGGGCTGGTGTGATGCGTGAGGACCCGCAGTCAAGAAACTCCCCTGATTTTTCCGCGTCTGTTTCTGCCCTGACTGTCAGTTAGCCGGCTAGCTGCTTGGTAGCTCGCGCATGCTAACGTTCGTTTGCAAGGCTCAGTAGTAGCAAAAAGACGGGCAAGCCTGCTGCTTTTGTTTGCTCCGGGGGACAGGGATGGCATTTTGCCTCCATTCGGTAAGCGAACTGACTGAGAGGAGAAGGGAGAAAACATTTGAAGACCTAGATGATAAGTTTGTCAACACTCATTAGCCTAGCCTAGCCTAGCTTGTTGGTACAACGCCAGAAAACGTTGGCCGAGAGTTAGCGCTTAGCCTGTGCACTAGCGAGCTAGCCAATTAGCATTTTAGTTGCACAAGACGACCTGCTAATCCTCTGTTCATCCAGGCTGAGTGTTTTGGAGCCTCTGCACCAGCTAATTCTGAATTAAAGAGGAGCCTGAACTGCTTTCAAACCTTAATTGGCCGTTAGTGTTAAATAACTCAGGGGTGTTTTTTGGTGACCAGTCTTGCTAGGTGTCGTTAGCGGTCTTATAGGTGAGCTCTGGAGGGAGTGGTAACGGTAGGCAGCTAGCTAAGGTTCCCTGTATCAGGGTGACAATGTCAATCAGATTATGACATTTTGTAAATGACGAAGAAATTAAAGATGACACTTTACTAAACGCCAAAGGTGTGTAAACCGATTGGGGTGTAGGTTGTTAGCTTGCTGCAGGACAAGACTGAACACAACCAGAAAGGGCGCTATAATTTGGTTAACTGCTCCGTATTGATATCAAATAGTTTCCCAGATTGTTAACTAATTCGATAAGTAATACCAATTATTGGCTTGAGCTGTTGCTATATTTGGACGCTAAATATCTGCCTGACTGGCTTCCCTCGCCTGCTTCATGTTGGAGTAGTTTGATGGACGTGGAAGGCTGTTTGCCAGACTGTCAGTGCTATACTCAGTCATGTATGTCTTGACACATGGCACCCTGGTCTGTACATAGTGCCTGCTGTCAGATTTAAGTGTCGTTATGTAGCTTTGGTGGACAGCCAGTGAAGGGAATGTCTTGTCTTTTTTATACTTGTCGCTTTGTTTTTTATTTTCAAACACAGGAGAGTCTTGTTGAATCAAAGTGGGGACACAGGGCAGCCTGGGCTGTATAAAGTGGACAATGTTTATCAGTTAGTGCCTAGAAGCTTTGAGGACTAACAATTTGGCCTACAAATAGGCTACAGATATTGTAGATTATTCTTTGGGGATTGTAACAGAAGACTGCCACTCTGGATCAAGAAAACCTCTCCCTCGTGTCTGGTTGGAGTAATACTCTAAAGCCAAAATCAATGCCTTCAGCGCTGGCCGTGTTCGCCTGCCGACCCAACTCGCACCCATTCCAGGAGCGGCATGTATACCTGGATGAGCCAGTCAAGATCGGCAGGTCGGTGGCTCGGTGTCGTCCAGCCCAGAACAATGCCACCTTTGACTGCAAGGTGCTGTCCAGGAATCATGCCCTGGTCTGGTTCGACCACAAGACCGGCAAGGTAAGAGAAGATGTCAAAATAATTTCATTATGTATTTTTCCCTTCAGGATTGACCTTCCTTCAAGCTGGCTGAATTTTGTGTAAATCTTTGCTCATTTTGTGTCTAATTTTGATGAAAAATCTAAAGTGAAAAGCTTAGAAGCATTATCCCAAACTCTCCAGCAGAAAAGCCTCTTGGACTGAACCATCATCCTATATTTAGATCAATAGAAGTGCTGCCACAAACACAAATGCTCTGTTTTACATGATAACACCCCGAGCAAGACTTTCTCCAAAGTTTGAACTGTGAACATATTCGGTTTGTTTAAAGAGGGAATATATGGAGTGTTGCCTCACATCGACATGTCCAACCCTATACTTGGAGGGTAATCCCAATTGAGCACAGGAAATGTCCCCAAAACTCAAGAGATCATGGAAAACGCAGATGCTCATCTTGCTTTTTACTCTACTGTCTACAGCTGTTAAGGTTAGGATGTATGTCATAATAAATATGAGCTATTTTAAGACAAATTCAAGTTTTCTATCATATAATAATATGGTAAGTTTCATGGTGTGTGTAAGCTTTTATTTCACATTGGACTTTTGCTCCCATTTGTCTTAAGTACAAGGTCCTATTTTGGGTTGTACCTTCATTCATAAAACATGTTTTCTTCATCTGCAACATTTATTTTGACATACTGCAACTGAAAAACATAAGTCGTCAAGTTTGGGAACACTAAAAGCTTAAGCTCACTTTGCTTATCCTCACTGTCGTGTGGTAAAACAACAAGCTAAAGCAACAAAATCAAAATATATTGACTAGAAAGAGGCAACATAACATTTTAGAAGAGAAGACTAAAACATGGCAAGAATTTCTCAAAAATCAGCTGCAGGGATAATTTTCCTCACTGGTCTTCAGCTTAGTCAAGGACTAAACAAAAGTCAGTGCAGATATTCAGTGAGGAGCGATCAGACTTAATTCTTCTCAGAGCAAACAACCTGTTATTTCTTTCAAATCCACAGAGATTTGAGATCTGAAGAAGACAAATCAAATCTGTGCGTCGCAGCATCTGTTATTGTGCGGCTTCAGTGTCTCTGTAGAACAGGTTGAACAGGCTGAGACAGCCACGGGATTACCCAAGTATGTAGCATGCAGGGACTTTGAAATGCACTGTGTGTGCGCTTGTGTGTGTCCACAGTATAAGCTATTTATAATGACACCAGTAGCGTCATCCTTTCCTCTCTCCAGGGATAAATGCACACACACATGGACTGACCAACATGCACACACCAACATGCACAGATTTATTGGCACTGAGGATTCACTTTTTATTCTGTATTGAAATGGATTAAACAGAGGGGCTCTTCTTTTTGTTGTTAACACCAGAGTTTTTTATGAATCAGGAAAGGGCTGTGTTGGTACTGTGTTGAGCTGTTAAACAGTCAATAGACCATCAATACAATAAACCTCGACAGTTGTCTTAAGATAAACAGCATTGCTGGTTTGTAGCTGGTTTGTACAAGAGACCTCACAAGTGTTTAATGAATATACAATAGGCACTCTATTGAGCCAAACACAAGTGGATTTGGCTTTGGATAAAGACTTTTTATGCTTAAAAAACTTTACACGGTCTTATTAACCCTGCTATATTTAATGATGTAATATTTAAATAAATATACTGTTCATTTATTCCCCTCTGACCAATGGGTCAAAGCCCCAGTAGCCCTGGTTTAAGTCTGGCTGGACGTTTCCTGTCATCCCTCTAACATTAGCCATGTGATAAAGGCAAGAAATCCCCCCAATATTAATAATAATAATGATATAATATTAATGGGAGAGGAGAGGACATTAGGTCTGGATGATATAATGTTTCTGCATTGGCCTTGCAATCTGCTCATGTGCTATTGTCACACTGCAGGACCTGTCGGGTAACGCTTAATGTCTCAAACACAAACTGCACCTCACAGGGTTCTAATTTTTGATGACTAATCGACAAGAAATTTCTGTGATATAACATTAGTGCACCCTTTAACAGAGCACATAGCGAACTGATTGCTGTACAAGCAAAGTCTGTGTATTACCTGTGTCTAAACATGCACATGACTTGGCTTCTGTCAGAGCTAATGTTGAGGCAGGTGTTCAGTTATGCAAGGCAGCTTTTGAGTGTGTGTTTCCTCTTATCAGTGGCTATGGTAGATATGGGTTTTTTTTCTGAGAGGTTGTGCCACAGAATGTACAGTATTTTTTTTGTTGCTACACCTGTAATGTACGTACAACTGTGTAAGTCAAAGGCAGAAAAAGATGGTGAGCATTCAGTTTAAAAAGTAACTGTAACACTGCTCCACCCAGATCTCTCTTTATCTTTCCTTCATATGGATAAATCTGTTTGTTGCATCCGTTTGAGAGTTTTATATCCTTGAACTTGAAACACTTGATCATAGTCCAAAATGATAGATAACTTGTAAATAACACAACTTGGACAAGCATCTCCATAAGAGTTTATTAAGAAGCATGCTGTTTTTACCAAATATCTTCACACTTGTTTTATATCAAAGAAAAAAAAAGATATTGCAATATTCCCAATATAGTGCAGCCTTAATACAATCAACTATCCTCAGACACAAAATGTCATGTGTTGTGATTATGAAAATTCATTTGAATTATGGAAACTGTTGCAGGACTACGTCTCTTTGTTGCAAACAAACACTCACAGACACACAGAGAGGAATTAAGCACATAGACCTGGTACACCTCATTGCCGTAGGTTCCTCTTAATAGCAGTAAGACCATTGTTGGTCACATGAGTCTGCAGTTTAAGGTACAAAAAAAACCGCAGGCAGTTTCCTTTTGCTGTAAATATGTGGAAATGGCGTCCTATGTAAGCGTCTACCTGAGTTCAGAGTACCACTGAAGCGCCATAAGTAAGGTTAAATGTTAATGAAAGCTGTTGTAAATGTAATTTATAAGATGTATTGATACTTGTGTATCTGTGATGCTTTTTGTGCTCAGCAGTTTTTACCTCCATCTTGTCTGTGTGTGTGTGTGAAATGTGTGAGCAGGAGAAGGGCAGGTGTGATTGGTTGCATCCTGTGATTGATGAACCAATCAGTTGGCTCAGTGATCCGGTAGATTGCTTTATTATTGATGCTATCATTCTGTACATCAGGGCAGGGTTGACTCTTACTGTAAGATGTACAGAGATGCCTCACTTGTCTGAGTGACTGAAGCAAAACCTGCTGGTTTAGATCAGTGAAGCATCATCTTTTTACTTCTTAGACTCCATTGTAGCTGCTGGAAAAATCCTACATGATGACATAATGCCTTGAATGTTTGGTCAGTTTTATTGTTTTGCAGCCAGACTGAAATGTGATTAAGGACTGAGACCTTTAGCGCTGTTATTACACGGTATGTACTGTAGCCTGCTGGTGTCTCGGCATCCTGCCGGGACAGTCGCCTTGACAAAGACTACTGTGAAGGAAGGACGAACTGATGGACACGAGCACAGCTGGTGGGATGAATATCTAAAGGGCTTCTAGAGAAAAAGTGTTCTTATTTAAGCAGCAGCCATCATGGGAAGGTTAGCTCAGACCCAGCTGCTTCGCTCTTAACCCTGGAGGTCCAGGGACCGCAGTTTGGGAACCCCAGAGGAGCTAAGATCCAGCCAGTGGAACAGCCTGCAGTCCAATCAGAGGACTAATCTGAGAGACGGTCAGATGAGGTGTATGTGCTGCGTCAGTTAAGGTCTCTCAATTAAGGTTCTTTATAATTATCGTTAATACGACTGCTAACACCCAGCTGACGTTTGTTTACATTCTACAAAAGTAAGACAAAGACTGCATAACCATGCTGGAGGACTTAAATGTCACAGTTGTTGGATCTCAGTTGTTTTTTGAGTTTTTTTTTAATAACTTTCTAACAATGCAGATGTTGATTGCAGTTAGACTGAGTTAATGTGTATTAATACGCTGCTGAGAATAGTGCCAAAAAAAATGTACTCCATCTAAAGTGAATCATAAATTTATATGTAAGCCATTTTTTAAACTTTTCAATAATAAGTAGGAAGAATAAAGCTTTGAGTAGAAATCCACAAACTGGGTGGGGAAAACAGCCCAAACGATATTAAATATTGAGACAGACATCAACTAAAGACGGGGAGAATTCACACAGTACTTATATGGCGACAATATTGTGGAATTTTGAGCATTCCCAACTGAAAAAGGTGCCGGACTTTTCCCAATTATGACCATACAAAGGTACTCCAAAGGTTTATTTCCAAGACAAATATCTTCATTAAACTATATTTAACATTTGTATATACTTTCAACCAATTCTAGTGCAGACCAGACCTGTTCACCTGTGATGCTCTTGTGCATAAGCTGCAGACAGTGCTAAGAGTATTGTGATCGAAGGAGCTGGAGCATGCTCTGCGGGACAAACTACATGATGACACAATTTCAATGTGCTCTGTAAAAAAAGTTGTCATACTGGTACATTTTGGAAAACATATACAGGATGTAAATATCTGTATTTTGCCCATATCTGCCTATAGTATCGCTTGACCAATGGATCGCCCTGCCTGTAATTAAGAGATGGACCAGCAAATTTCTGAAATTTGGCCCAATTGAATTTGTTGACAGATAAACAACAGAATGACACTGGCCTTATACTTGGAACATTTTTTATCATGCAATTTTATTGTGAGTGAAAAAGAAGCAACCGACGGCCCGGTATGGAATCAGACCTTTATGATTTTGACATCTAAGGCCCTCTGTCCACCAAAGTGTTTTTTTTTACCCAGCTTTAAACACCTGACGCTGTTCTGAAAAGACCCAGCTGTTCGAGCTTGAAAGAACTTTTGTATGTGCAGTATTTATCTATTTTTTGCTAAGATTCTTTGGCTGCTAAGGGTGGTATGTTTGAAAATGTCTGCGCAAAGTAATGTACGTACGCTTGACCCTGCTCTGGATCAAAAGAAGGATGCAGCATTTAACAAACAGAGGAGAAACTCGGGGACCAGCATTGTTTTTATCTCCTCCATTGTTGTTGTTGTTCTCCACTTGTACATGTAGGATGTGAAGGCTGAGATGTTTGTCCCGCCCACTCTTCTCTGTGATTGGAAAGCTGGTTAAAACGTGACGGTGATGAGCGCAGTGTTTAGAAATGAATCAGAAAAAATAGTGTAGAGTAAATACCACTGCAAAGAATTAACAAGACATACTGGCTTAAGGAAAAGGGTCTCTTGGGAAATCAGAGCCCTGTAGTTGGGAAAACAACAGGTGGATTTATAACTCAGATAAAAGCTGCGTACATTGTAGGTTTATCAGTTTAAGAAGATGGTGTTTTGCATGTAGCCTCACTGGGACCCTTTATGGAACTGAGCCAATGTAAATGTTACACCTGTGCTTTTTCTGTAATGACCGTTCAAAATGCACCCTAATAAACTCAATGCAGGCCAGTTATATAGCTGTCAGTAACTGTCATTAAACTAACCAGCCTGTCAGTAATCCAATCCATCAGTCCCTGGTGTGTTCAGGAAGATGCGTAACAGATCAAACCAGATTTAGACTATCAGTGGAGATCTCTGTGATACAGCTGTATCATGTAGAGTTATCCTGTAATTGATTCATCCCCTGAGTGTATGCACCAAACTTTAACATGTGCCAGTTGAAGAGATCAGAACAGGTTTATCCCTTTAGAGGACACAGAACATGTCAGAGCTGTGTTTGTTAACTCCAAATACAGAGCTCTTACAATGAGCTATAAAAATCGTCCAAGCTACAACGAGGTTTAGAAAGTAATACAAGAAATGAACATTAAATATAAATTCATGTTAGCTGCTGGTCAGATTCTGGTTTTGGTAAAGCATGCGGCTGCAAGCAAGAGATGCTAGCATGCTAGCATCTGATCGATGGAAGGTAAAATGTCTACCTTCCTCCTACATGAATAGTCTGCTAGCGGGTGGTGCATCAGTGCTGCAGCTATGTGTGATATAATGCGTGAGCTAAATTTGTCTTCTCTTGTCCTGCTTGTTTCCCTGCTGGAGGCCTTCATGCCCCATGCAATACCTCACATCAGGATCTGCAGAGCTTTTCTGCAGGCCGTTGTCACGTTTGGTCAGTCCTCTGGAGGACTTGGAGTTGAGGAGTGAAAATAATGCTAGGGAAACCCAGCCTTGTATTATAGTATGAATACATGGTTTGTAGTCTTATCAGCTCGATGCCTCATAGTTTAAACAGGTGTAAATACCAGTCAGCAAGTAGAAGCTTGTGCTGGGCTCCACAGAGGAAATATCCCTGCAGCGAGGTGAAAACAAACCTCTCGAATTATCTGTCACAAAACTTTTGATTCACCGGACTGGGTTGATAAATGATTGGGCATGGATTTTGGTAATAACCTGTCCTTTTTTATTCAGCTTTTGTTTCAATCTTTAAAAAATACCAGAATCTGAATAATGTTGCCTCCTTTTTTTCTTTTAACAATTTCAGTTTGTGGTGTGTAATGCACTTTACAGCCCTGCCTGTCTTGCTTGCATAGCTAATAAGTTGTTGTGGATTTAAGGTCAATTAAAGTGTTTATTGGAGGTTTGTGCAGCAGTCAGCTCTGGGTGCTGCAGCCTTGGCACCACAGCAATTAATTTTCCATTTGTTTCATCATGTAGATGCACATCATGTATTGTTTGTGCTGGGTGAAAGATTAAATTATTGCCAGTCTAGTTGCCGAGTTAAAATGAGAACACACACACACACACGCCCTACAGTAGATGAGTCATTAAATTGCTGTAGGCCTCAGGTGGGGCCAGATTTACTATGGAAGACAGATTCTCCTCTCCCTAAACCTTCAGTGTAACTGCTGGACCACAGATGCCTCCTAACAGGAAGTTTGTGCTCTCTGACACAGACTGAGAATGAATGGATGGGCTTTTTTAATCATAATGCTACACACCATATGTGTTACTATTTAATTTGTGTAATAACCCTTCCCAGTGCTATCCAAATAAGCAAAGGTTGTACATAGTGTGTGTAGTTTTTAAAAATGTGATGATTATTATCTGTAGTATTTATATTGTTTGTATATTTTATTTGTTGACTAGTCTTTACTTTATTCTGACTATTGAGCTGCTGTAACAAGCAAATTCCCCCCAATGGGTGATCAATGAAGGATCTCTTATATCTTTAGGACGAGGAAGTTACTAAATATCAGGGTGGGTGTTACCGTGTTTTGGGAGTTGATTAAATCCAAAAAATCTCTGAATAATTTCATGAAAACGCAGAGGGCTAGCGATTCTCTGATAGTCCTTTTGCCTTCCCGATACCAAGGCGCGAGAATTTGCCGATACAGAGTACAGATGTGCATTTTAAGCCAAAATACTATTCAATATTCACAAGGAAGTATTTCACCATTATTCGTAGACCGCTAACCCCTGTGCATGCAAACTCTAAATGACTGTATTGTTGTAGACTTATTACATGCTAATGTTACCTGGGTAAGTTTGCACTTGACCTCATTTCTTGTTTCGAAGGAGTTCCACCCAGAACTCTTTGACGACTGCAGAAGTCTCTGCAGTTTTCTCTGGTTCTGCATCTAACAGCACCACACCTGCTTTACTGGCACCTCGCACTAATGTTTTCTTCTTCTTTTGTTATTTAATGGCGGCTAGCAAGCAGCTGTCAGATGCGCTAAAGCCACCATCTGGTGGAAGTAGCACACTAGAACCTGAAACACACTGTTGTTGTTTGTTATTGTTGCATCATAAGTTTTCTGAAACCAGTTGATAATTTGGGGTTTAAAGAAAATATAAGATCTGTGCTTTGACTGGTATCTTCGCCAATACCCATATAGCGCCAACACTACTCTTAACACCACTGTAAGACAAAGGCAACACACATTTCTGGGAGCTTTATGAATCAGGGCAGGCTTTCAATACAGCAGCATTCAGCAGCCTCTGTAGTCTGTACTCTGTAGTTTTAGCACGTGAGAGTAGTTGGTTTCGGTAAAGATCAGGCATTAAATCAGACATTTGGTGGAGAGCACTGCTGGCAGCAAAGCAGAGCTGTTGTTTGGTATCAGTATTCCACGGCACGATAATGACCTCGATCTGAATACCAACACAGCACAGGAACGCTGATACACACACAGGACTCAGCTCTGTAACTCTGTTTAAATCTGTGAGTGTGAAGGAATAAGACGCTGCTGGCAGGACCGACACCCTGGCAAACTCGGCTCTGGCTTTCTGCACGTGTGTGTTCAGAGATAGTAATACTGCATCCAGATACCAGAGCGGTACACCGTGATGGAGCAGTGGAAGAAGTGGCTGGATTCTCACTATTGGAATCTGATTCTTGGTTTCACATTTCGATTCAGGGTTATTTTTGAATTGGTGCTTGAATTATTTTGGTGATATTTCAAGCTAAAATGTCAAATATTTGCTGGTTTTAGTCCAAAATGACCAAAATTGCTGCTTTTTGACGTGGGATGAAATCTCTTTTTCAAGGGAGACCTGTAACAAGGTAGCCACTTGGAAGGACGTCCAGGGTCAGAGGTCACAGTGCCTGGGTAGCAGTTAGTGTTATGGTATTGAGAGAGGATTTCCCTATCACGCTTCCTCCCCGATCTTGAGCCGAGTCATTAGATGCTGATTGTCTGCAGATACCAAGTCCCAGCTGCATACTTGCATTTTGCCAGATAATACAGCTGCACCGTGCACCCTTCAGGTACATAAATTATGCTTGACAATTTGATAGTTCTGCAATGCATTAAGAAAACAAATGCATGCATCCAAGCAGTTTTATAGATTACAAGCTGCACTATAGATCACAGCAAAACAGAAGAGACTCTCAAACTAAGCTTAAATGAGTTCTGTAAATGATATAAACAGTCTCAAACTACGTTTTGCTCTCATTTTTTGAGTTGAGAAAGGATCGGTCTCGTTGTGTTGCTTTGCAGAAAAGCTTAACTAACTACTGACGTAAAACAAAGGATTGGATTGGCCTCATTATAGCTCAATAAGCCGATAACAATCAGTTAAAAATTCCTTAATTGGCCCCAATACCACTCTTGAGATCAGATCAGGACTTTCCTAGTATTCAGTGTTGAGCTTTGGTGCATGGCCTCGCGGTTGACAGTTGGAAAAGAATTAAAGAAGGTCCAGGTCCAGATGACAATACGTGAGTGAAAAATGTAGTTTTCTTTCAATTTACATCAAAGTTTTTTTGTATGCACTGTCTGCCTGCTTGGTAAAATGTTTTCAGCAGATGCGTCCTTCTTTCCACTTCTTTTCTGCTGTTTGAGGTGTGAGTGTTGGATCATAACACGTGAAATTAACTTTTATGACCTTGAACCTGATACGTGCTAAGTTGGAGCATGTTCCATAACTTGTTCATACATGATGCAATCCTTTTAAGAGCATTTATTTTCAGAGTGCATGGGTGTTAAAGCCCATCTTTTATTTGTCTGTTACATCACTCTATTTTACACCATGCATTATGTGGAGCTTTGTTTCTGCTTAGCTTGTTGGGTCCTAAATGTTTGACCTGTGAACCTTTTAAAATAGATTAACATACCAACCACAGCTGAATGTTTTTCAGGCTGGATAAATGGTTATTGTCAAAGTGCCAGAAGAGCTAACGTGTTGGTCTTGACCAGAATGAACTCCAGTCGACAGGTGAACCAGTTGCTCTTCTGTCTGGTGAAGCAACTCGTCCTGAGGCTTCAGCTTTTCAACACTTCCTCAACACTTCCTCAGACAGGAAGGAGGATGCTGTTGGTGCCATTAACACTCATGAGATTATTGTTAGAAGGCACCACCAGCCAACTGAACACATGATGCTAAATCCTGACATATGGCTAATACGGTACAAGTTAAGAGTTTAAATTACAACCAATTGACTCATCCAGATGCTGCACCTTTTTAGAAAAAATACAGTAAACAAACATATGTCTTAAATTAACTTCTTTATGTTTGAACTACAGCAAGCATTGGGCCTACATTGTGTTAAACTGTACAGAGATTTAAAATCCTCCGTATCGTTTAATAATGCATGAATAAGTATTTAAGTCTGAAATGACGCTGCAGTGTACTAAGTGATTGATTGATCTGGTTGGCCTCAGGACTGTTAGTATTAAATGGTCATTGTAGTACAAGGAGTTCCTTAAGTTCATGAACGAAGATTGGTTTCCAAGAAGTCCATCATTAAGGACTCAGTGGGATATTTCACGACTACGGTATCTTATTTGAGATACAGAAATACAAAAACAATACATGTAAGCTGCTTGGTAAATAAGGCTGCTTTCACACCTGAAATCTGTTTGTTTGATCTGAACCAAAAACCAAATTCTTACAATGTTGCATTTTGCCTCCAGTTTGTGTTCACACTGCAGCTTCTACCAGTGAACAAAGGTTTTGATGCATGAAGAAACTGCTGTCTGATTGGTCAGAATTTCCATGTGGGAAAACTCCCTGAAGTAAACAAAGAGAAGAGCAAGAAGAGAATCACAGACTTTAATGTTTTGTTGTTGTAGTTTTTTTTTACCATTAACTGACATTGTTCCACAGTTCGATCAGTTCCATTCTCCTTTAGATTTTCTCTGAACAGTTTGAATACCTCAGTGTTCTAGTGCGTTCCCACAAGCATTGGTCAAATTGTTTGGTCAACCCATATTTCTGCAGTACTGGAGCCCTCACCTGGTCGCTCCCCCACGTCTGTCCTCTACTCAAATTGCTGCCTGGCTGCGTGGCTGTAGCTGCAAGTGTCAACATCTGTTAACAACCCACAATGCACAGTGTTTTTCCCATATTACGTCCTACTTTAAGTCCGATTATGTTGAATCGAACTGGACCGTGGTTCATTTGCAAACGGCCGACTCCCGTCTTGTCTGGTAGACCATTTTCGGGTGGTTTGGCCTGCCCAAGAGTTTGAAAGCGTGTTTTCACCTGCCCCCTAAGCTTCCTCCTTTCGACTTATATGTATGTCACTTAACCTTCCTGAAAGAATACATAAATCATTTGTGAAGTATTCAGACTAAACTTCATGTCAAGAGCAGCAGCAGAGGGAATGGTTGTAGTAAAAGAGAGATTACCATTTGCCTTCATTGGTTAGTGAGAGGAAACATGAAGCCAGCAAATGATAACTTGAGGTGTCTTCTGAGTTTTACGCACAGTCTAATCAGGGCTGCAGGATGTGAAAAAAAATACAAAGTGGTAAAATCTAAATCATGCTGATGGGACACGTGTTGAAGTCTGTTTTAAATAAACCTTATTTCTTTAATCTGGAGAGCAAGAATAGCAGGCCAGGCCATCGCTGCAGCACATCATTATAATGCTGTTTGTCACTGTTCTTTTCGTCACCAAAAACTTGCAGCATGGACATGAGCTGATTAATGTTCCTCTTTAGGGGTCCAACTTGTGCTTATTTACACTGTTGATTAGTCTGCCCGTTATTTGAATGATATATTGATTAATTGTTTACTCTATAATATGTCAAAAATGTGTGAAAATACTTCTTTTGACCAACCAACAGTCCAAAACAGAAAACTCTTTTTTTTCACTATCACTAATGACAAAGAAAAGCAGGAAATCCTCGCATTTATGATTCTTGTACCACCTAATGTTTGACATAATTACTTAAAAAATTCCAGAAATTATAAATACATTTGCAACTGGCTTATATTTATGTTTCAATTGACTTACTGATGAATTGACTAATTGTTGCAGCTTCTAGCTTTCTTTTGTGTGTCCTCACGTTTCAGCTCCAATGATGGCACTTTTTATAGTAAAATCGATGATAATTTGGATGGAGATTTGTTGGAGTTGTCTTGTGATGTACAGATGGACCCTGATAATAGATGCTGGGAGATGCTGTCTTTGGTGCGCTCTCTCTTCCCTCCTGTCTTTCATACAGACCACTAAAGGGAATGCGCTGAAAATAGGCCGCTGAAAATAGGCAGCTAAAATCTGTAGCCCAAACTCACGCACGCCCACACTCACCTTTCAGGGAAACACACACACACACACACACACACACTGGGCTGCAGGAATATGCTCACATGCTGACTGATAAAACCATCTCTCTGTTTGCCAGCAGCAGCAAACAGTCTGTTTGGGAAATGATGGCAGGAGTCCAGACTTCAGTCGTTTGGCTCTCTGCACCGTCACTCACCAGGACCAACAGACACAAAATCAGTGCATAGCCTCTTTCAAACACTTTAAAATGCTCAGCCAGTTTTACACATCGGCATCACGTTTGAAAGCCCCCTTCAGTTAACTTTGCTTGTACTTCTTGCAGAGCTTAACGGGTGACATACCAGGCAATCTTTCCCTGCGCACATTATACATAGCTTTTGCTCTGGCTTTGCTCAAGTGGAAGTTTTCAAATATCACGTGAGCACTGCAGCGCGATCCAAAATAGTTCCAACGTGTTTAAGTAGTGATTGCCTGAGCATTGAAGGCACATTCAGGTAGCAGCTCCTCATTTCTAACCAGCTCTGTTCATCACTTTCTCCGGGTGTAATGACAAATTGATGGCTGCAGGTTATTTCGCAGTTGCTAATTAATGTGAGAGCGGAGAAAGTTTTCTGTCGCCACGTTTGTGTGCTCTCTGCAAGCTGTTGTCTGAACTCAGCCAATTGTGAGGGAAGAATAAATTATATGACCATGTTTGTTTCTATTTTAGTTATCAGTTTTAATAATGATGAAACGTCAGTTTGAAGAATAGCCTGATTGTGTAAATCAGACTGTGTAAATGTGCATATTAAGTCTATAATATCACTGCTCCATCATTAGAGCACTATATATTAACTATAATGATGCTTGTGTATTCCATTAAATTAATATGTTGCACAGAGGTCATAAATCAAAATCAGACGGTAAAGCGGAAGTGTTTTACCGCTCTCTCTCTCTCTCCTCCCTCTTACAGTCAGCTCACTCAGCTCCTGAATCAAGAGACCTGATTGGTCAGTAGGTGGTGTTTGGTACAGGTTGATCTCTTAGCTCCAACATAACCTACTCCGGAGCAAGATAGGTGTTCGGCATAAGTTACCATGGTGATCTACACCGGTAAAAAGTAAACCACCTTTGTAGTACTGAAAAACTGGAGTTAACCCGGAAGTTACCTCGATAACCGCAAATCCTGCTTCGAATATATCAACTGAGACAGTGAGCTCTTCCTTATTAAAACATACTTTTATTGGCTAGTCTTTCCTGATATGTATTGCATTTTAATTAAAAACTCTCTTAGATTATTTATTTCTAATCTTTGCTTTTGCTTATGATTTTATGACCTGCCTGTTTTATTTTGCTGCCTTTGTGAAACACTTTGTAACTTGGATTTTGAAGTGCTCCATAAATATAGATTATTAATATTATTATAAAGGAAGCCTGAAGAAACCAGACAGTTCATTAGTCAAACAATGTAACTGATAAACATATGCTAAAGTTGTCTATCACACATTTATCAGGCAAAATAATTAAAACTGCTGGTAAACAAGCTACCATTAGTTCAGTCTGCTTTACCAAGAGCTTGTTTTTGTGCTAGGATTTCTTCAGTGTTTATCTTTGGAGGATAACAGAAGTTCACATTTACTGTAGCTTATATTCCCCTCGGTTCCACTTAAGTTATTTTATTTTACAGAAGACAACACTTAATTTGCCTGCAGTGTAAAAAATCCTTTGCGGTGGGAAGTGGAAGTTGCTGCCGTGTATTTCTTGTGCAAAAAAATGCAGACTAACTGGCTGCTCTGGCTTTTGATAATATATGATTGTATTTTTATCTATATATCCATATCTATATCTATCTATATTGTTAAAAAGTCACAATTTGTCATCCTTTTTGGTGTAAATTATTTTGCTAGCCACTATCCAGATTGTTTTAAAACCTAGCCCTAAGAAAGAAGCTCCACTCTGGAACAACGCTGTACAGTCAGAGGGGTCTGTTGTTTTGTTTGGCTGTATATAGTTAAATGTCAGTATCAGATTAAGTGCTATATAAAGACAAAAAATCTAGTTTGAACAGTCATCATTGTGACATATTCCATGTGTAAAAAGTGACGATCATTCATGGCTATTTTCGTTCTCTCTCTTTCTCTCCAGTCTCGAACACGTCTCTGCCCCTCTTCTCTCTGCTCATCACGGTGTTAATATAACAGGTTTATCGTACCAGTCATGACTCGCTTCTCTCAGCGTGACTGATCCATTCATTTAGAAAGTATGGAGAAAATCTCACGCCTCAGTTCCAGGCCTCTGGTGTGACCAATGCTTTGACATGCAGCAACACAAAAGAGCTTCTTCATACTTTTATGAACTCAGATTTCACGGCCTCTTCTTTGTTTAACATTTGACCTTCCTCTTCACTGCCGTGGCTTTGACTCCTGATGTTGAACCTTTAGTTGCTCTTTGATCTGTAATGTATTCCTTTTGTGTACCGTTATCGTTATTGCCTTACAGTTTCTTGCTCAATATCTTTAATTCATTCATCGACTTTTCCACAATTTCCATCCTTTGTTTGTTTCCCTTTTTTCTGCAGTAATTATGTAACCCTTTACGGCGCAAGATTTAGTGAGATTTTCACTTCAGTTAAGTTGTAGATTTAGAACGATCTATTTGGCTACTGTAACGATGAGTGTCTGTGTTTTATCTTTTTCTGAGTTGGTCATGAGTGTTCAAGAACATGTTATCAAGTCGGGAAGGAAATCTGTCCTGGCTGGCCCAAGATTCTCAGTCTGACACGTGTTTGGTTTTAATATGTTATCATCTCTCCTAACCGGGAGAAATCTCTAGAGAGCTGCAGAGCTGTTCTGACGTGTCAGGACTTCTTGGAGGGCGGCATGCGATTAGACAGCAGTTTGAACTTGTTTTAGTCAAATGGTGCAAAAATAGGATGTAGAACTTTACTAAAAGACATTTATTGCTGGTAATAGTTGTAAAAGATCAAGCAACTCTGCAGGATCCTTCCTCTGGGCCCACAAATATCAATTTGCCTGAAACAAAGTGGTGGACCAACAAACCCACTGACTGCCATTGCAATCCTTGCAGTATGGCTAAAAATGCTAATGGCTAAACAGCTAATCAAACATAGGGGTTTTTATTTTCGTAACAAGTTGTGTTTTTCTTTTAATGTAAAAAAGCGTCTTGTTGTGTTGGACTATGGTGATCTTTTGTATGTGCACGCCTCTGCTCAGTGGCTTCATATGGTTGATACAGCTAACCATGCATCCCTGAGGTTCATTACCAACTGTAAAGCTCTGACTCACCATTGTGAATTATGCTCTCGGGTAGGATGGCCTGCTCTGGTGACCCGTAGGCTCACACATTGGTACACTTTTATATATAAGGCAATTCTTGGTCTGCTTCCACACTACTTATGTGTTTTTATCACGCAGAAAAATGCTGGACAATATTTACTGCGTTCTCCGGACTTCATCTTACTCTCTGTCCCAAATGCTTGGACAGGAATTGGGAAAAGGGCTTTTGGGTATTCTGCACCCTCAGCGTGGAATTTGTTGCAGAATGACTTGAAACTGAAGGAACTGCTCTCGCTAAATGCTTTCTTTTTTTAATTTGTCCCCTGCTTGTGCGTCTGTCTGCAACTTTGTGTTTTTTGCTGCTGTCTTGGCCAGGTCTCCCATGAAAAGGAGATTCTTAATCTCAATGGGACTACCTGGTTAAATAAAGGTTAAAAAAGGCTTGAACTCAACCAGGTCCATGGGGTTGTAGTTTAAATACAACTTGAAAAAGCCTTTTGTGTCTAGAGCAGCCTGTAAGTCTCATTAATGTTTTGACTTAATGGCATAAGTACCCTGGGAAAACTAAAATACATAATCCATTTTATTCTGAGTAGTAACTAGAGAAATTTCAGACGTTGGATACCTAATCTCATGTCGTCCTCTGAGGTGAAAGTATTATGTCTGGTTTAAACCTTCAGTTTCACCTGTAAGATCTACTCTGAGAGACTTTCTCTGTCAGCTGACCTCTACTACTATCTCTCTATTATCTGTATGTTCACGTGTGTCCATGTGTGCCGCATCCATCCAAACTGGTGTCATGTGCCGACCTGCTGACTGGTTAAGTGGCTGTCGTGCCTGTTGGCTGCCAGCTGATGGTTTCCACTATTTTGGAGGATAAATTCAAGTCCAAACACAATTACATTGCATTCATTTAGCTGACACTAATGAGGGAGGAGAGAGAGAGAGAGAGAGAGAGAGAGAGAAATGGAGGACAGAGAGGGATAAAGGGTAGCAGTGTTTACCCGGGACATGTTCTATTAGTGGGTGGAAGTGGTGCAAGAATGTTTGTGGTGAAAGTTGAAAAATGTAGATTGATTTGATAAAATGGGCTTCTTTAATTCTTTTTCAAATTGTTTTCTTTCATTTTGGGCTGCAACTGACAAATAATCTTCACTTGGGAATAATCTGTTAATTTATTTCTATAGTAATATACAGCTTGTTTGGTCTACAATGTTGAGGCAATGTTGAGAAATGTGTTTCCCAAAGCTAAAGTGAGAACATATTCAGATATTTAGTAGGCGAGTGAGAAAAAATCAAACCACTAAAGTATTGTTATTCTTTCTACGCTGCGTCTATTGTTTTATTCTCAAATCGATTGTTATGGCAATAGGTTGTTGAAAAGGAACAGACAAGTATAGTGGAGAGTTTTGCCTGAGCGTTTGTTTTCTTCTGCACAGCTTTTCCAGACTGGACGGCACTGTTGTAGCAGACCAGGAAACTTGGAGATCGATTGCATTCTTTTTTTTGATTATCCCATGTGATGCTACTTAGCCAATTAGACACCAAAATGCCCCGTACACAAACACACACACACACACACGTAAACACACACGTAAACACACACACGTAAACACATACACGTACGTACACATACAGTCTCTATAGGTGTATAATTTAATTTCTTACCATGGTTAGAATAACTTGTAACATCCATTTGCAACAATCTGCACTCAAGTATCATTATAGTAAAGAATGGGGAGAGAGGTATATCATGCCATCTCTAATATATAGACAACTGTTATAGAAGAGAAAAGAAACCAGTAAATATTCACATCTGAGATGCTGGAATCAGGGAAATATGACTTTTTTTTCTTTCAAAATTAGTCAAATAAATGATCAAAATAGTTAAGTTATAGGCGTATAATTTTTGTTGTTAAAAGCTAATTGAATAATCATTTCAGCTCTTATTTTGTAGCCCTGAGGATGACAACAAACACTTGGTCTCATGGTTCAGAGCCTCTCACTTGGCCTTTGCATACCAGCAGACTTGAATGCACATTGCCACGTAAGGATAATCAAACTTAATTTCAGGAGTATATAAAAAAAAAATAGAAAGTCTTGTTTGATAGAGAGCACGAATGTAAGATTATTGTTGTTGCATTAATTTTGAAGGGGATGGAGATTAATCACTAATGGCTGCAGTGGAGAAGCAGAAGGATGAACATAGAAACATTGATGGACAGCAGCTGACAGACAGGCAGCAAAAATGTTTAAAGCTGCAACAATAAGGATTTTAATTGATTTTTGATTGACAGAAAATAAATTAAATGTGAGAATATCCTTATGCATTTTTTACTATTTATTTGACCTTAAATCCTTGAATTGTAAAATGATGTCATTGCAGAGCTAAGTACTGATAGTGAGAAGATCAGCCTCACATAATCAGACCTTTAGCGTCAAGCCTTTTCAACTGTGCTCTTGAATCATTCATTCATTCTTTTGAGTTGAAGTCAGTTTTCGCAGCACTGTCTGCACTGCTGATGGACTGTAAGTGTGACTGTGCCTCATAGTTTGTCAGCTGGGATTAGTGCAGAGTGAGAAAATGACTAGCTGCTGGTGGTGGACCGTGTCACTTTAAAGTTCATTTTCAGCCATCACTCTAACTCTGTTAAAAGAGGAAATGATGAAGCAACTGTGATTCAGCATAAAACCACACTTTGTTTTTTGGAAATGAAAGAGACTTCCTGTTTGACTCGTACGGTTCAGGTGGTTAAAAGTAGTTTTGGAGATGAAACGCTGCCTGAGATCAGAAGGGACAGAAAGACGCGGGGAACTCCTGTGAGAGATTTTTCCTGTCGCCTTTATTCAGGTACGGAAACTAAAGAAAGGGACAGCGGTTTCTGTAGCAGGTAGCACTGATCAGCAGCTTGGTAAACTGTCTTTTTTTGGACATTACGTGAAACGGTTTACTAGCTACTTAAAAGACCAAGCTATCCAATTTAATACTGGTACTAATGTTCATGTAAATGCACTTGTTTGGTTCACTAACTCAGCATCTTGCCTGATGTTGCTGTATCTTTGCTTAAGCTTCTGCATTGAAATAGACCTTTGCTGTCCCAACACAGTCGTCTGTATGATATGTTAAACAGAGACAGCGATTGTGCGGTCGCTTTTTAGGCCAACACTTTACACTTTTACTTTTTTTTTTTAATTTAAGATTTTAGGTTTTTGGCCTTTGTTTTTATTAGATGGCCAGTGGATAGAATCGGAAACATGGGAAGAGAGAGTGGGGATGGCGGGCTGCAAAGGGTCCCTGCACATGGGGCTTTAATCACTCCACATCAAGCGACCGGTGTCATTAGGTCTGGCCGATAAAACATGAGCCTTAAAAGTGTAATAGACACGTTTGTGTGTATTATCTTTATCCTGAATTTAAAATAATGAAGCATGTGGTTTCTTTAGGCATCCTTTATAATGAGGTTACTCCTCAAACTTTGTCAAATTATGTATCATTTATCCTAAGTTATATAGGATAAAAGCAGGCGTTCATTCTGGTTGTGGAGTGGGAATGAGGGAGGCATTATTCTCCTTATTACAAGGAATGATATCATCAATATGACTTTAACACTGTTCTAATGTAAGATAGCTGCATGTAAGATGTGCTGTCGACAAATGATGTAAGAAACTTTTCACTGGGCGATGATGTCATGTTTTCTGTGTGTGTGAGAGCTACACAAGGTATAAGTGTATGAGAACCATATGCGAGGTATGTGACGCATTGTGTGTGTGTGTGTTGTTGCTGGGGGAAAAGCTCTATAGTTAGGTCCCTCCTTCCCTCTACAGGTTACCATGGGGACAGGAGGTAACTGTCTGTGTGTGTGTGTGTTTATAGCTATCATGATCTGTGAATTGGTAGCATTTCGAAGCACACTGCAGTAGGATAAACGGCGAAGTCAACCAGTTCGTCTCTCTCTTTCTCTCTCTCTCTCTCTCTCTCTCTCTCTCTCTCTCTCTGTCGCTCCATCACTCTCTTTCGCCCTCTCTCTCTTTCCTCTCGTCACTTTTCAGTCTGTGTCTCTCTCTCTGGTAGATCGACAGTGTTTTCAGTCATGACGGAGCGCTGATGAATGAAACTCCAGGAACGACAGACAGGCAGACAGACAGACAGGCTTCAGGCATCCAGATCAGATCGCTAACTGTGTGTGTGTGTGTGTGTGTGTGTGTGTGTGTGGTGTAATTCATACCTTACCGTGTTTGTGTGTGAGAGATTGTGTTTGAATGTGATCTTTGTTTGTCTGTGCATGTTCAATTTGCGTCTTCAGTTTCACGTCTGACATCTGCGCGTGCCTGTGTGGTGCAGATTTTGACGTGTTATTGATTCAGCGTTTGTGTGTTTTCTAGATGATGCGTGAATGAAACAGTTGATGTGATTCTCTCTGTTTGTTTGCGTCTCACTGTCTTTAATGTTGACGTCGTCCTCGGGGATTTGCTATGTGATGGTGTCTGAGTGTAATTGATATGAAATGTTTTTGTCTTGTCAGGATCATTGTATGTTTCTGTGCTGTGGAACTACAGTATAACCTCAGGAATAAATCAAGTAGCTCAAAGTTGTGATGGCAGGACAGTAGTGATGATTGTGTTGTGAATGGAGGTGCATAAGTATTAAACAGATTCAACAAATAGGACTAACTTCTTCATCTGTTATGTATCCATTTATATACATAATGGAGCTGAGTATAGCTGCTAGTATGCTTTGAGGCTTTTAGCTTCTCTGTACCTGCTGCAGAACAATCTTTAGCTGATCTTCAACTTCAAATTCATTAACAGTTTTAACCAGGTCCAACTGAAATAATGGCCTGAAGTTATTTTGCGGCCATCAAATATTACATGTTTATCGTTAAACCATTGCAGTTGCGATGTGTGCATGTGCACTAGTCTTATCGCAGGATGTGCGATGTCAAACAAATGAACTGAAACACGCTGCGCTGCTACTTTTTGTTGTTTGATGTAAAAGGAAAAAATGTTTCTCTCTTCTGTGACTAATCTACAAGAAAAGTCTGTCTCATATGACATTAATGCAGCTCTTCTGAAAGTATGATTTTTAATTTTTAATTACATGTACATACAAATACTAAATTTATCTGGTATATTTTCATATTTTTTCCTATATTAACCTATATTGCAGAAGGATAAGGTATCACAATGTCAGGTTTTTCCAATATCGTGCAGCCCCAATTGACCCACCAAGTTTTATTCCTATTCTGCAACTGCAATGGACCATTACAGTTCCACCATCATCCATATTCCTCCATGCTGATGTTGCTAATGAAGCATTAGCGTTGGGGGAAGCAAAAAGATGTACTGTTAGCTAAGGGGCTATAAGACAATATATGTACCATGTTTTAAAGAACTTGTTTGCAATAAAATAAATAAGATTTTAGAAGTTATTTTTATTCTGTTAATGTCTTTCATTTATTAAAATGTAACGGCAAAGAAAAGCTTTGAAGTTGCATATAATTGCCATTTCTGTATTTACATAGTTCTGGCCACCAAAAATGTACTTTGGCCTGCAAATAAAAGGGACTTGTTGGCCCATGAAAATAATAATGTCTATCCCTGTTAAAGCTACAGCGAAATCAAACCAAGAGTCCAGGTGTTCTGTTGTTTTATCTGCATCAATATTTATGGCCTCTTACTCTCCTTCTAAAGCCATCATTAGGTCACAAAATCCATTTTCTTTTTGTATAAACACCCGAAAAGTAATGACAAGACAATCCCATCAGCCTCAGTTGTATAAATGCTAACTCTCTATAAGAAAATAGTCGACATCTTGCTAAACATTCACATAGTGACATTGTTATTGTGAGCTTGTTAGCATGCTTATGTGAGCATTTAGCTCAAATATTGTCTCACAGAGCTGCTACAATGGCTGTAACTATTTTAACAATTTTAGATTCCCTTTCTTCCGCAACAAAACAGAGTACAAGATGAGGCTTTCACTCTCTGTGTTTACTGCACCACCCACCTGGGGGCTTCAGCCTCTTTAAGCGACTGTAACTAGCCCGCAAGCTAACCTGTATACAACTAACTGCATTAAAACTCTACAACATGATCTGCAGTGGTTGGTATTTCAATATATCATGAAAACATAGTATTATTATTGTATTATTAAGTGTTTTGTCTCCTTCCTGCTGGCTGATGGTGACACTCTGGGCATAAGCAGATGCGTATGTGATCGTAGAGTCTTCAAAGTGCTATTGATGGTTGTAAAATTTTGTTATGTTTACCGTCATCCTGCATCAAATGTCCTCATTGGTTTGAACTTTTTTCTTCTTCATTTAATTTAGAATAATAGTTTGTCCGTATCTGTTGTTTTTATGACATTGTTTTTATTGAGCCCTTCTCATGATTCTCACCTGCTGCGTGTTTTTTTTTGTGTTTCAGTTCTACCTGCAGGACACTAAAAGCAGCAACGGGACGTTCATCAACAGCCAGAGGTTGAGTCGCGGCTCGGAGGAGAGTCCGCCCTGCGAGGTTCTCTCCGGAGACATCATTCAGTTTGGCGTCGACGTCACTGAGAACACACGAAAAGGTACAAGCAGATAAGGAACATATTTCAACATGCAAGGATATACATGTTCTATCATTTTGGTACCCTTAAACCTGGATTATGTTTGACAAGTTTTGTGATATATTATGAGAAAAAGATGCTGTAGGGAAAGAGTCAAAGAAAGCTGTTGCAGAGCAATAGAACAGTTTTTTCCTCTTTTTTTACACACATAAAGCCCTGAATTAATTACACTTGACTATCCCTCAAGGGCACCTCAGGGCTCCTTAGGTCATACACAACATGTTGTAGAGAGCAGATATTGAGGTCAAATTTTCAGCTCCACTAATATCCCTTTTTATTCTCTACACTCGATGTGCATTCAACCTGCATCTGGCCTCGTTCGTACGAGACGATTATTAAAGATTAATCTATCTATAAAATAAGCATCAGATAAATTTAAGTTGTTGATCATTTTCTCGGAGGATATTTGTGTGTTTGCTCTGCAGTTTCATGTTTTTGGCTGCATTTGTTCTAGTCGATAATTTCCACTCATAAACACTAATGGAAATAATTCAGCAGGCACTTGAGTAATTTCATCGATCATTAATGAAAATCAGAGATGCTTAAGTTGTAATGAGGTCATTTAGTGCAGACTACATATCAGTCAGCATCAAAATCACTCAAACATGAATCGATAAAATACCTATTACAAAGTGACGCACATAACTTCTACAACAATACGTTACACACATTTCTAATGCAGCTAATAGACTTTCATTCTGCATAGAAATTATTTGAATTTTTTGCTTGTGTTTTCTAATTTGAGTGTCTGGGACCTCAGACAGTCTTTAATATGCACTATTTCATCTTGGCATTTTTAGCCACTAGGAGACTAACCAGAGTAGGAAGATGGTGGGCAGATGTAGCTCAGGAGGTAAAGCAGGTCAGCCATTAACTGTAGAAGCACAGGAAAAAAAGGAAACTCTTTGGCAGGGGGTGCAGACACAAACACACACTCTGCCCTTGTGTGTCCCTGTTAAATATAACAATGAAATTTTTTTGCAACTACAAATCACCACAACAACAGCCTCGGGACAGAAAACGACTTGTTTGAACATCACAACAGCAATGCAGATTTTTTTGGCTCCGATGTCTCCACCTGTGTTTTCATACTCAGCTTAAAAGAAAAAAAAATCAGTGTTCCATATGAACACCTCAATTTGAATTAAACACACAAGAGAAAATAGAGAGAGAAGAGTTTGTAGAGAGGTGTGTGAGAAAGAAGATGGGTAAGGCAGAACCAGGTGCCCTGTCCGGGGCTAGCACTCACCCACGCTGGACTGAGCTGTACACTCTACCTCCCCCAACTCCCTCATTATCATGAGGGAAAAGGGGAGAGAAGAGAGAGCAAGAAAGATGGGGGGGTTAAGGTTAGGATAGGGGGTAACCCCAACCCCTCCCCTTGTGCCCTCATCCCAATACTTATAATTAACCTACCACATTAGTGGTCACCGCATCCTAAGCAGCATTGCCACTTTCAAAAGACCCAGGCTCCGTTCCAGCAGATCCAGGTTTTGACAACGCTGCTACTACCGACCCTACCACATGGCTTTTAATGCCCCCACAACTCAAACTTGTAGTTAGATGGGCAGGGAGAGCAGCACACCAACAGGGTCATCAAGTGGGGAGAAGAATAAGAATGAATGGGCTCAAATTTAATCAATTTAATCAGATTATTTCCTGACTACTTTCTCTCTGATTGATGTAAATTGATGTAAGGTGTGAACGGTGTAATGTAAGCTGCAGCTGACACTTTTTTTATACGGTGTGTTAATCAGGACTTTTCTCCTCAGTCTCATCGTAATGACAGAACTCTTAATTCCTTTCAACATGTCAGTCAATCAAGTCTAATTATCAGTCGTATTAGATTCAATTACTGTAAAATGTTGACTCAGAACTTGTAAGCGCTCATGAAGTGTTGTGCATTAACATGGTGGTTGTCTGTTTTTCCAGTCACCCATGGCTGCATCGTGTCAACAATTAAACTCTTCCTACCTGATGGGATGGAGGCACGCCGACGAAGCGAGTAAGCACTCTCATTGGTTAATCCATGAATCTTTCATATTGATTCCTCCTTAGTTACACTGCTTCAATGGAGGGTCCTGATTTGTTGCTGCTCATTAATGCAACAATATCATTGGACAGAGTGAAGCAGTTTCTGCTGGTATTAATAGTTCACTGGTTACTGTAAATAATGCTGTTACTGCCTGCCTGTCTGGCTGCTCTTGTGCACACACACATACACACACACACACACACACACACACACACACACACACACACATAGAGACACACACGCTAAATTTCTGCTTGCATAGTGATGTAATTAGTGTCAGTCTAGTTGCTGATGAGGAGGCCATCTTGTTAAGCTGTGAGGGAAGTGCTGTTCGTGTGTTCATGTTTTTGATCTTTTAATCCAGCATTTGAAAATTGCCGTTGGTCATGTGGTCATTTCATGTTTGCGTTATTTCATGCTGAGGGTCGGAGAATTAACAGAGAGAGTTAACAAGTTATAGCACCTCAAATGTGTGTGCAGACAGTTAAATGGGCTGTAGCAGACCAGCAGCTGACCCAGCATGGAACTTCCTACTGTACTGGGAGTCCCACCTGTGTGTTTGTGAGTTTGTAATGGGCTACAGTACATACCATGTGGATCTTTGTGTGTGTGTGCTGTGGGGGCACGCTGCCACAGTGGGCAGTGCCATCTGCTGCCCTGCTGTCCAGCTCTCAGTCTGGAAAACACAGACGAGCATCCTGACCTGCATGGAACAGATTGATATAAAGAGCTCTGGGTCCTCTCTGCTCCTGCTGTATGTGTCGACAAACAAGGACTTCCAAAACTCCATGACTGTGGACATGTTTCAGAAACCATCTTTTTCTTTATCTCTGGTTTTGGCCTCTCCCAATTCCCGAGGGAAATATTCGTCTCTTTAGCGTCTAAAAGCTTCACTGTAGTTTACACTTGTAAACTTACTTGCTGAAAGTGGCCCCTTTTCATTGTCCCAACCATGAACTGTATAAAAAGATGGATGACATGTCAGCTTCCTAAAAGTAAAGCCAAACCCTCTTTAGCGCCCCCTGCTGACTGGCTGCAGTATAGGTCATAAAGCCCGCCTCCTCCATGTTAACAGATGGGACATTGGTCAAACTATAAAATCAAAATACAAGTCAAATAAGTCATTGTAGTTAGTTCTTATCATGCTGATTTATGTCCAAGTGTTCATTTTTCGGACAAGTTTACTTTGAATTAGTTATTTGATGCTATAAAAAGAGGGTGACCTCATGATTGACAGCTCTGTTGACAAATCGGGCTCCTGCAGCGTTCTGTTCCCGAGTAGCAGAGTAGAGGAGGAACGAGAGGAGCCTTAACTAACACTAACACTACAGTCATTGAACTTTCCATAAGCGTGAATATCTGCTTCAGACACAAGAAGCTGCTCTGCTGCAGACTGAGCCCACCTGAGGGCTCAAACACATCAAGGCCGCAAGGTCAATGTGTGTTTTGGGTAGAGGAAGGGAGGGGACGTCAATAATGTGGCTCCACCAGCCGATCTTGACTGCACAGACTCTGGATACAAATATGCACAAAGGCAGCGCCCGCTCCGGGGGATTTTGGCTTCACTTTTGTACGACGAGAGGAGGTGGAGACACGTCAGCCATCTTTATATTCAGCCAGTTGTCCCAACATTTTCATTGTCAGCATGTTCAGGGCTGAGTTTTACACAAACACTTTTTAATTAAAGCATTTGATAGATACGTTTTGCAGAGATTTAGTGTAGCACAGGAAGATTGTTGAATTATGCAGCAGCAGTGAGCAGATTAACTGAAGTCTGGTGGCCTTTCACTTCAGCTGAGATTAACTCACAAACGTCGAAAACATCATCCAGGTAGACAGCACCTTTAATTCTGACATTGGTGTCTCGCTGTGTACGTTTTTTCAGATGGAAAATTAAAAACCAGTGTTTGAAAACAGCTTAACAGATGTCTCAGGATGTAACCGATTAAATATTTATTGATGATTATTTAATTTTAATCCTCCCTTGAAGGGATGAGTGAGGCAAATACATAATAAATTTACATTTTAGTGGGGCCACTCATCCTCACAAATCCACATAAGACTATTTCTTTCTCCCTTTTCTGTTTAATAGACATTTTTTTTACACAGAGGGCAGCCGTGCTTAACTCTATGCAGCCCTGTCTTTATACTGTACATCTGGAGAGAAGCTAAATCAGACAGATTTATAAATAGCTGAAGAAAGTCTCTGCCCGACGGTTTTAGCATAAGCTATCTGGAAGTCTGCCAAATAGAGCCTTATACAGTCGCCCTCTGTGTGCGAGAAGCACCTGTATTTATGAGACGAAATCTGTAACCTCTGAAAACTTCAGTTAGTTTAATCTTTCATTACAGCTGTTAGCCTGAGCCTGAAAACTATAAAGAACTGTTTATTCATTTAATTTTTGAGCTCTGCTGTTTAAAAATGATAAAAAAGCTTTTCAGGGGAATTTAAAAGTTTAAACCACTGAACACTTCAACATTTTAATTTGCTTCCTGCAGCCACATGCATTAGATTTTATGTTAAAAAAACAAGACACCCATACTTTATTTTCTATCTAATCTAAAACACCTGCTGTTACATCACTCATAGGGGCGTGGCCAGAAAAGTGTAAATATGTGCAGCAGAAGCAACTTTCTGCCTCTGTGTGATTCAGCTTTGAGTCATGCTTTCTCATTATTATTAATGTGGTGACACGGAGAGCAGAACATGGAGGACAAAACAAAAACAACCACAAGTTAGAGCAAGTAATAAACTAATGATCTCACACTGCTTTGTTGAATATGTCTCATAGTTTTAGTTTTTTTTCAGGACAATAAAACTTCTATTCTACCAGGAAAAAGAATAATGGAAGCATACCTGTAGATTTAACACCTCCAGTTTTTCAAGTTTAACCACTATTGTTTATCTCCAGTGACCGCTTCCGTGCAAGACAATAGCTCCTCTTATCAGTCAGTTATCACCTGCCATATTTCCTTAAAACGCCCACTCACACCCACGTACACTCATGGTCAAGTGTTCAGAGAGGATGTTTAATTTACACAACCCTCCCTCTCTCCCAGGTGAGTGGAGCTTTTGAATATCGGCTTGTAAATCGATGATAGCTCCGCCCCCCCTTATGGAAAGGCAGGTTTGTTATCCAGCACACCTTTAGCCTCCCTCAGACCATAAAGTCAGTGAAGAAACAAAACTGCAGCAGAGAGGGGAGTTTGTTTCCTCGCAGAGAGTGCCTGGAGGGGTGGAGCTACAGTCACTCGCACAAGTAAGAGGAAGAAAATCAGCTGTTTTTCTTCAGAGGAGAGGAGGAGCGAGGAAGAAAGAAAGAAAGAAAGAAAGTTTGTGTTATGGGATGACTTCACTCACGCGGTGGAAAAGTAGAGAGAAATCAGCTGCTCGCTCTGGAACCAGGAGAGAAAATGAAGAAACAATGAAGGATCCATTTTCTCTCAGGAGAGGCTGAGTCAGGCTGAGACACACAGGCCGAGCAGTGAACTTTGAGCTCTCTCAGATCACAGGACGAAGACCTGACAGGTAATGTCTCAGCTGTCATGCATGTTGTTCCGGATTTAGGCTCGTGTCCTCAGGTTGTTGATCGAGCTTTCAAGCTAAACACCGTCGATTTAACTGTCTGTTAAAGGAGCATGTAATGATCTAAATCTGCTTGTAAAATAAAGCTGGTAGTCTAGAGTGGTTAAAAGCTACTGGAGAACACGGAGCACAGAGCGAGTTTCTAGTGGTTTTTTTGATGACTGTCGGGTTTGTTTTTCAAGCTGCCAGCAGGTCAAAACATAAAAGAGCAAACCTGAAGCAGCAGCTGTGTGGAAAAGCATCAGTTACTCTGTTGTGGTGGACTTGTTTACAGAAGTTACTGCTTCAAAACAAGTTCCTGTGTACAACTATGAGGCACGTGGGGAAGTCCTCCAGGATATTGTTGACAGACAAAACTTTTTTTACCGCAGTCATCGTGATAAAAACGCCTGAAAAGACAAAAAAAAGCAATGAACGAAAAGTGTGTGTCATGCATTCACAAGCAGCACACAAACATTTGAACAATCAGACACAGCTCTGTTTACATGGGTCATGCATTCACAACATTTGACCCATCAGATAAAGCACTACCTATCTGCTGCGGCTGCAAGGAAGCTAGCACGATGTCTGAGGAAGGAGGGAAGAGCGATGATTCTGCTATTCAGAAGAATTTTTAATCAGGAGAGATGATACAAACATGTGGTGTGTAAAGCATAGTAGCCAGCTGAAGAATACATGAGCTATATGTTTTAGCTAATATGTACACTTCAATATTTGTGTATTTTTTGCATGTCATATTGTAATCCCAATATTGGACACTGTTGTCACACATTGCATTTTCCTCATATCATGCAGACCTGATCCAGGACTAAACCGGGCATCATTTGAATAAGTGTCCTTATGTTTTGGTGTCCCAGCTGTCATTGGGCGAGACACGGGGTTACACCCTTGTCAGGTCACCAGTCAATCACAGGGCTGACACTTATACCCCTTTCCCGCTGAAATTTGCACGTTGACGCAGGTTTTTCAGTCCCGGGAAAACCTGCTTATAGATGCCGATTGTCTCTTTTCCCATTGCCAGTGGAGTATACACCTGTCGGTCTCTTTTCTGCTATGTCACCGTCTGATGTCACAAACGTGCCCGAAACAGGGTTAGTAAACAGTGAAGATGTTACGGTGCTTAGGTCTTTATTGTATCTATTACTCATCCAGTCTGTTTATAAAACTCAGTGCTGACAAATTTGGAACGATATTCGAGCGCTGCTTGGACTGAGACGGGCGGAATTTGTAGGTGAGATGACAAGGAGTCAGAGAAGTTACCGACCGAGCATAGCATCGGGCCAGAAAGGGGGCGGAGACCATAGACTCGGGTTTTGTGTTCCCATCGATGCCGATTGGAGCCGAGGCGATAATTACCCAGGTCTACTGCAGAGTCATTTGACCCGGTTCTGAATGCCGATTGTAACCTTCCCATTAAGCAAAAAGGCCAGGTGTTAGCGGGTTTTTCGACCAGTGGGAAAGGGGCTATAGACACAGACGACCTTTCACGCTCACAGTCACACCTACGGGCAATTAAGAGTCACCAATGAACCTAACGAGCATGTCTTTGGACTGTGGGAGGAATACCCAGGTACCCGGAGTACCTGGTGCGAACCCAATGACAGCTGGGATGGGCTCCAGCCCCCCCGCGACCCTGAACAGGACAAGTGGTATAGATAATGGATGGATGTTTTGGTGTCAGTTAAGCTGCCACTAACAATTTTTTTTTAATATTAAGATGATCACTTAATTGTTTTTATGATTAATATGTTTACAATAAGTCTAATAGCATTCCAGAAAATGATGCCAATCACATTTTTCCAGTAACCAAGCTGACGCCTTTTTATCTTTAGATTTATTAATACATTAAAATGTGTGTATGTGCAAACGTGTTCATATCCAGTACGAGGGATAAAATCTAATGCAAATATGTATGTAACATTTTATCCTCTAACATGTCAGACATTTCATGTTTATAAATGAATACATCAAATTTTAATATTTGAAATTAAAAAAAACCCCATTGTGTTATGTTATTGCATATTTGCATTACTTGTAGTTAATTCACATAAAACAAACCAATAAAAGTGGCACATTTAAAAATACATTTAATATTCCCCTTATCACGTCCAAAAGTTAGTATTCTTATTCAAAGGTCGTTATGGAAAGTTTTTTAATATAATTAAGGAGCTAAAGTCTTTTTTCCAAGAGAGTGAGAGAACTCTTTTTCAATAAGTAAACAAAGATCTTTACATATTCAATGATATGAAACCATTAGAGTCGCATACTATGAAGTTCTTGACATCTGTTTAGTACTTATTGTTTATCAGTTGTTTTTGTGTAGATTGACCAGTCAAAGGATCCACCACAAGGCTCAGCGCTTGAATTGATTTCCAATAGTCTCCTTTTGGGTCAAAAAAGGTCAAATAGTTTTAAAAGACGGCTTCATGACTCCTCCACGACATGTTTGAGTTGTAGTTTGTTTATAAAACCTGCTCAGTGGTAGTTAAATATCCGAGCAGGGCACTGATGGAAACTCCTGCCAGTGTTTTCCATCATCACTGTCTGCTGGAGCGCATGCAAACACACTCAGCTGGATCTGATGTGGATGACTGAATCCTGTGGACCCGCTGCACTTTGTGTGTGTGCGTGTGTGTAGGCAGACTTGATGTCCTTGTGAGCCATCGTAGAAGTGTTGTGAATTTAGGTCATGTTACGCTGTGGATTTTTTCCATCTTTATATAAGTATGATTCTGGATGACTAAAATTGATTTCCTCGATGCATAAGGAGGTTGCTGTGCGACACCTGCTGCAGTGCTTTGAGTAGTTAACGGGATGTTGTGGTTTAGGGTCTTACATTTGAAAGCCAGAGTGATGCCCCAGGACTTTTTCCACTGTTGTCTGTACATCTTCTTACTTTTGTCACCTACAGAGCAGCACATAAGAATTACACTACAGTCAAGCTAGCAGCCCTGTAAACCTCATGAGCAGGGCCAGATCAAGCATGTTACAAGCCTGCGTCAAGCTTCAATGAAAGTAGTGTAACACTGGTAAACTGATAACACTGGGTTGTCTAAGCGTTAGTTATAAAATTGCTATACTTAATTTAATATACCTTGTGGATGAGGGTAAAGCAAGAGGAAGGGGACAACCTCTTCTGTGTGTCTTAGTACACCTTTAATCAGTCCCTCCAGGAAGTTGCAACGTTGTAATTCAGCCAATTCACGCAAATTGAGCCAATCATCCTATTTCCCCCTCGGGTGTCGACGTGTACATCACCAAATATTGATCCTCATAGGTCTGCAATGTTGCATAACCATTAGAGAGTATCGTTTAATGTGCCTTTAATATCTGCAGAACGCTGCATGCTAGAGACTTACTTTGTGTTTTTGTCATGAAGCAGACAGCTGATCCGTTTTGACGAGGCTCTGGTGTGATCGTCTCTCTTTCATGAGCTTCCTGATCCACCCTCAAACTACAGTCTTTAATGAGACTCTAAACAGTGAATCCATAATAACAAATCCATACTCAATGTCTTCTTGTGATTATTTATCCATGTTTAAACTGTTAGCCATTCACTTAGCCACTTCCTGGTGCCTTATGTTGAGTCTATTGATGAAGTAGCTTAAATGTAATTGTTGTGTGTAGATTCTTTTTTGGGGCGTATGGATAGCTTTGAAATAGGCGCGCTAAGTGCAAAATTACTATTCCATGCCAATTTCTGTCAATTTCATTACATTATTCACACAACTTGCTTTGCAGCAAAAATCAGCTGCGAAATCAGACATTGGCCGCAACAATCGGCGAAATCCTTGAGGGACTGTTTTATGTCCGTCTCAATCGTAGGACATCTGAACACTCCCAGCTACATCACCACCTTACAGGCAGAGTGCACCTTAGGAACAGAATACCATGTAACTATAAAAGTGATTATATGAAAACAACAGAGGATTACAGGAATTTAGTTTCCGTTATCACATTTATCTGTTTCTGAGTCTGATGGTTTTTAGTTCTCAGGTCTAGATTGGGCCGCCCTTTAACAGACTGGTTGATAGCATTATATCTTTGGAAATGTTTTATTTATTTTTAAAAGTTGTTGACCACAGGTTGCCTATAGGAAGCGCCGCCTTATTCCTCACTTCAGGGTAAAGGTTATTCGATTCCTGCTGAGGGAAAGGGCTTTTTAATTTATGAACTTGTGAACGTGCTGTGATGATGCTGTTTGAGTGACAGAGCTGCTGCTGGCTGTGGCTATAAATAAGACATTATGCAGTGATTGCAGTTGTGAAAATTAAATTGCAACCGCTGTGACTGAATGACTGTGGCAGAAAACCACACAGTACGAGGGAGTCATTAAGGACAACAGTCATATTCAAGAAAACCAACCAGCAGTGTCCAGCAAACAGAGAGAACCTTGCAACAGAATAAGTCACTCTGTCTGTCCGGTTTGTAATGACCCCTTTACAAAGCACACTGCATTTAATTAAGGTTTTTGCTACATTTATATATTACATTCTGTGTGAGATGTAGCATGAGATTATCTGCTCTCTCAGAGACTTATTAAATAGTACAAGATAAAGGAGCAAAAGCCTTACATTCCTCACGAGTCAGGGGCGTTTAGGACGACAGGTTTTGGAGGATATTTCTCTTTTATTGTCAGTCAGGTGATCGAGACGCCGCAGAGCTCGATGTGATGCAGCTCTGATATGAAAACACTGAAGTCAGCAGAGTGAAATCACAAAGTCTCTGGTGTTTTCTCTGATGGATGATGTTTCCACGTGTAAATCGTTTGTCACCCTGAAGGAAAACGGCAGCAGCAGAAAAGACTGATCTCTGCGGAGAACCTGAACTGTGGTACAACATGTACGAAAGTCCTTTTAAATAGTTACCGTTTCTTTGAAGTGTCTTTAATCCAATTCACTTACCTTACCTAAGCTCTGGCTGGAGTACAAAGCAGTTAACACTAATGAAACAACTCTTTACACAGAACTCCTTTATTAGCTTTCCAAGCCTTGTTAAAGTACAATACTAGAAACTTTAGTTCGGACAAATAACTTTGATTCCATTAGTGTTTCCTGGTCTCTATTGTTTCGGTCGTCTACTAGAAACTTTTTATAAGGATTGATTTGTACCAGATTGTTCGATCTACTCTCACATTACTGAGTTACTAAACCTGGTTGTGTTGCATCATTAAAGCTTTAGGAATGGTTTGGTGAGTGCAGATTTTAGTATTGTGCAAATCAGGAACATAACTTCCAAAAATACAATTTTAAAGCTCCTGTGAGGAGTGGTTTTGCTGGTTATGAAACAGACTGAAATTATTTCTGATGCCTCTATATGACCTACAAAAGCAAACCAGACCATCAGCGACAGACTGATTATTTTTATATAGTTATTTTTAATGCCTGAAAGTGCTGGTGGGGGGTAGGTGTCGGACTAAGCGATTAACTGCACGCTGCCTTTGTTTACATTTTCCAGGGCAAAAGTGTAAAGTGAATGATGCATATGACTGTTAAAGAAAGCAGGATGAGATTTTTTGTTAAACACCACCACTTAAGCATGGACAGGACAAAATCAGCAAAGAGATAAGAGGTACGGCTTTGTCCACAGGGGGCGCTAAAATCAACACAAACAAAAAGTTCCTCACAGGAGCTTTAAGAGACCAAAGCAAGCTTTATATTCGAAACACCCCTAAATCCTTTTGTTACTGTGCACATGACTGTTTTGTTTGTGTTTGCATGCAAGGCAAAAAAAAGTTGTTAAATCCAGGTTGTTATTAAGCAAAGTTTTGATGGAGCCATTCAATAAGAACCACTTGCTTTGCTCCAAGAAAGTCTTTATCCTGCTCACCCAAGCTGCAAGTTCCAATTCCAACTTTTATTACAGTGGTTAGCACTGACACTTGGCACCAAGAAAATCCCAGGTTCAAATATAGAACTTACTGCTTTTCTGTGTGCACCCATGTCTCAGTGTGCTCTGGTTACAATGTGGAGTTGAATGGCTGTCTTTATTTGTTATCTGGTATGGACTCCATTCCCCAGACACCTCGTAAAGTATTAGAAAGTGTAGTTGACAAAATTAATCAAAGAATGGAGTAAAGTCAGTGTGCCAATATTTGAGTATGACATTTGTTTTTAGTATTAAGTGAGAGAAATCTGTTATCTCCTCTCAGTTGTTATTAGCTCTGTTGTGTCTCCGCCTCTCCTGCTGCTCTGTAGTTACACATTAACAGAGTTCAGTTATACTTTTCCCAGAGTCAAGTTTACCTTCATTCCTGAACTCTGACTGTTTCCAGGTAAATTCTGGATTATCTCCTCCCCCACTCAAACAAACCTGTGTGACCTCGTGCTGCTGTGAGAAAGTTACAGTACTTTGGATAGATATGACCACAAGGGTGGGGGTCACGAGAGGTCTAATTCCCCCAAAGTGTGAAGCAGATCTGGCTAAGTGCAGGAAGACTAATGGAAAGATGGATTCTAGTCTTGTTGTTGGCGTTATAGTTTTCTCTGGCCCCACGCTGTCACATCCCTCATTGACTTTAATTGTAGTTAAAGGAAACCCTGTTATGCTTAATGATCGACCCGCTGTGTTAAATGTCACTTCTACAAATGAACCAAAACACACTAATTGAACATACTGAACAGCCTCTGCAGCGTTTATCTGCTGGACTAAACATTTTTTAGCCTGAGGCCGGATTAGTTTCAGTTCAACTGTGTGCATTCACTGCAGCATCACTTTATGGAATTATAATAAATAATACACAATGCATTATACCCTGAAACTATTGAGCAATTAATCAAGCAGTTTTCATCTATTTATTTGTCTGCCTACTATTTTGATATTGGATTAACTGGTAGTACTTTCTTTTAAGAGAAACTTAATCTTTCCTTCTCTCCTTTTTGACAGTAAACTAAAAATCTTTGGGACATTAGAGGACGCCATCTTGATTGTTCGTTTTTATTTTTTTTATTTCTTGTTTTTTTTCATTTTCTGACATAAAATAAACAATCAATTAGAAGGAGAGAGAAGACATACTTCATTAATCCCTGATGGGAAATTGAATTTCTTCACTCTGTTAGTACAAACATGCTCCACAAACATAGGCACACACACACACACATGCACAAACAGGACTCTATGGACATGCATTAATGGAGAGATGTCAGAGTGAGGGCGCTGTACATGGACATGCGCCCTCAACAGTGCCCAGGTGCCCTTAATTAATGAGTAAACAATCGACGGATACATTTATAATTAGATAATAATAATTTAGTTGCAGCTTTAAATGCCTTCCTAAAAATCTTCTGACTAAATCTTACTAAAATCTTTGGGTTGTGGACAAAACAAAACATCTTGTTCTTTGGGGAGCACTGATCCTCATTTTTTCCATTTTCTGGCATAAAAAACTAAGTGAATAAATAAGAAAACAATTGACATATTAAGCAACAATGAAAACAATAATAACTTTGTGGCAGCCCTTAAATGGACGTTACAGATGTTGATTGTACTTGACGGTGCTTTTCGAAGTCTGTAGATACACTGATGTAAAGTATGTTGAAGATGAAATTGACAATAGTAAGTCAATCATCACTTCACTGACAGTAAACACAGATAAACATATGACTGATGGGTGGGTGGGTTAGAAAAAGTGACCAGATTTCTCACATGAAGGACATCGACTTGCTGAGACGAGGTTTTGTTTAACAATGAGGAGAGAAACGAGTCACAAGACCTTCAAGAATCATTTCTTTCCCCCCACGTGTCTTCGCTCCCTGCTGTTTCCATGGTGACAAACTGTTTTCTCCTCTCTCTTCCTCTTCCAGTGTCATCCAGGCTCCGTTACCACTACCTGTAGACAAGGTAAGAACTCAGATGTGTGTGTCCTTTGTTGTTGTCGTCCTGTGTCTTGTGCTAATTGTTTCGTCTGCGTCTCAGATTTGCACGGATGAATGCTCCTCGGTGACGGAGCTGTGTTTGTGTGTGGGGTAGTTTTCACACATGAGCATTCTCTTCGGACACACAAACACACACACACACACACACACACACACACACGCACAGAGTGGAGTAGTCAGCTGATAGAGGAATGCAGGGATTGCTGCCAGTTTCTGCTGCCGCTCTGCAGAAGTCTTTCATGTGGATCAGAGGGCAAAGTGTTTTTCCCACTGTTTCCCTCCAAGTGCTTTGTGTCGTTAAGAGTCTTTAAAGTCCAACTGAAATTAAATTGCATTTTAATTGTATGCTGTAGCATATATCGGCTTATTAAATCCCTGTCATGTGTTCTCTTTCCTTAAAAATAAGAAACCAAATCAGAAAGAATCTTATTAAATATTTAATATTTCCTGTTTATGATGGTGCCCCCTAGTTTTCAATAAATGCAATTGAATATCATTTAGCATCTGTCTATGTAGATGGAGTCCATATTGAGATACGGCCGATCTCAGTGAAAACAATCGACATCAGCCTGCTACACTACACCAACGAGCTAACTCGGTAACTGGTGTTCTGTCTTGGCCAGGCCTCGCTTGTGAAAAAGATTTCAATATCAAGGGTCTTCCTGGTTAAATAAATGAAACCAAAGAGTCGCATCAGCTTTCCTGCTGAAGACTCCTTCTTGCATCGCCAACATATCTTGTCCTGCACCTTGCCTTGTCGAGTGAGCGACAACATTCCCTGGGAAGACCTGTGGGGCTATCGTCTGTTTGCAGGCTGCATGGCTAATAAAGCTGCAGCACATTAAACGGCATGTTGACATGAAAATGTAACTATGATCCGATCGCATGCTGATGTGTTTCTTACTTTTCAATATCACTAAAAACTGTGTGCACAGGAGAGGTGGGCTACTGCACAGTTCACTATGATGTTACACTCATTCCGCCGTCAGTTATTGGGCTGAGGCAGAGAAGAGCATGCCAGTTATATCCTCAAAATACTTTTTATCTTTGGGGTTTATTGAAAAAAATGGTTAACAATATATTTAAAGAACACATTGACATTATTTTTTACTTCAAGACCAGCTCCAGTCATGTTTTAAGACATAAAATGCTCTGCTTGAAATAATTAATTGTGTCTCATATGTTTTTCTTGTAAAAATCCCCCCCAAGTCATCTCCTTCTCCTCCCGCATTGAAAAAATTTCACAAATCTGCATAGTCAATATGCAAATGTACAACCACTCGTCTCATAAAACACATCTCTGCCATCGTTTAGTTGCAACTGGTTGAAACATGGCTAGCTTGAAATGTAGTAATTAGTAGTAATGTTAACGGCTGGCTCGCTCATCACAGAAGTGGTTGCCATAGGTTGCACATAATGATATGCATAGCGTCACCCCGTCCATTAACGGGATTGGCGACATAGGTTTGTGACGTCTCAAACCTGCAAATGTGAAAACGTGTTGTTCAGCCTGTCCTTGGTACACTGCAGTTTAAGAGCAGACAGGCCCAGCCATGCCGATGACTGCTAATGTTGTCCCTGATATGTCTTGTAGCACATGAAAAACACCACATTCAGATGTTTACAAGGTTAAACACTGGATTTTCACTGAAGGGGGTCTTTCAAAAAGAGATGAATTGGACTTTAAATGTCAAAGTCAGCAACAATTGGCCCATTTGTCTGAATCTGAAAAAAGATTCTGACATGGATTAAAAAATTGTTGAAGACAGTCAACTGGTCTCTGCCTGTGATCCTGTCCGGCCTTCGCTACCACCACCGATGATATCGGCACAGCCGTTATTTTACCACCCCTCGGTTTGTTGTGGCAAACTTGTACATGATTTTGTTGGGCTTTCCTGTTGTGCCTTTAGCAGATCCAGTGTATGGATCAAGCCAACAATATGCGAGCAATATCCTGATGTGCTTTAAACAAAATGAAAAAGTGTGATAGCTTAGTTTTGCTAGCAATGGGCTAAAACATATTAGATAATGAAAATTATAGTGAGTCATAATAACTAAACGTTAGCTTAAAATAAAACAATATATTGACTTACCCTGCTGTACAACATTGTTGTTCCTGTATGACCGTCCGTAGCACGAATTATCAAGCGGTGGGGTGCCTGATGCTTGCACTGGGACCGGCCAGCTTTTGTCTTGATTTTTATGTCCTCTTCATCCTCAACACTCCGCTGACAAATTATATTATGGATGTAGTATTGTCGTCCTTTCTGTCGTACGTCTCTCTGATATCTGGGAACTCATTTCCAAGAAATTTGCTAATATTTCCCCGTGGAACATCTCTCACTGTTATAGTTGAAAATGCCATGATATTTCCTTGCTGGTGCAAAAGCTTGACAGGCGTAGCAACAGTAACCAAGAGGACATAGCGAAGGGTCAATTTCTGTTAATTTGGGCTCTGACATGTTGACTGGAGGAGCTGGGGATCAAACCACTGACCTTCTGATTAGAGGGCGACCCACTCTACCTCTAGTCACAGCCTTTTTTAAAAACATGTATATTTTTCTACAGAAGGTATAAAAAAGAAAGGGTTTGGTAGAGATGGAGAAATTTAAGTATTTATACTGTCATTATGGGGTGTTTGGGACATAGTGCAACATTTTATTCTGTACACCACAGTGCCAGCGTGACCATTAGAGTTTGTAGCATGTTAGCTTTCTCTGCCGCCTCGCCCTGCTCTGTGTTTCCCTCCAACAGTGAGAACAACAGGGCCTCAGTGAAACCTGTCTGAGGAATGTAGGCTGGAGCTGACGCTGTGTGTGTGTGTGTGTATTTGTGCGTGTGTGTGTGTGTGTGTGTGACAGCGAGTAGCTGTGATTAGATTCGAACCACTTCTCTAACATAATTAAGAGTCCTATATCAGGATCCTTGTACCGCCCTGGTCTCCAAAGACAGGCACACATTAAATAAGACACACTCGAACACACACCCACACTGAGGCTGTCACACTGAGGTATGAAGTGGAAATGCACTGAGAGCAGATACAGACTGTGTGGTTTCTGAACAAGACCACATGCAGGTGTGGTTTCAGTTGTGGTGTCACATCCAAATGTGGGTGCCAAATGGGTCATGTACACCTGCTTTTACCACCATCAGGCTTGTGAAGTTTTAACGCCAATCACAGGAGGAATAGTTGTGGAAATATGCTTCGTTGTTCAAAAGGATATCAGTGTATCTGTGTGTTAGCCTAGCATAAAGACTGGAGAAGGGGGCTACTAGCTTAACTTAACTTTACTACAACTAGATACACAGCTGTCCTTGTGTGTGCAGGTTCGTGTCATCTGCTGTGATTGAGTCCGTAACGTTAGCTCGGTTAGCATTACGAGCTAGAAGGCTGCTAGTGAGGCATTTCCTTCCTCCATACGATTAGCGCTATAGCATCCAAACATGGAGGGGACTCTGGGGAGGGCTGCTGTCACTGTGTCCTATCTCCCCAGTTTGCTGCTTCCTGTTTCGGGCTGGAAAGAAGGCACTTATTTGTTGTTTACATACAAACCTCACTATTTGGATGAGCCAAGACAAATGGACACATGCTCAGGATAGGTTCAGGCCTCATCCTCAGAGCTACTGAATTTTAATAATGTTGATGTGAGTTGATGTGAGTTTTGTGTGTGATTTTAAGTGTTTCTTCCCCTGTCTGTGTCTTCTGTGTTTGTCTGTGTATTTGAACATCATATTCTTTTCACCTCTGTAGTTCAAATGTTTATTCTCCTTCACTTCAAACACGAGGCTGAATGAACTCCACACAAATGTCAATATGTTACCATGGTGTGTGTGTGTGTTTGTGTTTTCCAGGTTGCAGCCAACACTCCCAGTATGTATTCTCAGGAACTGTTCCAGCTCTCCCAGTATCTACAGGTAACACACTGACACCTACTGGTCATTCTGTGGAATTACACTGACACTATAAAGACATTACAGACATACAGGTTGTTTTTTCCCCTCAGTTATCTGACATGTCCAAACATGTTTTTAATGTGAGATTGGGAATCATGAAACCTTTGCTGCTGTAAACATGTTCAGTGTCTGCAGGAGACTAAGAGGAAGGAACTGTGCAGCTTTCTCTGTGGTGATCTAAGATTAAAGGGATTGATTAAAATCGATTAAAAACATCCCTAATCAGCCCAAATTATGTGATTTCCTCATGAATAATTGTTTCACAGTTTTTAACCGTATCTCTCTCCGCCAGAGGATACATGTTAGATGGTTTTGGCTGACTCGGACATTCAGTCGTATTTATTCGAGCCAAAGTATACAGCTGAAGGAGTTGGTAGAGTAAGGCAGAGGCTTCATTAGCACGCAATGCATTCTGGTGAATGTAGGCACTGCTGGCATGGTCGTAGTTTTTATGGCATCGTCTACATCCACATAAAGAGGGGTCTTTAAAATTAAACCAAAGTACAGTGAGTTTAAAATAAGGAAAAACAGAATATTAATATATACTGTATATCTGTTCTTTATCATCCTTTATCTGTAATCTTAAGTAAGCAATAACAGGAGTCCATAAAATTAAAAACAACTCCGTCCTTACATTAAGTTTTGCTGTTTTTTTCCTATTAAATACACTTTCTTTAACCTCTCTCACCATTGGTGAAGGGTTGGTGGTAGTGGTTTTAGCCAGGATAATGTTATCACTTTCTTTGCCACCAGTTTAAAACAAACAGACAAGCTGCAGAGTTAATTTATGTTAACTTAAACGCAAACTACAAATCAGTTTATTTGCTGTTCTTTATTTTTTCCTTTTCGTGTCACTGATGACTCACTTTTCTCCCTCACTCTCTCCCTCTCTCTGTCAGGAGGCCTTACACAGAGAGCAGATGCTGGAGCAGAAGCTAGCCACTCTGCAGCGTCTGTTAGCCACCACTCAGGAGGCCTCTGAGAGCAGCTGGCAGGTAGGAAATACCATCATCATACTTTAAACCCTGTACTGGAACACAGCGAGGTACACATGTTATGACATCTACAGCTGGTATTGCTTTTTATGCCAGTTTATCGTTTGGGGAGATTTTCTGTTTGGTAATGTAATGGCACCTGTTTGCATGTTTGTCACTTTGTTAATCACAGAATGAAGGTTTTTATGATAAATCCAATGATCCATCTTCAATTACACTCACAACATGTCCCTTAAAATTATACAATTATCAACATTAACAGTGAAAGTGTTGTTCTTATTCATCACCTCTGACTCAAACCCCCCATGTGCACCTTAAACGTCGACATCTCCATATTTAACTCCTACAAAGTGCACTATGTTGTAATGTATTGTATGCAGTTTACTGTACATTGTTTAACTTGTCTTAAGGAAATACCATGTTCAAATTAATTTCAAAATCAAAGTGGTAGTCACTACTGGGAATTTTGTTCTCACTCTTATTTAAAGCAAACAAATATCACTCAGTTCAGTGCAAATATATTTTGTGCAAACTACGCCATCTTTTAATGTTATTGTGTTCATTATCAATGTCATTTGCAACCCTGCATGGGAGGTTTTAGCAATATTCCCCCCTTTGTCATTATATTTAAAACACTGCAGTTAACCGAGTGTGTTTTATCACCAGGCTCTGATTGATGAAGACCGTCTGCTCTCCAGACTGGAGGTGATGGGCAGTCAGCTACAGGCTTACTCTAAGGTAACACACACGACCAAGGAGCTCTTTCAGAATATCTCATCAAAAAATATCAATGTGATAAATAGATGAAAGTTAGATCAAAACTTAAATCCTCTTCTTCAGTCCCAGACGGAGGAAGGGATCCGTAAGGAGCTCTTGGCTCTTCAGGAGGACAAACACAAGTACGAGACGAAGGCGAAGGAGTCTCTGAGGAGAGTCCTGGAGGAGAAGATCGAGGTGGTCAGGAAGCTGTCAGAGGTCGAGGTAGGACACTCAACTATGATCTTTGTCATTATATAAGCATAGAGCACCAAAACTTTTATTTTTGCGTTTGTTCTCCTGCAGCGCTCTCTCAGTAACACGGAAGATGAGTGCACGCACCTGAAGGAGATGTCAGAGCGAGGCCAGGAGGAGCTGAGGGAGCTCGCCAACAAGTATAACGCCGCCGTCAACGAGATCAAAGAGCTCACAGACAAAATAAAGGTACCTGCACAGACACCGAAATATTCTCTGTGATGTTACTCTAAGTGAAGGCAAACGAATCATCGCTCTCCTTTTACTTTGTTCTGTTTACGAGTGCCTTCTCCTCCCTTCTCCATCCTCGACTAATGTCCTCCTCTTTCCCCATTACGCTTCCCCTGTCATCTTCCTTTCCCTAATCTTCTCCCTCCTCTGTCTCCTCCCTCTTAACCTTCCTTTCTTTCTCCTTCCTCTCCTCCCTCGTCTTCCAGGCAGCAGAGGGCCGGCAGGAGGAGCTGACCCAGCGGGGAGCGACGGAGAAGAGGGAGTTGGAGCTGCGGATTGAGGAGATGGAGGAGAAGGAGCAGGTTCTCCAGGCTCGCATCGAAGCTCTGCAGGCCGACAACGACTTCACCAACGAGAGGCTCGCCGCCCTACAGGGTATGCACACACACACGTACACACACCGAACACACACACACACACACACACACACACACACACACACACACACACACACACTCCTGCACTAACTTTTAACAAGCTCACACACGACACCTTGCATGCCAAACACTTTAACGCCCTGGTCATCATTAGAGGCACAGTCGCAACCAGTGGGCGGGTCAGAACATGTCTTTGACCAACCAGGTGGCTCTGCTGGGACTTCCTGTCAGTCAACGCTTCTCTCTGCTGTTGTTGTTGTTGTTGTTATTTACAGTGCGGTTAGAACAGCTACAAGAGAAAAGCATAAAAGAGAACAACAGCCTGGGTGAGTCTAACTCCTCTGCTCTGCTCAGGGACGCTCGTCCTCTTCGCCGCCCGCCATTTGTCTCTTCTGTTCTGCTAATTTCACCTCCTCATCCTGCACTAATGATGCATGACAACTTCCTGCATGGTGTCCACATAACTTCCTGTTGCTCGCTGCTCTCTGTGTCCATCTGTTTCTGTGTTTGTCACAGTGGAAGTCTGGCTCTTCTTCTTCTGTTTTGGACTTTTTTAATGGTAGCTTGTCCGGCCCTCAGGTGTCCTCTGGGGACGTCTGTTGTTTATCAAATCTAGAGGAAAAGATCTCGACTTAAACGTTTCAATAAGCCCTCAGTACGTTTCTGTACAGATGCTGCAGAGAGAATCAAAAGTGACTTCATCCTGATTCACATTCAGAAACCTGAAGACAGTCAACCCGGCAGATGACTGTTACAGCAAATAATTCATTGGTCCTCCTTAACAGATGCATTGAAACTAAAATAACTGTTTCACTTAAAAATTTAATAAAAATAAAATTACAAACTTAATTTACACGCATGTAAGAATTTGTTTCATTTTTTCGGGTGGGTGACAATACAACTAGCTAAAAAAGGAATAGGTTGTTTCAGTTTAATTGAACTGAAACATGACAACAATGCTTACATACATATTAGAGTATATTAGAATATACATATAAACAAATACAGCTTTGGAAAAAGCTGCTTGAATTTTTGCACAGAGTGGCCTAACGTCACCCAACAGCACTGCGACAGACTGGTGGAGAGCATGCAGAGATGCATGAAAGCTGTGATTAAAAAGCAATTCCACCAAATATTGATCTCTGAACTCTTCCTGAGTTAAAACATGAGTGTCCTGGGGCGCTGTTTAGCTCAGTTGGTGGAGCGGGCGCCCCATACAGAGGCTACAGTCCTCGTCGCACTGATCGCAGGCTCGACTCCCGGTCTGCTGATCATTTGTGCATGTCATCCCCCACTCTCTACTCCCAACGTTTCCTGTCTATCTTCAGCTGTCCTATAAAATAAAAGCCAAAAAGGCCAAAAAAATAATCTTTAAAAAAAACAAAAAACATGAGTGTCCTGTTGTTTAAACATGAACATGCACTTGATTTCTTTGCATTATTCGAGCTCTGAAAACCATCTATTGGTTTTCTTAACCAGTCGTCATTTTCTGCAAATAAAAGACCTAAATGAGAATATTTGATTTGGTAGTAGGAAGAAAAACAAGTTAATTTTACACAAACACATAAATAGTAGAACCAGAGAAAAACATATTTTTGCAATGGTCTCTTGATTTTCTTCCGGAGTTGTTTATTCAAAGAGGCTGTTACCGTTTCTTGCTATTCTGAGAGTCCAAAAAAAAAAACATAATATCAGCATATTCTCCGGTATTTAACATTAACATGTAGCATTAGGACCCCTGAATTACCCCTGACCCCTGAAGACATGTAACTTAGATATCAGATAAGATATGTTGACCGAAAATATCATCCACTTAAAAACAAGGATGGTTAAAAGCAACTAACTTCTGTACAGTCTTTTGTTGCTTCAGGCAAGTAAAAGGCTTTTGATTGGCATTGTTAGGAAAGTTTCAGTTTTCAGCAACAAGGTCATTCAAAGTGCTTCGCACAAGACATCGAAAGCATCACAAAAAAGCACAAAAGAAACGAGAGAGCATTTAAAGATATTAAAACAAGCTGTGAAGATTAAAACAGCTACAACAGAAGCTAAGACGGTTATAAAGTATGAGAGTAAAAGTTAAAGTGCAGTGTTCGATAATTGAAATAGTTATTAAAATAAATGTATTAAAATAATTTAATAAAAAGCAGCTGTAAACACCATTGATTTAAAAGAGTTATTGGACCCTGTGGCTCAAATAATGTGATAATTTTTACAGTTTAGCGTCTAAATCTGATAAATTCAGTAAATTTGCTGTGTTCTTTAAGCAGTTTCTTCTATAATAATTACGTACGGGGAATCGTCTGTTGTAGTCAAAGCATGTCACATGACCTACAGTTTCAACTTGCCCACTATCAGGGTCCTATCCACGAACAATCCCCTGCGATCCACACCAGGTGTTTGAGTGACAGGATGGTTTGTGTGGAGGTGTCAGCGGGGACGTGGTGGCTCTCTGTGGAGTCTGATCAGGGTTTGTTGGGGTTTCTGGTTAATCTGGGTTGTTTTCACGGTTCCCACTGCTTTGTTTTTCTTCTTCTGGGGGAAAAAGAGCTTTTGGTCACTGATTGACTTCTGGTGATTTGAATGACGACACTGAACATGAATGCTGGAGGTGACTGTCTCACTGCTCACTGCGACACAGTAGACACATTGTGAAGGAACCTGCCATCATCCGGACTCTATTCTGAGTCCTGTTCTGTGTGTTTGGATGGTAAAGTCTCGACAAAATCGTCTATATGTCTGATCTGGTCACATGACAGATGTGGACATTGTCTCCCATGGACCGGTAGAGGAGCCTGTCGAGGACAAACAGAGCCCGCAGACACCTGAGAGCCAGGAGGAGGACGAGGATGAGGAGGACACAGACACCGATGATGGTGCAGTTGGTCCAGATGAAGAAATTGATGGTAGTTAGTTTTAATTATAATAATCATAGTTTGAATAATTTATAGCACTGTTCTATGGCAGGTTTTTTAAATGCATTGCAGAAAAGCAGAAGAAATAGTCCAAAAGAAAAAGTCGGCTCCGGTTGTTAAGTAGTTGTGTTTAATGAGCATTAAACAATATGGTATCATAGACTTAGGAAATGATCTACTTAGAGTCATGTTACTTTTCTGAACAAAGTGGAGCCTAAAATGAGCCTAATTTAATATATTTAAAACAACTTATCAAAGGTCATTTGACTCTAGATTAGTCATAATGTGGATTTAGAGGTCAAGCATTTGTCTGATCTTAAATCCTGCTGATTTTATGCACAGATCAGAGGTTTTTAAAGTGTCTCCCGAAGGGTCTTCAAAGAGTTTTAGAGAAGTGAAAAAATATTACATCAGTTATTGCATTATTATCAAGAGTAGATCACAGAGAAAAAAGCCTACTTTTGTTTGATTTGGACAGATAGTTCAGAGCCACAGAGCATTTTTCCCTGAGGAATTTTATTGTGTTATGTTTAAGACGGAACGGTTATGTAATTGTTGCACTCTTTAGTTTGTCAAACAGCAATATTAGGCTGTCATGGCTCAATTGTTAGTGTCTTTGAGATCATAAAGCATAAAATGAGTTATGCGAAAGGCGTCCAGGTATTGAACAGAACACCGTGTCCTAACAGCATGCAACGCAAGCGAGCGTCTGCAACAAAATCAGCTTGATTACATTGTTTCCTATTGAAGTGTCCTAACTGGCCCTGAGCAACGTGACGTGCCGTTTCAGCCCCAAAGCCCTGTTTCTATTCTCATTCCTGATGCTTGCATAGACAAAGACGAGGAGCGGTTAAATCATGAAGTTCAGATGAGGAGTTACCTGTATGATACCTGCTCATTTCATTACAAAATAAGTGGCATCTGGCTGAAGTGTGATTGCAACGGCACTGGAAGCATCCTCGCTCAACAGAGCGTGTTAGCTTGTTTTATAAAGCGGAGATAGTGGTGCATTAATTATATCCATATCTGTGATTCAAATGTCGTGCCTTGACTTGTGTTAACACTGGCGGCCTTCAGATATCAACGTCTTAATATTTTGACGTTCCACAACAACAAAGCTACAAGGTGTTTTCCAGTTACGTCTTGCTTTATTTTTCCCACTTAACACAGGCTACTGTCAGCCTTAGCCAACGCCAAAACAACAAACCTGCCAGTATAATTGTCAGAAACAGGAAGAACAACAACCCACGAATCTCTCGCTCTACGGGAGATGTGAGATGCAAGCTGTCACAAGCGTGATACACAGATCGCTGTCATAGGTACCAGAGGTGACTGACAGGCTTACGGCCTCTAAGCATCTCACATAACTCTGCTGTCATCTAACACATTCATTGACATTCAGGAAAACTTAGTCACTACCTTAATCAGTCTTTTCTTTAACTGAACATAACAATCTTTGCATCGTGAGGTCTGGCAGAACAGTCAACAGCAATCGTCCTCTAACCTCGCTTTGAAGTACACCCATTCTACCATTCCAACCATTTCTACACGATGCAACGCAATATCTGACGCTCGCATGCTGTTAGGACACGGTGTAAGGGGAGGCACAGACTGAGTAGATGTTTTGTTCGGTGACTGACAAATGGAGCACTTAAGTGACCTTTAGTTTTCTTAAGTCCATATTTTGTTTTTTAAGGGAACACAATTTAACTCTTAGTTTTATTACCATCGTCTTATGTCTAACAGGTTTTCCTAAAAGATTTTTTTCTGACTTTGACTGACTTCTTTGGAGTTGTGAGTTTGATGCAAAAACTCCCTGATGTAGAAAAATAAGGAAGTGTAGCTGAGTTTAAACTGACGGGCTTGTTAATTCCACATTTTGTTAGCAGGATTTTAAAACTAAAGCTGCCTGTCTTCTGTCTGCTTGTCTATTACATCTTGTCTATTGTTACAGTGTTGTGCTATCCGTCCAGAAACGCTGTATTATACCTTTTATTTGTCTGAAAAAAACCCGCCATGTACGGCTTTATTTCCGCCCTGCCTGTTTGCTTCTCGAGCATCTTTATTTGTGTAGTCTTCAGTCTCTGTTACTCAGTAGCTCTGTCATGCTTCTACCTGCTTGAGTCTGTGTTTCTCAGTCATGGCGTCTGTCCTCTCTGTCTGTCCTCGGCTCTTTATCTGACCCTGTCTGATACATTGTTGGCTAAAAGAAACAGATTCTGAATTTAAACCAAATTTGCAGAAAGTTCTCATAGATGAAAGAGGGGTTTTGATTCTGCTTATTGATACAGAACGTGACAATTTATCCTCCTGCTCTTTGATGTAGATAGCTGGCTGTAGTTATATCCACACTTGTGCATATAAGCCATAGCCTGAATCTGCTTCTGATTTAAATCAGATTTATTTAGCCTGGCATTGATGAGCAGAATCCATAAATAACGAGATAAATATCAAACTCCCCTCTGATATTCGTCTTAGTAACGTCAGTGCTCTGTGTTTCTATCAGACAACTGTCATGTTAACAACAGCGGAGGAGACTCGACTAGAATCCAACAGTTGATTGAGTGTCCGCGTGAGTACAAACATCCATTACTGCTGTTTCTGCTCCACGCACACACACACACACGCACACACACACACACACACACACACACACACACACACACACACACACACGCACACACACACACACACACACACACACACACACACACAGAAACACAGACTAAATATAACTTTTACCATTTTTTCATGATTCATGATTAATCACAGATTTTTGGTGATTTTGATCTTTTGGTTTGGATCAATGTTTCTATAAAGATGGACGACATCTCCACCTCCTCTCGTTGCACAAATATAAAGCTAAATCCCCCCCTCCCCCTCCGCTGCCACCTTCCTCATTTGTATCCAGAGTCTGTGCAGTAGAGATCGGCTGGTGGAGCTGCAGTATTGATGTCACATTGACCTTGTGGCCTTGACGTGTTGGAGCCCTCAGGTGGGCTCAGTCTGCAGCAGAACAGCTTCTTGTCTGAAGCAGATATTCACGGTTATGAAAAGTTCAATGGCTGTAGTGTTAGTGTTACGCCTCCTCTCGCCATTCCTCCTCTACTCTGCTGCTCGGGGACAGAACGCTGCAGGAGCCCGATTTGTCCACAGAGCTGTCAATCATGAGGTCACACCCCGTTTTTTTTGTGCAACAAATAACTAATTAAAAGTAAAATTAACTCTTGGACGTAAATCAGCATGATAAGAACTAAGTATAATGACAGAAACCATGTTTGAGAAAAAATTTATTGATGTGTATTTAGATTTTATAGTTTGACTCATGTCCCATCTGTTAACATGGAGGAGGTGGGCTTTATGACCTATACTGCAGCCAGTCAGCAGGGGGCGCTAGAGAGGGTTTGGCTTCACTTTTAGGGAGCTGTCATGTCAGCCATCTTTTTACATAGTGTATGCTTTGGACTCTGTATTTCATCATTTAACTTACACTTCATAACATATCAAACTCCTGCCATACATACACACTCAATACCTGCTTACTTCTGCAGAGGCACCGTCCTGTTTGAGCAGGTTATGAATCAGTTTCAGTTGAAAACCCTTAAACTTGATCTACTCAAGGTTAAAGAATGTTTTATGACCTTTATTTATGAGATAGTAGTATACAGATACAGAGAGACTTGTTTGTACACAACAGCCAGAGAGATAAATGGGGACCCTTTGTTTATATGGCACATTTCATACCCAAATGTCACCTTAAGTGAGTTACAGAGTACACAGACAAAAGAATAAAGAAACAAATGACATAAAAATTAAAGGAGGCGAGCAGATAGTTTTGGTTTTAATCATTCAAGGTTTGAGAAATCCTCCTTCTGTGATTTCTGCCTCCATCTCAATGCCGAAACTTTGTGGTGTTTACAGCCTTGAAAATCACATATGAAAGTCTTGAGAGGAGAATGTTGGAATAATCCACAGACCTCACTGTCAACAGATTTCTCTGGTTACTTTTGTAGAATTACTCTGTTTTTTGGGGTTTGAGTGAACTGATGTTTGGAAGAGAAACAACAAACAGACCTGAGGTTAAAGAAAGCATGAAAATCAGATTTCTTTTTAACTTTATTCTCATTTCACTGCTGGTGGAAACTTCCTGCTGGAGGTTGTTGTTCAAACCACATGAGCTCATTGAACGTCTTGTCCAGTGTTAATGGGTTTTACTGCTGCTTTGGTAATATTAGTGGTATGTTGTGGTTCGTACTACCCCTACACGCTCTTCTGTTCTTCTTTACAAAGATCTTGACATTTTTCTCTGCATGCTGCCTTTTCAGTTTCCCACATGATTAGTTCACTAACCACCTTATTTCTCTCTTGTGTTTCTGCTGTCGTCCATCTTTTTTGGTTCTTTCTTTCTGTTCCTCTGGTCGCCTCATACCTGAAGCAGTTCGAATTTCTTCTCTTTCTTTGATTGCTTATCATTTGGACACCAGCCAAACATCAGCAGGTGTTCAACAGTTGTTGCTTCTTTTCCTTGATTGTTGGTTGCATTGATATTTAGGATCAAACAAGTGATGCTTTGAGTGTCTGCAAACTTTACTGACGGCCTCAACTGCTGCTTTTCTTTGCCAGGATTGGAGGTAAAAAGAGGATTTCTCCAACTGCAACCAGAAATTTTTTAAAGGGGATATTATAAAGGAAGCTTGAGATATGTGTCATGCTCTCTATTAATATAATCCTACTATTATGTTGATAACTGATAACAGGAAACAGTGAAACAAATCTCTTCATTGCAGCTCTGAAATATGACTTATATGCAGAGCGTTTGGCTGTAGATGCTTCAGAAAGGTTTCATAAAGATTAAATGAGTTCAGGCTTGTGGATAACAAGCTTATTATAGCAGACGTTGATAACAGAATAACCAAGTGAGGTGTTTGCTTGCATAAATTGTTGTATTACACCGGGAACACACCGGATGCCGAAGCGCCGAGAAGCGGAGCCAGTTTCCTTTCGGCGCCCATGTTAACCGATTGTGTCGTTCACACCAGGCGCGCCGCGGCGCGCACCTCCGCGGCCGGCTCGCGCCCTGCAGCGATCGTTTCGGCGTCTGGTCTATTTTTTGCGCGAGCCGCGAGCGATCGCGTCAATCCTGGCAGGAAGTCACACATGAAACAATGAGAGAATCCGGTCAATTTTCAAAATTAAAACAATTTTCAAAATAAAACACCGCGATTGACAAATGCGATGTTATATTTGTGTGCTTTTATATATTTGTCAGTATCTAAACAGAGTGCGAGAGAGATGAAGATACACACAGACATAGACACAAACAGACACAGACATAGACACACACACAGACACAGACATAGACACAAACAGACACAGACATAGACACACACACAGACACAGACACAGACACACAGGAACACACAAGAAAGAGAGAGACACAAAGTGAACTGGCTATAGGGGGTGCGGGCGGGGTGTCAAAACACACACGCAAACAGAGAGAGAGAGCATGATGAAAACATGAAAACAGCTCCAAATCATTTTTTGCACTAGTAGCGCCCACGCCCTCAGAGCGCCTCTTACCAACACTTACTGTTGCTAGGATACCAATGGTGTCTGGCAGCAGTTCCGCTTCCCTCGGTAGTAACCGTTAAGTCTGTTATAAATCACTCTGTATGCTTAATATTTGCTTTATTCAAGTAAATTTTATAAAGAAAACATAAAAACAATTTAAAAGAATCGTGTCCTGGCATTAGCCGCAGCTCTACACCTGGAAACTGTACCCTCGAAAAAACACTGAAAGGATTAGCTTCTCCTCCACCATTGTTGTTGACGAGCGCGGCGGTGTTCCAAAAGTTTAACTATTTTCAACTGAGAGCGCAGCGAAAATAAACAGCTGACGAGGAAGATGAACTGCATTAGTTTGTATAGAAAGCAGCGCCAGTGTAAAAAGCCATTAGTGGACACACAGGCACTTTATTCATAATTTGTACAATGGCAATCACAAAACATGTTGTTTTTCCTTTAATGTGATGCACAAAACAAAAATAGTACTTTCAAGCAAGTGTCTCAAATAACTTTGAGAAAAAGGCGCCGGACTTCATCTACTACAGCAACATCAGCAGATAGAGCACAAGTTTAGTGAGCTTCTACATTATATCTGTATTAACCAGGCACGCTGACGTAAACCAGCGTCAGGGGGAATAACTGTCTGAGCACAGTTTGTAAATGTCTAAAGGCAAAATTAGCACCGTTTGGAACAGACTGTGATTTAAATCAATTTCAAGTTCAGTGTTTTCTCACCAATGTAAACACACCTTATTCACTTATTCCCTTGTTTTTATTTCTTCCTGCAGCGGTCAAGCAGTTGAAGGAGACTGTAAGCTCGTCAATCCACAAACTGGCAAACTTTGACGGTAAGAGTTTAATTAAGCTTCAAGTTAAACGTTCTCATCAGTGGTCTCCTGGAGCAGTTGAGAAAACCAGAAAGAAAACTTTAACTGATAAACTTAAGACTCTAATATCCAACACAAAATTAACTATAATTATTTACCACTTACGTGTATTACCTGTAGATGAAGTCCTCATGTTTGTGTTTGTTTGTAGAAGTGATGGACGCTCACCTACAGAACAACCAGACGGCAGAAGACGACATCCTGGCCAGCCCCGATCGGCTCAAAGGTAAAGGACGCGCTAACGCTCACCGACTTAATACACTCCAAACTAAACAGGTGTACTGTAAGGCAAAGTTTCAGAATATAGCTGTAATCTCAGCCCAACCTGAGGCTAAAACATCACTGACAAAACTGCTGACAAGGAAACATCGTGGTCACCTCTGACCTTTGACCTCTGCTTTTGTTGTTTTGAGAGGTCTGAATGTTTGTCATGCTTTCGATTCTCTGTGGACACGCTCCATGTTCAGGCTCAGGTGTTATATTTAAAGGCTTTACCTTACCCAACAGAAAGATAGATTTACAAGAACACACACACACACACACACACACACACACACACACACACACACACACACACACACACAGAGATACAGTGTACTAAAGCTGCTCCAAGCCGCTACTTTTGTTGTTTCTGTTTCACCACCTGAACCCCGCTGTGCCCCTCGCCCCGGGTATTTAGTGTGCATGCATGCTTTTGAGTTTTTCACACCCATTTTGTCCCCTCCTGGCTAACGTGTGTGTGTGCGTGTTTGCACGTGCTTTTGTGTGTGTCCACAGGGAATCCGATGGATGCCAAAGAGTCAGACATGTCAGACACTCTGAGTCCCAGCAAAGACCGCAGCAGTGACGACACGTCAGGTCAGGAAAACCGAACATTTAACTAAAATTATTTTGTGTTATTATTTTGTGTTATTATGTCCCTCCCAGCCTTTATCTCATTTATCTTTTCTATTTTAGATAAACTATCGCTGAGCTTTTAAGAACTTTAATTTGAATAGTGTTGAAGTTGCAATTGTTACTTGAAGAACATCTTGTCTGTAATTAATCCATCCTGGAAGTCTAAGTAAGCTAATGAGAAGTGAATGACACGTTTAGACAATTAACTCCAATTTTTTTATTAAAAACATGCTTAAATGTTCTTTGTAAGACCAGGAAACACTGACTGAAAATATAAAGCGCTTATTGTGTCTTCATTAAGTATTTAAATTTCTTCATATCCGGTCGCCTTAAAGCACGTTTGTCCTGGTATAAATGTGTGTTTCAGACGGCAACATGGACGACCAGGAGCTGAATGAACCACAGAACAGAGTCGCTCTGCTCAAAGGTAACAATGGCAGCTCATCTCTGCTTTCTGGTATTTTACAGACTCAGTAATACAGCTACTTGTCCAATAGAGGGAGCTGTTTGTTGTGTTGCCGGCTGTAGGTCCTTTTAAAAGGCTTTATTCTTTATTAATCTGTGTGTGCAGCTGAGTTGAATCGGGCCGGTCTGGAGCCTGGAGACACGGAGCAGGTCATCCACCATCTCCACAGAGAGCTCCTGGAGGCCCAGGACTTAGCCAACACCGGCAAGCAGAGATGTCTGGAGCTACAAGGTGACTACAAGTTTGATATTATACCACTATGATTCACACAGCTGTGACCAGATCATAGCTCCAAAAAAGTGTCAAGAAATCCTCCTATTTTGCTCAATCTTCTGCAAATCAAATGTGAGTTTAGTTGGATTTCCTAACCAGTAGCACTACTGATTTAACAGTATCGTAATTTGGTGTAATATTTCAACTGTGCAATACACATGTAACTCATTTATTATTTATTAAACCTAGTATTATTATTACACTGTGTTGTATAGTTTGGTTTGATGCATATACTTTGAAATATTTATTATTTATAATATTTTATCCTTTTATATTGTTATATATTTCAGTATATTGCATATTTTTTTAATTCTTCATTTACTCTAATTTCTCTTCTGTCTACCTTCGTCTGCAGCCCTGCTGGAGGACGAGAGGAGGAATAACTCTCAGCAGACTGAAGAGTCGACCAAACAGATCCAGTACCTGCAGAGTAAGTGTACACGCCCCCCCACCCCACCTGTATGCTTCTTAATCTACCTGGTGCCCACCTCACTTATTTCCTGTGTGTGTGTGCTCGTTTGTGTGTGTGTTTTAGCTCAGCTCGGGAAGCTGCAGGCTGACATGGAGGCACTGAGGGAGCAGAGGGAGAGCACCATCTGCATCACCAGGGAGGAGCTCTACTCCGCTCAGGAGGAGGTACAATTCATACTTACTACCCCTCGACTCCTCCTGACACTCATGTTACTCCCTCTCAGGCCTGTTGGACTCCTTTTGACTTCCCTCCAATTCTGTCTGACGGCTGTTTGACTCCCCCAAACTCCCCCCTGCCTCCATCCAACTCCCTCTGACTCCCTTCCAAAACCCCTTTAATTCCTCCCAACTTCCGGTTTAAAGCCTTATTACTCCCTTAATACCCCCTTGATACCTCCCTGACTCCCATTTGATTCCTACCAGCTCTTTCTTACTCTCCTCTGACTCCTCCCGTCTACTTTTGATTCTATCTGCCTCCTCTGGTCTCCTCTTGAACTCTTACTGATGCCCTCTGAATCCTCTTGACTTCTCTCTGGCCCTCTTCTCTGCCTTCTGTCTTCTACAGACTCCCCTCTTACTCAGTCATACTCCACCTGTCACCTCCCAACTTCCCTTACACTACTTCTGACTCCTTGTAGCTTAGTCTGACTCCTCTGGTGTTTAATTCTCCACCTCTGTCTCCCTGTGACTCCACCCTGCCCATAAAGAAATCAGACACCTCCCTCTCACAGATTGAGTTTACAGTGAATCACAGTCACATGGATTGTGTTCTGTCGGCAGATTCTGGTCCTCCGACACGCCATGGAGGCAGCCACGGTGGAGCGTGAGCGAGAGATCGCCGCCCTACAGGCCGACCTGGGCAGCGTGCGATCGGAACTGGAGCACTGGAGGAACACGGCAGCAAAGTACGAGGAGGAGATCAACCGGCTGCAGGACGTCTTCACACAGCAGAAACAGCAGCAGAGCACGGCCAGTGAGCTTCAGGGTGAGCAGAGAGAGTGTGAAACTGTCTGTGTTTATTGCTGAATCAAAATGAACAATACAAGAAACTCCTCAAATACAAATTAAAAGTTTCCTTTCCTCCTCTCTCCCTGACAGCGGAGTGTGTCACATTGCAGCAGCGGTGTGTGTGTTTGCAGCAGGACTGTGACGGCCTGAAAGCTGAACGGACAACTCTCACAGACAAACTGCACCGCCTGGAGACCGAGCTCAGCAGGTACACACACGCACACGCACACGCACACACACATACACACACTTCCAATTTGAATCCACGGGAGATACAGAATGAGATCTCCCAGAGGTTCAAATTGTTAACACTTAAAGGGGAATGATTTTTTGGGCAGCTTGCCAATCATACAGTCATTTGTCAACATGCCCAAGCAGTGATTCATCAGATGGAGCGATCAGTCAATCTAACGATTAGTCGATCAGAAGAAAGTTAGTTGCCAACTATTTTGATAATCCCTTAATTGTTTCAGGAATTTTAATAGATGTAAAAAAAAAAACAGGCGTCAAACTGCACGAGGGCAGCCAATTATACTGGACATGAAAGTCTTTTTGACAGCCGTGATCGAGTTGATTCATTCTTGCTCAGGACGGCTGACAGCAGCACCGCCGAGTCCTCGAGTCCTGACAGGTTGAGAGTTTGGATTCAGCATTAAAAGAAGGACGAGCAGGACCGAGACAACACGGCATCCAGCTGATTCAGGACGAGAGTGTGACAGCTGACTGACAGCTGCTTGAAGCAGACCGAGCAGTCAGCAGCGTCACCTCACTTCTATCCTCCGTCCGTTTTACACAGAGAGAAAACATCACTCCATGTTCTCATCGGAAAGGAGAGCTCAGCATTTTTTTATGCTTTAGCTGTGTTTTCACTTTTTTCCAATAAAGTGTAGGCGTAAGTGGCAGCTCCACTCCAGTAAACATCTGATGCCAGCTACAGCTTCTGTTCAAGCCAAACCTGCTTCACAAACATCTTTAGAGCAAATATTCACCTTCAACAGCGCAATACAAAAGTTAAAGGGAGCGTCTAGATGTCAGGAGAAGTTGTTGCTTCAGTTAAATATATTTCATTGACGTGTTTGTTGTGTGTGTCTGTTTTGGGTCTGTGTATGTGTGCAGCACCAGGGAGCAGAGTCAGGTCCTCAGCAGCAGTCTGGTGTCTCTGGAGAAGAGGGAGGAGGTTCTGCAGGACAAACTGGGTTCTCTGGAGAATCAACACCTGCAGGACGAGAGCAGGCTGAAGAGCCAGCTGGACCAGGCCCAGGCCCACACACACACACTGCAGAGAGAGGTACACATGCACGCACGCACACGGCAGAGAGAGGTACACATGCACGCACGCACACACACACACATACACACACACACAGCAGAGAGAGCTACACGAACACTTGAAGTTTAAAAGTCACTTCTTCATGGATTTTAAAGACACGGCAATATATAGAAATGGTTTAATAATGATTTTCTTTGTGTGTGTGTGTGTGTGTGTGTGTGTGTGTGTGTGTGTGTGTGTGTGTGTGTGTGTGTGTGTGTGTGTGTGTGTGTGTGTGTGCGCGTGCGTGTGTGTGTGTGTGTGCGCGCGTGCAGTATGAAGACACGCAGTCCCAGTTGTTGGACCTCCGTCAGCGCTACGAGAGGACGGAGAAGGAGAAACTGAACATCCACCAGGAGCTGGAGCAGTGTAGGAGCAACCTGAAGCTGCTGCAGGACAAGACCAGCTCCGTGAGTACACACACACTCACAAACACACACACTTCCTTTCTAATCAGACCAAAGATTGTATTTTTGTGTTTCTTCAGCTTTAGATTTCTTAACATTCTTGTCCACAGTTCAGTGTTTTTTCTAAACATTAAAGCAGGAGAAGCAGCAGACTTGATTCTGGACTCTGTGTCAGTCTTGGATTTGCTAACCATCCAGCACTTTCAGTTCACAGCCTCACAGCTCACTCCTGATTTGCTAATTCTGGACACCAAAGCTCTTTCAACATTGTGTTACGTCTAGAATCTCCAAATGACCTTCAGAACTTCTGACTAACAAAGAAAAGCATAAAAACTGTGATGGAGGTGAAATGGAGTAAATAATGTGAACAGAGTCTGATAGCAGTGTTGTGTGTGTGTGATTCCTGAAGATACAGATCAGTTATTACAACAAAGAAACTGAGTTTGTTTCCGCTGCTGTGAAAACTCCACCGTCAGAAGACGACAGCGAGGCGGAGCAGCCTCCTCTTCCTCTGTTACCCCTCTTTCTCCTCCTCTCCTCCTCTCCTCCTCTCCTCCTCTCCTCTCTCACCTACAGCTCTTCTTCTTCTAAGTGTTGTGTTAATGTGGGAGAAGACGTTTGTCTCCTTTCCTAGGTTTCTCCAGAGCTTTTCAAAATAAGAGTCCTGATCCAGATTCACAGGACTGGGTTGACAAAGGTTGTTTAATTGAAAATTTTAAAGGATAATTCCTTTTTTATTTTAACTCTGGTCTTAGTTTCATAGTTTTGTCCTTTATTTCTGTCAGTTTACTCTCAGCAATCAGAGTTCAGAGCAGAGATCTGGGAACAACGTGACATGAGTTAAAAGAAGATCCATCGTCATTGTTGCTGTGCAGATTAGATTTCTGTCTGGCATGAGCCTCTTGCGTTGTAGGATATCAAAGTAAGCTAGACCTATATTGAAATATCAACTTAATTTACAAGGTTTCTGGATAACTGTGTTTTTAAATAGCAAACAATCGTTTACAATCGGCATTCAGACCCGGGTCAAATGACTCTGCAGTAGACCCGGGTAATTAACGCCTCGGCTCCGATCGGCATTGATGGGAACACAAACCCATGTCGACACGCTAATCTCCGCCCCCTTTCCGGCATTCTGCCCGTCTCCATCCAAGCAGCACTCGAACATCTCTCCAAATTTTTTCGCCGCCGAGTTTGATACATACACTGAATGAGTAATAGATACAATAAAGACCTAACCACCGTAACATCTTCACTGTTCACAAACCCTGTCTCCGGCGCGTTTGTGACGTCAGACTGTGACGCAGCAGAAAAGAGGCCGCCAGGAGTATACTCCACTGGCAATGGGAAAAGAGACAATCTTCATCTATAAGCGGCTCTTCCCGGGTCTGAAAAACCTGCGTCAATGCGCTAAATTTAGGTGGGAAAGGGGTATTAATCTCTGTGCTGCAACTGCTTTTAGTTTACAATGCAAAAATTGCAACTTAGTAATAATTAACATTAATTTAGCCTTGTTGAACTTATACACAGTTGATGCAACAGGCTGCTGAATCATAACACTGTGGTTCTGCCTCAGCACTGTATAGAAGCTCCGCCGTCTTGCAGCCTTTGCAGTTTCACATTGGACCATTTAACATCTGTACCAAAACAACATATTTATATCTGGAACATCAACTGTAGACTTTGAACGTTGTATACTGCACCAATACATTATTGCACTCTCCATACATTTCTCTTCATCCTCAATACCTGCATTACCCACAATGCAACTGAACTTTAACAGTTAAAAGATGTAGGTGTCTACTAACAGTAGTAGCTAGCAGAGTAATGTAGCCTCAAGCCGATAGGAACAGCAGGCTCCTGCCAGGCTGATGCCTCGTCATCAGATCTCTTCTCGTTTTCAAACTTGTGGTCTTCAGCGTCAGTAGGGGCTTTCACATATGCAGCAGGACTGCCCGACGCATATTAACAGACTTTAACTAGTAAAATTGGTGCATTTCCCCATTAAGTAGTTGTAATTGTGGGCTCCCAGAGTAAATAATCAGTGTGGGTGTTTTGACATTTCCTTTTTTCCAAGTCACACTTTCACACAAAATTTTCCGTTTGTGTTCCCAGAACTCTGCAATGTCAAACTGAAAGAAATGATAAACCAAACTATGAAAATAAACCAAAGTTTTAATAAGTGACAATTATCCTTTAAGTCCATTATTGATCTGCACCAGGCACAACATGACATGTATTGGCTCCTGTATTTAAGAGAAACTGTTTTTAGCTTTCATCGTTTTTAAAGATCAGATCCTGAACTTTTAAAAACCAGTGGACTGTTTTCATTCTCAGCCAGCAGCTGGTAAAAATGATTTTAATGAGCCGTCCTGGTGCAGAAAGTTAATGAGCCAAACTCCAACAGGAACATGATGCTGTTTAAAAGATCCTGGTGACGGGTGGTTCTTCTTCTGTGGTGTTTGGTAAATGTGGCTGTTGATTGTGTAGCGATGGCGGTGTTGCTTTGTAGAAACGGCTGACTTTATACAAACCTGCCTTCCTACAAACCCCCCCTCTCTCTATCTCTCTCTCTCTCTCTCTCTCCCCCTCCCTCCCCTCGCTGTAGCTGCTCCATCCTCCATGTTGGTTTTTGGTTGATTTGCCGGCTGATTTCTTCTTATCCCTCTCCTCTCCCCTCCCCCCCTCCCCCGCTCCTTCCCTCCCCTCTAGCCATCCATATTGCAGCCTGTCCAAGCCATATTCATTGGCCTTGTCCTGGCTCTGCTCTACTGGTGTTTCGGCCAGTTGTGGTAGAAAGGTACACACCGACATGACATCAGTCTGCCTCTTTTTTCTCTTTTTTGCCTGGTCTCTATTGTCTCCATCCGTCCATCATCTGTGGAAGGGAAGATGAAGGAGGTGAAGAAATATCGCTGATCTGTGATGAATTCAGGGTCACATGTTGAGAACCATGAAAATAAGAAAAATTAGTACTCAGGAAAAAGTAAAGCTTAAGTCACAATATTTTGAGCCCACACTGTCTTCCTTTGCCAAATCTAAACCATGGTCATGACCTTTAACCTTTTAAAAAGTTACTGATGAGCCATAACATTATGACCACCTGCCTTATACTCTGTAGTTTCCCCTTCTGCTGCCAACAGCCCTGACCCATCGAGGCATGGACTCCTGCTGAGGTATCTGTCACCAAGACGTTAGCAGCAGATCCTTTTATGTATAATTAGGTTATAATATGTTGGTCAGTGTTTCAAAAACAAGTAACAACAATAAAGTGATACCAGAACTTTAGTACTTAAGTTATAGCTGCTAGCTAGCTTGTAGGAATTGTGCATCATTTGGAGGGGGCATACAATTCAGAGAAAACAACGACCCCAAGTGCAGGATGAGTCATCCTTTGATTTCAAAGAAAAGAAACTTAAGTCCCTAAAATAGTTTAAAATAAAAGTTGTCAGCTTTCTGTTCAAATTTAATAACTTTCGATAACTTTAAGTATTTGACAGTTTGTGAGTTTTTAAAGCTCCTGTGTGTAACTTTCAGTTTCTGTTGATTTTGGCGCCCCCTATGAACAAAGTGGTACCACCTTGGCTGATATTATTGAACATTCAAACGTATCACTTGCTGTGAATCTGAAGAAAATATAGGAGAAAAGGCTGATTTGGCTGCACAAAGTTAATCGCCTCATCTGACAGCCACCCCCCCCGGCAGAGGTTATAGGCATTAAATAATAATAAAGATATAATCAGTCTTGTTGCTGATGGTCTTGTTTGTTTTTCTAGCTCATATAGAGACATCAATATTCATTTCAGTCCCTTTTGATATAATTTACCAGGAAGGGTTAGTTTGACTAAACCTACGTGTAGCTGAATGTTAGTACACATTAGTACACCACAGACAGAGTGGCTGCCTGTAAGTCTTCATCCAGCACAACAGCTAAAGTGTAAACAAAAACATTACCACCTTTGTTTTTATCCCTTATAACAACCACATTTGAGAAAGGAGGACCAGTTTGGGCTCATTTGAGTTTAGTCGTTTTGTAATTAGATGACATTAGTAAGTTACATTAAGCTAACCAGGCTGAATTCTGATCAACAGGAAGCTTTCTTCACCTCGTACTCTTCCCTTTAAGACTGAGAATCATCATCACCATCATCTCAGTGGTCCGACCTCGTGCTTTGATTTGAGCGGCTCTAACTGCATGATGTCCGTCAGTCTGGCTGTCAGTCACACTTCTTCTGCTTCGGCTGCAGCCAACTCTGAACTCAGCTCTTTAAAGGGACGGGCTCCTACTAACTACATACCCTCTCTTTAAAGGGACACCTCATCTCCTCAGTACCCACTGACATTTTTATCTGGCATTGTGAGCCCTGTACTGAACAAAAAACGTATTAAAACATGTAAGACTTTCTTTGCACCAAAAAAGCTTATTTCTCTCAAATGTCATTCACAAATTTGTCTTCCACCGTCCTAGAGTGCATTTCTGTGAGCAAGATTGCAACTCTGAATTTAAATAATTAAATAATTTTGATAATGGAAATCGAAGCTCACAGCACAGCCACACTATGGTCACCACGGTCCTTGCTGGAGTTACAGATGACACAGGAGCAACAGCACTGGAAAATCCTGCGTCCTTGAAGTCACCAGTGTGGCAACATTTTGTCAACCTTGTAAGACTTAATAATCTTACATTAAAGTTATAAAGACAACAGGAGGTTGCAGATACAAGCGGCTGAAATGAGTTGCCCCTGTAGGGTTGTTGGGCTCAGCCTTAGAGGTAGGGTAAGGAGCTCAGACATCTGGAGGGAGCTCGGAGAAGAGCCGCTACTCCTTTGCATCGAAAGGAGCCAGTTGAGGTGGTTCGGGCATCTGATCAGGATGCCCGCTGGGCGCCTCCCTGTGGAGGTTTTCTAGGAACATCCAACTTGGAGGAGATCTCAGGGTAGATCCAGAGCTCGCTGGAGGGATTATATATCCCACCTGGCCTGGGAACGCCTCAGGGTCCCTCAGGAGGAGCTGGATAATGTTGCTAGGGAGAGGGACGTCTAGGCTAACTTGCTTAGCCTTCTGCCATCAAGACCCGACCCCCGGATAAGCAGAAGATAATGGCTGGATGGACATATAACACTGCACACTTTGATTAACCACAGCCTTGCAAATGGTCAGCTATTGCAAGTTTTCAATGCACAAAGCTGATTGTAAACGGGCAATTGAGACAATGCCCAAATTGTTCGCAGGGAGGGGGGTCTCATGAGGCAGGACATGACGCTGCGGTCCCTCAACTAGGAAATAATTTCGCCGTCGACCCTCACACCAGAAACTCCTCAATCTCTGCATCTCTCCAGTCTGCAGACATCTTTTCTGTCGTCTTGTAAACGATCCTTCTTCTTCAACCTGTTTTTAATCATCCTGTTATGTGTCGCTCTTCTGGTTTCACACCGGTCACATGGTGTAAGCGTCATCACCCCGCCCACTCGCTCGCAGTGAATGTTCCTGACTGCTACCTGCTGTGTTCACACATCAGCTCACCCCGACCTCTTGCAGACATTTTACTCGGAAGCTGGCAGGAAAAAGTCTGCATGAAGTCGGGGTACAGTTGTCTGTTTGTGTTCAGACATGCAGCCCACCCGGACAGTGTGGGGAAAATAATTTGTGAACAAAATTGGAGGGAAATTAAGCTTTTTGTCTGCGGAGAGAAATGTGACTAATGGTGGAGATGAAGGTGTCCCTTTAAAGAGTCGGGCTGCATCATAACCTCCGACCTCTTTATGACAGTCCGTCACTAACACTCATTCATCACCGTCTCTTCACAGCTTCTCTCACTTTCAGGGTGTTGGTGCTTCTTTTCTGTTCATTTCATTTTCTCCATCTCTTGTTTTAAGCTTTCTTTTTAATTTTAATAATTTGTTTTCATCTTTTGCATCCAGTCTGCAGCTTTATATACGTACTTTTACATTTTATTCAGCATTACTTTACCTGATCACAGGTTTGGCGTTTCTGTGACTCATCCATCTTTTTCTCTTTAAGTCTTAAAACAGTTGCTTGAACTTTGCTTTCAGCCACTGATACGTCTCTTCTTATGATTGAAATCATCCATCATTCTGTCCATCATGTCCGTCCTGTGTTGTGTTTGCTGCTTGTGTGTTTATTTGGGAATGTGTGACCAGTGTTTCCAGTCGTGTGTTGTGATGGAAAACTGGTCTGTAACTCTTTTGCTTTTCTATTCAGGTAACCTCTGCCTCATTTACTTTGCTGCTTCTTCTTATGTTTATCTCCTCCTTTTCTCTTCCTCTCCTCAAGTCCCAAAAGATTTATTTTTTACTCATTTATTTATATTCTGTATTAAAGTCAGTCCTTTTTATTATGGTTTGTAAGAACAGGATCATACCCTTCCCTACCCTACAGCCATACCCATACCTGTACACATATTAGTGGAAATGGAAAACTCTTCATATATACAAAATGATCCTATAAATATTTTATCATGAAACTTTCTTACCTGAAACTTGAAAAGGCCTGGCACATCAACTTGTTTGAGCTAAGACTTACCTGTACAAGTATGGAAAGCAGATTAGGTCATTATTTTACTGTTATTCCTCTTTCAATAAAGTTTAACATTATTAATAAACAGTAGCCAGGGATGTAAAACTTATAAAATACTTTAAAGCTGGTTAACCTTAAACTATTCTACAAAACCCAACTATTATTTTATATTATACTGTGTTTGAAAAAGTAACTAAATAACAGAGTACTTAAATTGCAGAACTAACGTGTTATGTTACTCGTTACAACAAAAAAGTACTCTAATGGATTACTTTGTCATGCGTTGCCCCAACACTGTGGATTACCGATTCAAACAGAAACCCACAGTTACATGGTGATTAAAGAGAATAATTGTGCGCTGTCCTCTGTATAAATACAGACGTGTGTACAACTTTTACCAAATAGATAAATAACTTCGAAAGAAGGAAACAAAATCTTTTGGGCTTTCTAAATCTTTTTTATTCTCTGCAGTCTGTCCCTCTTCTTCTCCTCTTTCCTCTCCTCCTTTCTTCTCTCTCTCCTGGTTTCTGTCTTCAGTCCAGTTTGAGTTTAAAGTTCTGACGTGACGATCAAACTAACTGTGTTTTCTTTCTCTGCGTTTCTCGTGTGTGTTGTCGTCTCTCTCCGACAGAGCGGCTGGAGCCCCTGGATGCCGGTCATCGCAGTGATGGTCGCCGTAACGGCAGCCTTCCTCTACCCGAACCTCTCCAAGAGCAGCTCCACCTAGGACACACACACTCACACACATACACACACACACACACACACACACACACACACACACACACACACACACACACACACACACACACACACACACAGAGCTGTGAGGAGAGCGTCACTGCTTTACTTGTATAAAGTCTAATTGTACATAATTGTAGAGGGAATATAAAGGTTGTGGTTTCTACAGAGGATCAGATGCTTCTCGGTTTATTTTGTTTTTGTGTTTTTTTTCTTGCGGAGAGTTTCTTTGTTTTTATTCTCGGCTCTCTCTCAGCTGTGGTGGGGGCTTTTTGGTTTTTCCGTCTCTCTGCTGATTTCTGGGTAACGAAACGTTCTCCAGCAGGCCGAGCTTCCACACGATTAAAATAACTTCCAGAGGTGACTTTACGTTCAACGGGATGCAAGTGAACACAACACTTCCCAGCAGCCTCAGTGCAGTCCACAAAAACTAGCAGCTCTGCACACATTGTGATAGACTTCCTTGGATATCAGAGTCTGTTAGCAGGCGGTGTTTTCCGATAGCTTAGTCACAACTGGTTCTAACTGGTTGTATTGGGCTGCAGCGCTCCTGAGGATAGTTTTTACTGATGAAACTACAACGTGCTGGTCTTTCCTTTCTAACATGTTCAGCTTTGTTTTACACACCAGCTCAGTAACTTAACCTTTTGCTGCTGATATTTGATGCCAGTGCACTTTGAATGTTTAAATTTTTACTCAACAGATACCGGCACATTTTCTTTGTCGGGATGGGAAATTGGAAAATAAAGTAAAACTTAACAAATTTGCAAAGCAAGCTAATGCACCAGACCCTGATAGTCTGTCAATGTTGCTTTAACTTCAGGGTTATTTCATTAAATGATCATTTGCCGGTAAGATGCGCCGCTAAAGCACAGTAACAACTCATGCTTTTTACCTAATCTAAAGGCTCTGTTGGTTAGAGGTGTAGTCTGTAGAAATCAGTTTAAATACCTCTCATATTGTAGTTGATGTTGTGTCTACATGGTGAATATTCTTAAACAGATGTGTGTTTAGAGGATTAACACAAACATGACATGCAGAAAATCCAGGGCAGGAAGTGTTAAGGGGACTCGATATTCAAATTCAAACTGGTTAAACGTGGGGGGAAAAAAGTTTTAAACAAATTACGTGTTCATTCAAATTGATTCAAAGTCGGAATTAAATCCTTAAAAGCATTCAGCACTGATTTGTGGGACTCTCATGGGGTGTCTTTATGGTTCAAGTGTATTAATTCGGCCCTGTTTACCTTAAAAACGTCACCACAGTACAGTAAATTAAAACTAGACCACATGAGATAGTCACTAGGATACAACCGCTTTCAGCTCTATATCACACTAAAGCAATGTACATTAAAAATCACCTTCACAGTGAATCTACATCCGGGCTGCTAAAGCACTTACGAAGCACAAACGGCGCCTGCGTTCACCTGGATCAGTGTTGTGTTTACCTGTGTACCTGGGTCTGTTGGAAAGTGTTCACACGGAGGCGGTTTCAGGAAGTCCTGCTCTGTTCTCTTCTGGGTTTAGTCGGCCATGTTGGATGTCTCACACGGCCTTTTTCTCTGTTTTGTTTTTTGTTTCTTTTCAGGGGAGTTCAGGGGTCGGGGTTGAAAACTTGAAGCCAAATTATTAGAAATCAAATTGTTTTCTTTGTTTTATTTTTTAAGTTTGGGGCACAGAAAAGGGGGTCAAAGTGCCTCTGATGTAACTAACACCACAGTTTGTGTATGTGTGTGGGCGAACACGCACACAACCGCACACTTTCTCTGTCAAACACCACAAACACACACTTTTGGTCTGTCAGAGGTCTGTGAGTGTGGAGAGAAGCTGATTCACAATGTTTTACGAGCTTTTGTCGGAGCTTTCACCTGATATTCGTGGGTTTCATCGACCAGTTGAGTTGTCACAGACTCTACTGGGGGTGAAGCCTGTTTGCTCGGGGTCAAAAACTGTCAGACTCTTAATTTGAAACCAAAGTTTTCATCACCTGAAGTAGATTTTTAGCAACATGAGCAGCTCTTTGTTAAGGATCCAAATCTGGTGAAAACATTTAAATATAAACTCGTCCAACACTTAACTTCATGATAGAATTGCTACTATTCAGCTGTTAGCTTTAACATTAGCCCTTTCAAGACATGGAATACAAAACGAGTCCTGCTTTTATCCAGACTTCAGCCACCACCCATTGTTTTTATTTTGTGCCGTTAGATCTCGGGTTTCTTTTGGAGCCAGAAGTATTTGAACAAGAGAGTAGAGGGTGAAGCAAACTCTCAGTCAACAGGAAATGCTAGTGCTAGCTCGATTAGCAAGGTGCAGCTGTACTTCACTGCTAATTTTGGAGGCTAATTTTGGCTAGTAAACATTAGACTTTGAACAAAATATACTTTCCAAAAGAAAATGAAAAGCTATACTCTTAATTTTACTCTAAATGGGACCATAAATTACAAACTAAACTTAATGCTGTATCGAAGAAGACTTGAAACCAGAGATTGAGACCATAAACTTGTTTACCGAGGGAATAAATCGAGAGAGAAGTAGGCTCAGTTTCCCAAAAACTGCTATACAATCTGGCCTCTTTTCTAGCCACTAGTGAAGTCGCCCCCTGCTGGCCATTAGAAAGAATGCAGGTTTAACGCCCTCCAGCTTTAGGAGTTTGGGCTAAGTTAGGCCACTTCTGATACAGAGTCTTTTAACATAAAGGGCGTTATGTCTGAAAGGGGCTACGCTAATGTTAGCATCCCTCAGGCTGCACTGAGAGGTCAATGTCACCAATGAACCTGTGAACTTTACCTTTAGTTTAGCACATCTTTAATCCTGCATTCTTTACTATGTTTGCCAGCTTGCTGTCTTCTTCTTGTCTTACAAGCAGCTGTCATGTAGAGGAATAATAATGTGAAATCTTAGCGCCACCATCTGCTCATGTGCATTATTGCACACGAACAAAACGGGGACCGACCTGCAGGAACATTGCTTCATAGCGTAACTACAGGCCAAAACTCCACAGAGAATCTGCCTGAAGACATCTTTTTGTCTGTTTTGCTTTAGGAAACAACATGGCTGCTCCTCTGGCGCCCTCCTCAGGACAAACCTTGTATTACAAATCAAACAATAACAAAGTTTTCTCCAGTTTTTGTCCATCTTTTTGAGAAAGGAGCTCTAATTGAAGTCGGCTTCTCTTCTAACAAACTTTAAACACTTCCGGCCTCTGAGGAAAATGTTTTTAGCATCGTTTCGAAGTGTGTGTCTGTGTGTGTGAGATCAGGGGAGTGTGTGTCGGTTCACACTCTGGATTCTTGAGCAGCGTTTGTCATCGTTCGTGTACTCTGTCTTGTCTCCATGTTTAAAAAAAGAATAAAATAAATACGAACAAATATTCCTGATGTTTAAAGAGAAAACACTACAGTACAGAGAGAGAATTGTAAAATAAAATGTTATTGAATGATGTGCTACTAGACTTATTTTGTTAAAATTGTTTAGAGATATGAGAGCGAGCTATGTAGAGGATACAGTATGATGATGATGATGTATTGAATATGCAGAGAAATGTTTGGATTAAAGTTGTAGCAAGCTGACCCACCAAACCTGCCTCCAGCGCCTTCATTCACTCATTCATTCATTCACAAACAGAATAAAATTAATCAAGGCTAACATCATGTTTTTTTATTCTCATCCAACTGTTTTTTTTAAGTCAGTTTGGAGATTGGATTCAGTCGTAAGTTCAGTAATTCACAAAAACAAAAGGCTTTTATTTTGAAATTTAGGCAACAAGCAGAAAGTAGCCAGTGGTGGAAAATAACGATGTGCATTAACTAAAGTACTTTTTTAGTCCACTTTATTTATTTGACTGCAGTAGTTACTTTTTATATCCATCCATTATCTATACCGCTAATCCTGTTTAGGGTCGTGGGGGGGCTGGAGCCAATCCCAGCTGTCATTGGGTAAAAGGCGGGGTTACACCGAGACAAGTCACCTGTCAATCACAGGGCTGGCACATGGAGACAGACAATCTTAGAGTCCAATGAACCTAACAAGCATGCCTTTGGACTGTGGGAGGAAGCCGGAGGGAACCCACGCATGCACGGGGAGAACATGCAAACTCCACACAGAAAGGCCCACTACGTCTGATCAGGGATTCAAACCAGGAACCTTCTGGCTGTGAGGGGACAGCGCTAATTACTGCACCACCGTGCAGCCCCTTTACGAAAAACTATGACTCATATGAACTATTTTGTTGTATAATATGAATGATTGATCCTAGGGAGAAATCTACAAGCTATGCATCAGTATGTAAAATAAATATGTGTACACTGTACTGCTGTACTGTGCAAAGAAGAGTCAGAAATGATTGACAAATAGGTTTATACATGCAAGAAATTTGTGCATAAAAATATTATATAAATAAATATAAAATAAATGTGTTACATTTTATCTTGTTTTAAAATCATGATGAAAAAGTAGCTGATAACAAGTGTGGAAATAAGTTTTTAGAGCAGCTTACACGTCTGTAAAAGTAGCAATTAAAATAGTTTAGAAACACTGTTATAAGTAAAAGTCCTGCTTTCCAAATGAATACGTTATATACAGGTGATGGATTGGCCCATTTCAAAACAACACTTAAATTATCATTAATTGGAGCGACCACTCTCAATCAGAAGGTTGGCGGTTCGATCCCTGTCTGCTATATCACATGTTGAAGTGTCCTTGGGCAAGACACTGAACCCCAAATTGCCCTCAGGGGTATGAATGTACACAGATCTGATTGGAGATTGGCACTGAGGCCTTTGCCATCAGTGTGTGAATGTGTGTGTGAATTGGGTGAATGTGACATGTAGTGTTAAAGCGCTTTGAGTGGTCGGAAGACTAGAAAAGCGCCATTTAAGTACAATCCATTTAACATTTATGGTGTTAATTAAATTATTGTTGCATTTATGTGCAAAGCCCCTGTCTGTTAGCGGGTAACAGCAGCTCTTCGGTTTCTTCTAAAATTCCCCCAGGAGTAAATAAATTATTATATTACATCATAACTAATTATTATTTCATCAATCTGAATCAGAAAAGTAACTTTGTACTAAAGCCGTCAAACACGTACGCTAGTGTTAAAGATTCAGAAATGTTTTGGAGGCAACGTATAAAGTCGCATGAGATGAAAACATTAAAGTAAATTACCTCAAAATTGCACATAAGCACAATCATTTAGTAAATGTTGGTTATTTTCCACCACAGATTAAAACACAGTGAGAAGAGATGTGTGATGTAATACAGAGAAGCAAAGAGTGCATCATTAAACAGGCCTGGACCTGTGTGTGAGTGTGTGTGTGTGTGTGTGTGTACTCTAGTGTTAGCTGGATATCTTCACACGACCAATGCACATCAATCATCCAGCAGGGGAGTGATGTCATCTTTATGAGATGGTTGTAACGTAGATTTAATGGCTGCGATCCAATTTTCTCTCATTCTGTTTAATAAGCCAGAAACAGATGTTACAATAAATTTACTAAATCAGTATGTCCTGCTACATCAAGTGAAGAGGAATTGTACAATATTTTTAAGCTTTAATAGACAAATTTAATTAGATGAAGCTTTTTGACTTGAGTTAAAATTGTCTCTTGGACTCTGTAGGTTACGGAAGCCCTAAGCGAACATGCATCCACGGTACGTACGGCGATCAGAACTCGTATCTCCAGAGCTGCAAAAGCACAAAACAAACATAGAAACGTGCTTAACTTACCTCATTAGTGTGGGTTATGGCAGCATTGGTCCTGGTCAGTCATATCACAGTGACCAGCCTGTTGTTTTGTACGGAGGCCCTTAGCGGACATACACCCATAGATACGTTTTATTTGCTCCATTTTCCCGTGATAACAAATATTTCTGGTTGTTTTCTAGAGACCTCGACTTATTTTTCTCTTTATCTTGGGAAACAATGCTGGTTTTTCCATTCTAATAGATTAATTTGGCCCACTATTTTGAGAAAACTAGCTTTGTTATCTCGAGATGACAAGATAAATAAGTCAAGATCACAAGAAAACAACCAGCAATTACTCGTTATCACAGGAAAACGAAGTAAATGAAATGTATGGATGCATGTCGGCTTAGGGCTTCCATAACAATAGGACAATAAAAATATATGTATACATATTCAAGAAACAGGTTTAAATAGACTTAATGAACTCATGAGGGAGTATTTTTCACCATCAGGATAAAAGTGTGTGATCTAACAATGTCTGAAATGTTGAAATGAGAATGATTCTCACTCTCTGAGGGTTTATTATTTCCTGTTAGAGAATTTATTTTCCAGATAGTTTGTTGTTATTTTTGCATAAAATAAAAATATTTCTTGGGTAGAGTAGATGAGTTTATCATGACATGACTCCCTTGTTTAGACAGAGCTACAGGATCAGCACAAAGAAGGGTGTGTGTGTGTGTGTGTGTGTGTGTTAGGACTTGTCATGAAGGGTTGGGTTCTTCCATTTGCACAGCAGATTAAAGACTTCAAAATGAGCTCAGTTTGTTCACTGTTGAAAGTTTTACATAAAAAAAAAAAAGATCAGATCGAAGTTTATTGATGTTTGAGTCTAAAGGTAACAAAAGCATGACCACAAATTTAACTAATGGGAAAACAACAGAGTATATCTTCTAAAAGTACTAGTATCTTAAAATTGTAGGCTACTACGGTATATGTGAGGTATTTCAGCTTGTTGAAGAAAGAAAATGACTCGGTTTTACTTCTCTAATTACACAAGTTTAAGATAATTGGACAATGAGGAAGATTAAATCCAGAGGGAGGCAGTAAAGTCACGTTAAGAAAGAGAGTCTAAAATTTCCGAGCTTTCAGAGCTGCACTTGAACGCAGCAGCAGCCAGTCAGTCTCAGTGAGGTTCAGAAAAAAAACTCAAACGAACTTCAGGCTCCACCGAAGAGACACCTCGAGGACACGAGACACGCTAACCGGCCAACTTTCTTTACACTTCACCAAAGTTTGACAAGGAACGTTACAGAGAAACTTCGAGAATAACCGATAAAGATGCCGGTCACAGAGAAGGACCTGGCTGAGGACGCTCCGTGGAAGAAGATCCAGCAGAACACCTTCACGCGCTGGATCAACGAGCACCTGAAATGCGTCAACAAGCGGATCGCGGACCTGCAGCTAGACCTGGGCGACGGCCTGAGACTCATCGCCCTGCTGGAGGTCCTCAGCCAGAAGAAGATGTACAGAAAGTACCATTCAAGGCCGAATTTCAGGCAGATGAAGCTGGAGAACGTGTCGGTGGCTCTGGAGTTCCTTGACAAGGAGAACATAAAGCTCGTCTCCATAGGTGAGTAACGGCGGTCCATTCATTCGTCTGAAAGCTTCTCTGAGGCTGCAAACACACCCAAACTTACTGCAACAGTTAGTGGAAAGTCTAAACATGACAGAGAAGCTTGCATTGCTAATATAACTCGTCCAGCTAAAGTTTTTCTCCTAGTTTCCCCAGTTAATAGCCCAAACACACCGTTTTCTGTCGTTGAACGTACTGACTCCCATTAATAATCTAGTAGTTTAAAGTGTTTTTAGCTTTTCCGCACAAATATTTGTATCATATGTAACTATAAAGGATATATGTTGAATGATTTGGACAACATCTTTAATTCGGCGTACATCTAACACAAAAAGCATCAAATGTTCTGTAGAAAATATAAGGTTTTATATGGGTTCACGCCATCTGCTACCGCCCACCTGGCTGCATTTAGCAAGGTAACAGACGGCACTAGGAATCCAGAGGAAAACTGTTTTAAAAGTTTAAACATTTTATTGAAGGGAGAGCTATGGATTGTGTTTTCTTATGTCGAATTGAAGAGTGCCTAACAACATTTTTAAAAACATAATTTCTATGTCAAAATGTTGTCTTTTCACTTTTGCCGGAGTCCAAAGTTCAATCCACACCATAGTCATTTCATTTGTGTGAAAGTTTCCCGGGGTTTCCATGTTTCTAACCATAGTAACCTTAATTTTCCGTTCGTGAAATGTCCTCGGCTAGAATAGGAAATGACATTACTTAAATTTCACGTTTTAATAAGATTAGTCCCAATTTAAGTACATTTATGAGCCCTTTAGTTCATGCACATACAGCACTTGGCCAAACCGTACTAAGTAATCCTGCAGTTTAACACAGCTAGGTCCAGTAGTGATAGTAGATTGTAAATTGTGAAGTGTTTTGTTTTATAAATGAAACTGGCATGAATTAATCTTCAAACCGGCATACACATAACCCACCATTAGCCAATGTTTTATTAAAACTCTCAAAATTTGCTCGGTAAAGCATGCTCCTGCTGCTTCTCATCTGTGTAACTGTTTGGTGAAAACGACTATGAGAACTCGAACCAAATCACATCTAAGCATTTCAGTTTCACTGAAGAATGGGTTACTGATCAAGAGATGGTCCCACAGTAATTGCTGATTAAATGTTTCATTAAAGTGGCAGATTTCTAAATGGAGTTTGGCATGTTTTGGGTGGAAGTGTCTCCACATGACAACAGCAGAGTGTGTTTTAATGAGAAGGCTCCTGCTGAGAGAAAACACACCTGTGTTAATGAGCCTGGCTTCATGTGAAGAGGTGAAATCTGTGGATGAAAATATTTCACGACTTCATAAGAAAAGAACTAAATTCAATCTTTTGTGAATGAGGTTTGACGGCTGTGTGAGAGCAAACACGTTTTACTGATTCATATTTCTTCTTCTATCTTGTCTTTTAGCTTCCACCTGATCAGATAGCCTAATTGTATTGCAGTTATACCTCTTAATCTTTTAAATATAAATAATAGCATGCTGACAAAGATTATTTGTTTGTTTGGGAGAGTAAATTGACTCCTGAGCTTCTTAAATTTGAATGTTTTGTGGTTTCTTTCCTCCTGAATGACAGCAACTGATTTTCTGGGGGGTTGTGGAAAAAACAAGACTTGTTTTCTAGTTCTCCACATGTAAGAAAACATGTTGATCGTTAGTTTCACTAGCTGCTAACATCTTTTCTACCCATAATCCTCTATTGTTTTGTAGTCATTTCTTGTAGTGTTCTCTTGTTAGACGACTGAGACGGTGATGTGTGTCTTTGCTGCAGCATCTCTCTGATCTGAGCTACAGGATGTTGACTTTGAACGCAGCCGCAGTCTGTGTTTGTGCAGGTTTGCCTCCGCCAGCTGCCCCCCCCCCCCCCTACACACACACACACACACACACACAGTTTTGTTTTTATAAGAAACATGTCAGGACTTTATTGTGACATAATCAGAGGTCTGTGCTTAGACATGTGGGCTCGACCAGGTGGGATGAGCTCAGGATCCTTGTTCCTGCTCTTTCCATGGGTTCTGTTTGCACTTTGACTCGTCCTCGTATTCAAAATGATTTGATTTAAAGTCAAACTAAAAGAAAAACTGAGCTTAAATATGTTTTAAAAGTCTAAAGAAGTCTGAATTCAGCCCTTGAGTTTGAGTCTCAAACCGCGCCAGCGTTCACTTAAAATCCAGGCCGTTTCATTTGGACTCTGGTTCTCGTGTGTGAACTCGCCCAGATACACTGAGGTCGCTCTGTGTTTGGTGATGGGAGTGAGCCGTAGAGGTCGGAGCGTCGGCAGTGATGTCAAACTGTGGAGGTTTAATTTTCCACACTAAAAGGAAACGTCTGACTGGGTGGTGGCGGGTGGGGTTCATGAACACACATGCACAGAGTTAGTCAGCGCCGGGCTGTGTTTCAGGTTTCAGAGATGAACCAGCCAGTCAGACAGATCAGAGAACAGTGATATGTGATATTAGAGAAAAAATAGATTTTTTAATTTCTTTATTGCAGTCATATTCATAATTTGTGTTAGAAGTTAATTGCGTAATTTCTTTTTAAAAAAACATTGACAACCATTTCCAAGTTCCTGCTCTCTGTTGTGAAATCTGTTGAAGCTCACAATGCGTCATAGTCAACACTACAAAACATTGCTTTAGGCTGCGGAAATACCTCCAGTCCACTATGACGTACTGATTACTGCTTACACAGACTTTTTAATCACTGCTGCTGGCTGCTATCTGTTTTATTATGCTGCTTCTGTAAATATCCAGATCAGCAAGTGAGTCCTCCCGCTCACACATATTCCACTCATTTATATATATTTGTCAAGGTTTTTTTTATTTATTGTCATAGTTTTTTATACAAAGGTTTCCTACTCAGAGTCTTACGTTTTGGTTACCCAAGTACCTACATTTGTTCCCTTTCATGCCCAACCGTGTTCTGGAAGGACAATAAAAATCTTTGATTAGTACTCTGAAAATTTTTTGATTCTGTTTCTCAGATAAAAAAAACATTTTTTTCTTTTTCATAAAATTTCATAAACGGAATGGAGCTACATCTGGATGAGCAACAATGTATCCATCCTCAGAGCACTTCTGTGTAGTGTCTCTGCTGGTTGCCTGGTTACTTGAGACATTCCGGAACTCTCACGTAGAGTGAACGCTTTTAAACCAACGACTTCAGTCCACGACCAGGTATATAAAAAGATGTATAATGTTGCCTTCCCTAAACTTTTATCGGACAGAAACATGATCGTCATCTATTTTAATGATCGATTTAACATTTCAGTCTGTTTCTATATAAAATTCCAAAGTTTTGATGGTTCCCAAGTGTCAGGCCAACTCACCTTTTCCAGTCTTACAAAGGGTTAAGGACAACAGTGTTCACAGGTTTGAGAAAACATCCTGACAGATACACATTGACCTTGTGTATCTTAAATGGTGCCTTTTTTTGGGTTGCAACATTTCAACAAACATTACATCAATGACATATGACACATGTAGCTTGTGTAAATATTAACTTCAAGTGTCAGGAGATCTCTTTATTGAGCGTTCACAATCGGCAGCAGAGTTAAGTTAAGGTTATCTTTGACTTAAATCACAAACATCTCATATTACAGACAGCTGATACTGCTGTGCTTTCAGAGCTGCAGCAGGAATATTTTGTCAGACATGTCGGACAACAACAGGACTCCTTATCGACACATTTTATTGAACTCTAGAAACACTTACAGTATTTTCAGACGGGAAACAAGGTCCACACACTGTAGCCAGAGTGAGTCAGAATCTGCACAGCTGCAGTCTGGACGCTCTGGAAGAGATCCAGTTAGATTACACAGGTAACGTTAGTGTGTCAGATACCTCACCTCCATGACAGGAGGAGTGAACCAGACGAATGGAGAGAAAGAGAGGGAGCGTGGGAAGGAGATGTTTGCTGTTGTCAGACAGTTTGTGTGTGTTTGGTTCCACCCTGCTTCATATCCAGCAGCTGTGGTTGCTTCCTGATGAAACTGTAGCTGAGGATAAACCTCGCGTATCGTCTTCTGCTGTTTCGGCCTGAATAATTGTTACATTTAGAGCTGCACTGATTGATTGCTAAATGTATGGATAACAGTAAATGAAGAGTCTTTTGTTTTGGAAAGTAGGCTGAACAAAAGAATCAAGTTTTAGAGGTCACAGAGCTCTTTTGAATTATTTTTCTCACATATTATTGACTAAATTTAATTTTTTAAGCCCACTTTCCATCATGTTACAAGATTTTATGTCGGGAGATGCTTTTAGAGTCAGTTTGGGATTTTTGACATCCTTAAGTACTTTCAAATTGTTCTTGTTCACATGTGAGGAGTTAACACCTGCAAAATTTGCAACCAATAACCAAATGCAACCAGTTAGGGATGCACAATAATATCGGCATGTTATCGGTATCCGCAGATAATGGCTTGAAAATGACTTCTCGCATCGGCAGATATTTTCCGCCGATAAAACACTCTTTAATTCTGCCTAAATGCTCAATGATTCCCTAAAATAGCTTGCTGAATGCTGCGACAGTAACTCGGCACGAGTGTGCGCGCCCACTGCCTCCACAAAGTTATCAACAATATACAAATGAAGACTAAAAAGTCACAGAAACACAACTCTTCACTAGCTAACAGTTAGCTCACATTCCCATCATTTTACCAGACTTAACAACATCACACACGCCGAAAAACTCGCGGCCAAAGCCGACGCTACCAGAGAGTAACATAAACATCAGTGCAAAACTAACGTACATATTCATGGACGCACACACGGTAAAAAGAGTCCGTCTGCGATCACTGATGTCTCTGTAGTAGGTGCAGTAAACAAGTCCGGGCACGTCTCCCTCACTCCGCGTTTCGGGGGGGATGCTGCATTCAGGTGCGCTCAGAAACATGAGTGGCCGGTCACGTAACCTTTTGTTTCTGCCGTCAAGCGTAAAGAAGGGTGCAAGATGTCTGCCTCATGGCAGTTTTTGGCCACTACAATAAGAGTAGGCATGATATCGATTCTACAGCTGAGACTTGATGTTCTCTGCAATTAGGTGGAAAAAAATGTGCCTAATATATCGCAATCGGCAAAAAGGGTTGGAAAATATCGGCATATCGGCAAAAAGTCCAATATCGTTCATCCCTACAACCAGTAGAAGCTAGATCTGTGCATGAAATCCATCTTAAGATTTTAACCTAAACTCGTAATTATGGTGTAGAGCAGCAACTGCCTCCCTGAGCTCCTGTAGTTCTTGGTAACGTGAGAGTTACTCTTTAGACACAGGTAATGCATCAACACGGCAGCATGCACTAATTAAGGTGAGGAGTTTGTTCCATAATCGGCTCCTCATCTGGTTCAGTTTTGCACAATTTGTCCCCGAGTTAACCGCTGTCCGCTGTAAAGTTTGTGGCAACTAGAAGCAGCAGCAGCCTGAAAACATCTCCTCAAAAGCAGCTGACCTCAGTGGATTAAAGTTAATCAGACTCGTTCGTTGTTGCATAAATATAAGGTAGATTTTATTTTGAGGCCGTGTTGTCTCGCCTTTGTAGAAGCAAAAGTGGAATTATCCCTGAATTAACTGAACTTTGAGGGTTTCTTCTTCATAGAGATTCACACTTTATCACTTTGAGATTTCAAGACCCTGTGTGTGTGTGTGTGTGTGTGTGTGTGTGTGTGTGTGTGTCTGTGCTACCTGCCTGTTTGAATGTTTCCCAATGTATTGAGCAACAAGTGTGAGTTGTGTAAGAAGGGTGTTGGCCCTTCACTTGTGCAGACAGGTGAGTTGCATCATGGCTGAAGACAAAGACTTCTTCAGTATATGTGTGTGGCTTTGACTTGACAGTTAATCATTTATATATTTAACAGAACAATGGATTGTTTTAGTAAATTCTTAATCATTTAGTCTTTTAATTAACTGTACTTAACAGAGGTGGAACCAGAAGTGTTTGAAGTGGAGCCTCTCATGCATTTGAAGATGTATTAGTTTATTTTTTGAAGAGACTGTAAACAGTATTTTAACGTCAGGTTTTAAAGTTATCGCTATTGCATTTTGGTTTCAAAGACTTGTGATACGAAAGAAAAGACTAGTTTAAATAATAGCAACGTATTGTGTGACGTAGCATTAGCGTGCTAGGCTAGGTAGCCAACATCTGATTCACGTAATACAAAGATAACAGGCAGTAACATGAACTACCAAGCAGTTAATACTGACGTGATCGGGGATTCCAGAGTTCAACATCTGCAGCAGCCATCTTTATTGTTTACGAAAATACCTCAGCAGTGATTAAAACTGCTCCGTATTACATGAACTGTTGTGATTGGCCCGACCTGAATCAGGGTGGAGGGTAATCGGTCTGTACAGGAGGAGATCCAGACGAATCAGCCAGAGCAAATACAACATGAGCTTGGAGAGTTGTCTTGTTCCCAGGCTAATATCAAATAGCTACAGACTTACACATGCAGCAGATACAGAGCAAAATTAATGATGCATTCAAGTCATGTTTGTGTCCATCTCATGAATTTAAGGCCCATATTTGGTTTTCTTTTTGTTCTAATTTGGTCTCCACCAACTGCTGAGGGAATAAAATGTCGCTTTTGGCTGCTAAATGTTCCAGTTTCTTCCCTAGCTAGTCAATAACTGTTTCTTTTTGGGGGTGCAACGATTAGTCAACGATGACAAAATTTGTAGCCAACGAATTAAATTGTTGATAATTAGTTGGTTACGTCATCAAACCTGTTTTACATAACATTGTTTACTGCAGCTGAGTTGCTGAAGGTGAGCCATCTCACATCCTCACTATCTCTGCTGAGAGTTGTTCATGCAAAACAACGACCGGGAAACGGCAGGTAAACAAAACATAGCAAAATGGCGGTGGGCGATGCAACACCATCGCATCCTAAAACGTCTCCAGCACTGAGGGTGAAATGCACCCAGACTTCGAAGTACATGATCGCCTGCAGGGTTTGTAAAGCGGACCTTGCTTATCACGGGAGCACGTCGGTAATTTGCGAGCAAACTAGGAGCTAACAGAGGCCAGCGGCTTGTAAAAAGCTGTTGGAAATCTGTGCTGTAAAAGATTGGAAATGCCACAAACTTTATACACATTTTATTAGACCATGATGCTAAACATGGTCCGATAAAGCATGCAGAATGTAAAGGCTTCGATTCCCGATGACCAGTTATTAGACACGTCCGCTGAAACATGCAGCGAGGCTTCCTGAGAAACTCCCCAAAATGAAACCATAACGCACCGTGTTAAAATTATAACCACTCAGCCGTCATATAGCTTTTGATGTTTTATTCCTTAAGTGTGGTTATTGTCGCTGCTTGTAGCGCTGAGAGTGAGGGGAACCAGGTAAGAACACTGAGAACAGGCCGAACGGGATCTGTAGCTTTCAGTTGTGACCTTAATCAGACTGTGTGACCTCATTCCCACACACACACACACACACACACACACACACACACACACACACACACACACACACACACACACACTCAGTGGCTCCAGGCTGTGTTTTTGGAGACTAGCATTAGCTTGCGGTGAAATGAGTCGTGTGACTGAAGCTTCGTGTTTTAACCTGGAGGAGACTCGTTCATCTCTAAACATATCTGTTACCTGTTAATATTCAGCAGTGACGCAGCCTGTCTCCCTTCATCAGAAGCTTTTCTTGACCTTTGCCACGTTAATCTCTCGCTGTCTGGTCTCTTATTCCTGCTGCAGAGGAAAAGATGTTTTGACTCTGTTGTGCAGCTCAGGCTTCATTCAGACTGACATCAGCACTTTGTGAAAGCTTTCAAAGGTCAAACAAACAGAAACAAATAAATAATAGCGTGACAAAAAGTTGCAGGGTCTCCTGCAGCGCAAAGCACTGGCACTGAGCCAAGCTGTTTAGCTTGATGAATTAACTGTAGTGATGTAAGTACACACTTATTCACATTTCTTAGTCACTTATAAGTCACATATAAACAACAGAATAAAGATAGTAAACAATATAATGAAATAATAAAGGAAAAAGTAACGTGTAGTAACATTCAGTAACAGTTTCTCCTGCTAGTTCTCCTGTAGTTTTCTCTGAGGAGGGTTTGAATCAGTCTTTAGGAGGGTAAGAAAGTCTCTCTCAGTCTGTGACATATTAACTAACAGGCTACTCCTGCCCGGACCACAAACCACACTGCAAACACACACTTAGACACACACTTGGATGCACACACTCTCTCTCTTTCGCTCTCTCTCTCTCTTTCTCTTTCGGCAGCTCGGTTGCCATGGTGCTGTGTGTCAACAACAGTCTCTGGTCCACTTGGCCGGTTGGACTCTGACAGCTGATAGATGTTTGGTTTCAGTCTAACAGGAACGTGTGTGTGTGTGTGTGTGTGTGTGTGTGTGTGTGTTCAGGCTTCACTGCTTTTTCCTGAAACTCATCTTTCTGTTTCTGACGTCTCTGTTTCTGTTTTTCTTTTTGTCTCGAGATGTTTTTTGTATCGTTTCGTTCACTTTTCTGCCATCTTGGATTTTTTCACTCTTTCACTCATAGTCGGGCTTTTGTTTCGCAGGTTCCACTTTTATTTGTGTTGTTTTAACGTTCAGCATCACACACACAAATTTAAACAGACGATATTTATGTACATGTTAATGCGGCTGTTTTTCTTTTTGTTTCATTATGTCTCTTGATTTGGGAGACTTTTTACATTGGTCAAACACAGTTTATTCTTCAAGTTCATCTAGATATGGAGCTATTGTAGTCCAAACAGTGAATGCACCACGATAAAAGACTTCTTAAACCATGTGCCCTAAGAAGTAATAAAATGGCAAAAAAAGAGAAAAATATAGTATAAAAATTAGGAGTGTTGGAGTTTTTAATATTCAAAATTTTGACGCCAATATTTTCTCTTTTACTGCAAATTAATATCGGCTTCAAATATCGGTTATCGACCTTCTTGACTACTAATAATCGGTATCGGTATCGGCCCTGAAAAAACCATATCGGTCTATCTCTAATAAAAATGTGTTTTTGGGTTGTTTTTTGTAAGCATTTAAAAGAGAGATCTTCCTTCCTTGGACCGTTGTTATACTTTGTTGGAAAAAACTACAGAAATGATAATAATCTTCACTTATTAAGCCCCTCTTTACCAGTTTACAAAGTGCTTAACAATGTTAAAACGATTAAAATCTATATAAAAGCAGAGAAAGCAAAGTAAAACAAGACAAGAAAAAACTTAAACATTATCAAAGCCAGTGCTCAATGAAAATAAATAAATGTAAAGCTTTAAAAAGCAGGAAACTTAATGAGAAAGTTATCTATAACAGCTCTGTGGTATTCATCTGTCTAACTCATATTGAACACACATATTGTCGAACACGAAACCCTCACACATATCAGGTTCAGCTGAAACTGATTTGGCAACACGTCGTCCCCTTACATCATAGAACATAAGAGCAACGAGTATCGAGCCTCAGAAGGAGTGACTGATAACACGGGGGAGGAAAAGTGTCCCAAGGTCGGCGTGGGATGAGGCGCATTCCCTCTGTTGTCATGGCAACTTCAGTAAACAAAGTCGGTGATTGGTTGGAGGTGACAGTAGGGGGCGGGGCTTTAAAGAGGAAGTGTCACCTAGCTCCAGTGACTCGGAGCTGCCTGAGGCTGCGTTCAGGGTCATGTCAGAGAGATAAGAAATGTTCTTTTGGGCCACAAAACTCTTTTTCAAGGGGACCTCTTATTCTCATTTCCAGCTGTATATTTTTATTCTGGGAGTCGCCTAGAGTAACTTTACATGATTCACAGTTTTAAAAAGTCCTTTTACCCCGTACTGGCCCTTTAAGCAGTTCATTCTCTGTCTGAAACAAGCCGTTTTAGGTCCCGTCCCTTTAAGAGCCCACCCTTGTTCGAAGCCAACTTTCGTCTCATTGGCCAGCTTTCCTGCAGATTGTATACACGGGGTTACACCTGAACTGATCGGCAGTCAGTCACAGGGCTGACGCATAGAGACAGACAACCTTTCACACTCACATTCACGCCTACGGGCAACTTTAGAGTCACCACTGAACCTAATGAGCATGTCTATGGGCTGTGGGAGGAAGCCGGAGCACCTGGAGGGAAACCCACATGTGCACGGGGAGAACATGCAAACTCCACATAGAAACACCCCCTACGTCCAAACCGGGAAATAGGAACCTTCTAGCTGTGAGGCAACAGCGGCCCCAGCTCAGAAATCCGTACTAAAAAATGATTTCAAAGGGGCGTCTTTGCTCGGTGAATAATGCGATAAATTAACGAGCCAAGCGGCTGATCTGTGGCGTAATTAAATGAGCGAGGTACAGAGGTACATATCTTAGCTCAGCGACATCTACTGTTGATGTAACACTGACTATTGATAAGTTCCACATTCAAAGACAAACTATCCCTTTAAGAGGAGCTCCGTCTCTTTAAGGCTTTGTATCCAATGTTAGAAGATATTTCCAGCGTGCATAAACTAAAACAAAACAATATACTGTAGAAAATTACAGTGACGACAGGAGGGAGGTCATGCAGAGTTTTCCTTTCCTTTGGAATATAAAGACTCTAATGTGCTCCTACATGCAAAGTTCTCCCATAAGTCATAGCTGGCAGGAGAGTTTGATTTGGACATGTTCTGACTCACTGACCCACAAACCTCACAGCTCCTTTACACTCGCAGTGACCCGATTCATTTCTCGCCTGTTTGGTTCTTTTTTTCTTGTCTTTCATCATTTTCAGTTCTTTAATTTCACTCTTACAGGAGATCAGAGCTGATGCCGTGTTTACGTCTCCAGCCTTTGTTTTCATCTTGTCACTGCACACATTTAACTTGACAATACAACAAACTGTGTCAGCTAGCAGAAGGACATAATCATGGGTCCACCTCCAGACCTGTTTACCGCTTCTGTCCACATGATAAATGTTTACAACCACGGTAATAATCACGACCAGAGCCCGACTCACTTCAGCTGTAATAAGGTGAAAATAGAGGACGTGTAACTTGATGAACAAGCCTGAATCGATGCTTTGACTCGTCCCCATGAGGGATAGATCTGAAGGATGGTTTCGGGGGAATGAAAGAAGTGTGACTTGTGGTGTTGGAACAAAAAACATTTTTGGGGGGAGAACAAAACTACTTCAGAATAAACAGTCTGAGTGAAAGATACTATAAAGTCATCAGTGTTCAAAACACCAACCCAGTCTCTCAACCATCCTTGTATATGGTTGAATGTTTCCTATGAATAAAACTTTCTGTGAACTGAAGTTATTGAAACCATTTCAGACTTTTATTTGAATCCCTTTTTCACAGAAACAAAAGCTATTCTGTAAATGTAAGCACACTTTTTTATTTACTTTTAATAAAAAATGAGCTGTAAAATAAACAATTCTCTTATTTTAAAGTCGAGCTGAAACATCATTTCGAGAGTATCTAGCTTCCGTATCGTGACGTATTCCTGAGTGAAACAGGAAGTGCAGGCGGGACATATCATTAGAGGGATTTGATTGGATCGTTGAGAAGTGGGCGTAGATAGACGTTCTCCACAGCGCAGTAGCTAGCTAACTGACCGAGCGTTCTTGGTGCTCTGCGGCTAAATGTTGCAGATTGATTGGTTGAAATTGTTTGGTGCTGACTTACGTAAGCACGCGTGAAATTTAGTTTTACCGGAAGAAAAAATGATCAGATTTTGATATAAGAATACGAAGAAATGGATTTTCTGTATTTTTTTGGCCTATTTTGTCAAATAGATGCACAATATTACCGGGGATGTGATCTAAAGGGATTAAAATGACATTTTTCATTTCACCTCGACTTTAAAGAGTAGTTTCCTGTTGGGGACAGCAAGCATTTGAATAAATTATTATCACCTACTAGAAAGCTGTAAACCTTTTTTATAGAGTGGTTTGCAGCTGTTTAATTCTTTTCCTAGCATCCTCTTGAAATGGAAGAGGGTGCTAGTTTAATGTGTTGTCACAATGTTGTTTTCCATATTCAATCTCTCTTTAAGATATCCTTGTTATTATGTGACAAGCCAAAATGGCCTGTAGCCCCCAGAGCTGTGTCGGACTCGCATTTTGTTTGTGGAATCAGACATGGCCGTACCAAGCTTTACAAAGCTCCTTTTTCTAAACCAAAACAAACACTTATAGCGCTACATGAGTCTTATGTTTCACCGGTAAGACGTACATTTATCAGAGTTTTTCAAAAGCGCTGGCTGCTGAAACAATTTCCCGTCGCTTTCCATGCCGCTGTTATTTTTAACTTTTCAATTAACCAGATTGTCGTTAGCTAGTTAGCTAAAGTTAACCACAGCTTGTCTTGCAGCTCCTGAATCCTGGACAAAAAATACATTTTAAAAAAGTCATTATCAAACCATCTGTCCCAGAGGATTCAGCAGTGCTGTAGGTTTTCTCTTCTTCAACTTGCAGCCGTACCCACGAGCCTTGTTGCAGTAGAGAAGAAGCCAGTCAGAGGAATCAGATTAAGAGCTGTAGCTGAGAATAGGTGGCGCCTTTATCCAAAAATTTACCCAGAATGCACAGGTAAACTTAATAATTATCCTGTTGGGGAAGCTAAAAACAGTTTAAAATTAAGTGGCACACGTGAAACTCAAGGATCAGATGTTTCCAGCTGAAGTCAAAGTGAACTTGTATTTCGCCTGCTTCCTTTTTGACTCCAAAAACCAGATAATTTCTAACATTTTTTATCCTTTATGGTGATAATTCAGTTTGATGCCTATTCAGAGCTTCTATATACAAGTCTTGTTACATGTCTTTGGGACCAGGGCTGCATGCATCAGCCTCATCACCCTTTACACCTACTATCACCTACATGTTTAGTCAGCTGGAATCACTGTTGATAACAGAACAAGTACTTTATCACTCACATGCTAATTGGTGCTATTTCTGAGGAGCATAACTTGACCTGAAAGTAACCATAAACGACACTGAGCTAGGACATGTTGTGACTCCGCCAAAAGCCTCATTCAGGTGTGACTAAACCATAAAAGAGCGGTCAGTGTGAGCATTTAAAGTGCTGCTGAAAACACAGGAGGTGCAACACATACTTTATCAGGGCCGGTCAGACACTCATCGGGCATTCTGCTCGCCGATGAATCACAACTCATCCTGCTGAAAACATGTAGAACGTATGTTTGTCTCAGGGCTCTCTTATCTTATGTCCCTTTAATTTTAACTTTATAGACGTTCAAAGCACACAGAGACAAAGTTTTGTGTCATTCAGGCCGTATCATGCTCTTCAAGGCTGCAGTGTGTCTTTCTGAGAGAGAGAGAGACACAACACACAGAGCCTCTGTTTGGCTGCAGAAAAGGTAACATGAGAGTACAAGGGATATAGACTTACACACACACACACACACACACACACACACACACACACACACACACACACACACACACCTCGACCCTGCAGTGAAAGCTCCTTTGTTGGTTTCGGGTCTTAATGTTGCAGCTTTGTGCATAAATCTCACCGAAATCCACTTAAAGAAACAGTTAAAGGATTTATTACAGGAAGTCAGATTTTGCAATGTTTACACATTTTTCAATACAAGAAGGGTTCATTGGAAAATGTGTTATTTGGTCCACTAACAATGGGAAAAATCCAAACTGAAACTTCATACATCTCTGTAGTGCTGTGTGCCTCCAAGTAAAAAGATTTTCCTACTGACCTAGTCATCTTTATTTCAAGCCATTAGTCACATGTTTGTGATGCTAAATTTATAACTTAAATATTTGAATTTTAGGGCATTAGAAAAAAGTTCCAGGGCAGAGAAAGTATCATGATGTTGTGGCCCACGGTAACGATAATATCGGCCAATTCATTTCCGCTCCATTTACAGATTCTGTATGAAAGTGCAGTCTGTAGTCGTGGGACCTGATTTTGTTGTATTCTGGTTTCTGGGGCCTCACAACTCGAAGGTTCCTGGTTTGAATCCCGGTTCAGAGGGGGCCTTTCTGTGTGGAGTTTGCATGTTCTCCCCGTGCATGCGTGGGTTCCCTCCGGGTACTCGGGCTTCCTCCCACAGTCCAAAGACATGCTCGTTAGGTTCATTGGTGACTCTAAAGTTGCCCGTAGGTGTGATGGAAAGGTTGTCTGCCTCTATGCGTCCGCTCTGTGATCGACTGGTGATCATCCAGGTGTAACCCCGCCCAATGACAGCTGGGATAGGGAGGGAAAAAAAGCCTTTTCACAACTGATATTCTTGTAACTTAACAACCCATGGAAAATGGTGTGCTGTACATCCTGCTACTTTTCTTTAACTCACACACAGGAGAAACCTACTCCTGTTTACGTTACCCACGAGGCCGTCTCTCTTCAGGCAAAGGCTTGCGCTGAAGATAAATCTAAAAGACGCAAGGAGAACAGACAAGGTGCAGCTCCAGGATGGAGTTGGAGTTTTTTTTTTACAGCCTCATGCTTGTTAGAGGGCAGACACACACCTCTCTTTGTTCTCTTGTCTCGACCAGTCGTCTCGTTGTTTTGCAGCACACATTCGTGTCTGTGCGAAGCTGAATTGTTGTCATCATGTCACTCGAGTCATTGTGTGTTCAGTCGCTGGATTTTCTTTGATGTTGAGTACATAATCACACACACACACACACACACACCTCTGTTGTCTGGTTGGAGATGAAGCAGACATGACTCAGTGACTGCTCAGGTTAATGATGATGATCAGGATGGTGATGAAGATGACATAAACAGTTATCGCTCTCTCTCTTTCTCTTTTACATGCAAATCAAAACCTCAACCTCTATATTTAAATAAAACCACACTCCTTCCAAACACACACACACTGCAGTGTTAATCTGTGTGTGCTTGTGTGTGTGTGGTCGCGGTGGTTCGCTGAGGATTGTTGGGTGATAATCACGGTGGTGAACCTCCTGCAGCCTGGCTCGGATACAAACATCTCAAACTCGTCTTTCTGTGGTTCGAAGTCGTCCTCTCTTCTCTTCCACTCTTCCTCTTCTCTTTAGTGTTTTTATCTTTCTTCTCTTTTCTTTTTTACTCTGCTTCTCGGTATTGAACCATCAATACTTCTTGGGCACAGACTAAACCAAATGTCTGAATCGAAACACTGCAGAATAATTGAAAATATCGGGATCGATTAAATCTGTGGCTCTTTGTGTATTTCCTTTGAGTTTGCATGCAGTCTTGTGGACTTTAAACTTCAGCCTAATCTGCCATTTATCCTGCTTTTCTTTGTGTGTTTTTGTTTATCCTTTTGCTGATTTTCTTTCTTTTCTTTCCTCCTCTCCTTTCGCCTCCTTTTCCTCACCACATGGCCGGTCTGGCTCTGATGACATCATAGCCTGGGAACCAAGCAGGGTGAGGTCATCAGAGGCTAAACGCTGCAGCGTGTTTGTCAGTGTGTGTCCTGTTTATGCATGCAGACGTAATGCCAGATGTGTGTGTGTGTGTGTGTGTGTGTGTGTGTGTGTGTGTGTGTGTGTGTGTGTGTGTGTGTGTGTGTTAATGACAAGGCAGCACTTCACTAGTTACTCAGCTCTTTTGTGGTTCTTCTGCTGTTTGTGTCAAACATCTTTAAGCTCCACTAGTGGAAACTTGTTTAATAATTATGACGTTTTTAAAACCTTTTTGGTGTTTAATCTTTCTGGTATATTTTCTTACTTTGACAGAGTGGACCAGAGCATGCCTCTGATTTGATGTAAAGTTTAACATGTCTAATAGGGTCCTATTGTTTTTAACCCCACCACAACCCTGTTGCTCTTGGGAATACTCACTTGTGGTGTGCCACAAAGCTCAATGTTAGGCCCCCTATTGTTCTCTATAAAGAGACTTTTCAAAATGTCAACACCTTACTCATTCTTCCACAAATCACACATTCAGTTGTCAGATATCCAAACACAGTTGATGTTTAATACGATCTTCCCAAAGTCTAAATTACGGAGACTTTCTGTAGAGACAGCAGCTGACAGTGGAGGAGACTTTGTCCCAGTTTGTGTCAGAGCTCGTGTCGTTCAGTCTGCAGTCTGCAGCTGAAGTCTGGTTTGAGTTTGTGCATCTTTTGTTCTGTTTGGGCTGGATCAATCCTCCAGAGAGAGCCCAGTAAACCAGTCAAGTCATTTGTCATGCAGACAATCACAGGCTGTCGTACTGATTCAGAGTTTGATTGAGTACACTGGCTTGTAAATATTTAATATATCGCTCTTTCTTCCAGAGGAGTTTCCTGGCTTTGTTTGGCTTTTTCACTGAGCTGGAGGTTCATTCATGAGTGGACCTTTTTTGTTTGTGTTGTTTTTCTGTTACATGAACTAAACTGAGCAAAGGTTTGGGTAGGTATGTCTAAAATTTACTTCTAGGTTGCGTTGAATCTTGACTCAACACATCAATATCACTAATATTACTAATCAAATAAAGAATAGATATGTTGAAATGTTTTTTATGAATTAATACATGCTTTGTTTATAACGTTCCCATTCATATGGCGCATTCACGTGGCTCTGTGTGAGGCCGGGTTTTTCAGTTCAAAGGTGCCTTTTGGAGTTGCTGTGTAATCAGACAAAAGTTATGTTTACAGTCAGGGTGTGTTTAAGAAAGGTATGAGGTGCATTTCCTTCCCCTTGAAACATTTGTAAAGCTTTCTTATGTCTTCATTGGTGAGCTGCTGTGTTACTGAGCTCATTACTGCCACCAGTTGTTGAACAAGAGGGTACTAGCGGACAGCTCGACCTGCTCCTTGTGCTGGTGAATAACACAAACCAGACAAGGTCTTAACTATCTGTTGTTGCCCTGAAGAAAGTACCACATGCTTTTATTGTGTCCTGTTTTGTCTGCGGCAGCTACATTTGTTCCTACTTGATAAAATGTCGGTAGGTAACAAGGCCCTTGAGCGTTGAACGTCTGACTTTACAATCAAATGTGTAGACTCCTGACTCCTCCTGTTTGACCCTGACTCACCTCTTTATCACAAGATTTACAGGACACTTAAAGCTTTCCATCATTCGACATTTAAAAGAAGTCTGTCTTGGTTCGTTAACTCCTTTGATTCCTGTGAATGACTTGAGATCAAGTTTTCCGTCCTCTTTGATCTCCGTCTCTCTCTCTTCATCCCTGCAGCTGTTTGAGTCCCACCAATGACCAGATTAAAGAGAGAGAGGCAGAATGACATAGAATCTGTGTCTCGTTCGCCCCTCATTAACCAAATCAAAGACATCCAAAGCCTCCTTCTCGCTGTCTGTAATCTGGTTCTTTTTTGGTGGGATCCCCCCCACCCCCACCCCCCGAGCCGCTGCTGCGTGACTCATGTGACTCTTATTAAGCTGCACCGTTATTACAGCGATGCATCATGCGCTGATGTCATCAGTGGGTGCCACAGTTTGGGAGTGCCGACATGATGCTATGGGGGAAGACTGCCGACTCCTCTGGAGACGGGGCAAATGTTTGACCTTGAGAGGAGATTTTAAGTGATCAGTAAATTCAAAACAACTGAAGCCTCACCGGAGACCTGAAGGGTCAGTTCACCCGCTTTATTAGAAACACACTTTCCTACTGAGCTTCAGTCATACTGAGTAATGATGACGAAATCTCTGCCTCCACCCAAACATAAGGGTGGTGAATTTGTACAGCTCAGAGTGATGGCAGATAATGTCTTTCCCCAATGCTCTTAAAAATGACTCTCAGTAGTTTCATCATTCGTGTATCAGCAGGCTTTAGTACATGCAGGAAAAACAGTCCGTGTGGAGAGCAAGAGCATCCCAACTCCCATCAGCAGTCATCTGACGATGATGTAGCTTCTTATGAATCTCTATGAACAGATATCTGCAGCACGTTCAGCTTACGGTAAAGGAAGTCTTGGCTGGAAGTCGTTCATCTCTAACCGCTGGCTATGCCCAAAAAGTTTGCCGTGCAGATGATAGCCGATGGGCTCCCAGATGGCTTGTTCGTACAATGCATTTGTCAGTTCAAATTAGAGATAGACTGATATGGTTTTTTCAGGGCCGATACCGATTATTAGTAGTCGAGGAGGCCAATAACTGATATTTGGAGCCGATATTCATTTGCAGTAAAAGTGAAAATATTAGCGTCAAAATTTTGAATAATACAAACTCCAACACTTTACTTTGTTTAAATGCCTTTAAGCATATGTTTATTAAACAAACAAACAAAAAGTGCAGGGAGTTCCCAGGGTCAGCAGCATCTCTTATAAAGTTAACTGAAAATTTAAATAAATAAATAAATAACTTCCTGAAGTTTTATAAAGTAAATAAAACAAAATTAAATAAAATTTGCAAAGAAATGAACTTTTTCTTCTCTCCGCCGTGTGTGTGAGCACTCTGCATGCACAGCTTTCACTGCTGATTGGCTGTTACCCGTGCCATGGCTCTGCGTGTAACCAATCAGTGCTGTGGGTGGGATTCAATGCTGGAGACAGAGTAGTGACTGCAGACAGAGAGGCGCGGCTGCATCAGAGCCAAAATAACCCAGTTTTAAATTGATCTCTTATCAGCCGTTAGATAAAAAAAAAAAGGCTGATGCCGATATGCGTCAAAATGCCGAATATCGGCGCTGATAATCGGTCTATCCCTAGTTCAAATATGACCTGTTATTGGTGCTAAAGGGAAACGTACACAAGCAGTAGCGTATTAAAACAAAAGCATGTGAATAATTCTGCTTATTTTGGGCAACATTTTGGTTCTAAATTGCCAAGTTGTAGCACAAACAACAGCTCCATTATGAAGCCTTTTTAAACTACAAACTCCTTATCATGAACGTTTTCCCCTCATAATTAGTTACAAGTTTAGGATGAGGATTTTACATACAACCTGTGAAGATAAAATAATCTCACTTTTGATTATAAAGTTCAAATAAGGTCGAGTTAAACGTCATCACGTAATACAGAGAGTTTCCACAAAGCCAGGGCACACAGAGTTAAGAAGGGAAGACGACGGATGTGAACACACCTAAAACCACACGGATTAGACGGCGATGATGGCCTGATGATGAGGATGGCCTCACTGTTGGACTGTTGTCATGTGATCGGCCTCGCAGACGAGTGATGCGTGTTTGTTTCTGTCCTCGGTGTGGCGAGAGAAAATGTTTTAGTAGCTGAGGGTGTGTGTGTGTGTTTATGGTTGGGTTTAAATTGAGTGTTTGCTGAATGATGTTTAAAGTATAGGGAGAAGACTGATGTGTGTGTGTGTGTGTGTGTGTGTGTGTGTGTGTGTGTGTGTGTGTGTGTGTGTGTGTGTGTGTGTGTGTGTGTGTGTGTGTGTGTGTGTGTGTGTGTGTGTGTGTGTGTGTGTGTGTGTGTGTGTGTGTGTGTGTGTGTGTGTGTGTGTGTGTGTGTGTGTGTGGCTTTTGTTCCATTGCCACCATCCATTGGGACCTTTGAGGGGAGGCGGGTGATAAATAGTGTGTGTGGTGAAATGGGGGGACTTGGTGGGCGTGGTTATGAGCTCACCATCGAGGAATGTGTGCACCATGGATCAAACCCTGTGTGTACACACACACACACACACGCGCACGGTCGTTCCACATCCTGTTTACCACTGCAGGTACCTCCTGTCCTGCTTTTAAAGGGCTTTCCTGCCACAGTTTTGCTTTCCCAGCAAATTTTTCTTTTCTTTTTAACATCAAAGTAACCTCCTCGAGTGTTGCCATGTCTGTTGTTTGCATACCGCACACACGGTAGTTGCATACGGCCTGAGCTCTCTGGTGTGCCCTCTAGAGGTGTCCTCCAGTAACACGCGTAGGGCATAGACAAGCATGTGAACAATTACGTTTATGATGCAGACGGTTGTGTACGTGAACGCAAGGTTAGAAAGCACAGTTAGCCACACATCTTATTTCATGTCAAATTCATTCATAAATCAATTTTGACATGTTACTATCTGTTTTATTTAAACAACACATGACTAACTGATGACAGAGCGCTGGTGTGTGATGATGGTAGATGTTTTTCAGGACGGCGCCTGGCTGACGTCAGTGTGACGGTCTGCCTCAGGCCTCGACCGTTCTGTTCTGTGCCGCAGTAAATTGCAGGTTATCGGGCTGAACATGTGTGTTTGCGAGGTGGTGATGCAGTCATCGTGTGAAGAAACAGCTGCTGTAGAGTGGGACGGCGGTTGTCGAGACATAAAACGAGAGAGAGTGAGCTGCGTTTACCTGAGAGAAAGAATGTTCCAGATATCTCACCTGTAGGGAAGGTGTGACTGTGTCTGTTTACGTTGCACAGATCAGAGGGGAAACACAGCTTCAGACCTGCGTGTGTTTAACGGACGTCATGAGGTGAAAAGATGTTGACGCACAGCAAACATGATCTGACTGACCACAAAGACGTCCGTGCAATGGTTACAGCTCGAGATGAGAAAGTACGGGTCATCAGATTTGGATTAACCCCACAAAACATGTTGATCCAAAATAATTCTGAATGTGGATACATGAAAAACTCTCTTTGTTTTTGAGATATTTTTACTTTTTATGAGCAGAGTCAAACTCGTTTTGATTGGTTCATCTCTAATATAAATACAGTGCCGACATGTGACTTCATTTCTTAGAGTAGGCAGCAGCAGGCTCCGGTGGAACTGCGCCACTCATGGAACAAACAGCCGCCTGTGCTGTTTCCTGATTGGCTGGAAAAAAACCTGACCAGTTCACACCGCTGCAACTTTCTCTGCTACGTTCTGAAACGTTTCATTGGGTTGCGGGTGATTGATCTGACCTGGCCGGGTTCGGATTCAGACGACTTCTTTCCTTTCAAGATTTTAACAACGTTTGAGCAACAGTACAAACATGGGCGTGCTTATTTCTTGTGTATGAAAAAGAAAAATGTCTCAAGGACGCACTCACACAAAAATAACTAGTTATTAGTTATTATTATATTTATTATTATTATTATAATTATAAATAATTAGTCTCTGGCAGCATCCTGATCTCTTTTCTTTTCTCTCTGCACTCTCCGATACCTCGTTCCCACCTAAATTCAGCGCGTTGACGCAGGTTTTTTAGACCTGGGAGGACCCGCCTATAGATGCCGATTGTCTCTTTTCCCATTGCCAGTGAAGTTATACTCCTGTCGGTCTCTTTTCTGCTGCGTCTCCATCTGACGTCACAAACACGCAGGAGACAGTTAGTAAAGAGTGAAGATGTTACGGTGGTTAGGTCTTTATTGTATCTATTACACATTTAGTCTGTTTATCAAACTCGGCGCCGACAGATGTCGAACGATGTTCAAGCGCTGCTTGGACGGAGACGGGTGGAATTTGTAGCTGAGATGACAAGGAGTCGCAGAAGTTACCGACGGAGCATAGCATCGTGACGGAAAGGGGGCGGAGATTAGCGTGTTGGCACGGGTTTTGTGTTCCCATCAATGCCGATCGGAGCCGAGGTGATAATTACCCGGGTCTACTGCAGAGTCATTTGACCCGGGTTTGGATGCTGATTGTAACCTTTCCCATTAAGCAAAAAAGCCGAGTGTTAGCTGGTTTTTTGACCATTGTTAAAGCGGCTCCAGTCACTGTGTGTGCCTGCTTACGTTTCCAGTGTGCACTCTTGCTGCAACTCTCCAGAGCGTGTCCTACGTATCTGTCGCTGATCTACGACCTTTTGTACAATAGGGCAGGAAATATCAGTCAGCTATTGTGAATTTTAAAATAACTATCGTAAGAGCCCATCGAGAAAGCTCCGCACGCTCGGGGTTGAGAGTCTCGGTCCGCCCCTGGTCCTGAGACATCGTTCTTGTAATGGGAAACATTCGAGACAACACGGCTGTTTTCTTTGCTTCTCTCTTCACTCGATGTGCAACAAACCTTTGGTTGGTTTACAGGTTAGCCAGTTGCACATATGAGGTATGAAGTGGACTGTTTATAAGCTGGAATTTTAATCAGATTATTAGTTTGACTGTGTTTAGACTGTTGGATCACTGAGCAGGTATTTCTGTGCTCGGCTGTCGGTCATTATGTAACTTCCTGTGCTGGAGAGGGTGTGCCCCGCTGATAAGAGAAGCATTTAGCTCCAACCTGGTTCACCTTTTCTTTACACACACACACACTCTTACCTTATCTCTCCCTCACTTTCCGTTTCTCCTCCTGCTCCCTCTTTGTCTCTCTTAATACAAACCTAAACCCTCCCAGCCCCCCTCCTCCTCCATCAGCGTCTGTGTTGCTCTCTGTATTGTTGCGTCTCCATAGCAACGGCCCAACAAATCAGCAGGTATCTGCAGCGATAGCCGCTGCCCGAGAGGCTCAAACGCTGTTTATCTGACGCAGATCCGGGGCATTGAATTAAACGGGAACCTTTTGTGAATGGATTTGTGTTGAGATAAATCTCTGAATGAAAGAGGAGGTGACTGTGGTGTTTAGAGAGGGAGGGAGGGAGGGAGGGAGGGGGAGTCCGGGCTGACCTCTGATGTGAGCCGCTAATGGTTGTAGCATGTTAGCACTGAAAATTGAGCCCTCTGACTGGTCTAGGTTAGCAGATGGGGGTGTGTGGGGGTTATATTGGTTTTGTACTCACCTGGCAATCTGCCCTCTGTCTGCAACAGACCCTCAGCATCTTCATGAGACGTGAAAGGGACTTCACAAAACGTCTTCATGTGTCGTTCTGTGAATGACAACAGTCCGCTGTGTCGTTGCTGTATCAGAGCTGCAGGTGTGACGGAGGGCGGAGGTGTGACACAGTCGACTGCAGCCTATAAAAACTTAACCCTGTACCTTCCTGCGGGGTCGTACGGAGGTGTAGGCGTGTTAGTTTGTTGTTCGACGTCTTATTTCTCCGTTTCACTGCTTTATTTACTGTCGCTCGACCGCGGGTGCTCTCTCTCTTTTGCTGGCGGCAGCTTCGGGTTGAAAATCTGATTGTAGATCTGTTGTTATATTTAAAGCTTCGGTACCTTTCGGTACAATCGGATGTAAAAATAACGGAGACTATCATTTTAAAACACATGGAATCAAAAAGTGTGGAAAATGTTGTCTTCAGTAATGGTGACTTTTTCTGGGTAAATATCACCACAACATGTACGATAACGTTTCCACAACACAAACACGCCAGTAGAAAACATAATGCAGTGACATGAGGCGAGAGAGTATGAAGCGGATAAACTCCGCCCCCAACGTGTATGACATCATCACCCCGCCCGCTCTCTGTGTGAATGTTCCAGACTGTTTATCACCTTCTGTGTTCACACATGGACTCACCCCGACTTCATGCAGACTTCTTACTGGAGAGCTGGAAGGAAATAAGTAAAGATGTTTATTTGGGCGGGGCGGGGTCAAGTAGGTCATGAAGGATATGATTGATAGCATACCTTTCCACGTGTGTGTGGGTTGGCAGATAGTTCAGTATTTATGGATGTGCTCTTCGGACTATACCCAGATCATAACATCAATGTTGCCTGTTCGAGTTTTGTCACTTTTGGGGCCAAAGAAGCAGAAGCCTGCTCGGTTTGCGACCCTGACCTGCAGGTCGGTCACACAAGGAGGAGGAGGAAGGACAGAGCAGACTTTAAGCAGCAGGAAACACTGCGGCAGATTATTAGAGCTTTTTAAACACAAACGTGCACACACACACACACACACACACACACACACACACACACACACACCTCTCTCTATCATTGTTTTTACTCACTGTGTTAAACTTCTCCTGACCCCCCTCCTCTCTCTCTCTCTCTCTCTCTCTCTCTCTCTCTCTCTGTCTGTCTTTTTGTTTCACTTACTCTCGTCCTTTATCTGAACAATAGGCTACCATGGAGATAGCCTCGTTACTCACAAAACTGTGTCGGCAAGGACACACGCACAGACGCACAGTGCTAAGTTCACAGTGTGATGAACTGTTAAAAATGAAACAACACTTTAAGGTTAAAAAATGACATTTAAATTTAGAGCTTGAATATTTCTGATAAACTAACAACATGTTTCAAACCTGGGTGAATAAACTACAGCAGTGGTTTCAAACCACAAGCGATTAACAGAGCAGGAAAAGCTGAATATCAGCACATGTACACAGAACACAGTTATTATGCTGCATTGGTTGCTTTCCAAAAGAATTGTTCTCTTCGGCGCCACATGTGGAGATAAGTGGTAATTGCAGGTGTGCTTTTAGACCTCGAAGTAAAGGTGTGTTGTTTGCAAAAAAAACGGTCATCTCTTTGTTCATTCCATCCCCCGGAGGAGCGCCCGTTCATCAGTTTGTGCCGAGTCTCAGTTTCACTGTAAATAGTGAGCTCCACAGAGGCTGCACTCTGGCTTACTTCAGCGGTATGAAGTCAAAAAACAAACAGATTTTCTTGTGACTGACTTTAATTAACGGCTCTTCAGTTTGCTGAAATAAAAACATCATGAAGCAGATTAGTAACAAGTCAACATGAAGCTTTGTCAGGTCTGTCCTCAAGAGGAGAAGAAAACTACTTTAACATGAGAAGCTTGTTGAACGGAGGCCAGAGCTGATGCATTGAAGGACGTCAGGAAATCTAAACGCTGAACAGCTTTCGCGACACAGCGTCAGCTTGAGCTGAACACAGACTTGGCGGGTTGGAGTCGCGTCATTCTACTTGCTTTTGGTCTGAAAACACCTTTAAAGAGAGCTAATTATGTACATTTTATTCTGGTCGCTTCATCTGAATACTGAACTTGTTTTTTGTCGTCTTTGTTTATCGATCTTTTCCTTGATTGTTGGGTCGTCGTGGCCTTTCCTCCCAACTCAATAGAGGCCCAAGAAAACAATACACAGATTCCACTCGGTCTTAAATCTGCCAATAAATCACCTAACCTTTAAACTAAAATTCTTTAAGGCCTTTTGTGACTGCTCAAACTTACTTGGGCTGCCTGTCCTGACCCTGAGATTGGAGACTACTGCTCTGATCTTTGCTATTGTACCTCTTTAATTAATAAAACAAAGACAATAACCTGCAATTATCTGGTTAAACCAACAATTTAAGGTGAATAAAACAGGTATTTAAAAGTGCAAAAGAACCTTTTTAGAGATTAAAATATCTACTTGAATAACGTCATCATGCTAAACAACCATGTAGTTACTTTAACAGTGAGCTCAGCCATGGGTGGAGCTGTGTGTGTGTCTGAAGGGTAAAGGCCGCTGACTACATCTGCTCACTGACAGGATGTTTGCGGGAGAGGCGGCTGGTGCTGACACACACACACACCCTCCCACACACACACACTCACTCACTCACGCAGGTGTGGCAGGATAACCGGAGAAGACAAAAGAAAAGAGGGATGGGATATGGGAAAGAGAGAAAGCCAGAGGAAGAGAGAAAAGTGAGGCGCAAAGAAACAGGTGGAGAGTGAAAGGGTCGGAGGAGGAAACAGAAACACAAATAGTCTGGAAGAGAGGGAGCGAGAGATTAGGAATGTAGGAACAGGATGTCGCAACCTCTCCTCTGTGTGTGTTGACGAATATCCTCACTTATTATCAGTGTGGTGTCACCCCTGGGTGAGGCAGCAATCTCTCCCACAGCTCCACCTAAACCTGAGCTGCTGAAACATGTTTGGACCACAGCTGCGGCGCTGACAGGGAGGCCGAGCTGCAGATTCACCAGGTGGAGCTCACAGCTTCACGCTGATACACGGCGCTGACAGGCGGCTCGCAGCAGTCACACGACGAGCAGAGACAAATGTTTTCTGTGACTAAGACGGTGCCACATACACTCACTGGCCACTTTATTAGGTACACCTTGCTAGTACCTGGTTGGACCCCCTTTTTGCCGTCAGAACTGCCTTAATTCTTCGTGGCATAGAGTCAACAAGGTGCTGGAAACATTCCTCAGATAGTTTGGTCCATACTGACATGATAGCACCGCGCGGTTGCTGCAGATTTGTCGTTCCACCACATCCCAAAGGTGCTCTATAGGATTGAGAACTCAAGAAACCAGTTTGAGATGATTTGAAGGTGTTCAGTATAAGTTACCATGGTGATCTCCCCCGGTGATTAGTGAAGCAGCTTCGTAGTACTGAGAACTCGGAGTTAACCCTGAAGTTACCTCGATAACCGCAAATCCTGCTTCGTAGTATACGAAGCCGATACAGATCAGTTTGGATCAGACCAATTTTATACTCTTTTAGTGGCCTTTATAAAGTGCATATATAACACGTAATCATGCTCTAGTATGCTTATATTTTGTTTCTGTATATGTCCCTATTTATTTGTGTTTTTTAACTTTAATTGAAACGTGTTTTATTCTAGAATGGCTGATTATAAGGAGCCTTTCTTTATCTCAGTCTCTGACTGACCTGTGTCCTTTACATATTTCACCCCAGCCCCGTGTCTCTACAAACTCTGAAACTAAGCCTTTGCCCTGTAAGAGAGAAAAAAGGAATTATGAGTAGTTTTTGAGTTTCCCTTTAATGAATAAGTTAATATGTGAGAGACAAACAGAGACGGAGAGATTAAAAATGACTGGAATGTTTTGTCTGCTTCCCTCTGAACTCTGTGTGCAGCAGCCAAAGATTAGCTTCCTGTGTGTGTGTGTGTGTGTGTGTGTGTGTGTGTGTGTGTGTGTGTGTGTATGTGTGTTTGTATGTGTGTGTGTATGTGTGTGTGTGTGTGTGTGTGTGTGTGTAACCAGTATGAGGTACCAGCTGGTACAGTGAGGTCTTATTAATGAGAAATATTTCCCAGCAGCCCTCTGTTCTTCTCGTCTCAGAAGCCTTAATATTCCTACTGATCTGGGAGCAGGCTTTTCTCTGGCTTGTGTTCAGGTGTCGTGTTCAGGGTCGAGCTCGTTGTGGAAGTCTTGGAACTATGGATTTAAGCAACTAACTGAGGCTGTTGTTACGAAAATGAACGTGCTAATATCTCATCTTGATACTGTTATATTCTTCCACATCTCCTCATCCTGTTGAGTAAAATAAGATTTTATTAAATGAAGCAGATAAAAGTCCTCGTTTGAAGAGTTTAAATGAGCTTTTCCTGCCTCCCGCGTTCTTTTTCAACTTAGAAACAACTTAAATGCACTTTAGTTTGGCTGTCATGTTGTGTTTTATGTTCTTAAATTCACATTATCAATCATAGACGGCTGAAGTTTTTGGGTTGTGTTGTCGTTTAGTTGTGGGTTTATTTGTTACATAAGTAGTTGTGGTGGTTTTATGCAGTGGCCCAGGAGGAAAGACAAAGAGCATTTCTTTGTTCGTTACTGACCTGAGGTCTTTCTGTCTCCCTCCTTCAGACTCCAAAGCCATCGTGGACGGGAACCTGAAGCTGATCCTGGGTCTGATCTGGACTCTGATTCTGCACTACTCCATCTCCATGCCCACGTGGGAGGGCGAGGACGAAGAGGTAACAACAGTCGTTTTTAACGTCTGTAACTCTGCAAACAAAACTTTAGTTTAGTTTAGTACTATTTAGTTACTATTATAGCACAAAAAGAAGCATTGAACAATAAAAACACACACAAAAAAACTTCAGAAATCGTAACCACGATGAAAGATGGCTGACTGTGTCGATGCTTTCTGTTCAGTCGGAGTCAAAGACACCCAAACAGCGTCTGCTGGGATGGATCCAACACAAAGTCCCCGACCTGCCGATCAACAACTTCAGCCAGGACTGGAGGAACGGGAGGGCACTGGGAGCACTGGTGGACAGCTGTGCTCCAGGTACGTCTCCCGTCTGTCTGTGTGTGTGTGTGTGTGTGTGTGTGTGTGTGTGTGTGTCTCTGTGTGGGGCAAAAGATGATCATTTTTATGCTAAATGTTTTCTTTTGGAAATATTTTAATCTTTATAAGTCTGAAGAAGAAGAAGCCGAGAATCTGACCACCTTTATGCTGTCAGGAACCTTTTTTTAGAACCTTACCTGCATTTTCACCAACAAACCAGAGACTTAGTTTAATTCCTGTAGGAGTAAAGATGGAAGAAGCAGAGTTTAAAGGGTTTAACATCACTGGTTTGTAAAAACGAAGACACAGCTGCAACTAACGGCTATTTTGATAGCCGACTAGTCATCGATCAACCGGAGCAACCCTAGTGCAACTATAATGTGTACAGCATCATTTATGGAACAAGGAAGCAACTAAGATCTCTTTATTTATGAAGCTTGAGCTTATTATTTGTGTGCGTTTTTCCTGCAGAGCTCATTTTGTTGTGCGTCTGTAGGTTGTTCTGGTTCACACTGTTGTTCTGTGTGTCGTCTGCAGGTCTGTGTCCAGACTGGGAGACCTGGGATCCAGTGAAACCAGTGGAGAATGCTACTGAAGCCATGCAGCTGGCTGACGACTGGCTCGGCATCCCGCAGGTAAGAGTCCCTTTGATATTGTTGCTTCTTCACTGTGACCTTTAACCTTTTACCCGGCTGTACTTATACAGATGTCGGAGGATATCAGTGGAGAAACAGTCCATTTTTGACGATTTCTGACTGTCACTACACCAGCCCCCAATTATAGAGATTTTTGAACAAGTTTTAATATGACAGATCTACCTGTGTGTTTGATTTATGTGCGTGTGTTTTCTGTGTGTGCGTGCAGGTGATCGCTCCAGAGGAGATCATCGACCCCAGCGTGGACGAGCAGTCGGTGATGACCTACCTGTCTCAGTTCCCCAAAGGCAAACTGAAGCCTGGAGCTCCACTCAAACCCAAACTCAACCCCAAGAAGGCCCGCGCGTACGGACCAGGTACATGCACACGCACACACGCACACACGCACACACGCACACACACACGCACACAGTCCATCTGGTTGTCGATGCTGTGTTTGTGACACATTCCTCCCAGATAATGGGAACACTGGAATCGCTGGTGTGTCTAACAATGTCAGGAAGTGAGCAGCTGTAAGTGTGAACAAAGGACCACACTTATATCTGATGAACACACACACACACACACACACACACACACACATGCAGGTTGCTGAGTGGAACAATTATCCTCCAACTCTCTTTAACTCTTTAAGAGGAAATACCTGGAAATGGCTACAGAGGAAGCAGGACGCCACGCACACGCATACACACACACGCACATACCGCAAACCTGCATTCCTCATTTAATTATATTACTCCTTATTAACTTATCATCATGAATTTCTTTGCAATAATGGAGACAGAGGATGTAATAATTATGTCTGTAATAACTCCAGGAACTTGTTTCAGTATTTTCACGTATAGTTTTTTGCCTGAATGTTTTTATGTTCAGTTTTTGGATGTGTGACTCTGATTGAAGCTGCTAAAACAAAGTATTTTCCTGGAAAGGGTTAATGAAGTATCAACCTTCACTTACTCTCTATTTAATTTACATTTGTGGTCGTGTGTGAGGTTTTAATCTATTTAAATATGTGTCTAATCTGTTGATGTTCTCCTCGTGTAGGTATTGAACCCACAGGGAACCGCGTCATGCGTCCTGCCGTGTTCACGGTGGACGCGTTCAGTGCCGGTCAGGGTCAGGTCACCGTCTACCTCGATCATCCCGACGGCACCAGAGAGGAGGTAACCGACTAATCCTCCTCTTCCTCTTTCTCCTCCTCTACAGTTTTTCATCTGAGAGTCTTTAAAGACAAATGTAATCAATCAATCACTGTGACTAAATCTTAATTTCTCTTTGCTGATCAGCTGAAGGCCGAGCCGAACGAGGGCAAGAAGACGTTCAGCGTCACCTACATTCCTCAAGTCGTCGGACTTCACAAAGTAGGTTTCATTAATTTTTGTTAACAATTAAAGTTTGATAAAATAAAGTATGGGAGGCACTTTTCACTTGTATTATTTCACCCGTATTTGCACACATGGCAAGGAAAGGATTTTAATTTAGCGGCTTGAAACCTTAAAAGTCCCCATTTCAAACTATATTCCTGTTTCCTTCCTTTAAATCTGCCGTCCTAAAAGTTTGAACTTTGGTTTGATAGAAAAATAATCAATTAAAATCTTAATATTCAAAAGCCAAAAGGAAGAGGAAAGCCTGATTTCTCTAGATAAATAATTGTCTTTTTCCTAGGTCACCGTGTTGTTTGCAGGCCAGCAGATTCCCAAAAGTCCGTTCGAGGTGAACGTGGACAAAGCGCTGGGCGACGCCTCCAAGGTCACAGCTAAAGGCCCGGGAATTGAACCTGTGGGCAACGTCGCCAACAAACCGACCTACTTTGACATCTACACTGCAGGTCAGAGACTTCACAGAAACAACCTCCGAGGGCGCTTCACGCACACACTGATGCACTTTATTGCCAAAGTCATTGGACACCCATTCACCCACACCCATTGCTAACAGGTGCATAAAATCGAGCGTATAGTGGCGCCGGTTTAGCTCAGCAGGTAAAGTCGTGTGTCCCATACACAGAGCTCAGTCCTCAAGCCCTCGGCCTCTTTCCGCATTGTCCCCACTCTCTCTTCTTCTGTTTCCATCACTACCTACTGTCCTCTCTTTCAAATAAAGGCCTAAAAAATAAACAGTAAATTAGAATAAATCTTGTATATCGCCACGAAATCTCCAAAGACAGGCGAGAAGAACACATGAAGAGCTAAGCGTCTTTAAATGAAGCTCTGTCACCTGCCTCCCTGTCCGAACAGGAGCCAGATAATGAACGTTGGTAACTCTTCTCCAGCTCCGCCCACTCCACTCCAATAATGTAGGACTTTAGGCGTCTAAGCGGCAGACCATAACCCAAGAGAAGGCGTCACATTCAATTCATCATTCAGTCAAATGAAAGGTGTCATCAGTCAGTCCTGATAGAGGATCTGATATCACGATTACAAACTGTAAATCATCTCTAGCGGGTAACACACACCTAAGCCTCAGCCTCTGACTCACCTGGACACACCCACATGCTTTGTTTGCTGTGTAAGCACATATCAGAGGTACCTGAACGTGCATCAGCTCGTCAGGATCAGTGTCGGGAAGTCACTTCGATTTTCCCATTGAAAGAATTATCATAGTATTTATGACTCACGAAGAAATCTCTGTAAAAGACGCAACGTGTAAGACAACTCTGGAGTTGGCAGGAGTCACATTCCTCCTCCTTTGGGAGAGGCTAACCACCTCTGGTCTCGATGCTAAGCTAATTCAAACTTTTATTTAGACAGTGACTAATGAACACTACATTTCATCTGAGTAATGGAGCGTTACTAGGATTAGTAACTTGTTAGGCCATTAAAAGATTTAATATTATAATCCCCTACATTGATGGAACACCGTGAGTAAGTGCCAACGAAAGCTTCAAGTGCGATCGGACACAGGTGCTGACAGGCAGTGCACAGAGGCAACGCACAGGTGGTATAGAAGTAGAATCATCACAATCAATAGCTTCAGTATCGTTAAGGTCAGAGGTGTTCATGAAAGAGCTGCGTCTTTAGCTGTTTCTTAAAGGTGAAAGGGACTCTGCGGACCGAACGCAGTTTGATAACTCTTTCCACCACCAGGGGACTACTGAGGAGAAGAGTCTAGTTAGCGACTCAGGGCCCTGTTGTGATGGGAGTACCAGGCGCCTTTCATTGGCAGAACGTAGTGCGCGGGAGGGAGTGTAGACCTGGATGAGGGCGTTCAGGTAGGCAGAATTTAATGCTAGCAGCAGCTGGGAGCCAGTGGAGGGATATGAGCATTGGAGTGACGTGCTGTTTTGGGTTGGTTGAAGACCAGTTGCGCTGCTGCGTTCTGGATCACCTGCAGAGGTTTGAATGTGCATGCAGGAAGGCCTGCCAGGAGGGAGTTGCAGTAGTCAATGCGTGATATTGAGAGCCTGTACCAGCAGGTGTGTTGCATGCTCTGAAGGGTAGGGTCTGATCTTCCTGATGTTGTACGGGGCAAATCAACATGACCGAGCAATCGCGGCCACATGAACCTTAAAGGTTAGCTTGTCGTCACTCATGATGCCCACGTTCCAGTCAGACTTAGTGGGTGTGAGTTCAGTCTGTTCAAGCTGGAAATTAATGTGAGGGACTGGCTGGGATGACAAGGAGCTAGGTGCACCACTTGATGCCTCACTCTTTTTATTGTCTGAAGGCGAACTCTAGCCCGAGGAGACACATGTCCTTGAACGCATCATTCATAAGTGTTTCAATTGAAGTGGTGAGGAGAGCAACAAATTTAATCTGAATGAATATTTAAATTAAGTCTCTGCTGTATTGGAAAGAAGAACAAGCTTCATCTTTCATTAAAAACTCTATAAGCAGTAAAATTCAGACTCCTCTTATCACTGGCTGAATAATGAAACTAACATGTTAAAGCTTCCTCTTCTTTTCTCCTCAGGAGCGGGTACAGGAGACGTGACAGCCATGATCAGAGACCCTCAGGGCCGTCAGAACATCGTGGAGGTGATGATGGAGGATAAGGGCGACAGCATGTATCGCTGCACCTACAAACCCACCCAGGCCGGCCAGCACACGGTCACCGTCACCTTCGGAGGGGTCGGGATCCCCAAGAGCCCCTTTAACGTGGACGTGGGGCCTGGTGAGTCGTTTAATCTTCACCTCATCAGTAAATTGTAAACATTGTGATCAAGGTGAGACTTTAACACAGCTTAATACATCTCATAACACCTTCATGTGTGTTTTCTATCAGCCTGCATGCCCGGAGCGTGCAGGGCGACAGGTCGAGGTCTGCAGCCGTCAGGACTGAGGGTGAAACAGGTCGGGGACTTCAAGGTGGACACTAAAAGCGCCGGAAGTGGAGACCTGAAGGTTGTCGTCAAAGGCCCGAGTGAGTACAGTGAGGAGGTTTTATACAGAGACAAAAGTGAAATGAGAGCTTTTCCTCGAGTAAGACAACCTCATTCAAAATCACACACTCTCATGGGAGCTGTAGTTTTTTGCCATGCTAGCTGCTATTTCCTTTTCAGTTAGATTTTCAACCCAAAGCTGAGCGGGCAAAAGAGAGAGCAGCTGTGAAACAGAGAAATAAGATGTTAAACAACAAACTAACACGTCTGCACCTCCATACAACCCCGCAGGAAGGTACAGGGGTTAGTTTTTATAGGCTGAAGTCGACTGTGTGTGTCTGTCTGCTCCGCCCTCCGTCACACCTGGAGCTCGGATACAGCAACGACACAGCGGACTGTTCTCATTCACAGAACGACACATGAAGACGTTTTGTGAAGTCCCTTTCACGTCTCATAAAGATGCTGAAGTTAGAGACAGACAGAGAACAGAGCAGTGAGACAGCCATGTTTTCATGTCGTCCCGACCTGCAGACGGAGGGGCAGATCCTCTGCAGACACCAGATCACACTCCTCCTGGATGATGAGTGATGATGAAGAGGGAATATTTGATATGGAAAATCTTTTTTTTTTCCCCCTTCATTCCTATTAACAGGATGTCAGATGAGCTGGTTTATTGACTTTTTCTGTACCAGCTCTGTGTGAAGTTGGGAAATTAAAAACAAGAAAATGATCATCATTTTTTTTGTTCCTATGACTTCTATTTTTGTTGCCGTGGTAACGAAACAGGTAGCGAGTATCACTTTTTTTAACAGTATAACGAAGTTTGAAATTCTGGTATCGTGACGACCCTAGTAGCTAGCCTACTAATGCTAACTGTTGGGGAGAAAGTGAATGATAAGGGAGCAATGTTAACTATTTTCTTAAGGCTTTATTGTGGTGAAAATTAGGATAAAAGTTTTTCCTTACTTTGTTTATGTTGCTGTATGATGAAAATGTACATGTTCTACAATGAAAATAAGTGACACTCAGCCATTACTTGTGCATGCTGTTGGTCATGTGATGGATGAATATTTTTCAACATGTTAAGATTTAATTTCTGATCACTGTTTTCTTAAATTTGTGTGTGTGTGTTCAGAGGGCATTGAGGAGCCGGTGAAGCAGATCTCCAGTCAGGACGGTGTGTTCTCCTACGAGTATCATCCCAGCAGTCCTGGAAAATACATCGTGTCCATCACCTGGGGGGGTCAGCACATCCCCAAGAGGTGAGCTCTGCAGTGTGTGTGTGTGTGTGTCTGTGAGTGTTTCAAAGAATTACCTCAGTATGTTACCTCATCTGATCTGAATGGTTGGATCTGCAGGGGAATGAAGACTTTGAGAGTCACTTCTGTTCAGTTCGTATGAATACAGGGACTTCCCCACATTAATAAGCACCCAGTCAGTAAAAAAAAAAGAGAACTTAAAAACCCGCAAATACAAATTTACATGAAACAGACCGTGTAGCTGTTCGTGCCTGCGTTGAGTTTCAGGCGTCCTCTGAGGTCACACCGGGTCATAAAGTTCCCTCTGTGAAGAGGACGTCTTTAAATCTTCGGGGGTTGAGCAGGTTTCTGTTTTCTATCATGCAGCACTGACTGTTAAAGTTAGCTCACTTGGCTAATGTAACACACAGGAAACACTCTTCCTGTTTCTGCTGGACAGAGAGGGAGAGTCCCAAAGAGAAGCTGAACATCAGAATGAGAGCTGTTTTTATTTCCTTTGTGCTTTTACGTCTCTTTTACCACCACGTCTGGCGTCTACTTCACTGTCTGCAGGACTTCTTAAAATCGCCCTTAAAAACATTGGATAGGTAGAAGGAAAAGGGAGGTTCCATGTGTGTAATAAAGATATTAAACGGACAGTTTTATTTGGCACTAATTTTGTTACACATGCTGCTGTGTGAAAGAAAAAGCAGCATTCTCTTCATAACGTCTCTGCTCTCTGTCTCTGTTTTTCAGCCCGTTTGATGTGACCGTGGGTCGGGAGGCGGGGCCTCAGCAGATCAGGGCCTGGGGTCCGGGCCTGGAGGGAGGCATTGTGGGTAAACCTGCTGCTTTTGTCGTGGAGTCCGTCGGCACCGATGTCGGAGTGCTTGGTGAGATTTCATTTTGTGCTTCTTCACGCTGATATTTGATTAAGGAGTGTTTGAATTTGGAATCTAATCTGCTGATACGTCTGCAGGTTTTGCCATCGAGGGACCCTCGCAGGCTAGAATCGAGTGCGAGGACCAGAACGACGGCTCCTGTGACGTCCGTTACTGGCCGACGGAGCCCGGAGAATACGCCGTCCACGTTACCTGCGATGAGGAGGACATCGAACACAGCCCCTTCATGGCCCAAATCATCCCTGACAACAACGCCAGTGACCCAGACAAGGTCAGTAGGATACAGAAAAACAGGGTGTGGGAATTAGCGCTAAAACTGGCTCAACAAACTTTGATTCGAGCTTGTAATGAACTGTAATGATGCTTAAGTGAAGGTGTTCAGATTAAGATTCAACACTTATATTCAACTAAATGTTGACTAAATATGTACCTAAAACATTATTTGTTATGAGTGACTTAATCCAAATATTGACTATCCAGATTATCACTTTAAAAAACTATTAAGTTTCGTGCTTTGAATTATTATTATTAAGAAAAGTTTATCTGGGAGTTTGACGCCTGAAATCGAGGTGAGGAGATCTGTCAGAGGGAAGATGTACCACTGTGTTGGAGTTATAGGACAACAGATTTGTTTTTATACAGCGGGACTCCCTGAAAACACTATTTGATGCGGGGGCGGTGCCTTAAGTCCTGCGTCACACAGAGCGTTGTGTGCCTGATGTGTGTTCTTGTGTATTCTGTGTTCTGTGTGTTCCCACTAAGCAAAAGAGCTGGGTGTTTTTTAATCAGTGGGAAATCGGCTTTACAGTCAGAGTGAAGCTTCTTCCTTCACAAACTATCTTTGACAGGAACAGATAACAGCTTGCAAAAAGCAAACAAACCCAACAACAGACAGGTTAAATTTTGGCAAGTCATAAAGTGACTCACGGATTTCATATGAATCAGAGTTAATATGACCTGTCCCCAGCTGTGTTTGTCATTTTCACGAGTAAAAGCAACAGTCTGCCGGTTTAAAATGTAATCTGCTTCCTGAATGTTTGTACACTCATCTGTGCTATTGATAACTAACATTGTAGATCCATACGGAGCACAAATGTTGAGCTGCTGTGAAGTAAAACAGGGCTGCAGCACCGGCAGGTTGATATGGACAAAAAAAAAAGACTACAGAAAAGAAGAGAGATCATTTTTATCGTCTCTTTGCGGTCCTGTTCGGCCTCGGATGTCTCTAATGATGCGAGCTGTTTTTATGGTTGCAGGTGAAGGCGTACGGGCCGGGCCTTGAGAAGACCGGCTGCCTGGTCAACACACCTGCTGAGTTCACAGTCAGCGCAAAGGATGCTGGGAAAGGGCCTCTGAAAATCATGGCTCAGGTAAGACGCAGAAATCTTACTTGGTCTACTCAATAACCCTTTCACTGTAGGAATGTTAATATTAATTTAGTTAAGCTTTTATCTCAGGAGTTTTGTTAGAACCAAAGCAATTTAAGTTTATAAATGTTGTATCTGACATGCTTTTATTGTGTAGTTTTTCTGCCTCCACACTTCCTGTGGCTGTTTAAGCTAAAAGGGCTAAAGGATATTTAATTTATAATTTTGTAAAATGAAAAAATGCTAAATATTCTTGCATTTGAAAAGCTCAAACAAGAGATAGTTTGCTGTTTTTTGGCAGATTAATTAAGGTCTCTGGAAGCTGTCTGATTATCTCTCTGTCTCTCTGTCAGGACGGAGAGGGACTCCCTGTGGACGTGAAGGTGAGGAGTAAAGGTGACGGGCTGTACTCCTGCTCCTACACGCCCACCTCCTCGCTCAAACACACCGTGGCCGTCACCTGGGGAGGAGTCAGCGTCCCCAACAGCCCCTTCAGGGTAAGCAGCCAATCACAGCGCCCTGTCACTACAGGAAGTCATTTCCTGCTCAAATCCAAGGATCTGGTTGAGACGGAGAGAGTTAAGATCGTCCAATCAGAAACTTTAGTGAAGGCAGAGAGCGTGAAAGTCGTCCAGTCAGAGTCAATTATTTCAAAGGAGAATTTTGAGACGGTTAATTCTGAAAATAAAAGTGCGAGCAGTAAAAAAAAGAAGCCTCTGATCATCATCACTACGTACACTGAGGAGAGGTTCAACTAGTTGCACAGAGATAAATCAAAGTAAGCCGATACTTACATTAAGTGTACATGAATTAATGAAAAAGGTTTGTGTGCTGGTGAGACAACACATGAAATATTTAACTCCTTAAACTACTGGAAAAACAACAAAAACACAAGTGATTAAATGACCGTATTAAGAATATCGAAGGTTTTACTTTAAATGTAACATGTTTATCGATCTTATCTCTCTGTGTTAAGTGAACTGGGGTCAGAATGGGGTAAGCCTAGCTTAGCATTAAGACTGTAAACAGTCGTCCAAAGTCATGTGTCGTCTTTAGAGCTTAGAACAAACCGATCTGGTTGTGTGTTATTTACAGAAGTTTAGAGACGTTTGAAGGTTTGTTTTCTTAATTATAAAACAGCCAAGCTAGCTGTATGCTACTGCTAACAGTCTTTTTGCTTAGCTAGGCGGCGCACAACTCCATAGTTTTCACACAGACATGAAATTGATATTATTATTTTTCTCTGATAGATGACAGATAAGCTAACTTACCTAAAACAGTGATGACATTCGCCAGCTAACTAAGTTTCTTCCCTGTTCTGCCCCTCTTTGCTAATATAATAGATGTGTATAAATGTTAGCTTGGCAGCTAGTGAAGTAAGCTAGCTAAGAAGCTTATACTAGGTTAAAAAAGCCATCAGTTTGACTGAACATAGGAAGGTTAATTATGTGCCAAAATGCCTTGACATCAAAATGTCTCTACACTGCAAACGTTACTTAACTTTGGTCTTTACATTTTTAAAATGAAATTGACACTAAAATAACTCTTCAGAAATCTTTTGTTGCTGACAAAACAAATGACAGCTCATCACTAATGTTCCCTATATGAGCAGAAATGCAACTTAAATGTTTAACAACGTGTTGGTTTTTGGTTCTTTTTCACATTTTGTATGTTAAAGTTTATTCAGCATACTCTTAATCACACTGTAATCTCTTTCTCTGTAACACCTCTGGTTTGTCTTTCACAACCTAACACATCGTAACTTTTTGAAGTTAAACTTTGAAGTTGTTTTCATGTAGACTTCACTGAAGGTGATCTAACTGTAAACGCACTAACCGGTCTCTTCTCTCTTTGCACTGTAAACACTGTCCATGCACTGTGACTCACTCTGGTTGAGCTGCACTAAAACTTCACTTATCTGAACCTTTGTGAAGAGATGACGTATTTTAAATGGACTGAATCTTATTGACAAACAGGAACCACCTTAAAAGGAAATTATTAAACATGGAGAAAGTACTAACTAATATATTTTACACTTTAGAGATTTGTAGTGATTTTATACTAAAACTTCAACTTTAAAAGAGGCTCAGATAAGTGATGCTATTTTGTCCTTTTTGCATATTTTATGAAGTATTTTTTTTTCTTTTGAATGAAAACCTTTTCACTTCACAATAGGATACCCACTTTCTTTGGCCAAAGTTGCAGTGATCCTTTTAATGTATTAAAAAATGTGCCACTATGTATTTAATTCTGCTCTTCTCAGGACAAAACTGAAATAAATTACGTAAAGAAACGACTAAAATCATTCACAGTGAAAAGGTTTTCATTCACAGCTAACCCGTCTTCTTTGCACTGTTACCACTTATATTTTTGATCACATTTAAAGAGATCTATTTACCTTGAAGTTCTTGCTGTTATTAGATTTTAACTTTGTTTATCAGCCGTCTTCCTCCCTGGCTGTTGATTTCAGGTGTTTATAGTCTCACCTGCAGGGAAAATAAGTTTATGAGAAACTTCCAGAGCGGCTCAGATATGTCTGGATCTGCTGGTGTGTTCTGTTTAGGAATTTATGACAATGCCAACAGGCTTCAAAAGTTGGCAAAGACAAAGTTTTCTTTGTTCTGACAAAGAGACAAAGTCCAAAAAAGTTATCAGATAGGAGAACAAAAGAAGGTGATGAGTTTTTAGAGACTTTGCAACATTAAAATGTATGAAGGGTATCAGTTTTTCTTATGGCTCTGATGGGAGACAGGTATTTGTTACAGGTCCACAAATCATTTCAACTTGAACAGGGAGGTTTGTACTTGTCTTTAAAGGTCTTATTCAATGTTTAAAGCTGATGTCACTGTGATGAATCAGCAGGCTTGTTGTGAGCTGCAGCGGCCTGCAGGCTGCCTGGCACCATCTGCAGCTTTCTGCAGCTTTAATGTTGATCCAGGAGATGGATGGAAAGTAAACAGTCACACCCAGCTCTGAGTGCTGCTGGGAGCACACAGCAGTGACACCTCTTCATTAAGAACGGGCAGGTGAAGAAGAGAGTTCATGGAAAGACGGCTAACCTGACATGACCTTTACTGCTGCTGTGTGTTGTTTAATTGTGCAGAAAACAGAATATTTACCATGCCGGACATGTTCTGTTTGACAGCACTAAAATGTAGAGTAAATCTGTCCAGAGGTTTTGTGTTGAGTCTGACTCTTGTGGCTTTGAATCTTGAATTTTCTTTTGGAATATAAACTACCACTCATAAGAGACGGTCAGTTGTCAGTTGACAGAGGTTGATGGCACAATGAGTCTCTACAACAATCTGAGATAATTTAGCTCAGCTGAGTTGCTTACAGAACAATTTCCATTGTGGCTGGCTCGCGCTTGTTTTAAACTCCCCAGTTAGCGCAATAAGTTGGTCAATAATCTAATGCATGGAGATTTCAGAGTGTGTGCAGTAGAGATCGGCTGGTGGAGCCGCAGTATCGACGTCCCGCCCCTTCCTCTACCCAAAACACACATTGACCTTGTGGCCTTGACGTCTTGACAGGTGGGCTCAGTCTGCAGCAGAACAGCTTCTTGTGTTGGTCTGAAGCAGATATTCACGGTTATGGAAAGTTCAATGACTGTAGTGTTGGTGTTCGTTATGTCTCCTCTCACCATTCCTCCTCTACTCTGCTGCTCGGGAACAGAACGCTGCAGGAGCACGGTTTGTCCACAGAGCTGTCAATCATGAGGCCACACCCCCTTTTCATAGCATCAAATAACTAAAACACTTGGACGTAAATCAGTGTTAACACAGAGGAGGCGGGCTTTATGACCTATACTGCAGCCAGTCGGCAGGGGGCGAAAGAGAGGCTTTGGCTTCACTTTTGTCGTCCATCTTTTTATACAGGCTGTGGTTTGAGTTAGGTTAAAAAATAAAACTTTGCGGGCGTGCAATTATTTTTTTTAACTATTAAAGCAAACATGGAAGACGGCTGATAAACAAATCTAAGTTGCAATTTCCAGACTGGCTTCTACTTTATATGTATTAGGGGAGTCTGTTGGCTTTATGTCAGTGTAATATGTTAACATTAATTCAAAATCTTTTGGAGAGAATCATTTATATTCCTGACCTTGTTTCCAGGATGAGGATAATTTAGCCTTTTAATTCTTGTGCATGCAAACATCATGATTTCATTGTTTTGTCTGTAACCAACATGTTGACTGACACTAACCTTCATCATCAGCTGTACTCAAGGTCATTTATTTTCACTTCAACCCCCAATCAAGTTAGGTTGGTTTCACAATAAATTCTGACATTTCATTTAAATGTGTTGTTTGGTTCATTTAAATTAAGGGTTTGATAAACAATGATGATTAACCTTGATGGCCATAAACTTGCTCTCATGTGTCCATAAAATATCCTGTAGATTTTTGGTATGAATTATTAATAATTATGATGCTAGTATAATGATGATGTTTTACCAAAGAAAAAGAACAGCTTTTGTGGTTGCTAAACCATTTTAATAAATATGAAGAGTCAGTTAAGGTAAATTTTTGGTATGCAGTGTAAACTTTAGTTTACCAAGAGCACCCTGCTTAATTTATTATTCCCTAATTTTAATCACTTAAACTCTCTATACGCTCTTCTTTTTAGTTGCCAGTTTGCTCTAAAACACTATTTTACAAAATACAAAATATTGGTGATGTTCTTAGTATTTCTAGTTTAGTGTTTCAGTCAAATTGAGCTGACATCTCTTATAAACTTTTAGAAGGAAACTGTTATTTTAGGGGTAAAACTTTGTTAGAGCGTGGATTCTTTGTGTGGTCTGCCTGTGTAGTCTAAGATTAAAATTGCAATAAAGAACTGATGATTGATTGCTATCCTCTGAAGCTGCATTTGGAAAGGAGGCTAAGATAGCATAGCTTATTCTCTTGGAGTAGAAACTAAAGAGCAATCTGTCTTTGACACTATCTCAGTATTATTGGTTTTTGATCCAACAATATCCTCCTATCTCTTTAAATACACATCTGAAGTTCTGATGCTTCTTAACTTTTACGGATAGAAACTGAAAATTAACATTACAGAATACCACAACCCAGGTACTACTTAACTAAAGATGCAATATATATATATATAATTCTTGCCTTGCCTAAAATGTATTTCAAAAAGTGATACATAAAAACTGAAAAATTATAAAAGATAAAATATAGGGGATCGAGGATGGAGCCCTGTGGCACTCCATATTAATTTTTTAATAATATAAATGCTACAAACAAACTAACTGCATTACCTGTTCTGTTTTAAACAATGCAGAATGTGAGTGAGGAAATCTCTTGACATGAATTTTTTAACTGATGTCATTTCCTGTTGGCGCTCTTAGGTGAATGTGGGTAAAGGCAGCCACCCCAAAATGGTGAAGGTGTTCGGTCCTGGAGTGGAGGGAACTGGACTGAAGGCCAACGAGCCCACACACTTCACTGTGGACTGTTCTGGAGCCGGAGACGGTAACACACACACACACACGCACACACGCACACACGCACACACGCACGCACACACACACACACACACACACACACACACACACACACACACACACACACGCACAGAGTAATAATAAAGACAGGAAATCACCACAGACAGTTTTATTGGGTGAGAAAGCTGTTTCCATCTGTGTCCAAACAAAACACACAAAAGGAGCCTCACACTTAAACGAAACAAGTTTACACACTCTGCACTCTACAATGTACACACAAACACCTTTTATACTACCTTTGAAAGATGGTAACACACACACACACACATACACACACACACACACACACACACACACACACACACACACACACATTCCTTTGCCTGGTATGTCCTGGTGATGATCTCAAGCCAGAAACATCCTGACAGGAAATTCATCACGTTGACCTTCCAGAGCAGCGAACACACACACACACACACACACACACACACACACACAAACACACACACACACACACACACTATCTGCACCAACGAAGAGCAAAAACACATCATAAAATTATTAATTTTATATAATGTATATATATTTATTTATTTAATATTTTACCCAGCACAATGATATTTCATTATAACAGAACAATTGTCGTCCAGACAACCAAACATAATGTTTAAAGGTGTATTTCAAAGGTAAATATTAAGTGCCTTTAGACATTTATGGATATTAGTCCACAGAAATGAATTTGGTCTTCCTCTTCCACACGATGATTGCTCCTCCTGGCTCGACTGAGCTGTGAGGAAGCAGGTGAAGTCTGAAGAGAGAGAGAGACGGTTGAAGAATTTGACCTGTTTCTGTCTTGTGACACAGTTTCACTCTGCATTCCTTGCTTTGATTGACAGCTGACAGCTTATTGTTTACATTAGACATGAATGTATAAAATGAACAGCAGAAAACCAAGACACTCTTGCGCCTCCTTGTGGCGCTCAGTGTCACTTTGTTTTCCTTTTTTTTTTTATTAGTGTGAAAATGTGATGAGAATACAGGTGGTAGAGAATGCATGGAGGATGAGAGGGTGGCTTTGAAGAGGAAGTGGAGGTAAAACAAAGACGAAACAAACACAAAAAAAGAGAGAAAAAACAGGTTGTAAAAAAAACAAGAAAAAAGCGAGTTTAGCAGAATGGTATTTGAGAAAGTTAAGACTGAAATAAGTGGGGCTTCTTTTCCAGCCCTTCAGTTCAAATAATGTGTGTTTTTCTGTGTGTGCGTTCATTCAGGTGATGTCAGCGTGGGCATTAAGTGTGAAGCCAACATGGTCGGCGACAAAGAGGCTGACGTGGACTTTGACATCATCCCCAACGCCAACGACACGTTCACCGTCAAATACGTCCCTCCTGCTGCTGGAAGACTCACCGTTAAAGTCCTGTTCACTGACAAGGTACACACACAGACACATACACACACACACTTTACAGCGGAAAGTTTTAAAGCTATTAATCTCTAGATAAAGTTGTGAAGATGTTGGCTGTTTGTTGTGATGTCTCTAAGTTTGAATTCTCCACACAGGAAGTCCCACAGAGCCCATTCAGCGTCAAAGTCGATCCTTCTCACGATGCATCGAAGGTCAAAGCAGAGGGTCCGGGTCTGGCTCGCTCTGGTGAGACAGACACATTTTATTACATGTGTCTATTACAGCATCATGCCTGTGTGTGTTGCCTGACTGTTCCCTACCTGCGCAGGTATCGAGAGCGGTACGCCGACTCATTTCACCGTGTTGACAAAAGGGGCAGGTAAAGCACCGCTGGATGTTTCCTTCTCCTCTTCCGTGAAAGACTTTGACGTCATCGACAACTACGACTACTCCCAGACTGTCAAATACACACCTACGCAAGAGGTACACCAAGTATGCTTTTGTGCAACACCAAGTACATGTTAGATAAAAAGATGCCTGTCTGTGCATCAGATTTGTCAGTTGCTGATTTGTGCATCAGATAAGTCGAGCATGCATACCTACAACAGACGTGTACGTACATTAAATCTGCACCTATACAACAGCTACAGCATATACGAGCCTACACAGGATTAACAATTATATTACAACTGTACATTGTAACAGTTGGACCGCGTGCCGGGGTGCCAGTTAGGTTTACAGCCGAACAATACTGAAGTCAGGGTTAGCGAGTCAGTATCTATTTTTTTCAAGTCAACCATTAAAAAGGTCCCAAGAGTCAAAAAAACGTATCTAGAACCCAGAATAGACAAAACCAAACCGCAACACAGACACTCAACAAACAATTAAGCACCACAAACAGAGTAAATACAACTTAAATGTGTTATTTTATAAAGGAGAATCAACACAAAAGTAAAGCTCAGTCCGAGTTTTCTCTTTCACCATCAACAAACGATAGCTCAGCACAGTTTATCCAGATCAACGCACGTAAATTTAACCTTCATGTCGGTTCATTTTAAACGAAAAACAACATTCCAATTCATTGTGAAAAAGGTTAGAAAAAATAAACCAAACCAGTTATTGATCAAGCACGAGTCCGGTCAGTTGTCCCCTGGTCTACAGCGACCGCTGTGGATTTATTATTCTGTGTTGTTTTTCTGTGAATTGTGGACACAGAGGATCCAGGGAACCAGATAGAACCGGACATCATGCTTAAAACGCCACACAGCTCCGGTTACACAGCGTACCCCTTAGTTGGTGTGAGCCGACATCTTTGCACACAGCGTCTCCCCTTTAATGACAGTTGAATCTAGAATGCCGTTTACGGTTGGAGGTGTGTCGTGACGCGTGCGGGGAAGTGAGCCAATAGTATCCATGTAGTGCGGTAGGGATGTAGTAGTGATCTGAGATCGCTACATTAAGTGAGTAATGGTTAAAGAGGCTGTATAACAGTATCGTTACACATGCACTTGTTATTTTGGACATCATACTCCCCTTACACAGTAATCTGCTTCAATGCAAACCTGTGCAACAGATTAATTTGTGCTCTGTGGCTTTTATCAGACCAATTTAATGAGGTTAAAACTGAATTCAATTTAACTCCGATTCTCTACAGTCAAAATTGCTGCTCAGCAAAATCTTAAAAAATAAACACCAACATGTTTTTCTTTAAGTTGGGTTTGCTAAACATGTTTGCATCAGAACATCAAACCCAGTGAGCGTGTGCACAGACATCCTGTCTTTTAAAAGAGCACGTCTCACCTAAATGTGAACTGAATAGGAAACACGAAACATCTTCAGTATTAACAGTCAGCCTGTCTTTAACATGTCTGCAGGGGGAGATGACCATCTCAGTGAAGTTTGGAGGAGATCCCATCTCAAAGGGTCCGTTCACAGTTGGCGTCGCTGCTCCGCTGGATCTGAGCAAGGTCAACGTGGACAACATGGAAGGAAGTAAGAGATCCGTCTCTCTCTTTAGTTGGTTTAAAAAAGTGTTTTTCCTGTGACTAAATGTTTATGTTTGGCTTTACAAGATGAAATTCTCTCTTAAATTAATATTTGATATAAATGAGTAAATAAATGGTGGATGTGTTTCAGGAGTGGAGGTCAATCAGGAGCAGCAGTTTAAGGTGGACACAAAAGGTGCAGGAGGTCAAGGTAACCTGGAGGTGGCAGTGGTGAGTGTCAGATTACTGTATTTATTTGTTGTTTCACTTTGAACTTTATAACAAAACGATTCAATAAAATCAAATAATTTGTGCTTTTGGGCTTTTCATGGGATGAGTTTACAAGAAGCGAAAGATTAGATATTTAAAACTGTGTTCCTGTTTGTGTCGCCAGCTGAGTCCCAGTCAGCGGGCGGTCCCCTGTAAGGTGGAGCCTCAGGCGGGTAAAGCCGGTGTCAGTCTGGTCCGTTACACCCCCACAGAGGAGGGAGTCCACGCTGTCAACGTGTCCTACGATGGACACCCCATCCCTGGGAGCCCCTTCCCCGTGGAGGCCCAGCTGCCTCCAGACCCGAGCAAGGTAACATGAACACCTGACCCTGAAGGTGGTTTGGAAACATGGTGGTTGTGAGGAAAGATCTTTATTAGGTTCTATTGTTTTACATTTTTGAAAGAATAAAAGACAAAACTATTCATTTCCTAAGTGTAATTAATTTTCTGTACGAAGGTAGAAAAAAGTAAATCTTGCTTATCGTGCTTATAACCAGTTTTTTCCTTACATATGGGTCTTGATGGCAAATTATAGCTCTAATAGCTGCATGGCATCTTCATCATCCCCTCTCGTCCGCGCTTCAGGTGAA